>NW_025964001.1:6241679-7484803 GCF_023055435.1 Haliotis rufescens | reverse complement strand
AAAACCACTAAATAAAACGGGCTATACATTGACCTAGCCTCTTTGACAAACAGTCAGTGTCGTTTGTATTTTATGTGGATTCTAAAAACTGAAAGTTCGATTTGGTCAAAACACTTGATTTTTCAATTGGTACACCACAATCCCACACGACAAACTTTAAGAAAAAAGAAAAATCCCTCGATCTATGGGGATTTGTCACAAAACGTGACGATCATAGATACTCGTATAGTGACATCAGTGTCTTTAAGGTTCATTACAATTTGTCTTAAATGATAGCAAATGCCATCTGAAATTTACTGAGAAAACAATATGTGAACTACTGGACTTCCTCATACATCTAGTGAACATTCAGGGCATTTAGGAAGAATTTGGCATACCTGTGGGCCCCAAACGTGTTCCCTTTCTCGCTGATCTTTATGCATATAAATCAAAATTTAAACCTAAGCTTCAGATACATCGAAAATGAAAATGAAGGGGTAATTTGTGATCGTGAGAACCACGGATGCAGGGGTGAGTGTAGGTTTATCAAAATGGATCCCTGGGACATATAGAGCATGGCAAACACATTGACCATTACTAATTGGTGAAGTGATACATAAAGATATGTTTATATAGTTGGAATGCCAGTTTTAGCAGAGATGGCTTATGATTTTGGAATGGTTTTGTCGCTTTTATTCATTTTATTGAGAACAGAGCTTTCATATAACGGGAAGGTAGAAAAATACATGTTTTTGGGTAGTTTCAATTTCATTTCTTAAAGTTTTATGTTCTTGCACAACGTTGTGGTAATAAATAAAAGTCGATACAGTTTAAATACATTCTAGTGTGTTATACATGCACCTCGAACACGTAAAACAAGTGTTGTAATTACTTCGTATTGAGATCGGAGAAGCGTCGGAGGACTCATTCAACAGAAAAATCAGATGTGCGATAAACTTTCTTCACTGCTGCATGTAAACGATTTTATTAACTTTTGTGACCAGGATGACACTGCAATGTTGAACTGTTTGCTTGGAGGAGATCACAACACCTTATATCGTGTTGCTTTTAGCACTTGGATACGATTTGTGTTGGTTGTCTCAAAGTTTGAACATATTTGCAGGTTACACATCAAACAAAACATGTTATAACCGTTACTGTTCACAAGCTCCTACCTAGAAGGACATTGTATTCATTTTTTTTTGTTATCTGCGTTTTGTTCACTACAGGTCATCTATGATTTGACCTAACTTACTGTCATATGTACTCTTCAATTATTGGAGGAAATAAAGAATGTCTGTCTGTCTCTCTTCGTATTGAGATCGGAGAAAGCGTGGTCTGTGATGCTTAGAAAAGTGTCACATAACCTTATAATGCCTCCAAAATTGGATTAACACTGGGGATAGCAGCGGTGGTATCGGGCACTCATGTACGCCCATATCTGTCAGCCACAATGCAGCAGACAGAAGTTATTATGATAATCCGAATCGCGTAACGAGTTCTTACAAGATTCAGATCTCAGGTACTAAGTGGAAGTTGAAATAAGATATAATTAAATCACGACGACATGTACATAATCAAATTAACTAAACAGGTCACGCCATGGGCTAAGAAGGGCCGTATTGAGCCCAGTCACGGAACTAAACACCCGACCCTCTTCAGTCAGCTCCTTTAATCATCAGGTGTATCTGGGCCAGGTGATTGAGTGAGAGGGTTTTTACGCCGCTTTAAGCAATATTCCAGCAATATCACGGCGAGGAACACCAGAAATAGGCTTCACAAACTGTTTCACACTGACGAGCGAACGCTTTAACCACTAGGCTAGCTGACCGCCCCATGGGCCAGGTGAAGCCAATTATTTATATCATGAGCAATGTCCCAGTCCGTCGCTGTACGATGAAACAGAATACATCCATTCCATTGAGTCGCTTCTTACAACAAACATAGTATGCTGCGGGCCTATTCTAATCCAGAATCCCAGGAAGGAAGATCGGACTTTTACTCAAAAGTCGTCCAGTGCAAACGCTCGCCTGAATATCGAGCTGCAACCTCTACTCAGTAATACAGTTGTTGGTAAGCCCTCATTACTGACGCCGCTGCCCTATGATTAGACCACATGCAGTGGGCAGCCTGGAGGAAATGGTCAATGATATCAGCAGTAGTCTAGACAGCATCGACCACAAACAGCATGTATGTGGTCCCTCGGTGTGGTACGGAGGCTGCCCTGACATCTATCATCCGACCTATGGGAACACTTTATCATGACAGTGCATATTAAAAGTAAGAAAGCCCTGATCAGTGATGAAAGGATGCAAAGAACGTTCAAATTAAAGATAAGGGGGTAGGTTTGATGTCTGAATCTTTTGATAAGGATCTGGGTTTCTGTCCCCGAAATGACAAGGAACGTCTGCAAATGAAGCTGAGAAATGTATGTTCCATTTGACATCTGATGTTGCACGATGGTCAGTCTTACTTGCTGAAAAGTGACGAAGGTTTAAAAAAAATAAATCCACAAAACCCTTTTCATAATCATAACATCTCTGGCAAACAGAGTTCTATCATAAGCATTTGGTTATGAAACACTCTCAAATACTGATGATGTCAGCGAAAAGGTGAGCGTATCCTGCCAACCTGTTGCACCCATCACAAACACATGCAGAGGTAAAGCCTTTTTATACCCGACAAAAAACACAGGAACATACTGTACATCTCAAAATAGGGAATTGCACTGGACATGATTTTGGTCACTGATTCGTCAAATTTGGAAATGTCCATAAAACGTTTTGAAAGCTTTACGGTTAGAGTACTTGATCGATTCTGGAGCTGGATGCTGGAGCTTCTTGAACATTGTTCGACATGAAGGGAAAATTGACTAATGGATTTTTTGTCAATCTGAATGTTTATGTATAGATCAAGATAAGAAACAGATGAGGCTATTTCACTGGTGACAAAGTAGACACAATTTTATGGATAACAACTTCTTTGATACTGTAAAAAGCGACGTTTGGGTATAGATCCTTATACCGTTGTCAAGCAGGACTGAATGAGGGACATAGTACAGAATATATATAGTAGGTTGAGGATTAACGGTAGAGGATTAACAGTAACAACAGTTATATAGTTATATAATACTCTTTACTTATTATACAATATCACTTTAAAAATTCATAGTTTGTAAGCAACAAATATTTATTGAAATTCCAGGAACAAGGTTGAAACTGAAGAGACTGACCATTGGTTTGAAACCTTTATTCGAGGATTTACGGTACAGCTAATTAAGTAACATTCATATAAATCAATCGAGCCCCGTTCTCTCAGCCTCAAAGAAGGGCATTTTATCCCGTTAAAAGGTGCCCTAAAAACATTTCGTTCCTGGTGGGCCAAACAAAATGTACCGAGAACATAATTTTGTTTACCACTCAAATCTGAAGCGCCCCTCCGGATCAATTATCGATCCATTGTACAGTGTTTTAAAAAATAGCAACATAAAAACATGAACGTTAATATGTTTGATCTCATTGATTACACGCGTACGCTGTGGCAGTAAAAAAAAAGTTGAAGTTTTTCAAGTGATGAAAGTTGTTTACACTGCTTCCAGCCTTCTATTGTTATATCACGGTGACCTGTAAATAATTACTTGGCAAACCCTTCATTCTTGTAAATCTAAATTTAACCGATAGACATTATGGAACTGCCTCTGTGTAAATTCCCTATTCCCAACATGTTTTGGATACATATGATTTCATGTCTTACATTTGAAATATTATAGGTTGGAAATCTGATCTTACACCTCCAAAAACATTTGATTATTTGCATGTGTTTGGATATTTCTATTATTAGTCAAGTAATAATTTCGTGGCAAGTTCTCGTGGTACATTTTTGATTACAATAAAAATGAACAGCCTTGCTACCAGCCAAAAAAATTCCAAATAATATATACATGGATGGATTAAAGCAATACAGTCGTGTCAGTTATTGGCGAGGTGAGATAATCCTTCTTTGACAAAAGGTCTCAATTGTTCCTTGTTCCAAGGCTAGATTTACTGTGTAAGCGCTTCAACCAAAATACGAAATTGTATTTACAGTGAATCAATGTGTCACTTTTTTATGAAACCTGTGGTCTCCATAACCCTACTGCTTGTTTGTTGCTTATTTTTGTGCGTTCGGAGTGCTTGTTGGGTTATGTGAATTTTGTCACGCTGTCCTGAAAATAATCTTGGCCAGGGTCGCGTTGTAAGTTCTGTTTTATCGTCAACCAACAAAGACTTTGGGAACACGTTATGTTATCCCCAGGCTTTGCGAGAGTTATTCATCACAGCCTTTGCATTGAGTCTACAACTGCTGGCTCCCTTCCACCCTTCCACAAATGTGAGTTTTGAACAATGTTCCTTTGTGCGGAATCGAACTGAGTCTTTTATGCGAACAGTGAACGCATTGACCACAAGGCTACCCCGACAGGAACCGCCTCCGTGTTGCCTGCATATGGTCCAAGTGTCCAGCTGTGCGAACACCACTTCGTCCAGTTAATCTTGTCGACCGTCTGGCCTGGTGCAGAACTTATCTCCGGTGGAATATGCAACAGCGGCCGCAACGGTTGAGTCTCACCACTGTCTGCAGTTTAATGATGGTCGGTTTTGTCTCCTGAGATGCTGTGACGAACGGTATCAAGTTGTGCGTTATAGAGACCGGGTTGATGGTTGATTCCTAATGACCTGGTGAGGATTAAGTTCGAGGCGCCTTACCGGTTTGAGATACAGGTATTAAACTCTAGCCCCTCGTGTTACAGTTCTGAACGTCATAAAACCAGGAGCCATCATGTGGGACGACAATGCAGGATCTCACAGAGCTTGATTTATCCCTGCAACAGAATGGGCTACCGCGCATGCATTGGCCAGCTTGTTCTCCTTATTTTGTAATAAACAAAGCGTTGGTGTGACGTGGGTTAATGTTTATTTGCATATTCCTTAATGCAATGAATTAGGCCGTAAATATAAACAACAGTAATTAATCAGTGACATAGTTGCACAGCTCTTTCAGGATGGCAGACAGTCAATGTACTAAAAAGCGGCGTAAAACCATACTCACGCACTATGTTTCGTTGCTGTTTGTTAACAGCAATGACCGCACTTTTTGTTCAGAAAATATATGTCAATGTTTTGTTTTCATGGTCTCGGTTCCTGGAAAACAGGTGTTCCCATACCTTTTTGGGGAACCTACTCGTGTCAGCAAAACCAAGATCTGCAACATTCAAAATGGTAGTCTGTTGAATATGCCGTTGTTCTATGTATGCGAGAAACACATTAGGGTCTGTGGTGTTGAAGGCAAAGGCAGTATGCAATACGCGCAATATGATGCAATAACAAAAGAGCACCAATGATGAGATCTGATGAGTTAAACTTAAACTCTGAAACTGATATTTTTTAAGGAAGAGAATATATTGATGTCAACTTCTTTATTATGAGGAACACAACGTTTCGGAGTAAATGCTTACTCCTTCATCATTTTCTGCACCTGATGAAGGAGTAAGCATATACTCCGAAACGTTCCTCATAATAAAGAAGTTGACATCCATATATTCTCTTCCTTATGTGTATCACTTCTAAATGCCTTTTAAAGACCTGATATTTATTACATTTTATTGCAGTTGAAACCAACCTGGGATGTATTTCAGGATGACCTTCAGCTGCTGAAATGCTTCTGCCGGTCGGTCGGGCATTGAGGTGAAAAGGTTACTTTTTCCAGCTATACATTATTTTGAAGATGACGTCATTATTCCGACATAACAGTTGTATTTAATTTACTCGGTGGTCGGTATGATTTGAAGGGATGGAATTGAAAAACATACTCATCAAAAACGTAACTGTGGTTCATGTAAAGTTCAGTAAATATTAATTTCGTCTAAAATTAAATAGTCCATCTTTTAATATATATTCATGAAGACGTCTCATCATGATTTACAATTTGCTTAATGTGATTTATATGAATGGCATGAAACGATATTGTTAAAAATGACACTTAATAATTCGGGAATGTAATCAATGTCTTTCCATATATTACAAGGCCAGAGTACTAGATATTTTGCAAGGATAAACAGCGTACAATGTGACTTTTATTTATCAAGAAATTAGTTTTGTTAAGATTTAAAAGATTATCTGAAGACATATGACGATTTGGAGAAACAGCCGGTCATGGAAGTACAGCAATGGTATGCTGACTCAAAAAGTCTGTTACAACACGTGCAACATATGGGCGGGCATCCTCCCGCAACGTGATATAAATCCTGCCAGGGTCCATGCAGGAAGCAAAGGTACTGTAAGTCCCCATGGTCCCTGGTATGGTGATCTCCCTTTAGTTACTGACGATCTCTAGCCCATTTATATATTGTGATGTTCCTTAATACTTAATGCTTTTAAATGTTCCGCAACTAGTTTTAAATCTTGTCTGTGATATTCTAGTTGTCATACTGTCCTTCGATGACAGATTTTTATAAAGTTTAAATATATGACATTGTTTATTTCATTTATAACTTCTCGTAACGATATGGCTGAAATATTGCCGATGTGACGTAAAGCATTAACTCACTCACTCACTCCTGCATTTACGTCCCTGCATTTAGACAAATGGTAGAACATGATCTTGAACGATGTAACGCAAGCGTCGCTAAAGTGTCTTCTGAACGCATGTAGACCCCTGCGAGACCAACAGAGCTGTCCAGATGAAACATGGACTCATCTGGGAAAAGAATATTGTCCCCGTCTTGTCTTCAGGAACTTCAGATGCTGTCTACACAAAGCTAAGCATGCCTGGTGGTGAAGCAAAATTGGGCGTAACGCTGGAAGTCGGGATCGGGGCCTCCTAAATTAGTTCTGCAACTAATTGGTCTCAACCCAGGAATTGTCCGAGCTGTTAATGTGACAGTTAGGGAGCGACCATTTGATTTCTATGGAGGGGGGGGGGGGGGGGGGGGGGGGCGGAAGTTGTTTTCTCAGCAAACTATTTTTTTCTGAAGCCATTTCTAACAAACTATTTTTTTTGTAACATACAGCTGAACAAACTATTCATTTCAGATGGTAATTTTGCAATTTTATTATAGAGTAAAATATGCAATCATATTTCAGCAAATGCAGCCTGTGGTGTATTATAACATGAACAGCTATAGAACACCCGTTATAATAGTCTTTTTCATTCCCTGACATAAATACAGTAGTCCTGTTTGTAGCCTGGTGGAGGACGCGGTAATAGCTGTTTCTTTAGTCCCGGCCCGTATCGGTGGTATACTTCCAAGCCATCGTAACTGTACCAACCTATGCCTGGCACACACACACATCCCACGAAATGACCCCCATTGCTATACACTAAAGCAAATAGTGTATATACTCGTTCATTCATCTGAATAACATTGGGGTATCTGGTGAGAGGACAATTGTCTATCTCTATGTACACTACTGGTGGGGAATCAATGGTGAACAGTCTTGAAGAGAATGTTCGGACACCAGAACAATTCTCATTGGAGTCTTTACCCTGAAACAGGCATGGTCGAGGATCATGTTCATTGGCAATCCATGAATTTAACTTCTCCTGAAGAGTAGTGTGTTGACCCTCCTCCCACGACAAAGAGATGTCAGTACTTGTTCTGTGAATGACTGGATTCTCACAGTCATCTTTTGCACTACATTCTGATGAAAATTCAGTGGTGACGAGAGGTTTCATCTTAGAAAATACTCTCTCCTGTTGTCCACCATAGCAGTTCCAATGTCGTGAGTCTTCGGAAAATTCATCAAACTGTTGTAGCCAGCATATTTTTCCATCAGCGTAGTGTTTCTCTTTAAACAGTGTGTGAACTTCCAGCAATTTAAGCGCAAATGGTTCTATTATTCTCTGAACATTTCTCAAGATGACTCTTCTGAATGTGAACAAAATGTGGAAAAAATATAAAATGTTGTCAATAGGACAGGTGTTCGTCACTCGGATGTCATCTTCTAAGCTGTAACCTCCTCCATGGAACTGGATCTGGTATGCGCTTTACACGTTTATCAATTTTCACTGGCCCCTTTGTCAAACACTGTAGTTGTTCTGTGTCAATGTTCAGAATTCTTTTGTCACTTGTTTTTTTCAGCAACTGGAGATATTTGGTTTCAGCTTCTTTAACTACATTGTAGCTTGGTTATTTCTTTTTGGAAATTGTTAAATTGGACGCCTGAATATTTGTACATGCATTTAAATAGCAAAATGTGCTGAACTGAAGCCATTAACTTCATATACAGAAATAGCAACAAATAAGATTAAAGTAATAGTGATGTTGCGCCGAAGGCGGCGGAAAATTTTTACGTTTATAATGCTGGAATAATTCTTTAATTTAATAGATAAATGTTGCAATGACATGCAAAATTATATCTGGAAACAAACTATTCATTTTTCTCACAGTAGTAAACATTCTATTTATTTTACTGATTATCTCCAACAAACTATTCATTTGTAAATACTTCCGCCCCCCCCCCCCCCATAGAAATGAAATGGTCGCTCCCTTAGGTGTCGAAAGTTGGTATATTTGATTTCTGCAAGTACCTGTTGAACATGATGGATACTTGATCAGCTGGTACACTAGATAATCTATTTTAGGTTTCCAAATTATGACACTAACAGTTATATGACAAGATAATAAACAGAGACGGCTATAATATCTTTATCTTGTCATTCTTGACATAAACTGAATAAAGAAACTTTAGAAATCGCGTATAAATACAATGTTTAAGTGAACTGCTCCATTTGCGTTATAGTGCCAAATGATTTGCAGCCTTGTTTGTCTTCCGAAACACCCACACGTTGAGAAAACATCCTTAACTTATTGGGAACGTTAGTCAGTGGCTTAATGAGCAAGCAGACAAACAAACATCGATGTATGGACTTTTAAAGTAATGTGGGCGACCTTTCTAGCATCGGATCGTGATACAATGTTCATTGGATTGATTTTTCGGCTCGATAATCTTGCATAAGAACTAAACCTTTCTCATGCACATTTTTTTTACATTAAAAAATAAGTGATAAGAGAGGAACAGTTTTTGTTTTCCCCATCAGTAAAACCACTAAATAAAACGGGCTATACATTGACCTAGCCTCTTTGACAAACAGTCAGTGTCGTTTGTATTTTATGTGGATTCTAAAAACTGAAAGTTCGATTTGGTCAAAACACTTGATTTTTCAATTGGTACACCACAATCCCACACGACAAACTTTAAGAAAAAGAAAAATCCCTCGATCTATGGGGATTTGTCACAAAACGTGACGATCATAGATACTCGTATAGTGACATCAGTGTCTTTAAAGGTTCATCACAATTTGTCTAAAATGATAGCAAATGCCATCTGAAATTTACTGAGAAAACAATATGTGAACTACTGGACTTCCTCATACATCTAGTGAACATTCAGGGCATTTAGGAAGAATTTGGCATACCTGTGGGCCCCAAACGTGTTCCCTTTCTCGCTGATCTTTATGCATATAAATCAAAATTTAAACCTAAGCTTCAGATACATCGAAAATGAAAATGAAGGGTAATTTGTGATCGTGAGAACCACGGATGCAGGGGTGAGTGTAGGTTTATCAAAATGGATCCCTGGACATATAGAGCATGGCAAACACATTGACCATTACTAATTGGTGAAGTGATACATAAAGATATGTTTATATAGTTGGAATGCCAGTTTTAGCAGAGATGGCTTATGATTTTGGAATGGTTTTGTCGCTTTTATTCATTTTATTGAGAACAGAGCTTTCATATAACGGGAAGGTAGAAAAATACATGTTTTGGGGTAGTTTCATTTTCATTTCTTAAAGTTTTATGTTCTTGCACAACGTTGTGGTAATAAATAAAAGTCGATACAGTTTAAATACATTCTAGTGTGTTATACATGCACCTCGAACACGTAAAACAAGTGTTGTAATTACTTCGTATTGAGATCGGAGAAGCGTGGAGGACTCATACAACAGAAAAATCAGATGTGCGATAAACTTTCTTCACTGCTGCATGTAAACGATTTTATTAACTTTTATGACCAGGATGACCCTGCAATGTTGAACTGTTTGCTTGGAGGAGATCACAACACCTTATATCGTGTTGCTTTTAGCACTTGGATACGATTTGTGTTGGTTGTCTCAAAGTTTGTACATATTTGCAGGTTACACATCAAACAAAACATGTTATAACCGTTACTGTTCACAAGCTCCTACCTAGAAGGACATTGTATTCAATTTTTTTGTTATCTGCGTTTTGTTCACTACAGGTCATCTATGATTTGACCTAACTTACTGTCATATGTACTCTTCAATTATTGGAGGAAATAAAGAATGTCTGTCTGTCTCTCTTCGTATTGAGATCGGAGAAGCGTGGTCTGTGATGCTTAGAAAAGTGTCACATAACCTTATAATGCCTCCAAAATTGGATTAACACTGGGATAGCAGCGTGGTATCGGCACTCATGTACGCCCATATCTGTCAGCCACAATGCAGCAGACAGAAGTTATTATGATAATCCGAATCGCGTAACGAGTTCTTACAAGATTCAGATCTCAGGTACTAAGTGGAAGTTGAAATAAGATATAATTAAATCACGACGACATGTACATAATCAAATTAACTAAACAGGTCACGCCATGGGCTAAGAAGGGCGTATTGAGCCCAGTCACGGAACTAAACACCCGACCCTCTTCAGTCAGCTCCTTTAATCATCAGGTGTATCTGGGCCAGGTGATTGAGTGAGAGAGGTTTTACGCCGCTTTAAGCAATATTCCAGCAATATCACGGCGAGGAACACCAGAAATAGGCTTCACAAACTGTTTCACACTGACGAGCGAACGCTTTAACCACTAGGCTAGCTGACCGCCCCATGGGCCAGGTGAAGCCAATTATTTATATCATGAGCAATGTCCCAGTCCGTCGCTGTACGATGAAACAGAATACATCCATTCCATTGAGTCGCTTCTTACGACAAACATAGTATGCTGCGGGCCTATTCTAATCCAGAATCCCAGGAAGGAAGATCGGACTTTTACTCAAAAGTCGTCCAGTGCAAACGCTCGCCTGAATATCGAGCTGCAACCTCTACTCAGTAATACAGTTGTTGGTAAGCCCTCATTACTGACGCCGCTGCCCTATGATTAGACCACATGCAGTGGGCAGCCTGGAGGAAATGGTCAATGATATCAGCAGTAGTCTAGACAGCATCGACCACAAACAGCATGTATGTGGTCCCTCGGTGTGGTACGGAGGCTGCCTGACATCTATCATCCGACCTATGGGAACACTTTATCATGACAGTGCATATTAAAAGTAAGAAAGCCCTGATCAGTGATGAAAGGATGCAAAGAACGTTCAAATTAAAGATAAGGGGGTAGGTTTGATGTCTGAATCTTTTGATAAGGATCTGGGTTTCTGTCCCCGAAATGACAAGGAACGTCTGCAAATGAAGCTGAGAAATGTATGTTCCATTTGACATCTGATGTTGCACGATGGTCAGTCTTACTTGCTGAAAAGTGACGAAGGTTTTTTAAAAAAAAGAAGCCACAAAGCCCTTTTCATAATCATAAAATCTCTGGCAAACAGAGTTCTATCATAAGCATTTGCTTATGATACACTCTCAAAGAGTGATGATGTCAGCGAAACGGTGAGCGTATCCTGCCAACCTGTGGCACCCATCACAAACACATGCAGAGGTAAGGCCTCTTTATACCCGACAAAAAACAAAGGAATATACTGTACATCTCAAAATAGGGAATTGCACTGGACATGATTTTGGTCACTGATTCGTCAAATTTGGAAATGTCCATAAAACGTTTTGAAAGCTTTACTGTTAGAGTACTTGCTCGATTCTTCCTCAAATGTAAACACCAAAGGCTGGAGGTTCTTGAACATTGCTCGACACGAAGGGAAAATTGACTTATGGAAAGTAGAAGTGATCCCTCATCTCATAAAGCCTTGTAAATATTTTTTGTCAATCTGAATGTTTATGTATAGATCAAGATAAGAAACAGATGAGGCTATTTCACTGGTGACAAAGTAGACACAATTTTATGGATAAAAACTTCTTTGATACTGTAAAAAGCGACGTTTGGGTATAGATCCTTATACCGTTGTCAAGCAGGACTGAATGAGGGACATAGTACAGAATATATATAGTAGGTTGAGGATTAACGGTAGAGGATTAACAGTAACAACAGTTATATAGTTATATAATACTCTTTACTTATACAATATCACTTTAAAAATTCATAGTTTGTAAGCAACAAATATTTATTGAAATTCCAGGAACAAGGTTGAAACTGAAGAGACTGACCATTGGTTTGAAACCGTTCATTCGAGGATTTACGGTACAGCTAATTAAGTAACATTCATATAAATCAATCGAGCCCCGTTCTCTCAAGCCTCAAAGAAGAACATTTTATCCCGTTAAAAGGTGCCCTAAAAACATTTCGTTCCTGGTGGGCCAAACAAAATGTACCGAGAACATAATTTTGTTTACCCCTTAAATCTCAAGCGCCCCTCCGGATCAATTAACGATCCATTGTACAATGTTTTAAAAAATAGCAACATAAAACATGAACGTTGATATGTTTGATCTTATTGATTACACGCGTACGCTGTGGCAGTAAAAAAGTTTTTCAAGTGAATGAAAAGTGTTTACACTGCTTCCAGCCTTCTATTGTTATATCACGGTGACCTGTAAATAATTACTTGGCAAACCCTTCATTCTTGTAAATCTAAATTTAACCGATAGACATGATGGAGCTGCCTCTGTCTAAATTCCCAATTCCCAACATGTTTTGGATACATATGATTTCATGTCTTACATTTGAAATATTATAGGTTGGAAATCTGATCTTACACCTCCAAAAACATTTGATTATTAGCCCCTCGTGTTACAGTTCTGAACGTCATAAAACCAGGAGCCATCATGTTGGACGACAATGCAGGATCTCACAGAGCTTGATTTATCCCTGCAACAGAATGGGCTACCGCGCATGCATTGGCCAGCTTGTTCTCCTTATTTTGTAATAAACAAAGCGTTGGTGTGACGTGGGTTAATGTTTATTTGCATATTCCTTAATGCAATGAATTAGGCCGTAAATATAAACAACAGTAATTAATCAGTGACATAGTTGCACAGCTCTTTCAGGATGGCAGACAGTCAATGTACAACTTTGTACAAATAAACAATTCTGTACAACACATTGGGGATTAACAACTGGGATTAACATATCACTCACTCACTCTTGTTGCCGTCCCTGAACTGTTAAGTAATCAATGACATGTTGTCCTTCCAATGACGCCCTTGCGTTCATTGTGTCTGGCACGACACCACAATTGCTATATCCAACTCTGAATTAATCTGAAATGTACTCCCACGACCGTTAGCATTTCGATGATTGATGTGTGCAGGGAAGAGCTTATTTCGTCCATTCCACTTGCTTGCCGAGCATAACCCTGAAGGGTTAGTTGTCCCCATGGAGCGGCCTGTGACTTGACTGGTGTATTTGATAGATGTATCCTCCACATTATTCACATGTCGTGTTATCAATCATCCCTATTTATACATACACACTTCCATTCTGAGGCAACATAACGAAACATTTTTGTCATTACGGATCAATCCGACTCCAAAGATGTTTGACTGAAAGTCCAGTGAGCTTGTGTTGTCCGTTTTCCGTGGTTTAATCTGATCGTTGACGACATCTCAAAAACAACAAGATATATGAAGTCGAAACTTTGCATGGATGATCACAGAAGTCACAGAAATATAAATGATATGTCTACATGTATCACTAGGGGGCCTTGCTATACTCGGGTGGGTGGTGGTGGTCCTGCTCACTTGAGTTTGGTATGGAAACTGAATATTGATTTCAGATACAGCTGCAAAACCAAATAAAGATTTGATGCATGAGCTTAAAATTATTTTACAAAAGGCGACTTGCAACAACTCATTAATTTTTGTAACAGGGTTGTTTTTCAAGCATTTCCGGGACAATATATATTTTCCCATGGGGTAAGCTGACGGTTCTCCATCGGTAATCCACGGTACTGATAAAGCTGAATCTGTGCACGCTGTGCACGCTTACTCCAACCAATAATTTCTTCAAGATATTCATATTTGAATCTGTGCAAGATGTTGGAATCCGTTTTTCAAAATAATTTCCGATCTGATTTACAAAACGCTGTCTTGGCAATCAAATTGAAAATATCATGTTTGCCCATTGTAAGCCATATCTGCATGTTGAATAATAAAAGGTCACATGTTAAATTGCGCTACATCTTGTGGTATTTGGTTGGTTGGTTGGTTGGTTGGTTTGTTGTTTAACGCCGCAATCAGCAATATTCCTGCTATATGACGGCGGTCTGTAAATAATCGAGTCTGGACCAGACAATCCAGTGATTAATATCATGAGCATCGATCCACGCAATTGTGGTATTTGACACTGTTTCAACCTGCTTCAACTTCATGTACTGGCATGGTAATCGTGCTTTAGTTTGGCCTTCTATATAGCCAGTTATGTGTTTATATTTGATTAACATGCTGTGTGGATATATGTTGCGCAGAAAATTCTTTACCCTTGTTAAACCTTTCTGATCTAATGTAAAAGTGCAAACCAATAGGTGAGCTACAGAGCCGAGCGTAACGTTATTGCATGCCAACCGTCCCGATGGCTGGCGATCATGTTCGGGATTTTGCGAATCAGAAAATGCTCTGCGGCTTTGAAACACTGTTTTCATTACGAACAATTATGAATTAATCTTGGATTGGTTAGATTGGTTGGATTGGTTGGATTGGATTTTAAAGGAAAAAGACCTACCTGCCCATTTTAAAAAAGAGGGAGCGGAAACAAGATTGTGTTTATGTGGCCTTTGTACAACATTGCTCCGCAACAGTTTGTGTTATGGTTTGCACTTTGGTGTTCCACCAATATAAATCACGACTCTGTTACAAGCAATAACATATCCAACATGAGTTAGCAATTGAGGTGCAGAAGTTGTGTCAACTGTGAAATCCAGCCCAACCGTCCAGATGCCATAAAGCGCCTTATCTAGATGGAATACCAAATAGAGTAAACACCAGGATAAGTCGATCAGTGCAAGCATTTGATGTATACTGCCATCACATAAATCTCTTGTATGCGCCCTGAAGTACTATTGTCGACAATGGCAATAACACTCTTGAATGTTGCAAGAGGCAAATAGAGTGGATCCGGCGGTGAGCCTCTGTGACTTTGCCGACTGTATGCAATCGTACCCAGACAGCGTTGGCCATTGCTCATTCCATCTGTGACAGGTTTGCTTGGTACAAGCTCGACTATTTCTATAGCTGGAATATTGTTTACAGCGGCGTAAAACAAAAACAACCCTACAACAAATCTGTGCGAAAGTACGAAAAATGATCACCAACATTTAATAATCAGAATCATATCGTGTTTGGTTGTTAATATTATGTGTAATCGTACAACCGTTTCATTTGCACAGATACTAATTATGTTACCCATTGTGAATACATCTGCCAGAATGTTGCCATAGAAATATATATGTTCTGTCTATCGTTCTCATCGTTTCATCTTTATGTTTTAATCACGGCGGAAACATCTCGACAGCAGCGTAAGACATCATCAACCGAGGATCGTCACCTGCGCCAATTGGATATTAGCCGACAGCCCTTTGCCACAAGAACGTTTCTCACAGAAGGTCGCCAAGCGTCCGATGTTGTCGGATTAGTATCGCAGAGACCGTTTGGTATGGTGTTTGGCGAGACGTGGCTTAAACCTGAGGTCAGGAGAAAGATCCTATGGTCTTGTTGCGTGTCAGGTAGTATTCAGGTCTGGCGGCAAAGAAACAAGGTCATTGTGCAAGGCAATCTGTTAAGTGTCAAGTACAGGCGGTCATCCTGGCACTGAACACGCTATTGACAATCTCATTACAGGAAGTCATGTTGGGTTCAGAACGATCATTTTCAGCAGTAACTTACCTGCCACAACTGTCTAGGCCACACTGCTTCCCCGGGCTTGAATCATGTACCAATTTTGTCAATAATACACCAAATGCCAAGTCGACCAATATTATGACTACTGCTATCTGATTGTTGATTATATATCGCTAACGAATTTACTCTTTCGGGAAATAACGTTTGTTCTGCTTCTGTGTCAAGAGTTTGGGCAAGCGCACATGTTTTGAAATCTCATGACCAATAGAGCAGGGGGCGCTTATCCTTTTTTCCAACGGTATACATTAATTTTGTAGGTATGTCATACGTAAAAGCAAGATATTGTCAAACCAGTTATTGACAGTGGTGGTTGTAAACTTCTGATACTGTGCAGAGTTGCGTCCCTTGGGCACGCCAGAAACCTATGATTGTGTTTCTCGGTTTGTAAGCACCATACCCGTGGTCGTGGGTTTCACCGAAGTGGTAAACGTCTGAGATCTGCATCACTTCGGGCTTTCTTCCCACATTAAGCTGACACGCCGCGATTTCACTGGAATACTGTTAAAAGCGGCGTTAAACCCAACTCACTCACCCACTCTGATACTGTGAGTCAGATGAAGAAATCTTGACTTTTGTAATGTCCATGGACTTACAAAGTTGTAGTGAATGTTGTCACGTGTAAAACAGCATCACTTACTTGATGTAGTGAATATCAACGGGGTTTCATGTAATCAAACTGTAATTTCATTACACGTACATCAAACATAATGCTGTACTCGCTGTTTTGTAAAACAACATCACTTACTTGATACAGGTTATCCAACAATAGTTTCGTATGATCCAGCTGTGTACCAGAAGCGTACTGTGTCGTAAAACAACGTAACTTACCGATTCGTCCTGATACAGGACATCTCAAAAGGATTTTTACAAGAAACTTGAGATTCGTTAACTTTCTTCGTGAAAATTATTCATAATAAGGCAATGTAATTTAGTGACAATTTTCAGCTCGTGACAAACGTCGTCAAATGGGAATTTTATATTGCATTATACTCATATCTGGACAGTTATGTATCTACCTGGGGATTAAAGGAAGATGGAGGCAAATTAACAAAGATACAAGAAATCAAAAGACTCTTTGCTTTTCAGAATTTTGCGAATAAAAAAACCAGATTGGTTTTCACGTGAATATTGACACACGTTGGTATATTGTTTACTCGCGAAGGCTTCAAAATATCGTAACCTAACACCTAAAAAAATGCTCCATACGCTAGGCTACTGCACATGCTCAGGATACAGCTCGGATAACGAAAATACAATACTGTTATTAGTCATAATAGATTGACAGGTCCACTTGTCAAATAACGATGAGCTCACTTCATCTTTGTGTTTTTCTGCCCGTCAGCCAACAAAAGTGACAAGTAAAACATCTCAGCTTCTCTCTATGATGGTCCAGTATCCGTTTCATTGTCAGTTTATTTAACGCTAATCGATGACATGTTCAGCAACCAGATCGCTCTTTCAAAGTTAAGCTCAAAAAGTTTAAATAGAAGTTATCGATTGCTTCCCGCTTTTCACATAAATTCTTGAAATGTACACTTTGACTTGAAACCTTGATCTCACAATATTGTCACGACGTCATGACGATGTTAAAACAATGTTATGAAGATGTTTGGACGATATTATCAAGACTTTATGACGATATAAAGACGATGATATCACGACGTAATGCCGATGTAAGAGGATGTTATCACGACGTAATGCCGATGTAAGAGGATGTTATCACGACGTAATGCCGATGTAAGAGGATGATATCACGACGTTATTATGATGTAAAGACGTTATCACGACGTAATGCCGATGTAAGAGGGTGTTATCACGAGGCAATGCCGATGTAAGACGATGTCATCACGAGGTAATGCCGATGTAAGACGATGTTATCACGAGGTAATGCCGATATAAGACGATGTTATCACGACGTAATAGAATAGTGGAGCTGAAGCCTCCACTGGATATAATAAAACAAACATTATGCAACATTTTTCCAGAAAGAAAAATAACCTTCTGATTGTCTGCCCTTCGTGAATTAAATGTTGAAAGTTCCTCGCCAAATTTTGGGACTTGCAAAATAAATTCTCCTGGGACAAGTATAATCCGTGATTCCTCTTTGTAGCATAATCTCAAAGTGTTTGCAGTAACAAGCTCATCGTGTGATCCCTCGTCAGAGTTTCATGCATCCGATTAACGGTTGATTGACGTCCGCTTGATAGAACCTTGTGCTGTCAACGAAACACAATGCTACGAGGTGAGGCTCACCAACTTTACAAAGGTTGATGGCATTGGCACTGCAACATGTTTTTGCCTACGTCGCATGACAGAGGTACTGTTCTGTCAGGCAACAAGCACATACCTTTGTCTGCACATTGTGTGAGTAGCGGGTGTTACTGGTAGGATAGGACATGATTACACGTTTCGCGAACACCTTATTTCAGTGATCCATTCACATAATAGTCACCTCTATTTTGCATTTTACGTACAGTGGAATCTGTTTCGGGGGATAATCGAGATTGGTTATTTCTGGCGCTGACGTTTTAGATTTGCCTCTTCTAGATGCCGGGATAGAATTGATTCCAAGTAACCTATATTTGTGGAAAGAGGCCACTAAAATAGATCGGTTGATTATACCTAGCGGTTTGGGACGTAGTTCATAATGTCAGGTCGCTCATATAACTATAATTTGTCTGGCCAGGCTATTTAAATATTGTCCTTATGCACCTGGGATATTACCGACTCTGGCGTATAATCAAACTAAACAAAAACGTGTGCGGAGATAAAAAAACATCCTAGTAATGATTGTGGTAACTGATTGTTGACCCTATTTGCCTCGCGACAATTGATGGCATTGTTGACGTCATATTTAACGTTGCAGTACTGACCTAAAAGCATATCCAATGTTGACGTCAATTTGACCTTGTTAGCTTTACAATGCGGTTTCCCTGTAGAAGACCCTACTTCTCCCTTTCGGCTTAAAAGAAAGAGCGGACTGACAAACTCGCAGTAAATTGTATGTATTTAAAAACCTGATTTAATAACAGAACAATTGACGCAAATGAAACAAGTTGAAGTACATATTCAAAGTTATGTTTTGTTTAAATCACGTTTATAAGTACCTAACATCTTTTTTAAAACACATGTTTGTTTGTTGTTTCACGCCCCACTCAGTAATATTCCTACTATATGACTGCGATCTGTTAATAATCGAGTCTGGACCAGACAATGCAGTGACTGATACCATGAGCATCGATCTACGCAATTGGGATGCGATTACATGCATCAACCAAGTCAGCGATCCTGACCCCCGATCCCGTTAGTCCCCTCTTACGACAAGAACGGTTGCCTTTTACGCCAAGATCTATTCTCACCTTTAACAAATTACTTTGGGGACTTTGAAAAGGAGCATTCGAAACAAAACGGAAGTAGAAGAACCACAACTACCATAATTCCTGACAGACGTTTGATAATAGGCAGTGACTGACATATACATAAGTTTGGTATATATTGATGGAATATATCTTTTTTTCAAATGTTAGGTATAACATATGTTAAATATGAAACAGTGGCACTGTTAAATCAGTGTGTCAAATGCTGAGACAGAAGGTTCACGCGCCTAACCACATAACTACCCCGAGCCACAGATAGATAGATAGATATTCTTTATTTCCTCAAGATATTGAAGATACATATCATATATGGTATTATGTATAATTACAGAGCTGTACAGTAGTACAGTTGAACAATATTATTAGAAATGATAACTACAAAATGCATGACAATCAAGCATTCTTATAACTGTTTTGTAACAGATACAGCCATTTCCTACAATATCTTGATACAATAACCATAAGGTCACCCCATAGACTTTGAGATAAAGAGCTAACACACTCAGGCATACCGCCAAATAGTACAGACAGGATTATATCATCGTCCTCACAACATAGTCTTGCAAATGTAGAGACATCCATCACATCACAAATGATTTCAAATAGTTCATTTCTGTCATTCATATTCAATGTACAATACAAAAAGACATGCTTAATAATATCATGAGCTACAATTCCACATCGACATTCCCTGGATTCTATATTTATGCATCCCAGCCGTACAAGATGAGACAGGTTTGGGAACTGTTCAGGACGTTCAAGTGCAAGTAGCCAGAGTCTGTGTTCTTTATCATTACGTAGCGAAACATATCTATTTAAGTTAAGTCTAGATAGCAGCTTAGAGCATACAGCTTCCTGGTCTGCAGAAATAATCCTTTCCTTAACAATATCAGACCATGCCTTTTTACTTGGGAAGCTACATTTAATTAGATAATCTTCTATTTCTGCATTAAGATTGTATTTTTTGACAAGTCTGAGCATGTTATATACAGGTGACAAAGCACATCGTTTTTTGAAGTTATCCAACGCTATTTCGTATCTAAACTGCCCAATGCGAGTAATGAATACCTTTTTAAAGACATAGCTGTAACTGGATCGGCATAATTTTCCAAGTAGTAACAGTGACTGTTTGTCAATATAGGATTGGAGAGATATCAAGCCCATGTTGTCCACAGCAACAGTACCTGATGTACATTTTGGAAGGCCCTGTATTTTTCTACTGAAATAACGTAGAATAACTTCCAGCATATCGTATTCTTTGAGGGTTAATAGCCCCCAGACATTACATCCATAGAGTCCGCATGGGAGTATCACTCGTTCCCAGATCCTTTTTGGTGGGATTGGATTCATGCCTCCAAACTTTAGTCCAGTATCGTTATTACTATTTATTAACATTTTTAACTTTTCACAAGCTAATTGTGTTCGTTCTAAGGAAGACTTATCAGAGCTAATCCTGACACCTGCATATATTATAGATTGCTGAAGTGGAACACACATACTGCCCAAGTACAGTGATTGAGAGCAGATAAATTTACGCTGCACATCAAATATTAGAACAGCGCTTTTCGTGACATTGTACGTAAGCTGCCATTTATATGCATACTGATTTACAACATTGAGAAGATCTTGAAGGCCTGTTGGTGAGCTACTAAACAGTGTTGTATCATCTGCCAAGAGCTGGCCTGGAGTATGTGCCCACGGCAGATTTAGTCCTTGCTTAGAGCGTTCCAGCTCGCATAACAGATCATTTATATATAATGTAAAGAGCCAAGCAGATATAACTCTGCCTTGACCAACTCCTTGGCGTACATGAAACAAGTCTGATCTAAAGCCTGCAAAGCTGACATAGGAGTACATAGACATATAAGACCTACGTAGTATTCGCCATGTTTTACCCGTGATACCAAGGTCATAAAGTTTTAGAAAAAGGCCATCTAGCCATACCCTGTCGAAGGCTTTTTCATTATCTAGAAATGCACAGTAGACTGGAGAACTTCTTTCATTGTAATATGCTATTGCTTCTAATAGTGTGAGGGCCGCAGTGTCTGCACCTGCATTCTTGCGAAAGCCAAATTGGAGAAGATGTGGGAAATTACAGTTTTTAGTTACCCAGGATTCGATTCTGTTGAGTATGAGCCTTTCCAAAAGTTTACCAAAGGCAGATGTCATAGTTATTCCCCTGTAATTAGCAGGATCCGACTTGCTTTTACCATGACCTTTATGGATTGGGAGGATTTGACCTATGTTGTACTCACATGGTATATATTCATAGTGCACAATTGCATTGAATAAAACCATGAGATGGTGATGAATAGATCTACCTGCTTTTTTAATATGCTCGTTTGAGATTCCGTCATGCCCTGGTGATTTACCTGTTTTAAGAGATTTGACAGTATCCATCAATTCTTCAGCAGTGAAGGGTTTTGAAAGGGGAGATGCTATAGCCACAACATTATTGTCATAAAAATCAGTGCTATCTAATACCTCATTTTCAAGGTCATTAACACGTTGCTTGACGTAAGAGGAAAATAGAACATCATGTTTCAGATCAGTATCCGGGGCAGCTAGATTTCTGTAATA
Source organism: Haliotis rufescens (assembly GCF_023055435.1). Taxonomy (NCBI): domain Eukaryota; kingdom Metazoa; phylum Mollusca; class Gastropoda; order Lepetellida; family Haliotidae; genus Haliotis; species Haliotis rufescens. The sequence continues at coordinate 7,462,852 of NW_025964001.1, read as the reverse complement.
TTCACCAAACATATCACATATATCCTTCGGGTCATTAGATGATTTATCTGAATAGACAAGTTTTTGAGTATGACCTTTGTTTTTACGATAACGTTTAGCTACCCTGAATTATTCATGAACATCAACCTCAGCAGCTTCATAAGCTTCTTTGTATCTATCATCTATCAGCTTTTGTTTTGAGATCCGATGCTGTTTTCTAAATAACCGTTTGGCTTCTTTGTATCTAGCAAAAAAGATGTTGCTTTTATCGCGAGTTTTACCATTTTCCTTCCATTCTTTACGGCATTTGCGCATACTATTGTGTAATGATTTAAGATTATCCTTTTTCCAGTACGGTTTCAGCCTAGGTTGGAATTTTGATGAAGGAATGTACATTATTGCTGCATTTTGAAGGGCTGAGGTGATGTATTCATTGTAATATTGAATAAAGTCTACTGGTGTCTGGTAGTCTGAAATTGCAAAAACAGTATCACGAAGCCAGTTTTCAGTTTCATAACGATAAAGCATTAGGTCCGTCTCAGTTGCTTTGCGCCAGTTAAGTTTATCACCTCCATATTGGCTAATCGGTGTTGTTATAGTTAGACAGACAAGAATAGGCAAATGATCTGATACAGAGTAAGATACATTTGTATCAATGACAGATCCGACAACATTAGGTGTAAAATCAACATTTACAAAAATGTAATCTAGCATAGTCTTAATATTTCCACTTTTGGTGAAATATGTATATCTAGTGACGTCATCGATGGGGATCACAGAGTACAGAGATCTCTCATTCAATACTCTGCTTAAGTACTTGGAACGCAGTTTATCAGGAGTGCGCAGGTCTGTGTTAAAGTCACCAAGTATGATAGTCTGTCCATGTTGTGAATACACATCATATAATTGTATGACATAGTCAAGCGCTTCACAATAAACACTGTCCAGCACATTACTAGATGGAAGATATGTTCCTATAATAAAAAACAGGAACATTGTTCATAGTCAATTTGATACTGATCGTTCGATCATCATCTGGAGTGTTTATCACAGACGAGACACAACAGTCCCATTTACGAACAAATATTGCTACGCCTCCTGAGCCTCTAGGTCTTGGTAGTTCTGATTTGTCACATTTGGAATACACATCAAATTCATCATGGATCCCATTTAAGTAGGATTCGTTTTGTCTGTTTAGCCAGTGTTCAGAAATGAACATTATATCACAACTTTCAAGTTTATCAGCAAGTTCAGTAGCAGCATGCATAACGCCACGCACATTCCATGTAGCAAGTCTGATCATAAGAAACAAGAGATAGGTCGCAAATAGTCGGGATCTTGATTTACTTGTCATGTTTAAGATCTTGACTGTTCATCATCATTGTGTACATACCATCTTTTGCTGGGAACCCACTCTCTACAGTTGACATTCTCTGGCCAGAATGTATCGTCTTCAAGCATGACCTTGGCACCCTGGTTAGGAACATGGATTCGTATGGTGTACGTTGGGTTATATGTCTTCCAGTGCTTCAGAAGTGACCACAACTACCATAATTCCTGACAGACGTTTGATAATAGGCAGTGACTGACATATACATAAGTTTGGTATATATTGATGGAATATATCTTTTTTTCAAATGTTAGGTATAACATATGTTAAATATGAAACAGTGGCACTGTTAAATCAGTGTGTCAAATGCTGAGACAGAAGGTTCACGCGCCTAACCACATAACCACCCCGAGCCACAGGGAATTAGCCAAGATGCATGTTAGGTATAGGCGCAACAAAGTTGCGGAACAGCTGGCTGAACAAAGGCATACGCATAAAAAGTCATTCTATCAGCCCTGTTTCAGTCAGGGATGAAATCGAAGCCTTTGTAAGTCTCAGGATTTATGCTTTAATCTTGTCCACATCCAACTTCTCTCCGCCGCCAGAGTTGCATCATTTAACCTATTCTGTTGCACGAATCAATACGTTCTCAGCGACCGCCTGAATAATTGTTTGTCATTGGTGGTGGTTGAAGAGGATTCATCTCCAGCGCACCTTACTCCCTGATCCAGGAAGGATATAGTTAAATGCCACTCGCTCTTGCGGTACGTTTCTTTATCATGATGTAACACTCGCTCTTCTCGTCCATTATAGTAAAGTAAGTGGTTTCTACCTCTGTCTAACCTTTCTAAGAACATGAAGAGGTAATTGAATCTTCAAGTGATGAAGTCTCTGATGAATGTCCCTAAAACAATAACAGCTGCATTCTCAATTCCTGTGTGAATATGAAAACCTCCAAATGTGTCTACGACCAACCATCAGTTGTCCAATTAATGTGGATTTCCTCCTCCTCGACGTCCTGATCACGGGTTGAATACTTGATCAATCTAGATGATCAAAACACTAAAGTAACAATGTGACTGGCATCATAGTTCTTATGTTTCTTTTCTACAGATCAGTTCTTCTCAATTTGTGTTTGTATAAGATTCTCATCAGACAGTATCAGATGCTTGCCATGTACCTTATATTATCAGAAATGTTCTATGATTTGTAAGGGGTTATAAATTCTGATTATGGATTTTGTTATGAGAAAAGATTTAATTTCAGATAAACCCTGATGAACTGAGCAAACGCACAATAAATTCTCCCTGGTATGAGAGGTTAGTAAAGAAATCTATGCATCATCCCTGGCGAGGCGTGAAAACGGATGCTGCCAGCAACAGGGAGATTAATGTGCCGTTAATGTTGTTTCCATATCAGGGAAACATCGGCATTTTAGTTAACCTGAATGACGGGTGTTCACCTCTGTCATTGGACGTTTTCTCGCTGTGCATGGCAACCGTATTGAGTGAGTGAGTGAGTGGGGTTTAACGCCGCTTTTAACAGTATTCCAGTTACATCACGGCGTGTCAGCTTAATGTTGGAGGAAAGCCCGAAGTGATGCAAGTCTCAGACGTTTACCACTTCGGTGAATCCCACGAGCACAGGTATGGTGCTGACAAACCTAGAAACATAATCGGATTCGAACCCACAATCATAGGTTTCTGGCGTGCCAAAGGGACGCAACTCTGCACAGCGAATCGCGGCGCCTTAGACGACTGGGCCACCCGTGCCCCCGCAACCGGTTGAGTTGAGTTGAGTTGAGTTGAGTTGAGTTGAGTTGAGTTGAGTTCCCTAGGTCACACACCCAGGCTCCGGCTTCGTTTTATTGTGCAGGTTGATTCTATCATAAAAGAAAAGAGTCTTAGCGAGTTTTGGCACAGTCAGGTTTTGTTGGGGTCATACCGAACGTATGGACAATGAAAGGATGAGGTGATGCGATGGAACGATGGTGCGATGCGATAGAACGATTGTGCATTGAGATAGAACAATGCAGCGATGCCATGGATCGACAGATCGAATACAACCTGGCGACGAAGACGTACACTCATGATGTATTATTTATATCTATTCGATTTGTATTATAGGGGAAACATTTCAAATGAGTTGTACCCACGGTAGTGACGCTTCAAGTTAATTTCTTCTTACGATATTCTTCCTAAAATTCACCAGATACAAAGGTATGTATAAATCCCTGATATTGTTTGAAAAGATTTAAAAAGCGTGATGTCTCCTTACTCAAATGACCATTCATACACCTGTAAAGGTAGCTTTAAGGACAGTCTTATTTTCAAATGGATAAAAATGTTTCCGATAGAGGTTCTTAACAGTCGTAGCACAATAATGCTTGATCTTGATTGGATGACCAGATACCGACAGTATTGAAGGTGGTATACGATTTAAGGAGCTTGACATGCTCCATTTGTTTACGCCATTTTACAGAATAAAAAAATACTGTTAAGAAAAAAAACCGATCCCGTGGGGAACAATTTCTGATTCTGGGGCACAATAGAACGGACCCGTGAAGATTCCGGGGTAGAATAGGTCTTCAGGAACCCATGCTTGCCGTAAAAGGTGACTATGCTTGTCGTAAAAGGCGACTAACGGGATCGAGTGGTCAGACTCGCTGACTTGGTTGATGCATGTCATCGATCCCAATTTGGTGGATCGATGCTCATGAAATCAATCACTGGATTCTCTGGTCCAGACTCGATTATTTACAGACCGCCGTCATATAGCTGGAATATTGCTGAGTGCGGCGTTGAACAACAAATCAATCAATCAATCAATCACAATAGAACGTCCGTACCTCATGTTTGTCTGAATAATAAAAATCGGGTGGTCATAACTTACAACATAGATTTGCTGTGTCATCTTGTTTGCCCGGATGGTATGGAACAATGACCATGATAAGTCTACTGAAACCTCGATTATGTACAGGTCACCGTGATACAGCTGGAATATTACTGAATGTAGTATAAACCAACATGCCCTAGTTGATCCGAGCCGCACAGTGACTGAGTGATACTGGCCATATGCCATAACAGAAGGTCGCCATCATCTTGTACGCTACCAGAAATCTCTTAAAGCAGTCTGTTGAAGTGAGTTATGAAACCGCTAGCCATTGTTAATGCGAGTTGACTGCCTCTCCACCGAATGTTTCAGCACGAACATGTACTGGAGATGTAGGTGAAAGTGGGATGTCGTCATCCCCAGATAAGGAAATGTGTAACTTGTAACCCCTCGGGAAATCATTGCCTCATAAATTAAACGAATCGTCAGCCCGTATGTTTGTCAAGAAGGGGCGAAACAAATTATTGATGTGAAGAAGCACTACTGACACATGTCAGTTACCCTTGGCAGGAAATGTTGAGGCTAAGGCGTTATCATACAAACTATTGGAGAATCACCCACAAGATACGAGTGATTACGGAAAGCATGTCCTGAGCGAAATGATGTTGTTTATTTCCGAGTTTTAACCATACTCATTTTAAATAAATAAATTGAAGACTATTAATGTCGTCACATCATTTGATACAATTTTTCAGTGTCTTCATTTTCAAGTGGGCGTATTTTCAGTTCATGAGCTCCTTTTAGGACAGGACAAAACCTTCCTAAATCTGGCTGAGATTCGTCACTCTGCAGCATCCTTTAACATCATTACCCACTATTGAGGTTTCTATGAGCGATTAAATCGAAATCAATAGCAGATTCATTAAACTGAAAAGAAGAATTTTTTATTGAAATTATCCATCCACTCACGTTGTAAATCGAATTTGGAACAGCCTGCCTTGTGGCAATGTGTAACATAGCTGCCACTATACAATACATATGGCTACTAAATTCATTGTGGATCCAAACATATATTGATATATTTTACCTGCGAGAACATATCCCACAAAATGTCATATTTTGTAGATGTCACACTCACAAGCCACTATAAGTAAACGCCACTAGACTTTTTGACAAGAGAGCTGACTTCATCTGTTCAATAGTCAACCTTTCCCTTTATGTCGAGCAATATTTCAGTAGCTCCAGCCTTTCGTGTTTACATTTCAAAACATTTGAGATACACTTCCAATGTGTCCAATGTTCACAGTGTTGTGTTTAAGGTGGTTTAAGGGTACAACAGATATGTCATGAGATTGTGACACGCATCAGCAAATGAAACATGTTTGGTTTAGCGTTAAATCTAACTTTGCATTCTCCAAAAAAGCTCGAAAACAAGTGCGAAGATCAAATATTGCAAAAAGTAAATACAAATGTATCCAGCACCTTTAAGAAGTTGTATTCTGATTACAATCGAACGAAACTATAGTAAATGCCACTGAAAATCTTAACTTTGGGAAATTAGTCGGTGAATATTGCTTTATGCTGCATCAGCTGTTTTGCAGCTATTCAGCGCAGGCCAAAAGGCGATAAGCTGGCAAATTATTTCTGATCACAGAAGCACAAAAAATCTTCTTACGATGCCTCCCAAAATAGATTTTTACTGTTTCTTGATTGTTTTCTGCATAAGACTTTATTAATTGTTTTTGGTGTCTACACACCATGCCCATGAAAAAGGCTCTCAGTGAAATATGGGACAACATGAAAAGAGGATTTATTTGATAATCGGTTGTATTATGAAATAAAGATTCAACTTTATGTACATTTTTATTCAGGCTTGCATCTAATGATCGATACTAGATAGGACAGAAGGTATTGGGATGTCCCGCTATTGCCTACCTTGTGAAGCAGCTGTGCAACTACTCATTGCTTCCTATAGAGGCCCTCAAAGCAATCGGAGCGAGCCATACCCATACTAGCCTCGAAGTCATGAGAACTCACTTCAATTCACATGAGAAAGGGATAAGACTGAGTGAATGTAGATTTGAGTCATCTACTCCAGATGAGCATTGGGATACAGAGATAAAACATCTTCGTGAAAAAAGTAGGCAATATGAAGCATTGACACATAGTTGGAATTAATAAATCGTTATTTACCAGCAGAAACTACTAGGTAACTATGTCATATAAAGTGTTGTCAATGTAAAGTAATTGGAACTTGACAAAACCAATACCTGGTAACACGAGACAGGGCCTTAAAAGATGGATGGTGTTACAATTCAATTAACAATGTCAATATCGGGAGTGACCACCATTTGCGTTGATCCAGGCGAGGCAGCAGCGTTGCACTGAAGACACTAGATGATTAAAAACAGTCTGGGGGATGTTGTTCCAAATGTCAACCAAAGATTGGCCCAATTGAGCTTTCATTACAAGCTGGCTGTGGTCCTGTCTGTCTCATCCCTGACACTTTCTATGGGGGAAGAGGTCCGGAGAAACAGCCGGTCATGGAAGTACAGCAATGGTATGCTGACTCAAAAAGTCTGTTACAACACGTGTAACATATGGGCGGGCATCCTCCCGCAACGTGATATAAATCCTGCCAGGGTCCATGCAGGAAGCAAAGGTACTGTAAGTCCCCATGGTCCCTGGTATGGTGATCTCTAGCCCATTTATATATTGTGTTGTTCCTTAATACTTAATGCTTTTAAATGTTCCGCAACTAGTTTTAAATCTTATCTGTGATATTCTAGTTATCATACTGTCCTTCGATGACAGAATTTTATAAAGTTTAAATATATGTATATTTCATTTATAACTTCTCGTAACGGTACGGCTGAAATATTGCCGATGTGACGTAAAGAATTAACTCACTCACTCACTCCTGCAACGTGACGTTACGTCCCTGCATTTACACAAATGGTAGAACATGATCTTGAACGATGTAACGCAAGCGTCGCTAAAGTGTCTTCTGGACGCATGTAGACCCTTGCGAGATCAACAGAGCTGTCCAGATGAAACATGGACTCATCTGGGAAAAGAATATTGTCCCCGTCTTGTCTTCAGGAACTTCAGATGCTGTCTACACCAAGCTAGGCATGCCTGATGGTGGAGCAAAATTGGGCCTAACGCTGGAAGTCGGGATCGGGGCCTCCTCAATTAGTTCTGCAACTAATTGGTCTCAACCAAGGAATTGTCCGAGCTGTTAATGTGACAGTTAGGTGTCGAAAGTTGGTTTATTTGATTTTTGCAAGTACCTGTTGAACATGCTAGATACTTGATCAGCTGGTACACTAGATAATCTATTTTAGGTTTCCAAATTATTACACTAACAGTTATATGACAAGATAATAAACAGAGACGGCTATACTATCTTTATCTTGACATTCTTGAAATAAACTGATTAAAGAAACTTTAGAAATCGCGTATAAATACAATGTTTAAGTGAACCGCTCCATTTGCGATATAGTGCCAAATGATTTGCAGCCTTGTTTGTCTTCCGAAACACCCACACGTTGAGAAAACATCATTAACTTATTGGGAACGTTAGTCAGTGGCTTAATGAGCAAGCAGACAAGCAAACATCGATGTATGGAGTTTTAAAGTAATGTGGGCGACCTTTCTAGCATCGGATCGTGATACAATGTTCATTGGATTGATTTTTCGGCTCGATAATCTTGCATAAGAACTAAACCTTTCTCATGCACATTTTTTTTACATTAAAAAAGATTAAAAAGTGATAAGAGAGGAAGAGTTTTTGTTTTCCCCATCAGTAAAACCACTAAATAAAACGGGCTATACATTGACCTAGCCTCTTTGACAAACAGTCAGTGTCGTTTGTATTTTATGTGGATTCTAAAAAACTGAAAGTTCGATTTGGTCAAAACACTTGATTTTTCAATTTGTACACCACAATCCCACACGACAAACTTTAAGAAAAAGAAAAATCCCTCGATCTATGGGGATTTGTCACAAAACGTGACGATCATAGATACTCGTATAGTGACATCAGTATCTTTAAAGGTTCATCACAATTTGTCTTAAAATGATAGCAAATGCCATCTGAAATTTACTGAGAAAACAATATGTGAAATACTGGACTTCCTCATACATCTAAGTGAACATTCAGGGCATTTAGGAAAAATTTGGCATACCTGTGGGCCCCGAACGTGTTCCCTTTCTCGCTGATCTTTATGCATATAAATCAAAATTTAAACCTAAGCTTCAGATATATCGATGATTGGTTGGCTTATGAAAATCAAGGGTAATTTGAGATCGTAAGAACCACGGATGCAGGGGTGAGTGTAGGTTTATCAAAATGGATCCCTGGACATATAGAGCATGGCAAACACATGGACCATTACTAATTGGTGAAGTGATACATAAAGATATGTTTATATAGTCGGAATGCCAGTTTTAGCAGAGATGTCTTATGATTTTGAAATGGTTTTGTCGCTTTTATTCATTTTATTGAGAACAGAGCTTTCATATAACGGGAACGTAGAAAAATACATGTTTTTAGGGTAGTTTCATTTTCATTTCTTAAAGTTTTATGTTCTTGCACAAGGTTGTGGTAATAAATAAAAGTCGATACAGTTTAAAGACATTCTAGTGTGTTATACATGCACCTCGCACACGTAAAACAAGTGTTGTAATTACTTCGTGTTGAGATCGGAGAAGCGTGGTCTGTGATGCTTAGAAAAGAGTCACATAACCTTATAATGCCTCCTGAATTGGATTAACACTGGGATAGCAGCGTGGTATCGGCACTCATGTACGCCCATATCTGTCAGCCACAATGCAGCAGACAGAAGTTATTATGATTATCCGAATCGCGTAACGAGTTCTTACAAGATTCAGATCTCAGGTACTAAGTGGAAGTTGAAATAAGAAATAATTAAATCACGACGACATGTACATAATCAAATTAACTAAACAGGTCACGCCATGGGCTAAGAAGGGCGTATTGAGCCCAGTCACGGAACAAAACACCCGACCCTCTTCAGTCAACTCCTTTACTTATCAGGTGTATCTGGGCCAGGTGAGTGAGTGAGTGAGGTTTTACGCCGCTTTAAACAATATTCCAGCAATATCACGGCGAGGAACACCAGAAATAGGCTTCACAAACTGTTTCACATTGACGAGCGAACGCTTTAACCACTAGGCTAGCTGACCGCCCCATGGGCCAGGTGAAGCCAATTATTTATATCATGAGCAATGTCCCAGTCCGTCGCTGTACGATGAAACAGAATACACCAATTCCATTGAGTCGCTTCTTACGACAAACATAGTATGCTGTGGACCTATTCTAATCCAGAATCCCAGGAAGGAAGATCGGACTTTTACTCAAAAGTCGTCCAGTGCAAACGCTCGCCTGAATATCGAGCTGCAACCTCTACTCAGTAATACAGTTGTTGGTAAGCCCTCATACTGACGCCGCTGTCCTATGATTAGACCACATGCAGTGGGCAGCCTGGAGGAAATGGTCAATGATATCAGCAGTAGGCTAGACAGCATCGACCACAAACAGCATGTATGTGGTCCCTCGGTGGGGTACGGAGGCTGCCTGACATCCATCATCCGACCTATGGGAACACTTTATCATGACAGTGCATATTAAAAGTAAGAAAGCCCTGATCAGTGATGAAAGGATGCAAAGAACGTTCAAACTGAAGAAAAGGGGGTAGGTTTGATGTCTGAATCTTTTGATAAGGATCTGGGTTTCTGTCCCCGAAATGACAAGGAACGTCTGCAAATGAAGCTGAGAAATGTATGTTCCATTTGACATCTGATGTTGCACGATGCTCAGTCTTACTGGCTGAAAAGTGACGAAGGTTTTTAAAAAAAAGAAGCCACAAAGCCCTTTTCATAATCATAACATCTCTGGCAAACAGAGTTCTATCATAAGCATTTGCTTATGATACACTCTCAAAGAGTGATGATGTCAGCGAAAAGGTGAGCGTATCCTGCCAACCTGTGGCACCCATCACAAACACATGCAGAGGTAAGGCCTCTTTATACCCAACAAAAAACACAGGAATATACTGTACATCTCAAAATAGGGAATTGCACTGGACATGATTTTGGTCACTGATTCGTCAAATTTGGAAATGTCCATAAAACGTTTTGAAAGCTTTACTGTTAGAGTACTTGCTCGATTCTTCCTCAAATGTAGACACCAAAGGCTGGAGGTTCTTGAACATTGCTCGACACGAAGGGAAAATTGACTTATGGAAAGTAGAAGTGATCCCTCATCTCATAAAGCCTTGTAAATATTTTTTGTCAATCTGAATGTTTATGTATAGAAAGATAAGAAACAGATGAGGCTATTTCACTGGTGACAAAGTAGACACAATTTTATGGATAAAAACTTCTTTGATACTGTAAAAAGCGACGTTTGGGTATAGATCCTTATACCGTTGTCAAGCAGGACTGAATGAGGGACATAGTACAGAATATATATAGTAGGTGGAGGATTAACGGTAGAGGATTAACAGTAACAACAGTTATATAGTTATATAATACTCTTTACTTATACAATATCACTTTAAAAATTCATAGTTTGTAAGCAACAAATATTTATTGAAATTCCAGGAACAAGGTTGAAACTGAAGAGACTGACCATTGGTTTGAAACCTTCATTCGAGGATTTACGGTACAGCTAATTAAGTAACATTCATATAAATCAATCGAGCCCCGTTCTCTCAAGCCTCAAAGAAGAACATTTTATCCCGTTAAAAGGTGCCCTAAAAACATTTCGTTCCTGGTGGGCCAAACAAAATGTACCGAGAACATAATTTTGTTTACCCCTTAAATCTGAAGCGCCCCTCCGGATCAATTATCGATCCATTGTACAATGTTTTAAAAAATAGCAACATAAAACATGAACGTTAATATGTTTGATCTTATTGATTACACGCGTACGATGTGGCAGTAAAAAAGTTTTTCAAGTGAATGAAAGTTGTTTACACTGCTTCCAGCCTTCTATTGTTATATCACGGTGACCTGTAAATAATTACTTGGCAAACCCTTCATTCTTGTAAATCTAAATTTAACCGATAAATTCCCAATTCCCAACATGTTTTGGATACATATGATTTCATGTCTTACATTTGAAATATTATAGGTTGGAAATCTGATCTTACACCTCCAAAAACATTTGATTATTTGCATGTGTTTGGATATTTCTATTATTAGTCAAGTAATAATTTCGTGGCAAGTTCTCGTGGTACATTTTGATTACAATAAAAATGAACAGCCTTGCTACCAGCCAAAATTTCCAAATAATATTTACATGATGGATTAAAGCAATATAGTCGTGTCAGTTATTGGCGAGGTGAGATAATCCTTCTATGACAAAAGGTCTCAATTGTTCCTTGTTCCAAGGCTAGATTTACTGTGTAAGCACTTGAACCAAAATACGAAATTGTATTACAGTGAATCAGTGTGTCACTTTTTTATGAAACCTGTGGTCTCCATAACCCTATTGCTTGTTTTTTGCTTATCTTTGTGCGTTCGGAGTGCTTGTTGGGTTATGTGAATTTTGTCACGCTGTCCTAAAAATAATCTTGGCCAGGGTCACGTTGTAAGTTCGGTTTAATCGTTATTCATCACAGCCTTTGCATTGAGACTACAACTGCTGGCTCCCTTCCAGCCTTCCACAAATGTGAGTTTTGAACAATGTTCCTTTGTGCGGAATCGAACTGAGTCTTTTATGCGACCAGTGAACGCGTTGACCACAAGGCTACCCCGACAGGAACCGCCTCCGTGTTGCCTGCATATGGTCCAAGTGTCCAGCTGTGCGAACACCACTTCGTCCAGTTAATCTTGTCGACCGTCTGGCCTGGTGCAGAACTTATCTCCGGTGGAATATGCAACAGCGGCCGAAACGGTTGAGTCTCACCACTGTCTGCAGTTTAATGATGGTCGGGTTTGTGTCCTGAGACACTGTGACAAACGGTATCAAGTTGTGCGTGATAGAGACTGGGTTGATGGTGGATTCCTGATGATTTGGGGAGGTTTAAGTTCGAGGCAACCTTACCGGTATGAGATACAGGGATGAAATTCTAGCCCCTCGTTTTACAGTTCTGAACGTCATAAAACCAGGAGCCATCGTGTGGGATGACAATGCAGGATCTCACAGAGCTTGATTTATCCCTGCAACAGAATGGGCTACCGCGCATGCATTGGCCAGCCTGTTCTCCTGATCTTGTAATTAACAAAGCGTTGGTGTGACGTTGGTTAATGTTTATTTGCATATTCCTTCATGCACTGAATTTGGCCATAAATATAAACAACAGTAATTAATCAGTGACATAGTTGCACAGCTCTTTCAGGATTGCAGAAAATGTACAACATTTTACAAATAAACAATTTTGTACAACACAATGGGGATTAACAACTGGGATTAACATATTATAAATAACGGCAATTAAGTGATTCAAGGCATATGCATGTCATGGCTACAGGGTGCATCTGTGGGATCTGTGGGAGGAATCTGGTGCAGAACCATCCTCAGTCATCACATCTGCAACAGCTGCACCTATCCCTCAAAGCAAAATGGCTAGCCATTCCCAAAGACACATTGCGGACATAATTGTGCAGGGAGTGCATACAGCAAAGAGATAGTCATACATATTATTGACACTATCCGACTATGAGTGACTTACGACCTTTGTATATTTATTTCATGGTACTCTTGGCATTTTCATACCCTATGTTTCGTTGGTGGGCGATCGGGTAGCATAGTGGTTAAAGGGTTCGCTCGTTACCCTGAAGACCCGGGTTCGATTCCCGACATGAGTACAATGTGTGAAGCCCATTTCTAGTGCCCACCGCAGTGATACTGCTGGAATATTTCTAAAAGCGGCGTAAAACCATACTCAGTCACTATGTTTCGTTGCTCTTTGTTAACAGCAATGACTGCACTTTTTGTTCAGAAAATATATGTCAATTTTTTGTTTTCATGGTCTCGGCTCCTGGAAAACAGGTGTTCCCATACCTCTTTTGGGGTGTCAGCAAAACCAAGATCTGCAACATTCAAAATGGTAGTCTGTTGAATATGCCGTTGTTCTATGTATGCGTGAAACACATTAGGGTCTGTGGTGTTGAAGGCAAAGGCAGTATGCAATACGCGCAATATGATGCAATAACAAAAGAGCACCAATGATGAGATCTGATGAGTTAAACTTAAACTCTGAAACTGATATTTATTAAGGAAGAGAATATATTGATGTCAACTTCTTTATTATGAGGAACACAACGTTTCGGAGTAAATGCTTACTCCTTCATCATTTTCTGCACCTGATGAAGGAGTAAGCATATACTCCGAAACGTTCCTCATTATAAAGAAGTTGACATCCATATATTCTCTTCCTTATGTGTATCACTTCTAAATGCCTTTTAAAGACCTGATATTTATTACATTTTATTGCAGTTGAAACCAACCTGGGATGTATTTCAGGATGACCTTCAGCTGCTGAAATGGTTCTGCCGGTCGGTCGGTCATTGGGGTGAAAAGGTTAATTTTTCCAGCTGTACATTATTTTCAAGGAGAAGTCATTACTCCGACAGTTGTATTTTCTTTACTCGGTGGTCGGTATGATTTGAAAGGATGGAATTGAAAAATATACTAATGGAAAAACGTGAAGACGTCTCATCATGATTTACAATTTGCATAATGTGATTTATATGTATGGCATGAAACGATATTGTTAAAAATTACACTTAATAATTCTTCCCATATATTACAAGGCCAGAGTACAAGATATTTTGCAAGGATATACAGCGTAGCAATGTGACTTTTATTTATTAAGAAATAAGACTTGTTAAGATTTAAAAGATAATCTGAAGACAAATGACGATTTTGGTTATGAGGAGTTTCCAGTTTCAGTTAAGCATTATTATCGGCAGCCACAATGACCACGTTGCGAGATTGGCGCGTTAATCTGGATTTACGTACCGGAACCATGACTGATTACATTTTGTGTTTTAATTATTTCAAATATCTTTAAAAAACCCACTTATAATAAAAACTTATTATATTAAAGGCTCAAGGTTGCATTACTGTCTCGTAACACCCAATATAATATAACTAGTACTGTTACCTATTCTGAATCGACACGGAGTTCACACTTCTTCATATATAATTAGTACAATCATGGCCTCCCTTCATCTTTAGGATCTATGAACTATGGAAGCAGCTTGACACCTTGCATAGATTGTTCAAATCTCAATGCTTGCGTGGTTGCTATCTTCCATACATAGTCTTGTTGCCGCAGGGACGGTCGGGTAGCCTAGGGTTAAAGCATTCGCTCGTAACGCCGTGTTTGATTCCCGACATGGGTACAATGTCTGGTGTCTCCCGCCGTGATATTGCTGGAATGTTGCTAAAAGCGGCGTAACACCATACTCACTGACTCACTCCTGTTGCCGTCACTGGACAGTTAAGTAATCCATGACATGTTGTCACTCACTCACTGACTCACTGACTCACTCACTCACTCACTCACTCTTGTTGCCGTCCCTGAACTGTTAAGTAATCAATGACATGTTGTCCTTCCAATGACGCCCTTGCGTTCATTGTGTCTGGCACGACACCACAATTGCTATATCCAACTCTGAATTAATCTGAAATGTACTCCCACGACCGTTAGCATTTCGATGATTGATGTGTGCAGGGAAGAGCTTATTTCGTCCATTCCACTTGCTTGCCGAGCATAACCCTGAAGGGTTAGTTGTCCCCATGGAGCGGCCTGTGACTTGACTGGTGTATTTGATAGATGTATCCTCTACATTATTCACATGTCGTGTTATCAATCATCCCTATTTATACATACACACTTCCATTCTGAGGCAACATAACGAAACATTTTTGTCATTACGGATCAATCCGACTCCAAAGATGTTTGACTGAAAGTCCAGTGAGCTTGTGTTGTCCGTTTTCCGTGGTTTAATCTGATCGTTGACGACATCTCAAAAACAACAAGATATATGAAGTCGAAACTTTGCATGGATGATCACAGAAGTCGCAGAAATATAAATGATATGTCTACATGTATCACTAGGGGGCCATGCTATACTCGGGTGGGTGGTGGTGGTCCTGCTCACTTGAGTTTGGTATGGAAACTGAATATTGATTTCAGATACAGCTGCAAAAACAAATAAAGATTTGATGCATGAGCTTAAAATTATTTTACAAAGGGGCGACTTGCAACAACTCATTAATTTTTGTAACAGCGTTGTTTTTCAAGCATTTCCGGGACAATATATATTTTCCCATGGGGTAAGCTGACGGTTCTCCATCGGTAATCCACGGTACTGATAAAGCTGAATCTGTGCACGCTGTGCACGCTTACTCCAACCAATAATTTCTTCAAGATATTCATATTTGAATCTGTGCAAGATGTTGGAATCCGTTGTTCAAAATAATTTCCGATCTGATTTACAAAACGCTGTCTTGGCAATCAAATTGAAAATATCATGTTTGCCCATTGTAAGCCATAAGTGCATGTTGAATAATAAAAGGTCACATGTTAAATTGCTACATCTTGTGGTATTTGGTTGGTTGGTTGGTTTGTTGTTTAACGCCGCAATCAGCAATATTCCAGCTATATGACGGCGGTCTGTAAATAATCGAGTCTGGACCAGACAATCCAGTGATTAATATCATGAGCATCGATCCACGCAATTGTGGTATTTGACACTGTTTCAACCTGCTTCAACTTCATGTACTGGCATGGTAATCGTGCTTTAGTTTGGCCTTCTATATAGCCAGTTATGTGTTTATATTTGATTAACATGCTGTGTGGATATATGTTGCGCAGAAAATTCTTTACCCTTGTTAAACCTTTCTGATCTAATGTAAAAGTGCAAACCAATAGGTGAGCTACAGAGCCGAGCGTAACGTTATTGCATGCCAACCGTCCCGATGGCTGGCGATCATGTTCGGGATTTTGCGAATCAGAAAATGCTCTGCGGCTTTGAAACACTGTTTTCATTACGAACAATTATGAATTAATCTTGGATTGGTTAGATTGGTTGGATTGGTTGGATTGGATTTTAAAGGAAAAAGACCTACCTGCCCATTTTAAAAAAGAGGGAGCGGAAACAAGATTGTGTTTATGTGGCCTTTGTACAACATTGCTCCGCAACAGTTTGTGTTATGGTTTGCACTTTGGTGTTCCACCAATATAAATCACGACTCCGTTACAAGCAATAACATTTCCAACATGAGTTAGCAATTGAGGTGCAGAAGTTGTGTCAACTGTGAAATCCAGCCCAACCGTCCAGATGCCATAAAGCGCCTTATCTAGATGGAATACCAAATGGAGTAAACACCATGATAAGTCGATCAGTGCAAGCATTTGATGTATACTGCCATCACATAAATCTCTTGTATGCGCCCTGAAGTACTATTGTCGACAATGGCAATAACAGTCTTGAATGTTGCAAGAGGCAACTATAGTGGATCCGGCGGTGAGCCTCTGTGACTTTGCCGACTGTATGCCATCGTACCCCGACAGCGTTGGCCATTGCTCATTCCATCTGTGACAGGTTTGCTTGGTACAAGCTCGACTTTTTCTATAGCTGGAATATTGTTTACAGCGGCGTAAAACAAAAACAACCCTACAACAAATCTGTGCGAAAGTACGAAAAATGATCCCCAACATTTAATAATCAGAATCATATCGTGTTTGGTTGTTAATATTATGTGTCATCGTACAACCATTTCATTTGCACAGATACTCATTATGTAACCCATTGTGAATACATCTGCCAGAATGTTGCCATAGAAATATATATGTTCTGTCTATCGTTCTCATCGTTTTCATCTTTATGTTTTAATCACGGCGGAAAAAATCTCGACAGCAGCGTAAGACATCATCAACCGAGGATCGTCACCTGCGCCAATTGGATATTAGCCGATAGCCCTTTGCCACAAGAACGTTTCTCACAGAAGGTGACCAAGCGTCCGATGTTGTCGGATTAGTATCGCAGAGACCGTTTGGTATGGTGTTTGGCGGGACGTGGCTTAAACCTGAGGTCAGGTGAAAGATCCCCTGGTCTTGTTGCGTGTCCTGTAGTATTCAGGTCTGGCGGCAAAGAAACACGGTCATTGTGCAAGGCAATCTGTTAAGTGTCAGGCGGTCATCCTGGCACTGAACACGCTATTGACAATCTTATTACAGGAAGTTATGTTGGGTTAAAAACGATCATTTTCAGCAGTAACTTACCTGCCACAACTGTCTAGGCCACACTGCTGCCCCGTACTTGAATCATGTACCAATTTTGTCAATAATACACCAAATGCCAAGTCCACCATTATTATGACTACTGCTTTCTGATTGTTGATTAAATGTCGCTAAAGAATTTTCTCTTTCGGGAAATAACGTATGTTCTGGTTCTGTGTCAAGAGTTTGGGCAAGCTCACACGTTTTGAAATCTCATGACCAAAAGAGCAGGGGGCGCTTATCCTTTTTTCCAATTGTATACATTAATTTTGTAGGTATGTCATACGTAAAAGCAAGATATTGTCAAACCAGTTATTGACAGTGGTGGTTGTAAACTTCTGATACTGTGCAGAGTTGCGTCCCTTGGGCACGCCAGAAACCTATGATTGTGTTTCTCGGTTTGTCAGCACCATACCCGTGGTCGTGGGTTTCACCGAAGTGGTAAACGTCTGAGATCTGCATCACTTCGGGCTTTCCTCCCACATTAAGCTGACACGCCGCGATTTCACTGGAATACTGTTAAAAGTGGCGTTAAACCCAACTCACTCACTCACTCTGATACTGTGAGTCAGATGAAGAAATCTTGACTTTTGTAATGTCCATGGACTTATGGGTTTTATGTTATCACACTATAATTTCATTACATGTACATCAGAAAAATAATGCTGTACTGGCGGTTTTGTAAAACAACATCACTTACCTGATACAGGTAATCCAACAATAGTTTCGTATGATCTAGCTGCGTACCAGAAGTGTACTGTGTCGTAAAACAACGTAACTTACTGATTTATCCTGATGCATCTCAAAAGGAACTTGAGATTCGTTAACTTTCTTCGTGAAAATTATTTATAATAAGGCAATGCAATTTCGTGACAATTTTCAGCTCGTGACAAACGTCGTCAAATGGGAAATTAATAATTGCATTATACTCATATCTGGACAGTTATGTTTCTACATGGGGAGTAAAGGAAGGTAAAGGCAAATTAACATAGCTACAAGAAATCAAAAGACTCTCTTTGCTTTTCAGAATTTTGCGAATAAAAAGAAACCAGATTGGTTTTCACGTGAATATGGACACACGTTGGTATATTGTTTCCTCGCGAAGGCTTTACAATGTCGTAACCTAACACCTAAAAAAATGCCACATACGCTGGGCTACTGCAAATGCTCAGGATACAGCTCGGATAACGAAAATACAAAAAATTTATTAGTCATAATAGATTGACAGTTCCACTTCTCAAATAACGATGAGCTCACTTCATCTTTGTGTTTTTCTGCCCGTCAGCCAACAAAAGTGACAAGTAAAACATCTCAGCTTTTCTCTATGATGGTCCAGTATCCGTTTCATTGTCAGTTTATTTAACCCTAATCGATGACATGTTCAGCAACCAGATCGTTCTTTCAAAGTTAAGCTCAAAAGGTTGAGACAGATGTTATTGATTGCTTCCCGCTTTTCACATAAATTCTTGAAATGTACACTTTGACTTGAAACCTTGATCTCACAATGTTGTCACGACGTCATGACGATGTTAAAACAATGTTATGAAGATGTTGGGACGATGTTATCACGACGTTATGACGATATAAAGACGATTTTATCACGACGTAATGCCGATGTAAGAGGATGTTATCACAACGTCATGTCGGTGTAAAGAGGATGTTATCACGACCTTATGTCGGTGTAAAGACGATGTTATCGAGACATAATGCTGATGTAATAGGATGTTATCACGACGTTATGTTGGTGTAAAGAGGATGTTATCAGGATGTTATGTCGGTGCAAAGAGGATGTTATCGCTACGTAATGCTGATGGAAGAGGATGTTATCACGACATTATGTCGGTGTAAAGAGGATGTTATCACGATGTTACTTTGGTGTAAAGACGATGTTATCGCGACGTAATGCTGATGTAAGAGGATGTCATCAGGACGTTATGTCGATGTAAAGAGGATGTTAACACGATGTAATGCTGATGTAAGAGGATCTTTTCACGACGTTATGACGATGTAAAGAGGATGTTATCACGACGTTATGACGATGTAAAGAGGATGTTATCACGACGTTATGTCGGTGTAAAGACGATGTTATAATGATGTAATGCTGATGTAAGAGGATGTTATCACGACGTTATGTCGGTGTAAAGAGGATGTTTGCAAGACGTAATGCCGATGTAAGAGGATGTTATCACGACGTTATGACGATGTAAAGAGGATGTTATCACGACGTTATGACGATGTAAAGAGTATGTTATCACGAGGAAATGCCGATGTAAGAGGATGTTATCACGACGTTATGACGATGTAAAGAGGATGTTATCACGACGTTATGACGATGTAAAGAGGATGTTATCATCATGTTATGACGATGTAAAGAGGATGTTATCACGAGGTAATGCCGATGTAAGAGGATGTTATCATACTATGACGATGTAAAGACGATGTTATCAGGAGGTAAGGCCGATGTAAGATGATGTTATCATGACGTAATGCCGATGTAATTCGATGTAATCACGAGGTAACGCCAATGTAAAGACGATGTTATCACAACGTAATAGAGACTGTAGTTGAGCCGAAGCCTCCATTGGAGACGAGAAAGCAAGCATTTTGCAACAGGTTTCAGAAAGAAAAATGTGGGTAATAGAAGGAATAACCTTCTGATTGTCCGCCCTTCGTGAATTAAATGTTGCAAGTCCCTCGCCAAATTTTGGGACTTACAAAATAAATTCACCTGAGACAAATATATTCCGTAATTCCTCTTTGTAGCATATTCTCAAAGTGTTTGCAGTAACAAGCTCATCATGTGATCCCTCGTCAGAGTTTCATGCATCCGATAAACGTTTGATTGACGTCCGCTTGATAGAACCTTGTGCTGTCCACGAAACACTATGCTGGGAGATAAGGCTCACCAAGATTGATGGCATGGCACTGCAACATGTTTCTGCCTCCGTCGCATGACAGAAGTACTGTTGTGTCATGCAACAAGCACATACCTTTGTGTGCAAATTGTGTGAGTGGCGGCTGTTACTGGTAGGTTAGGACATGATTACACGTTTCGCGAACACCTTATTTCAGTGATCCATTCACATAATAGTCACCTCTATTTTGCATTTTACGTACAGTGGAATCTGTTTCGGGAGATAATCGAGATTGGTTATCTCTTGCGCTGACGTTTTAGATTTGCCTCTTCTAGATGCCGGGATAGAATTGATTCCAAGTAACCTATATTTGTGGAAAGAGGCCACTAGAACAGATCGGTTGATTATACCTGGCGGTTTGGGACGTAGTTCATAATGTCAGGTCGCTCATATAGCTCTAATTTGTCTGGCCAGGCCATTTAAATATTGTCGTTATGCAGCTGGGATATTACCGACTTTGGCGTATAATCAAACAAAACAAAAACGTGTGCGGAGATAATAAACATCGTAGTAATGATTGTGGTAACTGATTGTTGACCCTATTTGCCTCACGACAATTGATAGCATTGTTGACGTCATATTTAACGTTGCAGTACTGACCTAAAAGCATATCCAATGTTGACGTCAATTTGACCTTGTTAGCTTCACAATGCGGTTTCCTTGTAGAAGACCCTACTTCTCCCTTTCGGCTTAAAAGAAAGGGCGGACTGACAAACTCGCAGTAAATTGTATATATTTAAAAACCTGATTTAATGACAGAATAATTGACGCAAATGAAACAAGTTGAAGTACATATTCAAAGTTATGTTTTGTTTAAATCACGTTTATAAGTACCTAACATTTTTTTTAAAACACATGATGGATTGTTGTTTCACGCCCCACTCAGTAATATTCCATCTGGACCAGACAATCCAGTGACTGACACCATGAGCATCGATCTACGTTATTTGGATAAATGACATGCATCAACCAAGTCGGCGATCCTGACCCCCCAACACTGTTAGTCCCCTCTTACGACAAGAACGATTGCCTTTTACGACGAGCATGGGTTGCTGAAGATCTATTCTCACCTTTATCAAATTGCTTTGGGGACTTTGAAAAGGAACATTCGAACCAAAACGGAAGTAGAAGAACCTTCCTATAATAAATCAGACGTTTTATAATAGGCAGTGACTGACATATAAATAAGTTTGGTATATATTGATGGAATATGTCTTTTTTTTAAATTTTAGGTATATCATATGTAAAATGTGAAACAGTGACAATGTTAAATCAGTGTGTCAAATGCTGAGACAGAAGGCTCACACGCCTTACCACATAACTACCCCGAGCCACGGGGAATTAGCCAAGATGCATGTTAGGTATGAGCGCAACAAAGTTGCTGAACAGCTGGCTGAACAAAGGCATATGCATAAAAAGTCATTCTATCAGCCCTGTTTCAGTCAGGAATGAAATCGAAGCCTTTGTAAGTCTCAGGATTTATGCTTTAAGCTTGTCCACATCCAACTTCTCTCCGCCGCCAGAGTTGCATCATTTAACCTATTCTGTTGCACGAATCAATACGTTCTCAGCGACCACCTGAATAATTGTTTGTCATTTGTGGTGGTTGAAGAGGATTCATCTCCAGCGCACCTTACTCCCTGATCCAGGAAGGATATAGTTAAATGCCACTCGCTCTTGCGGTACGTTTCTTTATCATGATGTAACACTCGCTCTTCCCCCATCCATTATAGTATATAATTGGTTTCTACCTCTGTCTAACCTTTCTAAGAACATGAAGAGATAATTGAATCTTCAAGTGATGAAGTCTCTGATGAATGTCCCTAAGACAATAACAGCTGCATTCTCAATTCCTGTGTGAATATGAAAACCTCCAAATGTGTCTACGACCAACCATCAGTTGTCCAATTAATGTGGATTTCCTCCTCCTCGACGACCTGATCACGGGTTGAATACTTGATCAATCTAGATGATCAAAACACTAAAGTAACAATGTGACTGGCATCACAGTTCTTATGTTTCTTTTCTACAAATCAGTTCTCAATTTGTGTTTGTATAAGATTCTCAATCAGACAGTATCAGATGCTTGCCATGTACCTTATATTATCAGAAATGTTCTATGATTTGTAAGGGGTTATAAATTCTGATTATGGATTTTGTTATGAGAAAAGATTTAATTTCAGATAAACCCTGATGAACTGAGCAAACGCACAATAAATTCTCCCTTGTATGAGAGGTTAGTAAAGGAATCTATTCATCATCCCTGGCGAGGCGTGAAAACGGATGCTGCCAGCAACAGGGAGATTAATGTGCCGTTAATGTTGTTTCCATATCAGGGAAACATCGACATTTTAGTTAACCTGAATGAAGGGTGTGCAACTCTGTCATTGGACGTTTTCTCTCTGTGCATGGCAACCGTATTGAGTAAGTGAGTGAGTTGGGTTTTACGCCGCTTTTAACAGTATTCCAGGTACATCACGGCGTGTCAGCTTAATGTTGGAGGAAAGCCCGAAGTGATGCAAGTCTCAGACGTTTACCTCTTCGGTGAATCCCACGAGCACGGGTATGGTGAAACCTAGAAACATAATCGGATTCGAACCCACAATCATAGGTTTCTGGCGTGCCCAAGGGACGCAACTCTGCACAGCGAATCGCGGCGCCTTAGACGACTGGGCCTCCCGTGCCCCCGCAACCGTATTGAACATGTAGATGTTACATTATGTGCCTGTGTATGTAGAATCTTACGTCATGATTCGTCATTAATATATTGTGAGTTGAGTTGAGTTCCCTAGGTCACACTCCCAGGCTCCGGCTTCGTTTTATTGTCCAGGTTGATACTATCATAAAAGGAAAGAGTCTTAGCGAGTCTTGGCACAGTCAGGTTTTGTTGGGGTCATACCGAACGTATGGACAATGAAAGGATGAGGTGATGCGATGGAACGATGGTGCGATGCGATAGAACGATTGTGCATTGAGATAGAACAATGCAGCGATGCTATGGATCCGGCGACGAAGACGTACACTCACGATGTATTATTTATTTCTATTCGATTTGTATTATAGGGAAAACATTTTCAATGAGTTGTACCCACGGTAGTGACGCTTCAAATTAATTTCTTCTTACGATATTCTTCCTAAAAATTACCAGATACAAAGGTATGTATAAATCCCTGACATTGTTTGCAACGATTTAAAATGCGTGATGTCTCCTTACTCAAATGACCATTCATACACCTGTAAAGGTAGCTTTCAGGACAGTCTCAATTTTCAAATGGATAAAAATGTTGCCGATAGAGGTTCTTAACAGTCGTAGCACAATAATGCTTGATCTTGATTGGATGACCAGATACCGACAGTATTGAAGGTGGTATACGATTTAAGGAGCTTGACATGCTCCATTTGTTTACGCCATTTTACAAAAAAATAAAAATACGGTTAAGAAAAAAACCCGATCTCGTGGGGAACAATTTCTGATTCTGGGGCACAATAGAACGGACCCGTGAAGATTCCGGGGTAGAATAGGTCTTCAGGAACCCATGCTTGCCGTAAAAGGTGACTATGCTTGTCGTAAAAGGCGACTAACGGGATCGGGTGGTCAGGCTCGCTGACTTGGTTGATGCATGTCATCGATCACAATTTGGTGGATCGATGCTCATGATATCAATCATTGGATTGTCTGGTCCAGACTCGATTATTTACAGACCGCCGTCATATAGCTGGAATATTGCTGAGTGCGGCGTTGAACAACAAATCAATCAATCAATCAATCACAATAGAACGTCCGTACCTCATGTTTGTCTGAATAATAAAAATCGGGTGGTCATAACTTACAACCTAGATTTGCTGTGTCATCTTGTTTGCCCGGATGGTATGGAACATTGATCATGATAAGTCTACTGAAACCTCGATTATGTACAGGTCACCGTGATACAGCTGGAATATTGCTGAATGTAGTATAAACCAACATGCCCTAGTTGATCCGAGCCACACAGTGACTGAGTGATACTGGCCATATGCCATAACAGAAGGTCGCCATCATCTTGTACGCTACCAGAAATCTCTTAAAGCAGTCTGTTGAAGTGAGTTATGAAACCGCTAGCCATTGTTAATGCGAGTTGACTGCCTCTCCACCGAATGTTTCATCACGAACATGTACTGGAGATGTAGGTGAAAGTGGGATGTCGTCATCCCCAGATAAGGAAATGTGTAACTTGTAACCCCTCGGGAAATCATTGCCTCATAAATTAAACGAATCGTCAGCCCGAATGTTTGTCAAGAAGGGGCGAAACAAATTATTGATGTGAAGAAGCACTACTGACACATGTCAGTTACCCTTGACAGGAAATGTTGAGGCTAAGGCGTTATCATACAAACTATTGGAGAATCACCCACAAGATACGAGTGATTACGGAAAGCATGTCCTGAGCGAAATGATGTTGTTTATTTCCGAGTTTTAACCATACTCATTTTAAATAAATAAATTGAAGACTATTAATCAAATATATGTTGTTTAAGCGCCAGGTAAAAAAGAGTTCTTTTAAAGTGTTTTATAAATCGGAATATTTTTTGAAAGAATTTATTGAGTTTAATTAACATTTAACAGAGTTGATAGACACGTCGTCATATACCATTGACAATGGCCATTTATCAGTGTCAAGTAGAGAAACGGTATCACCTGTCAATATTTGAAAAAAAAATGGATTGAGATTTAATGGCTGAAACATGTAAACCAAGAAATCCAATGGTGCACCGTCGGGTGCATTGTTACGTAACAAAGTTATTTTCCACACAAAAACACTACCAGATTTATGTCACTAACAAGTACATGCACGTCGCTATGTAAGTGCAATGATACTGAAAGCGACGTTAAACTCAATTTCACCTCACCTCACCTCACCTCACCTCACCTCAACTCCAATTCGGTTATCTATATTCACCAATACATAACGATCCTCTTGTTTGCAAATAATAAATAACTTGTTTATTTTAATTAATAATTAATGTTGTACCTCTTTTAAGATGACCAGGTTATGTCACCCGTCACATCATTTGATACAATTTTTCAGTGTCTTCATTTTCAAGTGGGAGTATTTTCAGTTCATGAGCTCCTTTTAGGACAGGACAAAAACCTTCCTAAATCTGGCTGAGATTCGTCACTCTGCAGCATCCTTTAACATCACTACCCACTATTGAGGTTTCTATGAGCGATTAAATCGAAATCAATAGCAAATTCATTAAACTGAAAAGAAGAATTTTTTATTGAAATTATCCATCCACTCACGTTGTAAATCGAATTTGAAACAGCCTGCCTTGTGGCAATGCGTAACATAGCTGCCACTATACAATACATATGGCTACTAAATTCATTGTGGATCCAAACATATATTGATATATTTTACCTGCGAGAACATATCCCACAAAATGTCATATTTTGTAGATGTCACACTCACAAGCCACTATAAGTAAACGCCACTAGACTTTTTGACAAGAGAGCTGACTTCATCTGTTCAATAGTCAACCTTTCCCTTTATGTCGAGCAATATTTCAGTAGCTCCAGCCTTTCGTGTTTACATTTCAAAACATTTGAGATACACTTCCAATGTGTCCAATGTTCACAGTGTTGTGTTTAAGGTGGTTTAAGGGTACAACAGATATGTCATGAGATTGTGACACGCATCAGCAAATGAAACATGTTTGGTTTAGCGATAAATCTAACTTTGCATTCTCCAAAAAAGCTCGAAAACAAGTGCGAAGATCAAATATTGCAAAAAGTAAATACAAATGTATCCAGCACCTTTAAGAAATTGTATTCTGATTACAATCGAACGAAACTATAGTAAATGCCAAGAAACAGATGAGGCTATTTCACTGGTGACAAAGTAGATACAATTTTATGGATAACAACTTCTTTGATACTGTAAAAAGCGACGTTTCGGTATAGATCCTTATACCGTTGTCAAGCAGGACTGAATGAGGGACAGAGTACAGAATATATATAGTAGGTGGAGGGTTAACGGTAGAGGATTAACAGTAACAACAGTTATATAGTTATATAATACTCTTTACTTATACAATATCACTTTAAAACTTCATAGTTTGTAAGCAACAAATATTTATTGAAATTCCAGGAACAAGGTTGAAACTGAAGAGATTACCATTGGTTTGAAACCTTTATTCGAGGATTTACGGTACAGCTAATTAAGTAACATTCATTTAAATCAATCGAGCCCCGTTTTCTCAAGCCTCAAAGAAGAACATTTTAACCCGTTAAAAGGTGCCCTAAAAACATTTCGTTCCTGGTGGGCCAAACAAAATGTACCGAGAACATAATTTTGTTTACCCCTTAAATCTGAAGCGTTTTCCGGATCAATTATCGATCCATTGTACAATGTTTTAAAAAATAGCAACATAAAACATGAACGTTAATATGTTTGATCTTATTGATTACACGCGTACGATGTGGCAGTAAAAAAAATAAAAATGTTGAAGTTTTTCAAGTGAATGAAAGTTGTTTACACTGCTTCCAGCCTTCTATTGTTATATCACGGTGACCTGTAAATAATTACTTGGCAAACCCTTCATTCTTGTAAATCTAAATTTAACCGATAGACATGATGGAACTGCCTCTGTGTAAATTCCCAATTCCCAACATGTTTTGGATAC
The DNA here is from genome assembly GCF_023055435.1 of Haliotis rufescens. NCBI lineage: Eukaryota > Metazoa > Mollusca > Gastropoda > Lepetellida > Haliotidae > Haliotis > Haliotis rufescens. The sequence goes on along the minus strand of NW_025964001.1, from coordinate 7,435,865 downwards.
ATATGATCTCATGTCTTACATTTGAAATATTATAGGTTGGAAATCTGATCTTACACCTCCAAAAACATTTGGATAATAATAGTAACAAGTAATAATTTCGTGGCAAGTTCTCGTGGTACATTTTGATTACAATAAAAATGAACAGCCTTGCTACCAGGCAAAAATATTCCGAATAATATTTACATGATGGATTAAAGCAATACAGTCGTGTCAGTTATTGGCGAGGTGAGATAATCCTTCTATGACAAAAGGTCTCAATGTTCCTTGTTCCAAGGCTAGATTTACTGTGTAAGCACTTCAACCAAAATACGAAATTGTATTACAGTGTATCAGTGTGTCACTTTTTTATGAAACCTGTGGTCTCCATAACCCTATTGCTTGTTTTTTGCTTATCTTTGTGCGTTCGGAGTGCTTGTTGGGTTATGTGAATTTTGTCACGCTGTCCTGAAAATAATCTTGGCCAGGGTCACGTTGTAAGTTCTGTTTTATCGTAAACCAACAAAGACTTTGGGAACACGTTATGTTGTCCCCAGGCTTTGCGAGAGCTTTTCATTCATCACAGCCTTTGCATTGAGACTACAACTGCTGGCTCCCTTCCAGCCTTCCACAAATGTGAGTTTTGAACAATGTTCCTTTGTGCGGAATCGAACTGAGTCTTTTATGCGACCAGTGAACGCATTGACCACAAGGCTACCCCGTCAGGAACTGCCTCCGTGTTGCCTGCATATGGTCCAAGTGTCCAGCTGTGCGAACACCACTTCGTCCAGTTAATCTTGTCGACCGTCTGGCCTGGTGCAGAACTTATCTCCGGTGGAATAGGCAACAGCGGCCGCAACGGTTGAGTCTCACCACTGTCTGCAGTTTAATGATGGTCGGGTTTGTGTCCTGGGACGCTGTGACAAACGGTATCAAGTTGTGCGTGATAGAGATCGGGTTGATGGTGGATTCCTGATGATTTGGGGAGGTTTAAGTTCGAGGCAACCTTACCGGTATGAGATACAGGGATGAAATTCTAGCCCCTCGTTTTACAGTTCTGAACGTTATAAAACCAGGAGCCATCGTGTGGGATGACAATGCAGGACCTCACAGAGCTGGATTTATCCCTGCAACAGAATAGGCTACTGCGCATGCATTGGCCAGCTTGTTCTCCTGATCTTGTAATTAACAAAGCGTTGGTGTGACGTTGGTTAATGTTTATTTGCACATTCCTTCATGCACTGAATTTGGCCATAAATATAAACAACAGTAATTAATCAGTGACATAGTTGCACAGCTCTTTCAGGATTGCAGAAAATGTACAACATTTTACAAATAAACAATTTTGTACAACACAATGGGGATTAACAACTGGGATTAACATATTATAAATAACGGCAATTAAGTGATTCAAGGCATATGCATGTCATGGCTACAGGGTGCATCTGTGGGACTTCTGTTGGAGGAATCTGGTGCAGAACCATCCTCAGTCATCACATCTGCAACAGCTGCACCTATCCCTCGAAGCAAAATGGCTAGCCATTCCCAAAGACACTCTGCGGACATAATTGTGCAGGGAGTGCATACAGCAAAGAGATAGTCATACATATTATTGACACTATCCGACTATGAGTGACTTACGACCTTTGTATATTTATTTCATGGTACTCTTGGCATTTTCATACCCTATGTTTCGTTGGTGGGCGATCGGGTAGCATAGTGGTTAAAGGGTTCGCTCGTTACCCTGAAGACCCGGGTTCGATTCCCGACATGAGTACAATGTGTGAAGCACATTTCTAGTGCCCACCGCAGTGATACTGCTGGAATATTTCTAAAAGCGGCGTAAAACCATACTCAGTCACTATGTTTCGTTGCTCTTTGTTAACAGCAATGACTGCACTTTTTGTTCAGAAAATGTTTGTCAATGTTTTGTTTTCATGGTCTCGGCTCCTGGAAAACAGGTGTTCCCATACCTCTTTTGGGGTGTCAGCAAAACCAAGATCTGCAACATTCAAAATGGTAGTCTGTTGAATATGCCGTTGTTCTATGTATGCGAGAAACACATTAGGGTCTGTGGTGTTGAAGGCAAAGGCAGTATGCAATACGCGCAATATGATGCAATAACAAAAGAGCACCAATGATGAGATCTGATGAGTTAAACTTAAACTCTGAAACTGATATTTATTAAGGAAGAGAATATATTGATGTCAACTTCTTTATTATGAGGAACACAACGTTTCGGAGTAAATGCTTACTCCTTCATCATTTTCTGCACCTGATGAAGGAGTAAGCATATACTCCGAAACGTTCCTCATAATAAAGAAGTTGACATCCATATATTCTCTTCCTTATGTGTATCACTTCTAAATGCCTTTTAAAGACCTGATATTTATTACATTTTATTGCAGTTGAAACTAACCTGGGATGTATTTCAGGATGACCTTCAGCTGCTGAAATGGTTCTGCCGGTCGGTCGGTCATTGAGGTGAAAAGGTTAATTTTTCCAGCTGTACATTATTTTCAAGGAGAAGTCATTACTCCGACAGTTGTATTTTCTTTACTCGGTGGTCGGTATGATTTGAAAGGATGGAATTGAAAAATATACTAATGGAAATACGTGAAGACGTCTCATCATGATTTACAATTTGCATAATGTGATTTATATGTATGGCATGAAACGATATTGTTAAAAATTACACTTAATAATTCTTCCCATATATTACAAGGCCAGAGTACAAGATATTTTGCAAGGATATACAGCGTAGCAATGTGACTTTTATTTATTAAGAAATAAGACTTGTTAAGATTTAAAAGATAATCTGAAGACAAATGACGATTTTGGTTATGAGGAGTTTCCAGTTTCAGTTAAGCATTATTATCGGCAGCCACAATGACCACGTTGCGAGATTGGCGCGTTAATCTGGATTTACGTACCGGAACCATGACTGATTACATTTTGTGTTTTAATTATTTCAAATATCTTTAAAAAACCCACTTATAATAAAAACTTATTATATTAAAGGCTCAAGGTTGCATTACTGTCTCGTAACACCCAATATAATATAACTAGTACTGTTACCTATTCTGAATCGACACGGAGTTCACACTTCTTCATATATAATTAGTACAATCATGGCCTCCCTTCATCTTTAGGATCTATGAACTATGGAAGCAGCTTGACACCTTGCATAGATTGTTCAAATCTCAATGCTTGCGTGGTTGCTATCTTCCATACATAGTCTTGTTGCCGCAGGGACGGTCGGGTAGCCTAGGGTTAAAGCATTCGCTCGTAACGCCGTGTTTGATTCCCGACATGGGTACAATGTCTGGTGTCTCCCGCCGTGATATTGCTGGAATGTTGCTAAAAGCGGCGTAACACCATACTCACTGACTCACTCCTGTTGCCGTCACTGGACAGTTAAGTAATCCATGACATGTTGTCACTCACTCACTGACTCACTCACTGACTCACTCACTCACTCACTCTTGTTGCCGTCCCTGAACTGTTAAGTAATCAATGACATGTTGTCCTTCCAATGACGCCCTTGCGTTCATTGTGTCTGGCACGACACCACAATTGCTATATCCAACTCTGAATTAATCTGAAATGTACTCCCACGACCGTTAGCATTTCGATGATTGATGTGTGCAGGGAAGAGCTTATTTCGTCCATTCCACTTGCTTGCCGAGCATAACCCTGAAGGGTTAGTTGTCCCCATGGAGCGGCCTGTGACTTGACTGGTGTATTTGATAGATGTATCCTCTACATTATTCACATGTCGTGTTATCAATCATCCCTATTTATACATACACACTTCCATTCTGAGGCAACATAACGAAACATTTTTGTCATTACGGATCAATCCGACTCCAAAGATGTTTGACTGAAAGTCCAGTGAGCTTGTGTTGTCCGTTTTCCGTGGTTTAATCTGATCGTTGACGACATCTCAAAAACAACAAGATATATGAAGTCGAAACTTTGCATGGATGATCACAGAAGTCACAGAAATATAAATGATATGTCTACATGTATCACTAGGGGGCCATGCTATACTCGGGTGGGTGGTGGTGGTCCTGCTCACTTGAGTTTGGTATGGAAACTGAATATTGATTTCAGATACAGCTGCAAAACCAAATAAAGATTTGATGCATGAGCTTAAAATTATTTTACAAAAGGCGACTTGCAACAACTCATTAATTTTTGTAACAGGGTTGTTTTTCAAGCATTTCCGGGACAATATATATTTTTCCATGGGGTAAGCTGACGGTTCTCCATCGGTAATCCACGGTACTGATAAAGCTGAATCTGTGCACGCTGTGCACGCTTACTCCAACCAATAATTTCTTCAAAATATTCATATTTGAATCTGTGCAAGATGTTGGAATCCGTTGTTCAAAATAATTTCCGATCTGATTTACAAAACGCTGTCTTGGCAATCAAATTGAAAATATCATGTTTGCCCATTGTAAGCCATATCTGCATGTTGAATAATAAAAGGTCACATGTTAAATTGCTACATCTTGTGGTATTTGGTTGGTTGGTTGGTTTGTTGTTTAACGCCGCAATCAGCAATATTCCTGCTATATGACGGCGGTCTGTAAATAATCGAGTATGGACCAGACAATCCAGTGATTAATATCATGAGCATCGATCCACGCAATTGTGGTATTTGACACTGTTTCAACCTGCTTTAACTTCATGTACTGGCATGGTAATCGTGCTTTAGTTTGGCCTTCTATATAGCCAGTTATGTGTTTATATTTGATTAACATGCTGTGTGGATATATGTTGCGCAGAAAATTCTTTACCCTTGTTAAACCTTTCTGATCTAATGTAAAAGTGCAAAACAATAGGTGAGCTACAGAGCCGAGCGTTACGTTATTGCATGCCAACCGTCCCGATGGCTGGCAATCATGTTCGGGATTTTGCGAATCAGAAAATGCTCTGCGGCTTTGAAACACTGTTTTCATTACGAACAATTATGAATTAATCTTGGATTGGTTAGATTGGTTGGATTGGTTGGATTGGATTTTAAAGGAAAAAGACCTACCTGCCCATTTTAAAAAAGAGGGAGCGGAAACAAGATTGTGTTTATGTGGCCTTTGTACAACATTGCTCCGCAACAGTTTGTGTTATGGTTTGCACTTTGGTGTTCCACCAATATAAATCACGACTCTGTTACAAGCAATAACATATCCAACATGAGTTAGCAATTGAGGTGCAGAAGTTGTGTCAACTGTGAAATCCAGCCCAAACATCATGCCATAAAGCGCCTTATCTAGATGGAATACCAAATAGAGTAAACACCATGATAAGTCGATCAGTGCAAGCATTTGATGTATACTGCCATCACATAAATCTCTTGTATGCGCCCTGAAGTACTATTGTCGACAATGGCAATAACACTCTTGAATGTTGCAAGAGGCAACTATAGTGGATCCGGCGGTGAGCCTCTGTGACTTTGCCGACTGTGTGCCATCGTACCCCGACAGCGTTGGCCATTGCTCATTCCATCTGTGACAGGTTTGCTTGGTACAAGCTCGACTTTTTCTATAGCTGGAATATTGTTTACAGCGGCGTAAAACAAAAACAACCCTACAACAAATCTGTGCGAAAGTACGAAAAATGATCCCCAACATTTAATAATCAGAATCATATCGTGTTTGGTTGTTAATATTATGTGTCATCGTACAACCATTTCATTTGCACAGATACTCATTATGTAACCCATTGTGAATACATCTGCCAGAATGTTGCCATAGAAATATATATGTTCTGTCTATCGTTCTCATCGTTTTCATCTTTATGTTTTAATCACGGCGGAAAAAATCTCGACAGCAGCGTAAGACATCATCAACCGAGGATCGTCACCTGCGCCAATTGGATATTAGCCGATAGCCCTTTGCCACAAGAACGTTTCTCACAGAAGGTGACCAAGCATCCGATGTTGTCGGATTAGTATCGCAGAGACCGTTTGGTATGGTGTTTGGCGGGACGTGGCTTAAACCTGAGGTCAGGTGAAAGATCCCCTGGTCTTGTTGCGTGTCAGGTAGTATTCAGGTCTGGCGGCAAAGAAACACGGTCATTGTGCAAGGCAATCTGTTAAGTGTCAGGCGGTCATCCTGGCACTGAACACGCTATTGACAATCTCATTACAGGAAGTCATATTGGGTTAAAAACGATCATTTTCAGCAGTAACTTACCTGCCACAACTGTCTAGGCCACACTGCTGCCCCGTACTTGAATCATGTACCAATTTTGTCAATAATACACCAAATGCCAAGTCCACCATTATTATGACTACTGCTTTCTGATTGTTGATTAAATGTCGCTAAAGAATTTTCTCTTTCGGGAAATAACGTATGTTCTGGTTCTGTGTCAAGAGTTTGGGCAAGCGCACACGTTTTGAAATCTCATGACCAAAAGAGCAGAGGGCGCTTATCCTTTTTTCCAATTGTATACATTAATTTTGTAGGTATGTCATACGTAAAATACGCAAGATATTGTCAAACCAGTTATTGACAGTGGTGGTTGTAAACTTCTGATACTGTGCAGAGTTGCGTCCCTTGGGCACGCCAGAAACCTATGATTGTGTTTCTCGGTTTGTCAGCACCATACCCGTGGTCGTGGGTTTCACCGAAGTGGTAAACGTCTGAGATCTGCATCACTTCGGGCTTTCCTCCCACATTAAGCTGACACGCCGCGATTTCACTGGAATACTGTTAAAAGTGGCGTTAAACCCAACTCACTCACTCACTCTGATACTGTGAGTCAGATGAAGAAATCTTGACTTTTGTAATGTCCATGGGTTTTATGTTATCACACTATAATTTCATTACATGTACATCAGAAAAATAATGCTGTACTGGCGGTTTTGTAAAACAACATTACTTACCTGATACAGGTTATCCAACAATAGTTAAGTATGATCTAGCTGCGTTCCAGAAGCGTACTGTGTCGTAAAACAACGTAACTTACTGATTTATCCTGATGCATCTCAAAAGGAACTTGAGATTCGTTAACTTTCTTCGTGAAAATTATTTATAATAAGGCAAAGCAATTTCGTGACAATTTTCAGCTCGTGACAAACGTCGTCAAATGGGAAATTAATAATTGCATTATACTCATATCTGGACAGTTATGTTTCTACATGGGGAGTAAAGGAAGGTAAAGGCAAATTAACATAGCTACAAGAAATCAAAAGACTCTCTTTGCTTTTCAGAATTTTGCGAATAAAAAGAAACCAGATTGGTTTTCACGTGAATATGGACACACGTTGGTATATTGTTTCCTCGCGAAGGCTTTACAATGTCGTAACCTAACACCTAAAAAAATGCCACATACGCTGGGCTACTGCAAATGCTCAGGATACAGCTCGGATAACGAAAATACAAAATTTTTATTAGTCATAATAGATTGACAGGTCCACTTGTCAAATAACGATGAGCTCACTTCATCTTTGTGTTTTTCTGCCCGTCAGCCAACAAAAGTGACAAGTAAAACATCTCAGCTTCTCTCTATGATGGTCCAGTATCCGTTTCATTGTCAGTTTATTTAACCCTAATCGATGACATGTTCAGCAACCAGATCGTCCTTTCAAAGTTAAGTTTAAAAGGTTGAGACAGATGTTATTGATTGCTTCCCGCTTTTCACATAAATTCTTGAAATGTACACTTTGACTTGAAACCTTGATCTCACAATGTTGTCACGAAGTCATGACGATGTTAAAACAATGTTATGAAGATGTTGGGACGATGTTATCACGACGTTATGACGATATAAAGACGATGTTATCACGACGTAATGCCGATGTAAGAGGATGTTATCACAACGTCATGTCGATGTAAAGAGGATGTTATCACAACGTTATGTCAGGGTAAAGAGGATGTTATCATGACCTTATGTCGGTGTAAAGACGATGTTATCGAAACATAATGCTGATGTAATAGGAAGTTATCACGACGTTATGTTGGTGTAAAGAGGATGTTATCACGATGTTATGTCGGTGAAAAGAGGATGTTATCGCTACGTAATGCTGATGGAAGAGGATGTTATCACGACATTATGTCGGTGTAAAGAGGATGTTATCACGATGTTACTTTGGTGTAAAGGCGATGTTATCGCGACGTAATGCTGATGTAAGAGGATGTTATCACGACGTTATGTCGATGTAAAGAGGATGTTAACACGATGTAATGCTGATGTAAGAGGATGTTTTCACGACGTTATGACGATGTAAAGAGGATGTTATCACGACGTTATGTCGGTGTAAAGACGATGTTATAATGATGTAATGCTGATGTAAGAGGATGTTATCACGACGTTATGTCGGTGTAAAGAGGATGTTATCACGACGTTATGTCGGTGTAAAGAGGATGTTATCACGACGTTATGACGATGTAAAGAGTATGTTATCACGAGGAAATGCCGATGTAAGAGGATGTTATCACGACGTTATGACGATGTAAAGAGGATGTTATCAGGACGTTATGACGATGTAAAGAGTATGTTATCACGAGGAAATGCCGATGTAAGAGGATGTTATCACGACGTTATGACGATGTAAAGAGGATGTTATGACGATGTTATGACGATGTAAAGAGGATGTTATCATCATGTTATGACGATGTAAAGAGGATGTTATCACGAGGTAATGCCGATGTAAGAGGATGTTATCATACTATGACGATGTAAAGACGATGTTATCAGGAGGTAAGGCCGATGTAAGATGATGTTATCATGACGTAATGCCGATGTAATTCGATGTAATCACGAGGTAACGCCAATGTAAAGACGATGTTATCACAACGTAATAGAGACTGTAGTTGAGCCGAAGCCTCTATTGGAGACGAGAAAGCAAGCATTTTGCAACAGGTTTCAGAAAGAAAAATGTGGGAATAAGGAATAACCTTCTGATTGTCCGCCCTTCGTGAATTAAATGTTGCAAGTCCCTCGCCAAATTTTGGGACTTACAAAATAAATTCACCTGAGACAAATATAATCCGTAATTCCTCTTTGTAGCATATTCTCAAAGTGTTTGCAGTAACAAGCTCATCATGTGATCCCTCGTCGGAGTTTCATGCATCCGATTAACGTTTGATTGACGTCCGCTTGATAGAACCTTGTGCTGTCCACGAAACACAATGCTAGGAGATAAGGCTCACCAAGGTTGATGGCATGGCACTGCAACATGTTTCTGCCTCCGTCGCATGACAGAAGTACTGTTGTGTCATGCAACAAGCACATACCTTTGTGTGCAAATTGTGTGAGTGGCGGGTGTTACTGGTAGGTTAGGACATGATTACACGTTTCGCAAACACCTTATTTCAGTGATTCATTCACATAATAGTCACCTCTATTTTGCATTTTACGTACAGTGGAATCTGTTTCGGGGGATAATCGAGATTGGTTATTTCTGGCGCTGACGTTTTAGATTTGCCTCTTCTAGATTCCGGGATAGAATTGATTCCAAGTAACCTATATTTGTGGAAAGAGGCCACTAGAACAGATCGGTTGATTATACCTGGCGGTTTGGGACGTAGTTCATAATGTCAGGTCGCTCATATAGCTCTAATTTGTCTGGCCAGGCCATTTAAATATTGTCGTTATGCAGCTGGGATATTACCGACTTTGGCGTATAATCAAACAAAACAAAAACGTGTGCGAAGATAATAAACATCGTAGTAATGATTGTGGTAACTGATTGTTGACCCTATTTGCCTCACGACAATTGATAGCATTTTTGACGTCATATTTAACGTTGCAGTACTGACCTAAAAGCATATCCAATGTTGACGTCAATTTGACCTTGTTAGCTTTACAATGCGGTTTCCTTGTAGAAGACCCTACTTCTCCTTTCGGCTTAAAAGAAAGAGCGGACTGACAAACTCGCAGTAAATTGTATGTATTTAAAAACCTGATTTAATAACAGAACAATTGACGCAAATGAAACAAGTTGAAGTACATATTCAAAGTTATGTTTTGTTTAAATCACGTTTATAAGTACCTAACATCTTTTTTAAAACACATGTTTGTTTGTTGTTTCACGCCCCACTCAGTAATATTCCTACTATATGACTGCGGTCTGTTAATAATCGAGTCTGGACCAGACAATCCAGTGACTGACACCATGAGCATCGATCTACGCAATTGGGATGCGATTACATGCATCAACGAAGTCAGCGATCCTGACCCCCGATCCCGTTAGTCCCCTCTTACGACAAGAACGGTTGCCTTTTACGCCAAGATCTATTCTAACCTTTAACAAATTATTTTGGGGACTTTGAAAAGGAGCATTCGAAACAAAACGGAAGTAGAAGAACCACAACTACCATAATTCGTGACAGACGTTTGATAATAGGCAGTGACTGACATATACATAAGTTTGGTATATATTGATGGAATATATCTTTTTTTCAAATGTTAGGTATATCACATGTTAAATATGAAACAGTGGCACTGTTAAATCAGTGTGTCAAATGCTGAGACAGAAGGTTCACGCGCCTAACCACATAACTACCCCGAGCCACAGGGAATTAGCCAAGATGCATGTTAGGTATAGGCGCAACAAAGTTGCGGAACAGCTGGCTGAACAAAGGCATACGCATAAAAAGTCATTCTATCAGACCTGTTTCAGTCAGGGATGAAATCGAAGCCTTTGTAAGTCTCAGGATTTATGCTTTAATCATGTCCACATCCAACTTCTCTCCGCCGCCAGAGTTGCATCATTTAACCTATTCTGTTGCACGAATCAATACGTTCTCAGCGACCACCTGAATAATTGTTTGTCATTGGTGGTGGTTGAAGAGGATTCATCTCCAGCGCACCTTACTCCCTGATCCAGGAAGGATATAGTTAAATGCCACTCGCTCTTGCGGTACGTTTCTTTATCATGATGTAACACTCGCTCTTCTCGTCCATTATAGTAAAGTAAGTGGTTTCTACCTCTGTCTAACCTTTCTAAGAACATGAAGAGGTAATTGAATCTTCAAGTGATGAAGTCTCTGATGAATGTCCCTAAAACAATAACAGCTGCATTCTCAATTCCTGTGTGAATATGAAAACCTCCAAATGTGTCTACGACCAACCATCAGTTGTCCAATTAATGTGGATTTCCTCCTCCTCGACGTCCTGATCACGGGTTGAATACTTGATCAATCTAGATGATCAAAACACTAAAGTAACAATGTGACTGGCATCATAGTTCTTATGTTTCTTTTCTACAGATCAGTTCTTCTCAATTTGTGTTTGTATAAGATTCTCATCAGACAGTATCAGATGCTTGCCATGTACCTTATATTATCAGAAATGATCTATGATTTGTAAGGGGTTATAAATTCTGATTATGGATTTTGTTTTGAGAAAAGATTTAATTTCAGATAAACCCTGATGAACTGAGCAAACGCACAATAAATTCTCCCTGGTATGAGAGGTTAGTAAAGAAATCTATGCATCATCCCTGGCGAGGCGTGAAAACGGATGCTGCCAGCAACAGGGAGATTAATGTGCCGTTAATGTTGTTTCCATATCAGGGAAACATCGACATTTTAGTTAACCTGAATGCCGGGTGTTCACCTCTGTCATTGGACGTTTTCTCGCTGTGCATGGCAACCGTATTGAGTGAGTGAGTGAGTGGGGTTTAACGCCGCTTTTAACAGTATTCCAGTTACATCACGGCGTGTCAGCTTAATGTTGGAGGAAAGCCCGAAGTGATGCAAGTCTCAGACGTTTACCACTTCGGTGAATCCCACGAGCACAGGTATGGTGCTGACAAACCTAGAAACATAATCGGATTCGAACCCACAATCATAGGTTTCTGGCGTGCCCAAGGCACGCAACTCTGCACAGCGAATCGCGGCGCCTTAGACGACTGGGCCACCCGTGCCCCTGCAACCGGTTGAGTTGAGTTGAGTTGAGTTGAGTTGAGTTGAGTTGAGTTGAGTTGAGTTGAGTTGAGTTGAGTTGAGTTGAGTTGAGTTGAGTTGAGTTGAGTTGAATTCCCTAGGTCACACTCCAAGGCTCCGGCTTCGTTTTATTGTGCAGGTTGATACTATCATAAAAGGAAAGAGTCTTAGCGAGTTTTGGCACAGTCAGGTTTTGTTGGGGTCATACCGAACGTATGGACAATGAAAGGATGAGGTGATGCGATGGAACGATGGTGCGATGCGATAGAACGATTGTGCATTGAGATAGAACAATGCAGCGATGCCATGGATCGACAGATCGAATACAACCTGGCGACGAAGACGTACACTCATGATGTATTATTTATATCTATTCGATTTGTATTATAGGGGAAACATTTCAAATGAGTTGTACCCACGGTAGTGACGCTTCAAGTTAATTTCTTCTTACGATATTCTTCCTAAAATTCACCAGATACAAAGGTATGTTTAAATCCCTGATATTGTTTGAAAAGATTTAAAAAGCGTGATGTCTCCTTACTCAAATGACCATTCATACACCTGTAAAGGTAGCTTTAAGGACAGTCTTAATTTTCAAATGGATAAAAATGTTGCCGATAGAGGTTCTTAACAGTCGTAGCACAATAATGCTTGATCTTGATTGGATGACCAGATACCGACAGTATTGAAGGTGGTATACGATTTAAGGAGCTTGACATGCTCCATTTGTTTACGCCATTTTACAGAATAAAAAAATACGGTTAAGAAAAAAACCCGATCCCGTGGTGAACAATTTCTGATTCTGGGGCACAATAGAACGGACCCGTGAAGATTCCGGGGTAGAATAAGTTCAGGAACCCATGCATGCCGTAAAAGGTGACTATGCTTGTCGTAAAAGGCGACTAACGGGATCGAGTGGTCAGACTCGCTGACTTGGTTGATGCATGTCATCGATCCCAATTTGATGGATCGATGCTCATGAAATCAATCACTGGATTCTCTGGTCCAGACTCGATTATTTACAGACCGCCGTCATATAGCTGTAATATTGCTGAGTGCGGCGTTGAACAACAAATCAATCAATCAATCAATCACAATAGAAAGTCCGTACCTCATGTTTGTCTGAATAATAAAAATCTGGTGGTCATAACTTACAACCTAGATTTGCTGTGTCATCTTGTTTGCCCGGATGGTATGGAACATTGATCATGATAAGTCTACTGAAACCTCGATTATGTAAGGACACCGTGATCCAGCTGGAATATTGCTGAATGTAGTATAAACCAACATGCCCTAGTTGATCCGAGCCGTACAGTGACTGAGTGATACTGGCCATATGCCATAACAGAAGGTCGCCATCATCTTGTACGCTATCTCTTAAAGCAGTCTGTTGAAGTGAGTTATGAAACCGCTAGCCATTGTTAATGCGAGTTGACTGCCTCTCCACCGAATGTTTCATCACGAACATGTACTGGAGATGTAGGTGAAAGTGGGATGTCGTCATCCCCAGATAAGGAAATGTGTAATTTGTAACCCCTCGGGAAATCATTGCCTCATAAATTAAACGAATGGTCAGCCCGAATGTTTGTCAAGAAGGGGCGAAACAAATTATTGATGTGAAGAAGCACTACTGACACATGTCAGTTACCCTTGACAGGAAATGTTGAGGCTAAGGCGTTATTATACAAACTATTGGAGAATCACCCACAAGATACGAGTGATTACGGAAAGCATGTCCTGAGCGAAATGATGTTGTTTATTTCCGAGTTTTAACCATACTCATTTTAAATAAATATATTGAAGACTATTAATCAAATATATGTTGTTTAAGCGCCAGGTAAAAAAGAGTTCTTTAAAGTGTTTTATAAATCGGAATATTTTTTGAAAGAATTTAATGAGTTTAATTAACATTTAACAGAGTTGATAGACACGTCGTCATATACCATTGACAATGGCCATTTATCAGTGTCAAGAAGAGAAACGGTATCACCTGTCAATATTTGAAAAAAAAATGGATTGAGATTTAATGGCTGAAACATGTAAACCAAGAAATCCAATGGTGCACAGTCGGATGCATTGTTACGTAACAAAGTTATTTTCCACACAAAAACACTACCAGATTTATGTCACTCACAAGTACATGCACGTCGCTATGTAAGTGCAATGATACTGAAAGCGACGTTAAACTCAATTTCACCTCACCTCACCTCACCTCACCTCACCTCACCTCACCTCACCTCACCTCACCTCCAATTCGGTTATCTATATTCACCAATACATATCAATCCTCTTGTTTGCAAATAATAAATAACTTGTATATTTTAATTAATAATTAATGTTGTACCTCTTTTAAGATGACCAGGTTATGTCACCCGTCACATCATTTGATACATTTTTTCAGTGTCTTCATTTTCAAGTGGGAGTATTTTCAGTTCATGAGCTCCTTTTAGGACAGGACAAAAACCTTCCTAAATCTGGCTGAGATTCGTCACTCTGCAGCATCCTTTAACATCACTACCCACTATTGAGGTTTCTATGAGCGATTAAATCGAAATCAATAGCAGATTCATTAAACTGAAGAGAAGAATTTTTTATTGAAATTATCCATCCACTCACGTTGTAAATCGAATTTGGAACAGCCTGCCTTGTGGCAAGGCGTAACATAGCTGCCACTATACAATACATATGGCTACTAAATTCATTGTGGATCCAAACATATATTGATATATTTTACCTGCGAGAACATATCCCACAAAATGTCATATTTTGTAGATGTCACACTCACAAGCCACTATAAGTAAACGCCACTAGACTTTTGACAAGAGAGCTGACTTCATCTGTTCAATAGTCAACCTTTCCCTTTATGTCGAGCAATATTTCAGTAGCTCCAGCCTTTCGTGTTTACATTTCAAAACATTTGAGATACACTTCCAATGTGTCCAATGTTCACAGTGTTGTGTTTAAGGTGGTTTAAGGGTACAACAGATATGTCATGAGATTGTGACACGCATCAGCAAATGAAATATGGTTGGTTTAGCGTTAAATCTAACTTTGCATTCTCCAAAAAAGCTCGAAAACAAGTGCGAAGATCAAATATTGCAAAAAGTAAATACAAATGTATCCAGCACCTTTAAGAAGTTGTATTCTGATTACAATCGAACGAAACTATAGTAAATGCCACTGAAAATCTTAACTTTGGGAAATTAGTCGGTGAATATTGCTTTATGCTGCATCAGCTGTTTTGCAGCTATTCAGTGCAGGCCACAAGGCGATAAGCTGGCAAATTATTTCTGATCACAGAAGCACAAAAAATCTTCTTACGATGCCCTCCAAAATAGATTTTACTGTTTCTTGATTGTTTTCGGCATAAGAATTTATTAATTGTTTTTGGTGTCTACACACCATGCCCATAAAAAAGGCTGTCAGTGAAATATTGGACAACATGAAAAGAGGATTTATTTGATAATCGGTTGTGTTATGAAATAAAGATTCAATTTTATGTACATTTTTATTCAGGCTTGCATCTAATGATCGATACTAGATAGGACAGAAGGTATTGGGATGTCCCACTATTGCCTACCTTGTGAAGCAGCTGTACAACTACTCATTGCTTCCAATAGAGGCCCTCAAAGCAATCGGAGCGCGCCATACCCATACTAGCATCGAAGTCACGAGAACTCACTTCCATCCACATGAGAAAGGGATAAGAGTGAGTGAATGTAGATTGGAGTCATCTACTCCAGATGAGCATTGGGATACAGAGGATAAGCATCTTCGTGAAAGAAGTAGGCAATATGAAGCATTGACACTTAGTTGGAATTAATCAATCGTTATTTACCAGCGGAAACTACTAGGTAACTGTGTCATATAAAGTGTTGTCAATGTTATGTAATTGGAACTTGACAAAACCAATACCTGGTAACACGAGACAGGGCCTTAAAAGATGGATGGTGTTACAATTCAATTAACAATGTCAATATCGGGAGTGACCACCATTTGCGTTGATCCAGGCGAGGCAGCAGCCTTGCACTGAAGACACCAGATGATTAAAAACAGTCTGGGGGATGTTGTTCCAAATGTCAACTAAAGATTGGCCCAATTGAGCTTTCATTACAAGCTGGCTCTGGTCCTCTCTGTCTCATCGCAGACACTTTCTATGGGGGAAGAGGTCATGGAAGTACAGCAATGGTATGCTGACTCAAAAAGTCTGTTACAACACGTGCAACATATGGGCGGGCATCCTCCTGCAACGTGATATAAATCCTGCCAGGGTCCATGCAGGAAGCAAAGGTACTGTAAGTCCCCATGGTCCCTGGTATGGTGATCTCCCTTTAGTTACTGACGATCTCTAGCCCATTTTTATATTGTGTTGTTCCTTACTACTTAATGCTTTTAAATGTTCCGCAACTAGTTTTAAATCTTGTCTGTGATATTCTAGTTATCATACTGTCCTTCGATGACAGATTTTTATAAAGTTTAAATATATGACATTGTATATTTCATTTATAACTTCTCGTAACGATATGGCTGAAATATTGCCGATGTGACGTAAAGCATTAACTCACTCCTGCAACGTGACGTTACGTCCCTGCATTTACACAAATGGTAGACCATGATCTTGAACGATGTAACGCAAACGTCACTAAAGTGTCTTCTGGACGCATGTAGACCCTTGCGAGATCAACAGAGCTGTCCAGATGAAACATGGACTCATCTGGGAAAAGAAAATTGTCCCCGTCTTGTCTTCAGGAACTTCAGATGCTGTCTACACCAAGCTAGGCACGCCTGATGGTGGAGCAAAATTGGGCGTCACGCTGGAAGTCGGGATCGGGGCCTCCTCAATTAGTTCTGCAACTAATTGGTCTCAACCCAGGAATTGTCCGAGCTGTTAATGTGACAGTTAGGTGTCGAAAGTTGGTATATTTGATTTCTGCAAGTACCTGTTGAACATGTCAGATACTTGATCAGCTGGTACACTAGATAATCTATTTTAGGTTTCCAAATTATTACACTAACAGTTATATGACAAGATAATAAACAGAGACGGCTATAATATCTTTATCTTGACATTCTTGAAATAAACTGATTAAAGAAACTTTAGAAATCGCGTATAAATACAATGTTTAAGTGAACTGCTCCATTTGCGATATAGTGCCAAATGATTTGCAGCCTTGTTTGTCTTCCGTAACACCCACACGTTGAGACACCCATAAGACGGGCCATACATTGACCTAGCCTCTTTGACAGACAGTCAGTGTCGTTTGTATTTTATGTGGATTCTAAAAAACTGAAAGTTCGATTTGGTCAAAACACTTGATTTTTCAATTTGTACACCACAATCCCACACGACAAACTTTAAGAAAAAGAAAAATCCCTCGATCAATGGGGATTTGTCACAAAACGTGACGACCATAGATACTCGTATAGTGACATCAGTATCTTTAAAGGTTCATCACAATTTGTCTAAAATGATAGCAAATGCCGTCCGAAATTTACTGAGAAAACAATATGTGAAATACTGGACTTCCTCATACATCTAAGTGAACATTCAGGGCATTTAGGAAAAATTTGGCATACCTGTGGGCCCCAAACGTGTTCCCTTTCTCGCTGATCTTTATGCATATAAATCAAAATTTAAACCTAAGCTTCAGATACATCGATGACCTGGTTGGCTTATGAAAATCAAGGGTAATTTGTGATCGTGAGAACCACGGATGCAGGGGTGAGTGTAGGTTTATCAAAATGGATCCCTGGACATATAGAGCATGGCAAACACATGGACCATTACTAATTGGTGAAGTGATACATAAAGATATGTTTATATAGTCGGAATGCCAATTTTAGCAGAGATGTCTTATGATTTTGAAATGGTTTTGTCGCTTTTATTCATTTTATTGAGAACAGAGCTTTCATATAACGGGAAGGTAGAAAAATACATGTTTTTAGGGTAGTTTCATTTTCATTTCTTAAAGTTTTATGTTCTTGCACAACGTTGTGGTAATAAATAAAAGTCGATACAGTTTAAAGACATTCTAGTGTGTTATACATGCACCTCGAACACGTAAAACAAGTGTTGTCATTACTTCGTATTGAGATCGGAGAAGCGTGGTCTGTGATGCTTAGAAAAGAGTCACATAACCTTATAATGCCTCCAAAATTGGATAAACATAGGGATAGCAGCGTGGTCTCGGCACTCATGTACGCCCATATCTGTCAGCCACAATGCAGTAGACAGAAGTTATTATGATAATCCGAATCGCATAACGAGTTCTTACAAGATTCAGATCTCAGGTACTTAGTGGAAGTTGAAATAAGATATAATTAAATCACGACGACATGTACATAATCAAGTTAACTAAACAGGTCACGCCATGTGCTAAGAAGGACGCAATGAGCCAAGTCACTGAACTAAACACCCGACCCTCTTCAGTCAACTCCTTTACTTATCAGGTGTATCTGGGCCAGGTGAGTGAGTGAGTGAGGTTTTACGCCGCTTTAAGCAATATTCCAGCAATATCACGGCGGGGAACACCAGAAATAGGCTTCACAAACTGTTTCACGTTGACGAGCGAACGCTTTAACCACTAGGCTAGCTGACCGCCCCATGGGCCAGGTGAAGCCAATTTTTTATATCATGAGCAATGTCCCAGTCCGTCGCTGTACGATGAAACAGAATACATCCATTCCATTGAGTCGCTTCTTACGACAAACATAGTATGCTGCGGGCCTATTCTAATCCAGAATCCCAGGAAGGAAGATCGGACTTTTACTCAAAAGTCGTCCAGTGCAAACGCTCGCCTGAATATCGAGCTGCAACCTCTACTCTACTCTACTGTCCCCGAAATGACAAGGAACGTCTGCAAATGAAGCTGAGAAATGTATGTTCCATTTGACATCTGATGTTGCACGATGGTCAGTCTTACTTGCTGAAAAGTGACGAAGGTTTAAAAAAAAAGAATCCACAAAACCCTTTTCATAATCATAACATCTCTGGCAAACAGAGTTCTATCATAAGCATTTGGTTATGAAACACTCTCAAATACTGATGATGTCAGCGAAAAGGTGAGCGTATCCTGCCAACCTGTGGCACCCATCACAAACACATGCAGAGGTAAGGCCTCTTTATACTCGACAAAAAACACAGGAACATACTGTACATCTCAAAATAGGGAATTGCACTGGACATGATTTTGGTCACTGATTCGTCAAATTTGGAAATGTCCATAAAACGTTTTGAAAGCTTTACTGTTAGAGTACTTGCTCGATTCTTCCTCAAATGTAGACACCAAAGGCTGGAGCTTCTTGAACATTGCTCGACACGAAGGGAAAATTGACTAATGGAAAGTAGAAGTGATCCCTCATCTCATAAAGCCTTGTAAATATTTTTTGTCAATCTGAATGTTTATGTATAGATCAAGATAAGAAACAGATGAGGCTATTTCACTGGTGACAAAGTAGACACAATTTTATGGATAAAAACTTCTTTGATACTGTAAAAAGCGACGTTTCGGTATAGATCCTTATACCGTTGTCAAGCAGGACTGAATGAGGGACATAGTACAGAATATATATAGTAGGTGGAGGATTAACGGTAGAGGATTAACAGTAACAACAGTTATATAGTTATATAATACTCTTTACTTATACAATATCACTTTAAAAATTCATAGTTTGTAAGCAACAAAAAATTTTAAAATTCCAGGAACAAGGTTGAAACTGAAGAGATGGACCATTGGTTTGAAACCTTTATTCGAGGATTTACGGTACAGCTAATTAAGTAACATTCATATAAATCAATCGAGCCCCGTTCTCTCAAGCCTCAAAGAAGAACATATTATCCCGTTAAAAGGTGCCCTAAAAACATTTCGTTCCTGGTGGGCCAAACAAAATGTACCGAGAACATAATTTTGTTTACCCCTTAAATCTGAAGC
Organism: Haliotis rufescens; assembly: GCF_023055435.1. NCBI lineage: Eukaryota > Metazoa > Mollusca > Gastropoda > Lepetellida > Haliotidae > Haliotis > Haliotis rufescens. The sequence goes on along the minus strand of NW_025964001.1, from coordinate 7,416,055 downwards.
GTTTTCCGGATCAATTATCGATCCATTGTACAATGTTTTAAAAAATAGCAACATAAAACATGAACGTTAATATGTTTGATCTCATTGATTACACGCGTACGCTGTGGCAGTAAAAAAAAAGTTTAAGTTTTTCAAGTGAATGAAAGTTGTTTACACTGCTTCCAGCCTTCTATTGTTATATCACGGTGACCTGTAAATAATTACTTGGCAAACCCTTCATTCTTGTAAATCTAAATTTAACCGATAGACATGATGGAACTGCCTCTGTTTAAATTCCAAATTCCCAACATGTTTTGGATACATATGATTTCATGTCTTACATTTGAAATATTATAGGTTGGAAATCTGATCTTACACCTCCAAAAACATTGATTATTTGCATGTGTTTGGATATTTCTATTATTAGTCAAGTAATAATTTCGTGGCAAGTTCTCGTGGTACATTTTGATTACAATAAAAATGAACAGCCTTGCTACCAGCCAAAAAAATTCCAAGTAATATTTACATGATGGATTAAAGCAATACAGTCGTGTCAGTTATTGGCGAGGTGAGATAATCCTTCTATGACAAAAGGTCTCAATGTTCCTTGTTCCAAGGCTAGATTTACTGTGTAAGCACTTCAACCAAAATACGAAATTGTATTACAGTGAATCAATGTGTCACTTTTTTAATGAAACCTGTGGGCTCCATAACCCTATTGCTTGTTTTTTGCTTATCTTTGTGCGTTCGGAGTGCTTGTTGGGTTATGTGAATTTTGTCACGCTGTCCTGAAAATAATCTTGGCCAGGGTCACGTTGTAAGTTCTGTTTTATCGTAAACCAACAAAGACTTTGGGAACACATGATGTTATCCCAAGGCTTTGCGAGAGTTATTCATCACAGCCTTTGCATTGAGACTGCAACTGCTGGCTCCCTTCAACTCTTCCACAAATGTGAGTTTTGAACAATGTTCCTTTGTGCGGAATCGAACTGAGTCTTTTATGCGACCAGTGAACGCATTGACCACAAGGCTACCCCGTCAGGATCCGCCTCCGTGTTGCCTGCATATGGTCCAAGTGTCCAGTTGTGCGAACACCACTTCGTCCAGTTAATCTTGTCGACCGTCTGGCCTGGTGCAGAACTTATCTCCGGTGGAATATGCAACAGCGGCCGCAACGGTTGAGTCTCACCTCTGTCTGCAGTTTAATGATGGTCGGGTTTGTCTCCTGAGACGCTGTGACGAACGGTATCAAGTTGTGCGTGATAGAGACCGGGTTGATAGAGGATTCCTAATGATCTGGGGAGGTTTAAGTTCGAGGAAACCTTACGGGTATGAGATACAGGGATGAAATTCTAACCCCTCTTTTTTACAGTTCTGAACGTCATTAAACCAGGAGCCATCGTGTGGGACGACAATGCAGGACCTCACAGAGCTGGATTTATCCCTGCAACAGAATAGGCTACCGCGCATGCATTGGCCAGCTTGTTCTCCTGATCTTGTAATTAACAAAGCGTTGGTGTGACGTTGGTTAATGTTTATTTGCATATTCCTTCATGCACTGAATTTGGCCATAAATATAAACAACAGTAATTAATCAGTGACATAGTTGCACAGCTCTTTCAGGATTGCAGAAAATGTACAACATTTTACAAATAAACAATTTTGTACAACACAATGGGGATTAACAACTGGGATTAACATATTATAAATAACGGCAATTAAGTGATTCAAGGCATATGCATGTCATGGCTACAGGGTGCATCTGTGGGATCTGTGGGAGGAATCTGGTGCAGAACCATCCTCAGTCATCACATCTGCAACAGCTGCACCTATCCCTCCAAGCAAAATGGCTAGCCATTCCCCAAGACACTCTGCGGACATAATTGTGCAGGGAGTGCATACATCAAAGAGATAGTCATACATATAATTGACACTATCCGACTATGAGTGACTTACGACCTTTGTATATTTATTTCATGGTACTCTTGGCATTTTCATACCCTATGTTTCGTTGGTGGGCGATCGGGTAGCCTAGTGGTTAAAGGGTTCGCTCGTCACCCTGAAGACCCGGGTTCGATTCCCGACATGAGTACAATGTGTGAAGCCCATTTCTAGTGCCCCCCGCAGTGATACTGCTGGAATATCGCTAAAAGCGGCGTAAAACCATACTCACGCACTATGTTTCGTTGCTGTTTGTTAACAGCAATGACTGCACTTTTTGTTCAGAAAATATATGTCAATGTTTTGTTTTCATGGTCTCGGCTCCTGGAAAACAGGTGTTCCCATACCTCTTTTGGGGGAACCTACTCGGGTCAGCAAAACCAAGATCTGCAACATTTAAAATGGTAGTCTGTTGAATATGCCGTTGTTCTATGTATGCGAGAAACACATTAGGGTCTGTGGTGTTGAAGGCAAAGGCAGTATGCAATACGCGCAATATGATGCAATAACAAAAAAGCACCAATGATGAGATCTGATGAGTTAAACTTAAACTCTGAAACTGATATTTATTAAGGAAGAGAATATATTGATGTCAACTTCTTTATTATGAGGAACACAACGTTTCGGAGTAAATGCTTACTCATTCATCATTTTCTGCACCTGATGAAGGAGTAAGCATATACTCCGAAACGTTCCTCATAATAAAGAAGTTGACATCCATATATTCTCTTCCTTATGTGTATCACTTCTAAATGCCTTTTAAAGACCTGATATTTATTACATTTTATTGCAGTTGAAACCAACCTGGGATGTATTTCAGGATGACCTTCAGCTGCTGAAATGGTTCTGCCGGTCGGTCGGTCATTGAGGTGAAAAGGTTAATTTTTCCAGCTGTACATTATTTTCAAGGAGAAGTCATTACTCCGACAGTTGTATTTTCTTTACTCGGTGGTCGGTATGATTTGAAAGGATGGAATTGAAAAATATACTAATGGAAAAACGTGAAGACGTCTCATCATGATTTACAATTTGCATAATGTGATTTATATGTATGGCATGAAACGATATTGTTAAAAATTACACTTAATAATTCTTCCCATATATTACAAGGCCAGAGTACAAGATATTTTGCAAGGATATACAGCGTAGCAATGTGACTTTTATTTATTAAGAAATAAGACTTGTTAAGATTTAAAAGATAATCTGAAGACAAATGACGATTTTGGTTATGAGGAGTTTCCAGTTTCAGTTAAGCATTATTATCGGCATCCACAATGACCACGTTGCGAGATTGGCGCGTTAATCTGGATTTACGTAACGGAACCATGACTGATTACATTATGTGTTTTAATTATTTCAAATATCTTTAAAAAACCCACTTATTATAAAAACTTATTATATTAAAGGCTCAAGGTTGCATTACTGTCTCGTAACACCCAATATAATATAACTAGTACTGTAACCTATTCTGAATCGACACAGAGTTCACACTTCTTCATATATAATTAGTACAATCATGGCCTCCCTTCATCTTTAGGATCTATGAACTATGGAAGCAGCTTGACACCTTGCATAGATTGTTCAAATCCCAATGCTTGCGTGGTTGCTATCTTCCATGCATAGTCTTGTTGCCGTAGGGACCCTCGGGTTAAAATGTTCGCTCGTTACGCCGAAGACCCGTGTTTGATCCCCTACGTGGGTACAATGTGTGAAGCCCATGTCTGGTGTTCCCCGCCGTGATATTGCTTGAATATTGCTAAAAGCGGCGTAAACCCATACTCACTAACTCACTCACTCTTGTTGCCGTCTCTGGACTGTTAAGTAATCAATGACATGTCCTTCAAATGACATTCTTGCGATCATTGCGTTTAGTTGGACACCACAAATGCTGTATCCAACTCTGAATTAATCTCAAATGTACTCCCACGACCGTTAGCATTTCGATGATTGATGTGTGCAGGGAAGAGCTTATTTCGTCCATTCCACTTGCTTGCCGAGCATAACCCTGATGGGTTAGTTGTCCCCGTGGAGCGGCCTGTGACTTGACTGGTGTATTTGATAGATGTATCCTCTACATTATTCACATGTCGTGTTATCAATCATCTCTATTTATACATACACACTTCCATTCTGAGGCAACATTTTTGTCATTACAGAACCGATCCGACTTCAAAGATGTTTGACTGAAAGTCCAGTGAGCTTATGTTGTCCGTTATCCGTGGTTTAATCTGATCGTTTTCGACATCTAAAAAACTACGAGATATATGAAGTCGAAACTTTGCATGGTCACAGAAATATAAACGATATGTCTTCATGTATCACTAGGGGGCCATGCTATTCTCGGGTGGGTGGTATGGAAACTGAATATTGATTTCAGATACAGCTGGAAACCAAATATAGATTTGATGCATGAGCTTAAACATTTTTTTTCAAAAGGCGACCTGCAACAACTCATTTTTTGTAGCAGGGTTGTTTTTCAAGCATTTTCGGGACAATATATATTTTCCCATGGGGTAAGCTGACGGTCTGATTTACAAAATGTTGTCATGGCAATCAAATTGAAAATATCATGTTTGCCCATTGCTAAGCCATATCTGCATGTTTAATATAAAGTCACATGTTAAATTTCGCTATATCTTGTGGTATTTGACACTGTTTCAACCTGCTTCAACTTCATGTACTGGCATGGCAATCGTGCTTTAGTTTGATCTTCTATATAGCCAGTTATGTGTTTATATTTGATTAACATGCTGTGTGGATATATGTTGCGCAGAAAATTCTTTACCCTTGTTAAACCTTTCTGATCTAATGTAAAAGTGCAAAACAATAGGTGAGCTACAGAGCCGAGCGTTCCGTTATTGCATGCCAACCGTCCCGATGGCTGGCGATCATGTTCGGGATTTTGCGAATCAGAAAATGCTCTGCGGCTTTGAAACACAGTTTTCATTACGAACAATTATGAATTAAGCTTGGTTTGGTTGGGTAATGAATTTTCTTAAAGGAAAAAGACCTACCTGCCCATTTTAAAAAAGAGGGAGCGGAAACAAGATTGTGTTTATGTGGCCTTTGTACAACATTGCTCCGCAACAGTTTGTGTTATGGTTTGCACTGTTGTGTTCCACCAATATAAATCACGACTCCGTTACAAGCAATAACATTTCCAACATGAGTTAGCAATTGAGGTGCAGAAGTTGTGTCAACTGTGAAATCCAGCCCAATCGTCAAGATGCCATAAAGCGCCTTATCTAGATGGAATACCAAATAGAGTAAACACCAGGATAAGTCGATCAGTGCAAGCATTTGATGTATACTGCCATCACATAAATCTCTTGTATGCGCCCTGAAGTACTATTGTCGACAATGGCAATAACAGTCTTGAATGTTGCAAGAGGCAACTATAGTGGATCCGGCGGTGAGCCTCTGTGACTTTGCCGACTGTATGCCATCGTACCCCGACAGCGTTGGCCATTGCTCATTCCATCTGTGACAGGTTTGCTTGGTACAAACTCGACTATTTCTATAGCTGGAATATTGTTTACAGCGGCGTAAAACAAAAACAACCCTACAACAAATCTGTGCGAAAGTACGAAAAATGATCACCAACTTTTAATAATCAGAATCACATCGTGTTTGGTTGTTAATATTATGTGTCATCGTACAACCATTTCATTTGCACAGATACTAATTATGTTACCCATTGTGAATACATCTGCCAGAATGTTGCCATAGAAATATATATGTTCTGTCTATCGTTCTCATCGTTTTCATCTTTATGTTTTAATCACGGCGGAAAAATCTCGACAGCAGCGTAAGACATCATCAACCGAGGATCGTCACCTGCGCCAAATGGATATTAGCCGACAGCCCTTTGCCACAAGAACGTTTCTCACAGAAGGTGACCAAGCGTCCGATGTTGTCGGATTAGTATCGCAGAGACCGTTTGGTATGGTGTTTGGCGGGACGTGGCTTAAACCTGAGGTCAGAAGAAAGATGCCCTGGTCTTGTTGCGTGTCAGGTAGTATTCAGGTCTGGCGGCAAAGAAACACGGTCATTGTGCAAGGCAATCTGTTAAGTGTCAAGTACAGGCGGTCATCCTGGCACTGAACACGCTATTGACAATCTCATTACAGGAAGTCATGTGGGGTTAAAAACGATCATTTTCAGCAGTAACTTACCTGCCACAACTGTCTAGGCCACACTGCTGCCCCGTACTTGAATCATGTACCAATTTTGTCAATAATACACCAAATGCCAAGTCCACTACTGCTTTCTGATTGTTGATTGTATATCGCTAACGATTTACTCTTTCGGGAAATAACGTATGTTCTGGTTCTGTGTCACATATTTTGGGCCAGCGCACATGTTTTGAAACCTCATGACCAATTGTATACATTAATTTTGAAGGTATGTCACATGTAAAAGAAAGATATTGTCAAACCAGTTATTGACAGTGGTGGTTGTAAACTTCTGATACTGTGCAGAGTTGCGTCCCTTGGGCACGCCAGAAACCTATGATTGTGTTTCTCGGTTTGTCAGCACCATACACCTGCTCGTGGGTTTCACCGAAGTGGTAAACGTCTGAGCTCTGCATCACTTCGGGCTTTCCTCCAACATTAAGCTGACACGCCGCGATTTCACTGGAATACTGTTAAAAGCGGCGTTAAACCCAACTCACTCACTCACTCTGATACTGTGAGTCAGATGAAGAAATCTTGACTTTTGTAATGTCCATGGACTTACAAAGTTGTAGTGAATGTGGTCACGTGTAAAACAGCATGACTTACTTGATGTAGTGAATATCAACGGGGTTTTATGTTATCACACTATAATTTCATTACATGTACATCAGAAAAATAATGCTGTACTGGCGGTTTTGTAAAACAACATCACTTACCTGATACAGTTAATCCAACAATAGTTTCGTATGATCTAGCTGCGTACCAGAAGCGTACTGTGTCGTAAAACAACGTAACTTACTGATTTATCCTGATGCATCTCAAAAGGAACTTGAGATTCGTTAACTTTCTTCATGAAAATTATTTATAATAAGGCAATGCAATTTCGTGACAATTTTCAGATCGTGACAAACGTCGTCAAATGGGAAATTTATAATTGCATTATACTCATATCTGGACAGTTATGTTTCTACATGGGGAATAAAGGAAGGTAAAGGCAAATTAACATAGCTACAAGAAATCAAAAGACTCTCTTTGCTTTTCAGAATTTTGCGAATAAAAAGAAACCAGATTGGTTTTCACGTGAATATTGACACACGTTGGTATATTGTTTCCTCGCGAAGGCTTTACAATGTCGTAACCTAACACCTAAAAAAATGCTCCATACGCTGGGCTACTGCACATGCTCAGGATACAGCTCGGATAACGAAAATACAAAACTGTTATTAGTCATAATAGATTGACAGTTCCACTTGTCAAATAACGATGAGCTCACTTCATCTTTGTGTTTTTCTGCCCGTCAGCCAACAAAAGTGACAAGTAAAACATCTCAGCTTCTCTCTATGATGGTCCAGTATCCGTTTCATTGTCAGTTTATTTAACCCTAATCGATGACATGTTCAGCAACCAGATCGTTCTTTCAAAGTTAAGCTCAAAAGGTTGAGACAGAAGTTATTGATTGCTTCCCGCTTTTCACATAAATTCTTGAAATGTACACTTTGACTTGAAACCTTGATCTCACAATGTTGTCACGACGTCATGACGATGTTAAAACAATGTTATGAAGATGTTGGGACGATGTTATCACGACGTTATGACGATATAAAGACAATGTTATCACGACGTAATGCCGATGTAAGAGGATGTTATCACGACGTCATGTCGATGTAAAGAGGATGTTATCACGACGTTATGTCGGTGTAAAGAGGATGTTATCACGACGTCATGTCGGTGTAAAGACGATGTTATCGCGACGTAATGTTGATGTAAGAGGATGTTATCATGACGTTATGTAGGTGTAAAGACGATGTTATCACAACGTAATGCTGATGAAAGAGGATGTTATCACGACGTTATGACGATGTAAAGAGGATGTTATCACGACGTTATGACGATATAAAGAGGATGTTATCACGAGGTAATGCCGATGTAAGAGGATGTTATCACGACGTAATTACGATGTAAAGAGGATGTTATCACGAGGTAATGCCGATGTAAGAGGATGTTATCACGACGTAATGCTGATGTAAGAGGATGTTATCGCGATGTTATGCTGATGTAAGAGGATGTTATCACGACGTTATGTCTGTGTAAAGACGATGTTATCACGACGTAATGCTGATGTAAGAGGATGTTACCACGACGTTACGTCGGTGTAAAGAGGATGTTTTCATGACGTAATGCCGATGTAAGAGGATGTTATCACGACGTTATGACGATGTAAAGAGGATGTTATCACGACGTTATGACGATGTTAAGAGGATGTTATCACGAGGTAATGCCGATGTAAGAGGATTTTATCACGATGTTATGACGATGTAAAGAGGATGTTATCACGACGTTATGACGATGTAAAGAGGATGTTATCATGGTGTTATGACGATGTAAAGAGGATGTTATCACGAGGTAATGCCGATGTAAGATGATGTTATCACGACGTTATGACGATGTAAAGAGGATGTTATCACGACGTTATGAAGATGTAAAGAGGATGTTATCATGGTGTTATGACGATGTAAAGAGGATGTTATCACGAGGTAAGGCCGATGTAAGATGATGTTATCATGACGTTATGTCGGTGTAAAGACGATGTTATCACGACGTAATGCTGATGTAAGAGGATGTTATCACAACGTAATGCCGATGTAAGAGGATGTTATCGCGATGTAATGCTGATGTAAGAGGATGTTATCATGACGTTATGTCGTTGTAAAGACGATGTTATCACGACGTAATGCTGATGTAAGAGGATGTTATCACGACGTTATGACAATGTAAAGAGGATGTTATCACGACGTTATGACGATATAAAGAGTATGTTATCACGAGGTAATGCCGATGTAAGAGGATGTTATCACGACGTTATTACGATGGAAAGAGGATGTTATCACGAGGTAATGCCGATGTAAGAGGATGTTATCACGACGTAATGCTGATGTAAGAGGATGTTATCACGACGTTATGTCTGTGTAAAGACGATGTTATCACGACGTAATGCTGATGTAAGAGGATGTTACCACGACGTTACGTCGGTGTAAAGAGGATGTTTTCATGACGTAATGCCGATGTAAGAGGATGTTATCACGACGTTATGACGATGTAAAGAGGATGTTATCACGACGTTATGACGATGTTAAGAGGATGTTATCACGAGGTAATGCCGATGTAAGAGGATGTTATCACGACGTTATGACGATGTAAAGAGGATGTTATCACGAGGTAATGCCGATGTAAGAGGATGTTATCACATTTGACGATGTAAAGACGATGTTATCAGGAGGTAAGGCCGATGTAAGATGATGTTATCATGACGTAATCGCTATTGAATTCGATGTTATCACGAGGTAATGCCGATGTAAAGACGATGTTATCACGACGTAATAGAGACTGTAGTTGAGCTGAAGCCTCCATTGGAGACAAGAAAGCAAGCATTTTGCAACATGTTTCAGAAAGAAAAATGTGGGTAATACAAGGAATAACCTTCTGATTGTCCGCCCTTCGTGAATTAAATGTTGCAAGTCCCTCGCCAAATTTTGGGACTTACAAAATAAATTCACCTGAGACAAATATAATCCGTAATTCCTCTTTGTAGCATATTCTCAAAGTGTTTGCAGTAACAAGCTCATAATGTGATCCCTCGTCAGAGTTTCATGCATCCGATTAACGGTTGATTGACGTCCGCTTGATAGAACCTTGTGCTCTCCATGAAACACAATGCTACGAGATGAGGCTCACCAAAGTTGATGGCATGGCACTGCAACATGTTTCTGCCTACGTCGCATGACAGAAGTACTGTTGTGTCAGGCAACAAGCACATACCTTTGTGTGCACATTGTGTGAGTAGCGGGTGTTACTGGTAGGTTAGGACATGATTACACGTTTCGCGAACACCTAATTTCAGTGATCCATTCACATAATAGTCACCTCTATTTTGCATTTTACGTACAGTGGAATCTGTTTCGGGGGATAATCGAGATTGGTTATCTCTGGCACTGACGTTTTAGATTTGCCTCTTCTAGATTCCGGGATAGAATTGATTCCAAGTAACCTATATTTGTGGAAAGAGGCCACTAGAATAGATCGGTTGATTATACCTGGCGGTTTGGGACGTAGTTCATAATGTCAGGTCGCTCATATAACTCTAATTTGTCTGGCCAGGCCATTTAAATATTGTTGTTATGCAGCTGGGATATTACCGACTCTGGCGTATAATCAAACAAAACAAAAACGTGTGCGGAGATAAAAAACATCCTAGTAATGATTGTGGTAACTGATTGTTGACCCTATTTGCCTCACGACAATTGATAGCATTTTTGACGTCATATTTAACGTTGCAGTACTGACCTAAAAGCATATCCAATGTTGACGTCAGTGTGACCTTGTGAGCTTCACAATGCGGTTTCCTTGTAGAAGACCCTACTTCTCCCTTTCGGCTTAAAAGAGAGAGCGGACTGACAAACTCGCAGTAAATTGTATATATTTAAAAACCTGATTTAATGACAGAATAATTGACGCAAATGAAACAAGTTGAAGTACATATTCAAAGTTATGTTTTGTTTAAATCACGTTTATAAGTACCTAACATTTTTTTTAAAACACATGATGGATTGTTGTTTCACGCCCCACTCAGTAATATTCCATCTGGACCAGACAATCCAGTGACTGACACCATGAGCATCGATCTACGTTATTTGGATAAATGACATGCATCAACCAAGTCGGCGATCCTGACCCCCCGACACTGTTAGTCCCCTCTTACGACAAGAACGATTGCCTTTTACGACGAGCATGGGTTGCTGAAGATCTATTCTCACCTTTATCAAATTGCTTTGGGGACTTTGAAAAGGAACATTCGAACCAAAACGGAAGTAGAAGAACCACAACTACCATAATTCCTATCATAACTCAGACGTTTTATAATAGGCAGTGACTGACATATAAATAAGTTTGGTATATATTGATGGAATATGTCTTTTTTTAAATTTTAGGTATATCATATGTAAAATGTGAAACAGTGACAATGTTAAATCAGTGTGTCAAATGCTGAGACAGAAGGCTCACACGCCTTACCACATAACTACCCCGAGCCACGGGGAATTAGCCAAGATGCATGTTAGGTATGAGCGCAACAAAGTTGCTGAACAGCTGGCTGAACAAAGGCATACGCATAAAAAGTCATTCTATCAGCCCTGTTTCAGTCAGGAGTGAAATCGAAGCCTTTGTAAGTCTCAGGATTTATTCTTTAAGCTTGTCCACATCCAACTTCTCTCCGCCGCCAGAGTTGCATCATTTAACCTATTCTGTTGCACGAATCAATACGTTCTCAGCGACCACCTGAATAATTTTTTGCATTGGTGGTGGTTGAAGAGGATTCATCTCCAGCGCACCTTACTCCCTGATCCAGGAAGGATATAGTTAAATGCCACTCGCTCTTGCGGTACGTTTCTTTATCATGATGTAACACTCGCTCTTCTCGTCCATTATAGTAAAGTAAGTGGTTTCTACCTCTGTCTAACCTTTCTAAGAACATGAAGAGGTAATTGAATCTTCAAGCGATGAAGTCTCTGATGAATGTCCCTAAAACAATAACAGCTGCATTCTCAATTCCTGTGTGAATATGAAAACCTCCAAATGTGTCTACGACCAACCATCAGTTGTCCAATTAATGTGGATTTCCTCCTCCTCGACGTCCTGATCACGGGTTGAATACTTGATCAATCTAGATGATCAAAACACTAAAGTAACAATGTGACTGGCATCATAGTTCTTATGTTTCTTTTCTACAGATCAGTTCTTCTCAATTTGTGTTTGTATAAGATTCTCAATCAGACAGTATCAGATGCTTGCCATGTACCTTATATTATCAGAAATGTTCTATGATTTGTAAGGGGTTATAAATTCTGATTATGGATTTTGTTATGAGAAAAGATTTAATTTCAGATAAACCCTGATGAACTGAGCAAACGCACAATAAATTCTCCCTGGTATGAGAGGTTAGAAAAGGAATCTATTCATCATCCCTGGCGAGGCGTGAAAACGGATGCTGCCAGCGACAGGGAGATTAATGTGCCATTAATGTTGTTTCCATATCAGGGAAACATCAACATTTTAGTTAACCTGAATGAAGGTTGTGCAACTCTGTCATTGGACGTTTTCTCGCTGTGCATGGCAACCGTATTGAGTGAGTGAGTGAGTGAGTTGGGTTTAACGCCGCTTTTAACAGTATTCCAGTTACATCACGGCGTGTAAGCTTAATGTGGGAGGAAAGCCCGAAGTGATGCAGGTCTCAGACATTTACCACTTCGGTGAATCCCACGAGAACAGGTATGGTGGTGACAAACCTAGAAACATAATCGGATTCGAACCCACAATCATAGGTTTCTGGCGTGCCAAAGGGACGCAGCTCTGCACAGCGAATCGCGGCGCCTTAGACGACTGGGCCACCCGTGCCCCCGGCAACCGTATTGAACATGTAGATGTTACATTATGTGCCTGTGTATGTAGAATCTTACGTCATGATTCGTCATAAATTTATTGTGAGTTGAGTTGAGTTGAAGCGTCACACTCCCAAGCTACGGTTTCGTTTTATTGACCAGGCTGATACTATCATAAAAGGAAAGAGTCTTAGCGAGTCTTGGCACAGTCAGGTTTTGTTGGGGTCATACCGAACTTATGGACAATGAAAGGATGAGGTGATGCGATGGAACGATGGTGCGATGCGATAGAACGATTGTGCATTGAGATAGAACAATGCAGCGATGCCATGGATCGACAGATCGAATACAACCTGGCGACGAAGACGTACACTCATGATGTATTATTTATATCTATTCGATTTGTATTATAGGGGAAACATTTCAAATGAGTTGTACCCACGGTAGTGACGCTTCAAGTTAATTTCTTCTTACGATATTCTTCCTAAAATTCACCAGATACAAAGGTATGTATAAATCCCTGATATTGTTTGAAAAGATTTAAAAAGCGTGATGTCTCCTTACTCAAATGACCATTCATACACCTGTAAAGGTAGCTTTAAGGACAGTCTCAATTTTCAAATAGACAAAAATGGTGCCGATAGAGGTTCTTAACAGTCGTAACACAATAATGCTTGATCTTGATTGGATGATCAGATACCGACAGTATTGAAGGTGGTATACGATGTAAGGAGCTTGATATGCTCCATTTGTTTACGCCATTTTACAAAATAAAAAATACGGTTAAGAAAAAAAACCCGATCCGGTGGGGAACAATATCTGGTTCTGGGGCACAATAGAACGTCCGTACCTCATGTTTGTCTCAATGATAAAAATCGGGTGGTCATAACTTACAACATAGATTTGCTGTGTCATCTTGTTTGCCCGGATGGTATGGAACAATGACCATGATAAGTCTACTGAAACCTCGATTATGTACAGGTCACCGTGATACAGCTGGAATATTGCTGAATGTAGTATAAACCAAAATGCCCTAGTTGATCCGAGCCACACAGTGACTGAGTGATACTGGCCATATGCCATAACAGAAGGTCGCCATCATCTTGTACGCTACCAGAAATCTCTTAAAGCAGTCTGTTGAAGTGAGTTATGAAACCGCTAGCCATTGTTAATGCGAGTTGACTGCCTCTCCACCGAATGTTTCAACACGAACATGTACTGGAGATGTAGGTGAAAGTGGGATGTCGTCATCCCCAGATAAGGAAATGTGTTACTCGTAAACCCTCGGGAAATCATTGCCTCATAAATTAAACAAATCGTCAGCCCGAATGTTTGTCAAGAAGGGGCGAAACAAATTATTGATGTGAAGAAGCACTACTGACACATGTCAGTTACCCTTGACAGGAAATGTTGAGGCTAAGGCGTTATCATACAAACTATTGGAGAATCACCCACAAGATACGAGTGATTACGGAAAGCATGTCCTGAGCGAAATGATGTTGTTTATTTCCGAGTTTTAACCGTACTCATTTTAAATAAATAAATTGAAGAATAATAATAAAATATATGTTGTTTTAGAGTTCTTTTAAGTATTTTACAAATCAGAATATTTTTTGAAAGAATTTAATGAGTTTAATTAACACGTCGTCATATACCATTGACAATGGCCATTTATCAGTGTCAAGGGGAGAAACGGTATCACCTGTCAATATTTGAAAAAATGTATTGAGATTTAATGGCTGAAACATGTAAACCAAGAAATCCAATGGTGCACAGTCGGGTGTATTTATTTCAGAACAGTATGATGGCCAAGAAGTGCCATCGCTTCATAGCCCCAGAAATGTATGAGCGATGAAACGATGCAGCGAAGTGATGGAGCGATGCAATGAAACGATGAGGCGATGCGATGGAGCAATGAAGCGATGAGATTAAACGATGACCTGATGGAGGGCTGGTGGAAATGCAGCGATGGGATGGATCGATAAATCGAACATAAACCGTTCGAATACGTATACCCATGCATGCATAATATGACTTTTAGATACATAACAAATATTAGTGCTTGCTGTATATTCTGTATTTATGCTTGTCCTAGTGTCAACTATGAGCTTCCTTCATGTTGCACATATCGAAAAGTTCTTAAATTCAATCTTCCAACACCTTCAAGGTAAATTGGATGTCCCTTTCACACGTCCACCATAGGTTTCCTCATTGAGTGGAATGAACTTGGGACCAGTTGCTCGTATGAACTAGGGGGCACGGGTGGCCCAGTCGTCTAAGGCGCCGTGATTCGCTGAGCAGAGTTGCGTCCCTTGGGCACGCCAGAAACCTGTGATTGTGGGTTCGAATCCCGGTTCGCCCCGATTATGTTTCTAGGTTTGTCAGCACCATACCCATGCTCGTGGGTTTCACCGAAGTGGTAAACGTCTAAGACCTGCATCATTTCGGGCTTTCCTCCCACATTAAACTGACACGCCGTGATATAACTGGAATATTGTTAAAAGCGGCGCTAAACCCAACTCACTCACTCACTCGTATGAACTATATATTTGACGTAACTTGCACATCTTTGAAAACTAATAAACGGATCAGTGTCATGTGTCAAGAGCCACGTGTATTTTTACTTGCAAATTGACAAATGTGTCTGTAAAATTACTTCAGGCAACATAACTTTCCCAACTTTCGCTCCAGCTATTTGACTCTTTGTATACACCCGTTAACAGAGGTTGATTTCACTGGAATAGCAACACATGTAACCGTATATGTACAGATCCATGTATGCATGTGTCAAAATAATCTAAAAATATATATTTGTTTATGTATGAGGGGTTGCTACGAAAATTACTTCAGGCAACATAACTTTCCCAACTTTCGTTCCAGCTATCTGCCGCTTTGTATACACCCGTTAACAGAGGTTAATTTCACTGGAATAGCAACACTTGTAACCGTATATGTACAGATCAATGTATGCTCGTGTCAAAATAGTCTAAAAATATATATCTGTTAATGTATGAGGGGTTGCTACGATGGATGTATAGTACACCCTTAACTGTCTACATGTATTAAGTACAGTACTTTTGTTTATAGGCTGCGTTTGAACCAAATACACAAAAAGGCAGTATGGTTCTACATCAAAGTCGTCAGGTATAATCTCTGTTGCTGAAACTCCAACAGCCACCCATGCTCCTTCATTTGCCACTGCTAACAGATGGGCAATACATTCAAGGCAGGAATGAGGAGCCTCGATCAGGTGATCCCAGATCAGGATGACATTCAAGTGCCGCCACTGAGGAAAATGTTGATAAAATACACGATATGATTATGGATGATTATGGCTAAAATGGATAGAATTATCATTAAACCGCCCGCATGTTATCAGAAATGAACGGGCCACTGTAACTTGATAATGCCCTCATATATTTTGACGACGGGTCATCATCACGCCCGTTGTTAGGTAACGTCATATCTGGTTTGTTCTATGACGTTTCCATATTTGTAAAGACTCACCACACGTCACAGAGCCAATACAGTAGGTTGAGAACGTTCCGAAGAAAGGAACTGGGCATGACAAAGTTTCAGCAAGCTGGGTTCGAAGGCTTCTGACTCCAGTTTAATCATCTCTCTTGAGAATTTACGTCTTTGTTTCAGAAGACTCCGCTGATTTTGTTGAGCGATTTGTAACCATGGATGAGTTTGGGGTTCACCACTATCAGCCAGTGACTAAACAACACTAAACGCAGTGGAGCCATCCCCTCCCCGGAAGAAGGCGAAGTTTGCCTGTCAGCTGTAAAGGTTATGGCTTCTGTTTTCTGGTATTCCAAAGAAATCCTGCTGGTTGAGTGCCTTCCAAAGGTTCCGACCATTAATGACCAATCTTATGCTTAGGTAACTGCGTGAGAATATCAAGGTTAAAATGTAGTTGAAAACAAACTAAAGGTATGTTGTTCTACCAGGAGAATGCACAATTCTGTTGTCATTATGGCTACAAGGCATGACTGTGGTTCGGAGTGAGTGAGTGAGTGAGTGAGTTTGGTTTTACGCCGCTTTTAGCAATATTCCAGCAATATCACGGCGGGGGACACCAGAAATGAGCTTCACACATTGTACCAATGTCGGGAATCGAACCCGGGTCTTCGGCGTGACGAGCGAACGCTTTAACCTCTAGGCTACCCGACCGCCCCCTGTGGTTTGGAAGTCAGTGAACATCCTCCGTATTCACCGGATTTGGCAACATCAGATTTTCACTGAAGATCATGGGGGTATGGAGAAACATAATTAGGAACCAAATCCATCAACATAGTCCATCATAGTATAACAAGTAATTCATGGCAATACATACATGCTTTTAATGAGAATGTAATAATGATTGGGGAACACTGCTATGTGGCAGTGTAACTTTATTCATGATGATAGTAAGTGACAGCGACTTTACTGACCCGTGAAGATCCTTGGTAGAACAGGTCTTCAGTAACCCATGCCGGCCGTAAAAGGCGACTATGCTTTTCGTGAGAGTCGACTAACGGGAATATTGCTTATTGCGGCGTAAAACAACAAACAAACAAATCATTGGGATGCTTGTACAATTAATGCTCAGTTGTGGTTGTGACCTGGGTTTGGGCTCACCCATCTTGGTTGTTTATAATCCAAAACGACGTCCCAGCGTCCGACACCCGTTTACAGTTCTCAAGTTTCGGAAAACTACGTTGTTCCAGACGGGTCGAGGCAGCATTTTTCTTGACGGCGGACTGTACCTAAAGCGCGAAACGAAGGCGATTCGAGGATTTTCTTCAATGACCTGACTTGCATCATATCTACATGCGGGAAACGTATCGGAAGAAAGACTTTCCTGCCTATTCAAGCACTGATTCCATGATTCAAGATGCAACGCATTCTGCGACAAATACTGAACATTCGTGAGTACACAGACGTTCGTAATAGGATCTGATATTTATTTTGCCGCTGTCACATATTTTGTCCAATTGCATGATGGTATATTTAACCTGTGTATTTCAATATAATGTGTTGATTGTTCAATGATCCCTGATTTCACAATTTAGCACCTTTCGTTTTGGGATTTACCTTTGCGTTATTTGGGAATAACACGTAGCATCACAATTTTTTTCATTCTCCAATGTGTCAATCTATTTCTTATGTAAACTCCTATATATGTTTCAATCCATATTGTCTTAACGACAACAGTGCCACAAGACAGAACAGTGAATGACAACTTCATATTGATTTTTGTCAACTGCAGATTTAAGGACCTGTCGTGTTTGGGGTTCATTTGTCAACACATCTGAAGCTATGGTCATAAGACCTTGTTGCTAAACACGAATCTCCACAGATATGTCCCTTACAAATGTATGAATGGTTATAGAATTCCGAAATGCCTTGCCTTGGGCGAGAAGGGCAGAAAGGAAGAAGTGGACGACGCCCCGTGGTGATGAAGAACGGGCAATTTACACTGAAGCATAATACTGGCTAATTAACGTCTGAAGCATTTCTCAATATCTCAAAAACTGAATGATGGAAATTAGGTCTGTGTTACTGAGCGTTTGTTGTAATTCTTCATGGAAACAAATCGATCAGCAAACTCTGTCGATTTTGCAAATATCGATTCTACAAATATTGTCGAAAATTAGTTTATATTTTGCTTGTTTGAAGTGCTTGTAATAGTTCGCTACGCCAACACTGGAAAAAAACATCACACGATATGCCTGAAGTGTATTGTGAGAAATGATTGACATTGAATCAGAAATGACTGGTTTGTCCCAAAACAACATTACCCTATTTGCTGTTCTAGGCGATGTATTGGTATCAAATAAACATTGTACTGAAGTGGCTAAAGGGAACTTCACATCCCGTGAATAATAAGTATTATTATCAGTAATGAATGTCGAAGGAATTCTTTTACCACATATAGATGAAACAATTGTCTTCGGTGTGACAACAATAGACTTATTACTCATATATAGGGGTTTTACTCCTTTTCCAAAGGCAGAGGCGTTACAATAATTATAAAACAGGATTTGCTAACATAGTATGTGTTAGGTATTAATGCTCTATTGAATTATAAGTAATAGATAAGCCATGCACACACTCACTAATTGACGCGAGAACAAAACTGAAGATCAAACGAAACTGTACCTCTCAGCTGATTTTATCATATTTTTGATTTTCAATTGAACATATCTAAGTTAACTCTATTATATCAAAATATGAACTGTACTGGCGCTTAGTCAGAATACTTCTTCGTGGTGTCATTTAAAAAATATATAATTTAATTAAAACCTTGAAGAAAACAACACATTTCGCATAAGACACACCTGTTGATAGGTATCTCGGACATCTTTTCTTTCAAAAATCAATAAATGTGTTTTTAAGGTCCACATTTACAATTTAAACACATTAGAGGTCACGTGGTTGCAAATGCATTCATTACCCCAGTCTTCATTGAACAAATTAATTTTAGACAGAATTAACCAGACACAGATAACGTTTAATAAAAGAATGAGTGATGGTTGAATAGACATAATCAAATTTAACACATGTTCTTTTAATTTTTAATTACGTTAAAAACAAACTCAGTGTGCTTTCTTTTGCCCCTCGGTTTATTTTTCTTGTGCACGCACGTTGCACTTCAGTTGGAAGTGGACGGGTTTTTAACCCTAATGGCAGGGAATTAATAGCATACCGTTACCATGGATGGGCTTCCCCCAGCGAAGTATCCAGTGAAATGATGGTTCGTTGTTAGGTCACCTTGGCCTAAAGCAAATGTAATCTTGTGTCATGACATTTTCGTTCGTTGTAACCCAACCATCAACATATTATTAGTTTTATTTTCATTAAAAAATGGTATGGAATCTTAATTGGGTATAGCAGGGATCACACATTATTTCTGATCTTTAATATCATATATACTAAAGAGAAAAAGTAAACGTGCTTCATATGAAGTTCAGTATAAATACATTCATTCTGAAATTCAATTATGCATCTTTCAATACTTATTCTTGAAGACATCATCTAGACTTCACAATTGCATTGCACATGCACGTGCATGTTAATGCACAACACAAAATTTGGATGTTTGCGTGTTTGTTTGGAGCCTGATACTCATACACATGTTGTTTTTTATGTGAACCGCACACGATGATTGAGTAGCTTTCAGTTGTTCATGAGAACATTTTTGTTTAACCGTAAAAAACCGAAACGTCACGGCCTGCTTTATCAGCATTTGCAGCATATAGAAATGGCGCAAAACGAAGTTGCCAGACATTTTAATGAACTCCGAAACACAATATCATATCTTTGGAGACGTTTTCTACAGTAGCGCAACTCTCGTGACTTGAGCCCCTTCGGTCGTCGACATATCAATCATATTCGGTTTGTGCATCTACGAAATCGATACCAAACTGCCAAACAGCTCGGCTATTTTCTGGGTTGAGATTAATTAGTGACAGAACCGTATGCACTTGGTTGAGGGAGCACAACATCCTGCCCCGTCCTCCAGCGGCACGCCCAAATCTGACCGTCAAGTACGTTTTAGCGACGCTGGCGTTTCTGTACATCGTCAGTTTGGAAGAGGAAGTATAATGATATGGGGTGGCATCACAATTCATTGGATAACACAACTCATCTTGGTTTATGGCAATTTGAATGGAGTTTGCTTCGAGATCATGTCCTACTCTTGGTTCAAATGCACAGGCGTTACGTCATATTGCAGCAGGATAATGCCAGCCCAGATATTTCACGTCCTGTAACAAACTTTTTGAGGCAGCATGACACTGCTGTATCTGGCCGGCAGTTTCTCCAGACCGCTTCCTAAAAGAACATGTCTGGGATGAGATAAAACGACGCCACATGGCAGTCACCTGATATTGACATTATTAATTGAGTTCTTACACTTTATTTGATGCACAGTTTCTTTTTCCTGTCAGTATATGTATGGCCTTTGCCCTTTGCCTTTGAATTATTTTAAAGTTTAGCCTGTGCGGTTTTTCTAAGAAATTTGAACTAGTTTTTAACTTTGCACTTTAATCGTCCTCTCAGTCACAACCACTCGTTATTGACGTTATGGCATTTTCTTTGATATTGCTTCAAATAGTTAATTTGAATTTGTGAATATGCACAGTTCTCTATTTCTATGCTCAAGGTGAGCTACATTGCCGTGACCCTGTTTCAGTTGGCATTTTCACATTTCAGAAAGCCTTTTTAAAGTAATAGAACAAACGTCTTCCCAGCTCACGTTGAGCTTTTCAAACTGTTGCAGTGTCAGCACAGCAATATCTTTGCCATTTCATCGAGAAATTTGTTTTGATTTCAATGAGTAATTCAACCCATATCGATGACATTTCAAGCACGAGGATCGCTTTAAACACACTATGAGTGTAGGGATAAAAAACATACTCAGGTATCGATTTCTCCCACTTCTTCATTCTTCATTAATTAGTAGGTGGACTTTGTCATGTGCATGTCGGGACTTTTACCACTCATGGTGCATGGTGAAACTAGAAGCGTCAAAACGCTTTCCAAAATAATAAATCTCAACTGCACGGTTCTTTGAGACTTGAGAGAACGGGGCTTCATTGATTTAAATGAATGTTACTTAATTAGCTGTACCGTAAATATTTGAATAAAGGTTTCAAACCAATGGTCCATCCCTTCATTTTCAACCTTGTTCCTGGAATTTCATTAAATATTTGTCGCTTACAAACTATGAATCTTTAAAGTGATATTGTATAAGTAAAGAGTATTTGTGTGTCCATAGAACGACTGAATGTATTTCAAATAAAGGCGACATAACTCTTCCTATCGTCGACTGTAAGATTCTGACTATATCATGACCATGTGTTAATGAATCACTACCAAATAGTGATGGTACCAAGTGTTGAAGCAAAGATGAGCTCAATATCCTGCCTCGCCGATGACACCCGTCATAATTTTATGCAAAGGCAAGTTGATTGTTCACCTGAAAAGACACAGGAACATAATATATGATACAAGTGAAAATATAGTTAATTCCATCGGTACTCATTTTGTCAATGATCCGTCAACTTGGAAAAACTCTATACATGTCTACCATAAATATTTTTTAAACTTTACTAAGGCCTTTTTGAATGTTGTAATACTCTCTTTTAAATCTTCGTAGAAAGAGCATGCCTTGTGAAATGTAGGCACCAAAGGCTGTAGCTAGTAGATTATTGCTCGACTAGAAATGAAACGTTAACTTTTGGAAAGATGAAGTCATCCCTTCTTATCCCTTTTATTCTTGAAATCGCAATATGTACACATCATCTACGAGCTTTCTCTTTCCAGAACCGGTAATATCATCACGCAATAAACATTCTTAATAATTAAATTATCTTGGCGATGGCCGTTCTAAACAGTGTTCTGGAAGGCAGGGAACTAGCGCGGTCTCACAGAAGTAGGTAGCGTCTATGTAGAACAGGTTAACGTTTCGATTATCACACAGACTCAATGTGTCACGACAGTGGTCAGTTGAATTAGCGTTCCATCATTACTAGGTTATCGCCTCCAGGTGAAGCAGTGCCTGGACTGATGGTGTACCAAATACATGTCCGTGACTGGGGATCAAGGAATCCTCACAAGTACACTCCCGAAGATGCTTTGACAGTCGGAATATCGGCAAATCCAGATAATTTGACAAATATCGGATATGACACTTCTAGATATTCATATATCTGTCTCGATATCAGCGCTCCTTGTCAGCACCTGTCCTTGTCATTATCATCTCACCATTCTTATCGCCTACCCCGCCTGTCGATGTTGTCTATCTAAACATAACAATCATCACTTGTATGTGTTTGTTATATCTGGTGTTATGACAATTGAGGCTGGCTCGTGAGTTTCTGTTTGTGGACAGTACTATCGAAGAGCAATTGGTCCACCTGGCCAAGATCTTGCCCAAAGGTAAATTCTTTTTGAATGTTTCTTAATTCCGAAATTATATGAAACTGCGTACACATGAGTAGCAATCAAACTAATGCTTGGCGGATACATGTGGTTTTGCATCAACAGACCAGGATATTGTCCACATCTTAGTATATGTAAGTTACGCTAGTGCCTCTTTCCGGAGCTTGGTCCCCCAAAAGAACTAAGTGATATCATTGACTTTCGCCTGAATAGACGTTACCCAATGGTAATTACGATGCCCGCCTTTGCTGAACGAGGCACTGGTCCAAATAAAAGCCAATAAGCCTCTTTGGTCGTGTTTGAGAATTTTAGCTCGTATGCAGATAATACTATGGTAACTATAAAAATCAATTTCAATCATATTAATCGTCTTTTTTTCTGAAACTAATTTTCTTTGCAAACATCTAATACAAAATTAGTCGACGGCATGAGGAAAATGTCACTCACATAGATTTGATCTGACACCATCTGTTGTCTGTCATGTGTCATAACCCTTTTAAAAGACCATGCCAATATGTATGAACTGTCCAAGCGTATCAAGAAGGAGGTCTGGATTAAGCGACAGCCACCGTGGTTTAGTGGATAGAGCATCTGCCCGGAGAGCGGAAGGTCAGTAGTTCGATCCCCGGTCGCGTCATACCAAAAAACGTTAAAAGATGGGACTACATGTTTCTTTGCCTGGCGCTCGGTATTAGGGGTTTTAAACACGGCCTCATAGTCACTATACTGTGTCTGGAAGGTATCACACACGCACGCATGCATGCACGCACGCACACACGCACGTCGCTATATAAGTGTAATAATCTTGAACGGGACGTTAACCCCCATTTTACCTCACCCTGTACTTTCCAGGCTCTATGCCAAGTTCAGTCAGTGTAACGAGCCTTCTTTCAAAGTGCAACGAGTATCTAAGCTCCTTTGCATTAATTGGCAGCTTGTAATGAGTTTTAAATTATGTATGTGAATCAGTGTAATAAAAACGTGTCAGCATGACAGCTTAATTTGCAATTTATTCATCGAACACTAATCTCCAGTCAATATGCAATTTTCGTTATCAGCGAAGTCAATTACATATCCCTCACCAGTTAACAGTTAACGAAACGAATGACAAGAACTGTTTCTCTTCTCTGTGAAGATGGTTCGCACAATCTCGGAAACCAACTGAATTATGGACGGGTTAACAAATGCATCACAGAAACATGGAGAAAGCTCAGCTACGTGCCGTTCGGTGCAATCTCTAAAAACATCTTGGCAGTTACAAATCTCGGCTTTCGTGTTCGAGTGAGCGAAATATCATTTACGTTCTTTTTGTGGAGTTTTGCTGAAAGTGAAAATGATGTGATGTTGACAAGGGTTTGGTGGAATTAGTTTGTCATTAATCTGTTTGCTGAGTTCAATAAATCTTTCTAATCAGACCAAACAAGGATCCACACTACAATACTGACGAGTTATCGTCAGAAATAGAAGCGCTGGCGTCGTCTGTATCATGGTCTAAACAAGGCGGATAAGCAAAATGATAAGCGTAAGTGTATATACAGCTATTTTGTAATTGTTTATAAACTTACGCAAAGGTATTACAATATCGTAGATTTTCTTGAAATTCTCCTCCTTCTCCCCCCTAACACAACAAAATACACAACTACAACATATTGGGATACTGTACGGTGCACTGACTGACCGCAGTTTATTCTTCAACAAGTATTCACATTATCATGAACATCGTCCGCATCAGGAACATCACCAGCATCATGACCATCAACCAACCGTAATTTACATGAATATTATAGATTCGATGCTTCATATTTTCAACGTGTACATATACACAGGCATCGACGCCTTATTACGTATTCTAATGGCTCGTCAGCGCATACTCATCAGAGTATATCCCAAATCCATACTCTCACAACTGGAGTGTTCGAGATTTCAACTATGGATACCGATCCATCTAGCGATCTCACGACGTATTATCATGGCTCGCAAGCACAACTTGCAAGCAACGCATGACATTCTGATCATCATATGGACAGCCGCAGGTACTACACACATAAATAATAAAAAATATAGATTCAACCGACGTGTACTCCAATCGGCATCATACATAACTGAACATGTTTAATATAGCCAGCCCGACTGCACCGCACCTGAGAATGAAGTTTCAACTTCCCGCCTTTACTTATATACCCATTACGAAACCAGGTTACCTCCCTTTGTTGTGCTTTCCGACGTTAGGAGAAAATAATTTCATTCTAATTCGTCCCTCAAACGAAAGAAATTATATTTCTCCTCCTTCTCCCCACTAACACAACAAAATACACAACTACAACATATTGGGATACTGTACGGTGCACTGACTGAGGAAACAAAGAACGGGCAATTCAAAGCCCCAAAGAAAGAGACACTTTTAATCTATTTTCGATGCTGTCCTTAACATAGCCATCTTTGGCACTCTCGCTCCTCCAGCGACCATGTCGTTTAAACATTCTATCAGGGATGCCTCCATTGGCTGCCACTGTTGCTCCACCTGACCTCAAACTATGCAAACCGTAGCATTTTATGTCAGGTACGTAAGGCTTAAAGGCTTCAATAAATAATTCCCTCAACCGAGTATAAGACATCGGTTTGTTTTCGGCTCTAAATATATAGCCATCACTGGTCTTGGACAGATTTCTGAAAAGATAAGTTTCTGAATTAGTTTCTTCCTTTAATCCAGATTTTTCCAAGAAACATTCCATACACTTCACAGGACACATCTTTGTCCCTGTTCTACCAATAACCAACCAAGCTCCATCTCTGTATACATCGGTCTTGGACCTTTCTATAAACACAGTCATATGAGAATCAAAAAACAACAAATCGCCATGCTTAATATTAAGCAACTCAGCAGACCGCATAAAACCTGCGAATGCAAGCAAACACATACACACAGTTCTCAAATTATATACATTTTGGTTTTGCATTTTGCAATCAAACATCCTTTCAAGTACTTCAACCGTATTGGCTCTTTCTTTTTAACGGGTTTAACTAACTTCCGTTTGGCTGCCTCCAACAAATTTATCACCAACGTGTTGTCCGTGGGAGTGGGTAAACCAACAATAACATGAAAGTGTCGAATACTATAAAACGCTGACTGCACGGGCGAAAAAGAACCCGACCGCTGTATCACTGACAGCAAATAAAGCGCACAATGTAAGGGAGATAACGGTAACCCTACAGGCATACCGTTAGAAACAGCCCACTTTCTCCAAGCACGGAAACCATACTTGTACTTTCTGCACGTGGAAGTCGCTCTGGCATGATTAAGCAGTCCCGGTATTGCTTTTGCTAATTCCTTCACACTCGGCGGTAGCTCTGCTATCTCGTCACCAAACACGTGATCAAAAACACCTGTAACAGGAAATACAAAACTGAACCCGAATCGCCATCATGTTAAAATTTAAATCATAAACACCAAACAGACCATTGCTTTGTCTGCTTGGGACATATGCATCTTTGTAAGTAGGCAGATAAACTACTTCCTTCACCTGTGAAACAAACTCTCCCCTAGGACATAACAATGGCCAAAAAGTAGCTGAATACCAAACAGGAACTATCAACGTAGCCCTGCCTTGACACATTCTCAATTGCCGTAATGACCTAGATATCAAATATACAGGTGGCACTAAATTGTTGCCTTCAGACCAACTCATGGTAAATGCATCCACTCCACATGATCCAGGATTCCAATATCTGGAATAAAACCTAGCAACCTTGTTGTTATAATACGAGGCAAATACATCTATATCATATGGACCCCACATACTCTGTATGTGCTGATATACAAAATCACTGATTCCCCAATCGTCCGTGTCCACAAGCTTGCTAAGATAATCTGATCTCTCATTTTCTGACCGGGGTATCCACTGCATTTCCAACTGAATCTGACCTTGGAGACAAAGATTAAAAATGTCCATAGCAATGCTTTGCAGCCCAGATTTCATAGATCCTTTAGCTACAATCGATTCAACATTTTTATTATAAGAAAACCATTTGATCCTGTGTGACTTCAGCAAAGGGAGAAAACTCTGCAGAACCATATACACTGCCTTTAATTCCCTGTGTGTAGAACTCAACGCAGCTTCTTCCACCGACCACTGCCCATGAGACTGTTCCTCACCAAACTGTACACAATACCCTCCGTAGCCGACACTACTGGCATCACTGTATACCACTCTCGTTACTATGGACTGATCACACCATATTCTCTCTGTATATTTATTTATCTCATGTAACCAAAACTCGAGTTGATGTTTGCTGTACTGTGTCAAAACAACAAACTCATTCCATGATGTTATACTTACCGTCTGCATAGACAAAGCCCTAGTCATGAGCTGAGCGACAGATCCTACAACCAAACTCATGCTTATCACCTGCCCCACGACTGAAGCCACTTTTCTAACCGGGACAATCCCGCTACCTTTCAATAACGGGATGATACTCTGATGTAACTTATTAACCTTCCAACGAGGGATTGATAGTTTCATACACTTCGTGTCAATTATTAAGCCTAGCCATTCCATAACCTGACATGGAGCCCACAAAGATTTTTCACTTTTTGGTACAAAACCGGACTTTATGAGATCTTGCTTGACAGCATTTCCAAACATCGTAGTATTAGCCATAGAGTCACTGGACAAAATACCATCATCAAGAAAAGTAACAATTCTATAGCCTTTGTAACGCCAATACTTTACCAACTGACGGGTCACCTTGGTGAAAACATAAGGCGCCGATGTAAGCCCGAATGGCAAAACAAGAAACTTGTAATATGTCATTTTTTTACCAGTCCCCCATGAGAAACCTAAATATTGGGTATGAAGAGGAAATATGTCAATATGGTGATAAGCCGAGTGAATATCAAACTTTACAAGCCAGTCATTTTTGTTTATGTACATCATGGCTGTCCTCCAATCTTCATATTTCACCGATTGTTTCCATACATGCTTGTTGACCCATGACAAGTCTAAGATCAGTGTCTTCTTACCTGAAGATTGGATTGACACTGACAAAGGATTAGCAAATGTAGGCTTTATATCACACTGCACCACTAAACCTTTTTTGAGTAATTGAGACACAGCCTCTGATACAAACTCTTCGTGCAATCTAGCAGACTTGTTGTTGCTTAAAACCGTATTGGGTGGTGTTGAATAAAACGGAATTTTGTATCCATTTTCTATGATATCAGTGACGTAGTCTGAACTTCCGATTCGACGCCAAAAAGC
The DNA here is from genome assembly GCF_023055435.1 of Haliotis rufescens. NCBI lineage: Eukaryota > Metazoa > Mollusca > Gastropoda > Lepetellida > Haliotidae > Haliotis > Haliotis rufescens. The sequence goes on along the minus strand of NW_025964001.1, from coordinate 7,388,335 downwards.
AATGTTTTGTTTTAGCCTATCCTTCACAATGATTTCTGCATGGCCCTGTTCATATTCAAAATAATCATCAGTCAGTAACACATGATTATCACTATGACCTACGTCATACTTAACTTGTGAGTCAGTTTCTTTATTAATGGGCAGATCCTCCTCCTCGTCCTGTAGTCTGAGCGGGTTGTTGTTCTCCGGACATCGGACATTGACGTCTGAAATGGCCAAATCCCCCACATGAGAAGCACGCTCCACTTGATGAGTTCCTCCGAAAGGGCTGATTGAGCATGGAGAAGCTGTTGACTGCCGCTGGCTCTGCAGAAGAGACAGTAGCACTAGGAGCACGACCACCACGTGGTCTATAGTACGGACTGCGTGCAGAACGCCCCATCTTGGACTTGATTTTCTTGACAGCTTTATTTTCTGCTCTTGTAATTTTCTTGTCGTCTTCGGAGTCGGACGCCACATCTCGTGCAACATAATTTTTTACAGTCTCCCATCCACCTTCCGACGTATCGGCAATCTTAATAAGTTTGTTTCTCTGCTCGATCCGAGTTTTTTCCGTCTCAACAAGCTCCGCCGCGTAGTCGAATTTCTTAAATTCTAAGGCAAACTTTAACTGATTTAAATTGTCCAAAGTTTCAGTATTGAATGAGTGTTGTATTCTACAACCTTCTCGTTTCCACACAAATTCCTTATCAGCTTTCAACTTGGATATCTCTTTTGTCGTTTTCTCAAATTCTTCACGAAAACCAAGTAAACGATCTTCAACTGATTGCGCTATTTCGGCTTTTGATCTTTCCAATTGGCGAAGAATCTCATCTAACTTCTCCGATATGGGCTTGTCAGCGTCCATGTTTAATATAGCCAGCCCGACTGCACCGCACCTGAGAATGAAGTTTCAACTTCCCGCCTTTACTTATATACCCATTACAAACCAGGTTACTTCCCTTTGTTGTGCTTTCCGACGTTAGGAGAAAATAATTTCATTCTAATTCGTCCCTCAAACGAAAGAAATTATATTTCTCACGGTTTAACAAATGATTTTTTAAAAGAAAATATTCTCTAAAAAGAATCAAAAATACAGATACACGCTCAATACACATGGGGATAGAAATGCAAATTCAGGACCCTGAAATTGTACAGATTCAATAATCTTAAAACCAGAACTGAAAATATGTCAGTTTATTTGACATCATCCTTTCGTAGAAAACCACAAGACATGTATACATGTATGTGGGTCTTTAGTGCCAGGTAAGTGCAAGGGTCTTTGACGAGGTCTCTCTGTGTTCCCGTGGTGGTTTTTTTCAGGTAAACAGTTTGAATGTGTTTGTGTCGGATTCCACCGTTTGGGAAGGGTACGCATCTTAGTATCATCACTAAACACATGCTTATGATCGTCAATTATATATCTGTACGTGGGCCTGAGGCCTTATTACCGAATAAACTGACTGATTGCTTATGATCGTCAATCAGAATTGAACAATCGTCTTTTAACATTGATTTCTTATGAATATGGTGATTGAGTGAGTGAGTTGTGTTTAACGCCGCTTTTAACAGTATTCCAGTTATATCGCTGCGTGTCAGCTTAATGTGGGAGGAAAGCCCACAGTGATGCAGGTCTCAGACGTTTACCACTTCGGTGAAACCCACGAGCACGGGTATGGTGCTGACAAACCTAGAAACATAATTGGGGCGAACCGGGATTCGAACCCACAATCATAGGTTTCTGAGGTGCCCAAGGAACGCAATTCTGCACAGCAAATCGCGATACCTCAGACGACTTGGCCACCCGTTCCCCCTATAAATATGGAAATGATTTTGTCGATTATCTTTATTGAATGATCTACCTTTAGTCGGTGGACTGATTCAGAAACTGATGATAACCCAGAAACAGAATGTCTCCAGGAAGTCTCTGTTTTTGGAGAAGGAATCATGTCTTTTATAGGCATTTAAAAATTGAAGAATATAGAGGCATGCAACTCAATGAGGTTTGAAAAAAGTAGCCCTGAAACATCGTGAAAAACAACAAAGGATTTATCCATTAACATTTCATGTCTTAATGGGGAATCACGTTGGCCCTAGTCACCTTACACTAACCAAACTGTGTACCGGTCAATTACATACAGACACGGAAATACTTCAGAACTTTTAATCATCCGCCCTTATCCCAGTGAATAAACAAAAGTACAAACTGCTGTAACTCTGAATTTAATAATGCTAAGATAACTTATTGTACTTTAGGATATCGATTCAGATGTTCTTACGATAAAGAGTTATTTTGTTTTGAGGAACACGGGTGGCCCAGTCGTCTAAAGCGCTGCAGTTTTGTGTGCAGAGTTACGTCTCATATGCGTGACCGGAACCTATGATTTTGGATTCTCCCTGATTATGGTTCAACAGCATCCGAGACTGTTTGGTTTCACCGAAGCGATAAACGTTTAAGTCCTACACCAATGCTTTCCCCTTACATCAACACGACATGCTTTGTTCTGGTGGAAATAGGGGAAGTTGGGTAGCATAGTGGTTAAAGCGTTCACTCGTCACACCGAAGACCCGGGTTCGATTCCCGACATGGATACAAGAAGCCCATGTCTGGTGTTTCACGCCGTAAAAATGCTGGAATATTGTGAAAAGCGGCGTTAAACCATACTTACTCACCCACTCACTCTGGCAAAAATACTGTTCAAAGTGACGTTATACCAAACCTACTCACTGTTTGGTTTAGATCTGAATGTCAAGTGATATGACAGCTATTCTTGGACCTTAAGTGGTTCCTTCAAACCATGATTACAAAGCATCGAAATATTTTTAAAAATCGAAACAAAGCATGTGTGCACTGTGCCCTTATACTTACACTTACACTGTGAATCCTTGGTATCTATATCTAAATTGTTTGATATGCATTACTAAGAAGTTGACGGATGACAAGGTAGACACAATTTTATGGATAACAACTTCTTTAATACTGTGAAAAGCGACGTTTCTGTAAAGATCCTTATACCGTTGTGAAGCAAGACTGAATGAGGGACATAGTACAGAATATATATAGAGGGTTAACAGTAAAACAATTGCATACATGAGTGGGATTGGTTGGTGTTGACAACAAAGGGATAATGCTGTCACAACACGATGGACAGGGAACACATAGGTGGAAGCCAATTATCAGGATAGGTGATTATAAGTATCTATATCTGTATGGTAAAAAGGTCTCAAGGAACAAAAAGACAGTGTTTTCTTGTTGATTTCTCTCATGTTCACGCGCTCAGCTAAGCTCATCTCGTGGGAATCCCTAATTCGTCCCGGAAACTCGTCACAGCAATACAAAATGCATTTCAATGGCACACAGACATTTTTATTTTGTGATACCCAGGAAGCACTTGAACACGCATCGATTCTTCTTATGAACACTTTAATGAATAACTGCACATTCGAATTTCTAGTGCTATTCCTCCAGCAGATTACAGTTTCGGATAGAAGCAGAATAGAAGTGGCAAAACTAAAACCACAGGAACGAAGAGGAGACCATTGTCTAACCTTTCATGCATACACACAGAAACTATTTGCAAGATGCGCTAAGACTTCTTATCCGAACCAACAGTGAATGGTACACTTATCCCACATTGCACATATTACACGGTGTTGCCACGAGATGTGGCACCCAATGAGGGATAAATCTCATCATTTTCTTTGTCCAGAGTCTCCAGCAGTAATGTCGGAGCCCGGGTGAAAAAAATGGTTGTAGAAAGATCCCATTAAACCTGCCTGTGGCGAGGAAAAGGCTTTTAATCACATGGTTTAGGGTATTCAGGTCACGCACATAATTGACCCATTCCCACTAATGTACGCTTGAATCCTGAATATTATCGCGCTATTTATATATAAGTCCGTAACCAATTTGCGTAGGTGTTATTGATGGATGTCTGAGAAGGAAACATGCACATGTATGGTGTACCACAGAATATAGATTGACAGAATGTACCGATTTGGACAATATTGCAGTTATACCACAGTGTGTGTTTGTTTGTTTGTTTGTTTGTTGTTTAACGCCGCACTCAGCTATATTTCAGCTACATATTTTCATATACAATTATTTTATTGCCTTTGAACTTCCTTAATGCCAGTCAACAGAATAAACAATTAAACTGTGTGTTGTTTTTAGGAAATTAGAGACTCATCGCTAATAAGCGTGGCTATTTGCTGTTTGATTGGATTAAAGTAACGTTGGATTAAAGTGAGGGGATGTATCATTCTACTGGGGATGGTGTGTGGAGAATGGCATTAATATTGAGTCGCTTTTCGGGCAAGAGGTCAACGGTCGTATTAATTTGGAGACGCATTTATTTTCAGATTTACGGTATCTAAATTGAAAACTGAAATGCATCAAGCTATTTGCTGCTTCCAACGAAGATGTCTCTTATGGAACTCTATTCTGAGAGCAGTATTTAAACCTTGTCATGGTCGGGAATGTTCACTTATATATAAGTGAGTCAGAGATAACGGCCCTGAGAAGAACTCACGTTTGCAATACGCAGGAATTGTGATCGATTACTTATTGATTGACACAAATGTCACTCTGATTGGAGATAGGACTGTTTAGACAGATAATGCCTCGATCCATAATCCACTGCATTTAGCCTTACTCTTGAAGAACTTATTTTGACATCACGATATAAAGGCTCTGCAACACTACTATGCTGTATGCAGACAATCACCTTATTCATTCGTTTGGGTTCTGCAATATCACAATATTACTTCACATGAAATCATCTTCTTGTTGGAAATGGTTGTCTCTGTGAATTTCATTCTGCGGATATTATGTATAGGATAAGGTACGAGGTGGAGATCTAGTTATTCGAGCAGCCGCATGAATTTCGTTTCTTACAGCCTTTTAACAACGTAGAACTGTGGGATAAATATTGTATGACTGAATTCTGGACAACAGTAAGTATAGGAATGAGTGGGTGGCTTCGCCCCTTACTTAAAATATAATGGCAGAAGGAATGATAAACGTGGGGGAAGTGGACAAAGTTTTGCAACTATTTTATCACGTTACATGTCACACATAAAGGACTGGAAATTGTGAAATAAGGGAACGTTACTACTATTAGAGTATGTTCCAGTATCTAATAGCTGCCAAGGGTCAAATCGATGACGCACATCGGACATAATCCGGGACCAGTATCCTTGTGCTGGTCAGACAGATTTAGGTAAACACTTTTAAAGCATTAATACCTTTATCTGTATGTACAATCTGTTTATCACCCACCCTAATCACTTCACACGTACAACGTATACATTCGTGACATACTAGCGACTGGTAAACTAATATTCTTAATAACCTTCACTCATATACACCTTTGTCATCAATGCTTCGGTCAAACTAAATTTGTAATTCTGTCGAGATTGCGCCACTCAAGTTCACAATAACAACTTTATCGTCAGTGTAATCAGTAAATGAAATTATCTGTAGTTACCACAATAGGTATAAATACGGACGACAGTCAGTCACAAATCATTCGGTGGCTGTCTGATAAACTCTTGTGTTATGTTGGTTGGTCGTGTACTGTGGTACCCCTGCTAAGCAAGTGATCCCTCACCTTTTCTAGGCTGTTCTTCCTTTGAATACCTCATCGATGCGATGTTATTACAAAGAAATACATTATTATAATAAATAGTTACACATTTCTTACTTTCATGGCTATGAATACCCCTATAACTTTCAATGGACTGCAAGCATGTCAAATATGAATTGTCATTAGGAGTGAACTGGAAGAGTAACATTACACTAGTATAATTATAACCTCATTCTTAACTTGAATCTATTAAAAGCCCTGAACCACGTTTCCCATGGTTTATAATGGGTTTTTTTGGTCATATTACATGCCTTTGTACGACTTATCTTTACTAACTCACTTCGAAAAAAAGAAAAGAAATTACCGTCAAAAGGTTGAAATACAATGTAAGGATATAACGCATTTGCTGAGAGCGTCACAAAATTTGTAAAGTGTCTTTTGTGTCGTTTCAGGCACGACGTACAAATAACGTAAATCTCACCTTATTTAAATAACGAGCTTCTGATTGGTTAAGTAGCGCGTAATTATTTTCCATGTAGACTTCGCTTGTAGTCCGCTTTTGTACCTCGCTGAGAAATCAATCGGAACATATCGTGGGTAACTTGCATGTCTCGAATAAGTATCGTTGAGCTGAATTGAACCGATGTTTATCCGAATAAATTCGGTTAAGGGAAATAACGGTTCATTTGCATCGTCTGCTACGAGTTTTGCTAACTCAGTGAAACTGAAGACATATATTCCGGACCTGTATGAAAAAATGTATGATAAAGTCGTTGTTAACCGGTCCCTCGGGGCATATCGTGTGATGTACCATGTGTGTAAGCCTATGTAACCATCGCCGTCGTTTATGTGAAGGAAAGGTGGAACTGTCACATCGTTAACGACTATTCTAATCTTCACTCCAACTTCACAGTCCATTTGAACGATTCCCCTTCATACATTTTTCTCTTTGGTAGATTTGGCGTCTAGACGCTTTCGTTAGCTTGGTTATCATCGCTTTCAAGTTTTTGAAAACAGATTGTCACATTTGGATTTTTCTCTTTGTGAAAAGACGCCGGTTTCGCCACGGGACTAAGTAAGAGGTATATTATCTTGTGTAATATATTGTTATGCCTTTAACCAAAGGTCATCAGTGTGGTCTGGGAGACGTTTCTGCCTGTAGATACCAGATCAATGAGAAGCCCTTTGCCTTTGACAGTGACTGGCATTTCTGCGGGGGTACAATCACAAAATTACACGCAGCGTAAGCACTGACGTCGATGCTATCGACATACGCACATTCGGATATGCTCTCAGTGCAGATGTACTCAATGTGGCTTATTTTCGTGCATTTGGGATTTGCTTTTCGTTTGCCCCTTCAAACAAAGGTTCTATACATTGAAAAGAGCCAGATGTACTGTAACACTTAACATGACATTGTACATATCCATTCCATGTAAATAAATGTATTCACTGAATACGGTTCAGTGGGAAGAAAACCTTTCTTAAGCATTTTCTTAAAAATAATTACGAATTTCGTTCCACAATTTACACCTGCCAAATGCGAATCATTATTTCACAAATTTGAAGTTGGCAGGGCAATTCTGTCTTTAAGAAGAGGTCCTTAAACCTTCAGTGTGATGTATTGTTTAGTTTAGTTTCAAAAGGTAAAGGTTTCAATTATGCGTTATAAGTCCATGGTAAGTTAAAGACGTTTGTTTATAAACACTATAACATCTTCTTTAACATTCTGATGACGCATGGTGATACTCAACTGACAAACCTATGTTGAGACACACACTAGAACAAAGTGACTCCATTACAGGGGTATATATTTTAGTAGGATTGGAACTCTGAAAGCTTCAGCTGTAATTCAATGTGAGATTTGTGTGTTCGTCTCAATCATTTTTTAATTTTTTTTAGAGTTTGTACCCTAAAGAAGAAGAGGCGTATTTGATTGTTTGTTTTTTAACGCGGTCTGTAAATAATCGAGTCTGGACCAGACGATCCAGTGATTGATGTCATGAGCATCGATCCACGCAATTGGAATCGATGACAGGCATCAACCAAGTCAGCGAGCCTGACCACCCGATCCGTTATTCGCCTTTTACGACAAGCATAGTCGCCTTTTACGGCAAGCATGGGTTGCTGACGACCTATTCTATCCTGGATCTTCACGGGTCTTTTACACGGTTGGAGACATATATGATTACACTACATGGAAGGTAATGACTGATCTTCTGTCGGTCACAGTTGTCTTGATTCATTTACTTTTTATTCCTATTTAAGCCAAAATGATGCCTCGTCAACAAATGCTTCGGTTATACAATAATATCAACACAGCAACAGTTTCATTGCGATTTACGAATATTAAATAATCATAATCATAATAATCATAATAATCATAATAATCATAATAATCAGAGTATGGATCGTGTGACACTAAATCTCACAAAATCATCTTCATTTAGAGTGCTTACGGTATCATAAAGTGACTGAAAATGGCTTCTTATTCATATGCAGTAACAACATCCTTCAAGTAAATATTTAAAACCAACATAAGGCCATTGAGCAGTTGCTTTTTCTACACCTCAGCTAGATTGAAAACTTGGACAAACTTAAGTTTCAGAGTTCCAGCATCTCTGGACAGACAATTAATGTGACTCCTACATAAGAGGTGTCTACAACGTATATCTATAGAGCCCCCCTCGAAACGTCTGGCATCATTCTTATTTCAGTGTCTTAAAACATTTTCTCACCATTAGAAGACATCGCCTATTCTAGATCTATCTAGTATTGACACTCTCAGCTAAAATCATCTCCTTAATACCCGTTCTCCTTTTTAGGAACTCGTTATATCTCAACAGAATACATTACCAATGACAGTCTGCGATTCCCGGAGAGCACTTGGACACGTATCAGCTCTTCTTGTTACGAGGCGAGACAAAAAGTTACCACTTTCTATTGATTTTCCTCTAAGATGTTTCAGTTGCAGGTAGAACAAGAATAGCTGTGAGATAATTGTTACCCCAGACCACGCGGAGAGAGACTGTGTCATCATGTTCATCTTTATTGCATGAAGACGAAACTTTGCAAGAGAAACTTTACATTGAAAGTACAGAAGCACCAGATAACTGATCCTTTGTTTGGCATATCACAGTGTAGTCATCACATTGCTTTTAACAAGTGTTTACCATCGATGCCATGTGAACATGGATGATTGGATGCGTGATCGGGCTGGATGCTTGTCATCATACACTATGGAGGTCTATCGTCCCTCGCATGAACTTAAATAAAGCGACAAAATCCTTTCCGTATCCAATAAAAATATAGTCGATTGTACAATTCCGACTATATCATATGCATGTCTTAATGAATCAATATCAAATAGTGATGATACCAGGTGTTCGCGAAAAGGTGAGCGAAGCGTGACCCACCGGTGGCATCCGTCACAAAGACTTGCAAAGGCAAGTCGATTGTTCAACCCGTTAAGATCTGGGTTAGAACTGGTCTTCAGCAATCCATGCTTGACGTAAAAGGCGACTATGCTTGTCGTTAGAGGCGAATAAAGGGAACGGGTGGTCAGGCTTACTGACTTGGTTGAAGCATGCCATCGATCTCATGATTTCAATCAATGGATTGTCAAGTCCAGACTCGATTATTAACAGACTGCCGTCATATAGCTTGAATATTGCTGAGTGCAGCGTTAAACAACAAACCAACCAAACAACCAACCAATTGCGTAGATCGATGCTCATGATATTAATCACTGGATTGTCTTGTCCAGAGACGATTAATTACAGACCGCCGGAATTAAACTGGAATATTGCTGAGTGCGGCGTTAAACAACAAACAAACAAAACCAATAAGACCCAATTATTCAAAGACTATGGTAACACTGCGTTGTATTACAATATTCACTCCACATATAAATCTTGAACGGTAAGAATGGAAGGTTGAAGATAAAGTAGAACTTCCCTGTGGCGTTACGTTACACCTTGCCTGTGGGGTTTAATCACACTTTACCGTGACGTTTAACCATTGCAAATTTCCGCAATAACAAATCTTCGGTCCGCGGTTATGCCCCAATAATTGAATATGAATGATCAAAACAATAATCCACATTACAGTGTTACAGGACTAACGGGGGGCACTGTTCAACGTCTAATAACATGGGCTTAAAGAATTTCACAATTAACATATATCATCCCTCTTGTGAGATGGGACACTTATGTTGTGGTCAACAGACTCGAAGCTTAGAGTAAGGATGAATAATATTCAACCATAAAATTCAAACCATTTCCCAAACAAAGCTTTCCTGTCGGTGTGAAGATGTAGCTGATTTTGAAAAGGAATAAACTAAAGTAGCACTTCCAACTTAGAAGAAAACCCTGGTCCTTAGAATCCATACATAAAAGCAACAAAACCCTTTCGATATTCATGAGAAATCTCTGTCAAAAGAAGAGTCGATTGAACGATTCAGATTTTATCATGAAGCATGTGGGAATAAATCACTATTAAAAATTGATGTAAGGTGAGCGTATCCTGTCCCGTAGTTGGCCCCCGTCACTAATAAAAGCAAATGCAAGTCAATGTTCACCTGAAAACTACCCACGGAAACATATGGTGCAAGTTAAAATAAGGAATTGCATCAGATACTATTCTTGTCACTGATGTGTCAAATTTGGAAATGTCCTCCACATGTCTACCATAAAACTTTTGAAAGCTCCACTGAGGCCTTGAATGTTGCAACCTGAATCAAAAAATCTTCTGGCCAAGAGTCGTATGAGGCTCTCTGAATCTTCGCAAAAACAACATGCTCGATTGTACCTCAAGAGGTGTGAAATGCAAACATCAAAGGCTGCAGCTGCAGTAATATTGCTCGACATGAAGGAAAAGTTGACTATTTGAAAGTTGAAGTCATCCCTCTTGTCATACAGTCTTGTAGGATACCGTTTTGCCACTCTGAATCCTTATGCATAGATCTAACTACGAAATAGATGAGGCGATCCCACTGTTTGATGACTAGACTCATGATGTTGATCCAAATTGTTATGAGACAGCGATAATTGTTTAAACCAATGAGCACATAATTACTTTCCACAGTTTTGTTGAATTGTATTTTCATGAATTATTTCGATCAAGGAAATTACGATCATGGCTATTGGGTCAAGATCGTTAAAAGGTTAGAACGGCAAGTAGCCAAATTTGGGTAGTGACAGCGTTTAAGGAATGAAGCTCCAAGAAAGAAAATGTAATCATACATGCATTAATCATTTGGTTCCAAAGTTCGACATACCCACGTTTTTCATTGTACGTCACATCCGCCGTCTGTAGAATTTGCCTGGCGCAATGTATTCTGCCTGTTTGTCACCTCTAAATTAGGTTTCAATTGAGGAACTCCCGAAAGCCAATCAATCGCACCTGTTTGGTATGTATCAACTTAACAAATGTCAATTTTGGGCGCCACATCGTCTTCACATGCTTCAACCGCTATTTTTGTTTGTGAAATCACAATGTTACACAATAAATGCATCGGAGCTAGTTTATCCCTGTATGTTTATCATTTTCCACAAACAATTTCAGTATCCGGATCCCCAGTCATCGAAATTATTGCTTGGTGCATCCTTTGCTTGCAATTCACCCTTTCGCTGTCCGTCTGTTGTGTTCGACATCGTCTATGATGATTGAAAGGGTTATTCTGAAACATAAGTAAGAGATCTACAATTATGAATTCAATATCTCTGATTCGTAGCAATGAAATATTGTTTAAACACATAAAATAAAATTGTGAATAAAAGCGACAAAACCCTTTCTGTATTCATAAGAACTATTTGCCACAAACACAGTCGACTGTACGATTCTGACGATATCATGAGCATGTGCCTATGAATCACGATCGAATAGTGATGACACCAGGTGTTCGCGAAAAGGTGAGCGTATCCTGCCCCACCGGTGGCACCCGCCACATGCACATGCAAAGGCAAGTAAAGTGTTCTCCTAGAAAACACGGGAACGGGAATTGCCTCGATCACTGTCCACCATAAATAGTCTTCAGAAACACATGGATAGTGGATAGTTTGATATGATGTTTGGGTAGCTACATAAGGAAAGTCAAGGTACATTTATGATTTTGTGTTGCAGTAAACTGAAACATATATGCTTATTTTGGAAAAGTTCAGATTCGTGAACTCACAAATATTTATATAAAGACCCAGTGAATATTGTGGAACGTAACACTACCAAGATATATTTCATGCAAAACTAAAATGTTGAAAGCCGATGTTTTGTTTGTAGTGCTTGTGTTTTCTCTTGGGAAGGGGAAAAGGGGGAGTGAGTTAGACGTACAAGTAAACAATGGGCAAGGTTGGACATTGATTCCGGTTCTTGTTGTCGCCGAAAGGGTTGGTACCGATGGACAATAGTGACCATTACTGAGTCTACCCCAGGACACGTTTATTACTCTCTATCAGGCGGATCAATTACACATGGGAACCTTGGCTGGTTAAAGGAGTAACTAGTTACATCAATAGGACTTAATTGGTGATGATAGTGTGTATGTGTAACAAAATATATTTTGGTACAAAATGTAATATATTAAATTTTATCGGTTAATATATATACACAAATGAGGCAAATGTTTACTAGGTGTACATGTAATATATGATAAAATAATAAAGTCCACGTCAGTCCAACATCTTTTTAATATATAATGATATAAAGAAGATGTTGGACTAAAGTAAACTTTATTATTTTCATATATATATATATATATATATATATATATATACGTTGGGGGTGATGACAATGGCAAATATTCGGAAATAGGTTTCTCAATCTCGCTTTCAGTATCCGCTGTAACAGAAGTGGTGATACGTTCCACGTTCCCTTTGAAGATCACTTTAATGCTCAGATGTTGTCCTCCCACATCAAAGAGTTCCTATGTGGGAGACAAATCCCTGCATATAACTTTCAACTCACTCCAATCATATCGATAACCACAGAGTCATGCATGCTTCTTATTCAGTTACATATAAAAGTACAATTATGTAGGCACATACCGTTTCTGGAAAAGAACACCATGTAACGGCCTTCTTATTTGAGCATAATAACCTTATCATATGGTTCCTTTGAACAGCTGATATATCTTTTAATTCCAACGGAATAGATTGTCATAGTTCTTTTCCCCCATCTACTAAGACGCCGTGTTTGCCATGGTAATTAGTAAGCGACATATTCTCCCCAAGTGACGTATTATAACACCTGCAGGTGGTGACTCAAAGGTTTCCAGTAACGTCAGTGAAAGCTGACTTCCTGTCGACACAAGATCAATGAAAAAGCCCTTTGCCTTTCGACACTGACTGACGCCCTCGAAGGTATCTGGCGTATTTTTAAGGAAAGAAGGTGCAATATGTGATGAAGTACTGATGTGATGCATTGACGTAAGGACGTTTCATCGTTTCTGGCTATTGTCTTTCAAGGACAAATAAGGTTTTATTACATTGAAAACGTCTCCTATAATAAAACCGTATTGACAAATGTCCAATCCTTCTTTACTGACTTGCTTTTGCATATGTTTGGGGCGGGTACCAATGGTGGGACAGGATACGCTTATTTTCTCGCGGACACCTGGTATCAACATTAATTTGTATTTTGACTCAAATATAAAACGTCAAGAACTATCCTACGAAACATATTCCTTTAGGTGTTAAGTATAATATATAATAATGGATCACTGAAAATCAGTGACGACACCAGGTGTTCGCTAAAAGGGCATACTGAGCATACCCTGCCCAGCAGGTAGCACCCGCCACACACAACCTGTAGTTTGTGTTTGTTGCCTGACACCGCACTCCTGCCATGCGTCGGCGGCATGCAAACGATCAGACAATCAAGTGATGAAATGCATGCTTATGACAGAGTCGAAGTAGTACAATGGACTCCGCTTTCAACAGATATTTAATATGATAATGGGAAGAGTTTTGTTGCTTTTTTTTCAATGAATACACACACTTAATGCTTTGTTTTATTCACCCAAGTAAGTACGTGCAGGCACATGCTGCTTCCTTGACGGAATACTGACAAATTATTAATATAAGTTTATTATGTCTTAACGACACACCTAGTCGGCATTTGCTTGGTGCTCAGTAAAATATGGAACTTTATTTTTATTTTGCACCTGTGCCTGAAAATGATAACGAATCATTTGCATGGGGCTTTGAGCAGAACTCCAGTCATGTCACGTCGTCAAACACCTATAATAAATCTCACACATTCAACTTATTGAGAAATCGAACCCAGGTTTGAGGTTTGATAAGCCAATTATGCCTAATATTTGCCAAGATACTGAATTTGACTAGCGCCATATATCCTGAAGTAAGGGCCCTTTGATTGTTTTGTTTCATTTCCAGAGCAACACTATACCCTTGGCTTACATATATCAAATACAACTGCTCCTCCCTGACAGGCATAAGACATTAATAATGCAAAAGTGACGAATAAATAATCTCGAAATCCCATCCATACTTCTTTCCGCAAATGCTTGATCACAATGACCGAATAATATTATTTTCAGGAGGATGGGTTGAGATTTTATTTCAGACATATCATAGAACATGCAAAACACGTATAACGTATTAATGAAAAAAATAATGGAAATCTCTATATCCAATTACCATCAAAAGCAAGATGAAAATTCATGACATCAACAGAGTCGTGTCTCTATCAATAACGATACATCAACTCATGATCATGTACACCACCATCGACATGTAACAGGGACTCAGACACTCTCCCTACATTAAAGGGCATATGAGTCAATCAGTTACGTCCGCTCTAAGCTGAGGAGTGACCATGACAAATGTGATGATCTACCTCGGCTGTGGATAAACACATACGTTACAATAAGAGTTGACTAGAACACACTTGTGGTATTCCATGGGGACTTGATTCCATCTCGTCACGTATTATATGTCTAGACGGTGGTATAATCACACATTGGCTGGCGATGACGAACGCGGGTGACCACATGCATGTTTTATTTTTATCGTCCTATGAGAAAGTCAACATTGAGAGTTTCGACTTTTAACGAGCGGTTATGAATATTCTGTAAGCTTGAGGTTAGTCTGTGTAATTAATCAATACATGGTGTAATAGAATCCTTTAAGGCGTGTCATGTAAATGTCGTGATAAGAGTAGTGATGCATCATGGATGATGCAGTGAATATAATTCTATTTGCGAATCACTCTTTTGAGCTGAACGTATGTTTCATGCATGTTGTAATTAACAAGAAATGAATCACACCTCTCATCTTTGATGTTTTCGGCGGAAAAAAAGAATCATACATTATGTGTGTTATAACGATATATGCGTCCTCAATTTAATATTGAATAGCAAGTTAATTTATGTGAGTAAATAACTGATGGTTACAGTTAAGCGCCAGAGGTAGAGAGATGGCGTCGCACATCGTGCAAATGATTGCCTTTGACCGGAATCGCACCGATGTCAAAAGTTTCAATGCCGTTTCAATATATTGATCCGTGAAGATCTGGATAGAGAATAGGTCTTCAGCAACCCATGTTTGCAGTAAGAGGCGATTATGTTTGTCGTAACACTGTTTATTGTTTTACTCTACTCAGCGCTAATAAGCGAGGCTATTTGTTGTTTGATTGGGTTAAGGTAATGTTGGATTAAAGTAAGGGGGTGTATCATTCTACTGGGGAAGGGTGTGGAGACTCGCTTTAATATGGAGTCGCATTTTGGGCAAGAGGTCAGCGGTCGTATTAATTTGGAGACGGATTTATTTTCAGATTTACGGTATCTAATTTGAAAACTGAAATGCATCAAGCTATTTACAGCTGCCAACGAAAGTGTCTCTTATGGAACTCTATTCTGATAGCAGTATTTAAACCTTGTTATGGTCGGGGATGTTCACTTATATATAAGTGAGTGAGAGTTAACGGGCCTTAGAAGAACCCACGTTTGCAATGCGCAGGAATTGTGATCGATTACTATTTGATTGACACAAATGTCACTCTGACTGGAGTTAGGACTGTTTAGACAGATAATGCCTCGATCCAAAATCCACTGTTTTTAGCCTTACTCTTGAAGAACTTATTTTGACATCATGATATATAGGCTTTGGAATACTACTTTGCTGTATGCAGACAATCACCTTATTCATTCGTTTGGGTTCTGCAGTATCACAATATCACTTCACATGAATCATCTTCTTGTTGGAAATGTTTTTCGTCTCTGTGTGAATTTCATTCTGTGGATATTATGTATAGGATAAGGTACGAGGTGGAGGTCTTGGTGTCAGGTTAGGTTTTCTAGTCATTCGAGCAGCCCCATGAATTTCGTTTCTTACAGCCTCTTAACAACGTGGAACTGAGGGATAAATATTGTATAACTGAATTGGGTGGCTTCGCTCTTTAATAAAACAATAATGACACAAGAACGATTAACATGGGGAAAGTGGATAAAGTTTTACAACTATTTTATATATACTTTATATACTTTTATTCCTCCATAGGAGAGTTACAAGGTATAATATTAAAGATAATTACATGACAATAATTACATTGTCAGAGAATACCACCATATACCACTGTGGTAACGGATTTTCTTAGTAAATTCCTCGAATTACACTTCGTGAGTAAGAGCGACTGGTATCGGGATCAGTATCCAAAGGTGGCTTACAGGACAACAAACAAGCTACAAAATCATAGTCTGATTTGTTTTGGAGTTCAACGCTGATGTCAACGGGACCTAGCTATACACACAATGTCACACCATAAGTTCTCTCTTATTGTTTCCTTACTCACACAGTGGCACAGTACGTGAGTCAGTAAGTCATGGTAGTTAATACCACAATGTGTACAGGTACCATGTAATTTCCCCGGTCTCCACATCGCACACATGTGGACAACAAAACAGGCAGCTGCCTTCAGCTCAGGATACTCTCTAGCTATCCTCCACGCCACGTGTGGGGTTACATCCGGATGAATACTCTAAAAGTGCACAGTGTCAGGGTGTGATGAAAGTCTTTCCCGCCATGCTCGTACTTCAAAAGTATTCACGGCTTCTTTGACTGTTCTTTTCCATATATTCCGTTCCAGGAATGTACCGGAACTAAGAAATGCCTCCAGATGACAGTACAGTGAGTACTTGTGGAGGATGCGACATGTGTCTGGGACAAAGCCCATACTTGTGGATGAACACTTATGCATATACATGAAGATACGAGTCATAAAAACCTTCTTAGAAAGCAGATGATGAGAACAATTACAGAGGTGGCCAAGAAGGAATAGCTTCCTGATGTTGATAAATGACTGGAAATCTGCATCAACCAAGTCAGCGAGCCTGACCGCCCGATCCCATTAGTCGCCTTTTAAAACAAGCATAGTCGCTTTTTAGAGCAAGCATTGGTTGCTGTAGACCTATTCTATACCGGATCTTCACGGGTCTTTTACACGGTTGTAGACATATGATAACCTTATATGGAAGGTAGTAACTAATCTTCTGTCGGTCAGAGTTGTCTTGATTCATTTACTTTTTATTCCTATTTAAGCCAAAATGATGCCTCGTCAACAAATGCTTCGGTTATACAATAATAACAACACAGCAACAGTTTCATTGCGATTTACGAATATTAAATAATCATTATCATAATAATCATAATAATCATAATAATAATAATAATCAGAGTATGGATCGTGTGACACTAAATTTCACAAAATCATCTTCATTTAGAGTGCTTACGGTATCATTAAGTGACTGAAAATGGCTTCTTGTTCATATGCAGTAACAACATCCTTCAAGTAAATATTTAAAACCAACATAAGGCCATTGAGCAGTTGCTTTTTCTACACCTCAGCTAGTTTGAAAACTTGGACAAACTTAAGTTTCAGAGTTCCAGCATCTCTGGACAGACAATTAATGCGACTCCTACATAAGAGGTGTATACAACGTATATCTATAGAGCCCCTATCGAAACGTCTGGCATCATTCTTATTTCAGTGTCTTAAAACATTTTCTCACCATTAGAAGACATCGTCTATTCTAGATCTTTCCAATATTGACACTCTCAGCTAAAATCATCTCCTTAATACCCGTTCTCCTTTTTAGGAACTCGTTATATCTCAACAGAATACATTACCAATGACAGTCTGCGATTCCCGGAGAGCACTTGGTCACGTATCAGCTCTTCTTGTTACGAGGCGAGACAAAAAGTTACCACTTTCTATTGATTTTCCTCTAAGATGTTTCAGTTGCAGGTAGAACAAGAATAGCTGTGAGATAATTGTTACCCCAGACCACGCGGAGAGAGACTGTGTCATCATGTTCATCTTTATTGCATGAAGACGAAACTTTGCAAGAGAAACTTTAAATTGAAAGTACAGAAGCACCAGATAACTGATTCTTTGTTGGGCATATCAAAGTGTAGTCATCACATTGCTTTTAACAAGTGTTTACCATCGATACCATGTGAACATGGATGATTGGATGCGTGATCTGGCTGATTGCTTGTCATCATACACTATGGAGGTCTATCGTTCCTCCTCATGAACTTAAATAAAGCGACAAAATCCTTTCCGTATCCAATACAAATCTCTGCATAAAGCAGAGTCGATTGTACAATTCCGACTATATCATATGCATGTCTTTATGAATCACTATCAAATAGTGATGATACCAGGTGTTCGCGAAAAGGTAAGCGTATCGTGACCCATCGATGGCATCCATCACAAAGACATGCAAAGGCAAGTCCATTGTTCGTTAAGATCTGGGTTAGAACAGGTCTTCAGCAAACCATGCTTGATGTAAAAGGCGACTATGCTTGTCGTTAGAGGCGAAAAACGGGAACGGGTGGTCAGGCTCACTGACTTGGTTGAAGCATGCCATCGATACTAATTGCGTGGATCGATGCTCATGATATCAATCACCGGATTGTCTGGTCTAGACTCGATTATTTACAGACCGCCGTCATATAGCTTGAATATTGCTGAGTGCGTCGTTAAACAACCAACCAACCAACCAACCAACCAACCAACCAATTGCGTAGATCGATGCTCATGATATTAATCACTGGATTGTCTTGTCCAGAGTCGATTAATTACAGACCGCCGGAATTAAACTGGAATATTGCTGAGTTCGGCGTTACACGACAAACAAACAAAACCAATAAGACCCGATTATTTAAAGACTATGGTAACACTGCGTTGTATTTCAATATTCACTCCACATATAACTTTTGAACGATAAGAATGGAAGGTTGAAGATAAAGTAGAACTTCCCTGTGGCGTTACGTTACACCTTGCCTGTGGGGTTTAATCACATTTTACCGTGACGTTTAACCATTGCAAATTTCCGCAATAACAAATCTTCGGTCCGCGGTTATGCCCCAATAATTGATTATGAATGATCAAAACAATAATCCACATTACAGTGTTACAGGACTAACGGGGGGCACTGTTCAACTTCTAATAACATGGGCTTAAAGAATTTCACAATTAACATATATCATCCCTCTTGTGAGATGGGACACTTATGTTGTGGTCAACAGACTCGAAGCTTCGAGTAAGGATGAATAATATTCAACCATAAAATTCAAACCATTTCCCATACAAACCTTTCCTGTCGGTGTGAAGATGTAGCTGATTTTGAAAAGGAATAAACTAAAGTAGCACTTCCAACTTAGAAGAAAACCCTGATCCTTAGAATCCATACATAAAAGCAACAAAACCCTTTCGATATTCATAAGAAATCTCAGATTCAGGGCTAAGATTAAGATTTTATCAAGAAGCATGTGTGAATAAATCATTATCAAATAGTGATGTAAGGTGAGCGTATCCTGTCCCGTAGTTGGCCCCCGTCACTAACAAAAGCAAAGGCAAGTCAATGTTCACCTGAAAACTACCCACGGGAACATATGGTACAAGTTAAAATAAGGAATTGCATCGGACATCATTTTTGTCACTGATGTGTCAAATTCGGTAATGTCCCCCACATGTCTACCATAAAACGTTTTGAAAGCTCCACTGAGGCCTTGCATGTTGTAACCTTGATAAAAAAATCTTCTGGCCAAGAGTTGTATGAGGCTCACCAAAGGCTACAGCTGCAGTAATATTGCTCGACATGAAGGAAAAGTTAACTATTGGAAAGTTGAAGTCATCCCTCTTGTCAGGCAGTTTTGTAGGAGACTGTTTTGCCACTCTGAATCCTTATGCAGAGATCCAACTACACAACAGATGAGGCGGTGTCAGTGTTTGATGACTACACTCATGATGTTGATCCAAATTGTTATGAGGCAGCGATAATTGTTTAAACCAATGAGCACATAATTACTTTCCACAGTTTTGTTGAATTGTATTTTCATGAATTATTACGATCAAGGAAATTACGATCATGGCTATTGGGTCAAGATCGTTAAAAGGTTAGAACGGCAAGAAGCCTAATTTGGGTAGTGACAGCGTTTAAGGAATGAAGCTCCAAGAAAGAAAATGTAATCATACATGCAGTAATCATTTGGTTCCAAAGTTCGACATACCCACGTTTTTCATTGTACGTCACATTCGCCGTCTGTAGAATTTGCCTGGCGCAATGTATTCTGCCTGTTTGTCACCTCTAAATTAGGTTTCAATTGAGGAGCTCCCGAAAGCCAATCAATCGCACCTGTATGGCATGTATCGACTTAACAAATGTCAATTTTAGGCGCCACATCGTCTTCAGATGCTTCAACCGCTGTTTGTGTTTGTGAAATCACAATGTTACACAATAAATGCATCGGAGATAGTATATCCCTGTATGTTTATCATTTTCCACAAACAACTTCAGTAACCGAATCCCCAGTCATCGAAAATATTGCTTGGTGCATCCTTTGCTTCCTTTCAATTCACCCTTTCGCTGTCCGTCTGTTGTGTTCGACATCATCTACGATGTTGAAAGGGTTATTCTGAAACATAAGTAAGAGATCTACAATTATGAATTCAATATCTCTGATTCGTAGCAATGGAATATTGTTTAAATACATAAAATAAAATTGTGAATAAAAGCGACAAAACCCTTTCTGTATTCATAAGAACTATTTGCCACAAACACAGTCGATTCTGACGATATCATGAGCATGTGCTTATGAATCACGATCGAATAGTGATGACACCAAGTGTTCGCGAAAAGGTGAGCGTTTCCTGCCCCACTGGTGGGATCCGGCAAAAGCACATGCAAAGGCAAGTAAAGTGTTCACCTAAAACAACACTGGAACGTATATAGTACAAGTCAAAATAGGAAATTGCCTCGGACACTGATGCATCTAATTTGGAAATGTCCTCCATATGTCCACCATAATTAGTCTTCAGAAACACATGGATAGTGGATAGCTTGATATGATGTTTGTGTAGCGACATATTGAAAGTCAAGGTACATTTATGATTTTGTGTTGCAGTAAACTGAAACATATATGCTTATTTTGGAAAAGTTCAGATTCGTGAACTCACAAATATTTATATAAAGACCCAGTGAATATTGTGGAACGTAACACTATCAAGAAATATTTCATGCAAAACTAAAATGTTGAAAGCCGATGTTTTGTTTGTAGTGCTTGTGTTTTCTCTTGGGAAGGGGAAAAGGGGGAGTGAGTTAGACGTACAAGTAAACAATGGGCAAGGTTGGACATTGATTCCGGTTCTTGTTGTCGCCGAAAGGGGTTGGTACCGATGGACAATAGTGACCATTACTGAGTCTACCCCAGGACACGTTTATTACTCTGCACCAGGCGGATCAATTACACATGAGAACTTTGGCTGGTTAAAGGAGTAACTAGTTACATCAATAGGACTTAATTGGTGATGACAGTGTGTATGTGTAGCATATATATATACACTCGGTGTACTCGGTGTACAATAAAGTCCACGTTAGTCCAACATCTTCTTAATATATAATGATATAAAG
This sequence comes from Haliotis rufescens, assembly GCF_023055435.1. Classification (NCBI taxonomy): domain Eukaryota; kingdom Metazoa; phylum Mollusca; class Gastropoda; order Lepetellida; family Haliotidae; genus Haliotis; species Haliotis rufescens. Next base: position 7,366,837 of record NW_025964001.1, on the reverse strand, counting down.
AAGATGTTGGAGTTTTGTTTATGATTAATAATATTATAGATACATTTATATTATGGATATATATAGAGAGAGAATCTCACCCTCGTGTCTTTTGATATCAAATATTTCAACACTCGTTGATAAAAGTGGAAAATTCCGAGGCTTGCCGGGGATTTTTGCCACTTTTATCAACGAGTGTTGATATATCTGATATCAAAAGACACGAGGGTGAGATTTTATTTATCATCCAACATCATTCTTCCAACCTTTTCAATTTGTAGACAGTAATTAGCAGTGTCTTCAATGTAAAAACTACTGCTAACAGCTTTAGGAGCAGAGCCATTAGTGATGTCATTTGATTGTGACGTCATGGTAACCAGTAACGGCACAATGGTCTGCAAAGCATTGTGATGTAATTTCATTGCAGCGATATCTACAGTGTAGATATCGCTTGATCTCATCCAAGCGATATCTCCTGTGGGAGCCAGTTTTGGATGATAAATCTATATAAAGCATGTATGTATCTATCTATCTTTATATCTATCTATCTATCTATCTATCTATCTATCTATCTATCTATCTATCTATATACATATATATATATATATATTTATAATTAAATAAGTTGAGTAAGATTGAACACAGTTTTAATCTTACTCCACTTATTTAATTATTACTATATTGTGCCTGAGAGTTAGAACTTTAGTGCGTGTTATATATATATATATATATATATATATATATATATATATATATATATATATATATTTGGGGGCGATGACAATGGCAAATATCCGGAAATAGATTTCTTAATCTCGCTTTCAGTATCCGCTGTAACAGAAGTGGTGATACGTTCCACGTTCCCTTTGAAGATCACTTTAATGCTCAGATGTTGTCCTCCCACAACAAAGAGTTCCTATGACGGAGACAAATCCCTGCATATAACTTTCAACTCACTGCAATCATATCGATAACCAGTCGAGTCATGCTTCTTATTCAGTTACATATAAAAGTACAATTATGTAGGCACATACCGTTTCTGGAAAAGAACACCATATCACAGCCTTCTTATTTGAGCATATTAACCTTATCATATGGTTCCTTTGAACAGCTGATATATCTTTTAATTCCAACGGAATAGATTGTCATAGTTCTTTTTCCCCATCTACTAACACGCCGTGTTTGCCATGGAAATTAGTAAGCGACATATTCTCCCCAAGTAATGTATCAAAACACCTGCAGGTGGTGAATCAAAGGTTATCAGTAAGGTCAGTGAGAGCTGACTTCCTGTCGACACAAGATCAATGAAAAAGCCCTATGCCTTTCGACACTGACTGACGCCCTCGAAGGTATTCCGTGTATTATAAAGGAAAGAAGGTGCAATATGTGATGAAGTACTGATGTGATGTATTGACGTAAGGGCGTTTCATCGTTTCTAGCTATTGTCTTTCAAGGACAAATAGAGTTTTATACATTGAAAACGTCCCCTATTATAAATGTCCAATCCTTCTTTACTGACTTGCTTTTCTATGTGTCAGGATACGCTTATTTTTTCGCAGACACCTGGTATCAACATTATTTTGGATTTTGACTCGAAGATAAAACGTCAAGCATTATCCTACGAAACATATTCCTTTAGGCGTTAAATACAAAATATAGAAATTGATCACTGAAAATCATTGATGACACCAGGGCATACTGAGCATACCCTGCCCTACAGGTAGCACCCGCCACACACAACCTACACAAAACAGTATGTATTTGTTTCCTGACACCGCCATGCCATGCGTCCTCGGCATGCAAACGATCAGACGATCAGTGATGAAACGCATGCTTATGACAGAGTCGGAGTAGTACAATGGACTTCGCTTTCAGCAGATATTTATTATGATAATGGGAAGAGTTTTGGTGCTTTTTTCCCCATGAATATACACAGTTAATGTTTTGTTTTATTCACCCCATGCTGTATCCTTGACGGGATACTGACTAATTATTAATATAAGTTTATGTCTTAACGGCACACTTAGAAGGCATTTGCTTGGTGCTTAGTTAAATATGGAGCTTTATTTTTATTTTGCACCTGTGCTTGAAAATGATAACGAATCATTTTCATGGGGCTTTAAGCAGAACTCCAGTCAAGTCACGACGTCAAACACCAATAATACATCTCACACATTCAACTCATTGAGAAATCGAGCCCTGGTTTGAGGTTTGATAAGCCAATTATACTGAATTTGACTAGCCCCATATATCCTGAGGGTAAGAACCCTTGGATTTTTTGTTTCATTTCCAGGGCAACACTATATCCTTGGCTTAAAGGTGCCAAATACAACTAGTCATCCCTGACAGGCATAAGACATTAATAATGCAAAACTGACGAATACATTATCTCACAATCCCATCCATACTTCTTTCCGCAAATCCTTGATCACAAAGACCGAATAATATTATTTTCAGGAGAGTGGGTTGAGATTTTATTTCAGACATATTGTAGAACACACAAAACACGTATAACGTATTAATGAAAAAATAATGCAAATCTCTATATCCAATTACCATCAAAAGCAAGATGAAAATTCATGACATCAACAGAGTCGTGTCTCTATCAATAACGATACATCAACTCATGTACACCACCATCGACATGTAACAGGGACTCAGACACTCTCCCTACATTAAAGGGCATATGCGTCAATCAGTTACGTCCGCTCTAAGCTGAGAAGTGACCATGACAAATGTGATGCACCACCTCGGCTGTGGATAAACACATACGTTACAATAAGAGCTGACTAGAACACACTTGTGGTATTCCATGGGGACTTGGTTCCATCTCGTCACGTATTATATGTCTAGACGGTGGTATAATCACACATTGGCTGGTGATGACGAACGCGGGTGACCACATGCATCTTTCATTTTTATCGTCCTATGAGAAAGTCAACATTGAGAGTTTCGACTTTTAACGAGCGGTTATGAATATTCTGTAAGCTTGAGGTTAGTCTGTGTAATTAATCAATACATGGTGTAATAGAATCCTTTAAGGCGTGTCATGTAAATGTCGTGATAAGAGTAGGGATGCATTATGGATGATGCAGTGAATATAATTCTATTTGCGAATCACTCTTTTCAGCTGAACGTATGTTTCATGTTGTTATTAACAAGAAATGAATCACACCTCTCTTCTTTGATGTTTTCGGCGTGAAAAAAAATCTTACATTATGTGTGTTATAAGGATTCATTGTCGACACATGCGTCATCAGTTTAAAATGGAATAGCAAGTTCATTTATGTGAGTAAATGACTCATGGTTATAGTTGAAGATCGGATTCAGAAGAACACGTAGAACAACAACCTGAGCGATCGCGATATTATGAGTTCGCGCGCTGTTGAGCGCGGTCTGCCGCGCGATCGCACGCGTTTACTCGTGGTCAAATCCGCGAGGAGAGAGAGATGGCGTCGCACATCGTACAAATGATTGCCTTAGACCGGAATCGAACCGATATCTAAAGAGTAATATTTAAGACTATATCTACCATTCAAAAGCTTCATTGCCTTTTCAATATATTGACCCGTGAAGGTCCGGATGGAGAATAGGTCTTCAGCAACCCATGTTTGCCGCAGAAGGCAACTATGTTTGTCGTAAGGGGCGACTAACGGGATCGGGTGGTCATGCTCGCTGACATGTTTGATGCATGTCATCGTATCCCAGTTGCGAAGACAAACAAACAAATATTTTCAATATTAAAAATAAACACTTTGTTATCATGAACATCAAAGTATGAACCCATTATACATGTGATGAAAATAAATGTGTGAACCTAAATGTATAATACTTGGTAGAGCGGAAGGTCCGGGTTTCATACCAAAAGACTTTAAAAAACGGTACTTGTCGTTACCCTGTCTGACCCTCGGCATTAAGGGGCTAAAACAAGAACTGGTCGGCTCGGAGTCAGTATACTGCGTCTGAGTTGGGTATTCATGTTCAACGGCGGCATGGTATCTCAGTGGGCTAGCACTAAAATTCGCACGAGTCCCAACTAGTACACACATACACACACACACACACACACACACACACACACACACACACACACACACACACACACACACACACACACACACACACACACACACACACACACACACACACACACACACAATCACACACACAATCACACAATCACACACACAATCACACACACAATCACACAATCACACACACAATCACACAATCACACACACAATCACACACACACACACACTCACTCACTCACTCACTCTCACTCACTCACTCACTCACACACCCTATTTCACCTCATCTGTGGCCGTTTAAGATGCTGTGCCGTGAGAGCGAGTACGCGCCTTCCGTTCTGGAAGGAATCATATTGCCACGCTGTACGCTCGCCCGCCCTCCTCAGCACGCCTCTGATCACCCATATGAGTTTCGTTGCTGTGGAAGACCTTCGAGTAACTGAACAAAGAATCTGATTACCTCTTCCACAATCAATACCAGACAAGGTATTGGACGAAATGACTACATCCGATCCAACAGAAGCATAACGTGTTGCATTGACGTACATATGGTCGATGTTTGATTTCTTTAATATTCACCCTGGGACGTTACGATATGTTATGATATAAAATTGCTCACGTTTGCATTGATCGGACACTGGACAGAACACATACTGTGACTGATTTTTAGAAATTTGGATTCTTATGTAATCAACCTATAGTTTATGTGAGAAAAATGAATTTTTTTTGTTGGATTATGTGCAAACATATGTTCTTACAAACTTTATAAACAATTTCAAATTTCAAGTTTCTGTTCCAAATAATACACCAGGAAATCACGTTTACAACTGTAGGTAAATAAATAGAAGACATCTATGCATGTAATATACAATTTTGAAAGCGGAGTGTATATATTCTGCAGCTGGGAAAGCCTGACTGATTTGCTGTGTTTTGGGTACAGTCTTACACTAGGACATCCAGGTATGAGACTAAGATAGGGCATCATGAGTAGAAAGGCACCAGACTGACTTTTACATGAGCCAGGGGGCACGGGTGGCTCAACTGTCTAAGGCGTTCGAATCGTGGTTCGCCCCGATTATGTTTCTTTGTTTCACTAAAGTAGTAAACGTCTGAGACCTTATTCACTTCGGGCATTCCGCCCTTAGTAAGCGACGTGATTTAACTGCAATACTGTTGCAATTAGCGTTATCCCTCACTGTCTCATTCACTCTATATGTGTCATGTTTCTTTTAGCAGGACGCATTTGGACCTACCTCCCACCCATTCCCAAACAATATACAGAAGTATAAAGTTATTTCTAGTTCATAACACGTTTACCAAATGGCTGTTCCATAACATAAACTGACCGATTAGGCCAAGTTTCATATTGTTGAGGTTAAACAAGGTGGTGAGGTGAGGTGAAATGGGGTTTAACGTCGCGTCCAAGATTTATTGCACTTATATAGCGACGTGCATGTGCGTGTGTGTGTTTGTGTGGCTGCTTGTACTAGTCCGGACTGATGCCGATTTATAGTGCTAGCTAACTGAGATACCATGCCGCAGATTAACATGAATATCCCACTCAGACACAGTATACTGACTCCCGAGCCGAGCCGACCAGTCCTTGTTTTAGCCCCTTAATGCCGAGCGCCAGACAGGGTAACAACAAGTACCATCTTTTAACGTCTTTTGGTATGACGCGGCCGGGGATCGAACCCCGGACCTTCCGCTCTCCGGGCGGACGCTCTACCTCTCGACCACGGAGGCGGTCCTGATTTAACGTTAAACAAACGTGATAAACTTTTAGAAGTGTATCCGAAGTGTAATGTCTAGTTAATGCGCTACAGAAGCCAGAACACACGTTTATTACCCCCTGAATGAGCAATGGGGAACGCCGATCTCTTGTCGAGTTGTATGCAGGTCAGATAGCTTCCATCTGTCAGTAAACGACGTGGTCTGGCAAGATGATATCAAAAGTTACATTTTCTGCCTCTTTGCTGATTTACCTGACCTACGCTTTCATTTCTTCTGCTTTTGGTGATGATTGTCTTGTCGACGGTGTAACAGTGCAGAGAGATTTTGATATCAGCAGGGTAAGTTACAACGTTCAAACTTGCCACGCAGGTGGTACTATTTACACGTTCGCGTCCCTGTCGTAAATGATTCGTACATGTATGTACTCTCTGAGTCAGAATTGTTCAATTTTATTTTAATCTGGATATTCATAAACTTAACATCCACCTCTCTTGCAAATGTGACTGTTTAAGATTTGCATGTTAATTGTTCCAGTTTGCCATGTTTGACCCCGAGTAGTGTGCATCAAGTCATGTTAACTCAAACCACGGTGCCCGTAGGCTGAAGGAGCTAGGCGACTAAGAAGCTACACATTGTCGTTAGGCCGAGATATTTGTCTGCGATTTTAAAGATTAAGGAACAGTAGGAATATACTACGCCTCACTGTGTGAACTTTACTTATAAATCATTCATTTATAACTTGGTTCTATGGTTAATCGTGTCATAATCTGATTTATGTTCTGTTAGCAAAGTGCGACGCTACTGAACATGACTTGTCTGACGTGCTTTGGAGACTGACACTGTCGAATGATACCATACCGTGTTAAGAACGTATTGTGGAGCTGCATTTCATTGAATTATATATCCCCAAAAGAACTATTTGCCCCAATCAGTAGACATCTTTCATTAAGGGTTAAACTAATGGTTTTAGTCAGTAATATTGGCAGCTGGAAGCAGTTACAAAGAAATGTATACGGCAGCTACATCCTCCTTAGCTACAGAAAGGCAGCACGACCATTAATGCACCGTAAACCGTGTCTGCGATGAAATAGAATACATACGTGGACGTTTATGCGATGACACGAGCAGGAAATCATGGCCCTTACCCGCCTGGTAATGGGACAGATAAGACGTAGGAAGTTGCTTTGCTACGTCGCATACGAGTATGTAATGTAAATTGATATTTATGTACCTAACGTGATCCGCTAGGCCCGAGCTGTCTTTGCTTGCCGTAAGAGGCAGTCTATCAATCTATATTTTGCTTTCAAACACTGCAACAGACATTGCTATAAACTCTTCAATATACCAACTATTAGTTTCCCCAAAAATGTTATAAGTTATTATTATTAGATGCAAGTTATGGTAAAGTTAATTGGGTATCAAAAATGAAGATGTTATTGTATAACATGGGGTTTGGGTATATATGGGAACGACGGTTTATTGGTAGCATAGATTATTTCATTTCCGAGTTTATGTCTAGGGCACAAAATATGTGCCTACAGGAATGGCATGCTTCACTATCGTTAGGGTCAAAAACTTATTCCTATTCTGCATTTAATAACGTATTTTGACGTAGAACCATATATTGGTTGTGTTAATATTAAGAAATTCCGTATTGCGTTGGTTCAATGTAGGTGTAACTCACACCAACTGAATATAGAAACGGGTAGATATACGAATAAGCCTAGAAGCCTCAGACTTTGTGAGGGGGCACGGGTGGCCCAGTCGTCTAAGGCGCCGCGATTCGCTGTGCAGAGTTGCGTCCCACGCCAGAAACCTATGATTGTGGGTTCGAATCCCGGTTCGCCCCGATTATGTTTCAAGGTTTGTCAGCACCATACCCGTGCTCCTGGGTTTCACCGAAGTGGTTAACGTCTGAGACCTGCATCACTTCGGGCTTTCCTCGAACATTGAGCTGACACGCCGTGATATAACTGGAATACTGTTAAAAGCGGCGTTAAACCAAACTCACCCACTCACTCAGACTTTGTGAAAAGTGTTCCTGTGGATACATAGAAAACGAGTACCGTTTCCTATTGATATGTACAGCCTATGACAACCTACGTAAAATGTATATTCCTGATGAATGTTTTACATATGCATCCCTGTATATATTTAACACATTATTGTCTTTCACCAATCCTATTATAATAATAAACATTTCAATGTTTATCTTTCATACTAGTCATCTTCGCTCTTGCAGACAAACGGCTGTAATTGCTGTCACAATGTAATATGGGACGATGGCCTACATGCACCTGAATAAAGTGAATTGTGGCAAACAAATGAATGGTGTTCAGGCTCAGTGACGAATTGGTTGATTGCATGTCACGAATTGGTTGATTGCATATCACGAATTGGTTGATTGCATGTCACGAATTGTTTGATTTCATATCACGAATTGGTTGATTGCATGTCACGAATTGGTTGATTGCATATCACGAATTGGTTGATTGCATATCACGAATTGGTTGATTGCATGTCACGAATTGGTTGATTGCATGTCACGAATTGGTTGATTTCATATCACGAATTGGTTGATTGCATGTCACGAATTGGTTGATTGCATATCACGAATTGGTTGATTGCATATCACAAATTGGCTGATTTCATATCACGAATTGGTTGATTGCATGTCACGAATTGGTTGATTTCAAATCACGAATTGGTTGATTGCATATCACGAATTGGTTGATTGCATGTCACGAATTGGTTGATTTCATATCACGAATTGGTTGATTGCATATCACGAATTGGTTGATTGCATGTCACGAATTGTTTGATTTCATATCACGAATTGGTTGATTGCATGTCACGAATTGAGTGATTGCATATCACGAATTGGTTGATTGCATATCACGAATTGGTTGATTGCATGTCACGAATAGGTTGATTGCATGTCACCGAAACACGAAGGTGTAGGATGTTGCTCTGGTAGAGGATGATTTGACTGATTCAATGTTGTACCTGTCGCCGTGATAAAGATGGAATATGATGAAGAAACGCATGATCTCGGGTTTAGCATCGTTCATGCTGTTGTAGAGATGTTTTACTTAAGTGGTATGGAGAAGTAAATATGTTTTGTTGTGGACAGTGTTTTTTCTATATAAGTATTTATCATTTGCCCACCATTTATCCTTGCTGTTTGATGTGCATTCAGTATCTGGGTAAATGGTACGAGTACCGCTGGCATACGCGAGAGTTCTATCCCCCCGAGGAGAGGTTCAAGGACTACTACCACTACTACGTCCAGACGGCAGATGGAAACATCACCAATTACGTCAGTGGGCGGTAAGACGGTCAGAGTCAAATATAATCCCATCTACGGTTTATTTCAGTTAAAAATCTTTTGATAAAAGCTTGAAAGTAAATGAGAACGGTTTAACGACGCTTTGGGTGATATTCCAGTAATATCACATCGGGGAACACTTACGTGGGATTTAGATGCGCAGATGGAGGATGTTGCATTTGTCGAGTCCAAAGGACATCATTAGAAAAGGACTATTACTATTATGTACAGATTAATATAAAAAATGCAGCAAAGAGGGTTTGGGTGATCCTGCCCCCTCTACACGCAGCTCAGACAGCGAATAGGTCTTCTCCCAGGAAGCGCTGCCTAGTCAAACCCACTCAGAACATTTCGGAGAATGTGAAGACTCCCCAACACTGCAGCCTTCTGCATTACCCAGATTGTCAGAACGGATGTATTGCTGGTAGCAAACTCTGGTACTCTCCCAATGTCAGTCAACAGATTGGGAGGTACTAATCCTAAGGCACCGAGAACAATGGGGAGTCGGACAACATGGTACTTGGGATGAACGCGTGACATTTCGAAAGCGAGGTCCGCATATTTGCCATGTTTTTCCTGAATCTTGTCAATCACCTTGAAAAACTGAGTCTGGGCCGATTTGATCTGGCACGTCGCTTGGTTGACAATTATTTCTGTACCGTCCAACAGTACCTGAATTTAACAGGCCAATTTGACTTCTATCTTTGATGATGTGGACCATACGCTTGTTTGTTTATATTACGCTAGGAACGTGGTGCATGTGGCCGGTACATGTGGTGCATATGTAGACACAACCTGACCCTCTCGACAGCCAGACTCTGGTTCGGATACAAAGAGTGTATACACCTCCACACAGTAGAACATCTGCTGTAGCTATCTACTTTTAATATTTACAGCTCGAAAAGACACCGAGTGTGTTGTTAACATTGAGAGACTCACTTTTCTCCATGGAAAGTGAAGAGTGAGTTATTTAAAGCCCACCCCTCCCCCTTTTCACAGTTCTTCAGTTTGTAACGGTATGTCGGCTAAATGTGGAATGAAAACCAAAGGAGGTCGAATTAGTAGACGATAACCGCTTTGGTGAAACGAGCACAGATATGTTGCTAACAAACCAAGGATCAAAAGTATGGTGAGGCTGATCCATGGTCATCGGATCGTGGTACGACAAAGGGGCGCAATAATGCAAATTAAATTGTGGTGTCTCGGACTCATGGGTCACCCAGGTCCCGACATCTGTTTTCAAGCTTGTACCTACTAGCTCTGTATGTTCCACAGGGCTGTGTAGAGAGTATATTTCAATGTGGCAATAGGGGAGTGTTTACGATGCATATTGAGTGAGTGGGTATGGTTTTACGCCGCGTTTAGCAATATTCCAGCAATATCACGGCGGGGGGACACCAGAAATAGGCTTCACACATTGTACCCATGTCGGGAATCGAACCCGGGTCTTCAGCGTGACGAGCGAACGCTTTAACGACTAGGCTACCCGACCGCCCCCGATGCATATTGAAGTCATACATATAAAATACTAAACTCGCTCCCGTGTAATATCAATTTTTTAAAACGAGTAATTGTTCTGGTATCTGACGAGCAAAATTGAGTCATATACAAGAACTATTCAGAGTTTCATAAAGTTTACAATCACGTCACAATACCTTATGACGTAATTTGTGGAATGCACGATCCACCGGCGAAACAATGCCATGGGACGTCAGCCTAGCAACAGAGCTGCTGGGGTCATCAAGCGTGCATAAGCTCCTCTCAGTGATTTATCATATCTACACGCGGTATGGTTGAATAAGCCAAGGGATGTTCGGAGTTTTTCAATATTCGTTAGTGAAACTTATAATCCAAAACTGGCTCCCATCGGAGATATAGGTGAGATCAAGCGATGTCTACATTGTAGATATAGCTGCAATGAAATTGCATCACAATGCTTTGGTCACCATTGTGACGTCATTGTTACCATGACGTCACAATCAAATGACATCACTAATGGCTCTGCTACTGAAGCTGTTAGCAGTACTTTGTACACTTAAGACACTGCCTATTACTGTCTACAAACTGAAAAAGTTGGACAAATGATGTTGGATGATAAATAAAATCTCACCCTCATATCTTTTGATATCAAATATATCAACACTCGTTGATAAAAGCGGATAAGGTTTTTTCCACTTATATCAATTCATGTTGATATATTTGATATCAAAAGACACTCGGGTGAGATTAATCTCTTTTTGTTCTCGCAGTACATAAGCACGCGCTATGGCATTACACAATGTGTAATACAGCTGTATGTTCATTAAACAGGTGATCTCTTCACGAGTAATAAAACATGCATGTGTGTAATGTAAATTATAACCATTTAAAATCTTACCAAGAACAATAGTACCAGCATAAAACATACTTGCAATATTCAAGCTATATGACGGGGGCATGCAAATAATCGAATCTGGGCCCGCTTGCACAAAGCGATCTTAGTGCTAAGATGATCTTAACTCCCATACTTTAACATAGGCATGGGTACAATGCGTGAAGCCCATTTCTGGTGTCCCCCGCCGTGATATTGCTGGAATATTGCTAAAAGCGGCGTAAAACCATATTCACTCACTCACTCACTCACTCACTCACTCACTCACTTTAACATAGGATTACAATAGTCTTAGCGCTAAGATCGGTTTGTGCAAGTGGGCCCTGGACCAAAACGTCTTTAGAAGTCAAGGAGCAAATCTTCAAAAAAATAAACACCGGTACACTTTAAATCTTCAAAGAGTCATAGAGAAGTTTTGAAATATATGCTTTTAAGAATTAAATATATGTTAAAAAAACGTTACCTCAATTTATTTTGGATTTGAGGATACAGGCGTCCGTGTAAACACGTGAAGCGTTATTCCAACCGTGCAGGAGAATAAAGGTTATGTTTTGGTGCTTGTTTTCCTATATTAGTGGACATAAAGTTTTGGCTGCAAAGAACAATTGCAACTCAAGAAATCCTGGGCCCACTTGCACAAAACGATCTTAGTGCTAAGCCTTGTAAGCCTATGTTAATGTATGGGAGTAAAGATCATCTTAGCGCTAAGATCGCTTTGTGCAAGTGGGCCCTGAAATCGCCTTGTGAGTTCTGTTTGTGTAACAGTGAATACCAAATATATTACGTTGTTATAATTATATTAACACCTAATTATCCTTACCCAGCGATCCTACACGAGTAGACGGGAAATGTTTCTTCTATCACATGCACCTGGTGCCAACAGACACGCCTGGAAAGTTCTTCTGGAGGAAGAAAAACGGAGGTACGTATCAAACCCTCATAGACTAAATTATCATTCTTCACTTAAAAAGAGAGCGCCGTTTTCAAAACACAGTAGGTTTATCTCCATTCTACCCTGACAACAACAACGGTTGAGTGGGAGTTGTTTATCGTACAATAAAACACTGCAGGGAGAAAAACCACTTGATTACATCTTGCTGATATGGCTATATGCAGCTCAGCCATATATGTTCCCAATAGGAGGTTTCCAAAAGTTGGCAGGGCAATGAATGGGTCTTCAGCAATCCATGCTTGCTGTAAAAGGCGACTATGCTTGTCGTAAGAATGATTCGAACCTCCACCCTGCTACATGTGTCAAGGTAGGGGAAAGAGTGATTCTCTCCATAAGCTTTTTGTCTGTGGATCGTTACTAGCCTTATAGGGTTAATACATTCAAATTTTTTAAGACCCGTGAAGATTGGTCTTCAGCAACACATACTTGCCGTAAAAGGCGACTATGCTTGTCGTAAAAGGCGACTAACGGGATCGGGTGGTCAGGCTCGCTGACGTGATTGATGCATGCCATCGTATCCCAGTTGCGTGGATCGATGCTCATGATGTCAATCACTGGATTGTCTGTTCCGGATTATTTACAGACTGTCGCCACATAGCTGGAATATTGCGGCGTTTAACAACAAACAAAAAATAATTCCAGAATATATATATTGTGTTTAATATCCCCAAAATAATCAACTACTTTCGATTTTTGTTGAAATTTCACCTCATGATTTAATTCAAAAACACACATTAACTCCTTGAAAAAGACAGTGGCCATTCTGCAGGTCTTTGGAGGCTGGCATTTAATTACCTTTTAGTGACGCTTTGTTCACTATTCCTCTCGCACTTCTTCGTCCTCAATTCACCATTACAAGAAGGTGAACACTTTTTAGTGTGATGTGTTATTTGATGTGTGAGTTTGAAGATTCATTTGCATCTACCTGGGGGCTTAAATTCGTTCTGACGTCTTCCCAACTGTACACTTTATGGACCATGAAAGAATCACAACGTAATTGACGTGATCCTTGTATCTTCAGAGCAGTACCCCTACTGGGTATTGGAGACTGACTACAACCGGTACGCCTTCGTCTACGGCTGCTACAACATCTCGGTGAGCGGCACATGCACTGCAGCTCGTGGTTGGATATGGAGCCGTACTCCGACCATTCCTCGAGTGATAAGTGAGAGATCGCCTTGGTTCTACAACCGGACTTGTCTGTCGTCCTCAACCTTCCTGGAAACCCTTCAAACAGCAGGTAGGAAGGGGCGTCCTTTCTTCTCCTTATAAACATCTAAACCTCAGCTTGGGGCACTATCGTGTGATGTTTTGAACACATAAACTTGCATATGCACATATGGTCAAGGGCGTTGAGAATCCCCGTATACAGTGGAAACCCGCTTATCCGGACCCCAGATATCCGGAAACCTCACGGACCGGACGATATTAACGTGAAACAGGAAATTCAATTCAAATGGTAAACCATTAGTCCAGTGACGTTTTATCGCAAATTTCACAGTTTTATTGACCAAGTTTGTTATTGCGTGTTCATTTACCTGAATTCGCTGAATAGATACGATGTAGTTTTTGACAGCGCCAGAGACCATCGGTATATGGTCTCTGACAGCGCATAATACTCGAAAGATCTTATGAATTGCATAAACAGCGTTTTTTGTCTCCGTAGAATTTTGGTCGAAGAGGTAACTCTGGTCATATATCCGAAAACTCGTTTATCTGTCTCGGACAGTTGCTCATTGACCCGTGAAGATCCGGATTGTCTGGTCTAGACTCGATTATTTACAGACCGCCGTCATATAGCTGGAATTTTGCTGAGTGCGGCGTTAATCAACAAACCAACCTTTGCAAACGTTGAGTGATGTACGAATGGTATCCTATGGTATCAGAGGAATGAATTAAGTCTTTGGTCCATGATGAAGTCTGTGCATAATATTTATGCCCGTGACATGTGGTTCATATCGGTTAACCACGCAGATTGATCATGACAGGATTGTTTCTGCTGTGCATCATCAAACGTCTAACGGGACGATAGAAATCTGAGTCTTGTTTTATTACAACGATAACAATAAAATGGATGCTGCCAGTAAAACCTGTGGCCATGCAATGCTCGCTTGCTTCCAAGAACAACATCTTTTTCATTTGCCATCTCCAAAAAACTTTGAAGTCCAAGCGCTACCTTAACAAACTTTTTGCCTTGGTTTGTTTTTATTTGACTGGAGACTTTACCTCCCGCATCGTCGGTGATCGAGTAGTCGTTTGAGCATCCTTAGTAGGATTGGAAACCGTTAATACCACTCTAAATCGTTTATTTTCGCTAGGCCGGATCACATGAGTTGTTCCAAAACACATGAAGGCAGTCGTATAGGCTTATAACTCCCTTGGCGTCGGGAGATAGTATATTAATTCAAACCACAGTTTAACATTTTAAGGCGGCTGACTTAAGGCTCGCGAAAATAATTAGGTTTCAGTAAACATGCCTCAACCGGTATCGGACCGAAGATAGGTAAATACACTGCCTGGCAAAAGAAAGTATACACTTGAACATTGGATTCGACCAAAAGATTACAACCGTTATCAAAACGTTACTCGGGACAAACAGTCGCCGAAACACTGCAAACTAAGGTCCAAAACACCAGAATGATACCCGTATCACATACAGCACAGTCGGATAACCAATTCTTGTTTGTTTTATTTTTAGCCACCATCAAACATGGGTGTATACTTTCTTTGCCCGACAGTTTAGAGTATATAGTGAAACCTCGGGCAACATCGCTCAAAATGGAATCGTTCGAATTTACTAATTTCCAGAAGAACGAATCATTGCTCTTTGTATATACATTGTCAGAGCCTTCCGCCAAACATGTCTGCCAGCTTTAAGAGGTCCGCAATACGAGGTGTTACTGTTTATTTAAAACAAAACTATTGTTGAATTTTTTTTCAAAGTTTTTTATTCACTTCGAGGGTGGTCACATGGCTAGATAAACATCTTTGGTAGACAATAAACATTTGTGGTTTAGGCGTCAGGTGTTGGCAAAAGATATATATTCTTGGAATAATTCTAAATGTACATAGGTATTATCGACCTTAGGTATATGTATAGTGCAAAGGATGTACCAGACAGTTGTTCGAATAGTATTGATCAATATAGCAAAGATCTAAAGATTTAAAGATCAATACATTCGTAAGAAATATCTCCATTTCCTTTCAAACAGATTCAATTTCTGCTTCTTCTGGCAATTATTTTTTCAACAGCAAATGCCTCTTTCAGCGTGGCCAAGAAACACTGTAATTCAAGTTGTTTGTTTTTCATACTGGATTAATAAATATGTCTTTTTGGCTAAAATTAGGACATGGTTTAAAAGTTTGTCACATGATACTGAACCAATAAAAACTGATATTTCATCTTGGATTATTGGATGATCATAAATTTGTTCCATATACACTTTGCCAACATTTTCTAACTTGTACACAATTAAAAAATACAGGTTGTAAATTTTCTTTACGAGATTGACAAAAGTAACAAATATCAACAACTAATTATATTTTTAGTAATTATTCTTGGTATAAATTGCTCCATGCAAAAATCTATATTGAAAATCTAACAGTTTTACATGTTTGGTACAATGTCTAAATATACAAAAAGCTTTGTTCCATCGAATAGTCTGTTCTAATATATCTTCCTATTTTCTATAGATTATAAAGGATATGTGTTACATGAAGAAAAAAACATAAAAAATTCTTTCACCTATTGGATGGTTTCAGTAATGATTTTAAAGGGTTACTTAGGTCTTGATTATAAAGATATTTAGTTGGTATATCAGACATTTGTCTCCTCAGATTATGAGGGATATTAAATATAATTTTTTTGTAATCTAAAAAGGTACCCTTAATATCATATACATTTTTAAACACTCTAACGACATAATTCCATATTCATTACATATATCTTTAATTCTATGGATACCTTTTTTATACCAACCTTTAATAATCAATTTTCATCGTTACATTTATGGTTATGCCACAGCGGTTGTGAAAATGAATCATAATATTCATCACTAATTACAAAACATTTATAGTTTTTAACCCGAGCTGTCAACACATCTTTCCAAAAAGGATTTTCAATGTTGAAATAGTCTTTAACATTAGCACCAAGTTGAAGAATATCTATCAGATGGAAATTGCTTTTGCTTTTGTTGAATTTTATCACAAGATGTGCTGCGTTCATGGACGTCCTGGTTATTGGAAAAAAACCACGCGGTTTTGTTTCGACGACGTTGTGTTTGAAACATCTAATAGGGAACGTGAACATTACTCCCTTGGTTTAATGGGACAGTGTAGAGTGTAGGACAAGATCAAGAAATAAAGTTATCTTATCTAAAAATAAATATCTACAAAATAAAAAAATAAAATCCGAGTGAAGCCCAGAACAATGCCTTGTTTCAAGATCTAGATTTGCCAAATCATTGTGGACACGTTTCTTAATGTATCCTCTTGGCTCAGAAGACAAAGGGCAGTGTGTCGTGTATATTTCTGTATGGTACTAGTAGACCGCTTCAGAGAGTGTTGACAATACATAAAGAAGCCATACAACATGCATGTATACATTAAAGGATTAATAATAATGATTTTGCATCAAAATGTGAATATGAAATGTAGAGTATGCCATGAATTTAATGAGACTGTCCAACACATTGTCAGTGGATGCCCAGCTTTGGCACAGGCACAGATCTTAAGCGACATGATGGCGTGGCTCGATCATTTTATTACCGTGTTCGCCATGTGGTTTTGACACAGAAGTCCATCCATGGCACGACCCGGAATATTTAGAGGGCATCATGGAAAATGATAAATACAAAATCCTTTGGAATAGGCCCGTATACAGCCTCAGATATATACAGGCCAACAAACCTGATCTTGTCCTTATTGGTAAATCCAATGTAATCAATTATGTTATTGTATTTTCTGTCCCTTTTGACACTAATGTGATTGACAAGATCCAGGAAAAGCGTGGCAAATATGCAGACCTCGCTTTCGAAATGTCACGCGTGCAAGGGCCCTGAGCTGATGATCAGCCAAACCAGCCTGACTATGCCAGCAACACACACACACTCTTTGCTGTATTTTTTATTTTAATCTGTAAGTACTACTACTACTACTACTACTACTACTACTACTACTACTACTACTACTATGTCCAATATAATGCCCCAAATTTTATTCACCAAGTGGCTGCTCACAGCGCTAAACTATTATTACCCCGGTCTATAGATCAGTGTGCACTCGATTTTCATTCTGAGCTCCCTGGGGAGTATACAACCAAACCAGCCTGTGAGGCGCTAGAAGGTTAACAGACACCATCTCATCCTACCGGGTACCCTTTCACTGCCGGCTGACCAGTGGCACATTTCCATTTTGTACGTTGTGTATACATAGAATGAACCACTCAGTTATTATTGTGGACATGATCAGCCTCGTTCTGTTATCAAAATAATTAAAAGCGACAAAACCTTCTAAAAATCATAAGAAATTTCTGTTAAAAGCAGAGTCCATTTAACATAAGTAACTATATAACCTAATTTGCCTATTTGCGGTACTCAACATACATGTACATGTACGGTGCCAAACGTCTCGGGCGGAGAAATTCGCTGCGCGGAGTTGCGTCCCTTAGGCGAGCCAGAATCCTACGTCGTCGATTCGAGACCCTGACTCTCCCTGATTATGATCTAATGTTTGTTTCGATAAAGTGTTAAACCTTTATCTCTTTCCTCCCACATTAATCCGACACGCAATGAATTACGTACACTCTGTTCAGAGCGGCGTTAAGCTCAACGCCTTCACTCACTTATATATCATTGATTTATGTTATACATAACAATTTTGTTACAAACGGAGGCCCAGATATCCCTGTCCCCCAAGTCGCTTAAATTCGCCGTGCAGAGTTGGGTCCCTTTAGCGGGCCAGAAACCAATGATCGTGGGTTCGAGTCCCGGTTCTCCTTGACTATGTTTCAGTTTGTCAGCACCATGCCAATGAAAGTGGTTTCGCCAAAATGGTAAACATCTAAGACCCGCATCACTTGCGTGAAGCTGGCACGCCATGATATATCTGACTTGATATTATTCAGAGTGCAACATCCCGGCGCAGTACAGCGTTAACACTGGCCAGAACTGCCACGTGTCCGACATCCCTGTACAAGAAGACTTCGACATACAAAAGGTGGGTAAAACTCACACTCCGGTGCTGTGATACCTTAGCAATACGCCAATGCCACAAGCTTATTTGCATATCATGTAGCCTGACGTTTCTCCTGTTTCTAAATAGAAGCGACAAACCCTTTTCCATACTCCTGATGACAGCAGGGTCGATTGTACGATTCCGACTATATCATGAACATGTGTTTATGAACCACTATCAAATAGTGATGGCACCAGGTGTTACCGAAAAGGGGAGCGTATCCTGCCCTATCGGTTGCACCTGTCACAAACACATGCAAAGGCAAGTCAACTGTTTACCTGTAAACAGAACACATAAGTCAAAATAGGGAATTGCATCGGACATCATTTCTGTCACTGATACGTCTACCACATGTCTACCATAAACCGGTTTGAAAGCTTTACTGAGGCCTTGAATGTTGTCGTATGACGATAGTAGAAATCGTGGCAGAAAGAGCTTGCTCGATTGAGCCTCAAACGTTGTGAAATGTAGACACTAAAGTCTGGAGCCCCAGGAATAGTGCTAGACATAAAGGGAAAGGGAAAGTTGCATTGGAAAGTTGCAGTCATCCATCTTGTGGAGTGTTTTGTCACTCTTTATGCATAGATCTAAATATTAAACAGATGAGGCGGTCTATCTGGTCTCCTTAATTTTGGTTCAGGCGGGTAAATGAATGGAAGGGAATTGGTTATTTGATGGTTATTGAACGATATCAGATTACTATTTCACGTAATATATTTATCTAAAGGTGTTGACTATCAACAAATGTCCACTCCTCAGTGTGCTAGAGTGAGTACCACTTACAACGCAAGTGAAATCACTGAATAAATTGCCGTTAGTGATGAAGTATATGAATATTCGCCCAATTTTTGCAAGGGTCTGTCAGTAATCGTAGGGATACTTATAACATACATATAATAACAGGCACCATCTCCTCAGTCATCGCAGTAAATTATTGAGGACTTATGTCAGTAATAAAGACGTGTAGGATCAGTGTCGAATGAAATTATGTATATAACAGTGTAACAACACGTACCATCTGTTAACGTCTTTTGGTATGACGCGGGCGGACGCTCTACCGTTGGAGCACTGGAGACCGTAGAGAAGGAATTTGGACAAAATTCATGAGGCCGTTTCCTTACTTATTTCACAAAACTTCACGCGTCATAACGGATCTATACATATGATTACATGTACAGCACGTACGGGGGCATTAACCGTCCATTGTCGAGGACAAATGATGCTACCGTTAGAGTGCTTATTTCAAGATTTGTGCCTATAATATGTATGGTGTTATGCCCCATAATAGATTTAAAACACAAACTTTAAAAGTTAATTTCAAAACTAAGCTTAAACAACCACTTATATATAGTGGTATTTTAGTCAATTCTAGATTTCCGTAAATACAACAAACTACCAACGGTTATTCGTAAATGTTTTTAACAATATCAGTTAATTGCATCAGAATGGATATTCCCTATTTTCAAAACAGAGACATAAACACATGTATGCTATAAAAGTATCGGTAAATCTAAAACGTCGACAACAGAGATTAATCAGTCTCGGTTAACTGTCGAAACAGATTCCATTGAGTGTAAAAGGCAAACTAGTTGTGGGTGGAAATTACGTGAATTGACCAGTGAGAGTCAGTGATGACACCAGGTGTTCGCGAACACCTTTAGTTCATAATACCATAACCCATACGCGCATTAGGTATAACAAAATGACCTGGGTTGTAATCAACATACTTCCGTCTATGATCCTTAGTTTCTCAGCAAAGTGGTAAACGCCAATATGATCTGCGTTCTCTTTACTCCCAGGTGCTGTCGACCGGTGAAGATTCCGGGGTAGAATAGGTCTTCAGGAACCCATGCTTGCCGTAAAAGGTTTCTATTCTTGTCGTAAAAGGCGACTAACGGGATCAGGTGGTCAGGCTCGCTGACTTGGTTGATGCATATCATTGATCCCAATTGCGTGGATCGATGCTCATGATATTAACCACTGGATTGTCTGGTCCAGACTCGATTATTTACAGACCGCCGTCATATAGCTGGAATATTGCTGAATGCGGCGTTAAACAACAAACCAACCAAACCAACCAAACCAACCCACGAGCTGACAAGCTTTGATATAACTGTTGTTCAAAGCAGCCTTAACCACAACACACTCATCCCCATATAGACGTTGTATAATACACTTGGTTCTGATGTTAGTATGCTGGTTCATGGTATGAGATGAGGTGGCTGGCCCAGTCCTACATCCCTGCCACAGAGCTGTTCCAGGACTACCGGCACGTCTTGAGTCCCCGGGGGGACGGGACACTCTCGGCTGTCATCACTGGAAGGTCAGACTCTCGCCTATATCCTAGGTACTCTCAAAGGGAAAGCAATTTCTCTCAATTTCATGAAAATCAACTTAAAGTATCTATTATTCATTGACGCGGGGAATATTGTTTCTAAAGTGTTCGTCAAATAACATTATGCTTTGATGCGGCATCTTGAGTATTCTACGCGTCGAAAGGTTGTGATATTTGTGTGTTTTTGTGAATTGGGGAGTACTCAGCACTGCTCTTGTTTACACTTATCTTAGCTTTAATGGGGGCAAACCACAATTCGCTTGTCTCTTAAGGGTGCATGAGACTTATAATAGTAGGTTCGAATCCAAGATTCCCACTGATTATATTTCTCGGTCTTAGAAACCTCCTCTAGGCCTGCATTACGTCGGGTGTTCCTCCCACATCAAGCTGGAACAACGTTATAGCCGAACTACTGTTAACGAATCCAACTCACTCACTCCGTTTAGCTTCACTTTTAGGAGGAGGCACGGGTGGCCCAGTCGTCTAAGGCGCCGCGATTCGCTATGAAACCTATGATTGTGGGTTCGAATCCCGGTTCGCCCCGATTATGTTTCTAGGTTTGTCAGCACCATACCCGTGCTCGTGGGTTTCACCGAAGTGGTAAACGTCTGAAACCTGCATCACTTCGGGCTTTCACCCACATTAAGCTGACACGCCGTGATATAACTGGAATACTGTTAAAAGCGACGTTAAACACAACTCACTCACTCACTCACTTTTAGGAAACTGGCTGAGTGGATTCGGGGGCCGCAAGTCGTTGTGCGGATTCTTTGCTGGGTGAACGGGTAGACCCTTCACAGTCCCCGTTATCCGCTGAGCAGAATTGGGTCTATTAGGCGGATCGGGGATAATTTGATCGTGGGTTCGAATACCAGATTCGCCATAAGCGCCGTGATATAACTGAACTGCTTGCAATAGTCTAGACTCATGCATTTATAGTGATAGTCCACTAATATACATTCACAGTTTAATATGGATACACACTCAGACACAATATACTGACTCCGAGCTGACCAGACCTTGTTTAAGCCCCTTAATGAACTTTTCTTTTGCATAGAAACAAGAAACATTGAAGAGAATGCTAATCAATAACATTTCATTTCAGGAGCAAAGACGGATGCTTTTATAGAAAGGCGATCTTAGTACCTTCAGCTACTGCAGGGAAACTTACATTGAAAGTGTTGGACGGAAGTGCAGGTAAAGTTTAAAGACGTACCCCCTATTGCAGTCCAGACACACCTTGTTGAATGGTGTTTCATGGTTCACACTATAACGGGGCGGTCGGGTAGCCTGGTGGTTAAAGCGTTCGCTCGTCACGCCGAAGACCCGGGTTCGATTCCCGACATGGGTACAATGTGTGAAGCCCATTTCTGGTGTCCCCCGCTGTGATGTTGCTGGAATATTGCTAAAAGCGGCGTAAAACCATACTCACTCACTCACTCACTCTCACTATAACAGTGTTTTATACAAACCCCAACTCAGCTCTATGGACTTCTAACGACGTCAGGTTCTAATCCTTTTCCGATCCCCATAAATTGGAAATTAATCCGCAAATGTCTGGGCAAAGATGTAATTCTGGAGGACTTCTCGACTCAGTTTTAACATGAAAGCTAGATGAAACACGCATTGAAACACTATTTATCCCTGATGAAGTTTAAATTTGATTTTCTATATTTAGGAAATAAACGACGAGTGGGAAATGCAGTAAAACACTGCACGGAGAATAAACAATGAGGGGCGCTGATCAGAGGGGTTGATCTCCCTGCAGTGTTTTATTGCACGATAAACAACTCCCACTCAACGACCACGAGTCGTTTATTTCTTACATGAGATGTCAACATATTGTGCAGCCTCTTCAAGGATGATGATAAAATTTACAGGCTTAAAAATACTTACCCGTATTTAGATAACGACGACTCCCTCGACAGAATCCGACCTAGGCAATGTCAAACAAGTCCATTTTATGCACAGGTGGGTATTTCCTGTAATTGCTCACAATCCTCGCGTCGTTTACCTGTACCTTTTCTCCCAATACCGATTGTCATATCTCTCTCACTTTTGGATGCGATCGTTCGGCCATCGCGTATATCTACGTTGCCAAGCTACGTCTACGGGGAACAACTTACTAGACCCCTCCCTCTAAAAATCACGTCATTAAGTTGCGAGCGCATGTTCGAATCTCCAGATATGACGTCATGATAGAACAATGTTTCATCGTGAAATTAACCACGCTTCGTTCTTCATTGATCTTTGCGATTTATCGCGTAGCTATCTTATATCTATAGATGCCTGCATGTTGTGCAGTGTTCACGATAGAGGAGCTTGTATGCATGTGTAGTCTCACCGCGCAACATAGAGATCAGTGACGACTTTGTAACCCCACCCTACTCAGCTCGACACGTCTGTCTTTTCCAGATCAGTTCCCATACTGGGTGATTGACACCGACTACACCAACTACGCCGTCATGTATGGGTGTCTTAACGTCACAAGCGACGGTAACTGTGTGGCTGCTCGGTCGACTGTTTGGAGTCGGGGGACCACACTAGCAAGACGGTTCCAGTACAGAGCCAACACCGTGTTGCAGGCGTTATGTCTGAACCCTGCCGCCTTTCTGGATACCTCGCATCACCAAGGTTTGTTTGTTTGTTGTTTAACGCCGCACTCAGCAATATTCCAGTTATATGAAGGCGATCTGTAAATAATCGAGTCTGAACCAGACAATCCAGTCATTGACATAATGAGCATTGATCCACGCAATTGGGATACGATGACATGCATCAACCAAGTCAGCGAGCCTGACCACCCGATCCCGTTAGTCGCCTCTTGCGACAACCCATGCTTGCCGTAGACCTAACCCGGATCTTCACGGGACCATCACCAAGGTAACGCTCCAGCATTTCCCTATCCACATCACTACCCAACATTATTAAAAAAATAAACGACGAGTGAGAGTTGTTTATTGTACAATAAAACACTGCAGGGATAATGAAACACGAGGGGCCCAGACTACCATTAGTTTGATATGGAATGACCTTGCCTTACAATCAAGACTTACAATCAATATTCTTCTGATCTGGTCAAGAAATACCAATTTCTGCCTTAGTCTTGCCTCTATTACTTCGAGAAATGGAGAGCCTAAGCCCCATGATCATGTAATGAAACTTTTCTGGTCAAGAGGTACCATGTTGTCATGTGGTTTGAGGAGTTAAAACTTCTGAAGACGCGCACTCACATCTTTCTGCACAACGGCATCTGAAAGATCATATTACACCACATGACAACCGTGTTTTGGGCAATTTATTTCAAAAATAGTTTCTGCCAAGTTTGTGTATTGGGTTCCACAACATGCTGAAATACTAACCGCAGTATTTACGGTAATACAATTGTTTTCACATTGCTTTCACGATCACCGTCACAAGACATACGTTGCCTTTCCCCCGAAATAAAAGGGTGGAGGATTTTGTTTCTTTGGGACAAAAATAAATCAACTGACAGATGATGAACAAAACATGTCGATCTTCAAGATCTGCTTCTTCTTAAACGCATGTCGACAGTGTTCTTAACGATGTTAGAAGGGAGTTTCTATTCTTACGTCTAAATGTGTAGAGTTCTTTCAAAAATACCCGTATACCTCCAAATGTTTGACGTTCTTGGACCTCTGACCTAGTGCTTAATTATAGAGGTTGTATATACTCTAGCTTCTTTCACTGGCATCGCTTCAAACCATGGCGTACGAAAAGAGAAAACTTAGTTTTAATGATTGTAGCTACATCAGGTGCACACAGTAGCGGCTGAGGGATGAGGAGACAGGTTGGCACTAAACATTTACTTTCGGGCCCTTTGTCTGGTTAATGGAAACAAACAGATATGCAACAGAATGGATTTGATGACCATCTGTAGGTTCCGATGTGCTCTCTTTCAAACGTGTCTAACTCGATAGAGCTGGGAGCGAGTTGTCAGAATCAAAACAAGGCTATTCTTTGTCATCATCTGCTCATAGCTGCTAATACAGTGGAATTATAGACTTCGGAAGGAAAAACATCTGTGCATGTGTTCCCGCTGTAGTGGTGAGTGGTTGAACATGGTAGGTTAAACGCTCTTTGAACAATATTTCAGGTTTACCAAGGGTGTCAGCTTAATGTGGGAGGAGAGTACACAGTAAGAACTGTTGCCACTGATAGGGCAGTACATGGTTACACCTTTTCGCAAACACCTGGGGTCCTCGTTCATTTTCAGTGATCCATTCATATAATTTTCATCGCTATATCGTCGGGTAATCTTGGTTTGGCGTTTTCTATATACAGTAAACTACGGTTATAACGAACACGCTCATAACGAATTAACGGATATAACGAACTTGCTTTTTTGGTCCCGACTCCTTGCTGGCGTTACGCTGTATATGTGCTTATAACGAACTACGGTTATAACGAACTAAAATTAGTATTCCCTTTGAGTTCGTTATAACCGTAGTTCTTTAAGATGATACTGATTTACCTTTGAGTTTATATTCATTTAATACCATACGTTTGTTGTTAAGCCTTGGATTTTTACATTAGAATGTTGTCATCTTTCAGGTGTTGTATTTCTTACAAGCTACAAAATGCTACATTATTGTTTGTAAAAATATTTCTGGGAGCTGTCTTGTTGCATAATTGTCCTTTAACTTTTTAATCAAAACAACAGGTCTTATATTATATACTGCCATGACATGATGAATGCTTGATTCTGATTGGTTAAAAGAGGTACCTTTTTGGTACGGAAACCCCTTTCAAATATATTAAGCCTTTTCACAAAAAACGTGCCTAAGAATACATAGATAGCCTACATATCGATTCATAGAAAATGGCTGCTGATCGATCATCCCCATATGAACTGTAAAACATATCTATATTTCCTCTAATACACGCTGGGTCTCTAATACCAGCCAGGTCTCTAATACACGCCGATTCAAGGGCTCTTGCGAAATTAATATACGGCGTAGCGTCAAATAGAGGAAATACGGTAGTTTGATATCGGATGTTTGGGGCGTTCTAGGCCGCAACCCTGACTGCTTGGATGATGACATTAAAAGATTTAACGAAGGCATATCTTTTGCATACAAATGAAATGTTTATGTAACTGTTAGAGAAATGTTCTATGGTGACCAGAATCGGAACAATTAAAGCTATTTCCTCATTGAAACAACCGACAATGAAAGTAGAAATAACATTTAAAAAATTGTTTGAAAAAACTTTATTCATGACAACATGTTGTTTACAAACCTTTTTCTGATCGATATTCGTTGCCATCTCCGTTAACTACCACCGTTAGAATTTGGCAGGAGGGGATTTGAAAGTCCATCAGAAAACACTGCCCTTCGAAAGTGCACGAAAACAATGTCCCAACTGAAGTGACAGCTTATCAAACTTGATGAAATTCATTTCAGAACACGCACAATTAAGAAAATCATACACGATCCACTATTTCTGGGACACAAATGTCTAAGTTGTGTCACTATTTGGCTTTGGATCCGTGAAATCTTGAAATTAACACATGCAGATTCCTCGTTTCAAAATATCCGGCTCGACTACAGCCTAAAAAGCGGCTGTTCAGTCATACTCAGTCACATTGGTAATCATATGGATGTACCAGCAGGCTCGATCAATCCCAGATAATCTACCTGTTAATGTTGAACCACATCATAGATCGGGCTTGTCATCTTGCTTCTTTCTATAACTCGTTACGGAGAATGTAAACAAAAGATTATCAGCCATTGACAGCTGTGAGGTGTGAGTAACCGTGATGTAGGTCAAGTTCTGCCACATCCAAGTTCGGGGTGGAGAGGCATTTATTTTGATTTTAATATTGTATACTGGGGGTATTTGCTAACTAACTAATAACACTTACACATGTTAAATGTATAATAGAATGTTAATTCATAAAGTTTGCTGTAGAAATATATTCGTTTAGCATTTTAAAAGCTTTTTCTATTACCCGTCGCCCCTACAATAGAAATGATGGCATGTTCGATTTCCAAGAAATGACCTCTCGCACAAAATTCCGAGAAATGACACTCAGTCCACAGTATACAACAGTGTTCAACAGATTGGTAGAAATTAAAACATCTCTCTTTGGACTAAATTTGGAGTGTTATTTGTCAACTTCTTTTGAAAAACTATGTGTTTTGAACACTTATTGTGAACTACTCACGACTATGGTGTTTTTAATCTTGAACTTTAGTAATAATTGTTACATATATACTACCTGTGACCACTTTTCGGAATGTTCTAAGAGTGCGGACCTGTGCACCTGTGTTATTACGCTTTGCAAGAGAGCGACCTTTTCAAAGCGTTGTTGCTGTCATGGTAGAATGGTGATAAACCTACTGTGTTTTGAAATTTTATGTAGTCCCACTGTAGAATTGATAACTCTTTATTCTAATTTTGAACCGAGCGCTTTAACATGAAATTTGATATTTCAAACCACTCTCTAGTCTTAGAACTCGTTCATTTCAGCTTGTCCAGAGTGCAAGGATGACTCATGTTTCTACAGTAAGTAACTTACATTTATGTTAAAATTACAACGTGTGGGATATGTGTTTAGTGGCATATGCATGCTTTAAGGGTGATTAACATGGATATTGGCTAAACATATACCAAACTGGCTGCTTAGCGTGGATAGCACGAGCAAAAGTCATGTACCTGAAAATATACTAATCAGTCGTATTCTTGCCAACTTGGTGTGTTTAGCGTAACCTAATGGTATCTGCGATGCTTACTCTATCAAGCATCGGTTTGCCTGTCCCTGGTCATATTAGACGTTGTAATCCAACGTGACGAGTTGCACTATTGGTGAATAGGGCCTAAAACCCAATTCCACATCCGTTCACTCGTACTGATTTCGCTGGAATGCAGGATAATTCAATGACGGGCCCACGATCAAATACCGATTAAGCTGGGGACTGGGTTTAAACAGTTTGATCCGTCTGATTGTGTATCTCTGAACATAAATAGCATCAGTCGCTGCTGATGCTGTCAATCAACAGTTTGCTTGTGCCGACTTGCGGTTACCTATAAGTTAAGTACTTAAAAGGGTCGGCCATTCATTGTATTGATTTAGCATTACATTTCTTAAAATTCTCAAGTTATGATTCGAAAATATTGTTCGTATAAAATGCGTAGATAACAACATTAAATTAAGAAAATAATAAAATTACATTTTGTTTAGAATTTCGATACTGGCAACAATTGACTTTTTTACAGAGATTCCAGATTCCATTATAAATATATTTGCTAATTTTTTTTCAGAAACCAATGGGGAGTCTAGACACAGAGATAGCTCCATTCTGTTGTTGCTCGTCATTCTTCTGGCTGGAGCCTTCTTCACCAATATACTCTAATACACGTATGATGTCATGCTTTAGGCATTGTGGCTGATCAGTGAATTTAGAAAGTAACGTCCATGTCCATAACCCTTCCCAGATATACTCAGAATAATAGGAATGATGATGACAAGCCTAGACCCATAACAGGATGATTCTGTTGTGTCCAACTGATAATGTTTAATATGTATGTATGTCTTATAAAGTAACGCCTCGTTAAACCAAACTCCATTAAGGGACTTATTATTTCAGGGGTGGGGCCCGTGAGATTAGAGAGAGAGAGAGAGAGAGGGGGGGATTAAATGCACTGTTTTACTTTTTTTTAAAGTACAGTGTAATGAACATTACTTAGGCACTGGTCATATATATAAAATAGGGGGTGTGGGATGGGGTGTTGTATGTAATGTTGCATAAAATAAGAGGGTCGGCAAAATATGATACAGTCCTTAGACCAATCCCACTTGTCATATACGTACCTTTTTACCGTTTCAATAGAACTGTAAATAAAATATAAACATGGACACAGTATTCCCGAGGTTGCATTTGTTTTATAAAGATATTTGTAACATAAAAAACCATGAGAAAAAAGACGATGACCATGTGATTTTTCATGGGTTAATGGAATAAAACATCAACTGTTAACCGTTACATGCATGTTAAATTCCCTTCTAAAAATAAATTTTGTTATTTACTTCGCTAGTTATCTAAGATCTTCCGTCTAGCAATACAATTATAGAATATGTTTTTTTTGTACAAACATTTTTTCAAAACATATTTATATGCGATCATACCTGAAGGAACATGTTCGTACAGTCCTCTGGAAATCGTTAAATCCTATTAAATCTCAGCCTGTACACCCGAAACTATTTCTAGCCAGCCTTCCTTTGTCGGCATGTAGGCGACTTATAATGGCTCTTGTGGCCGGCCTACTGTGCTATAATAAATCCCGAGAATCAAGTATGTCGGTGATTACCAATAATTGGTATTGCAAATAGAACAGCTACGCCTAACTGAATTGTAGAACACCCAACAGCTGCCAGAAATGATTGTTGCTGCTGGGACTATGCCCAATTTGCCTCCTAATATATATCTGTGAGGCTGAATAACAAAATAGACAAAAGGCACTATTAATTACGAGCATACTAAATTCAGCCTCTTGGGGCTACAACAAGACAAGGCACGCAACCTTCTGGGACGCTCCATCAATTTGGGCACTATTACCACAATGATCTGGTCAAGCCTTTCATAGCCATTCGCGAGTGCGGACCTTATTTGTCGAATACTTGCACTCAAGATTGGGTTCACTTTTCTCATAACCTCCAGTTATGTTTCGCGAACTGTAATATGGAAAGCTCAGAATAGACATCTGAATAAGTCCTCATCCTTGGGGAGAACGCCGGTTTCACATCAGGGAAGACAAATATATACAGTGATATATTTACAGGGGTCTGTCCCACGATGTCACACGCGTTCAACTACATGTGCATGCATGCAAAATTGTGAAATATATATATTTTTTACTTGTACTACATGACATATCGG
Source organism: Haliotis rufescens (assembly GCF_023055435.1). Taxonomy (NCBI): domain Eukaryota; kingdom Metazoa; phylum Mollusca; class Gastropoda; order Lepetellida; family Haliotidae; genus Haliotis; species Haliotis rufescens. The sequence goes on along the minus strand of NW_025964001.1, from coordinate 7,336,970 downwards.
GATCCGCCATTTTATTTTAGAGAACGAGGAGATAATGTAAATATTTCAAGACTCGAATATTCACGCAATGTAGCTTAAATATTGCTGAGATTAACAGCACACTATTATACCTTAAATTTAGTTGAAAGTCCCCCATAGAAGTAAGTCGCAACTATGATGTACTTCTTAGTCAGACCGCCTCCGTGGTCAAGTGGTAGAGCGTCCGCCCGGAGAGCAAAAGGTCCTGGGTCCGATCCCCGGCCGCGTCATAAGACGCTAAAAGATGGCACATGATGTTACCCATGCCTGGAGCTTGGTATTGAGGGGCTTAAACAGGGACAGGTAGGCTTGGAGTGAGTATACCGTGTCCGATTGGGGCATTCATGATCAACTACGGCATAGTATCTCAGTGGGCTAGCACTATAAAATCGGCATTAGTCCGGACTAGTACAAGCAGCTACACACACACACCACACACGTGCATGCACGTCGTTATATAAGTACAATAATCTTGAACGCGACGTTAAACACCATTTCACCTCACCTCACCTCACCTCACCTCACCTCTAATTCGCCTCTTAAATCAGCTGTTATTTAAATATCTGTGGAAACATGACCTGCTGATGCAAGTCTAATGTACCACATGTTTCAAAGCAGATTGAGTAGGATGGAGAGGTATAACGTGACGGTGACGTTCAGCGTTTCCTAAATGGATATGTAACGAACAGCCGTATCCGTTACAATGTCGTGAGAAATGGTTTACGTCTGTAGTAAGACTTGATACGTTAGTGTCATATTTCCCCTGGGACAAAAGAGTCGTTATAATACCTAGCCCTATACAAAGGTAGAATGCATGTTTTCTGATTATTACTTTTTAAACAATATTGTATTCAGCGAAACCTTGATATAATCGATTTAGACGAAGTTACTACGATGCGACGCCAGAATAACGTCTTCATCAATCACCATTTGACCACTGGCATAAACCAAGATAGTATCATTTCACATCTTCGCCCTTGTCATTTTGATAACAAGATGCTTGTTTTCTTTCCCAGAACACCGCGATAGATTGGGCCTGAACATCTTCTTGATAAGGCTTTCAGTTTCTCAGAGACATCATATAAATAATAAACTGTGCTGTCGCTTCACATTGATGCCCGTTACTTTAAGGGGATTAATTCGGTGTTAGTATTGAAAGTTCCATGTGTGTTTAAAATTGGGGAAATATAAAGTTTTAATACGAATTATTTCACAAGCGTCACAAGAAGCTTTACACTTTGAAAGAAGGGCTTTGAACCATTTTGCATGGCTTCAGGTGCAAACAGTATTTATTACTTACATGTGTATACTGATAAATGATTCCAATGTATGTCTCTCCCCTGGAGTGGTTATGAACTTACTACCTCATTGAAATATCGCATTGCTTAATTGAATTTACAGCGGGTTCATACTTTTTATTATGCTATATAACTGATAGTGAAGTATTTTATCACAATGGATAGCTGAATTAAGAATAGTGATACCGTCTTTGTGTCTGCCTCAAACTACGTTTGAAACCTTTCAATCTGTAGTACTAGGTGATGGTGTCCTCTGGGTATATAGCGCATTCACGAGAAACTGAATTTCATAATGATAGGTAAGAGTAAAGGTAGTGTTTTGTGAGACTTTTGGTTTCGCCGTCGGTCAACCATTTTGCCACCAATCAATTTCCGTCTGTAGCTTCAGGGCTAATCTGATGGATGAGCTCGTGGATACAAATGATTTAAGAAGTCCAGACGAAACTTTTTATAGTTAATGCTCACATTAGGACGACTAAACCGCACTGTTGGCATAAGGTCCATCAAAGGGAAAACATGTTTTTATGTCAGTCACTATGCTGTATGAGGTTTTCAGGGATTTCCATGTGTTTTTGTTGGGTAAGCAATTAACATGCCTTTGCGTGTGTTTGTGTTGGGTGCCAGCGATTGTTCGTGAACACCTAGTATCATCACTATTTGATAGTGAGTCATGGACACATGTTTACGATATAGTTCAATTTAAATTGCGTTTTGCAGAAATGAGTTATAATTATTGAAATGTCTTTTGTCGCTTATTTATGATTATGAAAAGGGTTTTGTCGCTTATATTTACCAAGGCACCTTTGATCAGGTATCCTGAAAAGCCCGCATAGCGTCTTGGGGATACATCTGTCATCTTGGGGCCGGTGGGGGCAGCCTCCTGGTTACAGTGTTCGCTCGTCGCGCCGAAGGACAGGGTTCGATTCCCGACATGGTTACAATATGTAAAGCCAATCTTTTTCTTGTGTCCCCCGCCGTGATATTATTGGGATATTTCTACAAACGGCGTTAAGCCACACTTATTCACTTACTCATCTTGATATTAGGTGAGTAAGTGAGTGAGGTTCAACGTCGTTATTGGCAGTATTTCAGTTATATCACGGAGTGTCAGATTGGTGTTGAGGACATCCCGAAATGATGCAGGTCTGAGACATTTATCAGTTTTGTGAAACCAACGAGCACAGTCGTAGTGCTGAAAAAGACATTTGGGATTCGATCCTACGATGATATGGTTCTGTCATGTCAAAGGAACATAACTCTGCACAGCGATTGCGGCGCCTTTAACCGGGACCCTAGTCTGCCATACAGACCCTGAAACAAATACTCGTTAATCCGACATAATCATATGCAATTAACCATGTCGGATTAACGGGACTTGACTGTATATCGAATACAGCCCATGCAAGTCTATAATGTTTGGCAAGTCTAGATTACTGCAGTATCTGAAAATGAAGAACGTCTCTGGGCTCCTTTTTATTATATTCTATAACTATAATTTTACAACTGTTTTTTTCTGAAAAATATGTTCCTTTCTGAGACTAGATGTTAGTCTTCTTGACCCCCCATATCCCTACATGTAAATTGACAATTTAAGAGACCTTGTGGTATCGTACCGATATTTTGAAAAAATAAGTGAATTTTCAAAAGCCGTCTCTTTGTATGGCTTTCGAATGTATGTATTTTAAGTAAGGCCAAAGTCAACGACGTTCCAGTGCCCACCGATCACAACAGTAATGGTAACGACATTACACCCAGTAACAAATATAATTAACTTCTGCACGAGACGTTTGTCTGGAACCTGATAGTGACTCGATGTCGTTACTTTATTTGCATTCATTCATCACGTCAAGTTCATGTCCTTCCGCGTTCATGACCCTTTGGGACATCTGATCTGAAGGTCACGGCAGAGTCGTGTACAGAAAGTGATGGTACAACGCTGATAGTTCAGGCGTTTGAGCCATATCAAGGGGCAGCTCTAACATGAGAAGGGGCAGCTCTAACATGAGAAGAAGACAAAAGTAGCTTAGCGTACAACGATGAAGGTGCAGGTATTTAATCCATATCAAGGTGCAGCTTAACATGAAAAGAAGCGAAAAGTGACCTTGGGTACATCGATGAGGGAGCAGGTATCTTAGCCATATAAAGGGGCAACTCTAACATGAGAAGAAGCCTAAAATGCCTAAGGGCTCAGTCACACATTCAGGATTTTTAGTGCCATTCGTGGCGGGAAATTCACAAACAATCAGATATTGTTTAGGAAGGGTCCAGATTCAATCGTTTCCACCCGAATTCGTCCCGATTCTCCCGTTCTCAATCCGAATCTGATCCGATTTGTATCTTCCGCATGGTAAAAAAACCGATCGAATCTGTCCCGACAACGTCCCGATTCTCCCGAATGTGATCCGACAGAGATCAGCCAGTGAACGGATAGTGAACCGACAAAGACGGTTCGCATTCAGCAAGATCTAGACGCAATCTGGACTCAGTCGACAAGAACCGGCAATGATGTTGTTGTTTGTTTGTTGTTTTACGCCGCACTCAGCAATATTCCAGCTATATGACGGCGGTCTCTAAATAATAGAACCGGCAATGAACAATTCATGCCCGTTCTTCACGACAGCGTCCCGATCCACAGGACACCGTCCAGACAACACAGGACATTGTTACGGTTTTGATCCGATACAGCAGAATCTGTCACGACATAGTCACGATTGTTATCCGACTAGACAAAACGGCCGAGTTTTGTAATGGTTACGGGACGCACCATACTGTCGGGAGTGCTTGGCCGACCTCTCTAGACCTTTCCCGACTCTGTTACGAACGTACACGACTGCGTTTAGACAATGACAGGACATTCCAGTTCATTGAGGATAGTAATCCGACTTTTCACTTCTCGGTTCTTTGCGCTGCCTGATCTCAAACGGGAGCCATAATCGGCACTGTGTGAACGTCCCTTAGGGTACAACGCTGATGGTTTAGGTAATTGAGTCATATCAAGGGCAGCTATAGCATGTGAAGAAGCGTAAAGTGGCTTACGGTACAATGATGAAGGAGCATGTAAACTGACGTCCAAAAGAAACTTTACCAACCTAAATACAACAATAGTGTATGCAGAAAATGTTAATCGTCTGTCACATGTTTGCGAGATAACACGCGAAAAAGTGAAAAACACGTGCACCACGGACAACTGCAAATGCACGTGCGGGTAAGGGTAAGGGTATAAAACGATTGCAACGGCAAGTCAGACATCCACAGTGATAAAAAAACACAAAAGAAATGCCACGACTCACAGTCGAACAACGTGAACGAGCCTTGGGTATGGTACAGATGGGACCCACCCACGCCCATATTGCACGAACCTTCGGTTGCTCCCGTGTTGCCGTTACCAACTTGATATAACGTTACCGACAGACAGGGCGGACCGCTGACAGGCCAAGAACAGGCAGACCCAGGGTGGCCACGCCCCATGATGACCGGTACTTGCGTACCTTACACCTCCGAAATCGCTTCCTGACAGTGACGTCATCGGCGACAAATGCCTTAGGTCACAGGGTTAGTCGACAGTCAGTGGCCAGGAGACTCAGGGCTCATGGAATCAGGGCTTTTAGACCATACAGAGGACAGCTATTGACAGCGCAACATCGTCGTCTGCGATTGAGATCGGCCCGTACTGTACGACGTTGGCAACGACGTGACTGGCAGAGGGTTTGCTTCACTGACGAAAGTCGATTCTGTATGTTTAGGGCTGATAGAAGACAACGTGTTTACCGCCGAAGGGGTGAACGAACGGCGGCTTGTTGCGTGCAGGAGGTCGAACCATATGGTGGAGGGAGTGTCATGGTGTGCAGAGGGATCTGTGGGCAGGAGAGGACACCGCTGGTCATCGTTGACGGAAACTTGACAGCTCAGCGTTACATGGATAACATTCTTCGTCCAGTTGCCCTACCATTTCTCCAACAGCAGCCACGTGGTGTCATTTATCAGCATGACAACGCTAGAGCCCATACAACAAAAATTGTCATTAACTTCTTCGCAGCCAACAACGTCAACGTCCTGCCGTGGCCTGCACGCTCACCCGACATGTCCCCCATAGAACACCCCTGGGACTTGATGGATCGTCGTGTTCGACAACGACCACACTCTCCAGCCAACCGGCAAGAACTGATCTTGGCCCTCCAAGAAAAATGGCGTCAAATCCCACGTGACCTCATCAGACGACTGACTTTTTCTGTGCGTCGAAGAGTTTTTGCGTGTATTGAGGCATTTGGTGGTCACACACGCTACTAATGACTTGTTATTGAACGTGAGCGATTGTTTATGTACTCTGCCTATTGTCCATGATTCTGAAAGCTCGAGTTTTGTACCACACCCAACTTTGGGGGGCTCTGACGTCATTCTCGGTCGCGGTATTATTGTCATTTTCAGTGTTGATTATGTTGATATATTGATCTTCTCAATACACTTTACTTCATGCATGTATGTTTTGTTGTTTTTGAGCAAGAATGTTTTCAAACTCTGTGTACTTGCATCACCCTTGCGAGCTACAAGTCAGATAACCCCGAACCTCTTCCATTCAAGAAATGATGGCACAAGTGTCATCAGATTTGAAGGTCTTTATTCTGTAGATGGAGGTTCTCATAAAGGGTAAAAGACTGTAAGAAATACAAACACAAATGGTTACTTGACCTGGTCGCTAGCATATAATATCATGTGTTTAACAAAAAGTGTCCACATTTTAAAATCATTACGGTAATTTGCTATACAACAAAAATAACAACTTCAAGTTCACAATGCCTTAAAACAGAGTTTAAAGACACACCTAAGCAACATAAAAAATATCCTTTTACATATAACTTTATGCGACAATAAATTATAAGGGAAATTGAACACAGAAATTGAATGCGTCAGCATATTCAAAAAACGCGCGAAAACTTAGTCACCTTACAAGGCTTGTCAAGCGAATTCCCGACATATTATCCTATGACAGCCCAATAAAACTTTACACAAACAATCTTAACCATACTCTCATAAATATACTGCCAATACTGACACTGTGGTGTGTCACAAGTGGTCAAAACCTAATTTTCCTTATTGCGAGAGCGAACGGCGTGGTTTGTCTCGCTTACCTTTACGCAACGACAAATTTGACTCATGCACAGGAGAGCTCCGACAGCCAGGGAGCATACATTGCGGGAAACTGTTACGCTGTAACAGCACACTCTGGTAAAGTTTCTTTTGGACCTTAGTTTATTTGAGTCATATCAAAGAGCAGCTCTAACATGGGGGATGCCCAAATTGAAGTTATTCTGGCTGTAGACATCTACCACGATACATTGTCATTTAGTCTAAGGTTATTATCACATTTGTCAGCAGGTAATTAGTTTACATCAGGTGCAGGCATTGAAAAAATTGGTAAACCACATCTAAACATAGGGTTCTCTGAATAATAAATGTTATTCAAATGAAGTTAACGAAGACATTTATTACACTGACATAGAAAAAAGGAAAACGTCTACAGGTGATATATCATCGCCCATAATGTTCACCACAAGTGTTGATTTTTTAATAGATGATAGGCCCAAACACTGATACTTCAAATAGGCATTAGGTTTTGCTTTTTTGAATAAGCAGGATTATCGGTATGGAACAAATGCCAATATGAGTTGGAGAATGGGATACCAACACGTTCTTGCTGCGATTGTATTGAGTAAGCAGTTGAATGTATCTTCTAGCCTGGAATCATACGTCAACACTACGTAAGGAGTGCGCGTTAGAGTGAGTGGGTTAGTTTTTATGCCGCTTCTAACACTATTCCAGCACTATTTCTGGGCTTCACACATTCTACCCTAGTCTGTCTCACAGTCCCTGAACCATTTTATTTTCCTTTCCGCCCTGTCCTTACTGTAATGCCAAAGCCTTGAATGTAGCAAGTCTTGAATTTCCAAACGTTTCTTGATCTTAATGGGGCTCCTTTTCAAATGAAATGTAGTTGTTGTTTTTTTTATGAAAATTATGTTTTCAGAAACTATGTGTTGGTCTAATTGTACCCTCGTGGGTAATCGAACAATGGTCTTCGGCTTTACGAGCAAACGCGTCAACCACTAGGCTACCCCATTATCCCAATACATGTTAAAGGGGAACTAGGCTCCTAAAAGTGGCAGTCCAAACAAATTTCAATCAATCGTTCAAACAGTTTGGTTATCTATCATCTAACCTTTTACTGTGTGTATCATACTTACAGTTATTGATTACCCTAACAAGCCAGATACAATGTCGTCCCAGTTTCACGCATTGCACCAAATATACAGTCAAGACTTTGTAGCCCATTTTCAGTCAAAGTAGGGGGCACGGGTGGCCCAGTCGTCTAAGGCGCCGCGATTCGCTGTGCAGAGTTGCGTCCCTTGGGCACGCCAGAAACCTATGATTGTGGGTTCGAATCCCGGTTCGACCCGATTATGTTTCTAGGTTTGTCAGCACCATACCCGTGCTCGTGGGTTTCACCGAAGTGGTTAACGTCTGAGACCTGCATCACTTCGGGCTTTCCTCCCACATTAAGCTGACACGCCGTGATATAACTGGAATACTGTTAAAAGCGGCGTTAAACCCAACTCACTCACTCACTCACTCAGTCAAAGTCTTGGGTGTATAGTATCCTTTTGTGTTTTTCAAAATCTTCAGTTCATTCAGGTTGAATACACATACAGGTACTGAAATAAAACTGCGGGTCAACATCTTGTTTCCTTAAAAGCGAACCTACTATTTCCAAGACTTTGTAGCCCATTTTCAGTCAAAGTCTTGGAAATAGTAAGCTCGCCTTAAAGGAAACAAGTGTTCGTATTTGCGCTATCGCCTTACAGTCAGACTGATGTTGACCCGCAGTATTATTTCATCATCTGGATGTGTATTCAACCTGAATGAACTAAAGATTTTGAAAAAAACACAAAAAGGAAACTTATTAACGTCCAAAAGGAATAATTGTATTGGGTAAATTCTTTATGTTTGATTGACGATTTTAGTAATGATGTAAATATTTCTATAACCAATTTTCACCCAAAAAACTCCCCTGGGGAAGGAATTGTACAGGACTACAAAGGAAGTAAGTCATGTGATATTAATAATCCATCATGTTTATATTGTGTATAATTGTTACTTCAATCTCACAGGCTAATCTAATCAATTTTAGGTTAATGTGCTTGTGTGCTATTCTAAATATGTAATTGACACATTAGATGACCCAAGGGTTGCCATATTGAAAGTTGATTCGCGTTACTGGGAAATGTTATTCCATCGCATGCTTCAAGGACATTTGACTTTATGACGATGTTGTCTTTTTGCGACGAATCACTGTGTTGATTACTGTTTAGGGATTAGCTAATTTGTTTTTTCACAAAAAGAATTGCTGAACAAGAAATAAAGAATTGTTAGCTTATTTGATCACGTTTTCGTGTTTGATTGAAAAAAATTAAGTTATTATAAAACTAATTGGAGACATATCTCAAAGGGATGTCAGGCTTACACAGTGGCCCTCCTGCCTCGTAACTGGTGACCCTAGTCATGACACTGCATTGGCAATGGACGCCAGAGAAGTGTTTATATGCTGGTTGTAATTTGCTACGTGGGCATGGACCAGCCTCTGTATATCAGAGGAATTAGACCACAGAACTATTGTCTACTTTCAGCAAACAAATAAAAAATTGGCGCAGATTTTATCTGTGAAGCAACGTAATGTACTTCTCAAAGTGAGTGAATGAATAGTGTTTAGCGCCGCATTAGCAATATAGCAGCTATATGTACACGAGGAGATTTCTCACGAAGTGTAATTATGATACAGTCAAACACTGTTGTGTCGAACTCTGAAGTGTCGAACGTACGGTTGTCTCGAAGCAAAAGCTTGGTCCCTGCGTATTCATTCTTTATTCATTATTTTCGGTTGTGTCGAACCACGGATAACGCGAAGTGTTTACGACACAACGGTTTTTGACAGTAATCGATAACTTATCTACAGCTAATTTTGTTTTGATATATTTCACATCTATTGATATATTCCTTCACCTCAATTGCTTCGATGGACCTTTAAGTTGTATGATGCATGATTCACCAATTGACGTGGATGCCGAGCGCGAGACTCCTACCAGGTGCTGGAGACACACGTAATTACATACATCTTGATCTACGATTGCAACGACGCGTCAACGAACGGCGGGTGCAATGAACCAAGTGCTTCGATCTGGAGTCAAACAATCCCAGAAGCACACAACATTAGACATAAAACATTGTATGATATTTCTATTTTAGACCGACCTCCTACAACCACAACATACCTTTCCATTGTGGTTACACTGATCATGACGGCAAGGCAACTTCTTGGCATTGCCACATGTTCGTCTGTAAATAGATATGATTGTAAACCGCCCCGTTGAATATTGTGTGTGTCGTCCTGATTTTACGAAAGGGGAATCAGAATTTTTAGGTGTTCTGAGCGAAAGCTACAAGTTTCGTAAAACCAGGTTTGATACAATTTCTTACATTAACCATCATGAAGAATGTAGTTGATTTATTAGTTCTTGCAACCGCCTCCGTGGTCTAATGGTAGAGCGTCCGCCCGGAGAGCGGAAGGTCCGGGGTTCGATACCCGGCCGCGTCATACCAAAAGACGTTAAAAGATGGTACTTGTTGTTACCCTGTCTGGCGCTCGGCATTAAGGGGCTAAAACAAGGACTGGTCGGCTCGGAGTCAGTAAACTGTGTCTGAGTGGGGTATCCATGTTAAACTGCGGCATGGTATCTCAGTGATCTAGCCCAATAAATCGGCATCAGTCCGGACTAGTACAAGCAGCCATACACACACACACATACACGTGCATGCACGTCGCTATATAAGTGCAATAATCTTGGACGCGACGTTAAACCCCATTTCACATTACCTATTAGTACTTGCAAGTGTCACACTCATGTTGTACGTGCCGACTGAAGAAGATCAGACGGTCAGACGGTCAGGTTCGGTAACTTTGTGCGTAATCGTGTCCCGATGTCGTGGTTCGTTTGTCAAGCTGTCACGGGTTTAAATCACTAAATCATTAATAGGTATACACACCGTTATATGCTGGAATATTGCTGTCTGCGGCATAAAACAACGTTGACTGACGAGATGAAAGTGATTGGCTGCCATCAGTACTGTCGCCTGGCATCCAACATGACAACACTCGGAGGCAAGGCAGTGGTCATCTGAGGAACATTTGATTCGTTTCTAATGTAAGACTAACTGACTGAGTATGGTTTTACGCCGCTTTTAGCAATATTCCAGCAACATCACGGCGGGGGACACCAGAAATGGGCTTCACACATTGTACCCATGTCGGGAATCGAACCCGGGTCTTCGGCGTGATGAGCGAACGCTTTAACCACTAGGCTATCCGACTGCCCCTTCTAATGTAAGAACTGTCAATGATCCTGTAATTTATCGATTCCTTTATATTACTTTCTCTTTCATGTAATTCACCAACCCCATGTGAACGGGGTTGCTTAAAAGTTCAATGTTTTGTGTGAACTTGACCGCCGTCGCCGCAGTTTATGTTTGAAATCACGTATTGCTTGGACATCTTAGGGATATCACGACATGTACGATGTCTCCTTAATAACCCGGAACTCATTTCCGACGCATTGATCAGTCATGTTAGGGGTATTGTTCATCTTCAAGGTTTGTTTACCGTCTATCGAATTAATTGTAGGTTAATGAACCTTAAGACATGTCATCTTAGGGCGTGAGCGTGATCAGAGTAAGGTATGAGTGATCTAAATGTACGAATGAATGGCGGATTTCTATACGTCCTCCAGAGTTGAATCCGAAGTTCATACGTAGGCAAATACATTATTCACAATACTCGTGTATAAACAAAACAAGCTGGTGATACAGCGTCCATGAATACATAGTTTACGATGTACAGTTTGTGTACAGTTTGTGTAAGCAGCTGGCGTATATGTCTGGTAGATATACACAAGCTGTCTCTATAAATTCCATATTAAGTAGCAAACAGACAGACAATTGCGTCAGTTAAATCTGCACCCAGAAACAGTGAAAGAGCTTTATCGTCGTCGAGTATATCTATTTTCACATTTACATTGATATCAAGTTTTTCAATCAGACATGAAAAGACATAAAGATTCACAGTGCAAACTAATATGGCAATCATAATCATAGCAATCTCTGTTGCAATGGTTAAATTCGTTGGATAATTTTGCTCTTGATCTTATTTTAAGTAATGTGCCAGGGGATGTAGATGCATCATATTATAGTATAAAGACCATGCAAACGTAGGCGTGTATGACAAACACAGAGACATAGTCTATCGCGGTATTATGAATACCGTCTGTCTCCGTGCAAACGTAGGCGTGTATGACAAACACAGAGACAGAGTCTATCGCGGTATTATGAATACCGTCTGTCTCCGTGCAAACGTAGGCGTGTATGACAAACACAGAGACAGAGTCTATCGCGGTATTATGAATACCGTCTGTCTCCGTGTTTGTCTCTAATCTACATTTATCTATACAATCAGTCATTGACAAAATTCAAGTGGTAGAAATTACCCTTTTACCAAAAGAAATATCGTTCTGTACCTTAAGTAATTTGTTTGTTTGTTTGTTGTTTAACGCCGCACTCAGCAATATTCCAGCTATATGACGGCGGTCTGTAAAATAATCGAGTCTGGACCAGACAATCCAGTGATTGACATCTTGAGCATCGATCCACACAATTTGGATCGATGACATGCATCAACCAAGTCAGCGAGCCTGACCACCCGATCCCGTTAGTCGCCTTTTACGACAAGCATAGTCGCCTTTTACGGCAAGTATGTGTTGCTGAAGACCAATCTTCACGGGTCTTAAATAATTTGAATGTATTTACCCTATAAGGCTGGTAACGACCCACAGACAAAAAGCTTGGGGAGTGAATCACTCTTTCCCCTACCTTGACCCATGTAGCAGGGTGGAGGTCCGAATCATTAAGGCCAAGAGATCGTATTGAATTAACACATTTCGACACGTTACTCTTTATGATGATTCCGCCAGAGCTGTCAATCATCATGATATAAGTAGTAGGTCACTGTGCCCTATTTTCAGCAGCAAATTGTAATTAGGCGGTCAATTGTAGTGAGTAAGTATAGTTTTACGCCGCTTTTAGCAATATCACGCCGGGGACACCCGAAATGGGCTTCACACATTGTACCCACGTCGGGAATCGAACCCGGGTTTTCAGCGTGACGGGCGAACGCTTTAACCACAAGGCTACCCGACCGCCCGCGGTCAATTGTAATAACTGTGGTTTTACAATTTACGTCGTGACAATGTTCTATTTAGTTGTAGAATTCCACCTAGGAACATGAGATTAACTATTCGATAGCCCGTAAGAATGTTATTGAAATACAAGATACTAAAGGCCAAAGCGTCATACACTCAAAACTGTACTACGTTAAGACAAAGTCAAGAGGGGGTTTCTAAAGTAGTAGGGTGACATTTGGAACATATCATCCTGAGGGCTAGACATTGAAATGGTTAGATTTTGAGTGACTTTCGTTGAAGGCCATGATATGTTAGCACATATGCTTTCAACGAGACATCATCAATCATGCGATTCGCGAAAATTAAAGGGTAAAGACTATTGAAGAAGAAGAGCAGACAACTAAACATCTCATCAAAGTATCGCGCCACCAAGAGTTTTTGATAATTAGACTAGAGATGGGTAAGGAGAAGCTGCAATGCGAAACAAAAGGAATTAAAAGTGTTACTTAATGTCAAATAATATGTTAATTTTAGGAATAATAGGGAAAATGAGCATTTGCAAAAAAAAGCAACTTTATTCGCCAGCGACTACAGGGACTGTAGCTGGGGATAAATAGGGACAGTGTGTGTATGGTAACTGTCAGAAATAAGATGGACAGATCAACATCTAAGTGTCTCAGTTCCGTTCTACCAATATCACACTTAAATGATCAACAGTTTAAGTCAATATGTGGTGTAGCAGCCCCGTACACTGATCACGGATCCACATCTGTCTCCTCATGCTCAAAATCAGACGCCGGATCCTCAAATAAGGGATGTGTTGCCATTCCTGATGCAATACCTGGGTCACTTCTAACCCTGCGTCGCAACTGATCCCACATATGCTTTATTGGATTTAAGTCTGGGGTTATGGCGTTGTTCTGGAGATGGTCAGTCACAGCTCGGGACAATTGGGGTCAGGCACTGTCGTCCATGAAGACAGGACGTGTCGCAAGTGCATGGTAATCAAAATTAGGTCCAGCATGGTATCTTGGTACCTTTGTCCGAGTTTGACCAAATCAAGTTTACAATCAAAGGAACATCATCCCCAAAACATCACTGTGCCTCCTCCACATGCCACGGCGACTTGGATGCTGCGTTGATAATAAGATGTTCATCTTTGCCTCCAGTCAAGACTCCTACATCAGTGCGGTGCAATAAAAACCGACTCTCGTCAGAACAATCATAGATCTTCCTTCATGACCTCAAGTTCCAGTGTGATCGACACCAGTCTAAACGGTCCCGCATGTATCCCGCATCTTAGCTACGGGCATTGAGCGTTACGTTTCTAAGTTGGACTGCGCTGGACATGTGTTTCCTAAAACCAAAAAAGCTTCTGTTGCGGCAAGAATATGCACGCTCTTACCTGGTTGACATTAAAAAACTATTTGCATTTAGATGACAACCTATTGATAACGAGCAACAGTATTTTTAATCACGAAAATCCGTATACTACTATATATGCAATTCAAAATAACATCAACAAGCGACCCGTGAAGATCCGGCGACTATGCTTGTCGTAAGAGGCGACTAACGGGATCGGGTTGATGCATGTCAACGGCGGAGTTTAACAACAAACAAACAAACATCAACAAGCCCCACTTTGGGATTCCGGGCTTAAAGAATTTGAAACCTTCAGCTTTCCAGAACACAATACAGTGTGTGTGATCTGGTTCGTTGGTTCTGTTCTCTATAAAAAAAATAGTGACTTGGTCATTTGTCCAAATTGGACTACTTGCGAGCCACGGTCCTATTTCTATTATATTGCTTAATGACAAGAACACGCTGATACTGGTTATATAAAGGACACGATGTAGGTAATTATTCTCTAATGATTTCCGCTAGGTCCGTTCCCGTAATGGGTGCTTGACATGGACAACATCAACTACGCAGTTGCATACGCTTGTCAGTGGTGAATGCACTGCTACAAGGACGTCACAATACCATATCCCCACAACGCCATGAAAAGGCTAATTAATCTTCATTGCTACTGTATACTTGAATATTATTTCCATTATTTACACATTATTAACTCAACAAACTGACAAAGCAATGACCGCATAATATTCCTGTTTATTGTCTTCATTTGACCTGACGAGGCGAGTCACACAGAGGTCACACAGAGGTCATGTGCGAAATGTAAAGTTGTTTGTTTGTTGTTCAGCAATCAGCAATATTCAAGCTACATGACGGGCCCAGACAAACCAGTGATTGACACCACGAACATCGATTTATTCAACTTCACTACGATGCCATGAAGGCGCACTCACTGTATTTTGGGATGCAACGGGTGTGATCCTTGGTGATCACTTAGAAAGTAAAAAAAAACTATTATCTGTGCCTACTGTGCTGATATGCTTCATCGCCTGAGAGATTCTATCAAAGAAAGGCGGTGAGGAATGCTGACTGCTGGAGTTCTACTACTTCATGATAATGCCTCTTCTTACATCTCTCGACTTGCAAAGGCTTCTGTGCGACAATGTGGTTTCAAAGAGATTCCTCAACTTCCATAATCGCTAGACCTGGCACCAAAGGATTTCCACCTGTTTCTTACACTGAATGAACACCTTCGAGGAAAGAGCTATGACGACAAAAATTACTTCAAAGCTGCCGTGAATGGGTTTTCAGGGTGGCTTTAGAAAACGTCTTCGTGACTGGATTTGAAAAGATTCACTATCGATATGAGAAGTGTTTTGAAAAGCAGAGAGATTTTGATGAAAAATAAAATTAAAAACACTTTCACAATTGTTAGTTTTGTTTGTTAGGCTCAGAACGTTTTGAGAAGCCCTCGTATATTAATTCTTTTGCATTTGTTTGCAGGCTGTCGGATGTGTTTTTCGTGTTTTGATCATATCTTGTCTTCAAACGTGTTGTCTCGTGTTTTTAAATAGGCAACTGTCTGGTGTGTCATCCGAATAACAAACTGCCTTCCTGTCAAAGGTCGAAGGAAATAAGTCCATTGGAATGAATCATCTAAGACATCCCTCGGGAACAGGTATTTGACTTCCAAGAAAATGCAGCCTACGGCAGATCCATCATGCTGAGAACAGGGATTCAGAAGCTGAATTTTCTTGCCAGCGTAATCAGCAGTCCCGTATAGGTTTCTGCTTCTGTGAGATATAGATAACGGTACTCATAAAACAGTCGAGAGGAGGCAGAGCGCCAGTCCCACCCCCACCCCTTCCCCGGTTTCGAATCTAATAATCGTCCTGATTATGACAATCCCGTGGGTTTCGCCAAAGTGGTTGGTTGGTTGGTTGGTTTGTTGTTTAACGCCGCACTCAGCAATATTCCAGCTATATGACGGCGGTCTGTAAATAATCGAGTCAGGACCAGACAATCCAGTGATTAATATCATGAGCATCGATCCACGCAATTGGGATCGATGACATGCATCAACAAAGTCAGCGAGCCTGACCCCCCGATCCCGTTAGTCGCCTTTTACGACAAGCATAGTCACCTTTTACGGCAAGCATGGGTTGCTGAAGACCTATAATTCTACCCCGGAATATTCACGGGTCTCGCCAAAGTGGAAAAAGTCTAAGACCTGTACGACATTGATATTCATCTACATGTATAATGTACATTAAATTGTCATGTCGTGATTTTGTTACATTTCCAAATTTAACGCATCAGTGGCCAAACTCATGTCCGATGCAATTCCTTACATTGACAACTGACTTGTCATTGCATGTTTGTGACGGGAATCACCGGCGGGCCTGGATACGCTCACCTTTTGGCGAACACTTGGTACTATCCTCACTGTTTGATAGCGATTCATAGACAAATACTCATGATATAGTCGGAATCATGCAAGGGACTCTGCTTTAGAAAAAAATTCTTATGACTCTGGAAAGAGTTTTCTCGCTTTGTTTTAATTAAACATTCACTCACTGGGTTAAAAAAAAATACATTTATCCTTCCAGACAATTGGATTCGTTCTCCCGGAAATGTGTTTAGCTGGGAACATTAGACCCGAAATAAGGAGGTTCACATATATACTTTTTTGCTGTTCTTGATACAAATGTTTGATTAGAGCAAGACTTTTTAATGTAGACTTTTGGTCGTCTTGTTGGAAATTCCATTTCGCCCGTACTCTTTTCCTTTTCTCGAGATATGAGTATAAATGCACCGGTGTTTGTAATTTACGTAGTGTTACGCTGATCTCTCACTGATAGTCCCAAACGATTATTCATAGCCTATACACCTCAATATTCATACTTCAAATAGTGTAATCGCCCTCCGCCGCCAGATAGCTTGAACATAGCAGATTGTGCCGTTTAACAACAAACAAACTGTGTAATCGTCCCTACGATAGATATACCTTTGATGTAAAATATATAAGCTATTGTAATATGCTCTGGTGGTATGCATATTGGTTAGAATTTTGGCACACCATTTAGAATGTGAAACATTACAATGACATGACACGTTATGCATATTGGTTAGAATTTTGGCACACCATTTAGAATGTGAAACATTACAATGACATGATACATGACAATAAGTATTTTCATGCTATTATTACCACAAAATAGATTATATTTGGCCCTGACATACCATCTTTGTTACGAGTTATCTACGATGGGATTTCTGTCGTCTAAGGACAACTCCCGATTTGTTGATAAACTTCCAAGGCTGAATCGCGTTTTTAAGGAGTTCATTACTGTTCGCCGTGTCTCTGATTGTTAAGTAAGTGACATATGGAAACCCTCAAGCATGAGGTCTTACGCCCACCTACTGCTGGGTGAGTGGTTAAATCTTGCCAAGATAAGCTCAAGATACCTCCAAAACAGCGAGTTCCTTCAATCGGATAACTTACAAGTACTGCCAACAAAAACCTTATCAGCTTAAAAAAAATATATCGAAAGCAAGACATGTGTTTACGGCTACAGGGCTAAAAAGTTACGAAGATGTTTCACACGCAGGATGCAGCCGTCGGATGAGTTTGTGTATTTATTGATACCATGGTCTGTGGTGTGGCAAGTGCAAGACTGTTGATACAAGTTCTAGAAACAAGTGATACAATGAAAACTATCGTACTTTTTTAATGAAAGTCAGCATCCGTTTATGTACACTGTCGGTATATTTCTGTAACAGGTAACTCTAAAATGGAGACTAAACATAACATAGTTTATGTAACTATCAACGGGCTACCGTAAATGTGGATGCGAGTGGAGTGTAGTCTTCTAAAATTGGTATGTGCCACTAAACCATCCATGATTCCTCCTCTCAATCTCACTGAATAATGCATGCTGCACACCACTACACGCGCTCTACACTGACAAAGGTAACGGACTCAGTCAGAACTTCATTTCCTAAAACCATCTGAATGCCAAGAACATGTACTAAAGTAGTTTAAACATTTATGCCGAGGAAGACTAAATAACGAGATTACCCGGAGAACCAGCTAGTAATTCAGGAAGCTAAAAAGAATCATCGCAGGGATTTGGGAGGCTCCACCGTTTGCCTCAAACCATTACACCAGCTTTGCGGGACTTCCTGAGGTACATCAGGTTAAGACGAGCGTGTGATGCTGTCCATGAAGGATGCGGTCGTGAGCATTCACTGGCTGCCCTTAGTGGTCAATACGATGCCCAATTCTGACAGTGATAGAGCGAAATGTGACTCCAAAACCTCTTTGTCTACGTTCACAGTATGAGTCTATTTACACTCGTCCCAGGTCAAGATTAATACATCTTTAGAGGATTGATTCCGAAACAATGTGCACTCAACACTACAAAAGATTCGAGTAAGACGGCCTTATTAGAACATGCTGCGACGGAAAAAGTTGGGATGTAAAATCAATAAGGAAGATGTCAAGGTTGCATTTATGGAATTAAGATGTTTAGGAAACATCAATAACACATATTAGGAAGGAAATCTTTTCTCTAATATAGAAGGACTCGGTTGCAGAATCAGCAGGTGGTTGAAATGAATCGTGAAATGCGAAGTCTAATTCAGGGATCAGATAATGTTTTAAGAGACGTTTAAGCAGTTTACTCTATTGGCATCTTGAAGAGATTTTAAGCAAGACAAGAACCAGGTTTTTGTAACAGATTTTAAGATATATTTCATCGAGGTCAGGTTTTATTAGCGTTTGTAACATCCTACCTCAGGGATGTTACAGGGTTTGAAGTTTGAGAAACAACATCAGAGGCGACGTGAACTTCAATTTGTCAGTAAACGAAAAGCAGGAACCTCCGAAATAAAAAAAATGACGCCACAGGGCTGAAGAAATGAAATAAAAGTGGCAACATAAAATATACATCCATGTTTTATAGTGGCTGAAAAAAGCTAAGATAGTTATTTGATGTAATGTATTTGATACGGGTATCATTGTTGTGTTTTGGACTTTTAGTTTGCAGTGTTTCTGCAATTTTTTTCTGCCTGGTAACGTTTTATAATTTACGTTTGTGATTCTTTAGAAAAATCCAACTATCAAGCGTATGGTTTCTTTTGCCCAGCAGTTTATGAAGCATTTACTCAGAACATGATTACGTGTACGTACGAACACGATTGAATCAATGGCATTTGGTGAAAAAAACTACTTCATCATCATCACCTTCATCATCATCATTATCCTCCTCATCATCATCATCTTCATTTGAGGCACGAGTGGCCCAGTCGTCTAAGGCGCCGCAATTCCCAGTGCAGAGTTGCACGCCAGGAACCTATGATGGTGGGTTGGAATCCCGGTTTGCCCCGATTATGTTTCTAGGTTTGTCAGCACCATACCCGTGCTCCTGGGTTTCACCGAAGTGGAAAACGTGGGGCTTTCCTCCCACATTAAGCTGTCACACCGTGATATTACTGGAATACTGTTAAAAGCGGCGTTAAACCCAACTCACTTACTAACTTCGTTCAGCATGGATGTAGGCCATCGGCCCATACAGCTTTAGTAGAAGCCAACGTAAAGTTTTTGTTACACATCAACACTATTGTTTCTTAATTGCTTGGCATGAAATACAAACATTGCCAAGTGTTTCGTTGTTATTAACAGGCATCAGTATGTTATATTTCTGTAAAAACAGGATGCCCATTTCTTTGGTTTGTTTCTGTGTTTCATAGATAGGATCCACACTGAGACTAGGCGACACGCATTAACTGTAAGATACTTTATGTAAGACTCAATAAAGAAAGAACTTTAAAATGGTGAATAGGACAATATTCCTATAGTTGGAATATTGCTGAGTAGGGCAACAACAAATAAACAAACAAAACAAACATTTTAGGTGACCGCCGTCGTGGTGTTGGTGGAATATCGAAAAATGGCTTTAAAATTATTCACTCATTCACAAATAGTTCGGTTTTGTTTTGTTTGTTGTTTAACGCCGCACTCAGCAATATTCAAGCTATATGACGGCGGTCTGTACATAATCGAGTCTGGACCAGACAATCCAGTGATTGCCATCATGAGCATCGATCCACGCAATTGGGATCGATGACAGGCATCAACCAAGTCAGCGAGCCTGACCACCCGATCCCTTTAGTCGCCTCACTCACTGATTTTACCAGGCTTTGCCGGATTCATTTCCTTAATGTGTTTTGTTTTGGGGTTTTTACAACTACCTTCTCATATCTGAGATAACAGTTTAACCTCTGTCAAAAGTTTATTGAATTTGTTGTTCCAGTTCTTTTTTACTCTAAAGCGACAATTTATTTTATTCAAAACGTCAGACGTTTTTGTAGAGGAGATCCTTTACCGTTCCCTCGACAGACGGTTAAACGTGCGATTTCCAGCTATTTTATGGTATATCTGTCACCTGTAATTTTAGTAAAGGTCAAGTTACTACACAAAGCAAAAATGACCAAATGTCCGCCTACACAATTGACTGCTTAAAGGAGAATGTTGATGACTGTCAGGCTGGAGTCCCTGGGTAACCATTCGGATATCCAGCGTTGCATTCTATCACTGTCAGTAAAGCTGTTGCGAGAAGGCTATCAATTGCGGTCAGTCAATCCAGATAATGTCCATTCCATGGATCAGCTGGCAAACAATTTCATAAAGGAGACCGACATTGCTGGCCATTTCCATAAAGTCCACATGACAAGAATATAATGAAGAAGACGTTCACGCGAGTGTTGTTCCTGCAACGGGGAAAGCAATTGACAGCTGGCTGGTGGCGTTGACATTAATTTCTGCATGGGTGTTTTGTTCGATTGCTTCGTTTGTTATTTGGACTGACGAAATTTGGAGGGCCATCATTCAATTATATTAACATAATTAATGTCATGTTGAATTTTTTATTGTTTCAAAGTTACGCAAAACACATGTCAACCGTGTTACTCTAAAAACGGACTGACATGGATTTCTGTCATCTTTGCAATGGTCAGAGCTTCTCCCTGAGTGCGGGGGCGTTTTAGTTTCATGGTCGCCATGACAATTCTGAAGAGAGAATTAAAAGATGCGTGGCGCAGGAAGCTAACCTGATGTGTCTCAAGTTTTCGGGTTTTCCATTAAGTTTCATTTTACCAGTCAAAGGTTTATCTGTCGAATGTGGTTGAATTCACGACAGGAAGGGAGATTTATCCTCAAGACTTGGGATCGCCAATCTGGTGTTTGGGGGCTGGGTTAGATGAATGTCTATTAATGTGACTGTACATTTTAACGTTTTCACACCCCATTACGCACTTGCACTTACTTTCTTTTTAGGGCCATTTGTTTTTGTATTTTTTTCTTGAAATTTCAAGATACAAGGTAAGTTGATATTTCAAGGTAATAAGTTGAAACTTCAAGTCACAAAGTTGAAATTTGAATTTATTATCTTGAAATTTCAAGATCATTATCTTGAAATTTCAAGATCATTATCTTGAAATTCGATTTAGTATGTATATTGAAATTCCAACATATCATCTTGGAATTTCAGCTGCTCTTGGTAAATGGTTAACATGCTCTTCTGGAAACTACGGAAGCCTTTTAGGGCCATTTGTTTTTACTTGACATGTCAAGATACCAATGAAGTTTCAACTTAGTATCTTGAAATTTCAAGAGAGAAAAAACGGCCCTAAAAGGCTTCCGTAGTTTCCGGAAGAGCATGTTTACCATTTACCAAGAGCAGTTGAAATTTCAAGGTAAAGCCCACGAATTTAGAAACACGTGAATATATATATATACTTATATACTTGACTCCAGCATGGGTGATCTATCATGCTATATTAATGCATTATAGGCGGGTGGCCTGCCACTGAATAAATTGTCTGTCTATCTGTCGTCTGATATTGGAGACTGACTGTTATACCTTGGCTTTGACGTTTTGAATTAGAATGACATCCACATCCATTTCGCATTAAGATTTCTTACTAATCTGTCATTGCACATATATTCAAACCGTTTACGCCCCTTTTAGCATGATCGGATTGTTAGATTTTTGAACATCTCTCTTTTTAAAACATTCTCCAACAAACCTACATCCGATTCACTTTCACCAGCCAGTCCCTCAGTATTCTGAGATCACGTCGCCCAATAGCTATTCATTATATTGAATGTAATATGTAGAACCTTGGTTCGTGTTGTGTGAAAGATGTACGCAACCATTGGGTGAACACTATTTGTCAGAAACGCATATACACATGAAATGACAACAGAGGACAACCATCAATTCCCAAAGTGTTCCCCAAGTCTGCCGCAAGAAAGCAGACTGAAGCTGGGTCGGTATCTCACATTAAATTGTGTGCGTCAAAGGTTGACTTTCTACCCCCGTATACCAATTATTCATTCACTTATTGTAATGTGTATTGACCGCAATCGAGCCGTTTGTAATTACAGTGTGACAAAACCTGGTCGTTTGCAAGTAATCACCTCTTACGATACAATGGGCCACATTATTATATAAATGCATCGGTCATCAATGATTAGTACATTAAGGGTGAGGGGGGATTAACATATCCGAGCGTTAGGGAATATTGTTTGGTGCTACAAAATGAAATGGGCTTGTCCTCAGCCTGACAAACTAACGCTTTCTCCTCGAAGCTACTCCACTGCAGCCCCATGCAAGTAGATCCGTGAAGATCCTGGTTAGATTAGGTCTTCAGCAACCCATGCTTGTCGTAAAAGGTGACTATGCTTGTCGTAAAAGGCGACAAACGGGATCGGGTGGTCAGGCTCGCTGACTTGGTTGACGCTTGTCATCGATCCCAATTGCGTGGATGGATGCTCATGATATCAATCACTGGATTGTCTGGTCCAGACTCGATTATTTACAGACCGCCGCCATATAGCTGGAATATTGCTGAGTGCGGCGTTAAACAACAAACCAACCAACCAACCAACCAACCAACCCATGCAAGTATTGAAAATGTGTTCACTTTGATACAGAGATGTGGCGCTTTCTTACATTTCTGGTTCATAAAGGGTAAAGCAATAGTAGGGAAATTGATAGTTGGCTAATGTTGAACGGTATCAGATCATCGATATGACTGAATAGATTGAGCTAAGCTTCTTGGCAAAATTTCCGTGTTTTGATCTTGCCAATTCCGATTCATGTGGGGATATATTAATGTTACTTCTTGCTTAAATATAACATCTTTATTCACATCGATGATAGCAATGACAAAGTTCAAATATTGTTAACGATACAGATTTAATCATACCTACGATCACCACGCTTAGAGTGAAAAATATCCCATGGATCAAGACATGAATGTATTGATGGAATTAAACTTAATACTTTTTGAGAATGCAAAAC
Source organism: Haliotis rufescens (assembly GCF_023055435.1). Classification (NCBI taxonomy): domain Eukaryota; kingdom Metazoa; phylum Mollusca; class Gastropoda; order Lepetellida; family Haliotidae; genus Haliotis; species Haliotis rufescens. The sequence goes on along the minus strand of NW_025964001.1, from coordinate 7,313,648 downwards.
AATGTAAAAATCCTTTGAGGTTTTGAAAAGTATCAATTCCTCTTGTCTGTGATACTTTCTGTGAATATAAGATATGTCTTTCAATGATTTCGTTTAGGATTATGGTTAATCTTTGAGACTGGGATTTCGTGGTGCATTTGATGGACCGAGCAATAAATCTCTCTTTTCAAGGATTTTTATGGATCTTTGCAATCAAGCACAAAAGAAAAATGGGCAAGTCTGCAGATTTTGGAGACAGGCCAAAAGTTGATGATAGTACTCATGCGTGGCTTTCTCAGTAAACACGTGGCATTATTTGATAGGTCACTTATGATACGTTCTTAGATATAAAAAATAAAGTCGTCATGCTTACACATAACGTTAATTTGAAATCTAGTCAGTGGGAACAACTACGACGTTTTTATGAAGGGCAGCAATCCCCTGTATGACAGCTTGCTAGGACAGGAATGGGTTTATGCCAACTGTTTCCGTTATCAGTGTGTGCACTCTACGAATGACGACATCCCGCACTCACCTAAGGTGAGGTGAAATTGGGTTTAACGTCGCGTCCAAGATTATTGCACTTATATAGCGACGTGCATGTACGTGTGTGTGTGTGTGTGTGTGTGTGTGTGTGGCTGCTGGTACTAGTCCGGACTGATGCCGATTTGTAGTGCTAGCCCACTGAGATACCATGCCGCAGTTTAACATGAATACCCCACTCAGACACAGTATACTGACTCCGAGCCGACCAGTCCTTATTTTAGCCCCTTAATGCCGAGCGCCAGACAGGGTAACAACAAGTACCATCTTTTAACGTCTTTTGGTATGACGCGGCCGGGTATCGAACCCCGGACTTCCGCTCTCCGGGCGGCCGCTCTACTACTAGACCACGGAGGCTGTCGCACTCACCTAAGCCACCCCGAAAGACATATAACATGTTAATCTTCTATTGGCCTATTTTGAGTACTATGTACAGTAATGCCTTCGGTGTTTTAGACCTGGGCCAAAGGGGATTACTATTCAGGATAACCGGCTTACATAGTATTACAGTGAACATAGTTCTTGCTGAAGGTTGTTTTCTAATTACTTTTGTTCATCTACCCTCCTGGTGTTTAATATCGTATTGGTATTGCGATAAAACCCTGTCAGCTCCGTGTCAGTATGTCCACGCAGTTATGAAGCTGATGGTTCGGGTAAAATCATTGAATGTGTTCAGCTGTACAAAACAACGCACTAACTCTGCCTGCATTCACACTGATATTAGGTAATCTGGTACACATTTCAACTCCAGCAGCTCCATGCCATCGACTGACCTTAGGTTCACGTTACGGAACACATATTTGACAAATTGCATTCTTCCCTCAATTTTCCATATTAGCTATTACTGGTTATGAGGTTTATTCTGTGACAGGTTATTATATTTTTGATCGCTTAATTTCCCCATGGGGGTCGCAGAAATAGATAATCAGGTTAGATCTTGTCGAATGAAGCTCAAAGGGTTGCCAACGTACCTGACGATAGAAAATGCATTGCCGTGTGTCTAACTTTAAAGAAACAAACCGGTTGTTGCTGCACTTTTGTGATAGTTTATTAATAACCCTTGTATCCCGTTCGTGCCGTAAGAGAAGACTACCCTAATGATTTGTCTGGTCCGGCTTTGACTGTGTATGGTTACTATAATAGCTGGAATATTTCTGATTGATGTGTAACATGACATTCTCTCTGTCACACATATGATTTAAATAGACACCTATCATGTGTACACTGCAGACGGACGAGTCATATCGTAGTTTGATTAATATTTCCTGATTTTTTTCTCCACGGACTATTCATCATATGTTATTGTGGTTGTCAGTCTCCAGACATTTGCCAGAAAAAAAGAAGCAATTAAATCGAAGCTGGACATAGATGAACCAACCAAGGGCCTCTCGTGAGTTTTATTAATCCGTTTCCATCCACAAGATATTCATTTTATACAGCCACATTTTCAGCAAACACAATATTCAGCATTAATCCTCCCTTACCACACTTTTACATGAGTTGTTGATAAATAGTCTGTCGCTGTGTGAAGACCCACATCAGTTTTTAATAAGAGCCTACCCATCTATTTCTTTCGTTTTTATTGTCGGCTCAATGTATTGCCAGGAAGTTCAGTTTATATTTGCATACAGTTGTTTTCAGGACAAGGACGTATTTATTAAACACTTCACCCAAGTGTGAATCAGTATGAAGAAATGCAATCTTTGCCTTCCGTTTAAATATTTGTTTCTTGAACAAATGACACTTGGGTATTGCTTGTTGTTATAGATCCCCAGCAACTAAGAGGCGACTAATTCAGCTGGGTCGGTTCGGTGATTGCTTGATTGAGTGTCATCATACTCCAACGACATGGAACATCGCGTATCACAATTTACCAGTTGAACCCGGAAGATGGAGGAAAATACCATTATCTGGAAGAAAATGCCCACTCTACCAATTGTATGACACAGGTGATGAATTTCACTGTTTGTGTATGCGTCCATCATTTGAAGAAGAGAAGAAACAACTCATTCATAAATCGTGTTATATGATACCCAACACGTATAAAATCAATTTACTCTTCAATAGCCGAAGATTGTGAACATTTATAAAACTATTTTAGATATGTACAATAATCATGATCAAGGTGTAACCTGGAAAAATGTTTCATAAATCTTTGTACACAACTTTAGCTGTGTTCTGTACCTGATCCGACTGATCGGAGATCATATTTATGACATTGTTAACATATACATACATTTCGCATAATCAATACCTGATTGGACCTAATAATGTAATAAAGTTCAGTTCAGTGACATGTATATTCCACGTTTGTCATGTTCAATTAATTACAGGCAGTCAACATTTTCACCTTGCTGGAATATTGCTGAGTGTGGCGTCAAACAATAATGTTTCCTTTATTGCGATGGTACGACATGCACCGTCAGAGTAAGAGATCATCTTCTGAGCAGACTAGGGCGTATGGCAACGTAGTGGTTGAAGCGTTCGCCTGTGTGAAGCCTATTTATGGTGTCATCTGCCGAGATATTGCTAGAAAATTGCTAAAAGTGTCGTCAAACTCATTCACGGACTGAGAACTATTTGACATCCTGGAATGTAAACTCGTGTTTCATGATTTAATGTCAGGAAATTTTCTTTCATGTCATTTGCAGATAAAGTTTTAAATGCTTTATCAAGTCAAATTGTGTTATGATGTCCCCAACTTTCACAAGTCATGATGCCCTTTGGTCTTCTCAAGTCCTATAGAATAATGACGTTCAAAGAATTGCCACACTTGTTGGCGTCTGTGGGAAGCACGACAAATACAGATGGCAGCTACAAGGCACCGACCAGAGGTTTAAACCAATATCTGTAATCAAATAAGAAGCCCTGGTAACATAATTGCAATTATATTCTTCAAATTAGCTATTTTCCTGCATCAGTAAGAACACGGATTACAAATTCAGGGTTCTTTTTTACCAAATATCTTTTAGTGGTTTCAATTTATTCCGTGACGATCATCTCCAGAGATTGGTGGCAACATGGTTACGACGTAAAGTCTATGTCGTGTTGTCCTTATCGCTGTTTGGCAATATTAAGTTGACCTTCTTAAATAATAACCGCCCCCTCGGTCTGGTGCATAGAGCGTGTGCCAGGAGAGCGGACTGTGGATGGTTGGATCGCTGGTCGTGTCTTACCAACAGACGTTAAAAGAGTGTACTTGTTGTTGCCCTGCCTGCCGCTCGGCTCGGACACAGTATAATGTAAAGGGGGTTTCCATGTAAAGGGGCAAGGTAGCTAAAACAATGTTTACGATTTAGTTGTGAATATAACTTTTCCCAGATGTATTTTTGTCATTTTCCGAGAGAGAAAGAATTATGATATTCGTATAAAATATCTAAATGTCAAAGTGAAATGAAATCACACGCTTCGTAATCGGCTTCCAAAGACTTGGGGGCGTGGGCTAAAGCTACAGGCGCTGCGTTGACGATTGTTTTCATTGGCTGATACTGTTTACCACTGTAAACTATCTTGTGATTCTTCAACTTCCCGAGACGAAGGAGTTAACCGACTGGAATTATGGAGTTATGTGTTGCCTGGACTTACGAGTCTAGCATAGTCAAATAAAAAAATCGCGTAACGAAATCCGGTTCGAAAACTCAGGAATCTGATTTTAAGGGACATAGAAGGGACATAACTCGTAATCGCCACTGGTGGCACTACGATCGAGCCCAGAAATTCCAGCCTAGTTCGGCAAGGGTAGAAAACTGGACTTTAACAGTCAGTTAACTCCCTTGCCGCGGGAAAATGGTGATTCTAAGCCGTTATACATGTACTGATTCCACCATTTCTGTAATTCCTACCACAATAACAACATTGCTAACATGTGAAACGACATAAACTGTGAAATAACTTTTATTGATCGATAACTAGCGTTTTATTACTAACATCCTGTTTGTGTAATAAACCCGCATCTGCCCTCACTCCTATTCCAAACAATGAATGCCTGTCAGGGATTAATTCTGAGTAAACAACAACTGAAGGCATCTTCAGTGTTATTACTAATAAGGCATAAGGTGACATAACTTGAGGACACAGTAATCAAGTGGACGAGCAGACATAAAAAAGACGTAATCTATGAAAATATCAAAGGCGGAAGAAGACAAACTGGGCGTCCGCCCGATCAGCACGATCGTTGAAATTGCGCAGCGCGTGAAATACCGGGAACCCGTTTTAACCCAAGTAAGGGCAATCCTTTCAGTGACGGGTTTCGCCTGTCGGTTTTATCGTCTGATTTTCGCTATTTTAAATTTAATTTTGTGATTATGTATGCCCTAAAGTATTAAAATCTGCAAAGTTGTTGTGTAGACTTTAATTGCCCTGCGGCATGGTATCTCATTGGGATGGTTCTGCCGGCAGAAGTCTGGACTGTACACGCTGTCAAAAACAAACAAACAAACAAACAAACAAACACAGACACACACACGTGCGTGCACGTCGGTACATGAGGGAAATAACCTTAAACGGGGCAGTGCGTAAAAGCCGAACGTATAATAATAATTATAATCGAAAATGGCTGGTCAGGTGTAATTATTCGATTAGTAAATGGATATGAATAAATATAAAACCTCAACGTCACAGATTAATCATGCTCTATATCTCCAGGGCTAGCATTACGGTAAACCTACACTAACTCCTGGACCAATCCCCGTGGTTCTCGCAATCTCAGATTACCCGCCCTTGATTTTCATTTATTGGCTTACTAGGCCTAAAGTACCAATCAGTTTGCGTGTTACTAACCAGCCTCAATGTTGGTGGGTTGACGATATCAACAACACAGCGGCCAGTCCCACTGATTACGACAGTGTTTGCGAGAAATTCAACTTGGAAAAACTGACCGACAGGCAAAATAAGAAAGCCCTAAAAAATCTATTGATGGAAAGGTTGTCTTCGTGCCCATCAAACCTGGCGGTGGCTTTGGTTCTATGCAATACGAGTTACCTTCCTTTCCCTTTTTCTGTTTTCTTATCTCGACGTTTGATTGGTTCGCAAAATGTTAATGGAAGTCAAGGGCAGGTAATTAAAAGATTGCGAGAGCCACGGTGATTGGTCCAGGAGTTTGTGTAGGTTTCTCGAAATGCTCGCCCCGGAGATATAGAGGATAGAGAATGACCAGTCTCAATTATCCCCAGAAACATATTTATTTGGGCGTATAAGGCAAAATAGGGTTTAAAATTATATGAATGGATCACTGACAATCAGTGATAAAACAGGTGCTCGTGTAAAGGGTGAGCTAGGCCTGCTCTACCGGCAGCACCCGCCACTCCGGGTAATGCTCCGGAACAAAGATGCTTTAGTAGCATGAGGTTCTTCTTGTTTTTGAATACTTACTCCGAAAATAGTTGATATCGAACTAGGATAGCCAAAACATATTTCTGTCCAAAATAATATGTTCCTTCATAAGACGCTTTGAATATGTTAGGTTATACGTCCACGACCTGTCTGATTGTAGGTGTTCGCCAAACAATAAATAACCTCACACTCAGCGATACTTACTTTCTTTCAAGCACAATTATGGATGCAATGATGTAGACATGGTACATATTGGAGGAACAGTTATGAAAGTAACATTTTGTTAATTATTTAGAATTTATTTCTTCCATGGAGTTGGACATGTAAGCTTTAACCATACATGTTAGGATCGGCAGTAATAATCCAGCAGATTCATCGTGCATGTGGATTGCATTGATTAAAGTTATATATCTGGGTTCATGAAGTCAACACAAGCAAATTTTGTTGAGCTATATACTCAGTGCACCTTCTTCTCACGCTACACAGTACATTGGATTCTGATCAAAGCACATCAAAAGTCTGGTATATTGGGAATTTCTAAACTTTCCAAGTGAGAATATTATTCAAATGGTCATGTTTGGTTTTTTGTTTAACACCACCGTCAGCAATATTCTCGCCATGAAACAGTTATGTAAAGAATCGAGTCTCGAGAAAGCAAACCAGTGATTAATATTCTGACGCCGGCGTACATGTACGATGACATCCAATCTACCAAGTCACCGTGTCTGACAACCCGATCCATTATATTGCCTCTTACGACAATCATGGGTTTCTGGGTGCCTATTCTAAACCGGAATGCTCAGGGATTATATCTAAGCCACTTGCAAATTACGGCGAATAAGATGCTCCAGCTGTCACGGGTGGCCCAGTCGTCAAAGGCGCCGCGATTTGCTGTGCAGAGTTGCGTCCCTAGGCCACGCCAGAAACCTATGATTGTGGGTTCGAATCCCGGCTCGCCTCAATTATGTTTCTATGTTTGTCAGCACCATACCCGTGCTCTTGGGTTTCACCGAAGTGGTGAACGTCTGAGAAATGCATCACTTCGGGCTTTCCTCCCACATTAAGCTGACACGCCGTGATATAACAAGAATACTGTTAAAAGCGGCGTTAAACCCAACTCACTCACTCACTCTTGTAATGATCACACTCATCTGGAAGTGGAAGTATTGCGCAAGGTAGGATCCCCGTTAAATGTGATTACATCAATTTACCATTGGGCTTCACAAAGTGTGTGGACATCTAAGACCTAGGCCCCGTTCCACAAAGTCATCTTAGCGCTAAGTTGATCATAATTCCCATATTTTAACACTGGCTTATGATAGTCGTTGCACTATGATCGTCTTGTGGAACGGTGCCCTGCAAAACTTCGGGCTTTCCAGCCATATAAATGCATAATATAATAATATAATGATGTTGTTGGAATATTGGTAAAACCGGCGAAGGGGCACGGGTGGCCCAGTCGTCTAAGGTTCGCTGTGCAGAGTTGCGTCCCTTGGGCATGCCAGAAACCTACAATTGTGGGTTCGAATCCCGGTTCGCCCCGATTATGTTGCTAGGTTTGTCAGCACCATACCCATATACGTCTTGCATGTCATAGTATCCCAATCGCGCAGATGTAGGCTCATGATGTCAATCACTGGATTGTCTGGTCCAGACTCGATTATTTACAGACCGCCGAATATAGTTGGAACATTAATGAGTGCGGGGTTAAACAACAAGTAAACAAATAACACTTTTCAAGGTTGTGTATATATAAGTGGACTTAGGCTACATGATCTGGTTCTTAATCATAAAAATTAAAAGGAATATGAAAGAATACGTTAAATCACGTTAGATGGAATGAAGTCAAAACTTATAGCATATGATCGTTGTGTACACATGTCAATAACTTTCACGCAAAGACATAATAATATAGACTCGCCTGCTTATCTTCATAAAATAATCTATGAACGACAGGAAAACCGCTTCTTAATCTTGTGTAGACGTTTATATTTATTGTTGTTTTTTCAATGGCGTGTTGCCGGTGTTTGTCAAGAATTATAGAACAAGTTTGGGGGATAATATGTCGCCGTTCTGGCGAGTATTCGTCCTGTCATATGCATCCGTACGTACATGATTTCCTTTACGAATTATTTACAGGGCTAAGAATCTCCCTGACCATTGTTAGGAAAATCTATATTTACAGATTAACATTAGGTATTCACGTCAACACGTCAACACGTCAGATCCGCCAATCATTCTTTGTCAGCTGACGCCGCCAAGACCAACGTTGACGTCAGTACAGCGTACAACGTGGTTTTTGACGTTAAAACACGCACACGGTGTCTACTTTATACCAAGCTCGTTGCTTTTCATTATTTGGTCAGCCGACTTTTAGGCGCGAACTATCAAAAAAACATATCAATGGAATGAAAGGTTCAGTCTGTCTATATTTCCGTAATTCTACACATTTGAGGCAGAAGTCAAATGATCACATTAAACGTTTTATGAGGAAATAAACCTCTAGAAGAAGGCTTAACGTGGTCAAGATCAGTATCCATTTACAGCTCGATATGGATGAAATAATGCCCATGTGACTTTAAATCTTAACTCACTCACTCACTATTTTACAGCTACCTTATATTAATTACGACACATGGTCCGGTAGGTTATACTTCTTTATTATTGACGCTATTAATGTCGTCATACGCCCACGGAAGCTACACGCACAAGCACTCTAACATAAAGAAATCAATGTCTCCACCTGTATCCTTGGAATGTTGCAACATGTTGTGCGTCTTCTGTCCATCTTAATAAAAAAACATGAATTGTCTTTCAACAAAAAATGTGCAGTTTTAGAGACGATTAAAATCCAAACGCAATCTTTTCTCCTTGTTATTCGCCCGTTTGAATATTTCATATCGATTTCATGTCCTCCAACCGTAAATTGGAGTTTTAAGATAGACAGTATGATTGAGGAGCATGATAAATTGTTACAAATATGATTATGTTTTATTATTTTGTATTATTCATTCTCTACAGCAATTGTGACATGATTCATACAGTTATAACTTGGTATTATCAAAACATTATTTATCTTTCAAGTTGACGTATTTTGAAATAGGAAGAAACTAATGTAAAGTATTTGTGGAATTACCTGTATTACTTATACCATTCCTCATTATAACAGACACAAATGCAATACCATTCCTCATTATAACAGACACAAATGCAATACCATTCCTCATTAGACTTGAAGTACTTAATTGTACCATTCCTCATTATCACTGTATACCAGGTAAAGCAATTCCTCATTACCCTTGTATTGCTTCACATTACCCCCCCAACCCCATCACCACCCCCCCACACCCAATTGTTACTGTATTATTTCATAATTACTTCTATTCTTCAATACCATTGTATTACTTCGCGACACCATTCCTCATTATAACTTATCGACAGAATCCTAAAAGATAATGTTTCCGCAGAAGTTATATCATTATCATACGTGTATCTCTAGATCTCTTTCTGAAATGTAGAAGAGGTGATATCAGAACAGCTCGAGTCCTATGGGAAAACATGCCTCTAAGAAACTATTCACGATGCTTGTCTAGACAGTCCTAAGGCATCATGCCCGACTGCCACAGTGGCGTGATTGTCAACGGTTATTTTCATCAGAGTAAAATGTTTTTGGTCTCTTTGGTTTGTTTAATGCACGAAGCATCACAATACCATTACCAATGAACTTGTTCAAAATGTGCTTTGTCTGGTGCAACGTTCGCTCATCATAGTTAAACGTCACGAAAAGCAGGACACAGACTTGAAATAAAGAAATGTAATGACAAATGATGCATGTGTAAGATTATTGTATAAATCTTGGGTTTCAAGAGGACGGTTTGCAAACCGTGTTTAAATACTAATAAGTCCCACCCACCATTCTCACTCTCCCAGCAATAACAGTAAAACCTTTGTGACTCGTGTGTACCTAATATGCCAATCGATACTTTTTCACTTTCTTTTTGATATATAAAAACAATAAACAAACATACTGATTTGATGTGTTCAGAATCGTTTCTTGATCCATGATGCTTTTGTTACAAAACGAGGTGATCATAGAGAAAACACTATGTAAAATCTCCATGGGCAATAATTGTGCTCCCCTTCTTGTTAATCTGTTTCTTTATGCATATGAATCGGAATTTCTGTTCGGATTGGCAAAGTCTAAACCAAGCATCTGAAACTTAAACATCTGATATCGTTCAGTAACCATTAATCGTCAATTCCCTTCCGCTTAATTACCCACCTGAGCAAGAAATAAAGTAAATCAGCGAGACCTCATCATCTGTGTTATATTTAGATCTGTGCATAAAAGTTCAGAGTGACAAAACACTCTCCACAAAACTCTATTACAAGAGGGGGCGGTCGGGTAGCCTAGTGGTTAAAGCGTTCGCTCGTCACGGGTTCGATTCCCGACATGGGTACAATGTGTGAAGCCCATTTCTGGTGTCCCCCGCCGTGATATTGCTGGAATATTGCTAAAAGCGGCGTAAAACCTCACTCACTCACCCACTCACTCACTCACTCACTCACTATTACAAGAGGAATGACTTCAACTTTCCAATAGTCAACTTTCCTTTTTTGTCGAGCAATACACCTGCAGCTCCAGTCCTTGTGTCTACATTACACAACTTTTAAGGTACGAAGATTTCAAAGAGCGCCATACGACTCTTGCTCAGAAGTTATTTACAACATTCAGGGCCCCAGTAAAGCCTTCAAAAGGTTCTATGGTACACATGTTGAGGGCATTTCCAAATTTGATGCACCAGTGACAGAAATGATGTCCGATGCAATTCCCTATTTTGTCGTGTACCGGATGTTCCCATGTTTTTTCGGGTGAACACCTGGTTGGCGAACACCTGGTTTCATCGTTAGTGGCAAGTGATTCATAACATCGTACAGTCGACTCCTTCTTTCGAGATTTCTTATGAAGATGGAAGGGATTTTGTGACGATTTATATATTTTTTATTTTACAGTTGAAATTATGTTCATTACTACTGACACTTTAAAATCAGTCCATTCACTCAGTATGATGGCATGACGCATACATTATTCTTGCATCTTAATTATCGTTTTTAGAAAGCTGTGTTTTTCCATCATCGACGAAATACGGTTGAATAAAACCAATTACCTATAAAGAAATTTGTTTTGTGCAGTTATTCTAAATATTAGAACCATAAATCGTCATTACATGAGACACTTTTTATATAAATGGTTTGATTGGCGGGTTCTGCCAGTAGAGCCGTTTTTCGAATAACGAAAAACAAGCCAGCACCGGGTTCGTTATTCAAAACTGTATATTGAACAACTGCAGTAATGTGGTCAAATACACGGAAACTCATTTAATATAGCGGGTTTGTTTTTTCGTTATTTAAAAGTAATGAATGACTAAACAGCTTTTGGATGATGATGTAAGACGAACCTGCTGTCATATATTAAATGAGTGTCAGTGTATTTGACCACATTACTGCAGTCGAAAAACGAATAACGAATAACGAATACCGAACCCGCTGCTAACTTCAGGCCCCTGTGTCATCACTGGTTAACAGTGATCAATGAATATACCACTATTTTGCCTTTTACGCTCAGTGGAATCTGGTTATTCCCTGACGTTGACATTTTGTATTTACTCTTCTTTAACTTATAATTGGTTTTCTTGTAAATCAACATCACATCGTTTATTTGTATAGAAAAACATATAATGGGACTTTTTTCAAATCAACTCATAGTCGACCTAACGTCTACACAGACCAGATGATAGATAACTGGCCGCATGCATACCAGTTGATGTAGGGCAAATATATGAGGCATTCATAGGTGATGTTACCCACATGTTTGAACCAGTTACGGAAAAAGCCGATGATTAATTGGGCCTTGTAGACAGGGAAGTTATTTAGAATGTAACAACGGGAACATCTGAAGATCACATCTCATCTCAAAGATTAACGTCAGCTTCCCACCAAGGAACTTCAAACATGCCAATCCGTATTAAGGCTGACTGCCATGAAGGCTCCGTTATTTCATTACAGATGTCGTGTGAGTCAACATCTGAGTGGCTGCAAGGACTGATTTTCCCTTGGTGAATGTGGTATCCCGATGGCTACTGTCATCATGCACGCTTCCATTAAAATAATAGTGGATAGGTGTTTGTGTTTTAGTTTCATTTCTTGGAATACTAGATCGGTAGGGCGCTCGTATTATGATAAGTGCCATTTCGTCCAGGGCCCACTTGCACAAAGTGATCTTAATGGTAAGACTATCATAAGCCTATGTTAAAGTCTGGGAGTTACGACCATCTTAGCGCTAAGATCGCTTTGTGCAAGTGGGCCCAGTAGGAATATGCAGGCAAAGTAATGGGGAAATGATATATTGTCAGCATTCGAAAACACAACTCTTGATGGTTATTTCAGTGGTTTGGATATTCAATTACTAAAAATAATAGTGTCCTTGTTTTGAATAAATAGGTCAATCGTGTAAAGATACCTGTGGCGATGATAATGGTACCCTATATACGTTTGACGATAACGATAATACAGGAAAGTCCACTGGGGTAATAGTCTTAACGATCCCTTCTGGAGGACAGTACCTGGACGGAAGCGACTTGTGCAGGATTCCGTCTTTTAGGAGTGCCAGCGATGATGATTCTAGGTTTGTCAGCTCCAGATCTTTGTTAGTGGGTTTCACCAAAGTGGTATAGACCTGTATCACCACACGCACCACCCCCCCCCCCCCCCCCCCCCTGTCAGACACACACCAAGCACCCACCCCCCACCCCCTCACACATACCAAACACCCCCACCCCACCCCCCACACACACACATTGAGCCGACGCGCTCTGATACAACTGAACTACTGTTCAAAGCAGCGTTAGATTCACTCACTGACTCACTTTCGACCGAAACAGCCCACGTAGCGTGAGATTTGTTTCCATTTTCAAGTCTCATATTCTGATAAAGACCGATATTGTAGTTTAGAGTATCGAACTTAAATGCTAATATAGTTTTGAACAGTAAAAGTTGTGTATTTTAATTACACCATGCATCACTTTAATGAATATGCTTCATGTGGGGGATATTCACCACGTTCGTGAAATTCACGAGGACAGTTATTGTGCCATGTGACCAACTCGACCTCTCGATCAACAGGTCAAGAAACGGATAAAGGATCGCTCAACACAGCGAATTGCACCACAGTATAGGCAGTAGACTAGTAGGCATCTACATGCCTCTGAGGGGCATGGGTGGCTCAGTCGTCTAAGGCGCTAGTAGGTATCTACATGCCTCTGAGGGCGCTACGATTCGCTGTGCAGAGTTGCGTCCCTTGGGCAAGCCAGAAACATATGATTGTGGGTTCGAATCCCGGTTCGCCCCGATTATGTTTCTAGGTTTATCAGCACCATACCCGTGCTCGTGGGTTTCACCGAAGTGGTAAACGTCTGAGACCTGCATCACTTCGGGCTTTCCTCCCACATTAAGCTGACACGCAGTGATATAACTGAAATACTGTTAAAAGCGGCGTTTAACCCAACTCACTCACATGCCTCTGACACTAGAAATACGATATATTTTCTAACAGAAACGATAAATTCAGTTAACAAAACAATACATTACTAACGGTACAAGGGACATGTTGCACATGATTAAATGGTATGTTTGTGTCTTTAAGATATTATAAATACAAATAAGGTCAATCACATATGGATGCAGTGTAGTATTTCTTGACATTTACATAGTGGATCAGTTTGCAATCGTTCTTCAAACAATTTGATACGTAGACGTCTTACAACCCTACGAACAAACAAAAACAAAAATAACAATAATGGTGAAATGGAGAAGGGCATTAAAAGTAAAAATAAATGTAAAAATATTGTGCTCGCAATATATAATCGCCCACACTATGTTTTGTGTTGTTTTTGTTTGTTTGTTGTTTAACGCCGCACTCAGCATTATTCCTGCAATAACGCGTCGGTCTGTACATAATCGACTCTAGACCAGACAATCCTGTGATTGAAATTATGAGCATTGATCCACACAATTGGGATACGATGACATACAGCAAGCAAATCAGCGAGCCTGACAACTTGATCGCTTTAGTCGCCTAGGCCTCTTACGACAAGCACAGTCGCCTTTCACGGCAAGCATGGGTTGCTGAAGACCTATTCTAACCCGGATCTTCGTGGGTCGCCCACACAATGAACTTCGCGATATTGTGCATCATTAAAATCGACCAAGTTTAGTGCCACGAGCAAACACCGATGGCACCCGTGACAAACACACGCAAAGGCAAATCAAATGCTAACTGAACAAAGTTTAAGACTTCAGACCATGTTTTTGTCTCAATTGTACTCGATAGAGATGAGAGTATGATATTAAAGTATACTACTCATCCGTGAAGAGATAATCCGTCAAATAACAATATACCGTTGTTAAACTGTTAAAAACATCACGTGCGGACGGAGCAACAGCAGTCATCGCCGCAATTCGTGACCAACTCCTGTTATTCCGGGACAAGCCGAATAGCGATTCGCGCCCCTTTCGTGGCCATTTTTGCGACTGGGTTCCGTCTGAGCGCAAACGGGTATAGTTAAAAGAATTGTCAACTTGATGCGTAATGATTCACGTATATTTTCCCAATATGTCATATGTATTACAGATGCTATTTAAAAAACACATCGGGACTGACGGTATTATACAGTACGTTTGAAATATTTAACTGCATCTTGATAATAATTTTAGATGTAAGACATATGTAAAATCAATAATTATTCCCGAGGGATTCTTTGACCGAAGTACTTCGGATTCGTTTGTCGTATTTTCTCACAAACTATTCGTCGATAGGGACGACTCTTCTTGCAGGTTACGGAAAGGGGCGAGTGGTGACGAATGTCATCGCCGCGTCTCCTTACGACCTTGAACTTTATGTTGTAAAAGAGAGGAACGCCCCTTGGACCAAGTTGACAGTTGTCAGAAATGTTGTTCCAGTGTCAACCGATGCAAACTGAGAGTGAAGCCTAAAGGTTAGTAAAACCAATTCCATAAGAGATAAGCCATCTGATCGTCTCTCTGGATACCCTTACCTACATGGATCAAACCGAGGTTGAAGCTTGTTTACGGTTGTATGCGGATGTTTCTGACCTGCTGATGCATGTGTGTTTAAATGCTATTGTGAACATGATTTCAGAATCGTATTTTTATCCTTTCTTATAATTTATCTCGGAGAAGGCGCCTCCGTGGTCTAATGGTAGAGCGTCCGCCCGGAGAGCGGAAGGTCCGGGGTTCGATCCCCGACCGCGTCATACCAAAAGACGTTAAAAGATGGTACTTGTTGCTACCCTGTCTGGCGCTCGGCATTAAGGGGCTAAAACAAGGACTGGTCGGCTCGGAGTCAGTATACTGTGTCTGAGTTGGGTATTCATGTTAAACTGCGGCATGGTATCTCAGCCAGCTAGCACTATAAATCGGCATCAGTCCGGAATAGTACTAGCAGCCACACACATACATACACGTACATGCACGTCGCTATATAAGTGCAATAATCTTAGACGCGACGTTAAACCACATTTCACCTCACCTTCACCTATCTCGGAGAAAGCTGGCCACTCTATTGAGAGAACAGTCTATGGTCCAATCATTAGCTACGATTGTTGTATTCATACGCCAACTTTTCACCACCAACTTCTATTTTTAGCTCTGAATTTCGAAAATGAGCGAGGTTTAAGTAAGTAATTAGTTAATTACTACACTTGTCCGCGTTAGATGCAGTTTTGATCACAATTCGTGTATTTCAAAAGGTAACTCGTGCTGAAAACGGAATCTAACGCACAACCCATCCCACCCCTCTCTCTCTCTCTCTCGTGATGAAGGGCAAACTTCAAACCCAGAATCATAGCTTACTATGCGCCAAATAATACGCCACTACATGGTGTTTTCTGTAATATGTTCTTTGTAGATTACAGAAACGTCCAACAAACACCCTCCTGTCTGTCCAGCACACATGGTCAGTGAAGCTACGGTGTTAGGAAGACTTTGCCCCCGGCAACACGTTGAAGACCTGTCTAGACATCCACACAACATCCCCTCATGTGGCACATGTTATTTATTCAAAGCTAGACTGCATCTTTCATCTTCATTGAATTTGCCACTCTCCAAATTTAATAATAACTGCAGTACAGGACAGGTCATGCAAGTTCTTTCAACTGGCAAACTTTACATCAATCAAATGCCGCATGGAGTAGAAAATGAAATTATTCAAAATAGCAATGGTTGCTAACAGCTTATGATATGTCAGAAGTAAGCATGGTCAATACTTAAAGGGACAAACCCCATTCCTGTTTAATAAGAATACGACTGTATCATGAGCATATGTTTATGAATCCCTATCAACTAGTGACATCTTCCCGAGGCAAGAGAGTTAACTGACTTTAAAAGTCCAGTTTCCACCCTTGCCGAACTAGGCTGGAATTCCTGGGCTCGATCGTAGCGCCACCAGTGGCTATTATGAGTTATGTCCTTTCTATGCCTTTCCTATCGACCAATCAGATTCAACCTCTCGTATCACTTGCATTTGTTTCAAACAAAACGGTGGCGCCCAATCAAGGCGATCTGATCGATAATCAAGATCTATATTGTGATAAAACGAGTCTTACATCGGGAAGTGCATCAAATCACGTGAGCACCTTGATTAAAAACATGAAAAGATTTAGAAAATATCTGTTGACAACGAGTTAGCGGTGTACATGCTTTGCAAATCCTGCAGTCGACCGAAATCTGCATGAACCGGATTTCGATTTCGGTGCACGATTTTGATTGGAGTATGCATAGACTCGTTAGTCCAGCCAAAATGTAACTCCATAGTACCAGCCTAGTTCGGCAAGGGTGGTAACTGGACTTTTATAGTCAGTTAACTCACTTGCCTCGGGAAGATGACTAGTGATGGTTCCAGGTGTTCGTGAAAAGGTATCCTGTCCTTTTCGTAGCACCCGTCACAAACACATGCAAAGGCAAATCATTTGTTCACCTGAATGAGCACGGGGACATAATGGTACAAGTCTTTTGACTCATGTCAAACATACGCTTTGAAAGCATTAGCATTACTAAGGCCTTGAATGTGTTAATCCTGACAAAACAATATACATTGCATTAGAACCGAGGTGTGAACAAGTATTTGATGAAAATGTATATTTCTGCAATACTAAAATATGACTCCTTACACAACAGAAATTATATATTTCTTTGTTCGTTGTTTGTTGTGTAACGCCGCACTCAGCAATATTCCAGCTATATGACGGCGGTCTGTAAATAATAGTCTGGACCAGACAATCCAGTGATTGACATCATGAGCATCGATCCACGAAATTGGGATCGATGACATGCATCAACCAAGTCAGCGACTCTGACCGGCCGATCCCGTTAGTCGCCTCTTACGACAAGCATAGGTACCTTTTACGGTGAGCATGGGTTGCTGAAGACCTATTCTACCCGGGATCTTCATGGGTCTATATATTTCGAAATAGATTAATTCACATTAAGAAAAAAACATCAATCTTTATGGAAACTCCAACCTAAGCAATGTTGAAATTGAAATGTATTTAGGCAGAGACAGGTTATTTTGTTCATTTTTAGGTAGCCTAGTGGTTAAAGCGTTCGCTCGTCACGCCGAAAACCCAGGTTCGATTCCCGACATGGGTACAATGTGTGAAGCTCATTTCTGGTGTCCCCCGCCGTGATATTGCTGGAATATTGCTAAAAGCGGCGTAAAACCATACTCACTCACTCACTCACTCATTTTTAGGAGGTGGGATTCTTTTTCTTTATAAGAGAGAGCTGAGATTCTTTTTTACGGCACATTTCGAATTCAACCTTTGGAAAGAATGTTCTCGCTGTTCACTGAAACGTCTCACATCTTCTGCCCGTCCTCGGGATGGGGTGTGCATTGATGCCTGTAATGGGCAAACACGATATTTACTGACAAGTGTTGGTTATGAAGGTTTAAGGGAGTATTATATGCTGATTTCAGTCTTAGAGGTCGATCGATTATTGAACAACTGACCCCACCCTCAAAACTGTGGACACAATACCCACATTTCTGTTCTCATTCAAAGCATAACTTGACATTGGTCCTGTTCTGTTTTTGGAAATGTTTAGTTTCGGTTATTGCAATAAATTATTTCTATTTATATATCCATGTGTTTATGTTGTGTTGTAAGGGTAAATGATACTTAATAGGCATTTCAAATCACATTCAACAACTGTTTTAGTCATATCCCAGGGAGTCAATACCCTTGTCCAAGGATACAACACAGCGACGTGCATGGCATGGCCTCTTGCGATTAATAATAAATAAGTGTTACAAACGCAGTCTCTTATGCCAATGTCTCAATGTCACAGATTATTGCTTTACTCACGAAATACTCTGAATTGACGGGATGACAATATTGCGGTCGAGAGTTTTTATTGAGGCTGATCTTTTTCCAAGCAGAAAGAGGCTGAGTTTTGTAATTACACAAAATTATGAGCTGTGTTGTGTTTTTCACCCCCACGCTCCAAGGTAAATGTAATGGTCCGCCCCTAAGTAAGATATTGGAGCGATATTGTGGTGGTGAGGTCACCTCCTAAACGATCGTGGCGATTGGGTCCAGGAGTATTTATCATAAAATTGAATGAAGGTATAATGCCCTGGATAATCGAGGATGAGTTACTTCTGGCTCCAGAGTGTATCTTGCAATGTATGTGTATCTTGCAATGTGACATGAGGATGTGAATGAGTGAGTGAGTGAGTATGGTTTAACGCCGCTTTTAGCAATATTCCATCAATATCACGGCGGGGGGCACCAGAAATGGGCTTCACACATTGTATCCATGTCGGGAATCGAACCCGGGTCTTCGGCGTGACGAGCGAACGCTTCAACCACGAGGCTACCCGACCGCCCCCATGAGGATGTGATATGCGGGACGACGTATAAATTCGGAATAGATAGGACCTTTTAGTAAGGGACATACGAATTTCACGCACCACAGTCACATACACGCAGTCAAAACAAGTACAGTCAACCAGGCACATGTGTAAGGCGACTGTCACTGCACACACTGGGAACATGTACAACGCAAGTCGATCATGGTATGGTGGCAAGGGTCGATCTGTATAGCAGTGACACAAGTGAAAGGGGTTCGGCCAACAGTGTTAAGCATACGGATAGACACCAGGAACTGGGTCGTGTAATCTATGAAGGATTGGTATAGTTTGTATACATACGATTGACTAGAAGAAATAAATCTTCTTGTCTGTAGCTTCTTTTGTCCATAGGGGTCATTATTGAGAGAACGTTTGGTAGAAACACAATATCAGACAGTCGATCTCATGGAGAGAAAGTCATCGGTCAGGGGCACATAGAATTATATATCGGAATGCCTCGTTTTCATGGGAATAATTACAACGTTTATAAGATGCATGTTTAAGGGATATTGTGACTTGACCCTGGATGTATTGGCAAACAGTGATCAGCGATATGTTTCAATCGTGTCTTGTGGATTTGATCCCTCTATGAAGGAACCTTGGTGCATTACGTTCCAGTGACGCATCACTGCACAGCGAATCGTGACTTCTTAGACAACTGCGCATGCGTCACCCACGCACCGTAACAAATGCTTATAATCCGTAAGAACTCCCTTAACATTTCAATATTTTTCCTCAGAGGATAGGGAATGTGCTCATAAATCCTGTTTATTCGAAAATATATTTATTGCCGTTATGAGATGTTTTCAATGAATCAACGTTTAGGATTTGGATTTGGATTTGGAAAAGCTCACATGTAACTCTGGTGAAAGACATCTCAAATGTTAATACAGAAAGTTGACTCTAAATATCAATCAAACAATTTACTCCTTTTATTAGTTTCAAATAGATAGATGACATAATAGAACACCGTTGAATCATAAATGGATAAAAAAAAATTATAATGCACTTATATTGCGACATTGATGCACGTGTGTGTCTGTGTGGCTGCTTGTACTAGTCCGGAATGATGCCGATTTACAGTGCTAGCCCACTGAGATACTATGCCACAGTTTCACATGGATACTCTACTCAAACTCAGTTTGCTGACTTCGAGCCGATCAGTCTTTGTTTTAGCCCCTTCATGTCGAGCGCCAGGCATGGGTAACAAGTACCATCTATTAACATCTTTTGGTATGACGCGACCGAGGATCGAACCTCCGAACTTCCGCTTTCCGGCCGGACGCTCTACCCCTTGACCACGGAAGCGGTCTCCGACTCCTGGATACTTAAAAAACGTGCTGTGGGTTGTACGTTGGTACGGGAGCATCACTAGCATCAATGGGGAACCTTATACTCCGATCTTCCATATCAAGTGTGACGGCTTGAACTGACAAATCACGTTGAGCATCCGATGACGTCAGCAGCATATACATTTGAAAATTAAAAAGATCACGTTTAGGTCCCGTAGGGACAACCCAGTTGCGGAAGTCGCCGAATGAAGTTTGTCATTTCAGACTATTTCTGTTAAGAATCCTTACATGTGATATAGTCTCAATGATTAGATGCAGGTTTCCTGCAACGAGCTGTCAATGCAGTATGCTAAATAGGAAACTCGACTCCTTCTTCAATCATGCCTATGGGGCAAGTGTACTCCAGGCTCATGGCCCGATAAAGGCTAGAGGGTTCAAAACCCACTTCATGTCCAATAACATGCAAAGGAGATTTTCTGGTTGTAGTTGTATGTTATTTTAACTTTAGACCAACATATCTCGGTGTCTGCCATGTATACATATATGACCACACGTTCCACGCTCACTCGTTCTTCGTAAACATTCAGAGATGACTGTATAAGCTCGCATTTCAACCAAATATAACTATAAAATGTAATGTAAATGTTTATGTCTAATAAACTACATGTACCTTTGAATCTATTGCAGTTCACCTAACCTGGACCTGAGGCCATCAAGAGCAATCAGTCAAACTCGTGCCCGAGTGATGCTGTCGGGGATGATCATGTAGTGCTGAAATGTCGTGGTTCAGAAGCACTTTTATACACTGTTTACGCACGCCACCAACCGCCGAGCCACAACAAGTCCATCAAAGTCATACGGAAAGAAGTGTATGAGTGAGTATGTTTTTACGTCGCATTGAGCAATATTTCAACATGATCACGGCGCGGCACACCAGAAATGGGCTTCAAATATTGTACCCTTGTGTTGAATCGAACCCGATTCTTCGGCGTGAAGAGCGAATGCTTTAACCACTAGGCTACCTCACAGTCCAATACAGAAAAGAAATGATAGGTATGTTTGCAGTAAAGCTACAAAATCAGAGTGTATACGGTTTATCAGACGTGCATCATCTTTTTTCATTTGGTCGTTGACAATTTGATACTGACCTCAAGCACTTTCAATGTGAGTCCACCTGTTTCTTTGCATGATGAGCAAAGAACAAACCAAAAGTATAAAATAAAGTAGTCTGTGAGTTTGTTATGTCTAATTACAGTGCATAATGTAGTCGTTCTAATGTTAGGGAGTGAGTATTGTTTTACGCCGCTTTTAGCAATATTCCAGCAATATCACGGCGGGGGACACCAGAAATGGGCTTCACACATTGTACCCATGTCGGGAATCGAACCCGGGTCTTCGGCGTGACGAGCGAACGCTTTAACAACTAGGCTACCCGACCACCCTCTAATGTTAGGGGTCAATACGAACGCGATGAATACATACAGAGGAATTGAATATATGCATCAGAAATTTCTCCAAAGCTAATTTAAGAACACAAAGTATTATATCCTCTGCGTTATTGAAGGGTCACCTTGGTATTTAGGGTGTCAAACATGAACAAATGCCAACGAGCGTTGAGGTCTGAGTATGTTGACAATGTGAGTAACAGTTGGAGAACACGTTGCTTATGCCTATGTCAGACTGACTGAAAGATTTTATGAAACTTGAAATGTATAAGATTGAATCTGGGCCGGACAAACAAATGCTTGATAATATGAACAAACATGTATCTTCATTATATTGACAAATGTTTTCACATCTGTCTTTATTACATTTATGTTTTTGCATATATTTTCATTATATTGATTTTTTAAATATATTTACATATATTGATACTTGTCTTTGCGTCAGCCCTTCTTCTTATATTACTAATTATAGTTACTGAGCTTTTATTTCCCTTGTACTTTAGTATATACATTGCAAGGTGACTATGCTTGTCGTAAAAGGCGACTAACGGGATCGGGTGGTCAGGCCCCCTGACTTGGTTGATGCATGTCATCGATCCCAATCGCGTGGATCGATGCTCATGATATTAATCACTGGATTGTCTGGTCCAGACTCGATTATTTACAGACCCCCGTCATATAGCTGGAATATTGCTGAGTTAAACAACAAACAACCCAGCCATTGTGTTTTTTCGTTTCTTCAGTGACATGGCGTCATATACGCTGGAACCCCCTGCTGTACATTATGTAACTAAGGATTAATTTCATCTACAAATGTACGTTAACAGTGACTCCCTAAGTGCAACAAATACATTAATTCGTACATTGTATATGCTTGCGTCCTGTTGCATATTCTGGTAATGACATGATCTCTGGTCTATGTCATGGTGAATCTGTATTCGGAGGCTATTATATTTCCAACATCTAATATATCTTATCTTCTCAATACTCTTTTCCATGTACTTCCGGTATGCAGTGTTGATACCCGAAGCAACAGTGAAGAATATGTCTATTTCTGTTTCGTTATTTCGTTTGACAAAGGACTCGAGCAATCCAGGATGACGGTAATGTGTAGTACGATATCACTACCATTAATGGATCTAGTTTGTAACGCCGGGATTATTTAAGGTTTTTCTCTGCTGATAGTAAATGCCCTTAACAAACCAAAGGACATATACGCTGTGGAGTTTTGGTTAGAGAGCAATGATGAATACTGAGTTTGCATGTTAATGCAAATGTTAATGAAATTGCGACAAATCATTAACTATTGCAGCATTCAAATGGTTTTCATACTACCATGGACTAAAATAAATATACGCCGACATTTGCAGCACACGGACATCTTTACATCTATAAGCATTACACACCCGTGCCTTTACTAATAATTGAAGAGGAAATAACGTTCAGAATAAGGCACGCGTCTGTGTGGTTGCTTGTACTAGTCCGGACTAATGCCGATTTATAGTGCTTGCTCAGTGAGATACCACGCTGAAGATTTACATGAAAACTCTACTCAAACTCAGTCTACTGACTTCGAAATAACATTCAAAATAATACAACTAATTTTAAATGTTATTTTTATATCAACCTTTCCTCTTACATCTGATTTTTTTTCATAAGGACATTATTTTTTAGGATTATACCAAATGTAAATCTACCATGCATCTATCAATCAATCAGTTACTCAGTTGCGATATCAGTCATTGTAGTTTGAAATTAAAGATTTACGCATTTTACTATGCCTCTATATAATGTGCCCCATCATGTAGTGCTTCAGTCCTCACAGGTGTTAGGGCGGTCGGGTAGCCTAGTGGTTAAAGCGTTCGCTCGTCACGCCGAAGACCCGGGTTCGATTCCCGACATGGGTACAATGTGTGAAGCCCATTTCTGGTGTCCCCCGCCGTGATATTGCTGGGATATTGCTAAAAGCGGCGTAAAACTATACTCACTCACTCACTCACTCACTCACTCACAGGTGTTAACTTATTGATCCATATATTCTGATACCCATGCTCTTAAAATAGTTGTAAACTACAAAGATTTGTCCCAACAAACAACAAATCATACTGACTACCCCACAAAGTGTGTATGATACTATAATACATATATAGATGAAAATGATAGATTATTTTCTTGTTTTTAGTAACAAATGTTGACCAGTTATTTCCCTTAAAACCCATGCACTATCCTGCTTTAATTATATATCCTGATTTTCTTTCAACAGTGCTTCAAGACACAAGTCTATTTAATAGATATAATTAAGATATAGCAAATATGACTTTAGAACGTTTATAATCAAATATTCTGATCATGACATAAATGCAAATGTGACCCCACAATCATTCCAAGTAGATATACGAGGGCTGGCTGAAAAGTTCTAAGCCCAACTGTGAAAGACCCGTACCAAGTCGATGGTTTTCATTTATTTCCCCACATAGTGCTGGAGTTTACACACTTTTGCCAGTGATGCTGCAAGGCCTGGAGGCCGGTCAAGAAGAAATTTTCTTCAGCAACCCTAAAAAAAGCCATGCACAGCGGAAATGACGTCATCATTACTAGGAAAATGGCGACCAGCTAGTTCCTTTTTCATTTTGGGAAACAAGTGGAAGTCTGACGGGGCCAAATCGGGTGAATAAGGGGGATGGCCAATGAGTTCGAAGCCACAATCATGGATCGCTGACATGGCAACCACCGATTTGTGTGAACAGGAGCATTGTCTTGGTGGAACAGGACTCCTTTAGTGAGCATTCCCCGTCGCTTAGCTTTGATAGCTCCACGCAACTGTCTCAGTGGGTCAGCATAATATCTTCCGATAGTCTGGCCTCTTTCAAGATAGTTAATCAGCAGAAATACCCTTGGAGTCCAAAAGGACTGAAGCCATCACCTTTCAAGCAGAAGGAACCGACTTGGCTTTTGGGGGGGCTGGTGATTCCGGATGCTTCCATTGTTTAGACTGAATTTTGGTTTCTGGTTGAAAGTGATGAATCCAGGTCTCATCCATGGTTACAAATCGGGCCAAAAATCACCGGGATCTGCTTCAAAACGGCATAAATTGTCACGGGACGTCAGGAATCTGACACGTTTCTGATCCGCTGTCAAGAGCCTTGGCACCCATCTTGCAGAAACTTTTGTAATTTCCAACTCGTTGGTGATAATGTGCTCAACCCTCTCATGAGAGATGCCCACAACACTGGCAATATGTCGAGTGGTCAATCGTCGATCAGCCATCACCATGTCATGCACCCGGGTAATGTTTTTCGGAATGGTTGCTTTTGAAGGCCTTCATGGACGCGGGTCATCGTCAAGGCTCTCTCTGCCACACTTGAATTCCGCAGCCCACTTCTTTACAGTGGAAAAGGAAGGGGCGTCATCCCCTAAAGTGGAGACCATGTCAGCATGTATCTGTGTTGGAGTTAGCCCTTTCAGTTGCAGGTACTTGATGACTGCCCTATATCCAGTTTTGTCCATTTCTGGTGATTTCAATGTGTAGGTTCACAAGATGGTCTGGTACAAAGACAATAATAACACTACAGTTGCAGTTCTTATGTCTATGATTCATTAAATGATTGTACTTGTTAGTGGCAAAAGTTTGTTTCAATCAGATTAAGATATCCAACTTAGGCTTAAAACTTTTCAGCCAGCCCTCGTATGTATGAATGTATTTATTGGTTATTTGTTTTTAAATATAACAGGTTATACTTACTTACTTACATATAATGACTGCTAAAAATATATAAAAAATATATAGATTGTGCAATGCAGATATCTGGTGTTAATTTGTTTGTGTGGGAATTTGAAACAGTTTAGGAGAAGAAAACATATAAAGTAAGGTAAAAGGAAATTAAGTAGGATCTATATTACAATCATCTGATGATTGTAAGGGCAAACTTGATGTCAACACTGCAATATTAACACAATCATCATTGTAGAGATTGTTTTTGTTTTTTTGGTTTTTATGAATATATTGTTTTTAATTTCAAAGATGAAAAATTGCAGTTGGTATAAGTGCCCTTGACTATGTTTTTAAACCAATTGAGGCCCTTCTGTGTATGTCAAAAATATATGTTTCTATTATCTATTACCCGAAAAGGCCATAATAATACCTATTTTTTATTTATCAGTTATATACCTGATAAATACTTAGAGGTGTTGCTGTCAAAATCCACAACATTTTATGACTAAGTTAACGATGCATAAGACCTTCACATTTCGCGTACCGCCTCACCTAGCCGCTGTGCTGATATGCATGTATATGGCTGATCGGCGATAACACAATACATATATATGGGTACGTACACAAACAAATCAGTGAGTGTAGTTCATTTTTAAAAGTGTGATATTCAAACATCAAGGGCATCACTTTTAGTACGGATTGCAAAACGTCAACAAAGCGACCTGGAATGAACCATCAGCTGATCTAACGGCCCCGCTTCGAACAGTGCCACATTCCTTTAACTGCCGCATACCCCTTTACTCATAATGATATGAAAGGAAACACCCACTTTGTAAACTAACTGACATAATCATTGATGGTCATTATATATCATGCATATGTTATGTGTTATACTTTATGTATATAATGTAAAACTCCTTTCACTGAGAGGGGCGGTCTGGTAGCCAAGTGGTTAAAGCGTTCGCTCGTCACGCTGAAGACCCGGGTTCGATTCCCGACATGGGTACAATGTGTGATGCCCATTTCTGGTGTCCCCCCGCCATAAAAGCGGCGTAAAATCAAACTCACTCAAAAACCTTTAACTGAGCAATATATCCAAAAGTATAAAGCAATAATAAATCAAGAATAAAACTGATTTGTATAAATTTTGTTTTCTTGCGTATTCTATCACTCTCAAATTATTTCACCTTATAAAAGTGCAGATAAAAATAAAACTTGATCGGATTTCATACTTAAAGACCATGTCAACGTATCTATATCAACACACAATGTAAGTCTTACATTCAGTTGAAAAACATGTATTGGTAAGTTTATTAATGTTTGATATTTGATATGATAAATGTATTCGGAGAATAAATCAATAGATTTCAAAGATACGCGTTTAATAAAAATTCCTGGAAATATACATTACCGAAGACTTTTTGTCAAACATAACATTCTATTCTAGTTTAATGCCATGAACTCAAAAAACAGTTCTTTTCTGTTGTTCAGCAAACTCCATCAATCATTAGTCAGATGGACAAGGTCTTTGGTACCAGATTAGTATTTATTCTAATCATCAATCTGACACTAATAGGTGCAACATTTTAAAGAAAGGGACAACTGCCTCCAATACTAACAGACCCGAGAACGGGTTCAGTTCAATTGTTTTTAAAAGAAACAATACAGCGTCCATGGAAAACCCCTTTCTGTTACTTTGGACTTCTTTAAGCCCTCCTAAAATACCTCTTTTCCTTAAGATCTTGTAAATCCCCAAAATACCAATCTAAAACGCACAGTTCGTTCTTGTGTCCATGACACTGTATCATTTAGAGGTGGCAGCGTAATGATTTGGGTCGTCCTTTGGGTCAGGAAAAACCGGAACTGGTGTTGAATGCTACTCTCACATCACAGCTTTACATCGACGAGTTGTGCTCTCCGTCATACAGCAGAGCCCAAGGATCTTGTTTCAACATAACAACGCAAGAATAAATACAGCACGTGTCCATACGACAAACCCCTCCTGCAAACAAAGGCTACATTTGGAATATCTTTTTGTCTGTTTAACAGTTTAGTATTGTTTCTTTTGCTTGTTAGTGTACTCTCTATATATTTATATTATGATGATCAACCACCTCTTCGCCCTTTCAAAATTTAGATAAAAGAGCTTGCGGATATAAATATTATTAGATTGAGTGAGTGAGTGAGTGAGTGAGTGAGTGAGTGAGTGAGTGAGTTGGGTTTAACGCCGCTTTTAACAGTATTCCAGTTATATCACGGCGTGTCAGCTTAATGTGGGAGGAACGCCCGAAGTGATGCAGGTCTCTGACGTTTACCACTTCGGTGAAACCCACGAGCACGGGTATGGTGCTGACAAACCTAGAAACATAATCGAGGCGATCCCACAATCACAGGTTTCTGGCGTGCCCAAGGGACGCAACTCTGCACAGCGAATCGCGGCGCCTTAGACGACCCTTTATTAGATTGACAACACCTTTGCCTTCTAAACCCTCAGACATTTATTACTTTACCACGAGCACGGGTGTGGACAAACAAGAGCACTTTAGATTGGGCCAAGGATTGAGCTCATGCCGTCGGCACTCTTGTGTCTGACATAAACTTCTTTTCTGTTCTTCATCCTCTGACACACTGCAGTAAAACGATCTGATATGAACATGTTATCCAACAACCACTTCACAACTGTACCTTCTTGGCAAAGCTTTGCAGAAGGATGTCTCCATACCAAATGTTACCTCATGTCACTTATGTGGTATGTTTGGTTTCAGTCAGTTGATTGGCCTGTTTAGAGTTAATATACCGTATTCGACGATATAAGCGCCCAGGGCGCCCTCAAAATTAGAAATAGGGGGGCTCTTATTAGAACATCATTTTGGTGAAAATAAAACAGAGTTGAAACATAAATTTCGTGGTTTATGCTGACAGCCTGAAATGTTTATGTACGACAGATATATTTTTCCAGAATTTAATTGTTCATAATTAAGGGTGCATATAACACACGAGTACGTATTATACGCGACTTAATAAGTCTAGTGTACATTGATCAAACGGAAGAGGTGCTTATTGGGATTGTTAACTAGCCAATATATTAGCAAATATTGCCGTTGGCGCTTATTAGAGCGGGGCGCGTATTACGTCGAATACGGTATATTGTTTTGAGGCCTGTAAATAAACACACAATTGGCAGATAATCATTGTGCGTACCCCTGGAACATAAACTCTAACTACAATAAATGTATCTCTCTGTTGAATCGTTTATGCACCCGTGGACTCGCTTATAGTAAGAGGGCCAAGTCTCAATGGATACAAATGACGGGCACACCAGTGGTTCATGCCCTAATTAATGTTCCAACCAGTCGGTGTATGATAACTCGTCGTCACCCATCAGCTAAATTGCAGAGCCTTCACCGATACCCATTTTAGTCGGCTCTACTGGACATATCCTTATCCAGAGAAACCTCGTCTGTAATCAGGGTTAAAATAATTTCTGAGAAGTGTTACCAAGGATCATCCCTAATTTAGACGTATGTACCGTCAATTGCTTTCAAAATGGTATCATTAGCTTGGGTTACAATCCCCAATTCTTCCTGATTAAGGCCCTTTGCTTGTCACCACGTTAGAGGTAAATGTTTACGACCTGTGTCGGTTGGATTACACATTAACCAGACAGGCCATTATATACGTGAACTATAGCCACTGCCTGTGTCATAAGTCAGTATTCACGGCTGAATTGGAGGCAATTCATCATGCACTCAAACTCATACCGGAACTTCCGGAAGCAAAGGCAGTCGTCCTATCAGACTCGCTAAGTGCACTTCAAGCCATCAGTGGCAGAAGCTCAAACTCCAGGCCAAACACAGTCAACAATATTCTATACGAATATACAAAACTATCGGACCAAGGGCAACAGGTGGTGCTGTGTTGGATCCCCTCTCACATATATATTCATGGAAATGAAAAAGCAGACTTACTGGCGAAGCTAGCTCTAGACAAAGCGGATATACCGTCTATTCCCTTCAGTAAACTAGAGATAAAAAGCAAAATCAAAGCCTCCATAGCAGAAAGTTGGCAAGCCCAATGGGACGCAAGTAGGATCTGCAGATGGCTAGACAACATTCAACCCAAGGTCCAACAAAAGCCAAACTCATACTCAAATTAAAGGAAAATTGAAATAGCTATCTCACGCCTCAGACTCGGTCACAAAAAGCACTATGACAAGGTTTGTTCATCTTGTAATCAGGCTGAAACCATTGCTCACGTGTTACTAGAATGTCAAGACCCAGCCCGGGCTAGGTTAAAACAAGAATTGCAGTTAGATCCGCTATCTGTCATAGATCTCCTCAAGCCAAGAGATGCAATAGCGAAGGCCAAACTAACTCTATTTCTGGACAGCTACTCGAACGTATATAAACAGAGCAGCCAAGGATAAAAATGAAGTCATATCAATATAAGAAAATAGAAATCATATCAATACAAAAACAGAAATTATGTGAACACCAAACTCACAATAGATATGTGCACCCTACTCACACACAGGAGTCCCAAGGAGGGACAGGTCAGCCGAAATTGCTTAGGCAGAAGGCGACCTCTTAAACACTTAATGCAACAACAACAACACTGCCTGTATGTTATATGTGCGTTAAAACAAAGTCGCGACCGCCCCCGTGGTCAAGTGACAAACCAGTCTACTCACGGTCTACGTCACCGGGTCGTCAAACCAGTCTACTCACAGTCTAGCAACCGCACCGCTTCCCTCTCCCTAAATTGTCCGGCTTCTGTCCCTTTTCGGCAAAGTCAGGAGGACATCGTATTCTACATCCATTGTTAGAGATTTAGTGACCCGTAAATTTTGTTCTCCAGCGGTTTAATTGCATACTTCTGTCATGTATTGATTTGATATATATTATCTCGTATATGTATGCAAACTTATTCATGTATTGAAATATTTTTTTGTAATTTTTTTTCGCAGTAGATCAATTATCTAGTACTTGCAGATATTTAGGATCATTTTGCCACCTCAATAATGGTACATATCTGGTTGTAAATAGTGGTACAGTTGGATAGCTTATGTTCAGCGCTTTCGTTTGGTACTTACATCTTTCGTATTGGTGTAGTAGCTAGTTTGCTATTCGGGGTTTCCCTATGTTAGGAAACACACTTTTGTTACCTCACCAGGCTATTGCATTTCTCCAGCTGACCCGACCAGATCGTCTTCTCCGAGGTCCGCGCACAGGTATATCATCCTTGACGAAATCACGTGTCTTCACCGGCAGGGATCGCTAGACCGTTTACGTGTTGTCTTGCTACAAGGTGGTCGTTCGAAACTCAGTTTTCGCAGCCGATTAAATTGGCTGTCCAAATCTTCCTTCAGTTGCTTAGCTGATCGGTTTGTATATTTGTTATGGTTTAATTAATCAGTGATCGTTGTCAGTGTAAATTGAGGTCTTTATCCTTTATTTTGTCGTCTATACTTACAACTAGCTGATAGTAATAAACATCTGAACCTATTACCCCGTTTACACACATGTGTACGTCGCTATATAAGTGCAATAATCTTGGAAGCGACGTTAAACCCCACTTCACCTCACCTCACCACCAAAGCAGCTCGCTGACTCACTAGTTTATTCTTGTTAAATGACACTCTTTACACACATACGCACGCGCGCACGCACGCACACACACACACACACACACACACACACACACACACACACACACACACACACACACACACACACACAAACGCACACACACACACACATGTGTACGTCGCTATATAAGTGTAATAATCTTGGAAGCGACGTTAAACCCCACTTCACCTCACCACCATAGCAGCTCGCTGACTCACTATTCTTAGTACCTGTTTCGACCGTTAGACGGTGTTGTGAACTCACTTAATCATGCAATGACTTTGCCTGAAACCTTTACTTGAAACCACCTCTGCTGATCACCTAACGAACTGATATTAGTATCATTGAAACGCCATGACAAAAGAGAACTTTGCATCCATACAGTCTTTCGAAACACAACTCAGTATCATTAAATTCTTTATATGATATCCTTAGATATTTAAAAAGTGAACACTAATTAATTTACACAGGGAACATGATGCAGACGATGTTGGTATAAAGTATGATGACATTTGTTGTCCATTTCGTTTTGTCAAAGACAAAGAATATTGTCATCCATATGGAAGGTAACATGATATGCCGTACAAACGAACACTAATGCCATGTAGCCTTTAGCTTTGAACATTTTATATAATTGTGTTACCTTCAAACGTGTATTATCATGTGATGGATGAGATATCAAACCCTCAAAATAGGTTCAGAATGCTTTTATTGAAAACGTGAGCTTTTGATATTTAGGAATACGTCTACGTGTTCAGGTCAAAACGAACGATTCGAGAATAACACGAACAGGGCAAACAAAAAATCCAAAACTTAAACGAAGGTTCTTAGGTTTTCACAATATGTGAATGCTTTTAATCCTGTTGATGATTTTACAGACTTCCGTAGCCTAAACAGACGCAAAATCAATGCACTTTCACAGTTGCAAATGAATAAGGTGCTCGTTATATTCTCCGGTCTGAGGAAGTGACATCAATATATTTATACTAAAGGAATGTTTTCAAGTAAGTGATTGAATTATTTTTCAAATGTTTACCGCGTAAAAAATGATTGAGTTAGTAAGGCCTCTTTGAACAGTATTCCAGTTATGTAATGTCGTATTATATCAAGACGACTGGGCCACTCGTGCACCCGGGGTCGATTGTAAGATTCCGACTATATCACGAGTTTTTTAAACACTATCAAATAGCGATGATACCAGGTGTTCGCGTATCCTGCCCTACCGGTGGCATCCGTCACAAACACATGCAAAGACAAATCAATTGTTCAACTGAAAAAACAAGGGTGAGTGTTTGTTGGTGGCTGATCATGATTGTACTAGCCTGGACTTATGCTGATTTTATAGTGTCAGCCCACTGAGATATTTTAAAGTGTTTTGGTATGACGCGGCCGAAGACAGAAGGCCCGACCTTCCGCTCTCCGGGCGGACGCTCTATAACTACACCATGGAGGCGGTCTATTAAATTGTACATTGTAAATTAAAAGTACATTAGTATTATATAAAGAATAAAAGCCTTCTATAAAACATAAAACATATTGTATATGTAAACAGAATTATAAAACGACAGGTTTCCGAAATATGACAATTCCAAATAAAAAACTTTTTGTAACCATTTTTAATTTTGGGGTCCATGAAGTCGGACCGCGGTATTTTGAACTAAGTGGGATCGTGCTGTAATTTCGAGATATCGGGACATTCGAGATGGGGGCATGGACAGCCATACAGGTCAGGTAACAGCATTACCCATCCCCAAAATACGATTTCCTTTTGAGATTTAAAACTAAACATGGCTATGCGATTACAAATGGAATTGTATTTCACAGGCAATGATCAATAACAATTTTGACAAATTATGCACATAAAACGTGTATTACACGTAGGCCGCTGTCAAATAGCTGGAACATTGCTGAGTGTGGCGTTGAACAACAAAGAAAGAAACCAAACGCGTAGGATTGACGTGTACCTTACAGAATCAGTGGGTGAGTGAGTGAGTTGGGTTTAACGCCGCTTTTAACAGTATTCCAGATATATCACGGCGTGTCAGTTTAATGTGGGAGGAAAGCCCGAAGTGATGCAGGTCTCAGACGTTTACCACTTCGGTGAAACCCACGAGCACGGGTATGGTGCTGACAAACCTAGAAACATAATTGGGGCGAACCGGGATTCGAACCCACAATCATAGGTTTCTGGCGTGCACAAGGGACGCAACTCTGCACAGCGAATCGCGGCGCCTTAGACGACTGGGCCACCTGTGCCCCCTACAGAATCAGTAGCGTTCGTCAACGAAACCTGAGTGAGTGGCACTCTGATTAGCACCTGCTGATCTAACAAGGAAGTGCCGCCATATGTTTACTCATGTCTACCCACGTTATCGGTCAATAAAGATTACCTTTTACACTTGGATTAAAAGGCACGTCATCGTTGGTTGAACGGTTGGTTCAAGTCGCAATGTACTTTTACACCGAGTTTAGATAATGGTGTGAGGAAAGGTACCAGATATATCTACATGTAGATTTGTTAACAGCTATGTGAATGCTTATTTGCGCTTCTTAAAACTCGGTACATTCGAGATACCAAGGTCCTACAATAAATGTGGGTCTTACTGTATCATTGGTTGGTTGGTTGTTTAACGCCGCACTCAGCAATATTCCAGCTATATGACAGCGGTCTGTAAATAATCGAGTCTGGACCAGACAATCCAGTGATCGACATCATGAGCATCGATCCACGCAATTGGAATCGATGATATGCATCAACCAAGTCAGCGAGCCTGACCACCCGATCCCGTTAGTCGCCTTTTACGACAAGCATAGTCACCTTTTACGGCAAGCATGGGTTGCTGAAGACCTATTCTACTCCGGATCTTCACGGGTACCCTACTGTATCAATTATACTTTCTGTTAATTCGATTGTTCTCTGTACACGTATCAGCTGTAAAGCTAAAAGTTAATATAGAATTGAATTGCATGTGTTATGTGCCTCGAATTTATATATTTTGTATTAAAAGAAATATTAACATTATTCATCATCCAAAACGGGTTCCCAGAGGAGATATCAAGCCATATCTACATTTTAGACATTGGTTTTTTTTCGCGTATTTCGATTTAGAAATGATATTGGATGATAAATAAAATCTAACCCTCGTGTCTTTTTATATCAAATATATTAACACGCGCTGACAAGCCTCGGAGTTTTTCCACTTTTATCAACGCGTTGATATATTTGATATCAAAAGACATTCGGGTGAGATTCTCTATATAATAGTAAAAAGTGCCTTTTCAAAAGTGCTATAATATGTCCTTGTTATATTTAAATATAAAAATAGCGCTGTTCCGAGTTCACTGGCCAATCTCAGTCTTCTTTCGTGGTCAATAACAGCCTCTGGTTGTGACAGAAATATGACCCAAGAAGTGGTCTGTCCGTCGGAATGGTCACTTTATGTCACATGCTGCATAAAAGGCGCCCCGCGTAGGGAATCGTCCATTGAGAACCGTGTGTCGTGCACACAATGCCTAGATGTTCAAATATCAATGCAGGAGATTATTTTTAGACAACAATTTCCTAAACGTGCTCCAAATAGAATATTGTGACAGGAACGCTTAAGTCCTTAATGCAGTGTGTGCTGAATGACAAATGATATGTCTGGAAAACAGTCGAGGAGATGCTTGATATGATTGAGGACTTACTCTGGCACAAAGATGCACCAGCATATTGATGCTGGGAGTGTCATCATTGTCCAAGTAAGGAAACATGTAAATGCTATTCCTGGAACGCATAGCTAAGGAAACGACGCCAATATAAGCTCCTGAATTATATACGTGAAATATACAATGTACAGCTTCGGCTTCAGAAAAGAAAGAGCTACTTCGTTTACATATTGAAGCGATTTGATAGCACGCTCTCCGCATGTATGAACTGTCTGTATCACTAGCCAAACAGCTGTGATCACGGTCATAATTCTTTTTATTAATTTGATTTACCACAGATGAATTACTCTATAAAATGTCATGTTTATTTGTGTACCTGTATATTAATTTATTAATTGCGGCAGTTAATGGTTCAGTGTTTAAAATATTCCAATTGTATTATATCACATTACGAATACGTTACGAATTTCCTATCAAGATCAAGATTATTTCATAAAAATATATTGTAATCGGTGTTTCGTTTTCAGTATTTCAGCGTTCAACCGATGTGTGAGTATCAGAATTGGTTCACAACCTTATGGTTTAAACAACACGCAATTCTCCAATTACAGTATTCCATTTTCCTTGAAGCATGACTCAAGGATCAAGAACATATATCTAGTTTCTACTTAAACAGCTTCAGTTATCAGGAATCAAAGAGAAACAGGAGCAAATTCTTTCGTGACATCCAATTGGTTCTGGTCCGCTTCATCACAGCAGACTGGAAAAAATCTCCGTTGGGACTCTCGGTTAGAATAGGTTCCAATCCGGCTATGCATGTCATAGGAGATGACTTTATGTATCTCGTGGTTAGGCTCGGTGACTTTGTTATTGCCTGTCTTCCAGATGCAAGGGAGTTAACTGACCAGTGGATATTACAAGTTATATCCCTTTATGTCCCTCACATTGACCAATCAGATTCCACCTCTCATATCACAGGCATTTGCTTCAAACAAAATGGCGGCGCCCAGCCAAGACGATCTGATCGATATTTAAAACCAATATTGTGATAAAACGGGCATTATTTCGCTATGTGCATCAAATCACGTGAGCACCTTGATTGAAAACATGAAAATTTTGAGAATATCTATTCACGCCGAGTTGGCAGTACACATGCTTTGCAAATTCTGCAATTGACCAGAACTGCAAGGCTGTTTACGTAGCTGATGTCTAGTATGTCACGCGATTTTGATTGGACTATACATAGACTCGTTAGTCCAGCAACTCCATAATTCCAGCCTAGTTCGGCAATGGTGGGAACTGGACTTTTTATAGTCAGTTAACCCTGCCTCGGGAAGATGGTCACCGTTTCCAAACGTCGGAATATTGATGAGTTCGGCGTTAAACAACAAACAAACAAAACATATCATATTATCAAGAAACAAACATGTTCCAAATATTTTCCTGTATTTTCAATATTGTGATCAATAACAATATAAAGCAATGAAAAGGACAAAAGAAACCGAATGCCATTTTTCAAATCTTAATTTAATGCCGTTCAGGGTTGTCTGCCTATCTGAGAAGTGATGGAACAAATGCATCTTCAGAAAATAAATGATTTTCAAAACATTTTGATTGATCGTCCCCTGTCCTCTCTATTTATGTCTTCAATGGTTCCTATTCTGGGCCTACAAACTCCGACATGACAAATATAACAAGGCAATATCATATCCCCTCTGGCACGTGTCTGACCCACCAGTAACAGTTGTGGTTTTGCTGATCGGCCATGACTTTGATGAATGCTGCGGTTCAGGCTGAGGTTAGACATGATCGACATTACATGCGAATGTTCTATCCAACAGTCAGAAACTTCACATTCGGAAACCTTTCAATTGTCAAATCAAATATAGATTTGAATTATTTTTTAATAAACCTATTTTGAAAGTGAATTTATTCATCAATTTTCATCTTCCAGAATCCTTTCTATAATATCCACACTTTTAATATCAGGACAGTTGACGAAAATCACTAATGTAAAGGCAGACCTCCAAATAATATTAATAGTCTCCATCTGAGAATAAAGAAGATTGCTCTTACGTTAAATACTTGATGAGCAAGTGACAGTTATTAAGAACATCCGTCGCCATTACAGGACAATGGATCAAAGCATCGCGATTCGGAGTGCACATAGGTCTACTTCAGCCTCCAGGATTCGCCAGATTATTTATCGTTACTCATCCCAGGTCTGCCAACATAGTGCATGGTGGAACGTTGGTCTCGTTGTAAGGCTGTCAACAATACGACGTCCTGAGTCACATGGCATGCCTCCTACATTCATCTGACATGCGGCATATAATTTCATACCATTCACTCCAAGCCCCAGGAGTTGCAACAATTAGGATATAAACATAATGTATTTCCAGATTTACGGATGTTGTCAAGAAATCAAGGCTCAGAAATTTCATTTCGAGTCTTATGTCCTTTATTACAATTTGTCGGCTTCGCATAACCAATTACCTGAGGCTGAAAATCGATGGTTATAATTTCGATACATTATCGGTAATGTGCCCTCGCATTTTTCTTTCCACGTATTCAAATACATTTCAGGCGGACATGATGCCATTCTTAAATGATCTGACTTTATGATAAATCCATGTCAAAGGCAAGTATAAATAGCCAATTGGCCAGCAGAAAGCAGTGACAAGAAAGTAAAACGAAGTGTATGTGATAAATATCAACCACACTCAAGATATAACATAATGGATGACGTAAATATCATGCTTTTATGTAATTCCTCGTTTCTGTTGAAATCTGGGACAAGACAACATGGTAATCTGGTAATATGTTAATATGGGAACGATGGTAATACTAGTATCTAGCAGACATTTGTCGAACCTGTGCACATCTAATCATGAAGGTATGAGAACCATGTCTAAATCTCGGAGATCAATGTTTCAACAGGTGGGAATTCTACAGGATGGGAAAGGAGGCACCACACTATATTCTGGAGACAGTTACAGCAAAACCAAAAAGGGTTACTGAACAGCTTCATTAACGTAAGACAAACGCGAAGCAACGCATTAACGAGATACTATTCATACCGACTGTAAGAGCACATTTAAGACTCGAAGTATCCCAACACAATTTGAACGAAAACTAGGCGAAAATGCAATTTGAGACCTTATAATATCAGTCCTGGCAAGAGTAGTTTTTCTTCATCTAATTATTCTGAATGCGGATCCTATCTATGTGTCTGAGAAGCATATATCTAAACTAATTACTTCATAATGTGGTTCTGAATGTCAGCATCCCAAATGAAATCCAATTAGTTGCAGGAATATTATGGTGATATTTTCCTATCCGGATCTTCTGTTTTGTGCCAATTTGTCAAACCAACATGTAATGAGAATTGTTGAAAAGGAAGTAGAAAAGTTGAGATCAATGGCTTTCCTGTATGTCATTGTTGGATTATAAAAGGTTATGATTCGCCCCAGTGTGCAATCTGGATCGGGGAATGACCCAAGGAAACCCAGGGCGAAAGAGGATCAGTGGCAAGAGGATTAATTGTTGCCGGTGCTTCAGGGCACCTGTTTGTCTGGTATTTAGAGACCATCCATCCATCCATCCACCCATCCATCCGGGTTAGAATTGGTTTCAGCAACCCATGCCTGTCGTAAAAGGCGACTATGCTTGTCATAAGAAGCAACTAACGCGATTGGGTGGTCAGGCGTGTTGGCATGACAGACGCATGTCATCGTATCCTAATTGCAGTCCAGACTCGATTATATAAAGACCGTTGTCATATAGCTGGAATAAAGCTAAGTACTGCGTTAAACAACAAACAAACAAACAAAATACATATGAATATTTCTTTGTTTGGCTATAAACCATCCGCGTTCCATTAAGAATTTCAGTTCAGGTTCATACCAGTTAACGCGACATCTTTGGTAAAAATGAAATGATAAATGATGAAGCATCGGTTGAATGTACTATTTTCAGGTGGTTGAATTTCCTAATACAGGTATCTATAATTAGGATCGGCTTCGCACTATTTCCCGCAGGAATATGTATAGTCAAGCCTTAATGTTCGCACGGTACTTACATCACTTCAATAGGGGGAACGAACGCATCAATCACAGATGCTCTAAAAACACTATCTAAAAAGTCCATCTTGATGAAATGAATCGACTATGTACATGTACATAACAGACAATGACGTAATTATTATCCATGGAAAGTAAGTGGACAAATTGTGGCGAGGTTAACATGAGGTCACAGTACTTGATTACATTGGTGATTAATACCATATGTGCAAGAGCAAGATGATACCCATCACAATCCCTGCTTAAGGGAAGTGGGGCAACGTGGCGTACCAGTACGTGATGGCAGTGAAGACCAAGACCATATATATATGACAATGATTATACCCTTACAATCGCTGCTTACATAGCGAGAATACTATTACACTTAAATATATGACCCGTGAAGATCCGGGGTAGAATAGGTCTTCAGCAATCCATGCTTGCCGTAAAAGGCGACTTTGCTTGTCGTAAGAGGCGACTAACGGGATGGCGTGGTCAGGCTCGCTGACTTGGTTGATGCATGTCATCGATCCCAATTGCGTGGATCGATGCTCATGATATTAATCACTGGATTGTCTGGCCCAGACTCAATTATTTACAGACCGCTGTCATATAGCTGGAATAATGCTGAGTGCGGCGTTAAACAGCAAACAAACAAACTTAAATATATTTGAAACGGCAATGCCAGAGAATAATCTCGATTATCTGCCCAAACAGATTTCTTCGTGCGGAAATGGTAAAATGTGGCGAAAATAATGTGAATGGATCACTGTAAATCAGTGATGACATCAGGTGTTTGCGAAAAGGGTAAGGATGTCCTACTCAATGGGTAGCACCTACATCTCACACAATGTGCACAAGAGAGCAAATATTTTGTTGCCTAACGCTGCACAGCAGTATTCTTGCCACGCGGCGGCGGCCTTTTAACAATCGACCCGTGAAGATCCGGGTAGGAATAGGTCTTCAGCAACCCGTGCTTGCCGTAAAAGGTGACTATGCTTGTCGTAAGAGGCGACTAACGGGATCGGGTGGTCAGGCTCGCTGACTTGGTTGAAGCATGTCATCGATCCCAATTGCTCATGATATTAATCACTGGATTGTCTGGTCCAGACTCGATTATTTACAGACCGCCGTCATATAGCTGGAATATAAATTAATATTGCTGAGTGCGGCGTTAAACAACAAATCAACCATCTATAAACAATCGAGTCCAGACAATCAAGTGATAGAGGACCGACCAGACAGTCCAGTGACGCGTCAAACATTACAATAAAATATCTCCCCTGACTCTCCTTTGACATTTAGCCGACACAGATTGTGATTAGGTTTGGTGGGCTATGACTGACCAATTAATTGCTTGGGTCAAGCCCTGACAATCAAACAGAATACGTGTAGGACCACAGTTCAACATCCTGATCTGACATGTCGTGACACGAAGCACACCCAAGATTTTCAGATCCAATCAATGCTCTTTTTTCACAATATAATATCTGGTATACCCGCGATTGTGATAATATAAAGAAAACGAATACAAAACAAATTAATTTGTGTATCCCTTGTGATTAGTTGTACAAACAGTATTGTCAGTTATTAAAATACTAATGTAATTTGTTCCTTGATGTAAGTTCGTTAAAGGCACAATGACAGTAATATATCAGGAGGGCACAATACCTTCCCCATAAAGAAATCCCTACTAGACTGTGTAGTTATTTTTATCACTGAAGGAAATGATTTTTATCATTACAAAGGCCCTGAAGTCTTTCCTCTACATGATTAATTGATTATTTCCTTTGAGGCGGGGATTTCAAGGTACTTATTTCGCCTTGGGAATATTTGACAGATATTTTTTTGTCGGGAATGTGAGTCGTTGCAAACATTCAATCGAAATTTCAGTCCACGACTGACGCTCGGTTTTATATATTTGGATTTAATTTGCTGAGGTATTAATTGCTTGCTCGTCTCTTGTCATATTTGCGTTCTCGCATCTGTACAGAACTAATCACTTGCGCAAATACGTAAAAAAATCATCTTTTTAAAAAAATCATTTTAGTCAAATTAAATTTCAGTCAAAATTCATTTTACCACTCTCGATGTGCAATTTGGATTTTGCAAGCAACCTGTAAAACTAAGGTAAAGGTGCATACCAATAAGAGATCTCGGACACACACACAATTGGCATCTGTTTTTGGTTTGGTTTGGTTTGTTGTTTTACGCCCCACTCAGCAATATTCCAGCTATATGACGGCGGTCTGTAAATAATCGAGTCTGGACAAGACAATCCAGTGATATCTTGAGCATCGATCCAAGCAATTGGGCTCGATGACTTTCTTCAACAACCCGATCCCGTTAGTCGCCTCTTACGACAAGCATAGTCGCCTTTTATGACGAGCATGGGTTGCTGAAGACCTATTCCTACCCGGATATTCACGGGTCTTGGCATCTGTACTCGCGTCATTATTGAAGGGTCACCATGTTATGTAGGATGTCCAACATAAACATTATGCTAAATCACGTCAGTAGCTCTGACAATGTGATTAACAGTTGATTAACATGTTGTTTGTGAGTATATCACACCCATTGGATGCTCTCATGCAACTTTTACTGTTAAAACAATGAAGGTAATGGACGAAAACTGCAAACACACGCGCCCGAACGCAACCAATGATTAAGCCCATGCACACACAACACACACAGGGAACAGTTAATGAGGGTATAAAATGGTTCATCCCAGATACAACTGGACTGCTTTCATGAAAGCTGAAAATGCGACGATTATTTCTTATTGTCTGCGTGACCCCTCAATAATGACGCAGAGTATATATTGCCAATAAATAAAGTATACAAAAAAACAAGCTCTTTGTGCCCAAAATAACATCATGAGTAATGCAACACATGTAAACTTACATCGTACGTTTCACGGACATGGATAATAAAGAGGTGGTGAGATGATTTTGGGTTTAACGTCGCGTCCAAGATTATTGCACAAATATAACGACGTGCATGTACGTGTGTGTGTTTGTGTGGCTGCTTGTACTAGTCCGGACTGATTTATAGTGCTAGCTCAATGAGATACCATGCCGCAGTTTAACATGAATACCCCACCCAGACACAGTATACTGACTCCGAGCCGACCAGTCCTTATTTTAGCCCCTTAATGCCGAGCGCCAGACAGGGTAACAACAAGTACCATCTTTTAACGTCTTTTGGTATGACGCGGCCGGGGATAGAACCCCGGACCTTCCGCTCTTCGGGCGGACGCTCTACCACTAGACCACGGAGGCGGTTGGTTAATAAAGAAAGTTGGAAAATAAAGAAAGTTGGGTTTTAGTCAACTATATATAGTATAACATACATTGCATATCGATCTGAAACATTCAAAAACAATCGTTAGTCACTTGCAACGTGTACTGCATCCAACGTAAGTATTAAACAGTCCTTCAATATTGGTACATGCGTTTACTTCAACACATTTCCTTGTTTTAAGTTGGCATTAATTATACTTCAATACATTTCATCGTGTTTATACATTTTATCGATAAATGAAACCATCAGTGTACATTAACATTGAGTAACTGCCCGTTAACATTTCAAATATTTCTTTGTAATTATGATTCGCATAATAAAAATGTTTTGAAAGGTAACTAAAATAGTTCCCGTTAGATAAAGTTTTTTTCAAAATGTATCAATTTAGTGAAACATTTTCTTACACGTGATATAATAAATACATTACACAAAAGGGATGAGTGTGGTAACATATCTATTACTCGCGGTCTTTTGGCACATTACCCAAATCACCGTTGAGAAAGACGAACGTTTGTTCTTCTCAATATGCGCTCGAAAATACAGTGAGATATCCCCGAGATAATACAAACTAAAGGGACACGGGCCGCCCAGTCATCTAAGGCGCCGCAATTTGTGGTACAGAGTTGCGTCAATTCGTCCCTCAAGAAACCTATGGGTTCGAATCCCGGCTTCTTGGTTTGTCAGCACCTTCCTCTGATCGTGTGTTTCACCAAAGTGGTAAACGTCTGAGACCTGCATCACTTCGGGCTTTGTGATAATACTGCAACAAGATGATACGTTTATGAATGTTCCGAATCTTAATAAGGCACGCTGTTTCGTATTACTGCTTTACTAACTTAGATGAGAGGCGTAAGTTTGCTCTTTCGATTTAAAAAACGCATGAGAAAGTCATGCCCTGGATCAACGGCTATACTCGACTTCAGCAAACGATCACAAACGGAAATGTCGGGATGGGTGTCTCAGTGTAAGGGATTTGGTCGGTATCTAGGAATAGGTGTCTTAGGGTTAGGGATGTGGTCGGTATCAAGGGATATGTGTCTCAGGGTAAGGGATGTGGTCGGTATCAAGGGATATGTGTCTCAGGGTAAGGGATGTGGTCGGTATCAAGGGATAGGTGTCTCAGGGTAAGGGATTTGGTCGGTATCTCGGAATAGGTGTCTCAGTGTAAGGGATTTGGTCGGTATCTAGGGATAGGTGTCTCAGTGTAAGGGATTTGGTCGGTATCTGAATAGGTGTCACAGGGTAAGGGATGTGGTTGGTATCTCGGGATAGGTGTCCTAGGGTTATTGATGTGGTCGGTATCTAGGGATAGGTGTCTTAGGGTTAGGGATGTGGTCAGTATCTAGGAATATGTGTCTCAGTGTAAGGCATGAGGTCGGTATCTCGGGATAGGGGACTCGGGGTTAGGGATGTGGTCGGTATCTCGGGATAGTGGACTCAGGGTAAGGCATATAACCGATATCTCGATATAATTGTCTCAGTGCAAGGGACGTGGTCGAAATCTCGATGGTCTCATGGATGTTGAGAAGGTCAATATCTCGGGATAGGGGACTCGGAGTTAGGGATGTGGTCGGAATCTCGAGATAGGGGACTCGGGGTTAGGGATGTGGTGGTATCTCGGGATAGGGGACTCGGGGTAAGGGATGTGGTG
Organism: Haliotis rufescens; assembly: GCF_023055435.1. Classification (NCBI taxonomy): domain Eukaryota; kingdom Metazoa; phylum Mollusca; class Gastropoda; order Lepetellida; family Haliotidae; genus Haliotis; species Haliotis rufescens. The sequence continues at coordinate 7,270,068 of NW_025964001.1, read as the reverse complement.
GTATCTCGAGATAGGGGACTCGGGGTAAGGGGTGTGGTGGTATCTGGAGATAGGAGACTCGGGGTTAGGGACGTGGTGGTATCTCGGGATAGGGGACACGGGGTAAGGGATATGGTGGTATTTCGGGAAAGGGGACTCGGGGTAAGGGATGTGGTGGTATCTCGGGATGGGTGTCTCACGATAAGGAATGTAGTGGTATCTCGGGATAGGGGACTCGGGGTTAGGGATGTGGTCGGTATCTCGGGATAGGGGACTTAGGGTAAAGTATATGACGGATATCTCGAGATAAGTGTCTCAGTGTAACGGACGTGGTCGAAATCTCGATGGTCTCATGGTTGTTGAGAAGGGCGGTATCTCGGGTTCTGGGTCTCAGGGTCTTATTGTTTTTTCAGCAATCTGAAGCACAATTATTGTGTTCAAATGATCGGTTCCTAAGGATGTAGGGTGTAGGGGGGTAATATAAACTCAACTTAGAAGAGAAACTTCACACTGACTAAGTTATGAAGAAGTAGTTTCATACACTGTCTACAGTCAGAGGTTTTCAGACCACCCTCCTAAGTTAAGACCGCCTCCGTGGTCTAGTGGTAGAGCGTCCATCTGGAGCGCGGGAGGTCCGGGGTTCGATCCCCGGCCTCCTAATCCCAAAAGACGTTAAAAGATTGTACTTGTTATCCTGCCTGGCGCTCGGCATTAAGGGGCTAAAACAAGGGCTGGTCGGCTCGGAGTCAGTAAACTGTGTCTGGGTGGGGTATTCGTGTTACGCTGCGGCATGGTATCTCAGTGTGCTTGCTCTATAAAATCGGCATTAGTCCTCACACACACGTCTCACACACACACACACACACACACACACACACACACACACACACACACGTCGCTATATATATATAAGTAAGAGCAATAATCTTGGACGCGACGTTAAAGCCCATTTCACCTCACTTCACCATCTTAATTGGACTGGAATAGGTACCATCGGTTAGGCACGTAGTTCTGATTAGTTCCCCGTCTCAAGACAAATCCCGCTGAGAGACCCCTGGTTTCAAAGGTTATGTTACTTTGGTTCTGACGTTACAAGACAGGGCTTACTGCGCTTAGACCTCATTCGGCACAATAGCTGGCTTCTATTCAAGAGAATTTGGAAATATTACTGGTAATTCTCTCCAAATCCCTCAATCACCCATTTTGACGGCTAGCCTATCCGATTAACCATCAGTAGAATGAACACCGATCTTCAACTCTCGTACACCAATAACTTTGGTCCATATTTACCGTTGACGAACAGGAAGATTGTACGCGTACGGTGCCCAGTAACCATATACATGTATCTCGATGAGATCGGATCGAATCGGATCGGATCGTTACGGGGTTGAATTCGAAATCGCAGGCGTGCATTCCAATCCAGGGGGGGGGAGGGGCACGGGTGGCCCAGTCGTCTAAGGCGCCGCGATTCGCTGTGCAGAGTTGCGTCCCTTGGGCACGCCAGAAATCTATGATTGTGGGTTCGAATCCCGGTTCGCCCCGATTATGTTTCTAGGTTTGTCAGCACCATACCCGTGCCCGTGGGTTTCACCGAAGTGGTAAACGTCTGTGACCTGCATCACTTCGGGCTTTCCTCCCACATTAAGCTGACACGCCGCGATATAACTGGGATACTGTTAAAAGCGGCGTTAAACCAAACTCACTCACTCACTCACTCCAATCCTGGTTTGGTCCTGATTGAGATTTATTTCGGTCTACACCTGGTTGCCACACGGTCGTCAAACATCGACACCCATATAAAGTGTCTATGGATTATGTTCGTGATGTGTTTTCTAGGACAGACTGTAGCGTGACCTTAATTTAATAAAAGGGAACTTGCTCCTGGCAAATTGGCAGACCCAGCAAATTTGATTCAAACCTTTAGTCCACAATCTTATTAGCGTAGATTTGTTTTATGTAGATTAACCTAACGCTTCATTAATACCGGTATCACATTGATGAAATGTCTCAATTGCCTAGGACCTTGACATGGGCACCTGAGTGTGGACCCCAGCCTCCCTTTAATGATGTATGCTCAAGGGCATGTCGTGACACCTTCGTTACCCTTCTAATATCATCGCTGCCACCAGTGTGCAATGGGCCATGACAAGAATCTTGAAATATTTCCCTCAAACGACTAATTTAGTATTTCTGAGGTGAATTTATGTTAGTTTCTTTGTTTGATTAGATTGATTGCAGATTAAAAGCAAAATCACCTATCTTCCTCCCGACATTCTCACTATACTTATGACATGATACCGTATTCGACGTAATAAGCGCCCCGCTCTAATAAGCGCCCACGGCGATATGTGCCAATATTTGGCTAGTGAACAATCCCAATTAGCACCCTTCCGACTGACTATGTACACAATTCGTGTACATTTATTCGTGTACAATACGCACTCATGTGCTATATATGCCCCCTTAATTACCATGCCAGCTGGTATTTGATACTTTGCCTTTTTTCCGAGTAGGAGACTCTTTTCTTGTTCGATGTTGCCCCTGCTCTGACTGTTGTTTAGTCTTTGGCTGTTAGGGTGAACCCAAGACTCATCCATGGTTACAAATCCCTCAACTGTTCATCTATATCTGCTTCAAAAGACGATAGATGATAACCTTGAGTTTTTCTGATCAGGGGCCAAAAGCCTTGGAACCCAGCGTACTGAAACCTTTATCACGTCCTGTTAATTTACAGAATTTGCTTTGTCCATAATCAAATCAATTATTTTATCAACTTGTTCCTTAAGTTCCTGATCGGATCGTCTTGTCAACTGTGGCTTGGATGGAACGCCATCCTCTAAAGTTGATGGGTGACTGTTGGAGCTAGCCCTTTTAGTTGGAAACATATGATTAAGACGTGGTGGCAGGTGGTCCTGTGCACAGCGTAAAGACCACAAATCAGGTGAAGTTAAGCAACGCCGGTCCCTGAGAGTAGTTGGGTGGGTTAAGCAGCTTGACTCCTGAGAGTTTCTAGGGCCTCGATCATGCCCCACATTGAAGCACATGTGGTGTCTCCTTAGGCAAGTGACGTTTTTCGAAATGTGCCTCTGTTCGCCCAGCTGTGTGTGGGTACCCGGTAGTATGAGATGGTAATGTGGATGTTAATCTTCTAGCGCCTTACAGGCAGCATGGTTTGTATACTCCCCAGGGAGCTGAGAATGAAAATCGAGTGCTCACTGATCCATTGACCGGGGTAATAATAGTGTAGCGCTATGGGCATCCATTTGGTGAATGGAATCTGGCGCATTATAAATGCACTTATTATTACAGCACAGTACCCAATTCTGTTCATTTCTATCAATGCAGTCGTACTTGCAAACTGTTATGGGTGTACTTCACACCCTTCGTAATTAGACTCAAAACGTTTCAGCCACATCTCGTATCTGCGCAAGTCCACATATCGAAATATTCTATATTCTACTATTCATATCTTAAAAACGTTTTCTGAAACAAATCGTCCAAAAACTGTAATGTTGTATATATTCTTGATTTTTTATTACGAATGACCAAAACATGACTTGGATAACAAACATGTTGAAACGGTATAAAAAGGCAGAATACAAACTTACAGGATGACGCAAAGGGGGATGTCGTATTGTCAGTGATGATGAAGCAGCTGTAACATTATCCGGATTATAGCAGCAGGTGGAGGAATACAACTCAGATGACATCTTTTTAAGTCCCAGTGGGAATTTCTGTAATCGTGGCTGGGAAGCTCGCGGAGTTCCGGAAGGTTAATAACCTGTCGATGGGAGAATACTATGTGAAAACATATTTTTATACCACGCTCACGCACAAATTGAAAACAATTCATGTATATAGAAGGTCAAACTAAACTGAAACACGACTGGGCTAAACAGCAATGTATAGAAACGTGGTTAATCTAGCTAAATAGCTGACAATAGTAAATCCCTCGGAAGAAAAGATCGGATCCGATCGGATGTGAAAAAAATCAAGCTTTAAAATTATAGTTTGACATTTAATATATTCGGATATTTATATATGAATACACTGGGGGTCTGAGATTTGAGGAATAATGAGTATAACGTTCAGACGCCAGGGCATCAATTTCATAAAGCCCCTCATTTCACCAGCGTTTTAGAACTAAACCTGGATGTTAGGTGCCTAACTCCATGAACCTGTCTCATGAAAGAAGATGATGATTCAGGAGATGAAACTATGTAAAAGAAGAACCAGTTTTATCATTAGAGTAAGGTGTTTTAAGAGATAGGGGGCTTTGAATGTAGTTCCTCAATGCATACAGATGAGACGGGGTTGCAGTCAATTTAACGCTAAAATATAAGCTCAAATCAATGAATGCTTCAATACATACCCTGGAGTACTGCAAGAAAGGAGATAAAATAGAACCCAATAATAATCTAGTTCGCCGGTTCTCGTAAATCGGGATTTAAGCCTAAGGTGTCTGAAAACTAAAATTATCTTTTTAAAAAGGTTTCAAAATGATCTAGCGGTTTTTAAAGCGACATTCCTGTAACGTATTAACGTAACTATACGTCACTGTAACAATTAAGCTTCTTACAGAGTTTAGGTGAGAAGGTCACTGGTCTCACATCGCTAAGAGCTGACAAGAACAGTATGTGATTTAAAGCTTATTAACCAGAGTAAGGTATATTTGAGAAGTCACAATGATTATGGCGAGGTTTTGAGAGTTAGTTTACAGTAGCGAAGGCCACTGTTCTGTCTGTTGATGAATCAGGTGCTGGCTGCTTTTGCCGTCTGTCAAAGTAATTGAACAATTTGCGGATACTACAGTTTCTCGTCCATCTTTCTGGAATTGCGACATATATACACCCAGCGCTCTTTTGTTGGTAGGAGGACACACTAAATGTGTGCATAATGAGTTTTACACTTGTGTTTAATATAATTCCAGTAATATCACTGTCGATACGAAACGTAAATGGTATCATCGGTAGAAGAAAGGACAGCTTTAAAAAAGAGACTGCAAGAGATGGAACGGATGATTCGGAACCAAAACCTAACGCCAAAACACAACCGAAACATTGCATGTGGACTATACACTTCCTCCGTGCACGTGGGAAGGGATGGGGGGTTATTCTTGACACTTCAGTGAAAGGTCGCATCCAACATTGCTGCACTTATATAGCGACGTGTGTGTGTGTGTGTGTGTGTGTGTGTGTGCGTGCGTGTGCGTGCGTACTCGTCAGGACTAATGCCGTCTTTATAGAGCAAGCCCACTGAGATACCATGCCGCAGTGTAACACGAATACCCCACTCAGACACAGTTTAATGACTCCGAGTCCTTGTTTTATCCTTAATGCCGAGCGCCAGGCAGCGCTAGCCCACTGAGATACCATGCCGCAGTTTAACATAAACAGTATGCTGACTCCGAGCCGACCAGTCCTTGTTTAGCCCCTTAATGCTGAGCGCCAGACAGGGTAACAACAAGTACCATCTTTAAATGACGCGACAGGAGATCGAATCCCGGACCTTCCTCTCTCCGGGCGGACGCTCTACCACTAGACCACGGAGGCGGTCTGTTATTACCAGGACTTGACCAGGCGCTGCAAGACTGATGCCGATTTAAAGTTCTAGCCCACTGGGATACCATGCCGCAATTTAACGTACACAGTATGCTGCCTCCGAGCCGACCAGTCCTTGTTTTGGCCCCTTAAAGCCGAGCGCCAGACAGGTCAAGACTCAATGAAAGGAGACTGACTTTGACCATGTCACGCCGTGTAAACGAATGTTTGCCTAATCTCAGGGACATGACTTATTATTGATCAAGTCATCTCTAACGTTCAATTTGTCTTTCTTGTCTTTCACCCTTGTCTTCCTTGGCTATTTGCACCCTCACAATACACCGCCAACATATGTTCTGTTGATTGACATGTTAAACCTTGTCCTTGCTTTTTCTTATCCATAGTTCACTCTTTCTATTTCTAGTTCTGTAATCATCTGCTATTTTTGAATATCCCCTACTTTTTTGGAGAGTATATTTTGGTAAATCCGCGAACATCGGCATTATGCTGACAGACCATAGATGAATATTGGCTTGCCTGATTATTGGATCTGATCCCACGACAATCAGATCCAGAAAAAAGGGCATAGATCCGCTCTGCGTGTTCTACCACTCGACTGTCTGTACCCCAATCTATACGAATGTTAGTTTAGTTTGTATATTTCAGATTCATTATTACAGTGTATGGATAATAGTTTTACATATTATTGAATATCCACAAGTCAAAATTATGCAATTATATATGAATGACACATTATATCATTCTGTTTTCCGATATATGAAACACATGTTGTCCACAAGTTTATTATACTATTTTCATCAATCGAAGATGGAATAGCATCTTAATATGGACACTTTGTTGGTCAAAGTTTACGATAATGAACAAAAAACTCAGAAAAGGTCATTTGATATAGGTGTACATCTTCTATATTGTTTACATGTATAGAGTTTCATGATAAATTGGCAACAAACTCTCAGTGTGTTTATATGTCATTTCTTTTGAATTACTTATTTACGCAAATTGTGTGAGTGGCGAGTGCTACCTGTAGAGCAGGCTTTGCTTGCCATCTTCGCGAACACCCGGTGTTCTCACTGCGTTTCAGGGATCCATTCATATAATTTTCATCACTATTTTGTTTTTACATCCGATGGAACTTGTATCAGCAGCCAATCGAGACTGATTATTCTCTGGCGTTGACATTTGATATTTACTCATTGTGACGCGATTCTGTTAAATAATTAAAAAAACATTTATGAACGTGGTTATATTTCAGATGTCAGGACCGAAACCTGAACATTATGCTTGCAAGCACTTGACATAATTCCTCATGGGGCTTAGTAGAAGGCGCCATGAAACTGTGTTCAGTAAGATCGTTGTTTGGAGACTCAATCTTCATTTAATTGCATTTTTTGCCCCGTCCTAATTGATAGTCAAGAGAAATTTCATGTGCAGCAGGAATCCATCATTGAATTGGAAGTAGAATTAGTGGCAGAGGCAAATTGGACTGCTTTCACAAATTTAATATAGAACTGCGACGCTTGGGGCTAGAACCGTGTCAACCACAGTGCCATGTTCGAGAACCCCCCCAAACGTTTTGGAATCACATAGGTCTAATTAATGTCAATGACGGGTGGGCGTTTAATGGCACCATGATCATTGACCTTATTTGCTGTCAATCACAGAGATATCAAGTGACGAGTATACGGTCCATATTAATAGCACACTGATCTCCAACCTATCCCGAAGCTTCCGTTTCTGTGCTTGATTGCCCCTTCGCAAATGTACCTTGTGTATCGACACGATGGCATAAAACTATTTTTGGAAACAGTCTTATTTCGTTTCATGTCATATATAACCACTTAAAGGGGGACTGTGACCCACGATCTAAAACCAATGTTATGTCAAGGTTTAGACTTCTTAAAGTAGTGACCTGTGCGAAACAGCATAAAATAATTGGTTGGTTGGTTGACTTGTTGTTTAACGCCGCACTCAGCAATGTTCCAGCTATATGACGGCGGTCTGTAAATAATCGAGTCTGGACCAGACAATCCAGTGATTAATATCATGAGCATCGATCCACGCAATTGGGATCGATGACATGCATCAACCAAGTCAGCGAACCTGACCACCCGATCCCGTCAGTCGCCTTTTACGACAAGCAGAGTCACCTTTTATGGCAAGCATGGGTTGCTGAAGACCTATTCTACCCCGGAATCTTCACGGGTCTGTTTCCTTAGTACTGCATTTTGAACTTCTAAGTCAATCAAGCGGGGAACACAGAGCACAAACGTGACTTGCACAGGATAAATATTCCTTCTGTGTTACTTCGTCGTCACGAAATAAATAGTTAATGCAACATTTAGGATTTGGACACTGCCTTCCATACAACGATATGTCAGGAATGATTAGGTGTTGGACAGACATCATTATTGCTTGTGTATCTTTGTAAGTCTCCAGAACATGTTAAGAATAAAAGGGACAAAATAGTTTCCATAAACATAAGATCCTTCTGCTAAAGTCCATTGTACGATTCCGACTTTGATGTAAGATCGATGACACATGAACAAAAGAAAATTCAAATTGTTCAAAAGCCAATTGCCTGCATCTGAGCACGATGTTTACACACTGAAAGCCGTACCTGTTTACACCCTGATAAAGATCCCAAATCCCTTTATTGGTTTTTGATTTGTGAACAATATATGCATTAACTTCGTGAGAACTCTAAATATTAAACAAGACCGATAATTGGTCGGGCATGCTGGTTGAAGATGATTTAATATTTACGCTGTATCATTGGAATCAAGGTGTAGTCACATGAAATATGATCTATTTTGAGTTTTCAAAATAGTCATTCACGTTAATTAATCGGGAACTAGGCTCTGCAAATTGGTAATCGCAGCAAATGTGTTTCGTTCAAACACCACTTTGCCTATCTGTTATATTTTTTTATGGACCCGTGAAGGTCCGGGGTAAAATAGGTCTTCAGCAACCCGTGCTTGCCGTAAAAGGGTTCATGTTACCATACTGCCAATGTGTGCAGTCAGAATTGTGTAGATGGATAGTTATGACAAGAGAACATAAATGATACAGTAGCTATGGCTACTACAAATTTGATTTGGTTTGGGTCTTTTGTTGTTTAACGCCGCACTCCATCTACATGACGGCGGTCTGTAAATAATCGAGTCTGGACCAGACAATCTAGTGATTGACACCATGAGCATCCGTCCATGTAATTGGGATACGATGACATGCATCAACCAAGTCGGCGAGCCTGACCACATTAGTCGCCTCTTACGACAAGCATAGTCGCTTTTTACGGCTAGCAATGGTTGCCGAAAACCTAATCTACCCTGGATCTTCCCGGGTCCTACAAACATGAACGAACTGGAAATACGATAGTGTCATATTCAGTAAACATTAGAATACTCTCATGAAGGAATTATATTAGGTATATCCCCGTCTATTCAATGTTCATTTGCGAAATAACACAATCTGCACATATTGTAAAACCCATATATTTCCATTTCGCAAATATTTTAAGGGACGGTGAGATGGCCTATTGCTTTAAGCTTTCGCTCAAAAGACCCGAGTTTGATTCCCGAGTTAAATTCGAGAAGCCCAAGTTTGGTGACCCCCATCGTGATAATGCTGAATTTTGCTAAAAGCGGCTAAAATCCCAACACTCTCAGCCACCATAAAGTCCGATAGAACCCACAGACGCACTGAATTACGGTCAACCTACAAATCAATGAAATGGACAGTCGAATTACCATCTACACTGTATGCATCAAACCCAACTGCGAGCATTGTCCGTCGGTGTTTGTCAAAGCCTCAAAACACGGTGAAAAAAACACCAGTCTAAGATACAGTGTCGCGATAATTACAGGCTCGATGTTTCGTGTCTGGCTGTGGTGTGAAGTGTCGAACTGTGACAGTCGTAATCTACTCACAGCACCATCGATGCCGAAATCATTATTTCATTGAATAGTTCCACGAACTCCTTTGCGGCACTAAACGAGTGGGACTGGGGGAAATCCGTATAAGGATGGTCTTGAAGGTTTAATTACTTCCTTAAGTTTCCATATACGACACCACGTCTGTCGCAATCGGGATACAGATGAATGGCCAGATGTTGACAGCTTTCACTCAAATACATTTCAAAACAATTTTCGTAACAAGAATACTATCATAACTGTGTTTTAGTTTGGTAAAGTTGCTCCTTGCAGATGGAATAATCGTTAGGAGTATTGCTCCATAGTATGATTCCGACTTGACATGAGCAGAATTTTATGAATTATTATCAACAAATGATGATACCAGGTGTTCGCGAAAAGGTAAGGGTATCCTGTCCCACCCGTGACACCCGTTACAAACACATGTAAAGGCAAGTAAATTGCTGTCGTGAAAATAGTGCGTGAGTTGGGTTTAACGCGGCTTTTAACAGTATGCCAGTTGTATCGCGGCATGTCAGCTTAATGTGGGAGGAAAGCCCTAAGTGATGCAGGTCTCCTACGGTTACCACTTTGGTGTAACCCACGAGCACAGGAATGGTGATGACCTAGAAATATAGAAACATAATCGGGGCGAAACCGATTGCGTCAAATTAGCTACAACAATGTCAATAGTGGTCACGACAGCTTCGTATCCGATTTTGTTTATTTTAACCCTTTTTCACTTTGTTCCTCTGCTCCGTGTTATTTTGTTACCAAACTGTTACAGTTTACTGGAGAGAGAGAGAGAGAGAGAGAGAGAGAGAGGTGTAATGACGTGTCCCAGCGGAGCAATGGAGACGCAACCTCGGGCATTCACCTTTCGTCCGTCTGTCTAGCCATAATTACCTATCCGAGATTCTAGGTTAATGTTGCCATCTTGCGATGCTATGTCTGCAAGCTTAGTGTGATGACCCATACAACTATGAGTTAAAAAATTAGCCCCCAACAACAAAACTGGATGCGTTCGTGGGAGTATGATATGACATAACTGATTCACGTAGTTTGGAGGTGTGAAAACCTTTCGGAAAGGACACACTGTTGGATAGTATCGCATCATGTTGAGAGGTAACGTGTCATATGTGAGTGAGCGAGTGAGTTCGGTTTTACGCCGCTTTCAGCAATATCAAGACACCAGAAAAGGGCTTCACACATTGTACCCATGTCGGGAATCGAACCCGGATCTTCGACGTGACGACCGAACGCTTTAACCACAAGGCTACCCGACCGTCCCAAGTGTCATATGTAGTAAATTCCAATGAATGTCTATCATACACTTTCTGGAATGCCTGGAACAGGCCTAAGATGGTGAAATCTTGATTGAAAAGTTCAGTTGTAAGCAAATGTGTCTTTTCAAGAAATATGAATATAATATACATCCTCTTATGTATCTAAGCAACTTGGAAATGTAGACGTCATACGCTGGAGTTGATGGTACTGGTATATAGCTCAACCTCAAGGGGAAATTGAAGATCGGAAAATCAAAAGAACCCTCTTGACATGATCATACAGCTTGGTACAGAGGCTGCCATCATTTTATTAAATTCTATGCACACATCCAAATCGGAAACTGCATATAGTTCCTCAGTTGTGTCTTTGATTTCAACTCTGGGGGATACATGGGGTGAGGATGCGCATTTATCTTGGCATTGTTGACAGAAATGAGGTCATCTGTATAGCTGAAAGACCTGTTGACAATGTGCCCTATCTTCCGTTTCTTCCTAACTAAAGTCTGGAAGGTAATTTAAGGTCCCGACGTTTACTACAATATCTGAAAAACTATTGGACCTACTCCAGTCAAAGTTGGTATGAGATTATTAAACAGTCATACATAACTGGATATTACATTTAAAGGCAATCGGTGGATGAATAAAAAATCTGTCTATTTAGCTATCACTATATTTTATCAACAACCAGACCAGTTCGTCACGGGTGGAACGAGCATTCATTGAAACAGCCATCTGCATAATGCTACCCCTGCGTCACAGGGCCATATGACACAGTTGAACCAATCAACTCAACTCGAAAGGGTGCACGGGAATCACGCACGCACGAATACGGTGTTAGCGCTGGGCGTCTCAACGTGCGTGATTCGAATTCCCGTGCAACCTTTCGAGTTGTATGCAAAATGAAACAAATCAGCAAGGAGAGTTTTAGTTCTAAGGCATTGAATACATCCATTAAAAGAGTGATAAAATCAAATTTACGAAGGCCTTTCTTGGAAGCAAAAGCCCTGCTTAGAGATTTAATTTGTTTTCAATGTATCGTGAGGGGTAGTTGTAAAATAAAAAGTGTTTAAATTTGAGAATTTGTATTGGTCTGAGGTTCTTCAAGTAAATCTTTTGAAGCTTTCAAGATACACACCTGATTAACTCCACTTGATGTTCTCTGACAGTGTTTAAGTGAGTGAGTGAGTGAGTATGGTTTTACGCAGCTCTAAGCAATATTCCAGCAATATCACGGCGGGGGACACCAGAAATGGGCTTCATACATTGTACCCATGTCGGGAATCGAACCCGAGCGAACGCTTTAACCACTAGACTCCCCGACCGCCCCTGACAGTGTTTAAGTACGTAAGCATGGTGAGGTGAGGTGAAATTGGGTTTAACGTCGCGTCCAAGATTATTGCACTTATATAGCGACGTGCATGTACGTGTGTGTGTTTGTGTGGCTGCTTGCACTAGTCCGGACTGATGCCGATTTATAGTGCTAGCCGATTGAGATACCATGCCGCAGTTTAACATTAATACCCCACGGGATCAAACCCCGGACCTTCCGCTCTCCGGGCGGACGCTCTACCACTAGACCACGGACGCGGTCCTACTTAAGCATGGTGAGTGAGTAGTGTCGCACAACAATCATACACAACAGCTATCAATGAGATCACGAAAGTCTGCAAAAATAAGCCAAAGGTAAAGGATGCAAATACTACCGAAGAATCAGTCACAGAAACGTTTTTGTTTTGATACAATATCACCTGGCTAGTCTCGAACAGCGTTTTTCGAAACATTTTGTTGGGAAGCTCCAATGTGTATGAAGGGCATTACACGTTAAGTGATTCTTTGACGCAGATTTACATGAAATACTACCATATGGATTAAAGGATTTTGCGCAACGTGAAGGGGAAATTTACGATCGAAAAATCAAAATCACTTCAAGTTAGCAAATGAAACAAAGCCCCTTTTAAGTTCACCAACCCGTAATCTCGAAACAATAATACTTTACTGCACAGTAGCCAGACTATCTGTGTCGTACACATACTGATATTCAAACAATGTTTACACACAGACTGGAATCATGTGTAGAACCACAGACTAATAGCCATTTGTAGCGTCACGATGTCCTAATGAATTAAGCTAAGTTATCGTTGGCGTTTTCATGTACAGTTGTCCAAACTCATGTTTAAATTTGTCTTCTTACCCACGAGACTTATCCCAACTATAGGATCCCTTCCAGACCCATGGTAAACATATCATGTTGCGTTCATTAGTTTGGCATACAGATGGCACGCGCTACATTCTATTCATGGCACGTTTACCTATTTGCTTCCAAACTTACTCGACCTCACATGGATTGATGCTTGTGTGAATATATCTAACCATAACACATTGGTGGGTCGCATGGCTAATCCTGTGCAAAGTGGGGACAAATCCGCCAATTAAGATATGAACGATTCGTTTGCCCGGAGAGGCATCTTGATACCTGGTGCTTCTCCGTTTTTGAAGGTCAGACATTCTGAGAATAAAATATGTGGCTTAATTATTAGCCTATGACGATGAGGTGAAATGGGGTTTAACGTCGCATCCAAGATAACTGCACTTATATAGCGCCGTACATGCATGTGTGTGTGTGTGTGTGTGTGTGTGTGTGTGTGTGTGTGTGTGTGTGTGTGTGTGTGTGTGTGTTAGTTCGGACTGATGCCGATTTATAGTGCTAGCATATCGAGATACCATGCCGCAGTTTAACATGATTACCCCACTCAGACACAGTATACTGACTCCGAGCCGACTAGTCCTAGTTTTAGGCCCCTAATGCCGAGCGCCAGACAGGGTAATAACAAGTACAATTTTTTATCGTCTTTTGGTATGACGCGGCCGGGGATCGAACTCCGGATCTTCCGCTCTCCGGGCGGACGCTCTACCACTAGACCACGGAGTCATTAATCTGTTAAGCCTGTGCGTGACGTGTGCTGCCTCAGCTTAGTATCCTGCATATGCTACACCTTTTAGTTTGTAAAGATAATTATTTTTCACATTGCATTTACGAAACACGCGATGTTTCTAACAAAGCGACCCTAAACACCATCTTGATTCCATGTTAAAACGTGAAACTTACGCTGCAATAACTGTAGGTTTTAGAATAAAACATTTGTCTATTCGTTAAAGAGATTATCAATTACTTTTGTATATATCGTAAAATATTTTCTGCATGGAAGACATGATAAAAAATAGAAAGTAGCCACCCATATGTGTCTCGTTCCAGTCTAACTTGATGCTACCATAATGATTCATGAGGTTGTAAAATCAAAGTCGCTATGAACAGTAAACCCACATGACAGCACATGGCTCGCCCCGATTATGTGTCTAGGTTTGTCAGCACCATACCCGTACAAGTGGGTTTCATCAAAGTGGTAAACGTCTGAGACCTGCATCACTTCGGGCTTTCCTCCCACATTGAGCTGACACGCCGCGATATAACTGGAATACTGTTAAAAGCGGCGTAAGACTTAACTCATTCACTCACTCACTATTCGAGGATCTCAGAGCAAATATGGAGGCTATTTATTCGTATCTTCGCTTGTTGGTAAAATCCCATGGTAATCTTTGTAACATACATACTGCATCTTCTACAAATTGACCTTTCAATACACGGGTTGGGAATCAAATATGTTCATTTCGCCCGAAAGGCAGTTTCTTCATAATTTGTTTCGTTTAATTTAAATATTCAAATATGTGTTGCTATTACATGAACATGCTTTCTAAAGTATCGTATATCCAAACGCATGCAGTGACAAAGGAGTCTTGAGGACAATAATCTAGAATAATGTGTTACCCACTGCACAATCAGGCACATCTTCCCGAGGCAAAAGAGTTAACTGACCATAAAAGTCCAGTTTCCATCCTTGCCGAACTAAGCTTGTACTATGGAGTTAGATTTTGGCTGGACTAACGAGTCTATGCATACTCCAATCAAAATCGCGCAATTAAATCGAAATCAGGTTCGTAAACTGAAATGCAGATTTCGGTCGATTGCAGGGTTTGCAAAGCATGCATGTGCACCGCCAACTCGTTGTCAACAGATATTTTCCCAATCTTTTTATGTTTTTAATCAAGGTGCTCACGTGATTTGATTAACTTCGCGATGTAAGATCCGTTTTATCACAATATAAACCTTGATTATCGATCAGATCGTCTTGACTGTAAGCCGCCATTTTGTTTAAAGCAAAAGCAAGAGATACGAGAGGTGGAATCTGATTGGTCCATAGGAGAGGCATAGAATGGACATAACTCGTAATAGCCACTGGTGGCGCTACGATCGAGCGCAGGAATTCCAGCCTAGTTCGGCAAGGGTGGAAACTGGACTTTTAAAGTCAGTTAATTCTCTTGCCTCTGGAAGATGAATCAGGCAGTACTGTTTACTTAGTGTATTAACATATTAACAATTTTAACATATTAATGTATAAACATATTAACAATATCGATAGGGGACATTAAATATAGAAACAACAAGGTTACTATTTCAGTCCTGAACTTTGCACGGGTGGACGTTGATACTTAATTGATGACAAACCTATTGTCATATGTTCTCTTTGAAAGTTGAAACCAAATCAGCTTTATCAATCCTGTTAAAACAAACAGCTGCATTCAACTCTTCGCCAATCACGCCTTGATCCTTCTAAACACTTGCTACTTTCACTCGGGTTAAGAATCACTGGGCGAAGGATTAGCGTAAGACAACTCTATGTGGAAGACGATTGATTGCTCCCAAAGACATCTCGGGGTAGTTAAAAAGCAATGGCTGAGGTGTTTCCTATCATTTCCATTAAGGGCTTCCGATTGCAGCTGTGAGTAAGTCCTTGACCCATTTAACCTCATGAGGTCTGAGATTCTTAGTCCGAGGCGAATTATTTTCAAACATATCTGTTTTACCTTGTTAGGAATTACGTATTTATCAATACACATCAATGCTTCCTCCCATCTTGCAACCTATTTTTGGTCTCCGAAAATGAAGTATTTACGGCGAATTTGCACAGGGTATTTTAAATATGTTCTGATGTAAACTTAATACTTTCCATTACTTTAATGTACTTTACTTTAATCAAATCCTGGTAGACGGTTGCAGGCCAACATGTGTCTCCATGCTTATTGTTCTCTTCAGGCTTGGTTGAAACTTACGGGCTTATTGGGAACGACGCAAATACAGCGAATGTCATCTCTTATTCTGATTTCCAACGAAGCATCTGCTCAGAATGAAGTTCATTGATTATTAATGCTGTGAACACAGTTACCAATCGATACCATTTAGGTTCTTGAATGTAAACGGTATATTTCAGCTGAAGACGGTGGGTGCAAATTTATTTATTTTTCAAAATGAAATCGTTTCTATGTGAATTTAAGTGAGTGAGTGACTGAGCAAGTGAGTATGGTTTGACGCCGGTTTTAGTAAGTGAGTTGGGTTCAACGCTGCTTTTAACAGTATAACAGTTATATCGCGGCGTGTCAGCTTAATGTGGGAGGAAGGCCCGAAGTGATGCAGGTCTCAGACGTTTGCCACTTCGGTGAAACTCACGAGCACGGGTATGGTGCTGACAAACCTAGAAACATAATCGGGGCGAACCGGGATTCGAACCCACAATTATAGGTTTCTTGCATGCCCAAGGGACCCAACTCTGCACAGCGAACCTTAGACGACTGGGCCACCCGTGCCCCTTCGCCGGTTTTAGCAATATTCCAGCAACATCATTATATTATTATATTATGCATTTCTATTATATATAAATATATCAAACTGTCGTCGAAGGTCAGTACAACCACAAATTATACTTTGAAAAAAAACTAGTTTTAGAACAGTTAAAAAGATCAGAGTATGTCCATGATGTTGGTTGGTTGAGCTCCAGTGCAAAAGTCTATAATGTTCGAAGTTCGACACGTGAATACACGTTTTGTCACGTCGAGTCAGTTTGATGTGAAAGCCCGAAGTGACGTAGGTCTCTGACGTTACCACTTTGGTGAAACCCACGAATACGGGTATGGTGCTGACAAACCTAGAAACATAATTGGGATTTGAACCAACACTCATAGGTTTCTTGCCTTCCCGAGGGACGAAACTCTGCAAAGGGAATTATAGAATCCTTGACGACTATGCCACCCGTGCCCCTATAATGATATGACAATATGAAGAGTGAGTGAGTGAGTGAGTAAGGTTTTACACCGCTTTTAGCAATATTCCAGCAATATCTCAGCGGCGGACACCAGAAATGGATTTCACATATTATACCCATGTAGGGAGTCGAACCCTGTCTTCGGAGTGACGAGCGAACGCTTTAACCATCAGACTACCCCAACGACCCTGACTGGAAGATCATTAAGAATACGTGATAAAGACGTCATATTGAATTGATCATTCCGATTAAAATGATAAATGTGCATATATTTCGGCCTACACAATTTAAGTTAAACAACAAGTAACCATGCCTTGGATAGCAAGATGTCGCAATCAGTGAAGAGGATTACAGTGAAAAAGTGTTAACTTGCATGCCACAGTGCCATCATTCACGAGAAGCAGGAACACATTAGCGTTAAACCTACATGTAGTACTGATGAAGGAGACAGTCACTGATCATAGATACAATGAACTAATTTTGTGGAACTATTCTCCTTAAACTCATTGTGCATCAGAACCAAAAAGTGTATACTCAAAGGCAAAAGATACTGTGATACAAACACATTGTTGAACTGAACATTTATAATAACCATTGGGCTTTCTACCTGTACACAACAGACCACATGTAAATTGTGTTTTGTTGTTTGTTGTTTAACGCTGCTAAATGACGGCGATCTGTAAAGACAATCCAGTGATTGATATCATGAACATCGATCCACGCAATTTGGATATGATGACATGCATCAAACCAAGTCAGCGAGCCTGACCACCCGATCCCGTCAGTCGCCTCTTACGACAAGCATAGAGGCCTGTTACGGCAAGCATGGGTTGCTGAAGACATATTATACCCCGGATCTTCACGGGTCCACATGTAAATAACGATATGTTAATGAGTATTTGGGTCAAAATGTCTTTTCCCTCTCAAATTAGCCCTCTCTAATGGGGAATGAAAATAACGGCATTTCGACGTTACTTGTGTAAAGGACCCGTGACGATCCGGGTTAGAATAGGTCTTCAGCAACCGATGCTTGTACAGTGCACAGTGCACAAACTAGATGTAGCAGTAGAGTAGTTGTATAGGTAACTGTGTTCGGTAACTTGACCAATGCGGCGTCTCCTCAGGCAAGTTCGAAACTTGAAACTTTATTTGAAATGTGACTCTGTTCTGCCAGCAGTAAATGGGTACCCGGTAGTTTGAGGTAATGTTACTCTTATCCTTCTAGCGCCTCAAAGGCAGCTTGGGTTTGGTTTGGTTCCTTTGCATTATACTATCAGGGAGATGATTCACTGATCGGGGTAATAATTTAGCGCTGTGGATGGGTATGCTTCAGGGTATGGCTTTGGCACATTTTAAATATGCACATACAGTAAACTACGGTTATAACGAACACGCTTATAACGAACTACGGTTATAACGAACTAAAATTAGTAGTCCCTTTGAGTTCGTTATAACCGTACTTTACTGTACTTAATAGATATTTCTGTATAGTTCTGCTGCTTAGCTTTAATTAATAACCACGTACATGTAGTGTGTAAACAAGGTAACATAATGTCTTGAAGAGTGCTGCTTGGTGTCCAAGGCATATTGCGCCAAGACATTCTCTATGTGTCCCTATGTGGGAGTAGAAAGTGAGAACGAATGGCAGATAATTTGATTATTAAGCTCCCGAAATCGTCTACCACACAACGTGTTCACACGAGTAGTTACTCTCTCCATGAATGTTAAGCCGCATGTTTTGGGGATTAAATTGATTTAGTGTGTTTACGTTAGACGCTGGTCGTCGGAACGATTGGGTGAGAATTAGTGACATAAAAGTGTCGTCCCTTGGAGATAATCACATATAATGGTAAATTTTCAAATTCAAACTATCTAATTTACCGAAAGAGCACGCCAAATCCAATACCAAACTGGGAAAAAAGTATTTGATTTGAAGACAATCACCTATAATAATGTTCTCAAATTCAAATTTTCCCAGCTACTGAAGTAACATGCCAACTACAACACACTACAATATCATAAAATATTAGAGCAATCTTTCCAAGAACGTCATACGACGATGCTAAAACATTGAGGGATCCGGATTACAGCACCGAGGCCTTAATGATATTAACACATCAGTTGAAACAGCTTGGGATGAAGTTGGCATTCCGTCGACGTGGTTGTTTGACAGAGGGCAATCCCCTACGTTGGTGGCGTCTGAGTGGTGACGAGCTCTGGCCTCGGTGGCACATTGTGTTGATATAGTGTGTCACTGTGTGAACAGGACTATGTCATTAACCACATGGCTATTTCAGCATTGTACTGCCTGTAATACTGCCAGCAAATCCAACATGTTCATATGCTGCCCCGAGGTTGAAAGATGGTCCATGTCAGCTCCCGAACCTTGTAGGGAGGCATCGAGGTGGCGACACGGTCTCTCAAATCAGTGTGCACAGACAATATGACTTATGACGATAAAACTCACTATTTTGTCTTGTTTGTTAACAGTGTCTGTGACGTACCTCCAGTAGGGCAAGATACGATACTTAGATGACACTGATTTAATTATACAAACGGAAACAGTCACTGTGTTTCTTGTAGCGTGGTGTACATTTTATTATTAATAATAACAACATAATAAATTCTTATCATAACAACAATCTCCAAACATATACCAAGTTAGAGGAGACAGAATCACTCTATACCATTACAGTTCCGTCCCCAAACTGACGACGTTAAGTAACGAAAGCGTCGTTTAAAGGTTCTCCAGGACGCCTGTAGACATTTGAACGACCATCAGAGCTGTCCAAGTAAAATCTGGACTACAAGCTAGGCGTGCCTGACGGTGACGTGGAAGCACAATTGGGAGCGGATGTTGTGCTCCCTCAACCAGTTGCATCCGGTTCTGCCACTGATTGGTCCCAACCCAGGAATTGTCCGAGCTGTTAAAGTGGCAATTTAATATCGATTCCGTAGATGCACCAACCGAAAATTGTTGTCGTGGACGACTGGCCAGTGTCATGTGATGAGTGGTGCCCTGCTGTAGATACCATTTCCAAAGAGATGAAATTATGTTTCCATGAACATTAAATATCAGGCAACTTCGTTTTGTGTATTGCGATTCGCAGATTACACACGGCGCGTAGAAGTTTTCAGCAAGCCATGTCATTGTAAATTTGTTATTTGCGGTTAAAAAGAAATTGTTTATCACGACCTTAAATTCGATGAGGCGTCTTCGTGAACTGAAATGTATTGAAAGCTGCATTATTTAATTTCAAAATGCATGTATTTTATTGAATTTTATATTAAGTACAGTTACTTTAGTATTTATGCAACCACCAAGTTACATGTCAGTATCTCTGACTTATGATGACAATTAACTTCCTCCGAAAGATATTAAATGTTTAAGGCAGCAGGGACTAACACATCTGATTTGATCAGCCAATGTGGAATCAGAACTGATACTTCTTGAGATGAGTTCAATGACCTCTACATCAGGTCTGTGTCTGTAAGTGTGTACTTTCTCCAAGCACATTAGTACGTGAGTACAGGGGCTCCAGTCGCCAATCTTTGGGTACCTTTTCCAGGCAAAGATCCGGTGATTGTGCATTATTCACGACTTGCCCCTTTACCCTGTTTTCCTTGGTCTAACAGCACCATAACCTGCTCGTGATTTCACCAATGTAGGAACGTCCATAACACCCTTTGCTCTGAGTTTCTTCCTACATTAGACTGACACTGAAATACTTGTCAATTCAGCTTTTCGTGTAGACCTGCACTATATTGTATTTTGTAATTAGATGACTGTGGATGCCAAAAAAATATAATCTCTTCTTCTCATTAAGATTTTACCTGTGAGCGAATGAATTCATAGTGTTGGCTTTCAAAAGGTAGCTTTGCACGATTTTGTTCTGGTTCTCTGACCTTTATCAATATTGCTGATTTTCGAATTTGACCCATTTTCCAGAGAGTTAACTGCCTTTAATAGTCCAGTTTCCACCCTTGCCGAACTAGGCTGGAATTCCTGCGCTCGATCGTAGCGCCACCAGTGGCTTTTACGAGTTATGTCCCTTCTGTGCCTCTCCTATGGACCAATCAGATTCCACCTCTCGTATCACTTGTATTTTCTTCAAACAAAATGGCGGCGCCCAGTCAAGACGATCTGATCGATGAAGATTTATATTGTGATAAAACACATCTTATTTCGCGAAGTGTATCAAATCACGTGAGCACCTTGATTTAAAACATGAAATAATTTGGAAAATATCTGTTGACGACGAGTTGACGATGCCCATGCTTTGCAAACCTTGCAATCGACCGAAATCTGCATTTCAGTTTACGAACCAGATTTCGATTCATTGCGCGATGTTGATTGGACTATGCATAGACTCGTTAGTCCAGCCAAAATCTAACTCCATAATACCAGCCTAGTTAGGCAAGGGTGGAAACTGGACTTTTATAGTCAGTTAACTCTCTTGCCTCGGGAAGTTGTATTTGACCTGTCTTTCATCTGATCACATTCCAAATCTGGCCGAATTCTATGTTCGCCTGTCATTATGGATGTTTGTTTGCTAATAAACTATTCATAGTACAAATCAATTTGTGTAAAAGCTAACTTACTCACTTAAATACACTTTACACCAGTTAGAAATTTACTATGGATAACCGTATTAAAATCATATTTATCATAATTTCCAAAGATATCAGTAAAATGAATACGATTTGTTGTGATGATCATATGCCATGTCATGTCCAATGTCCCTTTAAATTCAAAGAATATCCGAACATAATTTCCGCTTCCTGATCTAAGTTTTCCCATTTTCTAAATGTAATCCTCATCCTTACAATGCGAAGCAGATGTATTCTTTTGTACTAGGCGCCCTTATTGACCAACAAGCCACACTTCACTATCAATGTATACAGGGGCAACATCCATATAACTATTCTGATATATCAGGTATTCATCATTCTGTTTTATTTATTGTTATCTTGATATCTACAGTTACTGAATTATGAAACCTCAACGATTCTACTACACTCATCTTATTTTACGAAGAGCAGGCATATATCAAAATTGTTTTGTGCTACGTATTCACAAGAGGAAATTCGTGAAACTGCTGCCTGGGATTTAAACTGGTGTTTCTGCAGTTTCACACTCAATTCGCCCTCACTTCACCCCCACTTCATATCTCAGTTCCAGTTCTGCGATTGATCTTTTACTCAATCTAAACTTGTTTGCCGGAGGTAAATGTACCCTTCTGAGGCTTATTTCCTGAATTGGGAAATTTACTTTTGAGAGTCCAGGCTACGTTTCTCGTGCAAATCCAATTTAATAAACTCATCTGGGGGTTAGTGCGGAGGATTAAAAGGATTTTGGCCGAATGGCCAAGACGCTCGGTGAGGGATGGTAAAATCGTACTTTCTGAGAGAAGAAGGTTGCTTTGTTTGATCCACACATGTAGGTATGTGAACCTTAAGGATACTCGCTTCATAACGATAGGCAGACATATTAAGTTGTAATGTTCTGTCGATGCACAGCAATGGATACAAACTCATACCAGCAGACATCCTTCGTTGGTGTTCATAAAGGTATGGAACATGTTCATATGTACTTTATACGTGCAACTGGCCATGCTGTAGAAGAACAAGATAGACGTTTGTTTGTTTGTTTGTTGTTTAACGCCGAACTCATCAATATTCCAGCTACATGACGGCGGTCTGTAAATAATCCTGTCTGGACTAGACAATCCAGTGTAGATCTAGACATGCTTTGATGGAAAGGGTATATTCATGTCCGACTCGCTCTCCCATTTCCTTCTTCTTTATCTCGACGTTTGATTGGTCGGTAAAATGTAGATGAAAATCAAGGGCAGGTAATTAGTGATCGAGAATGGATCCAGGGGTGGGAGTAGGTTTACCGAAATGCCAGTCTTGGAGATAAAGCGGGTGGTTTTAACTTCGTAACTAGTTGTAATAAATGTTTTGAAACGAAATAAAAATTCTTGAAGTATTACCAAATGTTTACGTTGACATATTTGACCAAGGGATGTTCCGTATTATTTTTGGCACCAATGGGCCATGCAGGTACATGTAACTACCAGTCCAGGAAACTTCATGCCATTAGTATCTGTGAGGACTTATGCATCTGTCGCCTGAAGATGAAAACCCCTTTTCACGCCGCATCAGAATCGTGAACCTATTTATGGATACGCTCAATATAGAGCAATGAGTGATTTGTCACTTGGAGCAGTTCTGCAGTTACATCAATTAACGCCAGTGAATAATCAGTCTCTATAGGAAGAGTCCAGAAGGCGTACAAGACGTTTTGGCGCTATTTTATGAATGGATCACTGAAAATAAGTGATGACACCAGGTGTTCGCGAAGATGATAAACATGCCCTGCTCTACCGGAAGCACCTTCCACTCACACAATTTCATATAAAGTGACAGTGTGAGTTGGTATGTAAAGCATCTTAAGGTCAAAATAGGACCAAGGTGTGTTACTTAACGGGTGCTACAAGTGTACACGTCATCAACATTTCATCGATTGTACACTGGTGGCCCCCTGACAAACACATGTAAAGGCAAGTCAAGCGTTCATCTTGAAAATAATTCACGGGAACACATGTTAGAAGTCATTATGGGAATTGCATTGGACATCATTTTTGTCAATGATGCGTCAAATTTGGATGTTCCCCTCATGCCTACCATTAGACTTTTCGAAAGCCTAACTCGGCTCTACTGAAGCCTTGAATGGTTGAGATATTGCCGTATGACACTCTTCGAAATCTTTGTAGGAAGACGCATACTCGATTGTAGAAACGTGATGTACAAAGGTTAGGTTGATTATAACAAAATTATATTCATCCCAGTTGTTATACTTTTTTGAAATGTTGTGAATCGGTGTACATAGAACCAAGTATGAAACAGATGAGACGGTCTCACTGGTCACATTTCTAGTGACCCGTGAAGATCCGGGGTAGAATAGGTCTTCAGCAACCCATGCTTGCCGTAAAAGGCGACTATGCTTGTCGTAAGAGGCGACAAACGGGATCGGGTGGTCAGGCTCGCTGACTTGGTTGATGCATGTCATCGATCCCAATTGCGTGGGTTGATGCTGATGATGTCAATCACTGGATTGTTTGGTTCGATTATTTACATTGTAGACCGCCGTCATATAGCTGGAATAATGCTGAGTGCGGCGTTAAACAACAAACAAACTCGCCTTTTACGTCAAGCATGGTCACCTTTTACGGCAAGCATGGGTTGCTGAAGACGTAATCTACCCCGGAATCTTCACGGGTCCCAATCTGGTTGAACCTATGGATCTGTGAGAGTATAACATTACTGTATCCCTATACGGTGTTAGTTTGCTGGAATGCCACTTTCATCTTGCCACGATCCATGCCAGGAACACGTTGGGAGAACAACGCGTTTGCTTCTTATGAAATTTGACAAGTTAATGTATTCTGAAAGCAGTACTTCACCTTGGTTCCTTGTTCTTGAAGCAAAGGATGAAAACACTCATAGCATTGCTTCATATTCACCATTTGTTTTAGAAAAAAGGCTACAAGGTAAAGCTGGTTTGTTAAAAGATGTTACATAGTTACGGTCTGGAGGCCTTTTGATTGAATGTGCCGGGTATTTACAAGGAATTATTTTAAGACATCAACAATATCAGCTGACATTAAAAAGAGATGTTATCCAAGATAGAGAATTTAAAAATAATGTGCCTGAACATGGAAGTCAAGTCGTCGTTGAGGCAAACGATTTGCTTTTCGTAAAGATGGCCCTGAGTTCCCATCACTCCAGTACAGTAAAGTTCGATTGGATGTATTGCTCAGCATATGGATCTTTTCATCCCACGCTCTATTTTCAACTGTCAGAAGTTTGGCCTGCAAGAATAAGCTGACTGAATATGATGAGAAATGTGATCATGATGGCAAGCCGCCGTGATATTGCTGGAATGTTGCTAAAAGCGGCGTAAAACCATACTCACTCACTCATGATGGCAAGACGTGTGCCCAAACCCCCCCTAATGTTGACATTGCAAAGACGACCAAATGGCATCTTCAACAGACTATTCTGTGGTGGAAAATGGGGACACTGTGGAAAATATTTTTAGGTGAGAAAAGAATCAGTTACTCTGATGCCAGAACACAAGCTACGTTCTCCTATACCCGACCGTTACACCCAATCACAACACAACATATTTAACAGTTGAACACGCTGTGCGATACACGGCTGAATTTATTACAACATCTCCTGCTTAACTTGTGACGTCGGTGAAGCCTGTCCAACTCTGCCGCCACCTACGACTCTGCGTCTTCCGAACGTTCGCTCTGCATGCCTACCAGAATTGTGTCTAAACCATAAACCGTCTCTTCATAAAAATTAAGCTGATTTTTGTTTCCCTCACGGGACCACATAAAGTCCTTTTCAGCTTTTAATTTCTTCAAATCAAAGAAGTTTGAACGAACTCTTCTCTCAAAGCACCAATTTTGAAATGAGTGACGATATAGATTGCTCTTCGTGTGAATCAAGCTGTTTCAAAATGGCGTCGAGTTTAGCATCTGTATCCATGGCAACAAGTACTTGCACATGAAACGAGAGAGAAGAAATCACCTACCCTTTATATACCCTAAACAACGCCACCTAGCGGGGCACACAATCCCCTTGATTACAGCTGCACACCAGAAAACAATTTCCTTTTCATATTTCAAACGAAGGAAATATACACTCTTCAAAAAAAGAAACGCATTGGTGTTTTGAGAATTCCAATTAGATTTTTTTTCCAGCAATCGTCCAAAAGACAATTCTTATGTTTGATTCCAGTTAATCATGTCATGTTTGTTGTACATTGCGCGCAAGCACATCTCAAAATGATTTTGGTAAACGTTTATCAGCAAAAATGCAAAGGATGTACGGAAATTGCTTTCAGAATTGGTTTTTTAGCACAATGCACGTGCAAAGTGTTGGAAAGACCGAACAAAATTCATCAGTTCATTACGAATGTTCTGACGTGAACGGAGATCGAAAAATGCCAAGATTAACTGCAGCTGACCGAAATATCGCCATTGGACGTTTGGAAGCAGGGGAGTCCCAGTCTGCCGTTGCAAGACACTTCAACGTTCACCAAAGCACCATATCTCGACTATGGGATCGATATACCCGCAATAATTCGCCCCAAGATCATTCCAGAAGTGGAAGACCAAGAGTGACCACCCCTGCTCAGGATCGGTACATCCGGTTGCATCACCTTCGGAATCGATTTGCTACAGCAACGGACACTGCAGGACAAGTGCCTGGTATGCGAAGAATTTCCGACCAAACCATCAGAAATCGTCTGAGGGAAGTGGGAATTCGAGCGAGACGACCAAAAGTTGGACCTGTCTTGCGACGTCTACACCGTCAACGATGTGTCCGGTGGTGCAACAGAGTACAGGCATGGGATCTCAGGAACTGGCGACGCTTGTGGTTCAGGGATGAGTCACGTTTTCTTCTTCAACGACGGGATGGAAGACAACGTGTATACCGACGTCGACATGAACGGTTTGCGCCGAACTGCGTTCGACAGGTGGACCGATTTGGTGTGGGGAGCCATATACCCTACACGGGTAGATCGCAGTTAGTGGTTGTCCAAGGCAATCTTACAGCAAACCGATACACAGACCAAATTCTGCGTCCTCTGCTCCTCCCAACTTTTGACCGCCAGAGGGAGCTGTTCCAACATGCCAACGCTCGGCCCCCCACAGCACGTGCAACAGTTAATTTCCTTGTTGATGAGAACATCAATGTCCTTCCATGGCCGTCCAAATCGCCTGATCTCAACCCGATTGAACATTTGTGGCCTTACAGGAGGAATGTTGACGTGTCTCGCAACAGCAGAATGGAACTCCCCTGCTTCCAAACGTCCCCACGAAAAAAATCCGACGACTGTGCCATGGAGGTGTCGAGCAGTGACGGCTGCAAGAGGTGGTGTGACCAGGTACTGACCATGACGCCCCCTTGTGGCTACACATGTGCAATGACTGAACTGAATTAATGCTGACAATGACGACAATACTTTTGTCGACCACTGTGTCTAATTTCATTTGATTGTGTTCACGCATATTCTGTGTAGATACTCTTACATCCGCTTAATAAATATCCTTATTTTTTAACGATGCTTTCTTTACTCCCACCTGTGAAAACCTCACACCCATCATATGCTTCTGCTGTCAAAAAGGTGACTGCATCAATTCTCTGTCAAACATCCGACAAAGGGCTACATCAGACTACTCAGGCAAAACTATTAAGGAGACTAAACGTAATAGATTTCTCTTGACGATTCTAAATTACATACTCGTACTCCCCTTGATAGCGTATGGAATATGGTCAGAAGAATATAAGGTAAAGGGTCCAAGAACAGTATTCAACACCTCAAACTGAACGATTTATCTTGAACAAATTACGGGAATATGATACATCATCTGGGGCAGATGCTATCTTTTATGAGTTATTGAAGCATTTTCCAGAATCTTCTCTTTTATACCTGTTTTATATATAATTATATACTGTAACAATATTTTGGCAACGAGTAATTTCAACCTTCCTAGTATGAAGTTAATCATTCCTGTCCCCAAACCGGGTAAGGATGATGCAAGTCCTTCCAATTACCGCCCAGTAGCATTAACTAGCTGTGTCTGCAAAACTATGTAACGAATGATCAATGTGCGCCTTGTCTGGTGTCTGGAATCAAATAACCTGATAACGGATATTCAATCTGATTTTAGACATCAGAGGAGCGCCATTGATCATCTGATAAGATTGAAATCATTTGTCCGCAATGGTTTAATTAATTAACAACATGCTGTATCCATCTTTTTGACTTGGAGAAAGCCTATTATACGACATAGAAGTATGGTATTAGGAAAGATCTACACCATATATTTTTTGCACGATGTTTAGAAAACAGGGAATTTATGGTTATAATGGGCTCTGATGTATTCGATCAGGAAATGAAAATCGCACAATGTAGCATTTTATCAATTACTTTTTTAAGTGCTAAAATAGCCTTGCAAAGGTTTTGACTGACAGTGTTGATGGGTCATTCTTTCTGGAACACTTTAATATTTCTAACAGTGGTACAAAGATAAACACGTCTGAAAGACAATTACAATTTTACCTAAATGCAAACGCAAAATACATAAGGAACCAGTGGCAGTCTTTGATAAATCTCAAGTCATGGCCTCAGAATGTCTCAGGTGCATTTAAAACTTTACCTGTTGAAAACATGTATGTTGAAGCCAGTGAGCCCTGTCTTGATTTCGGAAGGGCAGACCTGACACTACATGTTACTAAACTCCATTCCAGTTCAACCAATCCAGCCTTTAACACTGTTTTCAATCAGGCATAATTCAATTCCCATATAAAAGATGCTAATTTTAATATTTCTTCCATTGCTGATTCAAACAAACCAAGTTCTTATTCCAGTTACACAGGTATATACACCGATACAAAAATGGTGACACAGTGCCAGCTGCACCTGTTACAACTGATGGAAGTTCTAATTTTACGGCAAAGGCTAAGGCTATACTTATAGCCTTGCATCTTATTGAATGTTAACTCTTTATAGTCACTCTTGCTTGATAACAGTGTAAGACTCTACATCGAAACGTTGCTACATGCAATATACCAGAAGTTGTTATCCATAAAGTTGTACGTTTTCTTATTTATTGAACGTTCTGTGGAAAGCAGTCATTTTTTTCTGATAGTTTTATCCTGCTTACAGGCAATCAGCAACCGTAAAAATTATCTTCCCTTTTAAATTGACATCATTCGTATGTCACTTGAGTTTGTCCGTGGATAACAATGACATAATCTTTTGTTGGCTACCCAGTCACGTTGGCATAAGAGGAAAATCTAAAACAGGTTTGGCAGATGAAGTTGCTCTTGACAAGGTAGTATCGAGCAGTATACTGGACTAAAACTTTAATAAGCTTCATGCCATACAACCCTTGATTGGTTAGCATGCCCTTTTTGATTTAAGACGTCAGCTCTAAAAGTAGTTCTTCTTCGGTCAGGTCAGAGAGAGAGAGGTCACATTACGTTTACCTTTTAAGGGTGTGATGGGGTGAAACACTCACTCACTTGACCAAAGTTTTCAAAGCGTACATTTGATTGTTTTCGAGTTCTGCCCTCGATCAAAAGGAAACCATTTCTAATTTTCCTGACATTATGCACATCGCTAGCGATGTCATAGAGTGATTTTGCAGTAGCAAAAGGATTAATCCCCAGAGGTTCAACATCAAAAGATTGAACAAGTAAAAATCTGTTCCAACTATCAGGTTGGATGTGCCATGGCTATTGCGTGTAGGTTCATCATCACAGCTTCCCAACCACCACGGAGTGTCTTAAAGACGACTCTTCGTACCAGTAAATCTCAAACTAGCAGCACCAAGGATAGTGCGATGGTATACTCAAGCAGAAGAATTATTTATAAATTAGTTAATCAACCAGACTGGTCTATGAGCCACCGCCTCCATGTGCATACGACTCTTGGCAAATTAAACATTTGAAGATATGTTTAGGTAGTTTAATAATTTGACGAATATCCACAAAATATAAAGTAACAAATGAAATTTGTGCATATGAAATATAATGCACAGGCCTTGGCATGACCAGCCGATTGATAGAACCGGGACCATTCTACCACCGGTCCAGGTGAAGTAAGGATCGAAGTTGTGTATTGGGCAAAGGAACGCTATTCCTAGCTGCAGTGCCCTTAGCCTTAAGACTCCATCAACACTGGGGAGCAACCCATGACAAACAGGTTGCCCTATACGGTCGCCTTTTACGACCAGCAATGGGATGCTGGGAACACCCCATAGGATGAGATGGTGACTCTTAACCTTCTAGCGTCTGACAAGGCAGCTTGGGATAAATGTCACCAGGGATAAATCTAGATCTGCTCAGAGGATAATATTCAGCCCTTCAAATATGCATAAGATGTCAGTAAACTTTCCCTCTTCAATAGTTGTAACATATCTACTAGTATGCCATCCTGAAATAAAGCAGAGCACAACCTTGTGTTCCTCATAATATAGAAGTATGTGTATCACTTCTCATAAGTTTAAATCTTTTATCAACAGAATTACCTGTTGACATCATGACTGTTACTGATTAAGAAGAAATATGTTTTTATTGCACCAGAAAGCACATGCCTATAGGACATAACACTAAATACTATATATTTCATTTTAAAAATCACATGTGAAGTGACCAGCATTACATATACATGAAATAACATGCATTTAAACGCAAGTATCAGGTATAATATAAATACACACAAACAGGGATTGAGACAGTTCCTTTTCTAGGATACTGACTGATTGTCATCCATAATGTCACATAAAGTCTAAAAAAAATTAAGAAAAAACAGATGAAAATGTTCTGAAGCCAGCAAAATCACTGTCAAGTAAATCTGAAGCTCATTTTCAACATTATTATCACCAAATCATCAACAATATGTAAATAACCGATGACATTCTCCTCAAATCATTGTAAATACATTTCAATATTCATTACAGTTATATATAAAATGTATTAAGAAATATATAATTATATAATTTATTCTGTATCTGTGTATTATTCACTCTGGATAATGCCTGATCAGGGTGTGACAAAGAGATACTGCCTTTGTTTTTAAAAATTCTTTGTATCTTGAAATAAATTTTATGCGTTATGATATTGGTAATCACTTTTAACAGGATCTTTTTAAAAAATATATTATTCAAGAAGAAATAATATAATGTCCTATAGAGAGAGCCAACAAGCTAAGTTTTATACCAGGTGGATGTTGTACCATGATCATTTAGTGTTTATTAGTTCTGCGATTAAATAATATTTATCTGACTATGGTAGGCATTAATTAAATAATTGGTTGAAATGATTAATATGTACTTGATTAGATTGTAATTTATATCATCATTTGACAATGTAACTCTGTGTTGATAAACATCTTGCTATCATTTTCAGTACATTAATTAAAATGACAATCGTTTTCAACAGTTGTAATATTTCGTAGAAATGTATATCAGTAAGCTTCCACTATTAGTGAATAACTTATGTTGTAAACAATTCTAAAACATCAATTTTCTTATATTAACTACGATTTTGTTTATTTCAATCTGTCAAAATATTTCAGTAATTCACTTCCTTCTCAAAATATGTCCTCTTCTTTCTAACCTTGAAGGGATGATTCCATTTCACAAGAATATGATCAGGTAATTCATTACTACATGGGTCCTGTCTCTTCATAGAAGTGCTGAAATATTCAAAGCATGGTTTAATGAGAATTAAATTGAAAGACTTTGCGGGAAAGAAAACTATTGACAATGATGATATTTTTATGTTTAAAGAATTATTACTGCAAGAGTAATTTGCAATATTACACTCGAGTAATATTAATATTAATAATATAATCAATATTAATAGATATAGGCTTATTGCAATTTTTGCGATTTAACCAAAATCATATCTAAATATCTGTAACTAATAAATAACTATTTCCACCAGATTGTACTTCAATGTAAATAAAGGTAGATTTCGATCTGCACTAACCGAAAAAATATCACTGTCATATTTGCCTCGCGTGTCTCATTTCAGCAATATGACCTGCTAACTCAAAGCCCGATGTTGCCAAAATACATAATTCAAAAACGATTTTGTAGTCACAAGCATTATCCTTGTTTATAACATGTTTGCTGCGTGTTGTCATTTACTCGTATTGAATATGCATATGTGCAAAAGTGCGGAAATTCGTGCAAATTCCCACCTTCGAGCAGACCTACATGTAGGTCCCGTGGAAGATGGTGGCGACATTTTTAAGTGATGGTGAGGCCTACCGCACACCTTGACCAGCATCAAACATTTTTCTCCAGACTCTGTGGGTATGGGGGAGGGTATACATCTAATCCAAGCGATACGTAATGGACATCGCGAGAGAAAAAAGAACAAACCGTAGGCTCTTCTCGGGCATCGTTTGACACCGGAAGTAAGTCTGAGAAATCCGCAAAGCGCGCCCGGCCTTAAGATTGGATCAAACTCACGCATGCGCTAGTTTTGATTGACAGACTGGGTCGGTCTAAAGGCACATGTGACCCGTGAAGAATAGAGTCTAGAATAAGTCTTCAGCAACCCATGCTTGCCGTAAAAGGTGACAGTGCTTGTCATAAAAGGCGACTAACGGGATCGGGTGGTCATTTTTGCTGACTTGGTTGATGCATGTCATCGATCCCAGTTGCGTGGATCGATGCTGATGATGTCAATCACTGGATTGTCTGGTCCAGACCCGATTATTTACAGACCGCCGTCATATAGCTGGAATATTGCTGAGTGCGGCGTTTAACACCAAACAAACACGTATAGGCCCGTGTACAGATTCAGACGTTTCCAGGTCAACAACCCTGACCTTATCCCTTTTTTATAAATCCAATTTTTTATAAATCCAATTCATTTCATCGAATTCTCTGTCTCTTTTGACAATAATTTGATTAACAATATTCTGGAAAAACATGGCAAAATTGCGGACCTCGCTTGCGAAATGTCACGCTTGACTGACAATGGGAGAATACCCAAGATTGTTGCCACGAACACAGCCCTTCTGACAATCTCGGCGTGTTTGTTTGATGTTTGAATATTCCAGCAATATAACGGCTCTCTATAAATAATCGAGTTTGGACCAGACAACCCATTTATTGACATTGTGAGCATCGATCCATGCAATTGGGATACGATGACATGCATCAACCAAGTCAGCGAGCCTGATCACCCGAGCCTTTTGCGACAAGCAAGGGTTGCTGAAGACCTATTCTTCCCCGGATCTTTACGGGTCCCACGCTATTGGGATACGATGGCATGCATCAACCACGTCAGCCAGCCTGACCACCCGACCCCGTTAGTCGCCTCTTACGACAAGCATGCTGGGGTAATGAATTTGGTCAAAATTTAAATGGCTAAGTTTCCATACAAGATTGATAGGCACTCTCTATACATGTCTACGTTTTGGGGAAGCTATTACGTCTCTAGTATGTATCATAAGAGCAATGTGCATAAGATATTATTAAATTACCATTACTTGAATAACAATTTACTTCACAGGAAATGTTCAAAAGTAAACCAATGTAGTTCCTGTCTTAATATTATCTTCGAAAGATCGACTGAGTAAGCAATTTCAGTTAACAACCACGACCTGCGTTTTGAATTCCCATCTTAATCCCAGGCAGAATCGTTTCAGCCAATAGGATATGCAGACGCAACCATTACAGTGTGATAAATCGTTTGCAATGGCCAACTCAAAATCAATATCATACAGGGCTGTAATAGTATTGTATTAAATATTTCACACAGTCCCAAGAAACACGGGGAGATTGATAAACAGGTCGTGATGAAAGAAGCCTTATAATGGGCTGGATGTGTTAGAGCTCCAGTAGAAACTGTTAATTTAGTGTCCATTAGTTGACCAAGGAATAGCATTAAGTGACGCTTTGCCATGAACCTTGTTATCAGCGGCAGACTAATACCAAGTGACGGAACATACCCGACCTCATTAACTGTCAATGACTGCTCAATGTTTCATTAAGCCCTCAATTCTTGGTAAATGACTAATTTATTTGTCTGTGCACTGACCAGAGACGACTTTGACACTATTTGAAGAAAGTGGTTGTCATATCTACCGAATTTCGTCTGATTTAAGTATGTTATTTATGTTGAAGTCAGAGTTTAATAGCTAATTCATCACCATGTATAGAGAGGAATATATGACTGGCTTATAGTGACTTAATGCCACATCTCTTATCGTGTAACCCCTAGAAGTAATAAACGTCCTATGTTATGTTGATGAAACCGGACAGTGATGTATAATGTATTGTTGTGAAAAAAGGAAGTTCGAATGTGGAAAAAGAAAATACATAAGTAGAATCAAATTGTATGTGAGTGGAAATATATTCGAGACAGATATATCACCGACAAAAATTGATACATAAATTATAATTACTTATGAAATATTAGGGGATAAGATATTTAGGCAAGAAGTAGGCATCCCCATAGGCACCAACTGTGCTCCCCTTGTTGCGTTTCTTTATGCATAGGAATCGGAATTTCTGCTTGGATTGCCTTTGGTTGGTTGGTTGGTTTGTTGTTTAACGCCGCACTCAGCAATATTCCAGCTATATGACGGCGGTCTGTAAATAATCGAGTCTGGACCAGACAATCCAATGATTGACATCATGAACATCGACCCACGCAATTGAGATCGATGACATGCATCAACCAAGTCAGCGAGCCTCACCACCCGATCCCGTCAGTCGCCTCTTACGTCAAGCATAGTCGCCGTTTACGGCAAGCATGGGTTGCTGAAGACATACGCTCGTATTCTACCCTCCATGCAAATGGGATCGATGACATGCATCAACCAAGTCAGCGAGCCTGACAACCCGATCCCGTTAGTCGCCTCCTACGACAAGCATGGTCGCCTTTTTCTACCTATTCTACCCCAGATCCTCACGGGTCTCATCAAGATGTATGCCAGGCAGTAGAAGCTTCTATCGGATACTCTTTCTCCACTGGGTACATGGACATTTCAGACATTTCAGTCTCCTGCTGAATTTAGGTGTAATGCTGTTAATACCATGTTTACGATTTGGGATACTGACGTCATGTTCTGTGCAGGTGAGCCGTCTAGACTGTTAACTTAAATTGAACAGCTGGGGACTTGTTCACTTACATTGAACAGCTGGAGACTTCTATAAGGTCACGCACTTGACTCATCATAGAAGGTGATCATGATCTCAGTTACCAGGGAGTCAAAAATTTCGTGTTACGGCAAATGTGAGAATGATACATTTCGTTTAGTTTTATATATTTTTCTGAATAATCAGTTGTTGGTGTAAAGTACGTAAATCTCACAACAAAGAATGTTTAAGTCTGTCTGAGTCTATCACAGTTACATTCATTACAAAAGTATGCGCAGGGACCTTTTGAATTCAACATGAATGGTTTGTACCCTTTACACCCAAGAGATCGACCCGTGAAGATCCGGGATAGAATAGGTCTTCAGCAACCCATGCTTGACGGGAAAGGCGACTATGCTTGTCGTAAGAGGCGACTAACGGGATCGGGTGGTCAGGCTCGCTGACT
This sequence comes from Haliotis rufescens, assembly GCF_023055435.1. Classification (NCBI taxonomy): domain Eukaryota; kingdom Metazoa; phylum Mollusca; class Gastropoda; order Lepetellida; family Haliotidae; genus Haliotis; species Haliotis rufescens. The sequence continues at coordinate 7,235,017 of NW_025964001.1, read as the reverse complement.
TGGTTGATGCATGTCATCGATCCCAATTGCGTGAATCGATGCTCATGATTGTCTGGTCCAGACTCGATTATTTACAGACCGTCGTCATATAGCTGGAATATTGCTGAGTGCGGCGTTAAACAACAAACAAACAAACAAACAAACCTAAGAGATCGTCATTGAGAAGGGATGGTTGTTAGAAATCAATGTTAGCATGTAATATGAACCTAGACACAGATGGTTTTTTTAATTCTCATAAACTTTAATGCCAAGTCGCCTTTGCCAGACCTGTAACTCAATCGATAGCATTTACCTCAAAATAAATCTTTTCTATTCATACAGGACCTACGTGTTACCTTCCCTCGATTCACCAGTCGAGGAATTACTGAGATAACAACTTCATGTGGAAGCGGATTGATTGCCTCTAACAGATCGATGTTTCCGGGATCTTGACAGAGAAGCAGCATTGGTCTCATCATTATGTTTAAGGGAATTCGAATCATGACGTAATCATTTATACAAAATAAGTTCTTAGGAGGAGTTAAATATGGAAAAGATTTTTTTAAATATCGGTATAACGACGTTTCAGAGAATTGTGCTTTATTTGTGGAATTCTGGAGAGAAAAAACTCTAATGCAGTTATTATTCCAGGATTATTTTTTTAACCGCTGTCATATAGCTGAAATATTGCTGAGTGCGGCGTTAAACAACAAACAAACCAAACCAAACCAGGATTATTTTGTTAATTTTAAGTAGTAAGTGAAGACCTACTGTAAACAGAATGGTGGCGCATACAGTGTATGCCGGTTGATTACCAACACTGTAAACCCGTGAAGATCCGAGGTAGAATAGGTCTTCAGCAACCCATGCTCGCCGTACAAGGCGACTATGCTTGTCGTAAGAAGCGACTAACGGGATCGGTGGTCAGGCTCGCTGACTTGGTTGATGCATGTCGTCGATCCCAATTTCGTGGGTTGATGCTGATGATGTCAGTCAATGGATTATCTGGTTCAGACTCGATTATTTACATTGTAGACCGCCGTCATATAGCTGGAATAATGCTGAGTGCGCGTTAAACAACAAACAAACAAAACCTACACTGTATAGACATTTTGGGCCGTTAAAGTGCAGTAACGTGTATGTCTTGCATGTGTTATATTTGAATGTATATCGTACTCCAGCTAAACATTAAACGGAAGATTGCGTACAAGAGAATCAATAGGTATAAACCGTAAAACAAGATGAACATCACTTCTCATTTTCTGTTGGTTTAAAAGTATGAGAATTAGAATGTCATCTTTTAAAATGACGACGATTTTGTGACAATTTATTCATTTCTTTAATTTACGTATTTTCACTGTGTTAACATCGGGTTTTACGTTCATACGTGTACCTACATTACAAATTTCAAAACTGGAGCAGAAATTCCGGTTATTGAAAGTAAATTCTATTGATTTCTGAAGTCGTAGGAATAAAACTGGACTAGATGTATCCACGGTGGTTTTTTTTTCTTTTTTCAAATAAAAATCTGTAACCTAGTTCTTGTACAATCCATTGTTGACATTATTGTTGACCATTATTATGGTTGTATAACATGTTCTAGTCACGATATGGCTGAAATTCGCCGATATCAATCTGACCTCACGGACTCACTGACACCTCCTTGCCAGTAATAACGTGTGTAATGGAATGCGCTTCATCGTGACTTCCGGAGCACATGTGTACATAAATTCAACGACATCAAATTCGACGAGTGAATTGGTCCCGACGTCACAAACGTCTAACTCAATGACCTGTCCAGCCATGTGGTACTAGTGCCAATACAAGTGATCTTTACTTTCTCGCTGTAAGGGGAAGTAATTGCCATATGTAAAGTTCATGTCACATTGCTCTGTAAACAGTGTATGCTAATGAAAACAGTACCTAACCATGCTCCTATGGTCGACAAAAATAATGATAACATGTACGTCGATCCTTTCTTTTGTTCGACAATAGCTAGTGATAAAAGTCCGCTTGTAAAGAGCACAAGTCCATACATAATATATATGCTCGAAGAGCTGGCGTATTACCCCGGTCAATGGATCAGTGTGCACTCGGGTTTCATTCTCAGCTCCCTGGAAAGTATACAACACAAGCTGCTTGTGAGGTGCTGGAAGGTTAACAGTCACATCACCATCACCATCTGTAACAGGCGACCGTGCTTGGTCAGGCTCGCTGACTTGGTTGATGCATGTCATCGATTTGAATTCCGTGGATCGATGCTGATGATGTCAATCACTGGATTGTCTGGTCCAGACTCGATTATTTACAGACCGCCTTCATATAGCTGAAATATTGCTGAGTGCGGCGTTAAACAACAAACAAACACTCCACACTGCTTCAGAATAAAGTGATCACTTGCCCAATGTGACACAACATGTGTTACAGGGCGACGGGGTAGTCTTGTGGTTAAAGCGTTCGCTCGTCACGCCGGGTTCGATTCCACTCATGGGTACAATGTGTGAAGCCCATTTCTGGTGTCCCCCGACTGTGATATTACTGCAATATTGTTATAGCGGGCTGTAACCATACTCACTCACTCACATGTGTAACATGTCGTTGATCGTCGACCGCCTCCGTGGTCTAGTGGTAGAGCGTCCGCGGGGTATTCATGTTAAACTGTGGCATGGTATCTCATTTGGATAGCACTATAAATGCGAATCAATCCGGACTAGTACAAGCAGCCACACACACACACACACACACACACACAAAATCCGGACTAGTACAAGCAGCCACACACACGAGTACATCGTACCTTTATTGCGTTGATCGATGCTCATGATGTCAATCACTGGATTGTCTGGTCAAGGCTCGATTATTTACAGACCGCCGCCATTTAGCTGGAATATAGATGAGTGCGGCGTTAAACAACACACAAACATCCTTAGGATGCCCCAATTACAGAGAGATAGTGCGCGCGCGGGTGTGCGTGCGTGCGTGCGTGTGTGTGTGAGAGAGAGAGAGGGAGAGGGGAGAGTTAAATATCATTCTTGTTTGGGAATTCCGTTATTACTTTGTCTCACATTAAATGAAAATTAATTCAATAACATAGTATAGGCAGTTTCAAATAGAAATCGGTAAAACGAACAGTATAATGTTTTCGTTATGATTCATATGCAGTGGGTTTTCTTTTTTTGCAAAGTTTCTGACCACCCGTTGCCGTTAGTAGCCTCTTACGACAAGCATGGTCGCCTCTAACGTCAAGTATGATCGCCTTTTACTACTACTCCTTATCGGAAATATCGGATATATACATTTGTCATATGATGTAATTTCTGTCGTTTTGGTGAATTCTACATGTCACAGTGCCACTATCCAGACTCGATAGCAAACATTACCAAACATACCGAGTCGATATAAAAATGAAAATGAAGTTATTTTTTATCTCCGAGAGCCCTTGTCATTTCTACCTCAGGTCAATTTTCCTGTTTCGCAATAAATCTGTAAAACGTGACTATCCATCGTTAGATATAAAAAAATACTTAGAAGGTCTCGCATGAGAGGCTATTTCTCGTCCATTGGGAATTTTAATGTAGACCTACTTACCTTTGGGCCAAAGGCTAGTTTATCTAATTGATATAGTCTATTAGCGTATGTTTAGGGGATGTGACTAGAGACGGCTTTCGTCAGTAACAAAGTAGATAACTGTGTACAGAATACTAAGTAGTGTCTGGGAGATAAGAGACGTAACGTCCCTATCTTTAAAAACAAAACATATTTGAAGAATAAATCGTGTACCCTAATTTGGGATAGGATGCAGTGAAAAGTTATTCTCATTCTGTCACAGACGAGACTTCCTGCACAGGGTAGTGTCAAGTGTATGGAAGCGTATTAGTGCCACAGTCTAAAATATGTTTATAATCTAGATAATACTTTCATCTACGTAGATGTTATATTAAAATCGAAGGTATCTTCTACGTAGATGTGAACAGTATCATCTACGTAGATTATAGTGTCATCAACGTTGATCTCGGAAGCATCAACGTAGATTGTAGTATCATCGACGTAGATATCAGAATCATCTACATAGATTATAGTATCAGAAGATCTCGGAAGCATCTACGTAGATTGTAGTATCATCAACGTAGATCTCAGAAGCATCTACTTAGATTATAGTATCCTCAACGTAGATCTCAGAAGCATCTACGTAGATTATAGTATCATCAACGTAGATCTCAGAAGCATCTACGTAGATCATAGTATCATCAACGTTGATCTCGGAAGCATCTAAGTAGATTTAAGTATCATCAACGTAGATCTCAGAAGCATCTACGTAGATTATAGTATCATCAACGTTGATCTCAGAAGCATCTACGTAGCTTATAGTATCATCAACGTTGATCTCAGAAGCATCTACGTAGATGTAAGTATCATCAACGTAGATCGCAGAAGCATCTAAGTAGATGTAAGTATCATCAACGTAGATCTCAGAAGCATTTACGTAGATGTAAGTATCATCAACGTTGATCTCAGAAGCATCTACGTAGATTATAGTATCATCAACGTTGATCTCAGAAGCATCTACGTACATTATAGGATCAGATTTCGGAAGCATCTACGTAGCTTATAGTAGCATCAACGTTGATCTCGGAAGCATCTACGTAGATGTAAGTATCATCAACGTAGATCTCAGAAGCATTTACGTAGATTATAGTATCATCAACGTAGATCTCAGAAACATCTACGTAGATTATAATATCATCAACGTTGAACTCAGAAGCATCTACGTAGATTATAGTATCAACAACGTTGATCTCAGAAGCATCTATTTAGATTATAATATTATCAACGTAAATCTCAGAAGCATCTACGTAGCGTATAGTAGCATCAACGTTGATCTCGGAAGCATCTACGTAGATGTAAGTATCATCAACGTAGATCTCAGAAGCATTTACGTAGAAAATAGTATCATCAACGTAGATCTCAGAAACATCTACGTAGATTATGATATCATCAACGTAGATCTCAGGGGCATCTACGTAGATTATAGTATCATCAACGTTGATCTCAGAAGCATCTACGTAGATTATAGTATCAACAACGTTGATCTCAGAAGCATCTATTTAGATTATAATATCATCAACGTAAATCTAAGAAGCATCTACGTAGATTATAGTATCATCAACGTTGATCTCAGAAGCATCCATGTAGATTATAATATCATCAACGTAGATCTCAGTATCATCTACGTAGATTATAGTGTCATCAACGTTGATCTCGGAAGCATCAACGTAGATTGTAGTATCATCGACGTAGATCTCAGAATCATCTACATAGATTATAGTATCAGAAGATCTCGGAAGCATCTACGTAGATTGTAGTATCATCAACGTAGATCTCAGAAGCATCTACGTAGATTATAGTATCAACAACGTTGATCTCAGAAGCATCTATTTAGATTATAATATCATCAACGTAAATCTAAGAAGCATCTACGTAGATTATAGTATCATCAACGTTGATCTCAGAAGCATCCATGTAGATTATAATATCATCAACGTTGATCTCAGAAGCATCTACGTAGATTATAGTATCATCAACGTTGATCTCAGAAGCATCTATTTAGATTATAATATCATCAACGTAAATCTAAGAAGCATCTACGTAGATTATAGTATCATCAACGTTGATCTCAGAAGCATCCATGTAGATTATAATATCATCAACGTAGATCTCAGTATCATCTACGTAGATTTTAGTGTCATCAACGTTGATCTCGGAAGCATCAACGTAGATTGTAGTATCATCGACGTAGATCTCAGAATCATCTACATAGATTATAGTATCAGAAGATCTCGGAAGCATCTACGTAGATTGTAGTATCATCAACGTAGATCTCAGAAGCATCTACGTAGATTATAGTATCAACAACGTTGATCTCAGAAGCATCTATTTAGATTATAATATCATCAACGTAAATCTAAGAAGCATCTACGTAGATTATAGTATCATCAACGTTGATCTCAGAAGCATCCATGTAGATTATAATATCATCAACGTAGATCTCAGTATCATCTACGTAGATTATAGTGTCATCAACGTTGATCTCGGAAGCATCAACGTAGATTGTAGTATCATCGACGTAGATCTCAGAATCATCTACATAGATTATAGTATCAGAAGATCTCGGAAGCATCTACGTAGATTGTAGTATCATCAACGTAGATCTCAGAAGCATCTACGTAGATTATAGTATCAACAACGTTGATCTCAGAAGCATCTATTTAGATTATAATATCAACGTAAATCTAAGAAGCATCTACGTAGATTATAGTATCATCAACGTTGATCTCAGAAGCATCCATGTAGATTATAATATCATCAACGTTGATCTCAGAAGCATCTACGTAGATTATAGTATCATCAACGTTGATCTCAGAAGCATCTATTTAGATTATAATATCATCAACGTTAATCTAAGAAGCATCTACGTAGCTTATAGTAGCATCAACGTTGATCTCAGGGGCATCTACGTAGATTAAAGTATCATCAACGTTGATCTCAGAAGCATCTACGTAGATGTAAGTGTCATCAACGTAGATCTCAGAAGCATCTAAGTAGATTATAGTGTCATCAACGTAGATCTCAGAAGCATCTACGTAGATTATAGTATCATCAACGTTGATCTCAGAAGCATCCATGTAGATTTAAGTATCATCAACGTTGATCTCAGAAGCATCTACGTAGATTATAGTATCATCAACGTAGATCTCAGAAGCATCTACGTAGATTATAGTATCATCAACGTAGATCTCAGAAGCATCTACGTAGATCATAGTATCATCAACGTTGATCTCGGAAGCATCTACGTAGATTTAAGTATCATCAACGTAGATCTCAGAAGCATCTACGTAGATTATAGTATCATCAACGTTGATCTCAGAAGCATCTACGTAGATCATAGTATCATCAACGTTGATCTCAGAAGCATCTACGTAGATGTAAGTATCATCAACGTAGATCGCAGAAGCATCTAAGTAGATGTAAGTATCATCAACGTAGATCTCAGAAGCATTTACGTAGATGTAAGTATCATCAACGTAGATCTCAGAAGCATCTAAGTAGATTATAGTATCATCAACGTATATTTCAGAAGCATCTACGTAGATGTAAGTATCATCTACGTAGATAAAGAATTATCTACGTAGATGATACTTTTTTAGACTCTGGGACTAATACGCTTCCACAGTACACTATTCCAGTATCCTTGGTGCTGCGAGTCGGAGATCCACTGGCGTATAGCATTGTCCCTGTGATACTCCGTGGTGGGTGGCTGGGATGGTGAACCATTTACAACTTGCATTAGAAGATTACTCAGATGAGGAGACTACCATACTGAAGAATTCTTCTACAAGTTGGTCTAGATTTTTAGTGGTTTCTGCCGCTAATGATACAGCTTTTAAACTGAATCCATTTGCTATTTCTAAGGCACTTGATGGGATTGATGGAGATGTCCAGGATGTCAAGAAATTTGGAGACTGCAAAACAATCAACAACCTAACCAGCTGCAAAACATTTAGTTTCTACTCCAGTTTTGATATCACCGCACGAAACTCTCTCAATTCCAGCAAAGGTATTATCAGAGATTGGGAACATTGTCTCTCTGATATGACAAAGTGAAATAGCAAATGAACTGAAAGAACAGGGAGTAACACAGGTCAAACGTTTCACGTACAAAAGAGATAATCAAACCTTTAATTCAAATACTTACCTCAAGACGTTTACCGAGCCAACTCGTCCAAAAATTATAAAAGCAGGATATTTTAATATCGAAGCGGATCAATACATTCTAAAACCATTTCGATGTTACAAATGTCAACAGGTCTAGCACGGTGCATTATCGTGCAGTCATCGCAAGACATGTCATCAGTGTGGTGAAGATGACCACAATACGGATTCTAAATGTACCAAAAAAACACTCATTGTGCAAACTGCTCTGGTGACCATGTGGCTTCCTCGAAGTCCTCTCCTAAATTTAAAATTCAACTTCAGATTGTGAAAGGGAAACATGAAAAAACATATTGTGAGTGAGTTGGGCTTAACGCTGCTTTTAACATTATTCCAGTTATATCATGGCGTGGGAGGAAAGCCCGAAGTGATGCAGGTCTCAGACGTTTACCACTTCGGTGAAACCCACGAGCACGGGTATGGTGCTGACAAACCTAGAAAAATTATCGGGGCGAACCGGGGTTAGAACCCACAATCATAGGTTTCTGGCGTGCCCAAGGGACGCAAATCTGCACAGTGAATCGCGGCGCCATAGACGACTGGGCCACCCGTGCCCCCTGAAAAAACATGATCTTCCCAGAAGCTAAGAGTTTGGTCATGGCTTCTGTCTCTCCTACCACAGTTGTTACTTACTCAGCAGCTGTGACACGCATAACTTCTGAATCTGTCATGTCTGTGGAATGCCAGACAGATATGTCTTGAGTTTCAACAAACCTTTATTCTTTTGTACAGTCCAGTTCATCTTCACAAACATATGATATATTAACATCAGCTCAACATCATAATTGGTCCCGGTGCCAGAATCGGCACCTAACCATCCGCAGTTAAAATGCCAACAAAAACCATTGATTATTCATAAATTTCAGATCGTATGCCAAAGGGTCACCATGACCCAAGACAGATTTGTAATAAGTTTCAAACCTTGGAGGACATGGATGTCTCTCCTCACCCTCAGGTCACCGCGAAATGGAAGACATCTCCTGTTCACCCATCTGAAACATGTCCTTGGAATTGCAGAGTTCTTAGGACTAATTTTAATGAGTTACATCTTTTAATACAAGATTTTACGCCGTCAGTAATCTGTCTCCAGGAACCTTATCTCAAACAGACCGACAACTTTGATTACCGTCAGTACAGTTCCTATCATTCATTTTCTCAACCAGGTGGGGGATCTTCTGGTTTGATTTGTTTGCCTCACTCAGCAATATTCCGGCTATATGATGGCGGTCTGTAAATAATCGTAAGGACCATATAGATGCATTTAATTATCGACCAATATCACTGACCAGCTATTTTTGCAAAACCATCGAGCGAATGGTAAATAATCTGGTGTGGTACCTGGAAACCAACAATCTCATTAGTAGCATTCAATGTCGTTTCCGTTAGAAGTATAGATACCATAGAAGTACCATAGACCATCTGGTTCGTTTAAAATCTTTTTTAAAAATGCCATTGTAAACAAACAGTATGCAGTATCAATCTGTTTCGATTTTTAAAAAGCGTATGATACCACATGGAAGCATGGTATTTTAAAAGATCTACAGGATTTGGGTTTAAGAGGTCGTTTGATTCAATTTATATCCCAATTTTTAACAGAAACAATTTCAGGCTCGTGTGGGTTCCACCCTGTCTGATTATCATAATGAAGGCAGCATTTTGATAGATTGATAGTCTGTCAAAGGTATTAAATGAATCAATTGATGGTTTCCTTTTTGGGGATGATTTTAATATTCGCAAAATATGCATACCATCGAGGTAATTGCAGCTATGTCTCAACAAAATCCAAAAATGGTCCCTAAAAAATGGCTTTATATTTTCTAAGTCAATACGAATTCCATTCGTATCTGCAGAAAATACAAGCGCCATAAACATCCTGAACTATTTTTAGATGGCACTCCTATCAAGGTGTTTGTGTAGGCCAAGTTCCTAGGACTCAGTTTTGATCATCATTTGACTTATCGGCCACATATTAATTATCTTAATACTAAATGCCTGAAGGCTCTAGATTTGCTGAAAGTCTTTGTTAATACAAAGTGGGGAGGTGTTCAGAGAACCCTGCTCCACTTGAAGAGCAAATGTAGTATGTAACAATCTCAGTTATTAATTCATTCCTACCAAATTAAAAGACCACTTACTTTGTACAATACATATTATCAAAATCAATCAACTAACTTCATTGCTTTAAAAGAAACAAAAATTAATGACAACATCTTCGCTTAACGACCTCTTCAGATCTGGACTGACAGCCCAAGTAGATGTAGCCGATGGTTGGTTCAGTTGCACGTAATTTATTTATACAAACCTGGGTGTCCCACTTCTTTTGATTAAGATCTCTGATGTTACATCTAATCACAGGTTTATCATCACTGTATGGAATTAGTAGTGGTCTCATAGTGGTCGTGAGTGCTGCTTTAGCAACAGCATAAGCCATTATGTTAGCGGCGATTCCAACATGGCTGGGTTACCAACAAAGAAACGATGTCGTATTGGCCAGTAGCAAGATTATTTTGTAATCCTGCAATTCCAAGTGAAAGTGGATGTGTACGTGAAAAATATGTTGTTGAATGAAAGCACGAGAGATAACAGGAAAGAATCATGAACTGCTTATGCTCAGATTGTTTATCGATATATTTGAGATCTGTTAAAGCTCTCAATGCCACTTTCCAACCCAGTCAAGTGAGTGTGTTACTTGCCGTGGCGCTACTGCCGAACCCATTCGACTGGCGAATGGCACAAGGACACCCCAAACAAAACAAAATAATTATTTACCAAGAAGGTTCTGCGAATCATTTAGAGAATGCCTGGTGTGCATAAATGCTTAGCTTTCTAAATACCAAAACGTTTAGTAGTTTATTTACCTTAAAAAGAAAATACAAGTTATAAATGTATCCGTCAAATTTCTCGGCACACCACCACCCGTAACGGCCAACTGTTGGTTTGAGGCACTTCACGTCGAGTGGCATGTAGTCTGATATTTTCTTTATAATCTAAACATTTTTGTCATTTGATTATCGTTTTCGGTTGAAAAGACTCAAGTTCCTTAATTTCTAAATATTAGCAAATGCGATTTAACTTATTATGAACAAGAAAATGATGAATCCGACACGATCATGGCAACGGCGGTAAACCAACAACTCCACATGCTTCGTGATCCCGTAGTACGATTACAATCTTTTGTTATTCACTATTTACAAGAATTACTTACGTAGATGTATAAATCTGTGTAACCATTATCTCATATTTGATGAGTTTGTAAGTGAATTCGTTTCGTAAACTTTCGGACATAAGACGTGGGGGCATGGCCAAACAGAGATTTATATAGTTGAACAAACACTGCTAATCGTTCAAATATGTGATCGTATGCACAATCTGAACTAATTTACATCAAAACGATTCAATAGCAAAATAATGCAGAGCATGAAAAATATTCAGAAAATTTGTTATGTTATTCATCAGTGCCGAAACTGGGAGCACGTTAGGCATCGCACTCATCGAGGTAAAATATGTAAAAATTAGTAAACTACCTTTGAGAACATCCCGGAAGAGATTCAAAGTCGTGCCAAATTCAAAATTAATTGCATAATGAACTATTTAAGCCGCTTCACCTGTTTACTGTTGATTGGCCTGCGTAGCAATTGTAGTTGTCTACACTGTTTTCTCGTGGTTGTCGCTGGTGCGTAACGTTATATTTTTTTAGGTGAGGTGAAATTGGGTTTAACGTCGCGTCCAAAATTATTGCACTTATATGGTGACGTGCATGCACGCGTGTGTGTGTGTGTGTGGCTGCGTGTACTGGTCCGGACTGATGCCGATTTATAGTGCTAGCTTAGACACAGTATACTGACCAGTCCTTGTTTAAGCCCCTTAATGCCGAGCGTCAGACAGGGTATCAACAAGTACCATCTTTTAACGTCTTTTGGTATGACACGGCCGGGGATCGAAACCCGGACCTTCCGATCTCCGGGCGGACGCTCTCTACCACTAGACCACGAAGGCGGTCGTCATATTTTGAAGTCTAAATCCGAAAATTCCAACGATGGCGGCGCAGAGAGATATATAACATATTGATATGACATAAAAATAACATTATCAAATCGTTATTGGTCCATCTTTGCTAGAAGGACAATTATGTCTTTGGTGTCTTTGAAAACTTTTTCATATGACTATGACTGACTGTGATCCTTGAGCAAGGCAAGTCCAATTGGCGAAACACAAATTGATTGCTTGGTAAACCTCTGGATGTATTTAAGTAGTAATGTGAATTTTTCTATCAGGAATAAATGTGCAAAACATTTCTTCGATTATCCCTTGTTTAATGAAGGACCGGCTGTTTGAAATCACCCACCCTCTTTACAGCGCCTTATGCTAACAGTAATCCAGCAGGCAGGAATAAGAAATGTGAAAACAATTCAACAGGCAAAAGGTTAAAATGACATTTTAATCGGAGGTACAGACGGAACTATTGTCTGGTAGTCTTCATGATATAGTCAAGGATGCAATGATAGTTGCGCTGGCGACTGCGTTACCATCCTTGGTTCCATCTGTAAAAATAGATTTGTGCTTAGCTGATTATATTCTTGGTGATAAATTGGTTGATTTCTTTCAAATTTCAGCTAATGTTAGGTTCACTTCTGGCTTTAGTAACCAGCATGAAGGAGAAGACTTAAGCTTGAAAGGAGGGATACTATCTGAATCAATATTAGCAGCTGCAGTATAGGGTTTAATCCGCGTGCCTTGTGGTGGAACCAGCACAGGCTTACCGTGAAGCATTTCTTCATATGGAGGTTTGAAAACACATTTGTATGCAGGGTTTAAAGGGTTAGAATGTAATTTTATCATGTACTGAAGCGATAATATGATTTTGCGTTGCTTCAAAGAAGGTTCATCATGCTTCAACATTCAGTCTATCAACTGGAGATATTCGAAATGCGCCAAATGTAGTCTTTGACCCTTTTTGAACACATTTTTGTAAATTAATCTTACAGGCTCCACCATAGGCAATGGAGGCAAAGTCCAATTTTGAGAGGAAGAGTGATCTGTACAAGTGGAGGAGGGTTGTCTGATCACCTCCCCACTTTATAGTAACGACTTCAACAAATCTAGATCCTTCAAGCATTTAGTCTCAAGATAATTTTAATGTGGCCGAAATGTCAAATGAGGATCGAAAATGAGTCCTTGGTGCTTGGCCTCCCCGTCAACCTTGATAGGAGTGCCATCTAAAATAGTTCAGGATCTTGATGGTCCTGCAAAAATACAGATTCGTCTTGGCTTTTGAAAACCTGAAGCACTTTTCAAGTGACCATTTTTTTAAACATTTTTGAGACATAGCTGAAACTGTCTCTCGACGGTACGCATATTTTGTCACGACAAAATCATCCACAAAAAGGGATCGAATCATTTCAAACCTTGGAAAGACTATTAATCTTTATACAAAAACAGTGACAGACAAAATGTTGCCTTGTGGGACACCCTGCTGATTATAATGGTCAGACAGGGTGGAACCCACTCGAACCTGAATATGTCGGTATATAAAAATGTGAGGCAACGGTCTGTTAACTTCAGACTTTCGAGAAGCCACATGATAAATCTCCAGGGAAGTTTGCACTATGAAGTATTTGTACATTTATCAACTGGTCATCTTCTCCACATTGATGGCATATCTTGTGACATTTGCATGTTTGTGCACCATGCCAAAATTGCTGTCACCGAAAACATCGAAGTTGGTTTGGAATGTACTAATCCTCTTCAATGTTACAATGTCCTGCTTTATAATTTCTAGGAGGAGTTGGTTTAGAAACGTTCATCTGTTTTGTTTGTGAATTGTTTGATGGTTGTAACTCCCTGACGCCTTCGCAGCTCCCTGACGCCTTTGCAGCATTTTTCAATTTTGACAGGTGGAAATCATAACCGGAGAAGAAATCAACAGTTAGGCAACTTGCAAGATAGTAGATTGTTTTGCCGTTTTACATTCAGCCAGCAGAAATCTAGATTGACATCCTGCAAATCTCCAGCAATGCCATAAAGTGCATTAGAAATGGCAAATGGATTCAATGGTGTACCGTGCTGCGTTAAACAACAAACAAACAAAAACAATGGTGTACCATTAGTGGCGGAAATCACTAAAAATAGAGACCAGCAAGTAGAAGAATGTTTCAGGATAGCATTCTCCTCATCTGGGGAATCATCTAACACACACTGCAAACACGAAAACATCGTTTTTTTCCGTATATGGTCATTGGACGGAAAAACGACTAAAAATTCATTAAAATTGATTAATTGGTCAGCGTCTAGAAAGTGTCCAGAAAAGGGTCGAGTTTTTCAAGCGTAAAATGGACGGAAAAACGATGCTTTTTGCTCCGCCTTGTACAACTGTTAACGGCCAATCAGATGGCGCTGGTCCCCCGACGCACGTGATGTCCAAGGCTTCCTTTCGGAAGCTTTAGGTTTCGTATTTCTGGCATGCCTTGCTCTAGTATCTGTCGCGCGCAGTGCAGCGAGATTTGCTGATTAGCTAGTTTTAGGATATGTTACATGTTAATGGAATTCAGACACGCGCCAAGAAGTCAAACCAAACAATGTTACTAAGTTTATTGTGGAAACGGCTATGTACAATTACCCCTATCGGATAATGGGTTGTGTTTCATTTGGTTATAACAATAACTATTTTTTTAATGTGAAGTTTACAAGATATACGACTTGGACGCGAGGTCGGTCACATGACGTTCTTCACGTGACTGTATTCTTGAAAAGGCGTAAACACTGACTACTTCCACATTCCTGGGGAAAACCCTTGGAATTCCCTGGTACGAATTCATACAGAAGCGTGGTTGCAAGCCCATTTAAGGATACCCTCGCTACAACCAATCCCAGAGAGAAAAAACACGAAAAAAAATCCAAACTGTCGCAGTGACAATTTACAGAAATCTATGAATTTACCTTAGTATCTATTTGACACATCTTCACAATCACCTTTCAATGATCGGCCAATTGATCAGTGATGCCAAGGCTTGAAATAGCCACAGGTTAATTAACAACTTCGAAAATATCTCCCGTCACGTTTATCGTGTCGGCCATTTTGACGTATTGTACTTGATGTAAATGTATTACGACGCTCTGTCATTGTAATTGACTTACTGAGGTAATTCTGTAAAAGATCTTCTCATCTAATGAGGATATTGTTTGGAATATATTTCTTGTAAACATACTAAAACATATGTTCCTCGCTTTGGGGGGAACTATTTTATTCCGGGGTGGCCCATTAAATCTAGTAGTAAGTCAAGGCACCATGCGTGATCTGTTATTTTATGTGTTTAAATTACGATTTGGGGCGTTAATAAAATACAATGACGCAAGTATATTCTATTCAAATCAATTGGATAAATGAATATGCTTTCTTTTACATATTACATAACATCACTGCACAAAATATGAACAGTTGCAGTAACACTACGGTCATCGCATTAAACATCATTTTCAACTGTTCATCCCATTATTGATAACCCTTCTTGAAGATCTATGAAATCAGAAGCTGCAACACTCTATCTTTTAACTGGCATGTCAGACTTCTATTTCATTACTCAGTTTTATTTGCACGGATTACTATGGAAGGGACATTGTCTCGTTGTCGCATTGTCGCATTGACGCCTTTGCAAAAACAAGCAGAACGTGTCAAAATTAACAAAAACGCGACAACTGGCCATTTGTCGCATTGTCGCGTGTTCGCATTGTCGCGTGTTCGCATTGTCGCTCTTTGATAATCCTTTTCTTTATTTTACAAAAGGGCGACGATGCCGTAACGCGACATTTTCAAGGTCAAAATATGTCTCGTTGTCGCATTGTCGCCCCATCACAAATGTGTATAAAAGGCGTAAAGTTCAGTTATTGTTACAGTTAGGAAGTTCAACCTGATAAATGTACGTCTTGAAATGAAAACACAAGTCCGTCCGCGAGTCCATAACGTTTTATTGTGAGCTCTTCTCTAAAAGTGCTTAGTGTTCAACTCCCAGTTCCAAACACGTAGTACAGTGGTCTTCCGGAAGATCTTACTCTTGACCGTATTAGACAACTGACGAGTGCACGCCTGACCTGTGACCTCGTTGTAACCCTCGTGATGTGTTTGCCGAAGGGAGAGGTGTAGGAAATGTGTGCTCCAGCCCAGCACAGAGCTCGCGACACAATGTATACTGATGTATACAGTATATTGAAGTTGATATACTGTATACTGCATGTGATAGTTATTTGCGGAAATGTTACAACTTTCAAGATTCAAGATTCAATTTGCATATATTTCATATACAACAGACCGCCGTCATATATCACTGGAATACTGCTGAGAGCGGCGTTAAAACAAATTGTTTTCATAATGGAGCGCTGCAGTCATTTAAAATAGAACCGTATACATATGTACATGTCGTACCAACTCACTCTATTTGTTTCGAATATTCAGCAGAAAATATATTATTAACCAGGTCTTTGGGAAAAGATATCAGATTTTTATAAGCAGCCACATAGGGATGATAAAGGACCCCTCGCTGAATAGGTTCTTGTTTACTTAAGAGCAGAGTTGGCCATGTTAGATGATATAACCAAAATCCAGGCGCTCCGGCGGGGGGCAAGCTGGTCTTGTTAGTGTATGGTATGAGCTGTGACGTTGACCCAAGAGAATAATGTAAAACATGAGACCAACTCAAGTCTATAATGATTGGAAAAGTCTAGATTTCCACAGCTCTAGCCTGAAATTAAGAATTGTTCTATGCTCCATTTTAATTGTATTATTTTCATTTTGTAGACATGGATGGACCAACCAGGAAAGAAATTGATGGAATTTTAATATCACATGTTACCACTGATCCAGTTAAATTCATCACACAATAATAAATTAGTATTTGACATTTGCGGCATTTGATTATTAGGGCATGGTCATGTACATGTTCACTGTAGTAATGTACACACCAGTCAACTTGATTATAATTTTTATCAAAGTGTAGCGCGGCATCAACGATTACTTTATGATATCCTCACTTGTCATCGATGTATTGACATCGAACAATGGACGGCAATTCGAAATTCTTATGGATAGCTTCAATAGGGACAGCGCCGGTGTCAGTACAATTTTCCTAGTTAAAATAAGTATCTACAAAATATAATCTGAAGCAGACAAGAACAATATTTCTTTTATTAATGCTTACTTTCATGGATAGAATTAAGGCAATCTAGGCTTGCCAAATCGTTCTAGACTTGAGCTGGATTCCTTTTAAATTTATTCTGTATGGTCTGGAAGACGAACGGGCGTCAGTATCGCATGGAGAACTGGGACAGCCTTAATCAGTGTAATCGGATATGTTGTGGAGTTTCGGTTTTGGGCTGTTTGCTGAATATATAGAATTGCGAGTTATGTATACTCTGTATTCTTTCGTCATGGTAGCATATATATTTTCCATGTTGCTTTTTTAATTATCCACAAATAATGAGAACTACAATGTAAACCTCTCTCTGGAGATATGCAATAATACTACTGAAGGGCATATCTGAAAAATGGGACTTCTCGACAAATATTTCTTTCTTAAATACTACCCGTTACAGGCATTCTGAGCATTATATCATACTTTGTACAGTTTAAAAGTCAAATAATGGCAAATTGTGTATCTTTCTACATTTTGAATTAATTATATTTTCTGAAATAAAACCTTAGCATCAGATAGTGATATACACGAATATGATCTATACTATTATAAATGAATTATCAATTTCGTATTATGAATTAGATAAACAGAAATATGATAGTAAAACAAATTATTTTAATCTATTCTTGTGAATAGGTAACAAGAGATCTAGGCAACGCACTAACGTAGCCATTTATGAAAAATGAAATATTAAAAGTTTAGGGGTTTGAACATGCACATTGAATGACAGGGAAGAAAGCAACGCAATAATTAAATTATGAATCAAATTATGTTATAAATATAACAGAATATTTAGAAAATATAAGTTTAATTTCTCATTGTTGGAAGGTGTTTAATAATTATATAGATTTTGTTTGATTGTTTGTTGTTTAACGCCGCACTCAGCAATATACCAGCTATATGACGGTGGTTCGTAAATAATCCAGTCTGGACCAAACAATTTAGTCATTATCATCAAGAGCACCGATCTACGCATTTGGGATACGATGACATGCATCAACCAAGTCAGCGAGCCAAGTCGCCTTCGTAGAAGCATGGGTTGTTGAATGCCTATTCTAA
Organism: Haliotis rufescens; assembly: GCF_023055435.1. Classification (NCBI taxonomy): domain Eukaryota; kingdom Metazoa; phylum Mollusca; class Gastropoda; order Lepetellida; family Haliotidae; genus Haliotis; species Haliotis rufescens. Next base: position 7,217,027 of record NW_025964001.1, on the reverse strand, counting down.
CCCGGATCTTCACGGGTATTTTTTTAAATAATAAGGTACAATGAAATTCTGTATATGTCCATAATAAGTGTGTATAAGTAGATGGATAATATGTCCATACACGCCAAGTAAATGGTATATGCATTAATTTAAATGCAAATGATTCAATGATGAGTTCTTTCACAAGTCCATATTTCAAGGCATGTATTTGATATTCATAATAACTCCACAAAAGCTACACAATGGCAACAAAACGGTACCAGCATCACAGATACCAATAATACATGAGATACATATAATTACTTTAAAGTTAAAACATGTATCTAAATAGAAAATTAGAAGGATACACTTCCGACATTTTTCGTATTTTGTTTTCGTTTGGATAGAGAAGTTGTGATTGGTATCTGATGGGTGCAAACAGGTGTTCCCTTCCGCCCAGGCCTTGCGGCAATGCTATAGCCCAAAATGAAACAAGCCTTGTTCAACAGGTTCAGACTCAAATTTCTATCCCACTTGGGCTCCTTTTAAATGTAAATATAATTTCTCGTGTCGATATGTGTCAGAAGAAATGAAATATTACAGCACTGGTGAATAGGTTATATGCGCATGTCAGCGTCGATCCTATAATATCCTTTCATGCAAAATACATATATACTGATGAATTAAGGTAGTAATACTACGCCAATATATGTCCAGATGCATACATCAGTATCATCTCGTGGTCTTAATTCGTGCTTTGAGCCCTTTTTCTACCGGAGATTCTGGGGTGTTATAATCAGTCATAATTTCATGGTCCGTCTTGTATGTTGGAAACCAATATCGCAATATGGCTAAATATTGCTGAACGTGGTATTAACCCGATTACTCACATAATTATTCCATTTTCTACAGTCATCTACGAACACTATCTTTAAGGAGGTATATCTGTATCATCCAAATGTCCATACATATATGTCCACATTTATATATAAAGCAAGTCGTCCTGCACTCTTCCTTAAAAGATAAATGTTAAGCATTTCCTCTGTATGGATTTATATAATGTAATATCGTTTTAATGTAATGCTGATGCAGTAAACGTACCACAGACCTAATGCTAGAATAACATCTAATTTCTGAAATGAACATATTTTACAGAAAAAAACAGTTGTTTAAACAATACTTATAAAATATAAGAACAAGGAGCCAAGAGCCAAATATTGGGCTGTGTTGGACATATTTGTTTCGGGGTCTTATGACAGACAAACCCGATGCCTTTAAGTATAAAGATAAGTAAGTATAGATGTTGTACATATTCAAATATGTTCGTGATTAACCCAACCTTGAAAAATATTGAAAGATTAGTGGTAACTATTTATGCCATTATTTCAAATTAGAATGAGAGCACATCAGGAAAGCATGGTACTTTAATATACGTATCTTGTTAACCCAATATTCTTTTTTAAGTAAGAGCAGCATGTATATCGAGAGTATAGGTTTGGTGCGTGACTTATCACACAGTACTTTCAGAAAGTGTGCATATTCTGTTTATCGGCAATAAATAACATAAATAAGACGATTCGTACGGGTAAATACGATTTACTTCAGAAATAGTATAGATTATTTAAGGTTAGGGGGAAATGTATGTAATTAACAGAACTTTGGCCGGGTTTGAAGGATTTGGGTCCTGGCTTGGGCTTTGTGTTGGACGTGTAGACGGCATTTCCAGGTTTGACGTATCAATGACAAAAATGATGTCAGATGCAATTCTCGGCCTTTTCGGGTGGACAATTGGCTTGCCTTTGGATGTGTTTGTGGCGGGTGCCACTAGTGGATCGGAATGAGCTCGCGTTTTTGCGAGCATCCAATGTCATCATTTATTATGATGAATCATGAAACATGCTCCTGATGTTGACTCAATGGTGCAGTTGGCGCTACTTTTGGCAAGGGTTTCTCATGATAATGGAAATGCTTATGTCGCTTTTGTTGACCGATAAACATGAAAAGATATAATGTTAGTGTATATGGTCATGTAATTAAGAAACAAACGACGAGTGGGAGTTGTTTATTTTACGATAAACAACGACCGAAACTCGTTTATTTCTATATGAGATATCAACATTACGTACAGCCTCTTTTAGGGTGTTAAATTAGGAAAAAATACACGCTTTACAATATTTACCCGTACTTAAATAATGATGATTCCTTGAATAGAATCCGACAGCGGCCATGCTAGATAAATCCATTTTAGGATTTGAGTTTGGTCCTGCATATTCTCACAATTTTCTCGTCAATCATCTGTACCTTTTCTCCCAATACCGATTGTCATATCACTCTCATTTTCGGATTCTCCAACATTTATTGGGAACAACTCACTAGACACATACCTCTCAAAAATAAGGTCAAATTTACAAATTTTACTTTTCAAGTTGCGAGTGCATGTTCGAATCTCAATAAATGATGTCAAGATAGAACAATGTTTTATCGTGAAATAAATGTCGCTTCCTTCTTCGTTCTTTGTGATTTATCGCGTAGCTATCTTATATCATCAAATGCCAATTTCTAATTGCTTTATCATGACGTATCCGTGTCATGTAGCAATAACATACACAAATATCGTTGACTTCGACGTTGAAAAGTGTCATGAAATATGATTATCCTCTTGTGTGCAATATTTCTGGTTGATAAATCTAACATATTCTTAGTTAAAGAATAGCGACTATACATTATTATATATCCCTTATCAGGTCTCTGTAATATTTGCAAAATGATACAAATATAGAAATACAACTGAACCTAAATGTAATGTTTTAATATCCTTACGTTGCTGAGTGCAGCATTTAACAACAAACAAACAAAACATAATATCTTTAAGAATTATGTTAACAATTCCGATGCTAAAAATAATCTCACAATCTCCATACCTCTTTCTCTCTATGAAAACATAATAACTTTTTTTTAATAATCTGAAGGAATAATAATGGCAATACCATCATAATAATCATCATTATTTATGTTACTTATCCTCAAGTGAAGTAGTCCTCCACACTATACATTCAGTGAAGAAGCCCATTAACATATGAACTATGTAACATACATTCATGGAAATTAGCTGAACAGTTGAAGTTAGCAAATGATATTATTCGGTCGAACGTCTATCAGCCATCTATTCTATTCCTGAAGAACATTTCACGTGGGACCAACAGAGGGAATTATGACTATCGACTTGCTAATTATTTTTTATATTCATGCCAGCTCAAACGATCTATTGGCTTGATTTATTGTTATGGTATCCACAAAATAAGTAGGATCCGATTTTTTCCGTTTTTGTTGAAATAAAACTGAATAATATTTGCTGTTTACATATCAAAATTTGCCAAATTGTTACAAAATGTTTGCCCACAGCAAGGCTACGCATCCCCAACATATTGTGCTAGGCACAGTATCACTGGACTGAGGGAGGGCGGTATTCCTCCTTGTGGGTCACCTGCTTGGCAATATGGGACGGGAAAACTGCAGGGGGTGAGGGCAGTTAAGTTGATGGTACAGACAGATAAGAGAGATCATTTTACAAATGTGAAACCTCAGTCCACAAAGGAAGAGGCGAAAGCTGAAACTTGGTGAGGTTTACAGAACAAAGGCAGTTATTTCTAGTTTCTTACTGACTATCGAAGATACATTTAATAAAACAATTAATGCGTGTGTGTGTGTGTGCGTGTGCGTGTGCGTGTGTGTGTGTGTGTGTGTGTGTGGTAGAAGAAGAATTGTACACCATAAAAGTGGCTACGTATGTAGTTGGGGTAGATATGTTGAATGCCCGGCCAGTATGACCTTTGAGTCACTACAGTTTCAGTCATTAAAATGCGTAAAACAGTATTTGAGTGAAAGAAAACACTATAAGTGAGTGAAACAAAAGACCTCAGTACAGGCACACCCAGTCCCCCAACCCCAAGTCTGCATGTATCAATACTCGTACCTGCCACATCCTCAACCACTTAACTTACTCACACAATCATCTGACAACATGTTCGCCAACCCTCGTATCACATTCTTCTTTCCCCACCATTATGTCTACGTCAGCCATCATGGATCCATGCGCATGCTTTCATACATAATCCGTCCTCCCACCATTCCCCAACATCCATCGAACTATAACTATATCCGCCCTCATGTATCGGTATTCGTGCTTCCATACATACATACACCCCCCTACCATTCCCCTACATCCATCGCAGTATAACTATGACTATAACCGCCTTCGTGCATCCGCACTTATGTTCACATTGCATTGGATATGCATCGAATTACACGTTTAAAATATCGTAAATATTTTACAACCTGTACATATTATATATCAGTAAACAGAGATTATTATAACGCAATAGATTTCATCCGTCAAAACATCACAGAAAGAGGGGCAGCCTGGAATTTTACAATGGCATCTGAATGCACTAAGACGTTCAACTGGTCAGGAGGTGAGAGTTGCGGAAGATTACGGTAAACTTCAGTTACAGATCTCCATTACGAATATCTAAAGTATGAATAAAGATCACAGCTTGCTATGACGTGTACTTCATGCCTGCAGAATTAGCAATGTCCTTAGCTCTAAATTGTATGTCTAAATGCTTATGTAGACAAAGACCCAAATGTATATAGGCATGACCATATTATATTCTACGCAAGTATCACCACATTTAAAAACAAAGCTAGATTGAGTCTTTGAAGGGCATTAAGAACTGATACACACAAGGGAAAATATTTATGGATGTCAACGGAGGAACACTGCGTTTCGGAATATATACTTTCTCCTTCATCAGGTGCATATTATTAAATGCTATGAGGCAGAGAACATATATTTGTACCTGTAAGAACAACAAAAGTAAAAAGATAGCAAAGAAGGGAACGCAACAAGGGAAGCCAACAGATAACTGGCATGGCGCTGATTACCCCGCCTCCCGTTTGCCCATTGTCCATTTCCCATTATCAATCATTCATAAGTTCAGTTTTGGCTTTAATTTGACCATTGATAATCAACCATCAACGTCTATTATCTCCACCCTAAAAATATGTAGTTTACTGAGAAAGTGGTATCCAAATATAATGTGTGTTACTGTTGACCACTTTCTTATTGGTTCAAAGCTTTCGGTCATAGAAGCCGTGCCATTTTTCTCTTGTCAGAGGAGTACACAAAGTATACGTCATCTGGACTAACATTTTTGGTTCGGTGGCTGGGTTAGATCGCCAACTTTGTGTTCTGGCGATTGGGTGCCTCACTCACAGTGTTGGTTCAAATCCCGGACGGGACTCAACCCAAGAAAGTACGAGAATCTGTACTTTACTCAGAAAGTGTTATCCCAATTATAACATTTGTTGTCAAGAAAACACAATAAATGTATATTCGGCTTTGGATGGGTAATGATATCACAGACATATACGGATATTGATGATGACTTGGAGGAGCTTCGTAACGCACGTCTTCTCAATTCAGGGATGAGTAAATCCAAATATATGTGTGCGCGTGCGTGCGTGCGTGCGTAAATGTGGGGCTGTTGGATGTTACATAAAACATTCATCTTGAGCGGGATGGTAGTTCGAGTTGGATTAGCATGGTAACTACATGATCTTCTTTAGGCAGAGAATGCTGCGCATGAAGGTATTGATGAAATTCCTAGGTACATGGGGCCTTTTTCGTCCCCAGGAATACCCACAGTGGAGACTTCAATGGGGATAGGGTGTACACAATGTGCTACCTGGTAGATTGTGTGTCATCAGACCGGACAACGTTGGTCTTTGACTGATTGTGGCGTAAAACACACTTATTCATTTACTTATATAGGAAATTGAATGTTCATCTTAATTGTTATTGTTGAACATGTAATATATTTTTAAAGAAATAAAACAGTGACATAATAACTACAACTTTATGTGAGCGCGATTAGCTTTTTTGGAATGAGATGAATAAGTGTTATAAAGTTGTAAGCTTCTTCACAACCGTGTAACTATGAATTGACTTTATTGGGTAATCAAAAAAGAGATAGGACCTAAAATAGCCAAATTTCATACGCTTTCACTTGTCCACCATCTTGGATGCAAGGCGAAAACATTTCAGCGCGTTTGAAGCCACTGAGAATGCCCCCTGCAGAGTTGGACGAACATTCTGCGGTGGCGCGGCTGAGTTGAGCAGAGGCTAACAGCAGTATTTCCTGTCCAGGTTATTTAGGTCAGATGTTTGTGTGTGTGTGTGTGTGTGTGTGTGTGTGTGTGTGCGTGCGTGCGTGTGTGCGTGCGTGCGTGCGTGGGGGTGAGATTGGGAGGATAGATGATAGATTTAGCAACAAGTAAGGTCATCTTGAGATTAGCATATGAACTATGATTCTCTTTAGGCAGAAAATGAGGATCCACGATGTTCGACCTGGTAGAAGTGTGTTATCAAACCTGACAGCATTGGTTTTTTGACTGACTGTAGCGTCAAAACAAACTCATTCATTTACTTGAACTGAATGTTCATCTTAATTGTTATGGATAGTCACGGAGCCATGATCCAGAGAACAGGGTGTCATTAGATAGAAATAAACTAAGTAATAATAGGATTACTAGAAAAACGGGGTTTTACACACAAGCCAATAAACTTCGCTCATTAACACCAGAGTAAGTCAGTACAAGATTGAAAACTGCCCCATAATTATGTATGACATGCTTGTCGGGTATTGCTACATATATATGTGAAAACAAAGTTATTAAGATGAAGAGCAAAACTGATGAAAGTTAACAATAAACGTGTATACGTGTTATATCGTCACTGCAAAAATAATGATTGTTTGTCTTTAGTATTAACATTCAACATACGTTATATCTGTATTAGCGATATTGTCTTTGTTCCACCGGTGAGTCAGCGTTAGCCGTACTATCTCGTAGTATAATTGAATTTCTTAAGACATCACGATACAGTTTTTACGATGCATCACGTCTGCACTAGCGCTTGATAACAGCCTTGTGTTTGGGTGTTTCAGTGGTTTAAATCGCTGCTCTTGATATTGTTGATTAAACTTTGATACTATGAACAATATAATGTTATGTGAGAGGTTGACTTTAGAACGGTAACATACTAATAGTATATAGGATGACATAAACAGAACAATGAGAAGTTCGTCCAGATTAGTGTATAGGCAACATTTAATAATTAAAATAATTACATTCAACAACTCCCCTTTTAAGTCCATTTTCCTGACTTATAAGTAAATGCAAGAACTCTCGGCCGGAATACAATGTATAGTTCTTGTCCACTTCCATATGACTATATAGCATACAAGAAGCTATCGGGTCCCGTTTAGATCGGTTTGGGTGGCAGCCTTGATAGCCATAGAATAGTTTCATCTTGGAATCTCCCATATCACTGGGGCTCCTCTTCAATTTAAATGGAGTTACTCGTTACGATTTCGAACCTTCACGTGACTGTGTTTATGAACCATTGTCAAATAGTGGTGACATTAAATCTAGGAAACAATACGCGAAATCGCGCATGCACAGAACGGAAAATTTGGTCAAGGCATTAAGTAATCCGCATGCGCAGAACGATTGATTTCAGTACTTCCGCTAAGCGCTTCGAGTGCAGCGTCAAACGCAGGCCTGTAATCTAACACGCGGGGACTGACCAATGAAATCTGAGAAGTAGAAATACCGGTAGACGCTGTTGCTTGATTGACAATGTCAATCAAGAAAGGGAGGAGCTTAACGCTATCGTTCTCTCCCAGTAAATTCCGATGTCAAATAACGACGTTATTTGGACGGAAAAACGATGGTTTGAAAACGTCCAAATAACGTCGTTTTTCCGTCCAATGACCATATACGGAAAAAAACGACGTTTTCGTGTTTGCAGTGACATGTTTTTATTTTTTGGGGTTTGTGCCATTTAAAAGTTGTAAATGGTTCACCATCCCAGTTCCCCACCTACCACGAAGTATCACGCAGCTTTACTCAGTGGAGCTCCAACTGGCAGCACCAAGGATACTGGAATGGTATACCCAAACAGACGAATTAACTAACAAATATGCCTTTTGAACGTACGACTCTAGGCAACTTAAAGATTTTAAAGTTAAAAGTCAAGATTTGTTACATAAATAATTGGGACAAGACCTATAGTAAAAGACAACTCTGAATTCAAATTTGCACACATACAATTCATTCACAGGACACGGCATGACCAGCCGTTAGATAGAACTCAGTCCAGTCTACCACCCGTCTAAGCGAAGTAAGGGTCGAAGTAGTTTATTGGGCAAAGGGAACACTATTCTTTGAACCAGTAGCAGAGGTACTGTAAGTCCCCATGATCCCAAGTAAGGTGGCCTAGCTTTGGTTACTGGTGGCCTATAGCCTGTGTTTAAAAACTGTATATATAATATTGTTATGCTCAAATATGTTTCATAAATTGTTTCTAAATATATTATTCTCAAATATGTTTCACAACTGGTTTTGAATAAAAAATTGCAAAATTGCGAATACATCTCAAGCTGAGTTGACCAGCAATTCATTCAAGATTTGAGTAAAACAAGTCGTCTGTCGTGGAGGTCAATACAAACCTATTCCTGGAACCAGTGCCCTCAACCACTAGACTCCCTAATTCCACCGACACAGTGACGCCACCCAGGGCAAACGTGTTGCCCTAATTAGTCGCCTTATATGACCAACAATGACGTGCTTGGGACACGTTCTACCCCGGGTCCCCACGGGAGTTTAAATAATGATTTTGTCACTTCTGTCATACATGTATATTCATATCAAGAAAGGTGCACGGGAATCCGTCTGATTCCAATTCGCGCCAAATTCGTTGCGTGCATTAACGTGCAAGAATTTGCCTTGCTCACATGGATGTTTCGAGGTTAGTCAGTACAATAGCTCGTGCTTGTTGGATTTACCAAAGAGGTAAACGTCTAAGACCTGTATCATTTCAGGGTCTCTTCCCACAACAAGCCGACTTGACGGAAGTACTGTTTAAAGCGGCGTTCAACTAAACTCATTAATTAATATAAAGACAGCTAAAATATACAGAGTATGCCATGTCAATATATAACTAAACAGGTTTAAATGTCTCGTCTTTGAAATACAGACCGTTGGTGTAGCCTATTTGGTGGTTCACAGCTGACGTATGGTAACGTGAGTAAGTTAGTGACTAAGATTTAACGCCACCTTTTAGCACTATCACGGCGGGGGACACCAGGTATGGGCTTCACACATTGTACCTATGTGGGGAATCAAACCCGGGCTTTCGGTGTGGCGAGCGAATGCTTTAATCCCCTGGCTACTCAACGGCCCCGCTTATATTAACGAACAGCATGGATGCTGTTGGTGAAACCTCATTCATGGACGGCATTATGTAAAAAATCAGCTTTACACCTAAGGACACACGATCTCTGAAATATAAAAGCATTAACTTTGTTTCAGTTTTTGTGTTTGTCATGAAAGCTTCCCCTTCAAAACCACGTTTAAGAGGAAATGAACAAGGTGATTTGGAAGAATGCATACCATGTCGCGTGTTTGGATGATTGCACTATATTTATACAATTTATGCAAACATCACTCATAATTTCCTTTTAACGCCGCTTTTAACAGTGTTCCAGTTACATCACGCCGTGTCAGCTTAAAGTGAGAGGAAAGACCGAAATGTGAAAACCCACAAGCACGGGTATGGTGCTGACAAACCGAAAATAAAATCGGGGCGAACCTGGATTCGAACTCACAATCAGGTTTCAAGGGACGCAGCTCTGCTTAGCGAATTGCGGCACCTTAGACGACTGGGCCACCCGTGCCCCAAGTTTCCTTTGAATCTTGGTAGAGTAAATTTTATTTTTGCTGTTTGTTGTCTTCTTAATTGTAACGTATAATAACTTGAGGGGCGGTCGGGTAGCCTAGTGGTTAAAGCGTTCGCTCGTCACGCCGAAGACCCGGATTCGATTCCCGACATGGGTACATGTGTGAAGCCCATTTCTGGTGTCCCCCGCCGTGATATTGCTGGAATATTGCTAAAAGCGGCGTAAAACCATACTCACTCACTAATAATTTGAGCATTTAAAGGGCCTTCTAAATCCAGATTGTAAACTAGTGTCCAAAAGAAACGATACCACCTGTTTGCAACGACATAAAAGAAAAACTAAACAATGCAGAAGTTTAGGATTGGTGTTATGCTTTTGAGAAATCCTTTCACAACATCTGTACAAAAATTTCATTTCAATAAAATCTGTACAACCAATATGACAAGCCTTTAAAGATGGGTGGAGTCGAAAAATGAACATTTCGTTAGAGCACTGATCACAGAAACAACGGGAAATGTCACACCACACGTCTCAAAGTCAAGTCAGTAGCGGGTATGTCCACCGTGAGCATCAATACATGCCAGAACACGCCTACGGACTGATGACGTCAAACGTCTGATGACGTTGGGAGTGATGCGTTGCCATTCCTCGAGGAGACATCGTTCCAAGTCCTGGACGTTGACTGGAGGCACGAGGCGACGTCGGATTTGCCGATCGAGGTGGTCCCATAAGTGCTCGATGGGATTCATGTCCGGTGAACATGCGGGCCATGGCAAAACCTGTACGTTGGCGTTGGCAAGGAAGTTCTGTGTCAATCTTGCTGTGTGTGGCCTTGCATTGTCATGTTGGAAAAGGAGTCCACGAGGCTGTTGCTGAATAAAGGGCACCACAACAGGCCGTAGGATGTCATCAAGATAACGCTGTGCATTCAGGTTTCCACGAATTACGACAAGCATCGTTTTGACGTCACCACATATGCCACCCCAAACCATTAACCCTCCACCTCCAAACGGCCGGACCTGTTGGATACAGTTAGGCGCCAAACGTTCACCAAATCGTCGGTATACAAGCTGCCGTCCATCGTTTCTGAAGATGAGGAATCTGCTCTCATCAGAGAACGTAACACGTGCCCAGTCCCGCCGTTGCCAACGTCGAACTCGCCTGGCCCAGATCAGTCTGTTGTTCCGGTGTCGAGGCGTCAGGAGCGGTCCGCGGTAGGGATGACGTGGCCGGATACCATACTGCCGTAGTCTCCTGTAGACGGTCTGTCGACTGATCCTGTGTCCCAGTGCTGTAGCCGCCGTGGACGTCGCTGTTACGGTGCGGTTCCTCAGGTGTAATACCCGGATGTAACGATCTTCACGGGGCGTGGTTACTCGTGGTCTTCCACTCCTGGGCCTGTCTGACGTCTGACCTGTCTGACGTAACCGCTGCATCAACCTGGTGATAGTGATGCGTGCGCAGCCCAACCTTCTGGCGACGTCGACGTGTGACGCTCCTTGTTGGACCATTCCAACGGCTCTCTCTCTCTCGATGGCTGTCAAACGTGGCATATCTTGTGTTCTTTTTGTTGCTGTGATATCAACGTGTCTGATTAGCCGTTTTATACAGTTTTTCTGCACGTGCAGAACATGCTAGAGAGGGAAATGTCACTTTCACGAAATTTACGTTTTTTCCCGGAAATGATCACGTGTTCCCGGTATTTTTTATCGACTATGCTGTGTTTGGGATGTGCAATACGAATTGGCATGTTTTCATACTTGACAATTCACTTAGTAAAAAACAATTTTGAAAATAAGTTGGTATCGTTTCTTTTGGACACTAGTTTATATTTTGTAAATATGCCTTTACCTTTTTTAAAACGAATAAGGATTTCAGATAACAGAACATGTAATGCACCTTTTTCCAATGCGTACATATTGCCGAACTTATCTGTTTCATATTATGAACCATATCATTTTCAATTCCAACTAGCCCTAACTGCAATACCATGTCCCTAATTGAAGCATACACGTGAAGATCCGGGGTAGAATAGGTCTTCAGCAACCCATGCTTGCTTGCCGGAAAAGGCGACTATGCTTGTCGTAAAAGGCGACTAACGGGATCGGCAGGTCAGGCTCGCTGACTTGGTTGATACATGTCATCGTATCCCATTGCGTGGATCGATGCTCATGAAGTCAATCACAGAATTGTCTGGTCCAGACTCGATTATCTACAGACCGCCGTCATATGGCTGGAATATTGCCGTGTGCGGCGTTAAACAACAAGCAAGCAAGCATGTAATTGAAGCAAGTCTGGATTTTCCAACAAGTTCGGTTCTGAAACTCCTGTCTCATTTGGCTCCTTTTCAATTTAAAGGTAGTTGCTTCTTTCTATCAAACATATATTGTCAGAACTAACGGCAGTCTTATGGACGGTCAAATGAGGATATTCAAAGCGGAAAATATATTCTATGCTAATGTAGGCGATATTTGATGCATTTCCTGGTTTTATGTTTTATCCAATAAAAAGATGACACAGCATAGGCAAAGAAGCTAATTGGTTGTTTATATCTGCCCGTTTCATAGTCTCTTTATCAATCCAAGGTAATCCATAAAACGCGTAGAATTAAATCCGTCTCTTTATACAGAGATTTCGCATGGGGGACACTGTTTTATGTTATTGTTAAATTTGATTTTAAGATTAGGTTGCATTGCTGTGATTCAGGTTAAAAAAGTAGTCAGCATTGAATTATTCCGAGTAGATTGCTTTATAACTGCCACGTTTATCAAACACTCCTTCCCAACAGTTAGTTTGCTACACAAAAACATTCATCACTTGAAGGCAAATTGTACAAGATCAAAACCAGGAATTCTTTTATAATCGAAGTGAAACCAAATTGGCATCTTTATATGAATATTTTATTTATTGACCAGTCCGATCTCGTTTGTATAACAATTGAAAACGACATACAAAAAAACAAGAATGTCATAGGATCGAAAAAAAATCAACAGGATTTAAGTGGTTGAATAAAACCATTTATAATGTCCTAGATGCGTTCACCACGTGAATGCTCAAAGCGCTGCATTATTATTACCCCGGTGTTTGTATAAGTGTTCATTCATGGTTCACTCTCAGCCGCCCTAGTGACAATACAAAATAAGCTAACATATAATTACTCAAAGAAATATAGTGAATTTTAAAATATATATCTACAAACAAAAATCCGAAGGAAGCCCAAAATAACGCCTACAGCTGAGTCAAACTAGACTTGCCAACTCAGTTTAGACTTAAGTTGGATGTTTATTCAAATTATTCTTATGGGTCTGGGAGACAGGCCAGGCTGCCACGTGAATCGGGATAAGCTTGGCAGCAGCATTACCATCATATTCTACCGTGTACCCATCTACTGCTGTGAGTGTGGACACATTTCAAACAAAGTCTCTGCTCCAAGGAGACACCCTACCAAGCCCTTAGACTATCAAGTGAATGTTTGTTAGCTGCAAGCAGTAACCCATCCATCCAGTCTCTGCGACCAACGTTGTTTAACGCCACCTGATTTGTGACCCGTGTAAAGTACACAGGACCACGTGTCATCGAACGCATGTTACTCTTCCTTTCCAAAAATGACATGAGTTTCCTCCAACAGGTGGAACGTCCTCTTTGTTAGCCATCTGCTCTGATGAGAATAAAAGAAGGACATCTCTGCTAAAAGCCGATTGTACGATTCCGACGGTATCATGAGCAAGTGATGACAGGTGTTCGGGAAAAGCATTCGTCATCACTCGCCCCTTTCCGTAACCTGCAAAAAAAACCGTCCCCCTATCGATGTATGTTATGTGCGAAAATACGACGAACCAATCACAATGAGCGTATGATTTCAAGTACTTCGTCAAAGAATACCTCAGAAATATTTTTTTGATTTTACATGTCTTGCATCTAAAAATATACCCAAGACACAGTTAAAGGTGTCCAATCATAGTGTATAACGTCGCATGTCCCGATGTGCTTTAAATTGCATTTGAAATAGATATAATATCTGGGGAAATATATGAGAACCATTACGCAACGAGTTGACAATTGTTTTAGGTATGCCCGTTTTCGCTAAGACGGAACCGGGTCGCAAAAATGGCCATGAGAGGGGCACTTGTCGCTATTCGGCTTGTCCCGGAATATCACGAGTGCAATGTGAGCATCCGTCACAAACACACGCAAAGGATGGCAACTGTTTACTTTGAAAAAGACGGGGACGTAATGGTACAAGTGAAAATAGGGAATTGCATCGGACCCAAGTTTTGTCAGTGATGCGTCATATTTGGAATTGTCCTCAACATGCCTACCATGAACCATTTTGATGGACAAGAACTTCCATCATCATTTTCATTAACTGTTTCCTGGAGATCATCTTATTTCCATATGTATGTGTATATCTCAACTAAAAACACATCTGTGACGTCATTCTATTGTTTGAACACTCCATTATCTTTCAGGAATGGAGAGTGAGTGAGTGAGTATAGTTTTACGCCGCTTTTAGCAATATTCCAGCAATATCACGGCGGGGGACACCAGAAATGGGCTTCACACATTGTACCCATGTCGCAGGAATGTAGATTTGTTTGTCAACTATACATTATCTTGAAACAACATTTGAATTAATCGTCCGCTTGGAGTACGCGGAACTATTTTTTTTACATTTATTGACGAGTCAATTTCATTTTTTTTACCGGAAACATGTGTCGCCAGCGGACCCGCATCATTTGATTTGAGGACGTGTAATTGTCAACCTCAGCTACGGCGACACGTGAAGATATGGCGTATAATTAACTATACAAATAGTTTGCATAATGCTTAAAAGATCAAAATAAGATGCATGTATTTTGTGTTAGAGCAGGTTACCTACAACTATGTTCATATTTATAGCAATTAGATAAACCAAAATCATAAACAACTGACAAACAAATCGGGTAATACATATATCCTTGTTCGGGGCTCTTATATTTCCTTTTATTCCCGTCAGCATGTATTGACAATGTGCAAGCGATTGATAAATACTAGTTTAGGACCCAACAAAATTATGAAGAGCCGTGTACCATGCATTGTAAATGTCAGCTCGGTGAAAGCTGGGTGCACGTGCAACAGCGGCAGAGAACGTATTCCTCGTGCATCACGCAAGGGCAACTTACGCAGTATAAATTGTCTACAAAGAGTTTTGGTTTATTTTTCAAATATTTTCCACAACAGAATAGTTTGTCAAAGTGTCAAAGTAGGGATGAGTTTTAAGTAAGGGAATATCCTCCAAACTCTCCATTCCTTCAAAAATGGACCTCGGCCCCTGCGGGGCCTCTGCTCCAGCCTTTTCCCCTCTACTTAAGCCACATTTCATTTCATTATGGAAACACAGAATGGACATTATTGCGAACGATTTCTTTCTGGAAAGATTGCTTTCGAAAATATAAGTACTATGGTCGATGTAACCGTACTTCTTACATCTACTGACAGTGGCCTTCAGTTACCACTTCAACAAAGACCAATGATATGTTTATGTTTTCTACATATATCTCAACATCTCTGCACTCTTGATGACACGCATATTGTCAATCTATAGTTCCAAACTAAAATCAAACTCCTTTCCACAATCCAAGCGCGAATGTACACATCCTTATTAACACCATTCGATATTGACCAAAGTATAACGAGTAAAAGTGGATCGATAGCGCTTGCTTGAGGAATTCTAACATAGAATATAGGTAATATAGTGATTTGTATCATTCGAAAGAATTTGTAATACTGTCTGGACGGTAAGAACTGTGATTGCCATCGATATGATAATCAATCGCACAAATTACTTCAGATTCATTTTCGTTCATCTGCCCTTTTGTAAACTTCCCAGTGAACATACAGGTTATAATTGATCTTCGGTAAATAACGGGAGACGTTACCCGAATTACAATAACAGCACCATGCGCCCTCATTAAAATGGCTTACAATCGCCAACAGCTGAAGGGAAAGTGCATCAAAATCCTGCAAGGGGTACGAAAATATACTCAACAACAAACGTTCCTGTGACACCAATATTTTAGTGTATTTTTCAAACAATTCTGCGAGCCATTGGTATGCTTGAAGCAGGATCGAGTCAACGTGATGTTGCAAGACAATTTAACGTCCACAGAAACACCATTTGGTGTTAATGGCAACGTTGGCAACAGACGAATGCAGTGAGAGACCATCCTCGAAGTGGCAGGCCACGCGTAACCAATAATCGACAAGACAACTGGATTCGAACAACACACCTACGAAATCGATTCCAGACAGCAACAGTGACTGCAAGAAGCATCCCTGACCTTCGACGAATATTTTCACAAACCGTACGTCGTCGCCTCAGATGTGTAGGGATTGTCGCCAGAAGACCCGCCAGACGTCCCATTTTGACCGTCAAGCATGTCTACAGTGGTGCAGACAGCGTCTACGTTGGACGGCCATGCAGTGGGGACAAGTTCTATTCACTGACGAGTCTCGTTTTCACCTCAGCCACAGCGATGGGCGGATTCGAGTGAACCGACGTCGAGGTGAACGTTACGTCAATCATTGTGTTAAGGAAGAAGTTCGGGGGCGGCAGCGTTACAGCAAGACAGAGGACCCGTTTGATAGTGGTACAGGGAAATCTCAATGGACAGCGCTACCGCGACGAGATCATCGGCCCTGTTGTTCTACCGTTTTTGCGTCGTCATGGCCCAGGCATTACCTTTCAACATGACAACGCCCGGCCTCATATTGCTCGACTTGTTCAGGATTCTCTTCAACAAAACAACGTGAATGTCACCCCCTGTCCGGCTCGCACCCCTGATCTCTCACCAATCGAGCACATGTGGGATGAGATGGATCGGCGCTTTCGACGTCAACCATGTGTTCCACAGACACTCCATGAACTTCGAAACATGCTTCAGCAGATATAGACAGATATCCCACAGGAATTTGTGCGACGCCTGGTCCATTCCATGAGACGAAGATGTGTTGTTTGCATCGCAACCAGAGGTGGACACACACGCTATTGATTTGTTAATTGACATTTTGGCATGTTAATTTTATGAAATCACGCAATTTTTAAATCAGTATGGCAAATTAAACCATTTGCACACTTACAGGAGTCTTTTATCTGTTGCAAACCGACATTGTTTCAGATTTGGTCAAATACATAACTTTGCATAAAATCTTATTCAATGTCACAGGAACTTTTGTTGTTCAGTATATTATACAAATGTAGCTTTTAAATATATTGATCGCAGATTTCTTTTGATTATGTTTTGCGGCTTTCATTTTAAAAATAAAATAAAGCCTTATTCTTGAGATTTATCTGTTTTAGGACGTCACTTTTGTCAGGAGGTTAATGCAAGTGACTTCACAGTGCGGGATATAATAAGTGATAACTGTTAGGTAAGTTACGCAATATGTCCAATTTCGTGTCTGGCATTGACGTTTACTGAGACCGGATCTCACACCAGAGGGGGCACGATCGCGGGTTCACTAGTTTGACCCTGATTATGTTTTGAAGTTTGTCAGTACAATTCCCGCGCTTGTAGGTTCACCACAGTTGTAGTGAGTGAGTGAGTATGGTTTTACGCCGCTTTTAGCAGTATTCCAGCAATATCCCGCGCTTGTAGGTTCACCACAGTTGTAGTGAGTGAGTGAGTATGGTTTTACGCCGCTTTTAGCAGTATTCCAGCAATATCACGGCGGGGGTCACCAGAAATGGGCTTCACACATTGTACCCATGTCGGGAATCGAACCCGGGTCTTCGGCGTGATGAGCGAACGCTTTAACCACTAGGCTACCCGACCGCCCCCTCACCACAGTTGTAAACGTCTTTGACCCGCAAATCGTCTGACTTTCCTCCAACATTAAGCTGACTCACAAGCCATAATATAACTGTATTACTGTTAAATGGTGTTTAACCCAACCAACTCACTTACTCATATGATGTGATCCGTGAAGATCCGGGGTCTTCAGCAACCCATGGTTGCCGAAGATCCGGGGTCTTCAGCAACCCATGCTTGCCGTAAAAAGCGAATGTGCTTGTCGTAAGACGCGACGAACGGGATCGGGTGGTCAGGCTCGCTAACTTCGTTGATGCATGTCATCAAAACCCAACTGCGTGGATCGATGCTCATTTTGCCAATCACTGGATTGTCTGGTCCAGGCTCGATTATTTACAGACTGCCGTCATATAGCTGTAATATTGCTAAGTGCGGCGTAAAACAACAAACAAACTCAAATGTTGTAGCCTTTAACGTTCTCACCCTGCATGTCACGGTTACCCTATCCAGATTACATAACAAACAACTAGTAGTTGGGAACATGCTCCTACTTTACACAAGTAATTGTGGCAGGAATTCCACTACTTTCAGGTCCTGTTTACTGCATACATGCTTACATCACTTAAGGCTTTTCTCCCACTTCAAACCGACAATATTCAAAGCAGCGTTAAATCAAACTTATTCACCACTACGCGATGTGTTCTTGGCTGCAATTAAACATCGGGGTACCTTTCGCAGATACAGCCATTTGATTCCCTTAAGACCTAGATGTCTTAGTCTGAGACACTATGGACATCGATATATGTGTGTCGAGACACGCTGATTGCAGATACAGACATAACAGATGGCTCTCAGTGTTAAATTAATAGTACTGCCCTATTCTTGTCAAATATGACTGGTTGTAAACAGTGTTATGACATAGAGTCTAAGTCTAGACATAAATGTATTGTACTGTGGAATCTAACCTTCTCCATGGTTTATTATAAGTTTGCCTGACCACACGCCACCCTATAGGTCACAGTGCCACAATCGAGAATCGATTACTAACAATCACACCATGTCGACCCAGAATAGAAACAGCTTTTATTTGGGAACACGCTCCTAGTTTATACAAGTAATTAAGGCAGGAATTCCACTACCTTCAGATTCTGTGAACTGCATACATGCATACAATGTATCAAGGCAAGTTGACCGTCATCAAGAAGCATTGATATTCTCCCAAAAACAACCTTATCTCACACAAAGCCACTACAAAGTGGACAAGGTGGAACAGAAAGTAGCAAGCGAAAGCTATCGGTTCTATCTAATCTTTGCATGGGCTTCTGCAGTTTGCATCGGCGAAATCCTCAGAATTCTTATCTCATATCAAACTGATCTCCTCTTCTATCTTCCCTTGCTTCAGTCTGGTGTCCCGTTTTAACGTTATTATCCAAATTGATCAAAGATATTAACTCCGTTACTCGTATTAAGTCTGTAAAAACGTGACTAACTGTGGCCAGATTACCGTTAAGATACACTGACGAAACCGCAGACAGTTTACTCTTTCTGTGGTTACACCCTCTCTTTGGGCACTGTAATGTAGGATTGATAATTTACTTTTGAGTTTGTCTTAAGCACATGCGATCGAAGCATATCTGGCGGCTATAGTTAAATGTAGATTTGGCCGGTTCAAAAGATGTTCACTGAATATATACATAGAACATTGATTACCGTCTGAGCAAATGCTACTTTACTTCTTCAGAGCTTCTTTTTAGCCTTAGTTTCTAACCCTGAATCCCAACTTGAGACTATTATGTCCGATGCAATTCCCTATTTTAACTTTTATCATAATTATAATGTCCCCGCGTTTAATCAGGCGAACACTTGACTTGCTTTTACGTGTGAGCCACCGATGGGGCAGAATAAGTTCACCTTCCGCAAACACCTCAGATCTTATCTCTTTGATAGTGATTCATTCTATTTTATAAACTACCGTGGTATTATATTAATTCGTTTAACAAATATACCAATATATACAATATATATATATATATATATATATATATATATATAAATATGTGTGTGTGTGTGTGTGTGTATGTGTACGCGTGTATATGTATGCCTGTGTGTATGTAGGTACATGTATATGTGTGTGTGTGTAATAATATATATGTGTGTGTGTGTTTGTGTGTGTGTGTGTGTATGTGTACGCGTGTATATGTATGCCTGTGTGTATGTAGGTACATGTATATGTGTGTGTGTAATAATATATGTGTGTGTGTGTGTGTAATAATATATATATATGTGTGTGTGTGTGTGTGTGTGTGTGTGTGTGTGTGTGTGTGTGTGTGTGTGTGTGTGTGTGTGTACGCGTGTATATGTATGCCTGTGTGTATGTAGGTACATGTATATGTGTGTGTGTAATAATATATGTGTGTGTGTGTGTGTAATAATATATATATATGTGTGTGTGTGTGTGTGTGTGTGTGTGTGTGTGTGTGTGTGTGTGTGTGTGTGTGTGTGTGTACGCGTGTATATGTATGTCTGTGTGTATGTAGGTACATGTATATGTGTGTGTGTAATAATATATGTGTGTGTGTGTGTGTACGCGTGTATATGTATGCCTGTGTGTATGTAGGTACATTTGTGTGTGTGTGTGTGTGTGTGTGCGTGTGTGCGTGCGTGCGTGCGTGCGTGCGTGCGTGCGTGTGTGTGTGTGTGTGTGTGTGTGTGTGTGTGTGTGTGTGTGTGTGTGTGAGTGTGTTATTCTCATTACTAGTATAATATAATTTCTCTGCACTGCATTTATTCTGCATATTCTGCCATTATTAACATATAACGATATTACGATGTAAAGAAATGTATATAGGAGAAGGCCTCGTAAGTGTGTCACTTGTGCCTAATCCATTTGATTTTTCGCAATAATGTTTTTAAGTCTTTGAAAGGCATTTTGAAGCGATACACATAAGGAAGAAATTTTATGGATGTGAACTTCATTATGAGGAAAACAGCGTTTCGGAGTATATGCTTACTCCTTCATACGCCCGATGAAAGAGTAACCATATACTCCGAAACGTTGTGAACCTCACAATAAAGACGTTTACATCCATAAATTCTCTTCCTTAATTTATTTAAATAAACAAAATCCTCCTGATATAGTTGGAATTGGAAAGGACTCTGCTGTTAGGAAAGATTTCGTATGATTATAGAAAGCGTTTCGTGTCTTATATTTCGGATCTCACCTTATGAAGAATATGACATTGCGTAGTATTGACTAACAATATAACTTTTAAATATTTGATCACAAAAATTCCTTTTAACATCGGCATTATATGTCTTAAGAGAGAATCCACGTTTTTCAATGCATACAGATGAAACAGTCATATGATGATATTGTCATGTTGCCATTAAACTAAAACTGATGTATGCTAATGCAGGCAGTTTCTAAATGTAATTTCGGGTGATATATTTCATCAAAAAGATGAAACAGCAAGGCAAGGAAGGTAATTGGTTCTTTTCATCTTTCCCCATTTCATATTCTCCTTTTTAATCCCAGGTAATAATATTCCATTGAAACCAACATATCGCTGCCTATCATTAGAGACTTTGCAGACACTGATGGAACGGTGAAATTTGATTTGCAGATCAAGCATAATTTTATACATGTTAAAAATGTCAGCATTTAATGTTGCCAAGCATGCATCTGGTTTGCTACTGCCAAGTTTCAAAACGTCCATAAGGGTTCACACAGCTGTTCCTTGAGTGTGAGATTGGGTAATTTAAGAAGAACCATGTAGACTTTATGTTTAACGGCTCTCTTTCTTGTTTATGTTGTAGGATATCTTCACCTTGAGAAATTACACAAATGTAAACAGTTTTTTTCGATCGACCTAAATCGAATCAAAGCTTCACGAGAATACAAAGTTATAAACAGTGATGAGAACTGTTGATTAAACATAGCTCTTATACAGATTTCGAAGCGCATCACCTCAACGTTATGAAATTTGAAGGCATAGTATTCTTGCTTATAATTATATTAGTAGAAAAGTTGGTATGTAGATTTAACATTGATCAAAACCAATTGAACGGTTTTGAGTAATGGTCTGGAAACAAATCATACCATCATTGAAAGTTCTATTTGTTCTCATGGAACCAACAAATAAATAGACATTTCGATTCAAGATACTCATTTCGGCAGACCTTATTTTTTGTGATATTTACATTCGATTTCTGGATCTAAATACGACGTATGAAATGTAATCGACAAGCTTTGATTGAATATATGTTTCATGCTGTCGTGTATCATTCCATTGTACAGTTGTAATCGATATGTGATCTCGATCTAATCTATTGCTAGAGGGACATATATAGGTTGTTCTGCCTTAAACAGATTGAGCTCCTAGCATCATGTTTCAATGCGTGTTTCTGCTTTGTCAGCGTGTGATGCTAGATGTCGTGATGTTCACAAAAGAACCATCACAAGGCGAAAGCAACCAACCAGTTCATCTGGCTTAGTTTATCAATGTTTTATCCTATGATATGTCTACATGTAACGTAAACTTTAACCTTTAAGTTATATTTCGGGAATGATGAATGTATCCTGCTGTTTTAATTGTTTAGTTATTGTTTATGACACAGATGTTGTAGTATTCTATTTAAATGTATGTTACATTATACGTGAAATATTCACAATGTAAACAATCTGATCAATTTGAATATCACATTTAGTAAAGAAAATAGTTTCCTTTCATCTGCCCATTCGAACTCAAGACATTAGTTCATGATTATTAATGTCAGTGAACTTAACGTTTGAGACCTACTGTAACATATATAAAGGTTCGTTTTGTTTTTGATTGTTTTGATTGTCTGGACAGTCATGACAGATATGTATACAATGTTATATAAAATCAAGCAAACGACGGCGGCGACATATTTTGTGTCCGTCTTCCTATTGTATAATCAGAACAGCATCACTTCTTATTATTTGTCATTGTGCATATTTCCTTCTTTTACACAGTAATCAATGTTTCAACGATTTGTACAGCAAACTAAATGTAGACATGGAAACGGAAGGATCACGTATAAGGCTAAATTTGCCTGTTCTGATACACTGTGGCAAGAGTTTATGTTTTGTTGCGATCAATGGATTTACAACTTGTTACCTTTTCATAGAGCATACAATCTTTCAGAATAACAATGGTATACTTTCTGACTTCCAATACTAGTCCGGGATGTTTTACTGTTCTCAACAGTCAAGAACAGAAAAGGCATATTCTTTTTTTCTTTTCTTATGTAATTTGCTTGCCGTCAAATCTAGCTCTCACTTACATACAGTGTTGTAGCTGTTCAAATGTGTTCATGTTATCAAGAATCCTGTCCCACACCCCTCAATGTTGGATGATTTTTGAGATTATCATCCATGTCAGTATTGCTTACAAGATCAGGAACCTTTACCCTACCCCTAACCCTCAATTGTTAATACTCTATCATAGTACTATAATTAATTTATAAGCCATGGGTAAATATACCAGAAGACCAAATCAGTCAGGAAATCAGTCTCCTTATTTCCCTATATTCTTTTCAGAGCACATCTGTCTATTTGTATCTCCTATACTGGCTGCTTGAGATGCCAAATACGTAGCCAGAACATATGGACTTACCCACTGGCAGCATGCTGATACTAATCACGTATGCCCAAAGACCTGAGCGTGATTCGTATAACGCCAAACAGTTCTGTGGTCAGATCATTGACTGGCAGGAACATGCCACATAGCTACACGATAAAGAATTGTATACATGTAATGTATGCTATGTGCATTTGGACTATCGTGCATCACGCATCCCTTTCCAGGTTTTGTGTGTGCTTGTTAGTACCATACCCGTGCTCGTGGTTCACGTCTACGATCTGGATCACGTCGCACCGGCGTTTATCACAACTGAATCAAACAGTTTTACGTGGGATATTGACATGCAGCACTGTGATGGAACTAATTTACAGAGACAATCGTTTTCAAATCACAGATATTAATGATATTGTTAACAGTTGTTATGTTTCCTGAACGACATTAAATTGGAAACTGGCAGCACGACCGAATTTAATTGACTGAATCTATGTGCAATTGCCAAACCCTTGTCATGAATGATTGGTCGACATCTAGCAATCGTAGATACATCACCTGAATATTACTAATAAGAACAACAGTATGTTCTGTGAAACGTTAAATAACAACTGTTAACTGCAGTGAACTAGATCTTTGAGAATAAAGAATTAATGTTGCATGTCAAGGTACCACTACTTTTATCAGATAGTTTCCAATTTACAACAAAGAGAAACAACCACAACTTGCAGATGATGTTGTCCCCTTTAGACACCAAGAAAGAAGTAGACATCAGAAAGAGGCAGAAGCGGCTTTTTAACATACTCAGTGAAAGCAATAACTAACTTCTGCAAGTATTATCAACATTTACACTTTCAGCGAATAAGATGACACAGCACCCTTGAAGTTAATTGGTCATTTATATCTGCCCGATTCATATTCTCCTTGTCAATCCAAGGTAATGTATTTTCCCTAGAAACCCCTAAAACGCCTATCATTACAACCGTCTCTTTACACAGAGATTGCATGGTGGACGCTGTTTAATGTTGTGGTTTTATTTGATTATAAGATTAAGTAGCATGAGTGTGAGTCAGGTTTAAAAAGTAGCTTTGAATTATTCCGAGGAGATTGCTCAAAAACTGCCACGTTTATCAAACACTATCCTCCCTGCAGTTACTTTTCTACACAAACCCATTCACCACTTGAAGACAGGACTTCAAGACAACTGTGCAAGATCAAAACCAGGAAATCATTTTTGACCGAAGTAAAACCAAAGAAACAATGTGCATTTTTTATATGAACATTGCACTTTATTTCATTGATCTGTCAACTGCATGACAACTGAATACAGGGTACAGACATTTTTTTTGCATAGGATTGGAACAAAGAATAGAATAAATCCATTTATAATGCCCCAGATTCCGTTCACCACGTGACAGGGAATTGCATCGGTTTTGTCACTGATACGTCATGTTTGGAAATGTCCTCAAAAGGCCATCCGTAAAACATTTTGATATTGGACTCAGTATGGACAAGACCTTCCATCACCAACTGTTTCCTTGGGATCATCTTTTATCTATATGTATGTGTATATATCTACTTAAGCCACGGGTTTCATTTGGGAAACACAGAATGGGGATTATTGCGAACGATTTCTTTCTTGAATTATTGCTTTTGACATATATATAGAAAATATAAGTACTATGGTCGATGTTACTGTACTTCTTGCATCAACTTAAAGTGCCCTTCAGATTCCAAACAATTACCAATGATATGTTTATGTCACATGTTCTACATATATTTCAACAGTTCTACACTCTTGATGTCACACACATTTTCAATCTATAGTTCCAAACTAAAATCAAACTCTTTTACACAGTCCCAACGCGAATGTACACATCCCTATTAACACCATTCGATATTGGCCAAATTATGACGAGCAGAAGTGGATTGATAGCGTTTGCTTACATATTGGTTACATAGAATTTTGTATCATCCTAAAGAATTTGCAACGCTGTCTGTACGGTAAGAACTGTGACTGCAATCGATATTAGAATAGATCTTACAAATTGCTTTTGATTCAGTTTTTTTCTGCCTGTAACAGATGATGCATTCAAACTCACATTCCCACAATAACTGTCGCACTAACGGTAAAACTCAACCTATTTTGGTTTACCTGTATTGGGTTATTGGCGTTTTGTTGCCATGCCATGCCCAGACACTGAAAACGTTTAGGTGAAGAGTGAAGGGTTATTCTACTCAGTCGAATGAGGCTGGTATTTCTTTATCACACATGGTGTCTTTGTTACATTACCTATGAAATGTTCATATGTTACGGTTAAAATCATCGATATTGATATTGAATAGAGAAGTTATCGGGCATCAGTTAAAATGTAAACATTTCCTTTCATCTGTAAATCGGGCGCATCATGGATTGTGTGTGCAGGCTACAGGACTTCGGACCGCCTCCGTGGTCTTGTGGTAGAGCGTCCGCCCGGAGAGCGGAAGGTCCGGGGTTCGATCCCTGGCCGCGTCATACCAAAAGCCGTTAAAAGATGGTACTTGTTGTTACCCTGTCTGGCGCTTGGCATGAAGGGGCTAATTCAAGGACTGGTCGGCTCGAAGTCAGTATACTGTGTCTGAGTGGGGTATTTATGTTAAACTGCGGCATGGTATCTCAGTGAGCTAGCACTATAAATCGGCATCAGTCCGGACTAGTAGCCACACAAACACACACACGTACATGCATGTCGCTATATAAGTGCAATAATCTTGGACGCGACGTTAAACCCCATTTCACCTCACCTCACCTACAGGACTTCGAAGCCTAACT
The DNA here is from genome assembly GCF_023055435.1 of Haliotis rufescens. NCBI lineage: Eukaryota > Metazoa > Mollusca > Gastropoda > Lepetellida > Haliotidae > Haliotis > Haliotis rufescens. The sequence goes on along the minus strand of NW_025964001.1, from coordinate 7,191,067 downwards.
GTCTTAGATATGTGAATGTTGCAAACCCAACTCACTCACTTACCGATATGTTGTACTCTCTACTCATGGTTAATTATATACATGCCTGGCCATATGCCGCCCTTCATGTCACGGTGCAACTATCCAGATTACATAACAAACATTCACACCATGTCAACACATAAGAAACAACTAGTACTTTGGGACATGCTCCTACTTTACACAAGTAATTGAGGCAGGAATTCCACTACTTTCAGGTCTTGTTTACTGCATACATGCATACATCACTTCAGGCTTTTCTCCCACTTCAAACCGATACTGTTCAAAGCAGCGTTGAATCAAACTCACTCACACATACAAGATGTGTTGTTGACTGTATTCAAACATTAAGGTTCTTTTCGCGGATACATCCATTGGATTCCCATCAGACCAAGATGTCTTAATTTGAGACTCTATGAACATCTGCAGATATATGTGTGACTAGACAAGCTGATTGCAGATACAGACATAACAGATGGCTCTCAGTGTTATTAATAGTACTGCCTTATTCCTATCAAATACGGTTGGTTGTAAAGAAGTGAATGTTTTAATCTTAGATACATTTGGAATTATTATGTGAAAATATACCAACAGCTTTTGCCACACCACGCTACAATACAGTTAACAGCGTAAGGTTGGTTGGTTGGTTTGTTGTTTTACGCCGCACTCAGCAAAATTCTAGCTATATGACGGTTGTCTGTAAATGATCAGGTCTAGACCAGATAACCAAGTGATTGATATCATGAGCATCGATCCACGCAATTGGGATCGATGACATGCTTCAACCAAGTCAGCGAACCTGACCACGCGATCCCGTTAGTCGCCTCTTACGACAAGTATAGTCGCCGTCTACGGCAAGAATGGGATGCTGAAGACCTATTTAACCCCGGATCTTCACGGGTCAACACAGCGTCAAGGAAACTGCAAAGTAAACGATTCTTGGTTGCCCGTAATGACGTTCCAGGTCTAGTAGTGCCTCTTCATCAAAATGTTAAAAACAGTGTTATAACATACATATACAGGCTATGATTCCAGACGTGTATATACATTCTGAACACACATCTGGAACGAGTACATTCTGGTTGGTTCATATGTTGTAGGGAGGCATGGTCTAGTCGTCTTAGACTCCGCAAGGCTCCCCTTGCGTACGCCTGAAACCTATGATTGTGGGTTCGAATCCCGGTTCGCTCCGATTATGTTTCTGAATTTGCCGGCCAGCACCATACCCGCGCTCGTGGACCTGCATCACTTCTGCCTTTCCTTCCATATTAAACTGATTTTGAAAGAAATCAATCTTTATGATAAGATATAGATTTTAGCCCAAATGTTCAGTTTTCCTCCTTTTTCTCTGACATTTGACATGGTCTTTTTCAAACTCTTACGATTGTTCTTTATATGCACATGCCGGAATGTTTGTTAACTGGTTCTCGCCGCGAATCGCTGGGAAAATCCTGATGTGGTGTAGAGCAATATGTATTGATTCTCAGATTACGCTGACAGGCCGTGTTAAACCCTACTCACCCACTCACTCTTATGTTGCAGTATGTAACGTTCTCCATGGTTATTTATAAACATGCCTGAGCATATGTCACCCTATAGATGAGATAACAAACAATCACACCACGTCAACACTGAAAAGAAGCATATTATTTTGCATCATGCTCCTAAGTTTACACAAGTAATTAAAGCAGGAATTCAACTACCTTCAGATCCTGTGTCCTGCATATATGGATAAAATGTATCAAGACAAGTTTACCGTTTCACTAAGCAGGATTGTTATTTTCATAAAAACAATTTTATCTCACACAAAGCTACCACAAAGTGGACAAGGTGGAACAGAAAGTAGCAAGCCAAAGCTCTCGGTACTATTACATCTTTGCATGGGCTTCTGCAGTTTGCACCTGCGACATCCTCAGAATTTTTATCTCACATTAAATTGATCTCCTCTGCCATCGCTCTTTGCTTTCAGTCTGGTGTTCCCTTTTTATGTTGTTATCCAAATTGATCAAATACCAGAGAACAAATAAAAAGAACAATTAAACAAATCTTAACTCTGTTACGAGTAATCGTGTTAAGCCTGTGAAAACGTGACTATGGTCAGATTACTGGGAAGATACACTGACGAAAGCGCAGACAGTTTATTCCTTCTGTGGTTACCCCCTCTCTTTGGGCACTGTAATGTTGGATTGATAATTTACATTTCAGTCTGAGTTTATTTTGTCTAAAGTAAGTCAAGTTTACTTTTGAGTCTAAGTTTGTCAAATGTAATCAAAGCATATTTGGCGGCTGCAGTTAAAGGTAGATTTGGTGGATCACAAGGATGTTTACTGAATACGTACATAGACCATAGAATCCTGGCTGAGCAAATGTCTTTACGTAACTCCTTCTTAGCTTTTTCTTAGCTCAACAATGATTACGTCATCCGTAATTGTGAAATGCATTGTTTTGATTCTGAAAACACAGTTGGCGGCCCGTAAAAAAAATCGAGTCTGAACCAGACAATTCAGTGATTGATATTGTGAACAACGATCAACGCCATCGGGGCAAGATGACACGTTATCAACCATGCAGATTCATTTCATAGAGTCGTCTAGGTATAGGTTGCTGCGGCCTATTCTAACCCTGAATCCTGACCGTGTGTAGTGACCAAAATTATGTCCCGTGCAATTTCCTGTTTTGACTTGTACCATAATTATTATGTTCCCGTGTTTGATCAGGTGAACGCTTGACTTGCCGTTACATATGCACGGTGGGGCACTATACGCGAATATATGCTCCTGATATGGTCGGAATCGTCAGGGACTGCTTTTAGGACAGATTTCTTATGATAAGGGAAAGCGTTTTTGTCTCTTTTATTTATGAATATGACCTTTTGAAGAATATGACATTGCGAGGTATGATGTTACAATATAGCTTTTATATGTTTGATCACAAGAATAGAATCGGCAGCACAGGTTTAAAGAGAGAATCAACGTTTTTCAATGCATACAGATGAATGTTTTTTTGGGTTTTTTTATGTTGCCATCAAACTTAAAACGACTATTGCCGAGATATGCTCACATTGGGATTTTAATGTAACATGCATTTCATCGAATAAGATGAAACAGCATGGGCAAGGAAGTAAATTTTTTATTATCATCTATCCAAATTCATATTCTCCTTGTCAATCCAAGCTAATATCCTTTCCTTGAAACTGCGGATGAAAGGATGAAATTTGATTTACAGATTTAGTACATTTTTATACATGTTTGAAATGTAAGCATTTACTGTTGACAAGCATCTAGCTTGTCCCCCGCCGGGATATTGCTGGAATGTTACTAAAAGCGGCGTCTCACATTATAATGGTTCAAACAGATGTTCCTTGGGTGATTGTGAGACTTACTGTGTGCTATTAGAAGCATCATGCAAATATTATGTTTTACAGGGTTCTCGTCCACATCATATGATAAAGGTCAGCATTTGACAACTTTATTGATAAGTGAGAAAATACAAATGGTTCAAGAGTGATGCTCTTGAAATATTCCTTTTATTGATTGGAATTTGTTGTCATGGAAACTGGGGGGAAATTTGAATTTACAAAATTCCTAAATGGATATCCGTGCAGAGTTTGATCAATCTTCTGTGATCAATGTTATGCATTGTTCCCGGTACCATCTAATATCTACAAGAAAGTATATATCCCTACTTTAACCACGGGTTCCATTAAGATTGAGTGGAAGACAGACGTGTGAACGAAATATGGAACAGGTGTTACTAATGAAAATAGGTACTGTGTTCGATGACACCTACTTATATGTCCCTTCACTTAATGCAGATAATGCAAAATAATGATGTAATACGCAGAATCCGAACACTGATGCACAGTCACATCCTACCGGGGACTCGATAAACATTGGATAAACAGAGGCATATGTGTTCCAGTGTGGAGCAGGGCCTGAGCTCCAGAGGTGAGGTGAAATTGGGTTTAACGTCGCGTCCAAGATTATTGCACTTATGTAGCGACGTGCATGCAGGTGTATGTGTGTGTGTGGCTGCTTGTACTAGTCCGGACTGATGCCGATTTATAGTGCTAGCTCACTGAGATACCATGCCGCAGTTTAACATGAATACCCCACTCAGACACAGTAAAATGACTCCGAGCCGACCAGTCCTTGTTTTAGCCCCTTCATGCCGAGCGCCAGACAGGGTAACAACAAGTACAATCTTTTAACGTCTTTTTGTATGACGCGGCCCGGGATCGAACCCTGGACCTTCTGCTCTCCGGGCGGACGCTCTACCACAAGACCACGGAGGCGGTCCTGAGCTCCAGAAACTCCCGGCGTCAAGCTTGTTGACCAGGGTCAGTAGGTCACCAATCCAACTACTCTCCGCCACCAACATTGTCTTACTGGTTGGTTGGTTGGTTGTTTTACGCCGCACTGTATTCCAGCTATATCACGGCGGTCTGTAATTAATCGAGTCTGGACCAGCCAATCCAGTGATTAACATCATGAGCATCGATCCACGTAATTGGGATCGATGACATGGATCAACCAAGTCAGCGAGCCGGACCACCCGATCCCGTTAGTCGCCTTTTACGACAAGCATAGTCGCCTTTAACGGCAAGCATGGGTTGCTGAAGACCTATTCTACCCCGGATCTTCACTGGTCTGCAATTAATTGGTGACCTGTGTGCTGTGCACACGTGAAACCACAAATGTCCAGTGATGTTTCAGCCAAAAGTTTAACGGTTATCCACTATCGATAACACAATACCATCATTGCTTCATTCTGTTCCAAGTTCACATGAAACTCTTCTCGGTGGTCATAGTTCTTTGTGATAACTATACATTGATTTCGATTTCTGGATTAAAGTACGACCGATGAAACAAAATATGTTTGCTTAGATATATGTTACATACCGTCGTGCTTCATTCTAAAGAAGTTGCATATGACCTTAATGCAGCTGCAATCGATATGTAAATCACGATTTACCGATTACAAGACGGCCATATCTAAAGTATGCTGTTCTGCCTTAATCAGATTTAGTTCTTAGAATCATGTTTCCAATTCTTTACGGCTTTGTCGGCTTGTATTTGGGATGTCGTGGTGTTCACAAAACAACCATCACACAGCGATAGCAATCAACCAGTTACAAATTAAATTATCAACGTTTAATCCTGTGCTATGTCAGGTCCATATGTAACGTAAACTTTAAGCTTAAAGGTACATTTCGGGAATGGTGAATGCATATCATGAAGCTTTAATCAGTTTAGTAATTGTTTATTAAGCACATATTATACGATTCTTTGTTAAATATCACATTCAGTGAAAACAAAAAAATTCTTTCCGCTCTCCGTTCGTACTCAAGACGTTAGTTCAGGATTTATCAGTACATGCGAACTTCACGTTTTAGATAGTATATACAATCTAACTTAACATCTGTAAAGGTTCGCGCCTTATGAGTAGCTAAATAAAACCGACAAGATCCTTTCCATGATCATAAACAAATATATGAATGTCAGGTGTGTTTTGATTTCATTGATTGTCTGGACAGTCAAACAAACGGTGGTGAACGATGCTGTGCTTTGCTGACTGTCGTATAATCATTACAACACCCTTGGTTGATGCATGTCATTGGTCCCAATTGCGTGGATCGATGCGCATGATGCCAATCACTGGATTGTCTGGTCCAGACTCGATTATTTACAGACCGCCGTCATATAGCTGGAATATTGCTGAGTGCGGCGTTAAACAACAAACCAACCAACCAATCACAACAGCACCACTTCTAATTATTTGTCATTGTACATGGCCTGTTTCTTTTGGCATGGTAACCACTGCTTCACTGAATTATACGACGAACTCAGTGTTGACATGAAGGGAAATTTATAACGGTAAACGTGCTGTATCAATACACTGAGGCAAGAGGTTGTGTGTTGTCGCAATCGATGGATTTACAGCATTTTCATAGAGCATACTTTCTTTCAGAGCAAATTTAGTTTACTAAGAGTTCTCAAGAGCCTAGGACAGAGATTATCATCCTTGTCCATATTTACACATTGCTTACACGATCAGGAACCCTAACCCTCACCATCAATGTAACTAATGTATGGGTCATATGAATATAGCAGGTGACAAAAATCGGTGAATAAATCAGTCACTTTCTTTCCCTATGTTCTTTTCACTGCACCGTCTCTCTCTCTAAATTATTTTGGAAACTGCCAGCACAATTAAATTTGATTTACTGAACCTATGTGAGTGAGTGAGTTGGGTTTAACGCCGCTTTTAAAAATAATCAAGTTATATCAAGGCGTGTCAGCTTAATGTTGGAGGAAAGCGCGAAGTGATGCAGTTCTCAGACGTTTACCACGAGCACGGGTATGGTGCTGACAAACCTAGAAACATAATTGGGGGGAACGGGGATTCGAACCTACAATCACAGGTTTCTGGCGTGTCCAAGGGACGCAACTCTGCACAGCGAATCGCGGTGCCTTATACGACTGGGCCACCCGTGCTCTCTCTGAATCTATGTGTAACTGCACTTCCCTTGCAATATATGATTGGTCGACATCAATCTAACTGCCATGAATTTGAAATTACTAGACACTTCTATGAAACAGAACATCTAATATGCCATGTTGAGAATACAGAACGGATCTTTACATTGCATGTCACAGCGCCATTACTTACATCAGATAGTATCACATTTACAACAAACTGATACAAACGCCTCTTGCAGATGATGTTTCGCCCCCTTTAGACACCAAAAAAGACGTTGACACTAGAAAGTGTCAAAAGCGAATTTTTCAACGTACTCGCTGAAAGCAATAACTAAACTCTGCAAATATTGTTATCACTTAAATCAGTTTAATCAGTTGTGCCTAAAGGCAGACGAGTTTCTCTGCTAAAAGCAGTCTGTTGTGCTATTCCGAATATATATATACACACACAAGGAAACGCACAGGTAGTATGTAGTTCATTGAACCTGACTGCACAAAACATCCGGTATATAAATTGGATATATGTTGTTGGAAAATGTCCAAACGCAGCCATTGTCGATTTGCAATGTCTTAAACGGCATTGTTTTCACACTTCAAAAATGTTCATGGAGGAAAACAATAAAGCAAAATGCACGTGCAAGTTATGGCATTCGTAACTCGTGCCGACAATGTCGAGACTCAGCGCCGAAGACGGGAACGTCGCCAAAGGGGGAACGTATCTTAAGGGGGAATCGCAGTCGTCTGTTGCACGTCACTTCAACGTCCACCACAGCACCATTTGCCGTCTTTGTAACCGATACACACAGTTCAATTCCACTGCAGATCGTCCGAGAACCGGCCGACCAAGAGTGACCAACCCTGCACAGGATCGCTACATTCGACTGTTCCACCTACGTCATCACAATGCCAGAGCTACGGAGATTGCATGACACATGGTTTGAGGAGGATATCGGATCAGACTGTCAGGCTGTCAGGAACCATCTGGACTCCGACCCAGAAGACCAGTTATCGTCTCTGTTTTGCAACAGATCCATCGACAGAGACGCGTGCGTTGGTGCCATACCTTACAGCCTTGGAATGTGAGAAACTGGAGACGAGTGTGGTTTAGCGATGAATCACGATTTCTTCTTCACCGGCGAGATGGAAGACAATGTGTTCATCGTCGTCGAAATGAGCGTTTCGCCCCACATTGTGTACGTGAATTCGACAATTTCGATGGAGGTATTGTCATGGTGTGGGGGGCCATATCCTACACAACGAGATCTGACTTCTTTGTGGTTCAGGGAAATTTGACAGCAAATAGCTACATGAATCAAATTCTTCAACCTCACCTTCTTCTGCCCTGGTCGCCGAGATCTCCAGATCTCAACCCAAACGAACACCTCTGTGATGAACTCGATTGACGTGTACGTCAACGTCAGAACACGCCACAGACACTCCAACAACTGACCATCGCGTTACAAGCAGAATGGCGCAGAATTCCGCAGGACAGAATTCGTACACTTATCCATTCAGTGCCGAGGAGATGCAGAGCCGTGATTCCTGCCCGGGGCGGTAACACAAGATACTGAGTTCAGCGCAACCTTGTGGCCTTATGTGACATGACAATGAACAGTTTTCAATGCCTTTGTACAACGACAACATGTGACGATCGAGCTCCAAAATATCATATTTAAATCTATGATATTAAATTTAATATATCGATTTTATTAGGCACAATAAATTTACTAAAAATCTACCTGTGCGTTTCTTTTTTTGAAGAGTGTGTATATTATACGCATGTTATTCAAACCCCTTATTTGTCTGCAAACTGAAACAGCAAGATGAATATCAATGTATCAGTAGATGTCTAACCTAATTAGACACAGTTGTCTGTCTCTCCGCCATTTGACACAAGAATCTAAGTCCAATGTCTGGACATCGTCCGAAAATGGACACCAGATGGTGTTGTTGGTTTTAAACGAACACTGGAATGTTGTGTGTGGCGATATTTGTGCGATATTGCTGGATGGTGTAGATGATACAAATGATAACTTGATTTAATACAATGTCTGCTCCCACTCTTTGATGCAAGGTATACGTGCTGTGGAAATTGAGACACGAATAAATACTTCTAAGATAGGTGAGGGCACATCAAAATGACGCTTATGAGAGTAACCATGTGTAGTGTGAAGTCAAAACAATCTTATAATTATCCATAACGACTCTTCAAAATGGAAAATGGCACAAAAAGATAAAAGAGCCCAACTTTTATACGGTCATGTGTTTAATGTTACAAAATAACCCTGGCTACACTGATAAGCTTCATTATCAAAATGTGTTTGGGAAAATGGCCTTTGTTGCTTGATAAGTGAAGTTAATAACTGACATATTCAAATGAAAGGGTGAGCGTATCCTGTCCCTCCAGTGGCACGCATCACAAATACATGCATAGGCAAGTCAACTGTTCACCTGAAAACACGGGAAAATAGGGTACAAATCAAAATGTATAAGAACTGCGTAAAACAACCCCATAATCATCTATAATGACTATTCTAAATGGGAACTTGAAACAAAACAATACAAAAGCCAGTCTTTTATACCTGTCTTCACAGTTAGGGTACAAATGTACATTGGCCTTGACAAAGATGATACCAACAAAATTGGATTTACACACTCATGTTGCCTGGTTCTGAACGAGATTTTGTTGACATAATATCGTTACCATTCATACTACTACTACTACTACTACTACTACTACTACTACAATTTCTAATGAGTACTACAGAACTACCACATGAATTATTGGTGCTTTGTGGGGGTTTTCAACCAAGATTGATATATGTGTCTGCATCCACATATCACGGAATCATTTTTCCCAAATCACTGCACAAATCTGAAGAAATGTCAACATTGCTTATGAAAGGATCATCTGTGGGAAAGCATATATATCATGTTATACTTTCTAGAGTTCTAATGGTGATATATTGAAGGATCCTGTCTTCTTTGTGTCATCATGTGGTGTCTGTATATTCTGTCCTATTGCATGTGTCTTCACATCCGTCAATATACACCAGACCCGTGAAGATCCGGGGTAGAATAGGTCTTCAGCAACCCATGCTTGCCGTAAATGGCGACTATGCTTGTCGTAAGAGGTGACTAACGGAATCGGTTGGAAAGGTCCGACTTGGTTGATGCATTTCATCGTATCTGAATTGCGTGGATCGATGCTCATGATGTCAATCACTGGATTGTCTGGTTTCGATTATTTACAGACCGCCGTCATATAGCTGGAATATTGCTGAGTGCGGCGTTAAACAACAAAGAAACAAACAATAACAACCAGTAATTTATACAGTAATATAAACACATTACGTATGCCTAGCAAATCAAATTTAACAATCAAAAGATCCCTTTGATTTTACCTAAATTTAACAATGTTTCGATGTGGAAACATGCTTTGACGGACAACGGATTGACTGGGTTATTATTTAAAGAAAACAGGGCCATATGAACAATCCATAATCTCAAACGGCTCAAACGGCTTAAAAGCTTGATAATCTAAAAAGAAATAGCATTTTCTTTATTTTTATGTTCACATTTTAGTACACCAATTATACTACTCAAAGAAGTTGAAGAAAACCGCTTCGTCCATATTACTCCAGTTTATTTGTCATGGCATACTTTATCTTCTTTTGAATAGTATATATAGGTTGAACCACGAGTACCACAGTCTCGTTATTTAAAAAAACCCGACGAGATAGTGACGAGGGAGTGTATTTGTGATGCGTGCCACTGGTGGGGCCGGATACGCACACCTTTTAATTTGATTGTGATATCTCTCCCGCTTTTCGATGTGATCGTTCTGACATCGTGTTTATCTACGTTACATCTAAATGTATGGAGAACAACTCACTAGGCACTCCCACAATACGACGCCATCAAGCTGCGAGCGCATGTCCATGTTAGAACAATGTTTTATCGTGAAATAAACCACACTTCGTTCTTTATTGCCCTTTGCGATTTAGCCCGTAGCTGTCTTATATTAATAGGTAGATGCGTTATGTCGTTTGTCCTGTTTCTAGAGACAGAGATCAATACCTTCATGATGATGACGATGATGTTTAAGAGTGAACAAGCGCCCGGTTTCGGTTCCGGTTACAAATCCGTTGTTTTCTGGAGCCTATGAGTGACCAAAAGCCGCCCAACATTATACGACGTGTCAGTGACCACTCAGCCTTAGGCGACATGTTGGGACAAGTCAAAGGATCGAAAATGATCAACGATTGTTTTCCCAGTAATTTGGGTAATCAGTAACACCTAGACAGGCTGTTAAGCAAAACACGATTTGAGAGGGCATATAAATACAGTGGTGTAAGCTCGTCCAGTCCTTCCGGAAACACCATGGTCAGTTCAAGATCTGGACGCTGTAATTTGGGCTACGTGTGAAACTGACACATTCCCTCAGTGACATAAATTATTGTTCTGCGTCACTGTAAGATAATAAGACAGCACTGTTTGGTTCCGACTTGCTGGAACTGCCAATTTATCTCGGGTCTAATCCCCCTTTAAGTACAGGTGTGTATCTTTCAAAGTAAGAGCAAACATGTCTGAATAATGACAGTTAGTACCAGACAATTAAATATGCCCACTCCATGAAGATATCAAAGGCCTTGATCAAGAAGTGCCATCAGATTGAGTCTGGTGCATGGTGTTTAGTGCTACGCTGTCTACTTGTTCCATTAATGGATCATTGTTCTATTCTCTGACCAGAGCAGCAGGATGAAATCTAATGACTGATGGTGGACTGCATTCTGACAAATCCATTTACTCCCCTTTCTAAGGACCGCAGTGTTCAATGCCTAAGTGAACACTATTTCGGTTGCAAATACAGTCAGATCCCGCAAATAACGATAAGATTTCGCATAAACGATGTGTATGTATTAAGTAAAACTCTTTCCATGATCATAACAAATCCCTCCTAAAAGTAGAGTCCATTGTGCTATGCCGACTATATCAGAAACATGTGTTTATCAATCACTATCAAAGGTGAGCGCACCCTGCAAATATTCAAAGGCAAGTCAATGTTCAATTGTGAATTAACAGGAGAACATATGGTACAAGTCAAACTGTTTAAGAACAACAGCCTAGTTTGTGTAGAAAAATATAAGTTTAAGTACCTCCTGACATATTTATCTATCTGTTTGCTATAATGCGTCTTTATAAAGAAAATTACAGACGCTATGATGTTGAAGATGTTTCTTTAGGCTAAGTTATAGTGGATGGAATTCGCCTTTGAATTTCCCATGGACACCATTAGAACTCTTTTGAACTTGGAATACAGTAGGAAACGACAAACCTACAGCTAATGGGAAGCATTCCAACTTTTTATGGTATAAAGGCAAAAAGACCTTCATTTTCCATATATTTTGTGCTGGTAGTGGCTGTTAAATATCTAACGCTGTGTAGGCATGAGTATGGCTTTGATTTTCACAATATTATAAGCACCATTATCCATAAAAAGTAAAGCTACTTATCATGCCATAGGGTCATGACAACGCAGGTTAATGACGACATGTACATATAAATAGGTAGAAAAATGTGACGAGATAAAAGGAAAGTTTCGTTTCCTAAATCTGTTTTTTGCAATATGTATCATATTTCAGAGATAATTCACTGTACTTGATTACTGATAACTGATAACTTGATAACACTCAAAAACGTATATTCGAAGTCATGATGCGTATGTTCGAATGTTCAACGAGAATCAATATCAATTCTTTAGAAGTGGTACACATAAGGAAGAGAATTTATGGATGTAAACTTCTTTATAATAAGGAAATTAATGTCCCCTGAGAAGGTACGTAAGACCACGTCTTATGTATGGGGTTTTTTCTGCCACGTTTGTGATCGTTGTATGTTCATTTAATTTTGGCTAAATGTGTCAATAATCGCCAATAGCTGAGGGGATGATGTAAATCAGGCTGGGCTCCATGCAGGTAGCAAATTCATATAAAAATCTTACATTCATTTAGTGATATCTTTTTATGGTGGTGTGCTAGTTTTAAATATTAATTTGTAAACTACTACTGTTCGACAGATTTCGATCACATCATCCTACTATCTACGTGGACTAAATTGGCACACTATGAAGCATTGCGTATCCTTGCAGTGGTCATTTTTTCGATTTTCTCAACTCTCAATACAATGTAATGTGGACAATCTGGTCCTTTCTCACATTACGTTCCATCATTGTCCATACGTCTTGGTAATTGCACACAATCGGGCTGTGTGTTCATTTCCCATGTCGTATGTTTCATAGATTACACAAAACATAATAATTAAGTCTCCACTACTTTAACATTATTGAACATAAAAATCTTCCTATTGTTAGCCTTGGTGGATTCCGGGCTAAAAGTAGGTCCTTTGTATAGTCTTAATGAAGTTACTCACTCACTCAAGGTGTGACGATCAGCTGCGAGCTTGCTGGTATGGCAATCTGTTGGTAGTGCAAGCATTGATTTCCCTTTACTTACTTCCGTACTTCTTACTGAGTACACTCTAATAAAAGAATCCGTATCAAAACTATGAACAATGTATATGCATGACACATTTTGTTTCAAAGTTTTACAGATTGAAAAACAACTTGGTCTTCAGGTGTTAGGGGGGAAAGAAAAATGATAGATAGTTCGATAGATTGAACAATAACTTGGTTTTCAGGTGTTAGGGGGGAAAGAAAAATGATAGATAGTTAGGTAGATTGAACAACAACTTGGCTTTCAGGTGTTAGGGGGGAAAAGAAAAATGATAGATAGATAGACAGGTAGATAGAAAGATAGCTTGTCGTTTCTCACAATATCAATCACTGGGTATATTCTGGCCCAGAAACGATTATTTACAGGCAGCTGTGGTATAGCGTGACCATTACCGACTGCAGCATTTACAGATAAATCAAGCCCACGATTTCTTGTCAGTTGTAAGAACAGAAACATTAAAATTCTAAAAAGTACCCGAAGAAGAAACCTGAATCCATCTCAACACATAAATCGCACGGTTTCCTTCTTTGATTGACTGTTTGCTCGCCAGCTACTCTACTTCAAGTAACCGCAATGCTGATACCACGATGACTAAGAGGGAAATTGATGTAACGGAGACTTTGGTGATATTCTTGGTCAGTATATCTATATGGTTCTTAGCGTGACGTCAATATCACTAAACATGTAGGTTAATTGAGAAGGCAAATTTATGGTCTACTAGTAATGGCTAATATTCATTTATTGCTTCCAGTGACTTGAAGAAGGCAATACGCACTATATTAAACTATAGCTTCTTTCAGCCTTCGGCATTACATGGAGTTGGACAAGGCTTTGTCCAACGGCAACACCATGGCTTTCTCAATCCTAAATTAATTAAAACACAACATACCCTTTATTAAGATTAACGTTCCTACTTGATGGTACGACGACATATTGCAGCATTTCTAAAAATGCGCTTACTTTGTACTAATTATAAAAATGCATACTATATGATAATTGTACATGTCTTATACAACCATTTGTGATAAAATATCTTTATTCATTTTATCGTCAATACATGTGTGATGTGTTCAAGCGACGAAAAAATTCCTAATGATTTCGAGTTCACGAATGAATATTGCATGAGCATAAAAGGAATGTACTGAATGCGTGTATTCCTTCTGTCTAAGCACCGAGTCTCCTTTGTTGTTGTTTTTTTCAATGCACATCATTGATGTTCCCATCAATCTGCTAAAAAGTCTACCTCATCAAAACTACTTGTCTCGAACTTTGTTTTCAAGAGTTGTGGATGTCAAGACCAGAAAACGTCACTTTGAAGGTGATGAAACGAGTGTATACTCATGGCTTGTTGGAATTCAATAAGACATCTTATCCGCAAGCTATGCTGCTGAATCTATAGATTGAACAAAGCGGTGCTAGTCTCGTAGTTCGCCCTCTAGACACTATAAGGTAGACTTGTCAATAAGGAATAGGGGTCCATGGTGGGTTTGCCATAATAATGTGATCGAGGTTTTTTTGTATATCTAGAGGCTTTGAAAATTACTAGGGTTGATATCAAAGGCGCTTATTGGTGAATATGTAAGAGAATATAACTGTCTGAGCGAAGGGACAATCATATTTTCCAGTTATGAATTATAAACGCTCCTGTATGACTGAGGGGACAATGGATGACTCACAACATGAAATCATGTCTCTCTCCAGACCTTGGTTTGAAAGAATAAGCTTTCAGATCAATCCCAACTTTTGCTATTGTAACACGTTTGTGTATCTTGTTCAAATCTATGTAATTTTTTAATTTGAAGTTTATGCGATATACGGCTTTTCAATTGGACGAGAGGTCGGTCACATGACCGCGAAATTGACGTTCATAAGTGTAAAAACGACACAATTTGACGTTCATACGTTTTTCACGATACCGTGTTCTTGAAATGACGTAAACACTGACGGACTACTTCCACATTCCTGAGGAAACCCCTGGGAATTCCCTAGCACGAAAACATACATAAGCGTTCTTTCTGATCATTTAGAACCTTTATTCTTGGTCTCAGCGTTTCAGTATACATTGAGAAATGTCAGAGAGCGTGACTGCATGATTGTTCACGATTATCCTCGCTACGGCCTATCCTAATGAACAAACGAAGAAATGCACATCTAAAGTATCGTAGTATCGACTCGATCCGTGTCTAGGCTGACACTGACCGTCTGCAGCAATCTATGAATTTACCTTAGTGTCTGTTTGACGCATCTTTATTCACCTTTCAATGATCCGCCAGTTGATCAATGATGACTAATACATTGTAACCGCCACAGGTTCATTAACAACTTCGGAAATGCCTCCCGTCACGTTTATCGTGTCGGCCATTTTGACGTCTTGTAATTTATGTAAATGTATTACGACGCGCTGTCAATGTGACTGACTTACTGAGGTAGTTCTTTGCAGAATTTTCTCATCTAATGAGGATATGATTTGAACACATGTGCTGCGTAAGATGTTTCTGAAGAGCAAGTTGTGCATCCATACGCTCATGTCACATCTCTCTTTGAGGAACTATATTACTCCGCGATATAGCTGGTTGTTGTATGGCTGTCAGTGTAAACATGAAGTCAACGTACTAAATAAAATTGTGTTTAGATCTTGGCCTACATCCTTTGAGGTAAGAAATTGTGCTCCGACGTTCATACAGTCTGGCCCTCACTCTATGAAGGTTTATACTCCAATGAACTCACACAACGAGAAAAGTCAATTCTTAAGTATTTATTAACCTATGTTTTGTGTATTGATCCACCCCTTCGCTACGCGATGTTTGTTCGTACACATTGAAAGTAGTACCTACCTGACCTTCTAGAATTGCGTATCTATCCGTAAATGACCCAAACGGATACCATTATATGATAAATCATTTCTAAATAAATTGTCCCTAAGGGAAAACATAACTTCCAGAATTACGCTTTTCAAAATATCAGCGTTCTTTTATCATCAATGTTTTAAACGTGATCGCAAAGTCGATTTAAATAAGCCGATGACAATTAGATGGCCGCTATTCTACACCATACTTTTCTCTAATGTCCTGTTAAACTAAAGGATTAGAGGATGATTGCCCTGGATTAGGTAAAATATTTTGTTTTTAATCTTTTATCTATTTGATTAGTATTAAACGTAGTTCTATATATTTTGTTTAACGGCTAAAATGGTTTACAAAATATGTTCATAAGATAATTGACTTTTGCGATGAAAACTTTAACATTTCCGAAGAGCAAACTCAATTCAAAATACCTTTGAAGGAGATATAAACATTGTCCCCATATAAAAGACTATGCAAATTGTGTTAGTGGCGGGTGCTACTAAGTAGTGCAGGACATGCTTACCCTAATCGCGAAAACCTGGTGTCCTCACTGATTTTCAGTGATCCATTCACATAATTTCCACCGCTTTTTGCATTTTACCCCAATGGAATCTGTTTCGTCGGGGACTGGTTATTCTCTGGCGTTGAAGTTTTATATTTACTATTTCCACGCATCAAACACATGTAAAGCTTAAATTAAGTGTATGAAACCGCAATGACGTAATGAAAAGAGATCTAGTGCTTTGGTTTGCTGCAACTATTAATAGTTTCATGCCTAGTTTTCAAATTTGTAATGCACGTTCTATACGTCCTACAATCACGAGGTATGTATATTTGCAGATAACATGAACTTTATCCTTTGTGCTCCACGGCAATCACTGCCTCCTCGTGACGTCCTGTACTCAACCTTGGGGCACGGTTGTCAATAGACCGGTGTTCTGTCTGCACAGTGAAGTGTAAATCCGACATACACTCACAGTGTTATGGCGGAGTTTAATTGCTACAATTTGAGGTGTCAATTTCAACCTTTCGTTCACACTTGCTGTCAAGGATCCATATCTTGCAAATATTCCCCTTGGCGTTGATACCATACAGTAAACGACGAGATTTTGTCGTTCCGACGCTTCGCGACATTCCAACATGCAATTTTCATGATGTTTCCTTTGTGTCAGTTTTTTAATATGTTTGTATCTTGGTAGAAATATAACCATATAAAATTTGGTTGTCTTTTCAAATGCCCCACTACTCACTCATAACTCAGACTTCATTCAACCTGATTTCCCACAATAGTTATCTAGTTCCTCAATATTTAATAAAACAAGCGACAAAATATAAACACATTTGAATTTATTATATTTATGTTCTAATGATCATTACTGTATCATTCACAATATTCTTTAAATACATTATACACTAAGTTTGTAAACACTTGTTTCTATAAGTTTGGTGACTTTTTCGAGGATTTAATATACGTACTTCACAGCTTTATCATTTGATCACTGCCTTATCATAATATCAATACCTAAACATTTAAACCATACAAACATCTGAGGTTGAACAAACAAAAATTGCGGTGGCCCCAACCAAACACATATCTAAAATATCAGCATATGATCTTCTATTCATATTTGTGGCGACCAGTAGGGTAGCCATGCATATGAAAGGTCTACCTTCTGGTAACGATGATTTGCAGGAAAGTTCCGACCACACCCTTGTTTGTATGTATTAACTATTAATGACAATACTCTCATGCTTACAGGCTGTATATGACCCACATTCACATCCAAGCAGTATATGTCTGCAGACATCAAAGTGACAAGGTGTTTTCTGTTGATGGAAGTGGATAGAATTGGCTACGGCGTTGTCATCAATCACTCCAACTGAACTCCAACAGCCAGTAGAAGGACATGGTGCCAACTTTAAGGGATGCGCTTCCTTTTCCACTTTTAGGAGATGGGCAGTGGAGGTCAAGATAGGTATAGGGGATGTACGTCGGTTTGAAGTAGATCCTGCTGATTTTGTTGAACGATTTGTAACCATGGATGAACCTCAGGTTCACCGCTATCAGCCAGAAACTAAGCAACAAACAATGGAAACAACGAATGGTTCCTCGGAAGAACGCATTTGTTCCATCAACTGGCAAGGTGATGGTTTCGATTTCTGGATTATGGATTATTTCCTTTTCCACTTTAGGAGATGGGCAGTGGAGGTCAAGATAGGTATAGGGGATGTACGTCGGTTTGAAGAAGATCATGCTGATTTTGTTGAACGATTTGTAACCATGGATGAACAATGGAAGCATCGAATGCTTCCTCTGAAGATGAATGCATTTGTTCCATCAACTGGCAAGGTGATGGTTTCGATTTCTCGATTATACTGGTGAATTACCTCCCGAAAGGTTGGACCATTCTTGGCCAATATCATGCTACTCAAGCTTGAAGATATCAAAGCAAACGTCGTAAAAAACAAACTCTCTAAAGGTGTGTCGTTCCACCCGGACAATGTACATATACCTGTGCACAGGCTGCTGTCGCCATGGCTACAATGCACGACTGGCTTTGAGCACATATTCATCAGATTTGGAACCGCTGTATTTCCCCCTCTTCGTAAACTTTAAGAAAGAACTACAAGTATCTAGCAAGCATATGATCATGATGTCGTGTCTTCTATGGCAGACTTTTTGCATTTCCATAAGAAATCCTTCTACATCAGTTGGAGCCAACCATTCCAGCATCATTGGCAGAAGCCTGTATACCCCCGAGGGGATTGTATGTGAATATAGAGTCAACTCACTTTACCACTGACATTGCCGTGTATTATATCTCGCTTGGTGTCAGTCGAATCTATGTTTATCCACTCAGCGTCATATTCTCATTATGTGACCTTTTCCTTATTGTGGTTTTGATATTGAAACCACACTCACTCGACTTGATTTCATTTTAATTGAGACAAGATCTATTCCCAAAGGCAGAACATTTATTTGATTAATGTCCTCTTTTCACGTATTACCTAGAATACCTCGAGTGTTCCTATAACCTAGAAATGATCCTTCATCCTGGTTGAACCGTTTAGTTTAATGTGCCACAGTGTGCGCTCATATTGTGCTTTAAACGTTTTCATGTAATTTTCATTCTTTTGTTCGAAAGCATTTATTTAGATATCTGTTTTTTATGAAGTATTTTCTAAACATTGTAGAGGACGTTTGTTCCACCTATTTCATTGCAGACTCTAAATATATTGAGTTTGTTTTCTATAATAGTAGTGTATGGAGGTAGAATATTGCTGAAGTAGTCATCAATGTGCGTTTTTGCTTTAGGACTAACAGTAAGTTGTGTTATATCAACCTTTTTATCACCGTCCATGTATTTGCTAATACAACTTAAAAGTGACTATACAACATACTGCATGCTATGCAAATGTTTCTGGTGGGATACTGAAGGCAATCGCCACAAGTTAAATATTTAATTAAAGTTTGTGACGACTAATGTCGGTGTTTAAGGGTCAACAAAATCTGCAATATGACATACAGTTGTTTACTCAGTTTCCACACCTTGATTGAGAAACTACTGTTTTCGTCTCTTGATTCACGTGAGGAAACATCGTCTCCTTCTGACGTCAATCACTCTACCTGAGGGCAGATTTTTAGCATCTCCGTGTTGTGTACACATGGTGTAGTATATTGTCATCACTCATGCCTGCAAAAACTGACGCCAATGTAGCATCAAATATGTCGATTTCTAACCTCTGTCCAAATTGTGGGCAAGGAAGTCATCTTGACCTTGCTAAAATTTGTGAAAATTACTTTTCATGGCTGTTTGAAAACTATAATCAAACTTTATTTCCAAAGACCTTTACTAGTCACGATATGGCTGAAATACTCCCGATGTGACTTTAAATTTGAACTCACTTACTCACTTACTCACTTATCACATTTGAGTCAAAGAGCTTGCCATTTGTAAATATTACAAATGAATATCTACTTTTGAACAGTTATTGGGACATACTGTCTGCAGGGAATAGTTATTATAGCACATGTGTGTTGGCAGTAGTTGTTTGGAATCAACTGGGAATACTTTGTTCAAAAAGATGTCCATACAGGTAATGCTAATCCCCCTGTCCTTCTATCACTTCCTAGTTTTGGGAATGTTGCTAACGTGAGAGAAAATCTGTCCATGAACAAATTCATGACCTCAGATGAATGTTTCAACACACATTTGCACCCACATGTGTACAAATATTCCTGAAATATAGCATACCAAATCGGCAGTTTCTGTGGTGTTGTGGTAAGCTTAAAACGTTCACATGTTTGAAAGACTCAGGCGTAAGTCCCATTTATAAAAATGCATCTGATACATTTTCAGGAAGCTTCCTCACGTTGTTGCTGATTTGTTAAATGTTCATCTCGTGGGCCAAAAAGGAAGTCTGTAAACAGCCATAGGAATTTATTCACCTACGTGTTTGGACAATGTCACCAAGTATAGGTTAAAGGAATTACAAATATATTCAGTGCCTCAGTAGTGTTCGGAGAGGTAGGTAAAGCAGTGGTAGTATTGAGATTAAAGCAGTATTTTCAGGTGTAATACAGTTCTTACCACATGTTCTGCTCTTTCATGATACATTCAACCTAACCAAAACACTCATATGAAATAGGGGAAACCTCAGAGAGAACTCAACATGAAATGAAAAATGTTAGTGTGGACTCAAGTAGGTCATGTAAGCCTAGGACGGAGCCACCATCGATTTACGATTATTTACCATATTTGCAAATAGGTTTTAAGACATTTTTTCAGATATATTTTTCACGACATGATCATGACATGACATGACATCACTGATTCCCTTGGTCACTCAAAATAAATATACTGGGGATTTTCGGTTCATCACAAAACAGACATTCTTATAGTTTGTTTGAATTGAATTTCTGTTGATTAATATGAGCTTCCTCATTCGAAACACTACCTTTATAAACATGAAGACGATCTAAGTGGGTAGTAAAATAGAATATAGGTGGGAGGGCTAAATGACAAATACCGAATGTCAGTGGAAGACACATTGTGAACTGGAATTAACGATTTTTTATTTTTTTTTATTTTCATATGATTGCTGTTTGAAAGTGAAAAGGTTTTATCTCGTAGTTGTACGAGAATTGCGTAAAGAGCTAAATCGATGGTAACACATATTGAATTCACACAAAAATGCAGACACAATAAAGGCAAAAACAGTAACAAAATGTATTGAGCTGAAATTGTGAACTAATGCATCGCCGCAGGGCAGTTTTGGAATTTATTTATTGAACATCACGATTCGATTTTTACAGCCCCCGTCGCATAGCAGGAGTATTGTTGTGCGGCGTTGTGCAACAGGTAAACACTTACTGTTTTATGCATTGTGAGTGACGGGAGCTACCGGGGAGCAGGTCATGCTTACCCTTTTAGCGAACACCTGATGTCACCTGCGTTTGATTGAACCATTCATTATATTTCACCACAGTGTTTTTGTTTTACCTTACCCGCAATGAAATCTGTTTCGAAAAATAATCGCGACTCAATTCGGTGTGAGGAGCGTAATCGGATTCAATGGCCCAAGCAACCTTATGCCTAGATTGATGCCTCGGAGCAATTGTCACACATGAGCTAGCTTTGTGGAAGCTGGAAGAAGTTCTTTGCTTCGTATTGCAGGCACATTAATTACCATCCACCATAGATGAAATACATCTGCGAGGCAACATTCAATTTGAGTTTTGGTTCGTTTTGAAATTACATAAGAAAATATACTCACACGCAAAAGAAACGCAAGTCGAGTATGCAGTATACATGTTGTTTTTTTTCAACGGTAAAGACAAGAAATACTAATAGCGCAAGATTGACAAAAAATTGACTGAAGACAGTTTAATGGATTTAAAGGCAGATGACATAATAAAAAAAATTCAAATGTTAAGGGCTTACACAGTTTCGGGTCAATGCCCAAAATGTCAGTCAATACTTGGTGTGACCACCATTAGCACTGATCACTGCCACACATCTCCTGTACATAGAGTGGATCAGACGATTTGTTAAGGCCCTAGGGGTCCCCCCGCACATATCCAGTTCATCGGCAGTTGTAGGGACTGGGCGCATATTGTGCAGACGCCTTTGAACCTCATCCCACAAGTGTTCGATGGGGTTCAGATCAGGGCTGAGGGCTGGTCACGGTAGAACACAGATGTTGTGTTGTTGCAGAAAGGCCATGGAAGCTCTGGCAACATTGGGACGAGCGTTGTCCTGCTGGAAAAAGTGTTGTTGATGTTGTGCAAAACATGGAACAACGTGGGGTCTGATCACTTGGTCGATATACCGCTGAGCAGTGACGCCGTGTCATTGACCTTGACCAACATTCAGAAAGCACATGGGTCCAAGTCTCGCATTAAGTCCAATCCCTGCCCATATCATGATGCTAGGTCCACCCCATGGATCCCTTTCCACAACGTTTCTGTCAGCGAAACTATCACCTCGACGCCGCCAAATTGTGACTCTGCCGTCTGCATGGGAGACACAAAAGCGACTTTCATCAGAGACGATGACACGCCTCCACTCACAATGACGCCAATTGCGATGACCCTGTGCCCACTAAAGTTGAGTTAGGTGTGGCATTAATGACCAAGGAGTGGTAGGTCCAAGAATCGGCCACAGTGTTATACCCACTACAGTTCGTGACAGTTCGTGCATTTTCGATTTCGCGAGAAATGGGTGCATGATACCCACATATTCATTGAAATGGGCGTTTTGGCGATTCGTTTTTTATATTGCGTTTTTACTCGGGGCTTCCAAAATGCAACCACAAATATTGATAACACCATCAGGCTTCACTACATGCTAAAACTCGTATTAATTTATGGTTCCGTGTTTGTTACCTATTTGCTTAAAACCACTTGCGTTTCTTTTGCGTGTGAGTATACATCAATATGTTTACGTTAATATTTACGAATTCAAAATTTGACCAATCAGAAAGTTAGCTGTTCGTCATTACGAACATGAATTTCGTTTATCCATTCTGCCCTATATGAACGGAAACCATGTTTCTTTTTATCTTATCGGTATGTAATCTGAAAAGTACTCCTTTAAAATGCATTGATTGTACCATATGCACAACGTGTTACCTACGTTCGCTGCTAAATATTAAACGTCCACGCTAAAGGTCTCGAATATTCGCCGAAACATCAGAGATGATACGATGTTGGCGAAAAGGGTAAACAATTAGACAAAATCTCAAAGGCTAAGCCATTAAAGTTAACGATGAGGTGAAATTTTATAGCCAGTCCGTTCAATAGAGACTTTGACCTTATCATGTGTGTATGGTAGACATACGTGCATCTCATTTGCCTCATGTAATATGCATGCCATTTTGACCTTGAATACCCCCGAGAGACCAATATATTTTCCTCGGCGTGATGTCAACTCACATTTGGCAGTCATATTAATATTAGATGGTTCCTGGAAACGTTTATGCTGATTTCACACAGGAAAGTGTAAATAGGCCAAAGATTTCGGATTCCAGACATGATACCTGAATATTTATTCAAAGACAAAGTTTGACACCATCCAGATAACGATACCGGAAGTCGCCACTCTTAATTCAGGCAATTTACTCTGATGGGGCTCCATATCTGTCACCAATCACCTCTGTTCGAGTCCGCCACCATGGTGCTGATGATCAAGGATGGTAATATGTGATACAATACGCTTCTGTCACAGAATCACAGAAAGTTCACAGAAAAGATCATTTTCATAAGCTGACAGGAATTCATTTTTATTCGCGTGGTACAACCTTATGAAGTATATCTAAACACCCATGGCCAGGCATAACCAGGATACGTTTGGTGTGGCACTACACAAGAAAGACACATTGTCCCCGCGGGTCATCTAAGAAATTCAGTCAGAGCTTTACAGGCAATGTCTTCAGCGTATTTGATCTCGTCGGGAAACCTAATACTTCAGTCATTGTGCATGTATCTTGTCATTTGTTGTGTTAAGTTTTTGAAGGCGCTACCACTGTATCTTTTCTGACTGCACAAATGGCTTTGTAAATAAGCCAGTTTTTTCATGTTTTTGTTTCTTATTGGCCAATAAACCCGTGGAAGACATTACCAAATGCGACGCATCAGTGACAAAGTGATGTCCGATGTAATACCATATTTTGACATGTACCATATGTTCCCGTGTTTTTTCAGGTGAACAATTGACTTGCCTTTGCATGTGTTTGCGACGGGTGCCACCGATTGGGCAGGATACGAACACCTATTATCATTACTATTTGATATTGATTCATAAACACATGCTCATAATATTAGCGGGATCGTACATTCGACTCTGGTTTATGAAGAGATTTCTATTGGATATGGAAAGGGTTTACTGTCGACCCAAAGTTAAGCAAGAAGACAAAGTCATCAACACCCCCTGCGATTCTAATACGCTTGCATTGCACAAATGATATACATGTAATTTTACCTATAGGTAATGATGTGAGTTTTTCATGACTTTTATTGTTTAAACGTTGTAATGAGAAAATATATTCACTAAAAGCATGAGTTATCCGGTTTTACCAGCCAGTGTTTATTAATAACAAAAGCAAATCAAGTGACTCAAACAGTACTTTATTTGAACAGAACCTTTCGTCAATCATATAGTACATCAGACAACAGATACCTAATGTAATGTTGTTAACCTTTACTAAGTAAATGATACTGGCACTTCTGACCTTTGAAATATTATAATTTACTTTGACACTTCATTCTTCTATCAGATTAATTCTGTCATGTGTCCGTGGATACGTAGAATGACATGGCAAATGTTATATGTCTAAAATTACAACAAAACAACTGAATTGATGCGTCCGTGTAATATCATTCTTGGTGTATATTTTAATTCTTAAGTAGGCTACGAATACAAGGTACAGCTTCAAGATTACTATCAGTAGTACTTAGTATTAGTTTCAAGCGGATATCTACACTGAAATCATCTGGAAAAGAAATTTCGTTTCCATATCTTACTCGGTTGTTGCTGGGAATGAAACTACAATGCCCGTCGATAAAACTGGAACCCATCTGTCTTGGTACAGTGTAATAACCAATCACAACCATCAATGTGCGATGACATGTACGTCCCTGGGTTAATAGCTTTTTTCAATCCACTGTTTTATGTGTATTTCTGCCCAATTGATACACCTTTCATTTCAAACCTGTAAATTGATCACATCCATTGGCATCATAAACGGGACTTCTTTTGGAGGTCTAGAGCAATGGCAATTTTCTTTATTATAAAGTGTTTTAACTAAGATATACTCAAACCATGAATTTCACCATCATGATCATGTTATTTCGTGATAGACTGTTGAACGAAAATATTCCTTCAGCAGATGTAGTGGAGAGGTAGCCAAGGTGTTCTTCATCCCGCCTGAAGACGTGTACATGAGCTTCTGGAGTGTGAATTGAGTGAGTGAGTGATTGAGTTGGGTTTAACGCCGCTTTTAACAGTATTCCAGTTATATCACGGCGTATCAGCTTAATGTAACAGGATATTGAATAATTATATAGATTTTGTCCATTTTATTGAAGGGTGGTCAGGTTAGCCTATTCCTGTCCCTTTGTCACAAACTCTCAAGGTTGTCAATACAATAGCTATCAGCTTCCTAGCTGATTAACATTATCTAACTTTAGCTTTCTTCCCTACCATTTGCACATTTTTTATTGACTCTGCTTATAACTCTGCACAGACAAGACATGGACTACATATTGTTCAGGAATGCCATAATCCTATATGATGTGGGTTTATAGACACATCCCGGTGTCACCCACAGGGTGATTAATTGAGGAAGTGATTGATAATGGAATATATGTCACCTCAACAAACACAACCGCAGCTTGTCATTTTTCGTCATGAACCACCCCTGCAACATTAATGTGGGAGGAAAGCCCGAAGTGATGCAGGACTCAGATGTTTACCACTTCGGTGAAACCCACGAGCACGGGTATGGTGCTGACAAACCTTGAAACATAATCGGGGCGAATTGGGATTGGAACCCACAATCATAGGTTTCTGGCGTGCCCAGCGAATGGTGGCGCCTTAGACGACTGGGCCACCCGTGCCCCCATGAGCTTCTGGAACTATTTGAAGACAACATTTAGTGTTTTACATTTTACGTGAAGGATAAGGTCCGGAATCCCACGAACTCACTTTTTTTGTTTTGTTTGCTGTGTAACGCTTCAATATGTCAGCTATATGACGGCGACCTGTAAAAAGTCGGGTCTGGCACGGACAATCCAATGAATTATATCATGAGCAACGATTCCCGCCGTCGGGCACGTTGAAACGCTGTTCCTAGTCACGGAGCCTGAACACCCGATTGAAAACCTCGTACGACAAGCATAGGTTGCTGGGGACCTATTCTAACCAGAAATACCTACAGGGTACCATTCTTAGTTGGTATAGTTGTACGTGCTGTATTAATGTATGTTATGTAATTTAATTGAGATGCGGAAATGAATACAAAAACACAATAGTATTTGAATGATACAAATTTACACAAAGTTATGATTATCTTTTTGTCAAGTTTATTTTGAAAATAAGGAGCGCAAAATAAAAAAAAGTTTGCGATGATTCCAGAACTTCACCTCGGCATGCAGGGACACCTGGAGTCGTGGCCACGCCACCACAAGTCTCCTCCAAGACTTACAACACATAATTGAGTGGGTAAGTGGCGTAAACATGAATCAAACAACACGGATTAAGCACTGCCAATCTCAGAACAAGCATGTTATCCAACTGTATGAATAACCAATGCCGCAAGGTGTTGCCGGGATCAAAGACACAGCAGAGGGAAGTGCTGGCTAATGAGAATATTATGCCGAGTGAAAAAATCCATTACCCTGATGATGCACTTGAACCTCGCTGTCACTAGCGGCTACTGCAGGAGCGTTGTTTGTGGCGTAATCGTGGTGACCACGTGTACATGTGTGGAAACAGTCTGACACCTTTATTTTCTGTGTGTAATCAGTTGTGTTTGATACATTACACAATGTGTGTATTTCCTTGTGGATGTCAAATGACAGAAGATGAGGAAGCCAGGGTAAAGGTATGCAGGTACATGTCTTTACATTTTCAGCGTTTGATAAAGGTACGAGCATCTGAACTAACACGTCGCATTGAAAAAAGAAATCTGAAATCCGTATCTACTGTGTCTACATTGAGTGAGTGAGTGGGTATGGTTTTACGCCGCTTTTAGCAATATTCAAGCAATATCACGGCAGGGGACACTAGAAATGGGCTTCACACATTGTTCCAATGTGGGGAATCGCACCCCATTATTCGGCGTAACGAGCGCATGCTTAACCCCTAGGCTACCCCACCGCACCTGTCTTCATTGATACTGTAGAGACTACAATTTCAATTTCAGATGTCCTCTGTGCAGTGGTCCTCGAGTTGTCAGCATCACACTCTTACTGTAGGCTTCAGGGAACGTTTAGTTGCCTCGCCATGAAGTACACACACTCACCAAGTTTCACAACATGATGGTATCACGTCGCTTTTAGCAATATTCCAGCAATATCACAACGGGAGACACCAGCAACGGGCTTCACACATTGTAACCATTTGGTGAATCGAACGCTTTAACTACTAGGCTATCCCACTGCCTTCGTTTAGCGTTGAGATACTGTGTGAACTCGCCAGGTATGTGGACTGACATTTAGTCCCAGAAATAATATAAATCTTATTATTAAATATAAATATATACAATATATAAATTAAAAAATCCAAATGGAGCCGAGAACCATCCTTAATTTCAGACTAGAGCGAGGGAATCTAGACTTGCCAAATCATTCTTGACTTAAGTTTGACTCCTTCTTCAATTTTATTCTCTAGAGTCGGGGAGAGACTACCCAGCAGGCTAAACTACCTGCTTCATGTGACTTTTTCCGAGTTCCAGCTGAGAGATGGTCTCCCATATAGTAAACTAACCATTTGGGGAATCGAACCACTAGGCTACCCCACAGCCTCAACTCGTACAAGAACCAACAGCGCTTGGTACACAGGTGGGTCCAATGTATTAAATATTACTGAGATAGGAGTAACTACATGTATTTAACTTCAACTAAGCAGTCATGTCATCAGTATAGGCGCATACCCACATGGGTCCTTAACTGTAACGCGAGCATATATATTGACCAAAGAGTTTTACATATACCAGTTGACGTGGGAGGATCGATCACGAAATATACATTAGCGGAACAAGATAACAGTTCTCAAGCAACTAAGACCGTGCCTAGGCTTCAGAGCTACGTTATACAATGCCCTAAATGACTTGCAAATTCAGCCCTGACATGATCAATGGACAAGAACTTGATAACAAAATGGGTGATTTCTTGTGATGTCTTTGTGATACTAAGCCTGTGATTAAATCAGAAAGTGTTGTATCTCTATTACATCATTGCACGACAAACCTCTACAGCTTAAGAAGTAGATCTGGACGTAATGCAATTCCAACCTGGCTAAGACAATCAATAACGCGTGCTGATTGGAGATTAATGCAATGTATTGCAGGCATAAAGCAAACTCAACGAGACAGTGGAGGGTGTTCCGTTCCCAAGCAAGCTATTACTTCCACTTGAAGAGGGTGTAGTACAAGTCATGGTAATTCACAGCAGTCGGTAACATTTATTGCTGCATAACATGTTATTCCTCGATATTGTTATGTTGAATGTGATGTAATATCTTATTTTGATGTTTCGAAACAAATGTTTTAAAAAATATGTCAAAACCGAAACCATAATAACTGATCATTTCTTCGTCAGTGTTTTTTTTTATCAACAATGACATTTCATTGAAATTTTCGATTATGGAAACTACATTTTCAATAAATGTCAATTCTAAAATATTCTCGGTCGTGTGGGTGTACGGAAGCCTTTAAGGGACATTTGTTTTGTTGTTTTTTTCTTGAAATTTAAAGATGCTAACTTGAAATTTAAAGATGTTATGTTGAAATTTCAACTCAGTATCTTGAAAGTTCAACTTAATATCTAGTTACTAAGTTGAAATCTCAAGATATTAACTTGAAATTTTAAGAATTTCAAGATACTAAGTTGAAATTTCAGAATATGATTATCTTGAAATTTAGTATCGAAAAAAACACAACAACAAACAGATTGCCCTAAAAGGCCTCCGTAGAGGGGTTTTGTTTCATACAGCCTGTATCGAGTAGGCATGTACATACAAACCAGAGACTGAAAGCATGATCATCCATCAACTCCATCGTGGTATGATGACCTTCAATCAGTTCAGAGGGGGCACGGGTGGCCCAGTCGTCTGAGGCGCCGCGAATCGCTGTGCAGAGTTGCGTCCCCTGGGCACGCCAGACACCTATAATTGTGGGTTCCAATCCTGGTTCACCCCGATTATGTTTCTAGGTTTGTCAGCACCATACCCGTGCTCGTGGGTTTCACCGAAGTGGTAAACGTCTTAGACATGCATCACTTCGGGCTTTCCTCCCACATTAAGCTGACACGCCGTGATATAACTGGAATACTGTTAAAAGCGGCGTTAAACCCAACCCATTCATTCATTCAATCAGTTCAGTAACAGATTATGACCACCCGAGCTTCATATTAATCGTTCAGAGGTTTTTGATGCACTAATGTACTGAAAATAAGTACCCTCATCAAATGATTGGTATATGTTTAGATGACCCTCTCCATGTCCTTGTCCCATATTTTTCATGAACCTCATTGAAAAGACAAAATGCAAAAGCACTTTATAATAAAATATCCAAGCAAGGCCTTCCAAAACTATGATAATTATATTTCATGACCCTCTGCTAGGGGCTGTCATTTTCTTTTGGTGACCCACTCCTTATTCCGTCAAACGCACACGCACGCACGCACGCACGCACGCACACACACACTATAATAAATGACCGGTCCTTAAATAAGCACTTCCAGATGCATCGCCGTGACTAATTTCAACGCTTCCTGTCACAAACAGCTGCCACCAGCCCAGCAGGTAGACCTACATCAACACTAATAGAGACGTCATTAGCTTCAATCGCTGAATTAATGGAATGTACAAACGTAGAGTCTCCGGACACCTGCCTTGCACAGGTCACCTCGAGTAGTTCACCGTGGTTCATCCGAGTTCTATAGCGCCTGTGGGTCATTAGTTGTGCCCGAGACGTGCTTATGGTAGATTGATGAACTGAACAACCTTTTGTTAGTGTTGCACGAACAATGGTGCAATCTGAACCTTCGCCAGAACTATCTCGAGTAGTGAGTGAATCGTGTTGGTTGTTCCCCGCAGACTTTGTTTCAGCCATTGTGTTTCATCTTGATGGGGTAGGAAGCCTACATGACTACGAGCTTAGGTGTTTACTTTGGTACTGACCAGGAATCATCAACTGAAAATGTGGATGATCAACTGGTATATCTAAAAATAATTCCTACTGGTTTGTCAAATTCAAAGTGCATGAGAATTTAATGCGAAAAGGATTTCTGCATTCTTTGATGTCATTTACGCTTAAAACATTAGAGCATTTTAGCCAGTAATAAACACGTTTTTTTCTACTTTTAGTTGTAAACAACGGAAGGCAGTTCATTCGCCGTATGGTTTTTTTTCTATGACCACGACACACTTACACGTGTCATATTAATATAGAGTTAATATTCGCAAAGGGGAACACCAAATGAATTATATCAAATGACGTGACATAGTATGAGGCCAATTGCGGGACATCATTTGACTTGCCTAGTATCATTGACCAAAATGAGCTTATTCCTCAATTGTTTTCAGTTATAAATTACTCGAAGAAATGTTATATTTATGCCGAAAAGGCGAATTTAAACGGGTCGGTTCCTATCAATATTAATCATGTAATCAAACAACCATTAGACGACATCCAGCTGTCTTGGAATCAATACTATCCTATCAAATTCAGTTCCATGACACGTGTATTCAACAATTTGGTTTTTCTTTTCCTTTGTCTAGTATCAACAAATTATAGCTTTAAGTGGTTTACAAACGAACACGAATTCTCGCCGATCTAGTCGATCGGTTTCAATAGTTTTCAAAGAAAACCGGATGATGGTACATGATCCTTTATGTGATTAATGTGTTTCTTTGGCAAAAAGTAAGACATGATTCAAAGACGATTTCTTTGAATGTAGTTTTTAATTCCGTCGTGATTTTAAATCAACGTAATCCCTCGCCATAAAATGGCGTTATTCTCGTTTATTCTTCCTTTATTACGTCTAGAGCGGCGGCGAGATTTTTGTCTTCTTTGAATCAAATCACAGTCATCTCTTTCCTTACATGCCTGCAAATCGCATGGACATTTAACAAATATTTTGGTCAGTTTTTTAGAGAATGTGTTCTAACCATGATTAATACGAAGGTTAACGACATACACAAAACACTAGACTGACGCTTAGTATATACCGTTATCAGAAACGAGCAGCTACATTTAAAGTGAAAGGACCCCAGTTGGATGGGAGATTCAGAACCTGTGGAAAATCTAGACTTGCTTCATTTAGAAGTATAGCATCACAGTAAGGGCTGGGATAAGGGAAAATACCACGGCTGTGACTGGGACAGAGAAGCATAACACGTCAGTATGCTTGAGCAGTGTTGATAAACGCATACAAACTACCTAATGTTAGCAACTTGAACCACGAGAGAGGAGGGGGCGGTCGGGTAGCCTTGTAGTTAAAGCGTTCGCTTGTCACGCCGAAGACCCGGGTTCGATTCCCGACATGGGTACATTGTGTGAAGCCCATTTCTGTTGTCCCCCGCCGTGATATTGCTGGAATATTGCTAAAAGCGGCGTAAAACCATACTCAGTCACTCACTCACTCACGAGAGAGGAAGGTTTGCTTGTTCTGAAAGGACATCTAAGTCTATAAGATACAGACCATATACATTTAAACTGATTTAAATTTGCAGGTTGAATACTCTTTGGTTGTTTTAGATCAATGCACGGACTCAACTTTGGAATGTAATCACAGCGTGTCGAAATGGCATGTGAGGAATGCATGGACAACACCATTAACTGTGAATATAAACAAGTTACTGTAGCTCCTGTGATTTGTTTGTTTGTTTCACGCCGCACTCAGCGATATTCCAGACATATGACGGCGGTCTGTAAATAATCGAGTCTGAACCATACAATCCAGTGATTGATATCATGAACATCGATCCACGCAATTGGGATCGATGACTTGCATCAACCAAGTCAGCGAGCCTGACCACCCGATCCCGTTAGTCGCCTCTTACGACAAGCATTGTCGCATTTTACGGCAAGCATGGGTTGCTGAAGACCTATTCTATCCCGGATCTTCACGGGAAAGCTCCTGTGACAAAATCGGATTATTTTGTAAGTGTGCCGAGGTGAGGTGAAATGGCGTGTCACGTCGTGTTCGAGATTATTGCACTCATACAGCGATGTGTATGTACATTTCGCTTCTGGTAATAGTCCGGAATAACGCCGATTTTTATTCCGCAGGATTACATTAATACCCCACTCCGACACAGTATACTCGCTGCGAGCCGTCAAGTCCTTGTTTAGCCTCTTAATGCCTAGAGCAACCTCCGTGGTCTAGTGGTAGAGCGTCCGCCCGGAGACCGGAAGGTCCGGGGTTCGATTCCCCGGCCGCGTCATACCAAAAGACGTCAAGAGATGGTATTTGTTGTTACCCTGTTTGACGCTCGGCATTAAAGGGCTAAATCAACGAATGGTCGGCAATAATCTTGGACGCGACGTTAAACACCATTTCACCTCACCTTTTGGCATAGCGCCATCTTTTAATTTGGTATGACGAGGCCGAGGATCGAAGCCCGGACCTTTCGCTCTCCGGGCGGACGCTCTACCACTAGACCACGGAGGCGGTCTTATAAGCATGGAACCATATATATCATTACGCAATTGTAACACGACGTACTTTGCAATGAAGAGTTGCGTCCCTGAGTCGTGCCAGGATCCAGTGATCATGGGTTCGAATTCGAATACCAGACCCGTCATGCTTATGTGAGCTTTGTGAGCTGTTGGGTTTCAATAAACCTCTAGGACCTGGATAAATTCGCGTTTCTCTCACATTAAGCTTACACGCCGTGATATCACCGTTCAAATCGGATCTCACTGTCTGAATTGTAAACAAACAGCCAGAAGAAATCAATTTCTTTCAATAGATACATTATTGTGCATACATCGATATTTCTCCTGATGAGAAGACATATATAGTGTTTGTACAAAGGCATTATTTATCTCTTATGGACATGTCTCATTTATCCAACACATTAAGTTGATACAATTTTGGTTTGGTTTGGTTTGTTGTTTAACGCCGTACTCAGCAATATTCCAGCTACATGACGGCGGTCTGTAAATAATCGAGTCTGGACCAGACAATCCAGTGATTAGTATCATAAGCATCGATCCACGCAATTGAGATCGATGACATGCATCAACCAAGTCAGGGAGCCTGACCACTCGATCCCGTTAGTCGCCTTTTACGACAAGCATTTTCACGTTTTACGGCAAGCATGGGTTGCTGAAGACCTATTCTACCCCGGAATCTTCACGGGTCAGTTGATACAAATGCATGCATGTCCTAACAGATGGATCAACTGGATCATGATACTATAGGTAATGAGCACGTGTGTTTCTTTAAGTCTTGGAACAGTTGTAATATCCTTGTTGTACAACTGTCATGTACCATGAGAGACTCAATAAAGAGGTTCCGTTGGTTATGGCATTGCCAAATACACTCTTCAAAAAAAGAAACGCACAGGTAGTATGTAGTTCATTGAACTTGACTACACAAGAAGTTCGGGATATAAATTGGCTATATGTTATTGGAAAATGTTGGTGGCCTGATATTTGACAAACGGTGCGACAAAACGCAGCCATTGTCGATTAAACGGTATTGTTTTCAAACTCGTGAATTCGGGCTCATAAATGATTTTCATGATTGACGAATGTGGTGATGGGGTTTCATTGCAGGGCTACGTTGGTGATAACAAGGCCTTCTCGGCTAGCATTGAATTGTATTGTTCAGAAGGAGGTACGTGTATTGCAAAAACTAAACTTAGAAGAGAGTAAGTGAGTTAGTTGGATTTTAAGACTATTTATTACGTTTATCGTTTTAATCATTAGGCCACATCTCGTTTACAAGGAGAGAAAGATGAAAGATGACAGCCTGAGTACTTTTGCTTTGAGCATTGTATAGATGACACAAATATTTAATGAGTTTGAAAATATAAATTTGATTCATGCTGTGCATTGAAAACATCAAAGGCATATTCTTGTTTCGAAAATATGTCACATCCGTTCAAAGAAGACGAATGTAGATCAACGCTTGGGGAAAGAAATGTTTTCAAAGAAAGAAAAATAAGTGCCATGCCTTGGGAGCCTAGTACAATGTATATGTTTTTCTCGGAAATGCTGACACAAAATCTAATATTGCCCTTACACAATGGGGGCGGTCGGGTAGCCTAGTAGTTAAAGCGTTCGCTCGTCACGCCGAAGACCCGGGTTCGATTCCCGACATGGGTACAATGTGTGAAGCCCATTTCTGGTGTCCCCCCGCCGTGATATTGCTGGAATATTGCTAAAAGCGGCGGAAAACCATACTCACTCACTCACTCACTTTGCACAATGTGTAGGTCCAAAACAAGAACGGCACTTCTGAGATTTTGTTATGTGCTATTATGCCCAGGAAACTGACGTAAATGTTATTATTTTCAGCGTAAGGAACAGCTGCTAGTCGAGGAGACATCCTTATGGATACACTTGATACGCGGTGTCCACCAAGAATGTCCTTACCAGATTTGACGGATGACCAGAGAAAGTATATGTCAACCATCTGCGACAGGGACAGAAGTTACAAACAATTTAGATAGAATATGTTCAAAATAGCGAGAACATGGTGGAATATACACTCCGAAATTCGCAATACAGATTTGGCAAAATGGTCTCTGTCCTACAGTGTACGTCAGATCAAAATTTGCTTAAATTGATGCGAATTAATTTTATAAACAACATTGGTTTACGATCATGGTCATCTAGGGCTTGCAAAATGGATGTCAGTTAAGTTAGAAATAATTAAATAAACCCAGAAGTGGATAATTAAGTTATCCACAACGCCCCAGCAGGGGTCGCCCAGTGAAAGTGACAGAAGTATTTCAAATAGATTCAGATTTAATATAGACTTATGCAGTAAATAGTTTCTGGATTCAAGTTATATTTGAAGAAGAACTTTCCGGTCTTGTTTTCAACATTGTCCATATCTTTACGGTGATATCTTATGACACTATTCAGGAACAAGGTACTGATTATATCAACGCCGTGTTGAATTGAGTCTTTGGCGAACTGATAACGCCCAAATCTGCTCCAAAACAATCAATCATCTGTTTAGTGAAAATCAACATTTAATGGGATCATCATAACATTCCCTCTGGGGATATGCAGAACATATACTTAGATGAAACTTGAATGATAATATTCACGTATACCTATAACCAAGAATTCATACCCTCTGCAATTTGAAAGGCAATCTTTGACGCTTAATGATGTTATGTGTAATTAGTTTTAGTGTAAATAACATATATATTTGTTTTACTAATTGTCAATGGCAGCCAATGCTGATAAAGTCGCTGCCAGATTTGAGTCACAGTCGACATTAGCGAGTTGTTCTTTTTCAGAATGGTTTTGGTTTTGGTACCAGAATTATTAGAGTTATCTGCTTCTTGTTTACAGGAAGATGGCAGGCTTGATCATTGGAGAATTTTCGGGATGAAGTTTCTACAACACTTGTTTGTACCCATATAAGAACGACAAGAGGACGATTCGAGGCCGTTTTGACCCCGACTTTTTGTCTGATCTACTTGCAATGTTTAGATATCTATCTAAAATTAACTACTTCATGCCTGCTTCCAACACTACTGTGGATTCAAGCACGAGGAGAGGCCTCTTTCAAGACAAGCAACGGTCACAATATTCTGAACATTCGATAGTGCAATTATATTGATTCTAGGACATTTTACTTATTGCTGCTGCTGTCACGTATTTATTTTGTGTGTGGTCATTTACTAATTTCACAATTTAATTCAATGCGAACGGATTTCTTGGTTAAATGCGTTTCAATTAGGAAATCACCCTATAACAAGGTTTTTTTCGATTTCAAGAATAACAGACAACTTCTACTCTTGGTCGATGACACAGACTGCGATTAACGTAACCTATTAATAATCTAATTCTAACATTCGGATAAAATCGGTAAAGGTCTCTCACGTGGGATGCATGACCAATACAGTAGTCTTTGTTAGCCGGGATCAACCTATTTGTTCACTTGTGTTACTTGACATACAATGTATTTTGTGAATTAATTCCAGGAAACTCCCACCCGATTTTCTTGTTCTACTTTGTTAATTGAAACAGGCAATCTGTCAAATGAAGAAACCGAGTTTTCTGGCAGTTTGTAAGATAATTGAAAGAGTTACGAAAATGGTTAATTGCCTGAGTGAATTAGGTATTTTTGTATTGCATTAATATACAATTTATAAATTGTTTGATTTTTACCAAT
Source organism: Haliotis rufescens (assembly GCF_023055435.1). Lineage (NCBI taxonomy): Eukaryota > Metazoa > Mollusca > Gastropoda > Lepetellida > Haliotidae > Haliotis > Haliotis rufescens. The sequence goes on along the minus strand of NW_025964001.1, from coordinate 7,154,616 downwards.
TGTCTCAACATTTTACACACGGAAGCGGAATCTACAGTAATCACAATTAAGCAGTACAAAGTGAGTGAATCGTTTACAAAACTATTACTAAGCAGTTATCATATATTATAATTATGATTCGATTTGTTTCTGGGGTTGTTTTTGTTCTTAGTGTCCGTGAAGAGAAAGCGGGATAGCCACAAGTTAATTTATTTGGACAGGTCTTTTATCTGCGTGCCATTTATACACTTTCCTCTCACGGGGGCACGGATGGCCTAGTCGTCTAAGGCGCTGCGATTCGCTGTGCATTGTTGCGTCCCTTGGGCACGCCAGAAACCTATGATTGTGGGTTCCAATCCCGGTTCGCCCCGATTATGTTTCTAGGTTTGTCAGCACCATACCGTGTTCGTTGGTTTCACCGAAGTGGTAAACGTCTGAGACATGCATCACTTCGGGCTTTCCTCCCACATTAAGCTGACACGCCGTGATATAACTGGAAGACTGTTTAAAGCCGCGTTAAACCCAACTCACACACTCACTCACTCACTTTTCTCTCACATTAAGCTGACACGAGGTGATATAATTGGAATACTGTTAAAAGCGGCATTAAACACAACTGACTCACTACAACACAATACGGCCCCTTTGCAAGATTACAGGCCGGATGATAGGCAGACGGATAAATAGTTCTGATTTTGTTTGGGCCAGAGTTCATAATTGGGTATGGTCTATTACGCAGAAACATGTTAATGCAGACACTTTGCATTCAGGACGACTGTAGCTCAGAGATATAACGATTTGATATAATATTTCCATCAGGACATGTGCAACTTAATCGAAATGATTAGAAGTCGTAACATTTAAGTTTAAATAATAATAATTGATACAATACACATTCGGATCTTGGCCCGAGTGAGTGAGTAAGTGAACGAGTATGGTTTCACGACGCTTTTAGCAACATTCCAGCAATATCACGGCAGGGGACACCAGAAATGGGTTTCAAACATTGTACCAATGTGGGGAATCGAACCCGGGTCTTCGGCGTGACGAGTGAACGCTTTAACCACAAGGCTACCCCTCGGATCTTGGAAGAACAGTAACGTTTTTGAAATAATATCACTTAAGTTGTAAATCATTGTACATATTGGTGCTGAGAAAGAATTAGCAAAACGAATATCAGTAACTTCACATGCCCTGTCCTGTCATATCAAAATAACGTTTTATAATGTAAATAGTAATGTAATTGTACGGTGCATTAAGTCCCACACTCGACCTGGCGTTTTGTGATACAGTTTTTTTTTATCAACAAAAGAATTTTCATGAGTTATAGTGGAGCATGGGTGACATTGTGCAAAATGCGTCCCTTAGGCAGAAAGAAACCTGTGAATGTGGGTTCGAATCCCGAACTCACTCACTAGCTAACTCTGTTTTTGTGAAGGAATTTAGATTATCGGTACCTGAAACATGCTGGTAAGATATCTATTTTGGCAATCGGAAGATAACACTATTTCATCTTACTCACCGAATACAAAATATGTTTTCTGCGCATTGTATTGTGCTAGACACATATACACGCCATCACCCAAATTCACATTTTGAATAAGAGGAGTTAGCTAAATTAATCAGCGCGTCAACAGTTATATGCAATAAAAGGTTCAAATATTTATACGAAGACGACGTAACTTCCAAATGTGTGAGTACGAAACTTTGATAAAATTGATAAAACTTTACTATTTAGGCATTTCCTTTAGTTTTGTCCATTGGTGATGTGCGGCGACGCCATGAGGTTTGGGGTGCAAATACATAGCTACCTGCCGACTTTTCAGAATTATTCAAAAGTTTCACTTTCTTGTTTAATGAATAATCATATCTTTAACGTTGAGTGCAACATCGTTGACAAATCGACTTGAAATATGTCGCCATAACGCCGATATTTGATTGACACACAAGTAGACATCCTTAAAGGTAGTCATCGAACGTTCATTCCAAGCGTTGCTTAATCCCCATAACAAGGCTTACAAGGTCGTGTTATTTTTGGCACACAAGGGTTACACATAAGTCCAAACTGTAAGATATAACTATGGTTTGCTGTGCATAAAGCGAATTCCGCTGTGACGTATTTAGGTGACAGTGACGTATTTAGGTCACGTGTTACTTCAAGACCTCCTGCCGGTAGCTACAGGTCGATGGCTTTTTTTAAGATTTTGCCGAACACAAGTACGAGACACGGCAACAGGAACAATCACTTGAAGAATTTGGACTCTTAAATTGGGTCCAAGTTGATATTATATTTATTAAGCTGTATTTTCTTCCTAGTAGATATCACCAAACTTGTCATATCTAACTATTAAAGTGACATGTGAGTGCAAGCCATTTCTTTGTCAATTTCAGTTAAGTCAACTGTAAAGGATAGCGTCTGTGCTTTCAAAAAGCTTTCATTGCATGTGTGTTTTCTGCGAGATTTGCCTCCCGAGATGTACGAGTGCTGTGGTCGTGTGGCCAGACGGATAATTACTGCTTGAAGCATGGGGCTAGGAAATAGGTAGCGAAGCGAGATACGTAAATGTCGAATTTCAATGCATTCCAAATTACTCGAAAATGGTTATGGGACTTCTTATGCAGGTGGTGTTCATCGTTAGGATTGCTAGTCTCTGTACGGAGCGATATATCACTGTGCTGGGGGAGGGGGGACACAAGTGGCCCAGTGGTGTAAGGCGGTGCAATTTGCTGTGTTGCGTCCCTTGGGCACATGAGAAACCAATCATCGTGGGTTCGAATCCCGGCACGTCCCGATTATGTTTCTTGGTTCGTCAGCACTATACCCGTTCTCGTGGGTTTGATCAGCTTGGTAAACGTCATCTGCATCACTTGTGACTTTAGATCCACATCAAGCTGATACGATGTAATATAACTGGAATCCTGTTTAACGCTGCGTTAAACCCAACTCACTCTCTCACTGTGAGGAGAAATGTGAGTACACACAAGACTTAAATTATTGTGTGTTTCCAAACACATTTGATTGTGAAAAAATCCTCCAGAAAATGTAAATATTGTCTTAATCGTCCCTTTAATTCTGCATAGACATACATTGTATAATGTTACAGTTTCTGGTCTCATTACTCACCGATCATCAGTTACTTGACTATTCTCCTAATGGGTCTTGGTATGCCGCCCGTGTGTGTGCGTGCGTGTGTGTGTGTGTGTGTGTTTGTACTAGTCAGGACTGATGCCGATTTATAGTGTTTGCCCAATAAGATACCATGCCTCAATTTAACATGAATACCTCACTCAGACACAGTATACTGACTCCGAGCCGACCAGTCCTTGTTTTAGCCCCTTAAATCCGAGCGCAAGACAGGGTTACAACAAGTACCATCTTTTAACGTCTACCACTAGATCACGGAGGCGGTCCCGGAAAGTCGATGCAAACCGTAGTGAGTCGGAAACCGTGCACCGTGAGACTAATGGGGCCATAACGAACATAAAATTTGCCAGGTCGTCGTTGGAGGCTCAAAGGAGGCAGAATGGTTGCCTAGGTCGTTCCAAGGTGGTACACAGGAGGTTCAGGCATCGCCATGGACGCCATGGTCGCCGTCAATTTTTGAACATGTTCAAAACAGTCGCACAAAGGTCGCGGAGGAGATTGGTTGCTCAAAAGTGGCTCAAAGGAGGCTGAAGAGAGGCATATGCATTGCCGCTGTTGCAGAGTGAAGGCACAGTGGTCGCTCAATGGTCACCAGGTAACAGATGCATGCGTTCTGCTGAAATATTTTCCCGTCAATCATGGGCGACGCTTCTGCCTCCCTTGCGCCTCCTTTGGGCGATCAACAGCGTGCATTGAACGATGACTGTGGCGACCGCCATGCCTCCATTCGGCGACCACGGCAACCCTTGAGACACCATGGCAATGCTTCTGCCTATTTTCTGCCTCCTTTGAGCTACCTGTAGTGCCGCTCCAGCCTGTCTATAAACAGAATGCTTGTACCTGCAGTGATTCATTGTGGTTGTCGACGCTGAGCAACTCGAGTACTAACTGCTGAACAACTGCTGGAGCAGTTACATACAAACATGATTTTCTGGGTTTAGGCGACCATTGAGCACCCTGGCCAGTTTTTGATCGCTCAAAGGTGGCACAAAGGTCGCAGCCTTGTGTAAAGGGGGCTTAACACAGACTCAAAATATACACAATGTTCTCTTCAACTTTCGCCGGAGAGTAGATGTCCTGTTCATTCTGTTCTTTGTTGCTTAAATATTGTTTTGTAACATGCTATCTCACATAATGGAATAAGAAAACTGAAGTATTCCTAATATAAAACCAATAACTCATATTCACACAGTTGCCATAGTTCATTTGACGCTGGTCAATAAAAGACAACACAGTTAGCTGGTACTGGCTGTACCACAGACAAACTCCCCAGTCGCCACGTTGACAGAGCACAACTGCGACATCCTACATACAGCCTAATATAGCATCCCCAACAAGCAAACTATCATCACCGACAGGACATCACTTTCCATTCTGACAAATACCATCACCCTTGGTCCTCACCCGTCTCTTTACATGTATTGTAACATGCCTCACCCGTCTCTTTACATGTGCCGTAACATGCCTCACCCGTCTCTATATTTGTGCCGTAACATGCCTCATACATGTACGTCTCTTTACATGTGCCGTAACATGCCTCACCCGTCTCTTTACATGTGCCGTAACATGTCTGACCCGTCTCTATATATGTGCCGTAACATGCCTCACCGGTCCCTTTACATGCCGTAACATGCCTCACCCGTAACTTTACATGTGCCGTAACATGTCTCACCCGTCTCTATATATGTGCCGTAACATGCCTCACCGGTCCCTTTACATGCCGTAACATGCCTCACCCGTAACTTTACATGTGCCGTAACATGCCTCACTCGTCTCCCTACATGTGCCGTAACATGCCTCACCCTTGCAGTAATATCTGTTACATGGGCGGATACAGAGAGGGCGCACACACACACACACACACACACACACACACACACACACACACACACACACACACCTTTTTTTTATTTAAAAAAAATTCTTTATTTCTGTATAAATTACCACCAAAGACAATAAATAGATCTTAATTGATCCTCCATTAACGGAGAAAGTAGCCCGGCGGTTAAAGCGCCAGACGGTCGGGTTTGATTTTCTACAGGTACACTGATGAAGCCCAATCTTCGGGTCCACCCTCAAGATATGGTTGGATAAATCTTACTCTCCATAACAACCGCCTCCTTGGTCTAGTGGTAGAGCGTCCGCCCGGAGAGCGGAAGGTTCGGGATTCGATTCCCGGCCGCGTCATACCAAAAGACGTCAAAAGATGGTACTTGTTGTTACCCTGTCTAGCGCTCGGCATTAAGGGGCTAAAACAAGGACTGGTCGGCTCGGAGTCAGTATACTGTGTCTCAGTGAGCTAGCACTATAAATCGGCATCAGTCCGGACTAGCCCAAGCAGCCACACACACACGTACATGCAGTCGCTATATAAGTGCAATAATCTTGGACGCGACGTTAAACACCATTTCACCCCCCTCCTCTCACATTAAGTCGACACGCTGATAAAGTATAATAAACGCATTCCCTCACTGTACAAACCTGTTAGCCAACAGGCAAAGGCATTCCGCCACCTACGGCTAATGTACAACTGCTAATGTGAGGATGTATTTTGAAACTTAGCTAATGTGACATGAAGCATTGCTTCATTAGTTTGAAATATACATTTGCTGTTACACTGACATCTTTATCAGCTGAGGGGAGTAAAGGTCACGCATGGCGCCCGTTCACGATTACCTTAACGCAGAGTCGCCGTGGGGAGGAGGAGCGTACGAAGGGGGATGCTAAGACACATTTATCTTCATCAGTTGTGATGGAAACACGCTGATCTCAGACAGGGTCAAAATGGCACATCTGAAAAATCTTGGTTCAAGGATAAGCCTCGTAATCTTTTTACCTAGTTATTCCCTCTTCCGTCTGGTTAGAGTTATTTACGGGAAGCTTCTGAGTAATCTGCAACCACGGCTGCTTTGAGGGTGAAATCCATCCACTTTGTCATCATTTCAGATAAAACCTTTCGGAAAATGTAAATTCCTAATTTTTTTAAGTCGGAAAAACAGCCTATATTCAGTATATTTATGATTTCAACATTCCGTAAAATATATGAACGTTATCAACTTATTTTGTATATATCTCGGCACGTCATGATGATTGTGATTACATCGGTAAGCTTTCTGTCTTTGATGTGTTCGTTCGTGAGTTGGTTTGTCAATGTTTACATTACATTTTATAGATTATAGGCCTTCCAATCACAAGACTGTTTCAATCAAACAGTGAAACCTATCGTTGGAAGAACAATCAAGATAGCACCCACAAGCTATCTCAAAAGACATTTGATTTGTATGCTAACGACAACCTATATTTTCAAAGAACCCTGTCCTTTGTAGCCTTACGTCCCACGAGGGTAAACAAAGATAAGGATCCAAAATATTCAAACGAAGATAAGATTTGAAAGAGAACCGTAAGAGCAAGATCTCGGGGTAATCTGTGACTCGAATGGCGTATTTCGTGGTCTTTCCGCCGTTGGGTCATGTCAACTCTGATAACAGACGGCAAATTACACGTTATTCATGTCGTAAATCTTTTCTCAAGTAGCTGAGGAATGTTGTAGAAATGTGGAGCTTCCATTCTTGGGATAACTAGACTTGTAAATATTGTCCAGCTGTCCAGTGAACGATATTGCTGCCAAGAAACCGTCCTTCATCAAACCAGACAGTTTATGTTGGAGTGTGCATGTCGACCAGCTCGCTGAAATTAAACAGCATATGCTGCACGTGCTGCACGTGCTTCCTCTCAGTTGCGACGCGCTATCTTCTAGGTGCTGAGATATCGGTCATATTACCACCGCAGCTCCAAGAACTTCCTGTCGAGTGTAGTGCAAGAGTGTAATATATCTAAAAGATAGGAATGACGATGAATTGGTCTTCACGTCAGAACATCAGAGGAAGAAGAAAATCTTCGATGTAATGTCCCTGGATAGAAACGGTAAGTTTAGTTTTTGACATCAGGGTAAAAAGTAAGAAAAATGAAACACCTTTGTCTCTGTTTATAATGACGTAACGACCCGTGAAGATCCGGGTTAGAATAGGTCTTCAGCACCCCATGCTTGCTTTACAAGACGACTATGCTTGTGGTAAGAGGCGACTAACGGGAACGGGTGGTCAGGCTCGCTGACTTGGTTAATGCATGTCATCGTATCCCAATTGCGTAGATCGATGCTCGCGATGTTAATCACAAGATTGTCTTGTCCACACTCGATTATTTACAGACCGCGTTCATATAGCTGAAATATTACTAACTGCGGCGTTAAACAACAAACAAACAAACAAACAAACAATCTAAAATGTATCGCAGTAATTCTAACACAAGCAATGCAGCTTTATACGAGACTTCCTTCCTGACAATCATCAGTGTAGATGGAGGTCAAAATCAAAGAAATTTCATTTCAAGTACAAACATATAGCATTTGGAAAACGTTACGAAGATCCATCCAATGAGTCTGTCTGTGTCGACTCAGTCAAATCTCGGACAGCACTGAAATCCCTATCTGTATTGGTACTATTTTTCGAACACGTGCACGTGACTATCACTTGACAAAACACAGCCTGGCGGCAGTTGTAAACATTATATGGCTAAAACTGTTTCCATTCGATGTTGTCTTCAAATAAAGGAGTATGCAAAATTTGCGTTAAGGACTATGTATCCTGTAGTTAAAATTGCTTCTTGTTATACGAACTATGTGGTGCGAGTTGCGTAGTGCGGTTTACAGTGATTGCATGTAACAACTCCACTTCATTACTGTCCTGGGTATTATGTAGGTAGCGGAACAAGCCGAGTGGACCCGAGTGGACCCGAGTGGACCCGAATGGTATCCGTCTAAATTCACCCAATGATCATGGTGTCACAGGTATATCTCCCAGGCCCTAGTGAATAAATTATGATCAAATCCCACTCAAGCCTACAATGATTTGGCAAGTCTAGATTGTCTCTGCATTAGGCATTGTTTTGGTATCCATTCATTTGAATTTTACGCTTTATGTCATGTAGATATATATATATTTGAAATACGATAACGCTGTTTCTGGGACTAAATGTTAGTCACCTTTGTCGTCACTTACTGTCGTAGTTTCACTCGACACAAGAGGAGGTGGGAAGATCTCAATCTCTCCCGATTATATTTTGACATCATTATTTAAAAACAAAGAAGTGTTTCGCACATGATAAGTTATGTTTCGCAGGAAGATGTTAGTGTGACAAGTCTCAGATCCACAATGACACATGTGGTTCATGCAATTCGCAGTGCATTTAGGCCAAAGGTGCTGGACCATTGAAGATCCGGGTAGAGAATAGGTTTTCAGCAACCCATGCTTGTTGTTTGTAAGAGGCGACTATGCTTGTCGTAAGAGGCGACTAACGGGATCGGGTGGTCAGGCTCGCTGACTCGGTTCATGCATGGTACTGTATCCCAATTGCGTGGATCAATGCTCATGACATCAATCACTGGCTTGTCTGGGATGGAATCGACTTTCCCATTATGTCGAGCAATATTCGCCTCACGAATCTTGCTCGCGTCATCAATGTGGCAGCCCTCAAGCCCTCAGCTGATATTTCGGAAAGTGGGGAATATTTACAAATTCGACGCACCAGTGACCAAAAAGGATGTGGACTGCAAACATCTATTTTGACTTGCAGTTGCACAATAAGGTCCCGTGTTTGTTCGGGTGAGCACTTGGCGTGCCTTTGCGTGTGTTTGTGACTGTTGCCACATGTGAGGTAGGATACGCACACATATTAGCAAACACCTGATAACATCACTAACTGATAGTGCTTCATAAACACATGCTTAATATGATAGGTGGAATAGCCCAATCGACTGTGCCCTTTGGGGGAGGGTTTCCTGATCCTGGGACCTTTTGTTTCAGTCACACAGTCGTTTGTGAGGAGAACAATTTCTTTATATGACACAGTACAATTTCTCCAGGACACCCACCATACAACTGTTCCATTTGGGGCACGGGGAGCGTAAAAATTGAGCGCAAGGTATCTTTTCTAAAAGATCCCAGCCTCCTCCTCCAACCCCCCTACCCTTTCCTCTAAATCCTACCACCCACCCATCCACACACCACACCACACCACACCCAACCCCACCACACCTCACACCCAACCCCACCACACCTCACACCCCACCCCACCCCACCCCACCCCACCCCACACACAACACCTCACCCCACACACACGCACACACGCACACACACACACACACATACGCGTAACCAAAATTGATAGGTCCCTAATGGCCCCACATAAATACAGGCCACCGGGGCACGAACGACATAATTAACATAACAGTATCAAAATTGACATTTTCAATTTTGGTTGTACCGGTTGGGGGATTGCCGATGAGTGGTTGATCAAGGTGTCGTGATATCCCAGAATTAGTTGAAATGAGAGGGGGGAAACGCAATTGACATCAATGATCCAAATTGGTATCGGGTGATTATTTTAAGTAATTACTTGGTTGGAAGCTTACACCAAGTTGGTATAACATTGAACAAACCAAAAGAAACCACGTGACCACTACCTGGGATGATTACAGCCAGACAGTCTATTGAAATGTCAATCTATCGCTTCGTATCACATCACTGGCTGTGAGAATCACTGAACCAAGATTGGAATGGCTGAGAGTGAACCTTTCGAGTATGGGGATTTGAAGGAATCCCCTGATCATGCCATGAGGAGATGAAGCACACCCAATCTCATATAGATAAGAAGGACGTCTTCATAGCTGGCAGACCTTGTGACTGAATTTTCTCTTGGAACGTAAATGTTGTATTTATGGCATTGACTCTTTTTATTTTATTTTTTTAATTGATGATGGGAATTTTTGACATTCCATGTTTTATAGGATTGTCATTAAGAATAATCATAAATTCGCCACAACTACCACTGCTGGTATGGAAACCTTTACGTTCAATGCAAACCAGAATAAGAAATTAGTGTCACTCTTATCTCGGCAATTGTTATGAAATAATACTTAATGATAACAGTCGTGCATATTCCCTGCGTGAGATACTATTGTGCACTACTGTTGCAATAGCAGTATTAATATTTAAATTTTAAACCCAGCCTAACACAATGAAACTGAACAAACATTCGAAAATTTTAAAATATTTTCCCCATATCATTTCGTCTTTCGGTCGATCGTTATATCACTATTACGTACGGATACGCGGTTATTTACTTCCCCATTAGTATAAATCATGAAAAGCAATAACTGTGTTGAACATTTACGACTCGATTTCGTCCTGAAATTAATTAGAGTACGAGCCATATGAAACCTTGATCATTTCTACAATAAAACATCGAAAACTTCTTTTGAAATCGCCACGCAGATGATATTTACAACCACGATATTCATTGTAAACAATAATTCATGGTTTTAAAGGTCTTAAGGCAGATAAGATATTGAAATTATGAGATTAAATTTTCATTAGGGTTTTACTCAGTTTTCTTTCAAATATTTTTTTATCGTTTCGTTTCTTTACGTATTTGACTAAATTCCTCTCCAAGTCGGTGTAATTCGATCATATCAAAATTACTTTCAAGTATCTCAAATGATTAGCCCAATAAAACACGTTTTGAACTTGATCCATTGCGTTTGCAGCTAAATGTATACCTTTCAAGTCAAGTTGAATGTTGAAATGGTAAAGGAAATATTTCAATGCCGAAGCTTTTGAAGTGGCTATATTTATTATTAAATAACATGCCGCGGCAATACCAGCCGTTCGGTGGAATCAGGAAATGCTCTCAGTATTTATATGTGCTCATCTGGAAAATAAATGAAGCACCACTCACTACATATTTCCATCTAAAATTGCCATTTTGTGTTAATATTGTGAAGAAATTCGTTTGTTTTTGTCTCAAAAGGAAATACAGAAATGATTATCTGGGCAAAACAGTTCATGGGCAATAGTTTTATTTCCATTTTCAGATCCGATGCTTTTTTGCATCATATGATATGATTCAAGTTCTCAAGTTCAATTATGTCGAAACATTTGGAGACTTTGTACTCCGCTGTCTGTGTGACAAACGCATGGAAACAATTCCTTGATCTAAGGGGAATTTGTCTTCACATGTGGTTACCATACTATTAGGAATTATTACTTACACTCTATCTGAAAGGGTCAGGACAGTTTGTCAGACATGAAAGCAATTGTCAAATGAAGTTTACTGAGACGACAATATGTGAAATCCTGGACTTCCTCATAGATAGCATGAATTTGAAATTTGGGGTAGGATATTTGGGCAAGATGTAGACATGGGCACCAAGTGTGCTCCCCTCCTTGCTGCTCTGTATCTTTATGCACACGGGTCAGAATCAAAACAGCTTCAAAACAACTTAACCTTTAAGTCGACAACAATAAATATGTCTGATGCAATTCCCTATTTTGACTTCTACCAGGATGTCCCGAAGTTCTTCAGGTGAACAGTTTGCTTGCCCTTGCATGTGTTGGTGACGGCTGCCGCAGATTGGGGGCAGGATACGTTTAACTATATTGTCAGAATCGTAATATGGATTAAGCTATGTCTTATGTCTTATGTTTCTCTCTTATTTGTATTGAGACATCCGAGTTAACACGTGTTCTTGTGCTCATATCAAAGCAGGTGTCAATGGGTCCTTGGACACTTATCCAAATGTGATAAATATCATATACATGTATAGGTATTTCCAAAATATACAGGGCGGTCGGGTAGCCTAGTGGTTAAAGCGTTCGCTCGTCACGCCGAAGACCCGGGTTCGATTCCCGACATGGGTACAATGTGTGAAGCCCATTTCTGGTGTCCCCTGCCGTGATATTGCCTGAATATTGCTAAAAGCGGCGTAAAACCATACTCACTCACTCACTCCAAAATATACACAGATCAATCAACAATATGTTAGTCTAACCATCCATTTGATAAGAAAACCCTCAATAATTAAGGATCAAGTTGATTTTAAGAATTTGCTTCCTATCAACTACTTATATCTAAATGCTTCATTTTTTATGTACTCTTTATCATAATGTTTATCTATTTATGATAATATTAGATACCAGCCATCAATTGTCCACCAACCCATCCTCCCATCCATCTATACATACATGTGTAAACGCGATGCATTTGTTAACGCACAGTTCGTCTATCTTGGGGCTCATCCATCAACCATTCCTCAACACCCCAACCAACTATCCATATCTACATGAATAAATGTAATGTGTTTGTTCTGATAAAGGCATCACTCCCCCAACCATCTATTTATACATGCATCAGTGTAATGCGTTTGCTAAGATACAGTTCATCTATCTAGGTGCCGATCCATAAAACCATACTCACCAAACCAGCTATTCATATCTACATGCATCAATGAAATGTGTTTGCTGAGATAAAGCCGTCAGTCCAGATGCATTTAAGACAAATATTTGTTGAGATACCATTGAGTAGGCACGACATTATGCATGACTTTAACTTTCACTATCGAACAGATCTTTTCACTCTTCAAACTGGCACGAAATCCCCTCTTTATACGGATATGTTTTATCGTTGATTTTCTCGTCCTGGAATCGGTATTAAAGCAGTAACTCACTGTGCTAGAATCACCACTTAAACTACATGAAAGTCAATATTATTACGCAGCGCATGTTATTTAAGAGGGATTGATATCACTAGTTGGAACTATTTACTCAGTACTGACTTAGTCTAGTATAAGTGTGGACATTGCTGGATAAAGACGCCATAATCAGCCGTTGCTCGGCTTTAACCCTACTTGAGGTACTGACAATTGCATTGTCAATATAATCTATTCTCTGGTGTTTGACTTGGCACTTCGTAAACGATTACTTTCTGTTTGAGGCAACATGCCATGGTAAATCCTGTTAGCGGAAGGGGCAGAATCCATGTTGGGAGGTATTGTCCAACTTTCCAGGTGGCGCATATCTAAACCATTTAAGGATAAAGTGTTTTAAAAATCATCCCTGTGCACTCGAGGCGTATCATTTCAGAGAGGAGATGCATTAGGGGGCAACACAAATGCTAGAAATAATGCTAGTGCCACTCTCAACAATTCTGTTTTTTAAGGGCTCCATCAAACGATACAGCAACGGCTGCATGTTCATTTCAAACAAGTGGTATCAAGTCGGCTTGATGAGGCGTTATAAATAGAAAAAGTGAAATGAATAATAATAGATAATTTAGAATGTCTATAAATAACCATATTACAAAATCGTTATACATTGTAAGAAGAATGGCTTTAAATTTAAAATCAAACAGCGGAATGGCGACTTAATGGTCTCATTTCCCCCAAATTCTTAATTAGAATTGATTACAAGTACGTCATGTTTGTCGTAAGATCTAGCATAAATATAGATCGTGGGGTTATACCGTGTAGCTGATTCTGTGGCATTGTACTCCATCTTGTTCTAGACGCCATTATATACAGTACGCCCTAAAACGGTTTAACTATTGCTGATTGCTGTCTCAAGTCACACAGTCCACGGAATGTTTGAACATACGATAGAGTAACTCGAAGTAACTTTTAAAAAAAAGGTTTGATATATTAAAGGCGATACAGTAATTCTACGTCTTTTTTTTGGATAAATTTTACTTCATTAAACAGTCAAGCTGTTTCATATATCCATTATGTACACCACACCATAGTTATACATGTAGATCATTGCCAGAGTTGCAAGTATAATCAAAAAGTTTATGCATGGCAGAACATATTTTGAAAACCTCAATAGCGACGTGGCTCCAAGAGTATTACGTATATCAATGAATGTAAAAGCATATTCTTGTTCAGTTTGTAAATTGCAAAATTGGGTGTTATTGTGGCGCTTTCATTGGCATATTGCATTGGTCTATTGGTGGATATTTCTGCCAAGACATACATTTACATGTCAATATTGACTATATGAATGCCTAGTAATACCTTTTTTCGGTTAATGCCTGACATTTAGTAGATATAACTTTGAATGGATTGAGGAATAACAAACTGTTTCCTCGAAAGTGACGCCATATAATCGAATTGCAGAGATTTGTTTTTGTCTGAGCTTCCTGATGTTATCTGTTAGCATCAGAAACACTTCCAGTTTCCCTTCGTCTATACCAACACCGTTACATTTCACCATGTTTCCAATTAAAGAATAACTTGGCAAATAGGGCAATCAGCAAATGCCCCTAAAGGTTGCATGCATGCCTGTGAAATGCACTGGCTGATAATTAAAAGCAAAGGATATTTCAGGAATATAAGGTATAAAAAATTCACACAACAAACTTGACATTCATCTCTAGAATTCTTTAGTTTTTATCGTTTGTGTATATTGTAGACGTGATAAAGTTGCAGACATGTCAGGTGGCCCTTGCACAGGTACACTTCCGGTTATATCAAGTCTGGTTGTTTGTAAGACTGATTGTTCTCTGACTTCGACGTTATATTTTCTATTGTAAATGACCATCAAATAGTGATGAACCACCGTTTGTATCTTATTACACATCTTGCAATGTTGTTATCCATTGGTCGAGTGTTTGATATTAGAACTGAGCATTTGAGCAGGATTCGTATCATTCTCTTAGAAATCTTCATAGAAAGAGCATTGTAGAGTTGTGACATGTAGACACCAAAGGCTGGAGCTGCTCTAATATTAATCGACTGTTAATTGTTTATATTATTTCTTGCCCATGGGTCCGTTCCCAAAAGATATTGTAGCGATAGGTTGATCGTAACTCCCATCCTTTAACACAGACTTAAGACTGTCGTTGCGCTATGATCGCTTTGTGGAACGGGTCCCCGGTGGATAAATCAGTGGAAGGGTATCGACTATTTTACCATTATTGAAAGAAATCACATCATTGATACAAATTAAGCATCAGTTTAACGTCATGGTCAATTTAGCTGTTTGATAGTGATTCATAAACATATGCTCTGGGTAGCACTTCCGACTTTTTCTCCGCATGTGGCTGGTGGTATCAGCTTTCTGGCTGGTTGTCGTGTATAAACCACTCGAATATGGATTACGAAAATGAGGGGAACGGTCTACTGACGCTGAATTAGAAAATTTGAAAATAATAACATTATGGAAATAAAATGCAAGCATCAAGATATTACTCCGAGTAATGTACCAAAAACATTTGCTGTGGTATTTTCGACTGTTGACCCGAGATTAAGACTTGCAAACAATTTCGTTGGCTCGTGATGTTCAAAAAAACATTGGTGAAGTCAATTTATTAAATAAAAAATGAAAAAGGTTGTTTAGTGAAACATTGCAAAAAAACATTTTGATCACTTGAAGTGGGCTCTAAGTGTATCCACGATTTGTGACATCCGTGGCAGTGGTTGTATCCCAAAGAGCTTGAGTCAAGGCAAACGTTGACTATGATGCTAATGTAACTGAATTTGTTGATCAACGTAACGGTGAGAAAGTCATACACGCTAAGCGCTTATTATTGGAAAGAACAAGATATCACTGCGTCTACTTTCGCGGGCTGAAATGTAATTCTCCTCCACCCAATAAGGCTTCAGGAGAGATACGTACTACACGTGCACCCAAACCTGCTTTTCCTTTTTGTTCTTGTACAAGTGCATTGGTCAAATATTTTCGCTTTTTTACGGCAAGCATGGGTTGCTGAAGACCTATTCTACCCCGGATCTTCACGAGCCTACTTACAGTCAGACATTTATGACCTTCTTGTTCGAGGTCATAACTGACAGGTTCAATGCGATCAGCGATGAGAATCAAATAGATCGAATTGTATCAGCTGCTCAATCGATCTCATCTCCGGCTTGATGTCTAAAAAGATATTTGAATTGTTTTACATGTTGAAAAGAAATAATGGATAAAACTCTTCCTAACTATGTTGCACTCGAATGTTCAAAGTCTAGTAGCTCATGGCGGTAATCTTAAAGAATTCATATCAAATATTAATTTGCATTATTTGTAAAATCCAATTTGTCCTTCAAAGAGCATAATTACCGAAAACTGTTTTTGAAGACGATGCTGATGAGGCTTTCTTTGACGAAACTAAATTAATCACTGTGATTAATGTTTACAACACTGAAAACCCCGATGTAAACTATTTTTGGAAGTAATGGAGGATGGTTATTATCCCTATTTCATTGGTGGTGATTGTCATGGTCACAATGTTTTCTGGGGAAGTAATAAATCACACTACAATGTAAAAGTTGCTGAAAACTTTCTAGATGAATCAGAATTAGTGATTTCAAATGATTGTAAAATGACCCGAATGGTTTCCGGGAGATGGGTATTTTCAGCGTTGGACCTTTTGACTATATCCTCCTCATTAGCTCCTAAATGTAACTGGGATGTATCCCAAGACGATGCTCTAGGTAGTGATCACTAATGTTTGTTTTGGCTGAAATTCAGTCGTTTTACATGTGTACCTTTTAGATGTGCAAACTGGTCCGGTTTTTCTTCCATTTGTGAGAAACATATTACACCTGAACAAATAAACGAAGATGTTGATGTTTCAAATTATAAAATAACTTTACAAATTATTGAAAAATCGCAGGCAACCATTGGAAAATCGTCAAGTAAACGATCTTCTTTCATCCCCAAAGATTGGTGGAATGATGAATGTAAAAAGGCAAATAAAGCATGAAAACAAGCATACAGTAGAGTTTGTCATACTTCACTTCCCTGTCACCTGGATGTGTCCAGGAATAATTGTGCCGCGTTTCATCATGGTGTTCGTGCGACTAAACGCTTTAGCTGGCGTAACTATATTTCAAGGATAAATAGATTTACTCCATTATCTTTTCTTTGGTCTCATATCCGTTGTCCTGTACCTGGTTTAGGCCTAGTCTTCAGTATTATGACCAAGTTTCAAAGGGCTAATGCACTAGCTGAACAATGTAAAACTGTTAGTAGATCTGTTAATGTTCAGAGGGTTTTCAGAGAACTCAAAGTCTCTTTTGAAACCACATTTTTACCTGACATTTCAGCTGAAATGTTGAACTGTAGCTTTGACATTCAATTCTCATACGATGAACTTAAAGGTGCCATGTTAAAAACAAATAATTCATCTCCTGGAGCAGATGACCTATGTTATAAGATGTTTAAGCATGTGCCTGCGTCATATAGACCAATTTCACTCCCTTCCAATCTATGTAAAAGTATGGTAAGATTAGTCACAAATCTATGGAATTATTTTCTTGGGAAGTACAGGCATATCTCAGTCAGGCTTTAGAAAGGGACGTTCATCTTCTGATCATCACGTTAGACTTCAGACTTCAGACTGAAAAAAAAACCTTTATGCAACCAAAAGATTATGTTGTGCGTCTTCCTCGATATTGCCAAGCATATGATATGTTCTGGAGACACGGACTTTTTTTCAAATTACAGGATCTGGGGATAAAAGACAACCTGTTCAAGATGGATTCGTTCGTTTCTTTCTGAAAGGTCGATGAAAGTTCGCATTGGTCATGACTTTTCTGGTATGCATTGACTGAAAATGGTACCCGACCAAGTCGTGTTATTAGCCCCGTGCTTCCAACATTATGATAAATTACTTTTTTTACAGATTTACCATTACATGTAGATGCAGCTCAGTTCGCTGATGATGGTTCATTTTGGAGACGGTGTGGAAATTTTAAGTTCGTTGTTGAATCTATTCAGAAATGTTTAGACATCATAACTGTGTGGGGTATTAAGTAGGGACTTAAGGTTTGACAGTCCATATCTGTAGCAATGATGATAAGGAGACGTAAAATTCCATCAAATATAGAGCTAGTCCTTGGTGACCACAAAATAGAAATTGTACGCGAGTTTTAATTTCTTGATGTTTATTTTGACCAGAGACTAACATGGGGTTCTCATATATCTCAGGTTGTGAGACAATGTAATAAAGGTTATAAATCTGCTGAAATGCATTACCAAAACGAAGTGGGGTGCTGACAAATCCTCAATGTTATTGCTTCGTGAAGCATTAATACTATTAAAGCTTGACTTGGCTGACAAGTATTTTTGTCTGCCTCAAAATGTCATCTTTCCAAAATTGAGGGCATTCTGTCAAAGGTTTTGAGAATCTTCACGGGTGCCTTTGCAACTACCCCAGTCAGCTCTCCGGTTTGAATGCTTAGAAATGCCTCGAGGCCTCTGTCGTGAACTTATGTTTCTCAAATATTATCTCTAACTGACATCTAAAACTATGCTATGATTCATCTAATGATTGTGTTGAGCATGTGATTTGCGACTGGCAAGGTCCATTTTGGTTTGAGTATTCAGAAAGTTGATGCTAAGCATGGAGTTTTACACTGCAACCGAGTTGATTCCCCTGCACCTTTAAATACTGCTCCTTGGCTGCGTCTGATATAGGCCTATGTTATGATCTGAATTCAACCATGAACAAAAGAATGAGTCTAAATGTTATAAAAGCTGTATCTCAGGAATTTACAATTGAACATTATGCCAACTCATCGCACATATATACTGATGCCTCAAAGGATTTGGCCTTGGTTCAATATGCTGGAACAAATTGGAGTTCAGATATTTACTCAATTGTTTTCAGGCTTAATGCTGCTGAGGTTAAAGCTATTCTTTAAGACCTAAGGTGGGTTAAAGAATATGATCATGAGGCAGTCATATTTACTGACTCAATGGCAGATGTTAAGGCAATAGAATCTGGTATAAATGGTTCACGAAGTGACATTGTTTATGAAATATTAAAGCTGGATACATTTTTTAACTGAAAGTATATCACGTGTGATATTGTGTGGATTCAAGCTCATGTTGGGCTGCATGGAAATGAGATAGCAGACAAACCTGCGAAATGTGGTTTGCCAACTCCTAGGTAACTATATCAGAATTCAGACCCCAACCAAAGGATTTTAGTAAAATTGCGGGCTTCTGGGACTTCTGGCCGACACATGAACGCAGTTTGTCCTTCTGTAAAATCAAATTGGACAATACGTCGACGAAAGAAACGTGAGGAAGTCATAATTACTAGACTTCGTCTTGAACAGTGTGGATTAAATGCTGACCGCAGTGTCATTGACACTCCCTGTATGTGGGTAGGTCTCCCCTGTATGTACGCGCTGTGATGAAAATACTCCCGAGACAGTGAAACATTATTTAATTGAATGCCCAGGCCTCAATCATATCAGACTAAATCTAAGAAGTGCAGTACTAGAGAAAGAAAGCTCATTTTCTCTAATTGTACTTTTGGTCCAAAACACATTTTATGATTCAATTCAGCGAGCAAATATTAGACTTAGACTTATATTTCATATAATATAAATATCTACTATATACATAGATTTATATTGACTTTTAAACCATTTTGACTGTTTTTCCTTTTTGATCTTCTTATTATGGAATGAGTTCTTACTTTAAACTTTCTAAGCGAGGTTCAACTGAGGCAGAATCGTAAAATGGACTTTGCTTTCAGCAGAGAATTCTTTGGATTATGAAAAGGGCTTTGTAGCTTCTATTTATAATAATCACAGAACGACCGACTTGGCCTTTGTTATGTAATTATCTAATAACTGCTGATGAAACAACGCTCGCTCCTTTTCAATTATTTAATTTCGCTCAGTAATAGATGCCTTAATATGACAGGGGAATACGACCGGTTTTCCAGAACTGATTGTCCTTTTCAAGAACAAATCTATCATTAACATCCTGCCTAGATAACGTTGTGTCAGCGGTTGAACATATGCCGGTATAGGTTGAGGTCGACGAAATTTCTCTGGAGTAGCAGTTTCCTTGAGTTCACTTGTACCTGCAGGTTTTCCAGCACAAAACCCCTGATTCATCACTATGCTACTTTAAGAAAACGATGGATACTGAAACTCCCGGAAGCGTGAGGCACGCTTGCCAGGACAGACTAATTCATCTACTGTCTCTCGATACCTTGGCCTCTTCTAATCTGATCGCCTACTGGAGTCATCACTTGAAGCGAAAAGCCCATGGGTGGGGGATTAGGGGATATAGCCACTTACTGGTGATAAGGGAGAGATTGTTGTCAATAGTAAGTGCCCCTTGGAGATATGTATCAACGATAACGGATTTCATTTGACCAGCTGACATACATTTTACTGTAATAAAGAGGCTTTTGACTCGATTGCACTTTCTTGAAATGTATTTCTGTTTTATGTCTTGAAGAAAATAGTTTTATGGGTTTTTTTAAAGTTAACGAATAGCTGGTGGCAGGAGATAAAGGTCTGTCACATTAACAATGAAGTTGATTGTTGTTTTGTCTAAGAATTGATTTCCTAAAAGAAAAGTGTGTGACGTGCATACGGAGATTATCGTGCCATACTATTTATAGACAGGTTTTATATGAAAACGCTTCAAGTTGGGTTCATGATGCAGGATTTCTCGATTAAAGAAAACCAATTCTGTGGACAGCTGTTAATGCCAGGAATTATATACAACCATTTTCCATTTTCTATTCCTGAAATGTATTTTACAACATGCCTTGAGTAATAATTATGCAATTAAAGCCAGCGACATCATAAAACCATATTTCAGAACTAGGCGAGCCACGTGATCACGTGATGAAACATCAAACAAAACATTTCTTTCAACTGAAGCTAAATATGCATACACAAATCCACACACTAACACAAAGAGTATTATGATCTACCACCATCAGATCTCTGGTCTCGTGGGACACTACTCGTTGACCTAATTGACCTACCGCCTGTAGGTTATTCTATGTATAGACAAGTTAGGAGAATAATCATATGCAATCAAGAAGATGGGACTTAAAGACGGCAATATTTGTAGTTCTAATTTATTTGAAGTGGGAATTTATCCGATGGAAGTCATTTTGTCTTCTAATCAGCGGGATTGATTTATTCCTTTGGAAATAAGGATATTCCAAAAGGAAATGAGAAGATGCACTACACTGTCTAGACTCGTGGCAGCGTATTAGTAGAATAAGACATTAATCTAGGCCCAACAAGATTCGTTCTCATGCGAAACGAGTGACATTATGATTATATATTCTTAATTTCGTTTATTTTTTACTGAAAACATTTACTGATAACTAGATAAGCCTACTGTATTACTGTGCTTCAACTTAGGTCTTTTAAATAGATATAACTAAACTTATTAACGTTATATTTCAAAATGAACGACCCGTGAAGATCCGGGGTAGAATAGGTCTTCAGTTACCCATGCTTGCCGTAAAAGGCAACTATGCTTGTCGTCAGAGGCGACTGACGGGATCGGGTGACCAGGCTCGCTGACTTGGTTGATGCATGTCCTCGATCCCAATTGCGTAGATCGATGCTCATCATATCAATCACTGGATTGTCTGGCCCAGACTCGATTATTTACAGACCGACGTCATATAGCTGGAATATATGAGTGCGGCGTTAAACAACAAACCAACCAACCAACTATAAAATAGATATAACTGAACTTATTAACGTTATATTTCAAAATGAACATCTGCATTGACCACTGGGAAGTTTACGTTCATCCTACCACAATAAATAAGCTGCTTTCCACTGATTATTTTCTACTTTGCATGTAAACGTGTGTAAGAATAGTGAGGACAACGTATTGATGCGGCATACAGAATATCGTTGAAGTGATCTGTTAATTCGTGACAGTGCCTTTGTACAAGACTAATGCTGTTGGAGCGGACAAGGCTCTAGGGAAGTTTGTTCCAGTAGATATGTTATTCATATTTTGTTTTATGACGAAATAGATTATTATGTGTTCAGGCCGTGGTAATGTTATATTAATGTACTATGGGTATATACACTTTCAGTCATTAATAATCAACGTGGCACCACAGGTCATCTCTGCAAGCATTGGGAAGAATTCCATACTGGAACTGGATTTCTAGTTTCACTTGTTCACGTGACAATTATATCCACCTGCGCAATCTAAAGGCAGTCACGACCCTTTTATATAAATGTTGTTTGATATTAAATAGTATACCTAATTTCTAATGATTAAAAACGTTTCCCTAAATCAGGGATCGGGTGTTATGTTGTTATGTAGAAGCATGCAATATCAGTGTTCTCGATTTCTCCACGAGATATTGTAAAGGTAGCGTAAGAAGTCGAGTAGACCCGAATGCAGTGTCACAAACACGATGCTGTAACTCGCCAAATTAAAACATTCCGCGGGATTATATTCAAACGCGAATCTGAGCTTTGAAATATGGTTAGCGGTTGCATATGATATTCATCTCCGGTGAGGCGGTTGACTCGTCAATTACGCTCTAACGTTGATTAAACATGCAAGATTGTAAATTGTAACGGCAGAATTGCTGTTAATAAAATGGATTTATTGTGTTTTGATATTTATATACGGAGAGACATTTATGAAAGCATATGGAAAAATATGCCCGGTGCATAGACCACAAATCTCTCAGGTTGTAATGTCTTAACGTCATCAGTTGTATTGATTTATCTAGCCTTTCTACACTGTCCAACTCCAATAATGTTATTGACAGATTTATTCTTCCCGGCAAACTTTATTATGCATCTTGTAATATAATTGTTATTCGCTTTAAACATCTCGATTTGTTGCATCTGCAACAGCAGCAGTACCATGTATTCAGTGACATTCTTCTTGAAGTCTCCAATACACGCTAGGTCACACACGAAAAAATATATTTGAACTTTTCATCATTTTTTATTAATTCCGTGTTATTCTTTCAACATTGGACCTCGTATTTCTACTCATAAAACTACAGCGTGGTGCATCAGCTGAAATCTAATTCCAAATACACCAGGCGACGTGCATTGGGCGTACTGTCAGCATTTACTGGTTTCTAATGCATTTACGTTGAGGTTTCAGAGCCTCAGAACTGTTTTTTTTACCTTTTCTGAGTTAGAGATGAAAAGTACGATAATCGGTAACTGACATCTAACAAAATTTGTTGTATTATATAGATAAAAGCTTTAGATTTGGGTGGCCCAGTACTCTAATGCTCTGCAATTCGCTGCACAGAAACGTATGATCATGGGTTCGAATGAAGGTTCGCCATGATTATATTTTTATGAATGTCAGCACCATACCCGTGCTCGTGGGTTTCAGTTGTAAACGTCTGAGACCTGAATCACTTCGGGCTTACCTTCCACATAAAGGTTAGATGAGGTGAAATGGGGTTTAACGTCGCGTCCAAGATTATTGCACGTATATAGCGACGTGCATGCACGTGCGTGTGTGTGTGGCCGCTTGTACAAGACTGATGCCGATTTATAGTGCTAGCCCACTGAGATACTATGCCGCAGTTTAACATTAGTATTCCACTCAGATACCAAACGAAGTTCAAAGATGGCACTTGTTGTTACCCTGTCTGGCGCTCGGCATCAAGGGGCTACAACAAGGAATGGCCATGGTCGGCTCGGAGTCAGTATACTGTGTCGGAGTGGGATATTCATGTTAAACTGCGGCATGGTATCTCTGTGAGCTGGCACTATAAATCGACATCAGTCCGGACTAGTGCAAGATAATAGATCTTTAGCTACCCATTCTTGCCGTAAAAGGCGACTATGCTTGTCATCGATCCAAAATGCGTGGATCGACGCTCATAATATTAATCACTGGATTGTCTGGTCCAGATTCGATTTTTTTACAGATCGCCGTCATATAGCTGGAATATTGCTGAGTACGGCGTTAAACAACAAACAAACAAACTTGACACACGAGGAAATAAGCCGAACCAAACTGAACACAAATTAGAGCACTGACCAGGCCGCGCTAATAATTACGGTGTGCTCGTAAACATTTTTTTATGGAAAAACTACATCCTCAGGTTGTTTGGTTTGATGTTTATGATCCACGCAATTGGGATCGATTACACCAACAACCAAGTCAGCGAGCCTGACCACCCGATCCCGTCAGTCGCCTCTTACGACAAGCATTGTCACCTTTTACGGCAAGTATGGGTTTCTGAAGACGTATTCCACCCCGGATCTTCACGGGTCTGATCCTCAGGACACATGCTTGTAATCAAAGGCCTGTAACATTATGTGGGACCCGATTGGCTGCTGGTTAGACATAGTGCCGGTTGAGTGAATGGAATGAATAACAGTACTTCGTCTGTTCAATTTGGCTGAATTTCAAAGTTGCTATTGTCATCAATATTGATTTAACACTATCCTTGTTATTAAATTCAATACACTGATGAATTGAATCTTCAATAGTTTTTACTGATCATGGTGTCTCCATGTCGATATTCTATGGTTATGTTTGTGATTCAGACAGACGGGGTAATGCGCCTCCAGGGTACTTCTTAAAGGGAAACTCCCAAACATTATGATCAATATATGTCATTAACTTCAATTACAAATCGTACATCATCTTGAGTATTGGTCTAAAAAATTGAAACGAACATTTTTAGGACGACAATTTTTTACCCTTCGCATATACATTCAGGTGTAACTGAATAATATTAAGGTCTCTCTGACATTTATATGTCCCCTGCTTCTTCATATTATACAGCTTTAGACAGTAAAAAAATATATTAAATGCTTTGCGAAGCATGAAACTGGAAAGTAGCCTCGCGTGTGAATAAGCAGAACCACGTTAATATTTATTTATCAAGACTTTTATAGAGACAATATCAAATATACATTAAAAAAGGAAAATTATGTATCATTCGGATAGACACTGAAAAGCAACGTGATTGGTTGGCTGGTTGGTTTGTTGTTTAACGCCGCACTCAGCAATATTCCAGCTATAAGACGCGGGCTGTAAATAATCGAATCTGGACCAGACAATCCAGTGATTGACAGCATGAGCATCGATCCACGCAATTGGGATCGATGACATGTATCAATCAAGTCAGCGAGCCTGACCACCCGATCCCGTTAGTCGCCTTTTACGACAAGCAACGTGAGACACTGCCTGTCTATTAAATGTTATAAGCAGGATATGTTATTCACACCCTCTCATTAAGATGGGAGAGCTGTCAGATCCGTAACTATTATTCTAGCAGTGATGCCAAGACGGCACCAGCGTGGTGGACTGCATTAAGAACACTTCATTTTCACACGTGTGCAGGATGTCATCATGTTCTCTTTATCAGCATGTCTAAAATCATGTTGGGACAGGATTGACCCAGCAATCGTTGTCGCCATGAATTGCGCCCCTTAGTCTTGCTAGGATCCACTATCATCCAAGATCTTCCTATCTCATAATGACGACACGCCGTGATATAACTTAAATAAAATCACGTCAGACTGACCTTGCGCGAACTTTGACCGACCAATGGAATCGCCAATCAGAAGGTAGCTTTCTCGTGCTTTACGGCACCATTTTCAAATTGGCGACAACGGTTCGAAACATATTTTGACAAATTCTCGATTAAAAATTTGAAACCTGAATAAAAGAACATTCTGGAATCGCTAATAGATGGTCTAGATTGTATGGATTCAGTCGTTAAACCCGTAACTATCGTTCGGAACACCCCGTGTTAAAGTTTTCGAGGATGTATGATTAGAACTCACATTCCGACTGTCGCTTTCATGATCTGGTAAGCTACGCTCTGATTGGTCGGATGAAAGGTCGTTCTGGCGTGACCTCTACTGGGATGTCCTCAGATCTTTGTTTAGCGGTAGCGAGAACTAAGGTCTGATTTTAATGAGATTGGAAACCACGTTAAACCCAACTCATTCATTTGAACATGATATTTATGACTTAAATTGCCCTGTCAAAAAGACTGATAGTGCAGCGTTAAGCAACAAGCGTTCACTCTCTATTCAGTTTGTCATATTATACATTATGTAATGATAATCGACAATGCAAATTTATTCTACCGCACATCCAGGCGCATTTTTAGGAGCGAGTGAGTGAGTATGGTTTTATACCGCTTTTAGCAATATTCCAGTAATATCACGGCGAGGGAAACCAGAAATGGGTTTCACACATTGTACCCATATCGGGGCATTTTTAAGAAAAGCTCTTTGATATTTTGTACGGACTAATGAACAAAAACACGTGATTTCGAAGTACCTGACCAGTATTCACTCACAACGAACAGCTCTTTGATATTTTGTACGGACTTTTAAAGAACAGAAATTGCACTAATGAACAAAACAACGTGATTTCGACGTACCTGACCAGTATTAACTCACAACGAACAGCTCTTTGATATTTTGTCCGGACTTTTAAAGAACAGAAATTTCACTAATGAACAAAAAAACGTGATTTCGACGTACCTGACCAATATGCACTCACTAGCCTATTTGATGATCATGCAATGGACATCAAATGTGATGTGTACTGGTTTGGTCTAATAAAGAAACAGTGAATAGTTTCATACGATATTTCTTTTATAGAAAAGGTTTTTCAAATGTTTTCATTCTTGCAACATCGTGAATATATACGTTATTTTGTCAGGGACAGATGCGTTTTTAGCAACAACGAAGCAAACGTAATCAATTTATAGACAAAGAGAATATCTTAAATCCATCGACAATTATATTCTTGAATTGTAAATCCCCTGAAAAGACTATTTTGGTGCATGGAAAGAGGATTGTGGACATTTTAACGGCATCAATTGTAGTGCCAAATGAGATCCCAGCTAGCGGAACTGAGCTAATTTTAGACTAAACGAGTACTTCAGTCGAGGGACAGTTATGCATGAATTGTACATCCCCCGAAAAGATGATTTTGATGCATGGAAAGAGGATTGTGGACCCTTTAACCGCATCAATTGTAGTGCCAAATGAGATCCCAGAGGAACTGAGCTAATTTTAGACAAAACGAATACCTTCAGTCGAGGGACAGTTATGCATGAATTGTACATCCCCCGAAAAGATGAGTTTGTGGGATAGAAAACTTTCAGACCTTTTAACCTGCATTAATTGTAGGGCCAAATGATCCCATGGGAGACGTGTGTTGCCAGTTGCAGCGTGCGCTGTCTTACTGTCAGCGACTGTACTGTGTAGCATCATTCGGCTACTCTACAGTCATCAAAGTCAAAGAAACAATTTTATTCAATCAGCCCGTGGATTACGATATTTCCCATGCGTCCCCGTGTCTCCAAGCTGGTTGACAGTGCATTCCTATTCTGACATTTCTAAACGTAGTCACAAGGAGAACGGCCCTGAGATGTATTGATGGTCGTGAACTTTTGTCTCAGAGTTATTATAATATATTACTGGGTCTGTCAGCACAATATTTGTGATTCTTGGTTTCACAGAGTCCTCTGCGTTCAGGATTACTGTTGCTATACACAATATGACTATGACTAAGAAAGATTTTTACTGTGGCGTAAAATCCAGCTCACTCACGCACGCACGCACGCACGCACGCACGCACGCACGCACAAAAACTAGAAGTTTTGGCCTGGTCATACTAAGCAAAGAAAGTATACACCCATGTTTGATGTCTGCTAAAAGTGAAACAGATAAGAAACGATTGTTCGTTAGTAATGAATTTGACAAGTGTATCATAGTTGTGTTTCAGACCTTACGTTTTCAGTTTATCATGACTGTTTTCAACCAAGAAACATTTTGCTAACGTTTGAAATTGTTTGGTCAAATCCATTTTGCAAATATACTTTCTTTTGCTCGGCAGTTTAGTAAGTGCTTGTAAAGCAAATCCACGCATTACCCCCCCCACACACACACACACACACACACACACACACACACACACACACCACCCCCCCCCCCCCCCCCCCCCCACCCACCCCACCCCCCACCCTTGTATGATCTCAGCGGAGAGATCTGGAGCCTATATGTCAAAGGGACGTGCAAATCATAAAGATAAAAGTAGCAATTAAATTAGCTCTGATCTTTAACCTAATTATCGTTTATAAAACCATTCCATTTCTGAGGACGACTTTGCTTTAATGCTGCCACTCAGAATGATCGAATTACAAATATATTTTATCTCAACTTTATTCAATTGTTTCAGTGATGATCATGGAGAAACTAATCTACATTCTGCATCACTGTAGCGTTCCTCCAACATGGATATGACTGAAATACCGTTAAATGTGGCATTAGCCCCACTCATTCGCCTACTACACTTGTCTGATTCTAACTGTTCACCATTGCAAAGAGATTTGCACCCATGATGTCAAAGGGACGTGCAAATCATAAAGATAAAATTAGCAATTAAATGAGTTCCGATCTTTAACCTAAGAATCGTTTAAATCATTCCATTTCTGAGAAACACCGTGTTTTAATGCCCCCGAGCACACAGAGAGGTCGTATTACAAATATCATTTATCTGAACTCTATCCATTTGTTTCAGTGATGATCGTGAAAAGAACATGGAACCATGAACAGAAAGTGGAATTTTCTCGAGGAATTCGTGATGTCCTTTGTAACTCCTGTTTAATGTGTTATTTTGGCTATAGATTACACTGGTGATCTACACCCGGTATCAGTTCACCGCCTGTTGATATTAGTGATTGCGTTACAGTAACGCGTTGCATATTATTCCCATGGAATAATTTGAATGGAGATCAATTAAAAATATTTTGTACATGCTTAAGTAGGAATTTGAACAGTCAGGAATATGATCAATAGTCGTCCTAGAAATGTAAGCGATGCAATCTTTGTACACATTGGAACATGATGTTCTCCTGTACATGTCCAATCCAAGCCGCAAACAGAATGCCATTTAATGAAACACCGTTATATGACTGAGAATACTGTTAAACCCAACTGACTGACTCACTCACTTGAACATGTTATGTGTGCGTTAAATTGCTCTGTCATCCCACAGATTGATGATGAGATGAGCAGCAACATACTCACTCGCTATTCAGAATGTCATTTGCTCATCCTACCCGTGAAGATCAGCGGTAGAATAGGTCTTCAGCAACCCATGCCTGCCGTAGAAGACGACTATGCTTGTCGTAAGAGGTGACTGACGGGATCGGGTGGTCAGGCTCGGTTGATGCATGTCATCGTATCCAAATTGCGTAGATCGACGCTCATGATGACAATCACTGGATTATCTGGTCCAGACTCGATTATTTACAGTTTATGCATTAGCCAACAGTGAGTGAGTGAGTTGTGTATAACACCGCTTTTAAAAGTATTCCAGTTATATCGCGGCGTGTCAGCTTAATGTGGGAGGAAAACCCGAAGTCATGCAGGTCTCAGACGTTTACCACTTCGGTGAAACCCACGAGCACGGCCATGGTGCTGACAAACCTAGAAACATAATCGGGGCGAACGGGGATTCGAACCCACAATCATAGGTTTCTGGCGTGCCCAAGAGACGCAATTCTGAACAGCGAACCGCAGCGCCTTAGACGACTGGGCCAACCGTGCCCCCCATTAGCCAACAGTGAAACAATTGCATCGTATCACAAAATGATATAAAATTGTTAAAACCGTATCCGAATATGCAATGTGTGTAGCCGTATCATGCCAGTTGCAGTGTGGCATATTTCCTGCAATTTAACAGCAATCCCACTCCAGTCGGGAGATGAAGGTGTTTTTTCTCTGTTTGTAATGAATTTTCCAAAATGTCAGTGTCTTGCCGGTGATCGGTAGCGTATTGACAGATGTCTGCACTTTTTTACTGAGACAGCCAACACGGCGCGGGCATATGTAGTCAGTCAATCAGTTTTGTTTTTAGCCGCGACCATATTGTGTGCTCAGTGCGTATCGATAGATCATGAATACTGGATTACCAACACGTTTACATTTATACCTGTAGTGTGAGCAGCCATGTGCGCGTCAGGTCATTGCTCAGAGCTGACCCTTCCTGGATGACCCTTCTGTGCGCAACATGTATCCACAAAGAGTAGCGTTCATTACCAACGACAAACATACTGTAAATCCCTTCTACCCCACATCCAGGAACATCCAGGAGCAGCTCTGAAATTATTCCGGACCGCCTCCGTGGTCTTGTGGTAGAGCGTCCGCCCGGAGAGCGGAAGGTCCGGGGTTCGATCCCCGGCCGCGTCATGCAAAAAGACGTTAAAAGATTGTACTTGTTGTTACCCTATCTGGCGCTCGGCGTTAAGGGGCTAAAACAAGGACTGGTCGGCTCGGAGTCAGTATACTGTGTCTGAGTGGGGTATTCATGTTAAACTGCGGCATGGTATCTCAGTGAGCTAGCACTATAAATCGGCATCAGTCTGGCTTAGTACAAGCAGCCACACACACACACACACACACGTGCATGCACGTCGCTATAAAAGTGCAATAATATTGGACGCGACGTTAAACTCAATTTCACCTCACCTCACCTGAAATTATTCCACGGAAATTAGAGAACAAATAATTATCTCGACTTCTCGAAGCAATATTCACTCACTCGCTCACTTAATGATCAAGCAAAGGAAATCAAAAGTAACTTCTACTATTCGTGTCTTAGCAACAAAGTTTTGGTAGAAACTGTTCTTCAATGAAAACGTTTAACATTCTTGCAGCACAGTAAAGGACTATGTTACGCGGCCAGGAACAAATGCGTCGTTAAGAACGTGAATCAAACTTAATCATATAAAAATAATTCAAAGCCCCGCGCCTCTTATTGTCAATGATTCATTAAACTGGTAGTCCAGAATGGCTTGTTTTCATAACTGCAGTTGACATGCCGTTCATTGTCAGGGTAAATCTTTGAAACTTAAGCAGACCTTTTAACCCGCATTAATTGTAGAGCCAAATGATGATCCTGGGGGAGGTGGGCTTGTGGTGACTTATAGCTCGCGAATGTAAAGTGTAACATGAGTCTGCTACTCTACAGTCATCAAAGTCAAAGAAACTATTTTATTCAATCAGTCCGTGGATTACTATATTTCCCATGCGTCCCCGTGTCTCCAAGCTGGTTGACAGCTGTTTTCCTGTTCTGTCATTTCTGAACTTAATTAATGAGTTTAAAAGTTCGCTAATTCGTGAGCTGATTCAATTGAGTTTGAAAAACCCTTTCCATATCCAATAAAAATCTCTGCATAAAGCAGAGTTCATAGCACGATTCCGACTTTATCATGTGATGTGTATATGAATCACTATCAAATAGCGATGACACCAGGTGTCCACGATAATGTCAGCGTATCCTGCCTCACAGGTGGCACCCATCACAAATACATGGAAAGGAACATCGAGTGCTCAACCGAAAAAACACGGGACCTTAGGGACCTTAGTGTGTAAACTGCAAGTCAAAATAGGTAATTGCATTCGACATCCTTTTGGGTCACTGGTGCGTTAAATTTGGAAATGTCCTCCATTTTCCGAAAGACCCACTAGGGGTATCCTGCCCCACTGGTAGCAGTCGTCACGAACACATGCAAAGGCATGTCAATCATCATCTGAAAAAAAGAGGGAACATATGGTACAAGTCAAAATAGGGAATTACATCGCACATCCTTTTGGAGACTGATGCGTCTAATTTGGAAATGTCCTCCACATGTCTACAATGAAACTTTTTGAAAGCTTTACTTAGGCCTTGAATGTTCAAACAACTACTGAGCTAGAGTCGTATAACGCACTTTGATATTTGGTAGAAAGAGCATGCTCGATTGTATCTAAAAAGTTGTGAAATGTATACACCAAAGCCTGGAGCTGCTGGAATATCGACATGATGGTAAAGCTGACTCTTGCGAAGTTGAAGTCATCCTTCTTGTCATGCTGTCTTGTTTTGTCACTCTGAATCTTTATGCATAAATCTAAATATGAAACAGGCTTCCTCATTGGTCTCCTTTATTTGAGGTTGTCACTTTTGTCTCCTTTAATTCTAGTTCAGTTGGGTAAATCAGTGGAAGGGAATTAGATAGTTGATTGTCATTGAACGATATCAGCTCATCGATATACCTTAAGCTTAAGTCAAACTTCTTGGCCAATTTACCTTGTTTTGACTTTGCCAATCTCAGCGGAAATTCCGATTCTTATGCATAAAGAAACAAAGCCGCAAGAAGGGAAGTACAACTGGTGGCCATGGGGATGTCTTCTTCTTGTCTAAATGTCTTACCCCAAAACTTTACGTAGATGTTATCCATGAGGAAGTCCAGCATTTCACATATGACATGTCTTCTCAGTAAACATCAGATGGCATTTGCTTTCATTTTTCACAAATTGTCCTGGGGGGCACGGGTGGCCCAGTCGTCTAAGGCGCCGCGATTCGCTGTGCAGAGTTGCGTCCCTTGGGCACGCCAGAAACCTATGATTGTGGGTTCGAATCCCGGTTCGCCCCAATTATGTTTCTAGGTTTGTCAGCACCATACCCGTGCTCGTGGGTTTCACCGAAGTGGTAAACGTCTGAGACCTGCATCACTTCGGGCTTTCCTCCCACATTAAGCTGACACGCCGTGATATAACTGGAATACTGTTAAAAGCGGCGTTAAACCCAACTCACTCACTCACTCACAAATTGTCCTGAACCTTCGAATGCAGATACGTACCTGTAAGTGTGGTCACCACGTTTTGTAACAAACGCCTCACGTATCAAGAAATGACGTTTTTCCTCATGAGGGATAGTGGCGTACAAAGTTGAAAAATCATATATTTCACAGATTGGAACTTGGTTCTTTTCTGAGATTGCAAAAAGTCAAGCAAATCCTTTACGTTTTTGAGGATCCACATGGTATTAATTGCACTTGTCTCAAATACTTTCTGTGAATATAAGGAAAGTCATTCAAGGATTTTGGTTAGTCTTTGAAACAGAAATTTTGTGGTACATTTGCTGAACCCAGCAATATATCTTTTTTGTACACATGATCTCATTTTTTCTAACATTCTACTTGGTCTATATTGATAGATTTGATAGTTTGGTCAAGAGATGAATACTCCAAAATATTGGTATGATAATAATACTTCTTGTTTGTTTGAAATATATTGTTGAAATTCAATAAAGTTTGGTGATCTCAAATTGATCGTTATTCGTGATTTAGTAACTGAATTAAAATACAGTGATGGCAATGGTGTTTTGCAATAACAAGTGTGTCACACACATTTTGAAATCGAGAAGGTTATTTTTCTTGTATTTACAGTCTAACCTGCTTTTGTCGAATTCGTTGGGATATGGAAAAGAGTTATCCGGAGTTCGAGAAAACCAATTGTAAATGTTGATAAATATATATACAACGAATTCGCAGGGACCGAGAGGTGAGTTCGAGACAACCGGGAATTCGACACATCCAAGTTCGACATAACGAGTTTTGATGCATCTATTTATCTCACAGTAGTTTACTTCGGCTGCTGAGACCTAAGACGTACATGCGTTTCCGTCCAAGGACATGTATAGTACACCTAACATCTTCGTCGATATCAAGGAGAACGGGTGGCCATATAGTGTATTGAAGGTCGTGAGCTTGAGTCCCATATTACTCCCGTCTACATCTAAATACAATACAATACCTGTGATCATCGATTTCACAAACTCATCTACATTCTACATCACCGTAGCTTTCCTCCAACATGCATATGACTGAAATACCGTTAAATGTGGCATTAGCCCCACTTATTCGCCTACTACACTTGTCTGATTCTAAGTGTTCACCATTGCAAAGAGATTTGCATCCATGATGTCAAAGGGACGTGCAAATCATAAAGATAAAATTAGCAATTAAATGAGTTCGGATCTTTAACCTAAGTATCTTTTAAATCATTCCATTTCTGAGAAACACCGTGTTTTAATGCCTCCAAGCACCCAGAGAGGTCGTATTACAAATATCATTTATCTGAACTCTATCCATTTGTTTCAGTGATGATCATGAAAAGAACATGGAGCCATGAACAGAAAGTGGAATTTTCGCGAGGAATTCGTGATGTCCTCTGTAACTCCTGTTTAATGTGTTATTTTGGCTATAGATTACACTGGTAATCTACACCCGGTATCAGTTCACCGCCTGTTGATATTAGTGATTGCGTTACAGCAACGCGATGTATATTATTCCCATTTTAGCAATCAGGGCGAAATACTTTTGGATGGAAATTAACTGAATAATATTTATTATATGCCTAAGTAGGATCAAGTAGGATCAATACTCTTTCAAGGACATATGTTCTATTACGGATGTGACATCAAAACCGTAAACAGAATGACATTTTTGTAGCAAGCATTTAGCTGTACGTGACGGACTTCATGGAATGGAAACTTTTGTAACCTTCGGTCTATCGCTCCGTAGCGCAACCGTGGATGTGACAGTCACGTCTATGTAAATTATCTGTTACCAGATGTCAGATAAAAATAATAATTATTGAAACGAGACAAATATGCAAATTTTCGTTTAAACTTCTCAGAAACACCGTGGATGCAAATAAGTTATGACCATTCATTATACGTACATGCACACTGGTATATCCTAATGACTGTTCTAGCACAGTGTGTGAGTCACTTAATATATGTTCTTATCAGCTTAATGTGAGTGGAAGACGATTGTGAAACAGGTCGTAGAGTTATACCACTGTGGTAAGACCAAGGACCACAGATATATTTGTGACCAGCTTGGGTAATCAGTGGTTAAAGCGTTGTCAAAATCCCGACTTCCCAGCACTGACGCAATGTGGGCCCATTTTTCGTGTTCCGATGTGACGAGATGGATTTGATGATGTTAAGGTATGCATAGATAGCTGTATTGCCGACTTGCTCTATATCGCCAGTGATCCCACAGACAAATACACAGTCACAATGACTGCAGAACCATCAACGTATATTGTCGTTTTATAGGCCAACCGTCTAGACACACTACTGATGATTCTGCAAATTACATAAACAACACCGGCATCAACGAAAAACATTCCATGAAACGTTAGTGTATGAAATAAGATATAACAAAACTGGATTATCTAGTTTTTTGTGAGTTTATGCGGCTTCAAATCAATTCGATACACCCACACTGATATGTACACGCTATATATGGCAGTTTGTCTCGAAGACTATCGAAAGTAAGTTGAAACGACTTCCTGAAGGCAAAAGGCCAGGTGATGAACTTTATTATAAATGAACAGAAATGTTAGATACCAATCTATTTGTATGTTTCGTATCACACATAACTTACTACTCTAATTACTCACCGTTATATTAATGCGACAACGTGATGTTCAAGTACGGTTTCACCAAAGCGAAACTATATGTGGACGAAGACGTTGTCAACGGAAATTAGTTTGAAGCAAGAACATGCATGCAAATATTAATCTTACACAATTTGATGAACGAATTGAACTTGCCAGGTGAGAAAACATTCAAAGCAGTTCTGTCACACTGTATCTGTTCATGCCATGAAATGATAGAGTATCAAGTATAAAGATGCATCCTATAAAAACGAAGAACAAGTTTACAACAGTAAAATCGACAAAACCAAAAGTAGAGTCCATTTCACGTTTCAGACAATATCATGAGCAGATGTTTATGGATCACTATCAAACAGCGATGATACCAGTGCCCCGGTACATCCTGTCCCACCGGTGGCACCCGTCACAAACACATGTGGAGGCAAGTCAATTGTTCACCTGAAAAAACACGCAGAAATATGGAACAAGTCAAAACAGGGAACTGCATCGGACATCATTTTTGTCACTGATTCGTCAAATCTGAAAAATGCCATAATAGTTAACAATGTCAGACTCACAGGAAAACAAATTCTACAAAACATTACTATGTAAACGTGTACAGTAATGTTAAAGATGCACTATCTATTACTCACAAAATGACTTAATCGTTAATCAAATGAACAGGTCCAATCTGTCTTATCCATACTGGTTGCAAGAGTCAAGACGATAGAGAAACTTGATCGAGTCACTGATCGAGTACTGTCGCAAGGGTCCTGGTTAATCCTCTTTAAGTTCACTGACTGAACTGTGTGATGATTGTTATTACCAGAAGCTTGTTTTGCTAGGCCATGCTGTTCGCGGACAGCTGACTCTGTTAACATGTGTCTCTAACCTTATTTGTGGAGACTTGACCATGTACTGATTGATGTGGTTTCGTTTTGCAGCAAGGGGTTAAGCAGGGTGCACTCTTCAGTGTACATTTCTTACCTAATCAGTCACAGAATACAAGACTGTCGACACGTGATAACAGGCATACGGTGAAGATGTTTAAATCAGTGTCAGATTACAAGCTGAAAGAACGCACTCGTGGAGTAATCATTAAAGAAAGTCGAAACTCACAATACCAATTTGCTTCAGGTATCTAGAAGATCTTACAATGACAAGAGTAATTCAGACAAAACAACTTTTCTGTAAACTTCATTACGTCTCGAATTTAAGACGTTTTGGTGAAGAAATCTTTGTTTGAGGAATTGAATTAAGTTACCAGTAACCATTCTACATTCAGATAAGTTTATAAAAAGCCCAACCTCAACTTGTCTATTTAGAAGATGCTACACATCATGTAATATCTTAACAACAATCATGTGTCTGTGATTCTCAGACAATATCGTTGGTTTCATGCTGTTTTGTGTTCATAATGTGTATGTTTATGCTACATTGCGGCATTTCAAATGCATGATAACCAATTTCCTTTGGGTGTTAAATCATCACAGTGTCGGATAAACTGAGACCCACAGTAATGGTTTGATTGGATCAAAATCAAAGAACTTTTGAATGTGTATACAAGTCTCAAGTGTCCAGACGCATGTCTAGGCTATATTTACATTACCTAAATTCAAATATCAATCATGTGAAAGAAACATGACATTTAGTCTGGCAAGCCAAGGTTTTTCCTCTCAAAACAAAATTTGAAGTTTGATTTTTTCAATGTTGGCTTTTCTCCTACATATAAAGTTTGGATCGTTATTTAAGTAAACCGATTGCACTTCTTTAATTATCTGAAAATTCCAAGGAAAAAGGTTAAAAAAGTACAACAATTTGGATTTGACGCCACTTTGAACTCTGATTCGGTTTACGCCGTGACGAGGCCAGTGGACACGATTTGTTTGTTTGTTTGTTTGTTTATTTGTTTGTTGTTTAACGCCGCACTCAGCAATATTCCAGCTATATGACGGCGGTCTGTAAGTATTCGAGGCTGAACAAGACAATCCAGTGATCGACAACATGAGGATCGATCCACGCAATTTGGATCGATGACATGCATCAACCAAGTCAGCGAGCCTGACCACCCGATCCCGTCGCCTCTTACGACAAGCATAGTCGCCTTTTACGGCAAGCATGGGTTGCTGAAGACCTGTTCTACCCCGGATCTTCATCAATGAACACGAGCATGAATACTGATCACCATCACAACCGGGATGATGCAGATATTCGAATCTACATCCAGGAGATCCTGATAGCTAAGGAACGCAATTCACAACATCGAGTTTAGCAAATGGCTTGTTGACTTACTGAAGTCACTAATAGTTACTGAATTAGTATATGCTAAATCGTAGAATCCACTTTATGTTTGAATATCTGAGTGTATTTATTATACAAATTTTGTTATTACTATAGACATACAAGCGTCTAGCAATTCACATCTATATCTTTCCTTCTGTATGAATGAACATTGTTTAATTGTTCGAAAGGGCACGGGTGGTCATTCATCTAAGGCGTCATATTCCACCGTGTTATAGTTGTGTTCCTTAGCGGTACCTGAATCTATGACTGTGGGTTCCAATACCAAATTATCTTCCAGATGCTGATTCTTTATCTGTCTGCTTCCCCGGCCGCGTCATACCAAAAGACGTTAAAAGATTGTACTTGTTGTTACCCTGCCTGGCGCTCGGCATTAAGGGGCTAAAACAAGGACTGGTCGGCTCGGAGTCAGTATACTGTGCCTAAGTGGGATATTCATGTTAAACTGCGGCACGGTATCTCAATGGGCTAGCACTATAAATCGGCATCAGTCCGGACTAGAACAAGCAGCGACACACACACGTGCATGCACGTCGCTATATAAGTGCAATAATCTTGGACGCGACGTTAAACCCCATTTCACCTGACCTTATCTGCCTGCGTCAATTTAAGGTCTCCTACTATAATAAGCTGACACACCGTGATATTACTGATATTCTGTTAAAAGCAGTGTTATACCAAACTCATTCACTCAACTTCTCGAGAAAATTATGTTAGTATTGTTACTTTTCCCCGTATTTGTTTTGATGTTTGGTCCTTTTTTATCATGCATATTCGTCGTTGTATTTTTGGTTCGGGGATCTGGATACACTTCGCGCACAAGTTTTAAAATACAATCTGGGATCCCTTTCCCGTTTTGTCCACACAAATCCTTCATCTGCTGCGACGTTTTATATCCGTTTCTTCAAGTCTGAGTATCTACGATCTCTCCAAACACCTTGTCTAATTATCTCAGCCCAGAAGCACTGTGTTCGAATCGACGAATTTTTGCAACATGGTGGCCGCACCATTCCCCACCTGCGATTGTCTGTGCCGTGTCACGCATGGTTGACAAAAGAAGGGTGAACATACATATTCGGGGCGGTCGGGTAGCCCAGTGGTTAAAGCGTTCGCTCGTTACGCCGAAGATCCGGGTTCGATTTCCCACATGGGTACTTTGTGTGTCGACCGCCGTGATATTGCCGGAATATTGCTAAAACCGGCGTAAAACCATTCTCACTCAAATACATATTCGGCTTCATCTGGTTTCACAATGAAATCTCGCTGTGATACTGATTTACTAATCCCAAGAATCGGCACTGATTTTGTCAAAGTTTCTGATGCGCTTGCAAGGGCGGGAAGAGAGGCGCCATCTTGGCGATTCGAGTTGTCAATCGGAATGATGTCATTTTGAATTGAAACTTTCTCCACGATAAAGTCACCAATGTCATCATCGAAATGACCACAGGCTCGCTGATCATCTCGAACAACTCTCCGTCAAATTAGGCGTCACATGAAATTTTGTTGTTGTTCATATTGAAGACAAGTGAAATTGCAAAGTTCGTGACATATGCGCTCGTGGGGCGAGGTTGCTTGGAGATCGCGTGGTCAGAAAGGGCAAAAACAAAAGGTTTTAGAAAGCAATAAAAGAAATCCGCAGTGCAATCCAAAAGTACCATGTATAGAATTTTTTAATCATAATATTCACAAAAACATTCCTTTTCTAAAAATGCAAAATAATTTATTAATTCATCCCAAGGTCGAACACCTGATCACGTGGGTTGGTATTTGGAAGCAATCTTGTGATTCGCCGTGAATGAGTCTGTGCGTATTACATTGTTGAAATCAACTGACCATGAAGATTGTTGAAGCATTGACATTATGGCAGATGCTCGTCATGGATGGAAAAAAATGCATCTGAGAGAAACATTGTTGCTTTGAGCTTCGAGAGCAAACATGTGTTCATGCCGAAGTAGTTTATAAGAGAGGATGATCTGTGTAGCCAACGACCTGAATAAACTTGTTGAAAATAATGTTGAAATCCATGTTCACGCACATGACAGAATTAATGTGAACAAATATTTATCTTAACATTGTTTCGAAGTATCTGAGGCTGTCCGTATTTTATCCTCATCCCGACGCGAAATAATATAAAGTTTTCGTGTCTCAATTTTTCCTGCCGCTGTGGAAAATTGCGCTCCGATCTAATATAGAAATAGCACAAGATCTACCATTGCACCGTCTTAAAAGAAGCAGGTCAGCTTTATCTGTCTTCAGTTTTTTATTAAAAATTCGCTTCCGTAGCAATGCGACTCGGTCTACATCATAAACTAATTCATAGACTAGATACTTGTACCAAGTGTTTACACTTTTTTTTAAATATCATCAAAGACATTTTTTATTAAGTAATGTATTTTATTTCGTCCCCTCGCTCTCTAGTAAGTTGAGGCTTGAGGGGAGAAACACATGCAAAAATTATGGATGATATCATACAAATTGTATGACATTCAACAGGGAATCTGGGTTACTGGGACCTGCCAAGTTTCACGGATTGAATGACTTCGGCTTGAGGAGCTTTCGGACAAGTGTGACTTTGGCAAAACAGATTGCTACTTGGCAATGCAAACATGCGACGGAAACGACAAAAAACTACTTTCATCCTTTGAAAATATTTTTTACTGTTACCAAGTTGTTTTTTTACACGATCATCCAGATTCCAGATGAAGGCAAAACGAACACAAAGAAAAATAAACACTGTTAAAATCACCGATTGCCGTATATATTGTGAGAAATGCTATTCATAAACTGCAAATATACCGTACACCACAGGATTAGGATTGGTGCCGTGATAAATATTATGTTTTTTATTCGATTACACTGCTCTTATTCATCACGACAATTTTAACGAATTTCGTTCTCGTCAAGAGAATAGGGCTGAACGATAATTAGTGTTTTGGACTGTGTTGGATAAATCATGGACATTCCAAAGTATCATTTTATGAAGGTGTGAAGACGACTTGGCAGGTCGGTTTTGAAACCCAAGACCTACGCGTTTGTTGAAAAGTCTTGGAATCGTTTGATTGATATTTATTACCATTAAAATTTACGTCCTTGTCGAACGGCCCATGTCACCTGTTTACGCATTAACCAATGAAACTTGTGTGTTAGCATGACGTCATATTAACCTGTCAGATCATTCGTATAAGCTCCGCCCACTCAGAATGCGTTAGTTCCTACCGCAGATGCCCCTTTAAGACAGAGGAGCGAAAATTGTTCTTCAATTCGCCACTAAAATTTCTGCGATCAACAAAAATGTAAAACATGATATACTCTTTGATCTAAACTACTTCACGTCAGAAATACGTTATATATATACGCCCATATATCAGTCTTTTTTATTAACAATTGCCCAACGACTCATCCTATTGATATTGGAAATCGTTACCTCTAATTACAATCGTAAACCGTCCACAGTTTATCACAAACGAGACTCTTATGTCTGTCTTACTCTAGCTGCGAAACATAACGTCTCGTAATGGTGTTAGTGCCTTACCCCTGAACAGTAAAACCATCATTACAACGACAACGGGGAGAATCTAAATCAGGATTACTACCTATAATCATGCTTAGAATGCCAATGGCGGCACATAGGGGTCATTTCCATCAGTAAACAATCTGCGTTATTGCAGTATTAAAATGTGCGGTGTTGAACCTAAGTGAATACGTTTTACTTCAGCACCCTGTACGTATTTCTTAATGCCTGCATTTGTATGAAATCGACTGTTCAAATTTCTCTTGAATTCCTTTGTTGTGTAAATCTGCTGACGTCCTTTCTTGTAATATATTTCACGTGCATAGTCCCTGCATGTATATGAATGAAACTAAGGAAAAGCTATTCAAAACCGCTGTTTCTCCTGTATCGTCGGGATCAGAGCCAGACACATTTCCCACTACCTTGATAATGTGGATTTTACGTTAAGCTGTTTAAGAGCCTCTCATAAAAAAACAGGGACGATGCTGCCTGTGCATGGCGTATTTGCATGTACGCTGTTACCTTCGGGGTGAACCACGTAAAGAAAAGAGGTTAAACATGATTGATGTGATTAGTTTTTAGAGACTGTTGATCGCTGGTGTTGACGTTTTACTTCTACTTGAATTTGGTCGATGTTTCTGCTGGTGGACTGACGTTTCCGAGTAGCATCATAAGCTCAGAAGCATTTATCAATTATTCTGAGTCAAAAACAAAAGAAATGTTTGGGCCAAGACAATATGAAACTGTACCCCACACCGCCACCCCACCCCAACCCCCACCCCACGAAACTCCCACCCCCCACCCCGCCCAATTGTGTAGCAAAACGACCAGATTTGAATTCTTTCTTTACTTATAAAAAGCGAAATCCCCTCACTTGTTCACAGCAGACGTAATTCAAAATTGACACATCGCTTTTGGTTAACTTTCAACAATATCTGTAAATGCGTTTTATCGTGTCACTGTTTCGTCGATCACTTTGCTGTTTGGTTTGTTTACAGATCGACGTCGCGTGCTGTTGTGTAGCAACAAACTCTTACTTTTCAATGCAAATGTTATGTGACGGGTGTTACCGGTAGGGTCGGTGATCCTTACCTTTTCGCAAATACCTAGTGTCATCACTGATTTTCGGTGATCCGTCAATATCATTTTCCGGGCTGTTTTGCCTGTTACGCACAGAGAGGTCTGTTTTGCCTGTTACGCCCAGAGAGGACTGTTTTGCCTGTTACCAACAGAGAGGTCTGTTTTGCCTGTTACGCCCAGAGAGGTCTGTTTTGCCTGTTACGCCCAGAGAGGTCTGTTTTGCCTGTTACGCCAAGAGAGGTCTGTTTTGCCTGTTACGCACAGAGAGGTCTGTTTTGCCTGTTACGCCCAGAGAGGTCTGTTTTGCCTGTTACGCCCAGAGAGGTCTGTTTTGCCTGTTACGCCTAGAGAGGTCTGTTTTGCCTGTTACGCACAGAGAGGTCTGTTTTGCCTGTTACGCCCAGAGAGGTCTGTTTTGCCTGTTACGCACAGAGAGGTTTGTTTTGCCTGTTACGCACAGAGAGGTCTGTTTTGCCTGTTACGCACAGAGAGGTCTGTTTTGCCTGTTACGCCAAGAGAGGGCTGTTTTGCCTGTTACGCCCAGAGAGGGTTGTTTTGCCTGTTACGCCAAGAGAGGTCTGTTTTGCCTGTTACGCCCAGAGAGGGCTGTTTTGCCTGTTACGCCCAGAGAGGGCTGTTTTGCCTGTTACGCCCAGAGAGGTCTGTTTTGCCTGTTACGCACAGAGAGGTCTGTTTTGCCTGCTACGCCCAGAGAGGTCAGTTTTGCCTGTTACGCACAGAGAGGGCTGTTTTGCCTGTTACGCACAGAGAGGTCTGTTTTGCCTGTTACGCACAGAGAGGGCTGTTTTGCCTGTTACGCACAGAGAGGTCTGTTTTGCCTGTTACGCCAAGAGAGGTCTGTTTTGCCTGTTACGCCCAGAGAGGGCTGTTTTACCTGTTACGCACAGAGAGGGCTGTTTTGCCTGTTACGCCCAGAGAGGGCTGTTTTGCCTGCTACGCCAAGAGAGGTCTGTTTTGCCTGTTACCAACAGAGTGGTCTGTTTTGCCTGTTACGCACAGAGAGGTATGTTTTGCCTGTTACGCCAAGAGAGGTCTGTTTTGCCTGTTACGCACAGAGAGGTATGTTTTGCCTGTTACACCCAGAGAGGTCTGTTTTCCCTGTTACGCCCAGAGAGATCTGTTTTGCCTGCTACGCCCAGAGAGAACTGTTTTGCCTGTTACGCCCAGAGAGGTCTGTTTTGCCTGTTACGCCCAGAGAGGTCTGTTTTGCCTGTTACGCACAGAGAGGTCTGTTTTGCCTGTTACGCCAAGAGAGGTCTGTTTTGCCTGTTACGCCCAGAGAGGTCTGTTTTGCCTGTTACGCCCAGAGAGGTCTGTTTTGCCTGTTACGCCCAGAGAGGGCTGTTTTGCCTGTTACGCCCAGAGAGGTCTGTTTTGCCTGTTACGCTCAGAGAGGTCTGTTTTGCCTGTTACGCCCAGAGAGGTCTGTTTTGCCTGTTACGCCCAGAGAGGTCTGTTTTGCCTGTTACGCCCAGAGAGGTCTGTTTCGCCTGTTACGCACAGAGAGGTCTGTTTTGCCTGTTACGCCCAGAGAGGGCTGTTTTGCCTGTTACGCCCAGAGAGGTCTGTTTTGCCTGTTACGCCAAGAGAGGGCTGTTTTGCCTGTTACGCACAGAGAGGTCTGTTTTGCCTGTTACGCCAAGAGAGGTCTGTTTTGCCTGTTACGCACAGAGAGGGCTGTTTTGCCTGTTACGCACAGAGAGGTCTGTTTTGCCTGTTACGCCCAGAGAGGGCTGTTTTGCCTGTTACGCCCAGAGAGGTCTGTTTTGCCTGTTACGCCAAGAGAGGGCTGTTTTGCCTGTTACCAACAGAGAGGGCTGTTTTGCCTGTTACACCCAGAGAGGTCTGTTTTGCCTGTTACGCCCAGAGAGGGCTGTTTTGCCTGTTACGCACAGAGAGGTCTGTTTTGCCTGTTACGCCCAGAGAGGGCTGTTTTGCCTGTTACGCACAGAGAGGTCTGTTTTGCCTGTTACGCCCAGAGAGGTCTGTTTTGCCTGTTACGCCCAGAGAGGTCTGTTTTGCCTGTTACGCCCAGAGAGGTCTGTTTTGCCTGTTACGCCCAGAGAGGGCTGTTTTGCCGGTTACGCCCAGAGAGGTCTGTTTTGCCTGTTACGCCCAGAGAGGGCTGTTTTGCCTGTTACGCCCAGAGAGGTCTGTTTTGCCTGTTACGCACAGAGAGGTCTGTTTTGCCTGCTACGCCCAGAGAGGTCTGTTTTGCCTGCTACGCCCAGAGAGGTCTGTTTTGGTGATGAAAGAGACTGGTTGTTCTCTGGCGATGACGTTTTTTATTTCAATAACGGGAAGAGTCAAGAAGTATCAAGAGTTGATGGATCATTTAAGGTCACTTA
Organism: Haliotis rufescens; assembly: GCF_023055435.1. NCBI lineage: Eukaryota > Metazoa > Mollusca > Gastropoda > Lepetellida > Haliotidae > Haliotis > Haliotis rufescens. The sequence continues at coordinate 7,110,367 of NW_025964001.1, read as the reverse complement.
AACAAAACGTATGTAGTGGGCGTCGCCAAGCGTCCGTTCGCCAGTCATTTGTAATTTGTTTAAATTCGACATCTCTGAAACCATAACGCCCAACATACTCAAACGTTGCAAGGACGATTGTAGCAATGACGTCTCCGAAACGTGCTCACATAATTACCAATACGAATTACACATGACCAACAAGGTAAGCCATATTGAAAATATAATTATTATTATGCCATTACGTTGAAATACATAATACACTTTTACCATATTCTGATATCTTTTACCTGCAACGACCTATCATTAATAAGCATTCACCCTGATTTGTTGTGTTAAAACATTAAATATTCTCTATCCCAATTGTATCGAAATCCATAATATTTGGAATCACATACACTTATATCGTCAAAGGTGTAAACCAGAGGTGTAAACCAAAGGTGTAAACCAAAGATGTAAACCAATGCCAAACGTGTAAGCCAAACCATGAAATGAATTTAACCATGCTCAAACGAGTAACGTCATACAAGAGGAAACAAAGAATGTTGATTTGTGTAAAAACATTCATATATTCTGACGGATACAGATAGACGTAATATTCTTTTCCGTTCATATATCACCATATTCCTATATTATATTTTTAATCTTCATAAATGAATGAACTTAGCATTTAACTAACAATTGTTACTGTTCGCATGTATCGGGAACTGTCGAATCCATCAAAATAGATATGGATTGTTGAAACCTAAAACGCCAACAATCCCATTTGTTCACATTATAATACATTGAAACTATTTAAATCCGAGTACTTACTTGTAACTCTGCTAAAGCTTAATTGACACATGATGCGTCAAATAACGGGACATTTATCAATCCACTACAAGGACATATTGAATAGGTAGTCACTGCTTCAGTCTTCGGGGGGCACGGGTGGCCCAGTCGTCTAAGGCGCCGCGATTCGCTGTGCAGAGTTGCGTCCCTTGGGCGCGCCAGAAACCTATGATTGAGGGTTCGAATCCCGGTTCGCCCCGGTTATGTTTCTAGGTTTGTCAGCACCATACCCGTGCTCGTGGGTTTCACCGAAGTGGTAAACGTCTTAGACCTGCATCACTTCGGGCTTTCCTCCCACATTAAGCTGACACGCCGCGATATAACTGTAATACTGTTAAAAGCGGCGTTAAACCCAACTCACTCACTCACTCACTCTTCAGTGTTGGTATCGCGACGAGTCAAACAAGCAGAAAATAGAGGAGCTTTTCAAAGCACAGTTATTTCCATGTCAATTTTCAAACAAGGAATCTAGCTACAGTATACGTTAGTTGGGATTAAATGGGGATGTTTAAGTGTCAACGTCCGTCAGAATACCCTCCTCCTACACAGTGTGTTTGACTCGATAAGAGATTGAAATAATTGAAGTATATTTCATCGTTGTTCGAAGTTGCCATCGTCGAGGAGACGCCTGTTCCCTTAAAACCACGCAACAAAGGCATTGAACGAGATATCATTAGCCACACGCCGTTTAACATCTGTATCATGTTCAGTTTGCCTTTGATGATATACTCGCATTGGATCTAGTCGCCGCTGTCGCCTCTATAAAAGGAGTAACTGTGCTTGTAAGTAGTAAAGGTGATGTATTTTGGAGAGGTTGTTGAGTTTTGCGACGTCCTGTTGATCATTTTCTCAAATTATATCTATTTATCCAACGAGAAGAGGAACTGTGGACGAGCCAATGATGGTCAGTAAATGCTTATTCTGTAACGTCAGCCACCTTTTACGACATTCAACCCGCATGCTTCCCACAATGAAACCTATATTGCCGGTATACAGATGATCATGTGAGTGGGTAGGCATTCGTTTAATACCTTGATAGGCTTGTAACAAGGTACTGGAGGCGCTGTGTGGGGTCACGGGAAATGTCGTAAATCTTTGTTTGTTTGCTGCTTTGTAGGCGATGAAAACGTTTCCCTTTGTTCATGACGTATTTTCCTTTGCATTATGAGTGTAAGGATGGGCATATATCGATTTCCAGGTTTGAGTGGGTCAGAAGGGCGGACTAGGAATTACATTAAGGAACCCCTATATTTTTGCAGGTACGTCTTGTATATAACATCGCTTTGAACCCGTTTATGCTACGCTCATGTACAAGATCGCTTATCAGCTATACAGCCGTTGTATGAACCAGATGGACAAGTGTTCCTCTGCAGCGATGACGTCTATTGTCGTATATTTTGGATATGAGGGGATGGGTATTTATTACCTGTTTGAAGTTGTTTACAGAAATCAACCAAATCTCACTTAAGATGTACATGGTGTACTTATCTAACTTCACCACTGGTTGATATTAATAAAGTATCTTTAAGCAATGCATCTTAAATATAAAAAAAATTAAAAAAATGTATGACTATACAACACTTAAATTCTTTTTAAAATTTAATTTGGTTGTTATTGCAACCTTTGCCTTATGATCATTTAGGTATATATTGACGTATTATACACAGTCGAACATCTCTTTTAGTCTGAAAGTATCTTCCAATGGTCAACTTTCCCGTTATGTCGAGCAATATTTCAGCAGCTCCAGCCTTTGGTGTCTACATTTCACAAGTGTTGAGGGGCAGTTGAGTGTGCTCTGTCCACGAAGATTTCAAAGAGCGTTACTGTTGCTCAGAAGTTATTAGATTAGGGTTGCTGCATTTAAGGCGCCAGTAAAGCTTTCCAAATCTAGGGACATACAGATGTCTCATGAATTCCCTGTTTTGATAAGTGAACGCTTCGCTTGTCTTTGCATGTGTGTTTGTGACGGGTGCAACTGGTGGGGCAAGACACGTTCACCTTTTCGTTAACACCTGGTAGCTATTTGATGGTGATTCATAAACTTTGATTCGAAAATTGACTCTGATTTTATCAGATTTGTTGTGATTATAAATAGAGTTTATACTCTAATCAGGATATGCTTTGTCAGTAAATTTCATTTTTGTGTGAAACAAATACGAATGTCAATTCCCCTAAGAATGTGATTGAATGTTAGCGCGGAGTGAGCATTCAAGCCATATATTGATTTACGCTCAATGTTATTCTAGTGTTGAGAATTGATAACTGTCCTTTGCAAAAGAAGGACCTTGGGCCTGTACATGTTGACCTTAGTTGTTGAAACATCCTCACTTTCTGAATCCTGAATTCAAGATGCAACGTGCGTGACTCTCTGGTGTTTCTCTTCCTTAAGCTTTTCCCCTGATGCCATGGCAATTGGTTTGAAGACTGAAACGGAGAGTAGAGTTGTGTATAGTGTGTGTGCATTGCTCCGTCGAATTTAGAGTGATTGGTTGACTTGATATTCATACAGGCCATAACAACACCTTCTTTGTGATGGTGTGTTCTGAGACATTAACTATCCCCTGATACAAGTGTGGTAGTCCAGTGATTGTGTCCCCTAGACGTGTCAGGATCCGTTGGATTCTAATCACTGCTGCATATTCGCCACGAAATTGATGCTTAACAAGCATCTACGACCTGCATGTGTTGCTTTTTTTCTTCCCAAATAAGCAAACACACCGTGGTACGGATAGGAGTAACTAGACTATGGAAACGAGGTTTTCAAATAGGGTTCGAGTTCAAGCTCAGAGTTGTGTTTAACGCCGCTTTTAACAGTATTACAGTTATATCACGGCGTGTCAGCTTAATGTGGGAGGAAAGCCCGAAGTGATGCAGGTCTAAGACGTTTACCACTTCGGTGAAACCCACGAGCACGGGTATGGTGCTGACAAACCAAGAAACATAATCGGGGCGAACCGGGATTCGTACCCACAATCATAGGTTTCTGGTGTGCCCAAAGGACGCAACTCTGCACAGCGAATCGCGGCGCCTTAGACGACTTAGGCCACCCGTGCCCCCGAAGGAATTTACGGATGTCAACTTCTGTATTATGAGGAACACAACGTTTCGGAGTAGATACTTACTCCTTCATCAGGTGAATGAATACTTTGAAGCAGAGAACATATACTGACCGCCAAAGGAAACGCGAAGAAACTCAAACCATAGAAACATATAGAGAAGTATGTACGTTAAGAAGAGATGTTTCCAATGTGTACCAATTAAAGACAAAACTAACAATCAGCCAAGTGTTACCACAGAGTGACTTTGTTCTTATCACGATATGCTGCACGTGATTTCCAAACTTACACGTTAATCCTGCACGAGGCAAATGGTGCATCCGGAGTCATGGATCTATGACGTCACATGTGATGCGATCAAGAGCGTTTGTGCATCGAACCAATTAATATCTCTTGAATATGAGTTAGTCTTCATATATTAACCAACATGTATGGTATTCTGTGTCTCTGTGTGTCTATCTGTGTGTCTACCTGTAAGAACAACAAAAATAATAAGATAACAAAGGCGGAAACTTAACAAGGGAAGCCAACAGATAATTGGCGCTGATGGGTGATTAGCAATGGACAAATGTAAGCCAACACTTATCAGTTAATTAGCGCTGATAGGTGATAGCGATGGACGACTGGAGGCAAGGACTTACCTTATCATTAGCAGGTTATAGGCAATGGACGATGGGCAAACGGGAGGCGGGGGTGTATATTCTAAGTTTCAGTTTACAGTAATTTCCAACAGGAAATAAACAACAACTAATAGCATATCCAATGGCATATTTGATGTTTGATTTGATCATTAGCCACAAACCCAAGTTACTGACAGAGATCAGCAAGAGGTTTTAAGGAGAGTGAATCAGCGTTCCTATGAATAGTTTGATGTTCCACAAATGTCAAAGAGCATAAACGTAATTGGATACACATGTATATAGGTACTCTTTCCTTGCTGAAACATTATACTTGCAGTTGCTGATATGGATGTGTCGTATTACAAAATGGTATATTTACCGTGCGAGATTCACATAAAGTTACTACCCATGGGAACATTTCAATTGACTTATCCGCGTCTATCATACGATTGTTGTAATGAAGTGCAGGTATGTAGTTTATCAGAAAAAAGGTATGTTTGTTTGTTTGTTTGTTTGTTTGTTTGTTTGTTTGTTTGTTTTGGGTTGTTTAACGCCGCACTCAGAAATATTCCAGCTATATGATCAGCGGTCTGTAAATAATTGAGACTGGACCAGACAATCCAGAGATTGACATCATGAGCATCGACCCACGCATTTGGGATGCGATGAAATGCATCAACCAAGTCAGCGAGCCTGACCACCCGATCCCGTTAGTCGCCTCTTACGACAAGCATAGTCGCTCTTTACGGCAAGCATGGGTTGCTGAAGACCTATTCTATCCCCGATCTTCACGGTCATATTGCATAACATGATGCTAACGCCCCGAATTGCCATAGTTAGATTGCGAAAACGGTTGTTCCAGCGACAATGTATCATACCCTTTGTTGTGTGTACGTCAGGTGTTTGAAGGTGTCAATTGAATACCTTTCTTTTGTTAATGTCTGGTGTCTTGGAGTGAGGTGGCATATAACTCTTTTAATAGAACCATGTTGTTTTTTCGTCCCTTTTGCAGCCAAGGATTGTCAGCAAAAATCAAGATAACACAAGGCCACCACCAGTGTGTATAATAGACTGGGATATATCTCTGTATATAATTAAAATAATATATGATATTATTTAACCCCAGATATGATTTATTTTTCGTCAGTGGAGTGTTCCGGGTGCATTATACTGTTTTATTGTATAGCATGTAAGCCGTTGAAATATAATGGAACTGTGACACCACTTGTGACAGCAATCTATGGAACAGTATATGTGTATACATGAACATCTGTGACAGCAATCGACGGAACAGTATATGTGTATACATGAACATATGTGACAACAATTTACGGAACAGTAAATGTGCATACATGAACATCTGTGACAGCAGCATATGGAACAGTATATGTGTATACATGAACATTTGTGACAGCAGCATATGGAACAGTACATGTGTATACATGAATATCTGTGACAGCAGCATATGGAACAGTATATGTGTATACATGAACATCTGTGACAGCAGCATATGGAACAGTACATGTGTATACATGAACATCTGTGACAGCAGCATATGGAACAGTACATGTGTATACATGAACATCTGTGACAGCAGCATATGGAACAGTACATGTGTATACATGAACATCTGTGACAGCAGCATATGGAACAGTATATGTGTATACATGAACATCTGTGACAGCAGCATATGGAACAGTATATGTGTATACATGAACATCTGTGACAGCAGCATATGGAACAGTACATGTGTATACATGAACATATGTGACAGCAGCATATGGAACAGTACATGTGTATACATGAACATCTGTGACAGCAGCATATGGAACAGTACATGTGTATACATGAACATCTGTGACAGCAGCATATGGAACAGTACATGTGTATACATGAACAACTGTGACAGCAGCATATGGAACAGTATATGTGTATACATGAACATCTGTGACAGCAGCATATGGAACAGTACATGTGTATACATGAACATCTGTGACAGCAGCATATGGAACAGTACATGTGTATACATGAACATCTGTGACAGCAGCATATGGAATTGTAAATGTGTATACATGAACATCTGTGACAGCATCATATGGAACAGTACATGTGTATACATGAACATTTGTGACAGCAGCATATGAAACAGTACATGTTTATACATGAACATCTGTGACAGCAGCATATGGAACAGTACATGTGTATACATGAACATCTGTGACAACAGCATATGGAACAGTACATGTGTATACATGAACATCTGTGACAGCAGCTTATGGAACAGTACATGTGTATACATAAACATCTGTGTTTGAAAACCCGCATTCGCTTTGTGTCGCCTAGCGTAAGATGATAATATTGTATGCTTAAACAAGCAGCGCCTCACACACAAAACGCCTACATAAAATATTATGTCTATTCGTCACAAAACCAATCCCATCATTCTGGATGAAAGTAAGGTGTCGGGATGAAGATTTCACACATGTTCACCTGAATGAGTACATGGTAACCGCAACTGTGTGAGTGACATCTTACTAACGAGATAATCTCAGCTTTAGTCAGGCATGAGCAAAGTTTATGAAAATGACGAGGAAGAAATCCTACATGGAAATGCACATGTATATACGGTAGCACAATGACAATTTATTGGGTCGTCAATATGTCGACGCAAGCTTTTTACCGACCGACAGTGATCATGACAATTTCCAGGAAGAAGCCCTGTCTACCTTACAATCTATTTACTTTGTCCCAAAGATTGGCCGAGTTATTTTTCTGTCAGTTTTTTACACGTCTAGACACTGAAGATCAAGGAGTCAGTGTCAGTGTTTGCTGTTTTAATCCAATCGACCATCTCGTTAATGACGAGGAGAATCCATATTAGAGCCAAATTGTCGGCGCCACTGTCAACGGACACAACACACCGATAGAAGCGGAATGTGCTTACCTTGCTTCATACAATACAATATATTGTCTTCAGAAACAAGAACGTTATCTGACGGTAGACGTATTCAGTGACATCAAAACATAGCGCCAATCAAGGGCTGCCTCCTGTTTTAAGAATAAGCCTAGTGAAGCAAGTAAGTCATAAGTGAGAGCTTTCTCATCTGATTACTGGATCCTCGTTGATGAGCAGCCAGAAATAAAACATAATGCAGCATTGTCGAGCCAACGCCTAACCGTACACTGAATCCCACTGAATTACTGCATGTAATCGGATTAGAATGTTATTTGTTGGTGCAAAATGCTGTTTTGTTTGAGTGTTTAGTTAATCAGTTCTTTATTTGAGGAAGGATTCATCAATGCGTACATGGTCTGGTGTAGACAGAGAAGTTATAGAATCAGGCGTATCTTTTCGAGTAGCAAGGCCCTATATGTTCCCAACCTACAACCCTATACTTCACACCAACCCACCTCTAGCTCATACCTTATACTCCAGAATCACACACCTAACACACACCCTATACTCTAGAATCACACATCTCACACACACCCCATACTGCACACACACACATCACACACATACCCTTTACTCCACACACACACTCTATACTCCACACACACACACACACCCTATACTCCACACACACACATATCACACACACACTATACTCCACACCCACACATATCACACACACACTATACTCCATACCCATACATATCACACACACACTATACTTCACACCCACACATATCACACACATATCACGCACATATCACACACACCCTATACTCAACACCCACACCGGGAGGTCAGGGATAGAGTAGGTCCCCATTACCTTTCGTTTGTGTTCTTGCTGACAACCATTGGTTTCATTGGAACAGACTAGAATACTTACATGCCACCGTTTTATAACTATTATATTAACACACACATACACACACACACCTTATACTCTACACCCAAACACCTCACACCCTATACCCCCCCCCCCCCCCCCCCACACACACACACACACACGCACACTATACTCAACACCCACACATATCACACACACAGTATACTCCACACACACACAATCACATACACCCTATAATCCACACCCACACATATCGCGCACACACTATTCTCCACACACACATATCACACACCCTATACTTCACACCCACACATATCACACACACACACACTATACTCCACACACACACACACACACACACACACACGCACGCACACTATACTCCACACACACACATATCACACACACGCTATACTCCACACACACATATCACACACAAACTATACTACACACCTACACATATCACTCACACACTATACTCCACGCACACACTATACTACACACCCACACATATCACACCCGCACTATACTCCACACCCACACATATCACACACACACTATACTCCACGCACACACTATACTACACACCCACACATATCACACCCACACTATACTACACACACACACATATCACACCCACACTATACTACACACACACACATATCACACCCACACTATACTACACACCCACACATATCACACACACACTATACTTCACACCCACACATATCACACACACACTATACTGCACACACACACACCGGGAGGTCAGGGATAGAGTAGGTCCCCGTTACCTTTCGTTTGTGTTCTTGCTGACAACCATTGGAACAAACTAGAATACTTACATGCCCCCGTTTTATAACTATTATATCGCTGACTGCGTGAAGGCAGGGTGATTATACGCCAGAATTTGGACACTGGTTGAAGATCGGACACTTCAACAAGGAATGCTGTTCGAAATAAGTGCCTAAAAACACCTGGTGTTTCGTTGTTTCGGAGGGAATACCGACAATGTTTATCTTTTTTACATTCGGATGAACCTGTTCAATTGTATATCACCCTTTAACTATTTATATCTCAAGGATTTATATGAAATTTAAGATATGTTTTATATAACCTTAACGTGAACACTGCAGAATGCTATCGGATGCTTACACATTTCAAACGTACACCGATCTCATATCAGTGGTAGTGATGTAGAACGGTCTTATATCAGTGATAGTAAAGTACAGTGGTGTATATCAGCGACAGTAAAAGATGGGTTTCTCGGGTGGTCTGCAAGCGGCCCCAACACTTTGAAAGATCAACACTTATGTGCAGTGGCAGAACATTCTCATCACTCCCTGCATATGTTATCTCCATCTACCTACAGACTAAAAACGTTTATAAAGTAAGTCTTCAGGCGTGGCTCGTTGATTCCTTCAAGCGCAGTTAACTGCTTGAGTCGTGTGTATCATAGCACCGCTGAATAAACACTATAGACTATAAAGGGTTGTAACTGGTGCTTACAATACCCCACCAGGCGTGAGGCTCTGTTAAGGTGAAGAGACTGGTAGGCTTCGCAAATCACCCGCGTGTCCAGCTGATCGCTTTACGAGAGAGCGGTTGCTTCGATCGCTGCTGAGTCTCATCCCCACAACACGAACGCGGTTTACAGTGCCAGCCGATGTCAGAATCCCGAGTAATTAGACACCAAGGGTCGACCAATCAGAAGACGTGTTGTTAGCGTGATTGACAAGTGACGATTCTTACCTCGTGTATTTTCCTCGCAACAAGCATAGGATAGCGTTGGTTCGATACGACTTGATTCACATCTGATTCTGTTGTAGGTTCACCTGCGACGTTTCAAAGGCAGTACATGGACTTTCTTTAGACAACTTTAAAGGAAGGTCAACCAGAGTGTCGTCTACATAGACATGGGATACCAAAAGAACAGTTCAATGGACCAGCCTATCGCATCATGATAATACCTCATGTGGAAGAGCCAGAGAAGAACCAGTGATATATAATTCTCATCGGATTACAGATAGGAGTAGCTCTTTATCAGTCACCTGATGCCTGGTAATATATCTTGTGGCTCGTAAATATTTGTGGAGAAGCTATTGTATACATTTATGAGATACTCTTTCTGAAATGTAAATGGAGTTCAGCTTTGTTTCAATAGTTTGTAAAGGTTACTTGTGAATAATTGATCCGTGAATATATTTTCTGGGATATTTAGAAGAAACTGCAGAAGTATAAGATGGCAGGAATTACCTTGAATCCTCCTTTGCCAAGCCACCCTGGCGACATGAATCTAACTTACTTTCTGTCCCCTGGAACGGAAGGAGAGTTGGGGCACAACATGTCTCGTGACTCTGAAACAAATCCTCAATCGGACTACATTGATCAGTGCACAGCTAAGGTTCTTCCTCACCTTGACCTTACACAAATAACGTCAGTGGCGTTAACTATAGTAGTGATATACAGTTTGATCATTTTCCTGGCCGTCACCGGCAACGTCTTAGTAATATGGACAGTGATACGTAACAAATACATGCATACTGTGACCAACTACTACATCGTTAACCTTGCGATATCGGATTTGTTGGTGTCGTCCATTGTCATGCCGTTGAAGTTGATGGAGTACACGGCCCCGTGTGAGTGGCACGTCTTCTCCAGCGACACCCTGTGTTCAGTACTTTCGTATCTTCTCCCTATCTTCGTGTTCACCAGCGTCCTCACCCTTGTTGCCATCTCGTTGGAAAGGTAAGACAGAATATATCATACATTTTTTAAGGTATAACAATGTCTTTAAAATGAATTTGCTGTTCACACCAATCATCCTAATATACAACAAAAACATTTAATATTCCAGTTATATATTTAGGAAACTTGACAATAAATATTGTCATCACAAATATGGATGATTCAGCAAAACAAATCCTTTCTTTTGCATTTCCCCTTTTCATTCATGAAGATCTGCTTGAGAGATAATCGTGTCGGTTAATCAATGATAGTCCACTCAATGTATCAAAAATCAATAAAGACGCAAGTGATTAAGCAGCAACACACGTAAGGAAGCATTGTACATTGCCATGAAAGCAAAGGAATAATTATTTGTAACAAATCTCTCATTAATGTTCTCACGAGACTGCAACGAAGACGCTTACATGAATATATTCAACGAACATCACCGCGCTTTTTGCGTACATGATACGATTTAATATTGACAAGCTCGTGCGTTATTTGCTCTCATATTAATTTGAAATTCGTAACACGGTCGTGGTAAAGTAAACAGGAGCTGATATGCATTTTAGAATGTCAACACATTAAAATATATTCCTCTAACGAAATGTTTGATGAAGCAATTAAACAGCATTTAGTAAATAGTTTTTCACAGATAACAACTGAAAAGAAATAAATGATCAAATTGATTTCTAAGCTTTATGGTTTTTAATGCATGCAATAAGTATTGTTTGAACATTATCAAAATATACATGCATTTCTCTGTATTCGTATTTTCTATGTAAACAAACAAGGTGTGTCTTTTTTCTTGTTTCTTGAAGAGATTCAAACCTCATCCATTAGGTGTACTAAGGATTATTGTAATGAAGGCTATGTTGAGGATGAGTTTCATGTACTTCTCATTTGTAAATATTATCAGTTTCTTAGAAATAGATACCTCCCTATGATTTCAACTATGTACAAAGATGAACAACTAATGAGAAATTTGTTGAACTCCCGCAATGCTAATACAATATCATCTCTGTCAATATTCCTGAAGAAGATTTTTGAAATTAGACGTTAATATTATATGTGAACTTATTATTACCTACACGTGACTGTACAATGTTGATACAAAAATACTAAAATATTGAATAAACTTCTGTCTGTCTGTCTGACTAAGGAATGGTGTTGATACGGAAAGTAGTAAAGAAATCGTAATTTAATGTTACAACATGCATCTCATAGAAACTCTTCAGTGTTTGTAGTGTTACTGGAAAGGAACAAACTACAGCACATGTTGTGACATCCTTTAACGTTCCCCTTGGGTTTGCCTTCACACACGTTATGCAAAAGGATTCAAGAAGTACAGTACAAGACATATTTAGTGACATAACTTTCTTATTATCAGGCTATTAGCATTTTTCAGTTCACTTATTTAGATGTGTTTTTTTCTCTCATTACACTCTCAGCCACTCCTTCACGTCTACTCGGTGCCTACTCCGTGATGGTGGGAATTATCTATCTCGCTCTTTTCCTGCAATTACCAAAGTGTTACGGTGAAGTTAGCAGTCGTAACTGTTGATGTCAGAACAATTTCGTAAGGAGTCGTAAAGGGACCATTAACAATGCACGGTTCTTGAAAATGAAGACATATGCGTTTTTGATAGCTGCTTCTGGGGGTTATTTGTTTATCAAAATGTTTTGACTTTGTTATCGTTGAGGTTGTAAGCAGATGGTTGTGTCGTTTGCATATCCTTTAAGACATATCCTTAACCTGCGGTAAATACATGTGAGTGGCTGTCTATATTTTTTCATATCTAAACCATTGTGTATTACCTTTTTTTAGAAGAGCACCATGTGATCAGTAGATACCATCCTTGTTATATAACAGTTTTATAACATTTATTAGGTTATATAATACAACGGATAGAACGGGTAGCGTGTTCTGGCAACCGTTGGTGTTATATCCAGTGTGGCATCAGAAACAGTGGCGATTTAAGGGTGACACGCTTGTTTTGGCTATGACGATCTCTTTTATCACAGACCAAGTTGCTTTGTATTATAAACGAATACTATATGGTGTAGTTTCACAATGATGTCATTCAAAAGTTACAATCCGGGAATGTCACTAATTCCGAAGTGTTCGGAAGAGACATTACAAAGGTCGCTACATTTTCTCTAGGGATTTCAGTTTAAATAATTCTTATGTGATAACTGACTCCGTGGTTGTAATGTGCTTCAGTTAAGTGGTTCAAGTATTATTGTTGGGGTACATAGAGCCAACACCTATGCAATAAACCAGAATCATGCTAAATGCAATGAACCAGAAGTTCATCCATGAAGTTATATATTTTCTTTTAAACATATATACAGATAAAAACCGATTGTCGCTGATCCCTTAATTCGCCATTCAACCTACTGAATACTGTAAACTACGTGTATAACGACCACGCTTATAACGAACTCATTATATAACGAACTGTTTTTGGTCCAGTGTATTTGCTGTATACATGCTTATAACGAACTACGGTTATAATGTAAAATCATTAGTGGCCTCTTTGAGTTCGTTATAACCGTTGTTTACTGAAGTAGAAAATTTATCTAATAAATGAGTCTGGTTTTAATTCTTCAGGACATGGTTTTGTCGCTTTTAAGTAGTGAAATGTAGACATCAAAGGCTTGAACTGCTGAAATTTGCTCTACTTGAGCTCTAATGTTGAGCATTGGTGTCATACCTTTTATCTTGTGGAGAGTGTTTTGTCACTCTGAATCTGTATGCAGTGATCCAAGTATTGAATAGAGGGTGATTTCACTTATCTCTTTTATTTCTAGTTCAGGTCAGTGGAAGGGAGTTGCCTGTGTGACCATTATTGAAGGATATCAGATACCTGAAGTTTAAGTTAAACGTCTTGGCCAAATTACGTTGTTTTGATCTTGCAAGTCCGAGCAGAAATTTCGATTCATATGCATAAAGAAACAGATCATCAAGGAGGGTAGCACAACAGAAGCCCATGTAGAAGCCTACGCCTTGCCTTAATGTCTTACCCCAAAATGTTATCAATTGGGAAATCAAGCATTTCACATATTGTTTTCTCAGTAAACTTCAGACGAAATCTGCTTTCTTATATGATAATTTGTTAGTATATATATTTTCACCACGATTAGCAACAAGAAATGGATGAAATTAAATGACACTGATATGATAATGACTGATATGATGACCTTCCTCCGAAAGGTTCTGGGTGGGTTCGACTAGGCAGCGCTTCCTTTGAGAAGTCCCATTCGCTGCCTAGGTTGCGTGTAGAGGGCGCAAGGGCTGAGCTGATGATGAGCCTAACCAGCCTGACTGTGCAGGATCACCCAAACCCTCTTTGCTGCTTTTGTCTATGTTAATGTGTACATAAGAAGAAGAACAACAACAAGAACAACAACGATGACAGAAATATGATGAAAAAAACAATACATTAGAGGAGATGGCGTCAATAAACAACAGCGATCCCACCTAAACAGTAGCTGAAGAAATCTAAACGAGAACATGTCATGATCCTTACTGGCTGATGGTATGTGTTATTTGTTTCCTGGTACAGTGACCTTTATGAAAGATAAACCATGCTTTCATTTCCGCTGACACATTCTCTGGCACTAAGTCGAGATTGAGTTGTCATCCTGTGAAGTAAACCCACCTTGCTTTCCACTGATTTAATTCCTCCAGTGCTTCTGAACTTCTGCAATCCATCCAACCCCTTCCGTTGATATAAACAGATTAATCAACAGACAAGAAATGCATCGGAGTATGTAACAATCGCTGTAATATTCAAACATAAGATTCTACATTCTACATGTAACAAAATGCAAGGAGGGTACAGGCTATATTGCTACATGACATTAAATACGGTGTCGTTGCGATAGTATTACACAGCCTAATCTACGGATTTGATGCAATCAAAACGGATTTATTTCTTCAATCACTGCTCTTATGAGATGTGTGGATATTTCACAGAGGATGTCACCACAATAGACAATTTACCATATTGATGTGAGCTTTCAGTGCCATCTGGATGGAGGTATAATTTTCACCGTAGCTTTTTGTTCCAATAATCTGTCAATACCGTGTTTATTATAATTGTATCTAAAAGCATTGTTCATTTTTATCGTATTCTCGAGAAGATAACATCAGGTTGCACATGTAGTAATGGAAGTTTCCCTGACACAACTCATCTAACTTCCTTGTCGAGGCAACAGATAGATGTGCTTAGGCGCATTAGCGCACATCAGCTGACCTCAGATGTGCTAGTAAAACAAATCATGAAAGAGTTTGCGTTTAATTTATTTTAATTAAAATTTTAAGTGAGTTTCTTTGAAGTTTTCTTCACGGCTTGATTAAATATTTTCCGCTCCTCTGTGTAAGTGAATGGACGGATAAACAAATAATATCGAGGTGGAAATGTCTGTCCTAAGACCAGTAATTCTCTCTTCAATGCACTCTCTTTCTTATTCTTAAGATCTTTTTCTTCCTGCTGACACAACATAATTGGATATCACCCGCCATATCAATCAATGTTTATAGTGCATGATACATATACATGTTTATGAGTCTTATCGCTACGTAATGAGTATTTTCTGTGCATCATTGCATAATAAATAAACACTGACACTTTCTGTAAATGTAGCGTTCTACATTGTTCAGTAAAAGCGACATAAAATCTTAAGAAATATCTACAAAAAGCTGAGTCCATTGTACGATTCCGACTATATCATAAGCATGTGTTCACGAATCACTATCAAATAGTGATGATACCATTTGTTCGCGAACAAAGACCTTAATTCAAATGTATTTAGATGATTGTACATAATAATATCTCTGTACATATTCCTTTTCCCTGCGTCGACTGGACACTTGAGAAGACAAATTGATGAATGGTACCCGCCTTATTTTTCATTTAGGTCGCACACCTCACAGATTTTTTCTTTTCTTCGGACACCGGTATATCTACCAGATTCAATGAATACATGTCTCGAAATCTTGATAATACAATTTGAGTTTCTTTTACATTTATCCGACATAGGTTATGTTCTTTATATTGAGAGATTTTCAACATTTTGTAAGGGATACATTTGTACATAAAGACAGAGATCGCTACCACGTTTGCACATATATTTCTTCCAATCTTGTGTAAAAGACAAGAATGCGATTCCACATAACCCTTTGCCACTACAAAACAACATTAAAAAAAAAAATAACAATCACCCCTTACCTACTGTTTCAATCAGATCTGATATCACCTGCCTCCTACCTACTGTCTCATTAAAAGTTGATAGCACTTGCCTCCTAATTGCTGACTCAATACGAACTGATATCACCTGCCTCCTTACTTCTGACTTAACACAAGCTGATAGCACCTGCCTCCTACCTACTGACTCAATACAAGCTGATATCACCTGCCTATAACCTACTGACTCAATACAAGTTGATATCACCTGCCTCCTACCTTCTGACTTAACACAAGCTGATATCACCTGCCTCCTACCTACTGACTCAATACAAGCTCATATCACCTGCCTATAACCTACTGACTCAATACAAGTTGATATCACCTGCCTCCTACCTACTGACTTAACACAAGCCGATATCACCTGCCTCATACCTACTGTCTCAATACGATCCGTTTCAAATGTCTCTACTACCTTTAAAAAGCTTCTTGGCATTTAAAGTAAAGACGATCAAAGTTAAGATTGTTATTAGGTGTGTTTTCCCAATGTTTTAACATGATCAAATGGCTTTATAGTGCGCAGACGACGATTTCCCCGCACACAGCATGTATTCAGACGGGCCCGTATTGAAACCAACAGCCGCACCTTAATGTCAGAGACGTAAAGCAACCCATGGGTGTGTCTGAAAATATAAATAAATTACAGGAATACAGAAAAACAAGAAACGTCTTGTACTGATCAAATAAACATGAACCATCCAGTGTCATTTCCATTCCTAGACAATGAACACATATAGTTGGGCTAGGCCTCAGTAGCTTTCAGTCTGCTTGACAGTTTACAGAGATCGTTTATAATCTGATCTGCTGTATCAGCCACATAGACCAACATTTAGTCCCAGCAATATTGTTGTCTTATTTTATTATATATATATATCGACAAAATTGGAGCCCAGATCAATGCTTAACTTCAGGATCTTGACTTTCCAAAGCATTCTAGACTTGAGTTTTCTATTCATTTATTAAATATATTGTTTTGGGTCAGCACCACATCGGTACTCTTAATCCAAATCCCATCCCGAGAAACAGAGAGAATGTCCTCAGAACCCGTGCTGGTTCTCAGAAAATTAAAATGAGCATCGTATGTTCATAATTGCTTAAGTGAGTGAGTGTGTGAGTGAGTATGGTTTTACGCCGCTTTTAGTAATATTCCAGCAATATCTAATCAATTGTGAAACGATCATGCCTCAAACAAGTCGCCGAGCCTGACCACTCGATCCCGTTGGTCGCCTCTGACGGCAAGCATTGGCACAAGAAAAGGAACTTTGATTGTGTCATGATGACATCCTTCCTCAGACGGTGCCATAGGCGACGACGTGCCAATGGACGATAATGACTCACAGGTCTACCATAGTCAAGAACAATCTGCAGAGGGAAAATTACAGCTGATGGGTTGGAGAGCGCATATGCCATACTTCAATCCTACAGAAGAACATACTTGCAGTAGCGCGTTATCACAGAGACAGTAGCGAGCACGAAGTTAGGGAAGTTGAAAATAAAATAAAGCAAGAATGTATCTCACAGTCGAAGAAACCACACCTACAACCACACAGTGCAACTGGAATAGGATGAAACAAACTAAGAGTTTACTGGAACTTCAAAAACATAGTGTTGAGCGCAGTCACAGCATCCATACCAAGATTGCAAAGCAGTGCTCTATTTAGAAGAGTAGCACCCCTTAGAGTTTAAACTGGCCGGTATAACAACTGTTTTAAGTGCAATACATGTCATCTGAAAACGTAGAAAATCCCCCATTTAGAATACTAAATGTTATTTTATGTATGTATGAGTGTGTTGATACAGTTGAAATGTTTTATTGGAATATATGCATTTAATACATGTACATATGTTATAGTCTCTCATACCCCAGTAAAGACTGGCTCATTTCATTTTTGACCCCTGAGAATAGAATAGGTAGAATAGGTCTCCAGCATCCCATGCTTGCCGTAAATGGCGACTATGCTTGTTGTAAAAGGCGACTAACGGGATGGGGTGGTCAGGCTCGCAGACTTGGTTGATGCATGTCACTGTATCCCAATTGCGTAGATCGATGCTCATAAAATCAATTACTGGATTGTCTGGTCCAGACTCGATTATATACATACCGCCGTCAAATAGCTGGAATATTGCTGAGTGCGGCGTTAAACAACAGCAATATTTCTGTTTTATACCTCTTGAATTATTAAGATGAGGCTAAAACACACAATGTCTGTCTGTCTGCTTGCATGGTATTGTTCCCAGACCGCCTATTCCAGCTTCTTTAGAGGACCCCGAGATTTGATTTCCTCAATCAGAGTCAGATGGTACGCTTTCCGCAGTGTTGTTAAAGTATTATTCACCCGATGTTGAGTTTTATTGTGTTTGAGGGGACTTTCTTCAGATTGAGTTTGTCCGCAAACCCGTTATGATGGAAAACATGTCCACTAATGTTGAGAGAGTGAGTTGGTATTTTAATTATATCACGGCGTGTCAGCTTAATGTAGGAGGAAAGCTCGAAACGATGCAGATCTCAGACGCTTACCACTTCGGTGAAACCCACGAGCACGGGTATGGAGCTGACAAACCTAGAAACATATTCATTGCGAACCGGGATTCGAACACAAGATCACAGGTTTTTAGCGTGCCCAGTGGACGCAACTCTACACAACACATTGCGGCGCCTTAGACGTCCGTGCCACCCGTGCCCCCTTCCCGTAATAATCATTTCTGTCTCTTGTGATGGTTTCAGGGTATTGTTACCTCAAACATCAGCGCAGTGGGGTAGCCTAGTGGTTAAAGCGTTTGCTCGTAACGCCGAAGACTCGGGTTCGATTGCCCAAATGGGTACAATGTGTGAATCCTATTTGTGGTGTCCCCCGCCGGGATATTGCTTGAGTATCGTTAAAAGAGGCGTAAAACCATATTTACTCAATAAAACATTCATTGGGCTAACCATTTTGACTATTCCAATAGCCCTTAACCTTTGGTTGAGCTTAACCTCAGCGAGCAGGGCGTGATTGGTCGGGGTTAGATTGCAAACATATGTAAGACTCCGGTTTGCTTCCTGTTCGTTTTGGGGGATCTAAAACAGCGGGCAAGACGACAAATCTCACACTCTTATTTTCAAAATTGATTATCTCCAATTAGAAAACAGTATGCTGTAACGCTGTAACTCGTTCTGACAGGCGAATGTCCAAAGGTGTCGATAATGGTTGTTAAGACAAACTTAACTTTGTTTTCCGCGAGCTGTGCATGTAACATCGGTCACGTTTGTCACGTCTGTTTGTTTATTGAACAAGGCCACCAGCGGGCGGTGTGATCGTGAGAGTACTGGAGCGGGCTGAACAATGTTTAAAGCGGGATGACACTTGAATCATGATATGTCAAACAATTACATTCTTACCAGAAATGTATTATTTCTACTTATATGTGACAAGGAAATGCCGTCAGGCCTCTGTGTTGGTGTTTGGTGTGTGTGTGTGTGTGGGGGGGGGGGGGGGGGGGACCGTGGTCCTTGGTGCAGTTTGGGGCGGGTGGGGATGGCGCCGTGTGGATTCTTCGGTGCTCGGGGGATTGGTTTTTTTTGCGATCTCTGAGGGGATCCCGGTTCAATTGTGGCGAGGCATTTGTTTTTTTCGACTTTGTATACCACTGTCCGATGCGCAAACTCTTGGAAGAACCTTCTTTCATTGGTCCGAGGGCGTGGTATCCGTGAGAGTGGTTGCCTCTCTGTCGTCTTGGGTACGGCGCGGTTTGTCGGGGATGGAGGCCAATTTCCTATTTAGATCTATGCTCAAAGATTCAGAGTGAGACACAAAATACAAAACTAATTGAACGTGTAGTAGAAATATTAGGCAACGAACTTCACGAAAAGGGCCATGATCACTCCTTGTGACCTCCATAATTTTCTCTGCTAATATATAAGTATGCCCATGAGGGTACGGGTGGCCCGGTCGTCTGAAGCTGCCCAATTCGCCGTGGAGAGTACCGCCCCTTAGGCGAGCCAGATGCGATGTTCGTTGGTTTCACCTCAGTGGTAAACGTCTAAGACCTACATCACTTCGGGATTTCTTCCCACATCACTCCGTGATATAACTGAAAAACTGTTCAGAGCTGTGTTAAACTAAACTCACTCACTCACTCACTCACACACTATATATATATATATATATATATATATATATATATATATATATATATACAGACCTTACAAACCATCTGTTTTAAACTGCTGTACATAGCTGATGTGGAAATTTCATTTGAGAATCAGAATTCGTATTTGAAATTTGGAATTTCTTCAAATTTGTTTTGTTTTTGTTATATAGTTCAGAATTTTCAGAAAGCATAGAGGTTTTGAATTATGTGCTTAGACACCACAATGTGTTAAATAAGCACATGATAGCTATTTTTTTTACACGTTATCATTCCCTCAGAAGCTTACAACAAAAACGGAAAGATATTATCTGTGAAAATGCGTGACAGAAATATATACAAAAAGTACTATTTCCCCTTTCCCAAACCCAATTCAGAATATCAATGGTCAATAGTTTAAGTCAGGGTTTATAGGTGCAAACAGGTCCCCCAAGTTTGAGATTTAGGAATGACAGTTTACATTTGAAGTACGATTGCTGTTGAAGTTTTTGTTGGTTTCTTTTGCAATATTCCAGGTGTATGACGGCGGTCTATTAATAATCGAGTCTGGACCAGACATTCCAGTGATTGATATCATGAGCATCAATCCGCGCTATTGGGATACGGTGAATGCATCAACCAAGTCAGCAAGTCTGACCACCCGATCCCGTTAGTCGCCTCTTACGACAAGCATAGACGCCATTTATGGCAAGCATGGGTCGCTGAAGACCTATTCTACTCCGGATCTTCATGAATTCACAAAAAATGAATATCACTTTCTATTGATATGTACTGCCTATGAACATTTACGTCAAATCTATATTCCAGATAAATACTATATATCCATCACACGAATACATAAAATACCGTTACTAATCCCTAGGTCATAATACATATGGCAATTATTGTTTTTTTATGTCAATAGTGTGAGATAACGCAGCCAGTTGGCTGCAAATCTTATAAGGTTCTAACATTGACCGTTGGCCTGCATTGCATGAAAAAAAAGGACATCGGTGTTGGTGATATTCGAAAACCGATTTTGCAGATGCCAAAAACGACAGTTTGACACCAAACGAAATGGTACTTCCTTCCGATTTTACGAAAGGTTGTTTATTACTAACATTTAACATGAATGCGTATTGCCTCACAAGAAAAAAACACGTCATTATTTCGTTGTTTGGCGTCTTGTAAGACGTCATCAGTGGAATGTAGCTTCATGAAGGAAATTCAGAAATGTACATTTTTTTCGTTTTAATGTCAACGTAGCACAACAAAATATCTATATCTTACATGGATGTGTTCTTACAACTACAGTTGTGTTTTGCTTTCTGTAAATTCAGGATTTTAAAGATCAAATAATATAATGATACCTTTCTTCAAAAATAGTGACATCAGGAAAATATACATTAAATGCCATCTCCAAAGCATTATTATCTGCAAAACATATTTTGCATTAATTTCATAAAGGTACAACGTTACAGTTGTCAGGGTAATTTGATAACACTCCTCATTCAAGCCTAATACAGAACTAAAAGTAGCAATAGAAAATAAAAGCTAGGGATCATGTTTCAAAAGGTAACAATCGGATACAACGCTTCAGAGATTATCAACAGTCGGTTCTTTTGGGTGCAAATTGGTCAGAAGAATAATTAGATACGTGGCCATCAATCAGTGATGTCAGACATCGTTTTTATACAAGACTGTAATATAAACAAAGTAGAAGAACAGACTTGAATGAGGGACGTTCACTTTAGGGGCACTGTGTTCATGTATTTGGGTCGACTAAATGAGCAGTCGCGTCATGTGACACTTCGTCTGATTGAACAAATGGCCGATCTGATAGATGAACAAATGGCAGGTTATTGCCCCAGGCTATTTCGTTAGAACATTTCAGGATGCTAAACCTCGTTCTGGTCACATGAAGATAACTCATTCTATACTAGGTTGACGTTTGTTGTAATTACATATATTTTCTGAGAGTGAGTGAGTATGGTTTTACGCCGCTTTTTGCAATATTCCAGCAATATCACGGCGGGGGACACCAGACATAGGCTTCACACATTGTACCCATGTCGGGATTCGAACCCGGGTCTTCGGCGTGACAAGCGAACGCTTTAACCGCTAGGCTACCCGATCGCCCCCTATTTCTGAGACATCATGGAATATACTCACCACGAAGAGTTAGGCCATATTTTTTATATTAAGGCACGGGAACATACTTATTCATGTTAACCTATTGCATTCTTACTTTTATATATCATATTATATATATACAACTTCCATATACAACAGAGGTGATGATGTAGCCTGGTGGTATTGCGTTCACTCGTCACGCCAAGGTCCGGGTTCTATTCCGCATATGTACCATGTGATGTATGGTGTCCCCCACGCGATATTGCAAACAGCTGCGTTAAACCCAACTCACTCACTCACTCACTCACTCACTCGTACATATATATCATCTAAAGAACTTTGGATCTGTACTCAACACAATGTTATGATGCAATTAATTGTGCAGCATTCATACTGATCATTTAGTACGATTCTTAGGGACAAATGTGAGGTTTATAATTTTCATGGAAAACAATTGTGAAATAAGGTACAAAATGTAACAAAAGAAATTTGGTTACGGGAATATTGTGAAGATTGTCATAATTTGTAACGATGTATCTTGAAATATATATATATATATATCTGTTGAAGCAACAACCATGAACTGTCCAAACATACATATATAGATATTGTCCAATATCTATTTCTACATGTTCTGCTCAAGAAGACATACTTCATTCTCTACATGAATCTTCTTTTTATCGATTAACCGAAAAAGCATCACCAAACTTATTTAATCTTCCAGTTACAATCCATTTTCCGAGATCCAAAACCCACTGGTAAGTATTTAAGAAATACTGAACAGTCGTTTTTCTTCGCTATCTATCCGATTGAAGACTTCCTCCAGCGTGGCTAACTAATAAATGTCTCTATATCCTATGAATATTGGTTATTGATGATATTACAACCGGAATCACACATCCCTTTAAGTGCAGATATTGAAACCACTCCACATGCATTGTGCATTGGACCCGTGAAGATTCCGGGGTAGAATAGGTCTTCAGCAACCCATGCTTGCCGTAAAAGGTGACTACGCTTGTCGTAAAAGGCGACTAACGGGATCGGTTGATCAGGCTCGCTGACTTGGTTGATGCATGTCATCGATCCAAAGTGCGTGGATCGATGCTCATGATATTAATCACTGGATTGTCTGGTACAGACTCGATTATTTACAGACCTCCGTCATATAGCTGAAATATTGCTGAGTGCGGCGTAAAACAACAAACCAAAACCAAAGTGCATTGAATAAGATTAACAATTGAGTTCAGATCTCGGATCAAGACAGAACACGTAAGAATACGACTGTCCTGGTCTGGTTAATTAGTTCCTGGTATAATATCTGTAAAATGAATGTTAGAAGCTGTAGTGTCAATAAAGATATATTTTACTAATGGATATAAAGTTCTTAACTCTTGCTTCATCGTACGAGCACCATTACCAAAATGACACATTTAAAGAATAAATACGTTGGGATCCTTTTCAACAGTCTCGTCTTCATTTGCTGGTATACGTGATTCAAAGCCACCAGAATTATTGATTTCTTTCATAAATTTAATTATCAAGTTTTGAATTGAAGGCATCATTAGGAAGAACATTTTGGATCAGAAGTTTTGGAAATTGTTTTGACATTTCTGTGTGTACAGAACTGGGCAGTATTGTAATTATAATCTGAAGACACGACATCTTCAGATGATAAGTTCTCATATACCAACTTCAGAAGATCATTGTGTTTGTTTAAAGGTTAACCTGGAGACTAGAAATAAGTAAATGTCTACCATCGAAACAATTCCCTCTGCTACCTTACACTTGTACTATCAGATGTTCCTGCCAGTGATGTGCAGTGGAGAAGTTGTATTGCGCAGTTTGCTATTGAAAAACAGGACGAACTCAAATATACAATTAAGATTTGAAATTCAAAAGAGGAAAGTATATCAAATACAACTAGTGCACCTCACCATTACACTGTCCTTATTCCAAACATCCTGGGCGGTAGTGCGTAGTTCTAAAGCTTAGGCGCGTCCTTAGTTGCTGTAGAACTGTCTTGTTCCACTAATGTGTAATTCGTGATCCATCCTCCCACGTCATTGGTATATTTCAAACTCTTAGGTGATTATATATCTTCGCGTTACAGCTGAGGAGCCATGTAGGTATGTTCTTCTACTGAAGAAATGTCTGTCATGTGATGTTTACTACATGTAGTTACTCCTACCCCAGTGATATTTAGTACATTGGACCCCGTGTGTGCCAAGCGCTGTTGGTTCTTGTCAGAGTTTGGGCGGCATAGTGGTTATAGCGTTCGCTCGTCACGCCGAAGATCCGGGTTCCATTCCCCTCATGGGTACAATGTGTGAAACCCATTTCTGGTCCCCCGCCGTTATATTGCTGGAATATTGCTAAAGGTTCGCGTAAAACAATACTCACTCACTCATCCCATACATGCCCGCTGGATGCTTCCAGGCGATTGTTCATTCCAAAAAGAAGCCACCAAAATTCTTCATTTTGTAGAACAGATAACACAATACCGGTTTTCCATAATAATGCTCATAAAATATTCAGGATTGAAGGATTTTATTGCTGTAAAGGGCCGGTACACTCAGGTCCATAAACTATGATGACATCGTTGTTTTCTAATCGTTCACACTGCTTGTAAACACTTTCAAAACTCCTAACAAAATAGCCCATTGATTTGATGAGTATAATCACTTCTTTCTTTCAAGGACGTCCGTTTTTACTAGACAGTATGAGGACGCGGCAGGAGGTGATTTATTACTGGCTTTAGGTTCTCTCAAAGTCATCACTTTTTGACTGAAAAGCATTAACAGCTTAATGGAGGATAAGGCGTTATCTGCATTGAGATAAAAGGGACAAACCCATTTCAATAATCATAAGAAATATGTTCTCAAAGCAGAATCCATTGTACGATTCCGACTAATCATAAGTGTTTATGGATTACTGTTAAATGTCAACTTAAGGTTTAAGGAATATCATTTCCTTGGATTACCGATCATTCATGTGGCAAATCAATATAAGGAATACTTTTAGTTATGCAAGAACAACCTGCAACTCAGCGGTCTTTTCACAATGAGACCGAGGAACTGAGGATAGAATCGGCGCATGCTGTTTTCCTGCAAGACTCAAACAGTATTAAACAGCCTATTGTACGAGTACCGTCGCGCATACCGTGTACTTTTACGACTTATTTACTAGTATATGATTACCGTGGGAGAATTAGATGTCTGGAACGGATATGTATCTTTACTAAAAGTGAACTTTGTTCCGCAAGGGGAAATTGAATTTTAAAGAAATGTACTGTTCAGACAGTACTGGTAGTAAACTGTCACCACGACTACAGCTTTATCCCTGGCGCCATGCCTTTGGAGGAAATGAGACTGGAAGAGGACTAATCTTACTGCTGTCTTGGTGAGAATTGTCGAAGCAGAAATTAATTTCTGCGTTGTTTGTTTGTTTCTTGTTTAACGTCAAACTTCCAGCTTAATGACGTTGCCGTGTAAGTCATCGAGTCTGGACCAAGAAAGCTAAACAATGATGCCATGCGTAATGTTCTGTGTCTTTCGTAACTTTACATACGTGTAGATATCATGAGTGGCAGGATGACCATCCCACACGAACTTCATTCCGTGACCCATAGCGCATTTGTCTCTAAACGGTTAACCATCGGTACAGTTACATATCAATCTTCAAAGGATCAGAACAATTTGCCAAAAATGGAAGCAAATGTCATCTGAAGTTTATAATTATTATGCTGGACATACTCATTGATAACATTTGGGGATAAGACATTCAGACAAGAAATAAGCATACCCTTCGGCACCAATTGTGCTCCGTGTTTTGCTGATATGTTTCTTTACGCATGAATCGGAAGTTGTGCTCGGGATTGTGACCAAGAAGTTTATCTTAAGTTTCAGGTTTGGTTTGTTGTTTTACGCCGCACTCAGCAATATTACAGCTATATTGCGGCGGTCTGTAAAATAATCGAGTCTGGACCAGACAATCCAGTGGTTGATATCATGAGCATCGATCCACGCAATTGGGATCGATGACCTGCATCAACCAAGTCAGCGAGCCTGACCAGCCGATCCCGCATGGGTTGCTGAAGACCTATTCTACCCCGGATCTTCACGGGTCTTTTCAGGTACACCAATAATATGATATCGTTCAATAACGGTAAAAGAGCCAATTTCCTTCCACTGATTTACCCACCAGAACTAGAAATAAAATAAACCAATGAAATCGCTCAATATTTTTCGAAATTAGATCTCCTACGAGGAGCCCCAGCCTTTGGTGGCAACATTTCACAACTGCTGAGGTATAATCTGGGGCATGGATGCGCTTTCCACAAATATATTAAAGCGTGTGATACGATTCTTGCTCAAAAACCGTAAACTCAGGGTAACAACATTCAAGGTAGACTTGTGGAGTATATTGATTTGCCTTTGCATGTGTTTGTGACGGGGCTTCCGGTGGGATAAGATATGCTTACCTTTCGCGAACACCTGGTATCGTCGCTAATTGATAGCGACCCATAAAGACATGCTTCGTCGGAATCGTGCAATGGACTGATATATGGAAAGAAATATAACTTTCATTCATTTAGAGACTGATGGTAGAATGATTATGCTTACTATTTTGGATGTGCTTTTCTGATCATTGTTTTTTTACTTGCAACATGCCTTAAAAGGAGTGAGTGAGTACTGGAGTGAGTTGGGGTGCCGCTTTGGAACAGTATTCCAGTATATAGAGGCGTGTTACGGACTGCCTAACTAGACAAATACTGTTCAGCTCGGCGCTAAATTCACTCAACACCAGTTACTCAATACAATATCCTGAACATCATTCATAATTTTGGGCACTTGTGTCCATGCATTTCTGGACATTTTTCAATACGATATTGAACAGTGGAACTATCATGAACACTATACCAATCTACAATATTAACATATCAGTGGTGACCGTACAGGGGGCAATATCACCCAGTGCT
The DNA here is from genome assembly GCF_023055435.1 of Haliotis rufescens. Lineage (NCBI taxonomy): Eukaryota > Metazoa > Mollusca > Gastropoda > Lepetellida > Haliotidae > Haliotis > Haliotis rufescens. The sequence continues at coordinate 7,082,887 of NW_025964001.1, read as the reverse complement.
GTTTTAACAAGACAATTTAAAACGAGTGTTTGCTAGTTTCTCGTTGCTTTCTATGTGGTTTTGTATTAAACCTTAATGTAATAAATCCTGCAGCTGTATTCATTATGTTATTTATTAACGCTTCTGAGTGTTATGTGACGAAAAAACGGACATATCTTACAGTAAATGTTGTTAACAAAACCACTTGTTGCTACTTTTCTGAAATAGAGTGATCAGCCATGGTGATATATGGTAGTAATAATAGCAGAAGTCGACCCGGGAAGATCCGGGGTAGAATAGGTCTTCAGCAACTCATAAGCCGTAAAAGGCGACTTTGTCCGTCGTAAGAGGCGACTAATGGGATCGGGTGGTCAGGCTCGCTATCTTGGTCGGTGCATGTCGTCGATCTCAATACCGTGGATCGATGCTCATGATATCAATCACTGGATTGTCTGGTCCAGCCTCGATTATTTATAGAGCGTCGTCATGTAGCTGGAATATTGCCAAGTGCGGTGTAAACAACAAACAAAAGTTGGTGAAACCAACGAGCAGGGCGCGAAGTGGCAAACAAGAATCGTATACGGGGCGAATCTGTTATTCCAACCCAAGAACCAGCGGGTCCTAGTTCGACTTAGTGAAGCAGGTATTGTTTAAGTAAAACAGAATTCTTTCTGCAAATTGTTTGGGTGGTGGGTGCTTCTGACAGGACATTCTTACCCTTTGCGTGAACACCTGGTGTCATCGACCGCCTCCGTGGTCTTGTGGTAGAGCGTCCGCCCGGAGAGCGGAAGGTCCGGGGTTCGATCCCTGGCCGCGTCATACAAAAAAGACGTTAAAAGATGGTAGCTGTTGTTACCCTGTCCGGCGCTCGGCATTAAGGGGCTAAAACGAGGACTGGTCGGCTCGGAGTCAGTATACTGTGTCTGAGTGGGGTATTCATGTTAAACTGCGGCATGGTATCTCAGTGAGCTAGCACTATAAATCGGCATCAGTCTGGACTAGTACAAGCAGCCACACAAACACATACACGTGCATGCACGTCGCTATATAAGTGCAATAATCTTGGACGCGACGTTAAACCTCACCTCACCTCACCTCACCTCACCTCATCTCACCTCACCTCACCTCACCACACCTCACCTCACCTCACCACACCTCACCTCACCTCACCTCAGGTGTTATCCCTGATGTTCAGAGGTCTCTTCGTGTGGTTTCGACATCTGTTTTGCCATTAACGCCTAACGCCGTTTACTCTGGCGTTGACGTTCATATCTTCTGTCAAGGAAAGTACTGGACTACAAATGTCAAATCGAAATTGTATCTATTTACTAGTATTTTGATATCGAAGTATTTTTTTTATTTTTTTTTCAATATAATCTGGAACTGAAACTGATTATTGTAAAACTATCTGTAGAACTCATTTTTTCAAAATTCTAATTTTCTCCCATTTAAATAAATCCTTTTGTGACAAGGAATGGTTATGGAGTAGAAATGGCAGTGATACGCTTCTATTAATAAAGCTTTTGTCAAGCCCAATGTAACCTCATGTCCAGATAACAAATATCAGAAATTAATCACACACGGACATATTTGCATCGCCATAATGATCTGATGCTTCAGGAAACTATGACGATATGATAACCGTCCCTACACATGTAGCTACTCAGCTATTTCAATGATTGATTGACGCTGTTGGGTCTCCGCCTGATCTTGTAAATATCACTCGCTGGGTTGTCGGTTTCAGCATACAGAACGTCAGTTTCTGAAGGTCAAAGGCTACAATTGTAGCTGTGTGACTAACACATGCTGTAATCACGTCAAAATGGCGTACTCGTGAGGTGAGGTGAAATTGGGTTTAACGTCAGTCCAAGATTATTGCACTTATATAGCGACATGCATGCACATGTGTGTTTGTGTGTGGCTGCTTGTACTAGTCATGACTGATGCCGATTTATAGTGCTAGCTCACTGAGATACCATGCCGCAATTAACATGAATGCCCCACTCAGACACAGTATACTGACTCCGAGCCGACCAGTCCTGGTTTTAGCCCCTTAATGCCGAGCGCCAGACAGGGTAACAACAAGTATAATCTTTTAACGTATTTTGGTATGACGCGGCCGGGGATCGAACCCCGGACCTTCCGCTCTCCGGGCGGCCGCTCTACCTCTGGACCACGGAGGCGGTCTGCGTACTCGTTAGACCTTCGTAAGGGACAACTTAATGGATCGAGTGGTCAGGCTCGGTGATTTGGTTGAGGGGGTGTTATTGTACCCGACGGATCGTTGGTCACACTATATCAATCACTGGATTGTCTTATCCAGATTCATGTATTTACAGGTCGCCGTCATATAAATGGAATATTTTGTTTGTTTGTGGTTTTACGCCACACTCAGCAGTATTCCAGCTGTATGACGGCGGTCTGTAAATAATCGAGTCTGGATACGACAATCCAGTGATTGACATCATGAGCATCGATCCACGCAATTGGGATACGATAACGTGCATCAACCAAGTCAGCCTGACCAACTTATCCCGTTAGTCGCCTCTTACGACAAGCAAAGTCGCCTTTTACGGTAAGCATGGGTTGCTGAAGACCTATTCTACCCCGGATCTTCACGGGTCAGCTGGAATATTACTAAGGTATTATACAACATATCAACAAACAAACAACGGTGATCACAAACAGTTTTATATAATAATTCTAATTATGCCTATAATTAGGAAAATTACTGCTCGAGATTTTCTCAGTGCACAAGTTTTTCATGTAACTCAAACGCCCCCAAAATCTATTGTATTTATATTTGTGAATTAGCAACATGTCATTACAAATGGATTCATTAGTTCTTGTTATTAATTATTAATTAATTTCATTTCATGTTAGTGACAAATCTCAAATGCAATCTGTACTGTTGTTCCACTATATTCTTGCGACAGAATCCTCCAACAAGTTGATATAACAATCATATCGATAATAAATAAGAAGAACATGCATGGAAAAGGAGGACAATTCTCGTGGAGGTTCGACTTCCGCGGTCAAATCATCACACTAGTAAAACAGACCGGATTTGAGCAAGCACATAATTTCTTGGAAGACAAGAATTCTGTCTTGGTGTCTTAAATGAAAGTGACAAAGCCTTTTCCATATTCAGAGTCCATTGTACGATTCCAATTATATCATATGTTAAAGGCATACGTATTAAATACCCTTCTAGGTTTAACAAGCAGACTGGGTGTTATGGAATTTACAAGTACCAATTACTCTGATAGTCATAGAAAAAAGGACGCACAACTCAGCAAAACAATCTCTTACATTTAACATCTTCGAGGTTTTTACCAATTTGAAATCTGTCAGTTATGCTTTTCTTCACGTTTTTCTTTATTTATAAGCAACAGAATCTCTGCACTTTTCACTGCGGACGTAATTAAATCTTAACATATCGTTTTTATTTGTGTTAACAACATTCTTTAATGCACTATCGTGTGTCAGGCAATAAACAAAATACTTTTTATGCAAATTGTGTGAATGTATACCGGTTGAACAGGAAATGACAGTGTTCGAAATACCTGCCTGCCCGACCGTCCGAGACGGGTTGATTTCAACTCGGGCTGCCAGATTTTCAAATTCCCCTGCCCGACGGTCGGGTTATATTTCATATGTGAAAATATTCTAAATATTTCCCGATGATAAGCATTAATTCACATGTAAAGATGAATGATAAAATGTAACCAAAAAGAAACCCCGTAAGCTTATCCTGAGAAACATATGATTATAGTGGGCAGGTGGGTTTTGGTCAGGGCTGGCAAGTATTTCAGGTAGCCAGTCCTGTTGTCTGGCTGAAAGTTTTGGGAGTTTCATACCCTGGAAATGATTACCATTTTTGTGACGCCTGGTATCACCACCGATGTTTAGAGGTCAATTCATTTTAATTTCACGGGTAGTTTGCCCTTTACGCCACATGGAATCTGTGTCGGCTGATAATCGAGACTGGTTAATTTCTTGCATTGATAATTTATTTTTAAAGGTGTTCTTTTTTCTGCCAATCAGAATATTTCTCGACCCATCACAGTGTAGTTAGCATGAAAACAGCACAACCTGATCACGAGTTCAGATAGACATGAAACCTTTCACGTTATATTGTGACTTGAATACGAACCACACTTTCCATTTAAACTAGTTCTTTTCTTCATTTCGACGTGCCTAGTGCAAGTCTGATAAGTGGCATCTACTGAACTTACTAATAGACTATAAAGAGTTTGAAAGACGACACTGTATACTAGATAGCTGAATATGATCAAAGAAAAAATGTAAAGAAAAATAGGTTTCCTATTACACACCATGCACGACAGCATGACAAAAAATGTGTGTTTTCATCTCGACAAGACCCTGGTGGTATTTAAAAGAATTTCTGATATTATTGAAAGATTTCTTATATAACTTCCCAGAGTTTGTCCATGGTGAACAGATTTGAAAACCATACCCCTTTATCTCTTATATCAGACAGCCATAAATGCTGTGAGAGGTTGTCTCTATCAACAATTTTTAATATCAAATTAAATATAGCCACAAACCACAATCAAAGCCGGTGGAAATAGTTTCCGTTCTGGTAACGATGTCTTTCATGTTTGTTTCCAGACTATGTTTAAAAGAAATGAAAAATTACGGTGGATAAATTATTGGTTCTCGTCCAATTTTCTTTCATTGGATTTTCTAGAGATTTGCCCTACTAAGGTCATTTCTTCAGCAGTGCACTTGGTCCCAAACTCATCATTAACATGAACACTACTTTCTTTACGACTACGTGTGTTTGCAGAGTCATAAAATTGCCTGCTCGATCCATGAGATTGCTGTGTGTCTTTGATAATGTGTAGGGTGGTATTTCTTTGCGAAATTAGTTCATTTTCTGATGTTAGTCAACTGAGATGAATTGACGTAAAGGTTATCTGTTTCTCTGTCCCATGAAAAGGCACATACAAACAAAGATGGAGGGACAACGTCATACAACCTTCATTTAAGAATCTCTGTAAAATAACAACCATGACATGACGTTTTCACGAAACTGGTAAAAATGTTGCCGGTCATTACATCAGCATTCAGTACACTGGTACTTACTTTAGAGGATCGGTTGCATTCGTCACCACTCGCCCCTTTCCGTAACCTGCAAGAAGACTCGTCCCCCTATCGATGAATGTTATGTGCGAAAATACGACAAACCAATCAGAATGCGCGTATGATTTTAAGTTCTTCGTCAAAGAATCCCTCAGAAATAATTTCTGTTTTTACATATGTCTTGCATCTAAAAATATACCCAAGACACAGTTAAATGTGTTCAACTATACTGTATAATTTCGCATGTCCTGATGTGCTTTTAATTGCCTCTGAAATATAAATGATATATGGGGAAATATATGTGAACCATTGCGCAACGAGTTGACAATTGTTTTATGTATGCCCGTTTGCGCTAAGACGGAACCCGGTTGCAAAAATGGCCACGAGAGGGGCACGAGTCGCTATTCGGCTTGTCCCGGAATAACACGAGTTGGTCACGAATGGATCGGTTGGTCGGGCTTGGAGGCTTGGTTGACAGCCTGACGTCGTGCTTCGATTGCTCCCGTGAAGATTCCGAGGTAGAATAGGTCTTTAGCAACTCATGCTTGCCGTAAAAGGTGACTATGCTTGTCGTAAAAGGCGACTAACGGGATCGGGTGGTCAGGCTCGCTTACTTGGTTGATGCATGTCATCGATCCCAAATGGGTGAACCGATGCTCATGATATCAATCACTGGATTGTCTGGTCCAGACTAGATTATTTACAGACCGCCGTCATATGGCTGGAATATTGCTGAGTGCGGCGTTAAACAACGAAAAGCATAGTCATATATTACGCCATCATGGGTTGCTGAAGACCTATTATTCAGGACCAATTGACACAGTGTTGTTGTTTTTAAACTCAGTTATCGGAATGGATCATGTTAATGTCAAATTAAAGTTTTGCTCTATTCAACATTTGTGATCTTTTGTAAATATGGGTTACGGCTCAAACACTCTGATATTATGTTGCAGTTTTCATGAAGCATATTTTCTGATGTTTTTCAACAACACCAAATCTTTTACCCAACTAGTTTGATGTGGGCAAAAACATTACGGATATCTAAAGGGCATGTTCATCTTGAAATATCACCTTCATCAGGGATACATACTTCATTATGGATACATACTTCATCAGGGATACATACTTCATTATGGATACATACTTCATCATGGATAGATACTTCATCATGGATAAATTCTTCATCATGGATACATACTTCATTATGAATACCTACTTCATTATGGATACATACATCATTATGGATACATACTTCATTATGGATACATACTTCATTATGGATAATACTTCATCATGGATACATACTTCATCATGGATACATACATCATCATGGATACATACTTCATTATGGATACATACATCATTATGGATACATACTTCATCATGGATAATACTTCATCATGGATACATACTTCATCATGGATACATACATCATCATGGATACATACTTCATTATGGATACATACATCATTATGGATACATACTTCATCATGGATACATACTTCATTATGGGGTGCTCACATACAAGATTCTTTTCAACAGAAACAATGCATTTTTATCCGAGCATTTACTATTCTTTAGTCTTTTGCAATTAGAAATATGTGGAAGAAAGTCTTCCTTCCAGTGAGTGAGTTGGGTTTAACAACGCTTTTAACAGTATTCCAGTTATATCACGGCGTGTCAGCTTAAAGTGGGAGGAAAGCCCAAAGTGATGCAGGTCTCAGACGTTTACCACTTCGATGAAACCCACGAGCACGGGTATGGTGCTGACAAACCTAAAAACATAATTCGGGCGAACCGGGATTCGAACCCACAATTATAGGTTTTTGGCGTGCCCAAGGGACGCAACTCTGCACAGCGAATCGCGGCGCCTTAGACGACTGGGCCACCGTGCCCCTTCTTCCATCCACATCACTTCAAACTGCCATCTATACTAATAATAGTCGGCTCTGCTCGTTTCGGTTTTGAATACTCATTATATTATCATATCAATGGCATACGTTGAATACTTATTATATCTCATTATACACAATGTCTCTGCTTTCACCAATCTGTGATAACTTGTTGATGTAATAATCAGTTCTTTGAGTACGAAATTCATGACAAAACGATCCGACACAGGACTAGAAAATCATTTTCCACCTAATGTCATTAGAGATTGCCACATTGTGAGGTGGGTCCAGGGCAACAATGTATTGATAGTTCAGCCTCTGCAATCAGCACTCTTGCTAATTCCGTAACGATAGTAATAGTGTCTCTGTAGAGTAATATAGTAACGCTGGACTGTTAACATAAACATTTGTCAATAACGTTACGGCAATGGATCAATTGGTTTGGTAGTAGGGAAATCGCTTCTGACAGAAACACCGTGGGGGTCCTGGGCGGACTGGTTGGCTCTGCATCATGTTCTTCGAAACAGCCAAATTATGGGAATCGAATGGTTGCAATTAGTGATCTGGGCCTCGTTCTAAGAAGCGACAACTCTTGGTGCACCATGTTTTGGTTTACGATTGTCAAAGTGCTAAAATCGCTTTGTGAAACGGGGACCTATGCTGATTGCGTTTCTTGTTCCAGCGGAATTGATCGGTGCGCTCTGGTTTTCCTGGCTCCGACTCGATTAGTTTCAGAAATGGCCGTAATGGTGCGACTGCGACTTGTGATATAGCTCTCACTCACGTTGTAACTGAAATACTCATTCAATGTGATGTTTGTAGAACGTCACATCAATCTTTTAAGTTATTGAAAGAGGCCGATGGGTAGTCTGTCCGTTAAGGCGTTGGCTTGTCAAATCAAAGACCCGAGTTTGTTTTCCAAAAAGGTACAATAGATGAAGATCATGCTTGTCACAGCCTGATGAATTGCTGCAATACTTCTATTAGCGACGTAAACCGTACTCACTGGGTGCTTCGTGTGTTAATAAGGTGACGCTCAACTTTATGAATGCTTCGTGTGTTTTGTTTTCAGCTCCTTAGCACACATTATAAAGTGTTCCAGCACTTCATGACATAAACGGTCCACGGAAAAACCGATTATCTTCTATTTCGCATGAGAAGAATACTAATCGCCAGTCCTTTCGATCTCTGCATGGTGTCAAACGGCGAAGCTACAGCTGTGGCAAAGACGCACTCTATAGCATTAATAGCCAGTGTAATCGATGCGCTGCGTGTTAAATTAAGATAGTGTGCAAAGGATGGGATACTCATAGTATTTAGTCAGATCAGAGCGTAAACACAAAAACAACTTCATTGTGCTTGCATGTCCTCTGAAATTAAGATGAAGTCTATCTTGCCATCGTGTCAGTTGTCCGTTATTCCATTCATTTACTTCTAAAGATTTCTTCGCAACTCTTAAATGAATATAGATTTTACACTGTAGACTCAAATTGGTTTTGCAATTATCGCGTTGCCTTAGAATTGCTTTGTATAGAACTGAAGGTATATTCTATATCAGGCTCCAACACAACTCTTTGGGCACCAGGGGGAGCCAGTGTACAAAGATGTGAAGTGACATAGACGTATTAAAAAAAATAGTGATATCCCTTTCGCATACTTCATAAGGATACTCTTCCAAGTATACCTCCAGGGCATTTTACATTTCTCCCTGTATGCAAGTGTTTCTAGGTAGAGATTCTAATAGTAATCAACTTCAGGGGAATCTTGTTATATCTTTTTCTGTTAGCACTGTCAGTGATTGGTTCTCATTGCCCAAGCAATACATTCCAGACCATCCAATCTGACCCCACGAACGTACATTTAACTTCATGAAGAACAGTCAGCACTCGCGTTAAGGCATTTACTCTTAGAATTTATATTATAGAATAGCCATGTGTATGTTCCCGGGGCGTCATTCTCTACAGTGAAGACCACAAGAAGTTAGCGTTCAGCAGAACTCATTGGTACTGATAACGAGAAAGCACCAGCTTCTAACTGGTGGGGTCATTCCTTGGATGAAACATTCCGGTCGATTGATATCTGTTTGATGACTTGAAAGAAGAAAGTGAATTGGTAATATTGCCCGACAACCCTGCTGCGTGACGTTCAAATCACAGAACCTATATTGAGTCTGAGGAAATGTAATTTATCCCACTTGACAGATTTCTTGCCATTTTTACAATTTATTTACATAATGGACAGACATGCCTAACGGTGCGAAGTGTTTTGGGGTTGTTGTTGTCAATACTGTGACTAAATGTGACCTGCCGCAATCGTAAGAGGATTACTCTGGCATACCTGATAAATGAGTTTTCAGTCTGCAGGACAAGTTTTGTTCTACAGCTGCATGGAAAGTTTTTTAGTTATAAAGTATTTCCACTGACATGACCACATTTATCATCGCTCACAGTTCTACATATCCACTAGGGTTTTATATGCGGGGAAACATTGTGAACGAAACTCAAGAGGCAGAATCATTCGGAAGAGTGCCGGGGTAGCCTAGTGGTTAAAGCGTTCGCTCGTCACGCTGAATTCCTTGTTCGTTTCCCACATTGGTACAATGTCTGAAGACCGTTCTAGTATGCTTCTGTAATATTGCTGAAAAACTGCATAAAAACAACTCATTCGAAAGACAGCATGGAACAAGTTTAGAATCAACTAGTAAAAATGTTTTCTTAAAAACCTCGGATAAAATACATGTAGACCTAAATAAAACGAATTGTTGGAAGTCGTTATTTAATTGGCACTCGTGTGCTTTAAGAACAATTAAATAATTCAGTATATGATGGCATCTTCCTAACAATGGTTTCAAGGAAATGATTTTTTTGTTTGGTCGTTAACACCCCATCAGACAGATCAGTAATATTATGAGCAGAGTACGACCAACCAAGTCCTTTTCCTTTGTTGTTGTTTAACGCAGTACTTAGCACTATTCCATCTGTATGACAGCGGTCTGGTATAATCGAGTCTCGACCAGACAATCAAGTAAGTGACATCATGAGCATCGATCCACACAATTGGGATACGATGACATACATCAACCAATGCAGCGAGCTTGACCACCTGATCCCGTTAGTCGCTTCTTACGACAAGCACAGTCGCCTTTTACGGCAAATATGGGTTGCTGAAGACATATTCTCTGTCCGGATTTTCACGGGTCTTGCATTGATGTAGATCAACCAAGTCACCGAGCCCGAGAACCCGATTCAGTAAGTCCCTCTTACGACCAGCATAGGTTGATGCTACCTATATTGCCTGTCGGAATCCCTACATGGTTACAGAGTATACGTCGGGCAGTCATACGTGATGCACGTAAATTACGTCTGTTTTCTACGCTTAGTGAAGTATTCCATCCTTGAATGGCGAAAATGGAATGGACGTAACATTTTGTGCTTCTTTTGGAAATTAAACCGGGTCTTCGGTATGAGGAGTGACCTTCACTAGCGTATCCAAAGGGCACTGTAAATAGGAAGAGCGTCACATGAATGTATATGTTCATATACTGAACAAAAAAGTTAGGATCATGATTTATTTTATGATTTTTCTTCATTTTTTTCATTTATTTATTTTTATATTTATTTTTTATTATTTTATTTTATTTTATTTATTATTATTTTTTTTTTTTTTTTTTTTTTGGGGGGGGGGGATTTATATGAGTTTGTGTCCTCAGTTTTCCCTACATATAAATATCCCCCAAAGGTATTCATTTTTTTGGTTCAGTACATAAGTATAAGTTATTTGCTGTTTCTGACGTGCTGTGGAAAGTCGAATTCTTACATCTGGGTCGGGGGGCACGGGTGGCCCAGTCGTCTAAGGCGCCGCGATTCGCTGTGCAGAGTTGCGTCCCTTGGGCACGCCAGAAGCCTATGATTGAGGGTTCGAATCCCGGTTCGCCCCGGTTATGTTTCTAGGTTTGTCAGCACCATACCCGTGCTCGTGGGTTTCACCGAAGTGGTAAACGTCTGAGACCTGCATCACTTCGGGCTTTCCTCCCACATTAAGCTGACACGCCGTGATATAACTGGAATACTGTTAAAAGTGGCGTTAAACCCAGCTCACTCACACACTACATCTGGTTAAACAACAGAGAAACCTGTTGCTGTCAAATCAAACATCGGTGATGTGGAAGGGTCACTAACTTGGACCAATATGCATGATGTTTATAGCCCATTCAATTACCAGGGGATGCTAATGGTATCACGTGTGCCGGATCGTCTGGGCTTAGTCGTTTACCTTAGAACCCCCTTCAAGCATTTCTAGCCAGGTGGTATTCCGCAATTCACTCTAAATACGTCAATTTCTCTTCTATTTCCTACGAGGGCACTAGACCAATTACATATATATGACTTTAGGTGAGTAATTAAAGTGGAAATTGCTGTCTTTCGTGATCGTGAACAGTTTAGTGACAGTGTTGAACTGTTTTACCAAGTATTCATCACAATATCTATTAAGCAACATGAGTATTTTCAAACCACATAAGTAAGTGGGTTCGTGTGTTAAAATTCCTTCCATGTTAACCTATGTTATGAACGTCACCTCCGTGGTCTAGTGGTAGAGCGTCCGTCCGGAGAGCGGAAGGTCCGGGGTTCGATCCCCGGCCGAATCATACCAAAAGACGTTAAAAGATGGTACTTGTTGTTACCCTGTCTGGCGCTCGACATTAAGGGGCTAAAACAAGGACTGGTCGGCTCGGAGTCAGTATACTGTGTCTGAGTGGGGTATTCATGTTAAACTGCGGCATGGTATCTCAGTGAGCTAGCACTATAAATCGGCATCAGTCCGGACTAGTACAAGCAGCCACACAAACACACGTGCATGCACGTCGCTATATCAGTGCAATAATCTTGGACGCGACGTTAAACCCAATTTCACCTCACCTATGTTATGAACGGGTAGCACAGTCATCGAAAGCACCGCAATTTATTGTGTAAGCCGCGTCCCTTAGACATATAATCTGCTGATAGTGGGTTTGAAAACAGATCCTTCCTGTTTTGATCCGGATTTGTATGTTTGGCAATTGATTTGCCTTTGCGTGTATTTGTGACAGGTTTCACCGTTAGGTTATGATATGCGCATCTTTTACCGGACACCTGGTATCAACACAATTTGATAGTGTTTTATTATCACATGATTACGACATAGTCGGAATCGTACGGAGAATTATGGAAAGCGTTTTGTGGCTTTTATTTTACCAAAGTGGCACACGTTGAAGTCCGATTCCCCCAACTTTAAGCTTAACGCTGACATTTAACCATCTTTCCGAAGCAAGGGTGTTAACTGACTGTAAAAGTCCAGTTTTCAACCTTGCCTAACTAGGCTGGATTTTCTGGGCCTGATCGTACCGCCATCAGTGGCTATTACGAGTGTTGTCCCTTTTATGTCCCTCCTATTGACCAATCCGATTCTACATCTCATATCACTTACATGTTCTTCAAACAAAATTGCGGTGCCAAGTGAAGACGATTTGATCGATAATCAAGATCTATATTGTAATAAAACGGATCTTACTTCGCGAAGTGCATCAAATCACGTGAGCACCTTGATTGAAGACGTGAAAAGATTTGGAAAATATATGTTGACGCTAAGTTGACGGTACACATGCTTTGCAAATCCTGCAATTGACCGAAATCTGCACGGCAGTTTACGAACCGCGATTTTGATTGGGCTATGCATAGACTCGTTAGGCCAGCCAAAATATAACTCCATAATTCCAGCCTAGTTCGGCAAGGATGGAATGTGGACTTTAACAGTCAGTTAACTCCTAACTACCTTGCCTCGGGAAGATGACATCTATCTGAATTGCTGTACGAATCGGCGTTAATCCCACTCTCTACTTCTGGATCTGAACACTCGGTAACATTCCTCTATGGCAAATATATGGCTTTGTACCCAATTTAAATATTAACTATTCAATGAGTCTACATGCATATGTGTGTACTTGTCCGGACTATTTCTAGTGCTAGCCCACTGAGATACCATGCCCCAGTTTAACATGAATACCCCACTTAGTCACAGTATACTGACTCCGAGCCGACCAGTCCTTGTTTTAGCCCCTTAATGCCGAGCGCCAGGCAGGGTAACAAAAAGTATCACCTTTATACGTCTTTTGGTAAGACCCGGCCGGGTATCGAGCCGCACGCCGGGCGGACGCTCTGCCACTGGACCACGGAGGCAGCTCAGATAAGTAAATATGGAGGATATTTTTTATTTTGTTTATCAAATCGAAAACTACAACCGATTATAAATAACTAGGCCATAGCACACATAAAGATATTGGATTAGAGACTTCTTTTTGAAATGTGAATAGGGAAAAACAATACCACGCTCAAATGTTGACTCGTGTTATAAGAAGGCAAACGAATAAAGAACAGATCTATCAGAAAACATGACTAATGTTTGTGGTGATCATCTTTTTATCGATCTTGACGACCTTAATCCCCTACAGAAAATCTGCATCAAATTTACAGAAAATCTAATTTCTTTCATCGTATTACTTTCCGCTCCTTTGCTGTTTATCGTTTTTGCTGATATTTGCACAGAGAGCATCACAAGAATATATCAGAATGAAGGGTCACTGAGTTCCAGTATTAATGACGTCTTTGATTGGTCAAGGTTTTTTGTCATGGATAGTGGGTCATCACAATGTGTTAGTATGACAACGATACAGTCAAAACTAACGGCCTTATGTCTTTTTATGACAATAACCACAAAACGGATAAAAGGAAGAGAATTTATGGATGTCAACTTCCTTATTATGAGGAACACTACGTTTCGGAGTATATGCCTACTCCTTCATCAGGAATTTATGGATGTCAACTTCTTTATTATGAGGAACAACGTTTCGGAGTATATGCTTTCTCCTTCATCAGGTCACCTGATGAAAGAGTAAGCATATACTCCGAAAAGCGTGTTCCTCAAAATAAAGAAGTTGACATCCATAAATTCTTTACCTCATGTGTATCACTTCCAAATGCCTTTCAAAGACTTAAAACGGATACATGTCTCACGTTGACACATACACGGTTAGGAATAATTTGTCTGATTCTGTGTGAAAAACAAATCTATTGATGGGACAAATCTTATAACGGTACATAAACTCGTGGAATATTAAGAACCCATGGTAAGCCCATCGCTTACAGCGAAAATGATTATTTGGACTTTCAGCATGATGTGAACATTCTAAATATAGATAGATCTGCAGTTAAAGAGTTTGTTTTGATCATCTTTGATATAGGAAATGTCATCTAGAAAGAGAGAGCTTAAATGTCACTGTCAAAAGAATCAATTAATAATAACTTTGTAGAATAATGGATGCCTGTGAGACATCCCAGTTTGTCTATTCCAAAAAGGGAGAATTACGTATATAACAAATGTGAAATGACAACGAGCAACACAAGGAGATATATTTAGTCTAATCGTAAAACATGCCATTAACGCCATTTTCAACTTTAATAAGAATAGATCAGAGAACGGTTTGTTTCATTCCAAAATTACAGCGCATCTGTGAAATATCAGATGTGTGGATTTAATCAGGGGTTTTTTGTGAGGTGAGGTGAAATGGGGTTTAACGTCACGTCCAAGATTATTGCACTTATATAGCGACGTGCATGTACGTGTGTGTGTTTGTGTGGCTGCTCGTACTAGTCCGGACTGATGCCGATTTATAGTGCTAGCCGACTGAGATACCATGCCGCAGTTTAACATGAATACCCCACTCAGACACAGTATACTGACTCCGAGCTGACCGATCCTTGATTTAGCCCCTTAATGCCGAGCGCCAGACAGGGTAACAACAAGTACCATCTTTTAACGTCTTTTTGTATGACGCGGTCGGGAATCGAACCCCGGACCTTCCGCTCTCCGGGCGGACGCTCTTCCACAAGACCACGGAGGCGGTCGGGGTTGTTTTGGGGTTTTTGTGCTAACAGTGTGATGAGGATACCTCTGCGTGTATTCTAACATTGTTAAGTATGTTTGTGTATATAAGTACATATATTTCTCATATATATTTTTTCTTGATATACAATATTAAGATTTTCTTAACTGTTTGTTCTCAATATCAAATGGATACATTTCATTTGCTGTTTTGATAAATGAGCACGTTGGCAGCTTATTGATGTGCAAAGTGACATTTAGCAGTCTGAATTCTTGTTAGAACATATGTACAGATACATTCATGTACATGTACCAGTTCAGGCTCGCTGACTTGGTTAAGGCATGTCATCGATCCAAGTTGCGTGGATCGATGCTCATGATATCAATCACTGGATTGTCTGGTCGAGACTCGATTATTTACAGACCGCCGTCATATAGCTGGAATATTGCCGAGTGCGGCGTTAAACAACAACAGCAATATTTCCTGTATATACCTCTTGATGTATTAAGACGAGGCTAAAACACACAATGTATGTCTGTCTGCTTGCATGGTATTGTTCCCAGACCGCCTATTCAAGCTTCTTTAGAGGACCCCGAGATTTGATTCCCTCATACCAAACCAACCAACCAACATGTACCAGTTGCAAAACAACATACAGGCTCGTTGAATTCAGGATTCTTAAAGGTTACCCACTGGAAGAAAATTAATACTTTCTTTCTAAACTTTGAGAGAGCATGGAAGTTCAATGAACAGCAATTCCAAATTTTGAGAAGTGGCAATACATTTTAAAATCCGACTAACCTTTCATGCATATTTCGGATATGGTTTGACTAGGATTGCGATATATAGTCAAACACCGTTGTGTCGAACTTACGCTTGTCACGAAGTAAACGCTTGGTCCCTGCGTATTTCTACTTTTATTGATCATTTCCGGTTTACGTACCTTGGATAACTCGAAGTATTTACATAGGTCCCTTCAATTTCGACACAACGGAGTTTAACCCATATGGAGATTGTATAATATATAACCCGCATTTGGAACAGTGTTATTTTGTTCTGGTAGGATGGAAAGTTTTAAATGAAAGTTTTTTGACCGGTGTTTTAAACGGGTGAGAACGTTGAAAACGGGAACCTGTAGGATAAACCAATCGATCAGAGTGACAACATAATTCAGCCGAAAAATACCATAGGACTAATCGATCTCGTATTTCTGTCCGATGAAAAAGAGGGTTTGAAACTGATTGCAGTGCTAGTAATAACTCCGGGTGTTCCCGAAATGGGAAAGCGTGTACTTCTCAACCTCCAAGAGAACGTGTTTGTGATCTATGGCCAACTTAATGCAGGACAGGGCCACAATGAGACTCTCAAAGAGAAGGAGCATTTCATGACCCATGTTGGGCATACAAATCAGCCCATACATCGTGCAGGTTGCATGTGCTCATTGCTAGACCAAACGGAGATGTCACAAATTCCAAATAATGATGGCTTATTAGCGATTTGGGGGAAATCTTTTCGTGCAATTTGCTGTAAATTGTAGCATGCTGATTGACAGGTGGTATACTGGTCCAGTAGGTTCACCTAAGATGAAAGGAGGTATGTTCGACTATTTTGTCCCGACAAGTTTGAAAATGTGTTTCTTTTATCTTTTTCTCATCATTCGGTTGGTGAGCTGAAGTCTTTATTTTGAGTAAAGAGCTTCTGAACGTGTTAGTTACAAGATCGTTTTTTCTATGGAATATGACCATGTATTCAAAGTTTCAGAAAGAAACATAATATAGGTCTCACAGGGATATTCCAAGTACTGATTTGATTGGATCTAGGTTACACCGCTATAGGTATATTTAACTTACTTTTGTCTTTTGGTATCGACTTACATTAAAAACTTTCAGGCTTAATCCGTGGATGAAGATGTGATTATGCGTCAGCAATATCACACATGAGTGAGTGAGTGGGTTTAAGCAGCTTTGAACGGAATTCCAGTTACATCACGGCGTGTTATTAGAGCCATAACATTAAGGTTACAAGTATACATGACCACTTTTTATGGATAACAACTGTTATATTCTTTGTCACGACGTTTCAGAGCTACTTCTTTCTCCTTCATCGGGTGATTAAAAAAGTGTCGTGTATTTATTTTCCAACTTATAAATGCCTATCAAAGAAGGTATTGTTACACTTTGAAAATATGATTTTATAGACATTCAGATTTTTTTTAAACTGCTCAGAATCGGGCGAGCGAGACTCGAATCTTTTTTATTGGAACACATATAAGATATTCATCAAGTACAATGGTGGAAACGATTAAGAGAACAATGAAACATATAGGGCAACATATTACTGTCAGTACATTTGATATAGCGCATTGCTGGTAATAATCGTAAAGGCACACTGGTTAGAATGTTAAACTCTTCTGATGTAAACCGCCTTTAGAACTTAGCCAATTATGTTAAAAATGCTATCTGTCTTCGTTCTTCTTACCTGTAAATATTATTTCATGCAGCACTTGATGTGAAACTAATTTGTATATATATGTACGTGGGCCTGAGGCCTTATTACCGAATAAACTGATTGATTGATTGATTGATATAGCGCATACAAAGTCAACACAGGTCAGAAACAAATGTTGAGATGTGTTTGTATGCATTGTTTCAAAGGCATTTTTGACCCGTGAAGATCCGGGGTAGAATAGGTGTTCAGCAACCCATGCTTGCCGTAAAAGGCGACTAACGGGATCGGGTGGTCAGGCTCGCTGACTGGGTTGATGCATGTCATCGATCCAAATTGCGTGGATCGATGTTCATGATGTTACTCACTGGATTGTCTGGTCCAGACTCGATTATTTACAGACCGCCTTCATATAGCTGGAATATTGCTGAGTGCGGTGTTAAACAACAAACAAACAAACAAAGGCATATTTAGTAGACAAGGATGGGAACCCATGATAGCATATCATTTTAATGTGTCTAAAACTAAGTGGTCCCTTATTTATTTCCATCAGTATATAAAAAGTTGTTTGAAAAAAATGATAGGTATCTGTATATTAATTATTTTGCTATTACTTAACTATACATTTACGTTAGAATGTTGTAATAGTACTCGATCTATCTGTAATATTCTCCCAAAAGGAATTCTGCATTCGCAAGCGTCCGTGTCTGTATGCTGACAGATGTGTTTTGTAACGATAGTGAGTGAGTGAGTGAGTATGGTTTAACGCCGCTTTTAGCAATATTCCAGAAATATCACGGCGGGGGACACCAGAAATGGGCTTCACACATTGTACCCATGTCGGGAATCGAACCCGGGTCTGCGGTGTGATGAGCGAACGCTTTAACCACTAGGTTACCCGACCGCCCCGTTTTGTAACGATAGCTCTAAGGAGACTCGGTGGCGACTACAAGATAGTCGCGATTAAAGAAGCGAGCAGGAAACTTCCCCCAAGGGCTGACGTGTATTGAGTTTGCCATCGACGGGCGTATAGGTGCGTTTGACTGGGCGGCACAGCACTGACTACTATAGCATAGCCTTAACTTTCCTAATTTTTGTTCCACTCACTTGTTGAGACTATATTGAATTCCCAGGAATCTGATTCATCTTGTAGGGATTTTTTTACTTTGATCCTGAAACCATTTTTGCAAATATTTGCATGGCGGAAATGACAGAGAAGTCAATCGGCGAGAAACGTTTTAAGGTTGTGATCTTATTGAGGGTTTCGACGGTCAGTTACGGCTATCAAAAGAGTTTTCTCATGTTATCGACCAGATCAATTTGATTTTTTTTCAACGGTATTTTAGTTAGATAATCTTGTCCTCTTATGTGGAAGAAAACTATTATAGCCTGCGAATTTTAAAAAAGTTTGACGAGCTGGCGATCTCATGAAGAGCACTGTAAGTTCAAGCTTGTTTTCAGCTCTCCGGTGGTAAAAAAAACTGATTTGATGTTCATTTTGAATAGGGCAAGCCCCCCTCATCGATATGTCTGTATCGTATGAGACCCGTGAAGATCCGAGGTAGAATAAGTCTTCAGCAACCCACGCTTGCCATAAAAGGCGACTATGCTTGTCGTAAGAGGCGACTAACGGGATCGGGTGGTCAGGCTCGCTGACTTGGTTGATACATGTCATATGTTC
The DNA here is from genome assembly GCF_023055435.1 of Haliotis rufescens. Lineage (NCBI taxonomy): Eukaryota > Metazoa > Mollusca > Gastropoda > Lepetellida > Haliotidae > Haliotis > Haliotis rufescens. The sequence continues at coordinate 7,063,866 of NW_025964001.1, read as the reverse complement.
ATGATATCAATGACTGGATTGTCTGGTACAGACTCGATTATTTACAGACCGCCGTCATATAGCCGAATATTGCTGAGTGCGGTGTTTAACAACAAACAATCAAAGTTTCGTATGAAAAATACAATCTGATTGGGACGATGGTAATATAAATGTGATTTTGATACTCAGATATTACATATGTGTAATATACTTTACATAACGTTTTCAATTCAAAGAATTATTTCTATTATTTTCGAAACCAGAGTTACACATATTATTTGAAGATGAATATAAACTTGAAGGGACAATAAAGTTAGTTTTTTTATTTCCTGTGCTACAAACAGTATTTTCTGTAAAATAAATATTAAATAAATAAAAACACTCACTCAAACATCGACCAACATTCTTTCAGTCGTGTCCTCATTTATTTATTTCTATATGTTGATTCGAACAATCTTAAGCTGAGGCGCCGTGATATAACTGGAATACTGTTGAAAGCGGCGTTAAACCAAACTCACTCAATCGCCTAACACTGTTTCACAATTATTTATTCATTCCCCTATTCAGTCATTTACTCACTCACTCACCCATGCATTTAATCCTTTATTTTTTTAATTTGAAGTTCAGACGATATACGGCTTTTTCGTTGGAAAAGAGGCCGGCCAGATGGCTGCGAAACTGAAGTTCATAAGTGTATGAACGACACATTTTAACGTTAATACGGTTTTTTCACGAGACTGTATTCTTGAAATGACGTAACCGCTGACGTACTACTTCATTAGTCCTGGGGAAACCCCTGGGAATTCCCAAGCAAGAATAAATACAGAAGCCTTATATCTCATCATTTAGACCCTTAATCTTGAACTTAGCGTTTTAGCATTCATTGGGATAAGTCAGAGAATTTTATTGCAGGGCCGTTCAATGATATCCTCGCTACAATACTGTCGCAAGCTCCGACGTTCATACAGTTTGGCCCTTACTCTAGGAAGGTTCACACTCCAATGAACTCAAACAAAGTGAAAGTTACTTCTTAAACAAACTCATTAATTCCAACATGGCTTACAATGACAATAGATGGAACGTACACTACCAAGTCGCTTCGCACATTCAACCTAACAACCTTCGGCAGAAACGTCTTTACTTATTCATGAATACAAACTCTCCTGCGGGCAGAAGAAGGCCTTCTAGAGCCCAAGCAACTCTCCACGATGTACACCAACATAAGGCTTATGTCACGAACGCGATTCACACTACCTGAATGAAGTTGTGCTATTTTAATCACAGAGTCAACAGTTCAGTCTTGTCATTCACCTGTTGCTGTCACGATCACGTTAAATATATATGTTAGCACCCACGCTCGGATACTAGGCACAGTGCACCAAAGGGACTCTGTACTCATTACTATCAAAAACGCAAAGTCAGGGCACTGGTGCAGTGATGTGGGGCCCCTATCGAGCGTTACCCGTAATCCTGGAGATTTATTACCACTAGGCTCGTGGGGAATTTAATCATTTCTTTGGCTGTGGAGCACGTGGACTATTACTCTTGAAAGGAATTCCAAATGACGGCTTACCTAAATAACCGACCACTCACCATTCGACCCGTGAAGATCCGTGAGGGAATAGGTCTTCAGCAACCCATGCTTGCCTTATGAGGCGACTATGCTTGTAAGAGGCGACTAACGGAATTGGGTGGTCAGGCTCTCTGACTTGGTTGATGCATGTCATCGATCCCAATTGCATGGATCGATGCTCATGAGGTTAATCACTGGATTGTCTGGTCCAGACTCGATTATTTACAGACCGCCTTCATATAGCTGGAATACTGCTAAGTGCGGCATTAAACAAACAAACCAAATGACCCTCGTTAATCATATCTGGAATACGTACATATATGTAAAGGGTTTTCTGAAAACCAAGACATTCACAGTTATTCCTGGTATTATTAACTATATGAACTGGACAGTGGCTTAGAACCGTCTTGGCGATTTTAGGTGTACCGCAGTGTATCTGCTTACTGTGGAAAGAAAGCTCGAGTGAGTGAGTGATTTGGGCTTAACGCCCTTTTAACAGTATTCCAGTTATATCGCGGCGTGTCAGCTTAATGTGGGAGGAAAGCCCGAAGTGATGCAGGTCTCAGACGTTTAACACTTTGGTGAAACCCGCGAGCACCGGTATGGTGCTGACAAACCTAGAAACATAATTGGGACGAACCGGGATTCGAACCCACAATCATAGAAAGAAAGCTCGAATTGATGCAGGTCTCAGACGTTTACCACTTTGGTGAAACCCACGAGCACCGCATGGTGCTGACAAAGAGTCACGATCAGGGTTATCCACGTCTTTGACACTTGTAAACAACAAAAATGGGAGGACAATAACATAGAGGCACAGGATTAATACCATTCCGTAATTCCTGTAATACAAACATTTATATTTCTTGTTTTTCGTAACAGGGTCATATTTATTGTATTGATCGACACGTATCATATATTCCCTTCCGAGACTGAATGACATTTGCAGTCCACCATCGACAACAAGTGTGAAACAGCAAACGAATCTGACGTTACAAGCTGTGATCGTTGGTGGTTCGAGGACACTCCACGCGAATATAGGCTCGTAACTCCAGCACCTGAGGAGGAAATCAATGGTAGAAGAACACGTTTAATATGTTTTTCTCCCAGTCCTAGATCGTCCCAGCCATACATGAACTCTTCTTGGTGTCCACCAGGACGGATCGATGTCCTTGAGATTGAGTGGGTCTCAATTAAATGGGCACAGGTGCGGGAGGTCTGACGCTTTGTCTAATTACAGAGGGACTCATTGCTGATTTATGACACTTGGCTATTACGGCCACCATTGACGTACATACGTAGCACTCATGCTGGCATATCAAAGGATAAAAAGGGGCAGTATTATATGGAATGTAATCTCAAGTGGTCTGTGAACGGATATTGATGTGTTATTGGCTTATGTCCTTCTGGAAAGATGATGTACGCGGAGACCATAGATAGGTAAAGAGACAAGCTAACAAAGAGTATATCGCAGCGATTTCATCCCTATTGCCTCTTATTTTGGTGAGAAATTGACAAGGTGGTAACCTTGTGTTTTTAAGCGCTTGGTCGTCATAGAAAAAGAGGAGGTGGGGTAGTCTAGTGGTTTAAGTGTTCGCTCGTCACGCCGAAGCCGCTGGTTGGATTCCTCTCATGGGTACAATGTGTGAAGCCTTTTTAAGATGTCCACCGCCGTGATATTGCAGGAATGTTGCTAAAAGCGGAGTAAAACTATACTCACTCACTTTGTGGAAAAGATTTAAAAGACATATGTACAGCTTGTAAAGCGCATTCTTAGGGCGAACCTAGGGTGTATGTCTGGAATATATTCTGAACCTCGACTCTCACACCCTTTCTGAATTAAATATTCGGATTTTCTGAATTCAGAGATAATATTTTTTGTTTAGGCAACAGGACACATGGCTTACAATGCCGCATGTAAATCTTAATATTTTTAAGCAAAGGGCGATTAATTTAGACGATCCCTTCCCGTGTTCCTTGCATACATCACACCATCAATGATTAACCTCCAATGCACACATTTTGCGTGCCTGAGGATCATTAACACGGTGCGGTGCGTACAGTGTGACCAATCTGTGATGAGCAGCTTGGTCTTATATATCCATACTTGGAGTCACGTCTTCCCTGTTTGGCGGCAAGATGAGCGTACTGCAATTGGATGTACTGGGACAAGATATACGAGTCATTGATTGCTCCTTTATAGCGACAAAGCAGGGTGTTTCACTATCATTTATCCAAGCTCGCAAAGGAAATTTATCTCGTGCGCATCCCAGATTGGTTAATAGACATGTCTATTGCAAGTCATTCGAGGGGACAATAGCAAATCAAGCCTGGCAGAGGATGAAGGGAAAGCCATTGCTCTTTAATTATTAAATATCATATAGAAATGGGTTGTGTTATTGTGTCATGAGACAAATTAGAAACCCACATTCGTGTGTATGATGTATCACTGTAAGTATAATGCTACTCAAAAGAGATGTAGGCCCACCCGATAGTTTGATGTTAGTAAAACTATGATAGTTAATCTGTTATAGAGGCCCACCCGATTCTTTCAAATTAATATACTCTTCAAAAAAAGACACGCAATACGGATATTTTTGTCCGTAAAAGCAAAATTAGCGGACCAAGAGGTGCAAAATGAAGGGGTTTAATGTGTTATAGTGTCAGTGACAAATTCCCCTTATCAAAATGATCAAAACAAGCACATGCAAACCATTAGTCGGGAAACACGTACGATTCGGAAAAATGCACCCAAGTGTCATGGAGCTGCACGTACTGCACGTGCAGCTGCACTATGAACGGTATTAAAGTGCAGGGTTTTTTTATTGCCCGGCATCTGCGTCATCAGCTGTAGCCAGGGTTTTCAATGTAGCGCCCAGCACCATCACAAGTCTATAGGATCGGTTTTAACAGCATGGGTCAACACGTGATCGGCCAGGGTCGGGACGAGTAACCACCCCCGCACAAGATCGCTACGTCCGACTGCGCCACCTATGTGAAAGGGCGACCACAGCAAACTCAATCGCATCCCAAATACCCGGACAGCGCAGAATCGCCGAGCAGACCGTACGAAATCGAGCACGGGTCTAAGAGCAAGACGTCCTATTCGATGACTCCAAGGGTATGGCCTCAACTGCGATGGAGAGATGTCTGGTTCAGCGACGAATCAAGATTTCTCCTCCGTCGAGGGGATGGAACAGCACGGGTCTACAGACGTCGGGGAGAACGTTACGCCAGAAACTGCGTACAGGAAGTGGACAGGTTTGGTGGGGGTAGCGTAATGATGTGGGTGGCTATCTCTCATCATGGCAGGTTTGGTCCATATCCAGGGCAATCTTAAGGCCCAACGATACATCAACGAAATTCTCCTATCACACGTCCTCTCAATTGCAGCCAACGGTGTATTCCAGCAGGACAACGCTGGACCGCATACAGCACGGGTCACAAGAGCATGTCTACACAACAACGTTGATGTTCTGCCCTGGCCCTCAGGATCCCCGGATTTGAGCCCGATAGAGCACCTGTTGGATTAATTGATAGACGGCTACGCCGACGTCAACCTCAACCCCAGACTTAGCTGCAGTTGGCTGTTGTGTTGCAGGCCGCGTGGGCTACCATTCCCCAGGATGTCATTCGCATACTCGTCTCTTCCAGAAGATGTCAGGCCGCTATCGATTCCAGTGGGGGACACACGCGTTATTGATGCTAGCTGACCTTCACCTTGGACTTTTCCTACGTACCGATAACTGAGAAGACTACAATCACCAAGTGTTTTCTCCACAATATTTTGGCTCATTATCCTGCACGGTTCCTCGTAGAAATGTTTTTTCCTACCTAGCTTCGTGATTCTTTTTTGTGAAGAGTATATGCCAAGCCATGACAGATTGGTTAAATAATATGAAAGCATCGCGTGGTCATTAACCTCTTTTCAGTAGTACAGTTATATTCGTTTCATGAAAACATCGAAAGGGTGGCTGAAATACCTTCGGGAAGAATAAGCTGCGATTCGATGTTTGTTTAACACTGTTTTTTGTGTGTACTAGTCCGGACTGATGCCGATTTATAGTGCTAGCACACTAAGATACCATGCCGCAGTTTAACATGGATACCCCACTCAGACACAGTATACTGACTCCGAGCCGACCAGTCCTTGTTTTAGCCCCTTTATGCCGAGTGCCAGACAGGGTAACAACAAGTACCATCTTTTGGTCTTTTGGTATGACGAGGCCAGGGATCGAACCCCGGATCTTCCGCTCTCCGGATGGACGCTCTACCACTTGACCACGGAGGCAGTCCTGTGGCAAATGATTCACAGTACACAGGCAAAAATGCAACTTTAAATATATAACCAGATATAACTATATTGGAGTATCGTATGTATTTTTTCCTTAGTGTGCAATATTCATACAAACTATGGGTAAAGTAAGCCAAGTTTAAAGTAACACCTGCCATTATTTTGCCAAATAATAAACTTGATTTAACAGACAAATAAATTGTTACGATGAATTATTCATAACGTATTTTCTCCTACCATCATTAAAGAAACAAACCTTACAATAAGAGAAACATATTCGCAATGGGGACAAGCATCCCAGACGACCAAACAGGCACCGCGTGTTCCCAGTATATTCATCATCATCAGTTGTTGGAGACTGACGCAGTAATTGTAAAATCGTCTCACCCTTGTCAGATGCTTATCGACACTGACAACCTGACATCGCGATCCTGATGAATTGCCACATCCTTTAAAGATCAGGAACTAGAATAGCTCTACCTCACGGAGAATACGTTCCTTCATTTCACACAGGTAATCCATATATTTGGTGTCTGTGTTGTATCAACGTCACTAACAAACATATTTATGGAGTGTTAACTGGGTCTTACGCCATTGTAAGCAATATGTCTGTAAATAAAAGCGATAAAACCCTTTCCATATTCAGTAGAAGTATCTGCCTAAAGCAGAGTCGATTGCACGATTCCGACTAAATCATGAGCATGTGTTTATGAATCACTATCAAATAGTGATGACACCAGGTGTTCGCGGTGGCACCCGTAGCACTAACATTCAGAGTTTTAAATGGAAGAAAACCCACTTTGGTAAAATTCACGAATATGATATGGTGTCAACAGATCAAGAGTCACAGCCTGGAATTCGAACTCAACACTGCAGACCGAGATGTTGTGCCTTATCCACTGGCCCCATGTCCCGGGCGATTAGATCAATATACATGTTGAATAACATTCTTATGGTAACAGGGCCCCATGAAAATCCGAGGTAGAATGGGCCTTCAGCAACCCATGCTTGCCGTAAAAGGCGACTATGCTTGTCATAACAGGATCGGGTGGTCAGGCTCGCTGACTTGGTGGAAGCATGTCATCGTATCCCAATTGTGTGGATCGATGCTCATAATGTCAATCACTAGATTGTCCAGGCTCGATTATTTTCAGACCGCCGTCATGTAGCTTGAATATTGATGACTACTGTGTTAAACAACAAACAAACTAATGGTTACAGTTGCTGTAGGCCAGGGTGATATTCAAAAGGATCTTAGCGCTAAGGTGATCTCATACCTTAACTCCAATACCTTAACATACACTTACGACAGTTGTGGCGCTGAGGTTTTGTATTAGGGCACCCAGTTCAGCTAAGTTGCGTTTTATGTGTTTCTAGCACGGAGTTCACTCTTCTCACTCATTTACTCGCTCGCTCCATGTCCTACTCATTCAAGAACTTTAAAAAGCGGTTGACTTCCGCTAAGAACAATCGGGGGTGTTCAAGGATCCCGTGCCCGTTTTGGTCGACTTCCGGTGGGTGTCAGTTGCCCAGCGGGTTACCTCCCTTGACGAGTCACGTTTACACTGCGCCATATGTTGTTTGCCATGAAGAAGTGTTGCAAGGATTGTCTGTTGTGGTTCAACACTCAACAATTGGTGTCCATAAGCGCAAAGCAGCCGGAAGCAGACAGCTTGCCCTTAAGGGGCAATTAGGAGTCTGTGGTAATGCATACGTTAACCTGGAGCTGTTAGCTTCGAATTAATGGCGACAAGGATGTGAAGCCTTATTGCATCACTGTGGGTAAAGTGTTTATTTCTAAGTTAATGAATAAAAACAGGAGTGATTAGTGCGGTCCAGACGTCACTTGGTTAACGCGGGTTTTCTTTTGTTTACATGGTAAACGGCAACCTTTTTGCTGTTTTGTTGATAGAAAGGGATTCGGAAAATTAACGAAAGGGCGTAGAATGTGTGACTATTCAACAAACGCTTTGCCATAACATGTATTAATGTGTATGACGAAATCGTTGCAATACTTGGTAGATTGACAGTCCTCAGAGCAGATTATTACTTTGACAATTGTTCATTTCTGTCAGTCCGCCTCTTCGCTGGAATAAATGAATATACAGTCAAACACCGTTGTGTCGAACTTCGTTTGTCTCAAGGTAAAGCTTGGTTCCTGCGTATTCTATCTTTATTCATTATTTGTGTCGAACCTCGGATAACTCGAAGTAATTACGTAGGACCCTTCAACTTCGACACAACGGTGTTTGACTGTATATTGCTTTACGCCGCATCGGCAAAATACAGCTTTTCGCGGCGATGCTTTGGAATTCTACGAAAAGATTAAATGTCGTTCTTGATTTCTTTCGTTTACTTTATGTTTTTACGGCATACAGTCTTTTATACACTCTTCAAAAAAGAAAACGCACAGGTAGTATGTAGTTCATTGAACCTGACTACACAAAATATCCGGTATATAAATTGGATATATGTTATTGAAAAATGTTGGTGGCCTGATATTCGACAAACGGTGGGTCAAAACGCAGCCGTTGTCGATTTGCAATGTCTTAAACGACACTGTTTTCAAATTTGTTCAAAAATGTCAGGGAGCAAAACACTGAAGCAAAATGCACGTGCAAATTATGGCATTCGTAACTCGTGGTAGTGTCTATAAAAAGGAAAGCATAAGGCAATAATTTGTCATTCAGTTGTCAACATTTTTAAGTTCGAAAATCCAGAGACTTAACGCTGCCGATCGGAACATCGCCACAGGATGTATCCAAAGAGGGGAATCGCAGTCTTCTGTTGCTCGCCACTTCAGCCTCCACCACAGCACCAGTTTCGACTGTTCCACCTACGTCATCGCAATGCCACAGCTGAGGGGACTGCAGGACGCATCCCTAATTTGAATAGGATATCGGACTGAAAGGAACCATCTTGGCGAGGCTTGAATCCGACCCAGAAGACCAGTTATCGTCCCTGTTTTGCAACAGATCCACCGACAGCGACGCTTGCATTGGTGCCTTACCTTACAGCCTTGGAATTTGAGAAACTGGAGACGAGTGTAGTTTAGCGATGAATTACGATTTCTTCTTCACCGGCGATATGGAAAACAACGTGTTTATCGTCGTCGAAATGAGCGTTTTGTGTACGTGAATTCGACAAATACGGTGGCGGTAATATCCTGGGTGTGTGTGTGTGGGGGGGGGGGGGGGATCTGACTTGGTTGTTCAGGAAAATTTGACAGCAAATCGCTACATGAATCAAATTCTCCAACCTCACCTTCTTCCAATCATTGACCGCCAGAAGGTGCTGTTTCAACGCTCCACAGCACACAACTTGTGTCACGGCTACCTTAACAATATCAACATCAACGTCTTGCCCTGGCCGTCGAGATCTCCAGATCTCAACTCAATCGATCATCTCTGGGATGAACTCGATCGACGTGTACGTCAACGTCAGAACACCGGGCAGACACTGCCACAACTGGCCAACGCGTAACAAGCAGAATGGGGCAGAATTCCGCAGAACAGAATTCGTACACTTATCCAGCCAGTGCCGAGGAGATGCAGAGCCTTGATTGCTGCCCGGGGTGGCCACACGAGATACTGAGTTCGGCGCAACCTTGTGGACTTATGTGACATGACAATGAACAGTTTTCAATGCCTTTGTACAACGACAGCATGTGACTATCGAGCTCCAAAATTTCATATTTGTTTCTGCGCTATTTAATAAAAGATATCGACTTTATTAAGTACAATAAATTTACTCAAAATCTATCTGTGCGTTTCTTTTTTTATTGAAGTGTGTATTTCATTTTATAAAGGTCTGTCAGGAGCGATGAGCGGTTAATATCTCTTCTGGGTTAGTCATGATTGTGCACTCTACGCCACAGTCAGTGACATGTAAGCTGCATGGACTGTGAATCTCACACAGACACGGACACACACACACACACACACACACACACACACACACACACACACACACACACACACACACACACACACACACACACACACCACCTACGGATTACTAACACAGTCAGTGACATATCAGCTGCATGGACTGTGAATCACACACACACACACACACACACACACACACACACACACACACACACACACACACACACACCACCTACGGATTACTCACACAGTCAGAAATGACACTGTCACCATTCGAGTCTCATATTAGTAGTTATCTGACAGAAATTATCAACACGGAGATAATCCCAAAATAATTCTTCCTGTAAATGTAACAAGTCAACAGGCATTTTAACGTTAAAGATTAACACGTGCAACGTGCGTGTGGGAAAACTAATCCAAAGATGAAGGTCATAACTATTACATCCTAACACGCAATCTTTGGAGTGGGATATCAGTTGAAGGATCATCAAAGTGGAAACGTAAATATACACATACCAGGAGGATGGATGAGGTTATCGGGGCTTGTGATTCGTATTTTGAACGATCCGGGGGAATCAAAGTGTTCTTTGTTCGAAATGCCAGTAAAGGTTGAACTCCTTATCGTCGAGCTTCATGTTGTGTTATACAAGGTATCTGTGTAGGCGTGCATCAGCCGGATGCATTATTAATAGAGTGTGCTTACTTTGATTATACCACAACTGTTTCTTTACTTGAGTTAAATTAGTCTTACTTTACGGATTTGGTATTTCATGCAAAAGGTACCAGCTGATGGGTAACCGGGCACACAGCAAATTGTTTAAAAGTGTACGCTTCTTCCTGCTCATGTAATCAGCGCCATCGCATGGCAGGGGTACTGCTGTGCTTCTTCTGGCAACAAACACTCATTCATAAATGTAAATTATGTGAGTTGCGGAGTGAGTGAGTGAGTGAGTTGGGTTTAACGCCGCTTTTAACAGTATTCCAGTTATATGACGGCGTGTCAGCTTAATGTGGGAGGAAAGCTCCGAAGTGATCAGACCGAAGTGATGCAGGTCTCAGACGTTTACCACGTCGGTGAAACCCACGAGCACGGGTATGGTGCTGACAAACCTAGAAACATAATCGGGGCGAACCGGGATTCGAACCCACAATCATAGGTTTCTGGCGTGCCCAAGGGACGCAACTCTGCACAGCAAATCGCGGCGCCTTAGACGACTGGGCCACCCGTGCCCCCTGTGAGTTGCGGATGTTACCAGAAGGAAAAGACATGCTTGCCCTTTTCGCGAACACCTGCTGTCATCACTGACTTTCAGTGGTCCATTCGTTTGATTTCCAAACTGTTTTGGGGGCACGGGTGGCCCAGTCGTCTAAGGCGCCGCGATTCGCTGTGCAGAGTTGCGTCCCTTGGGCACGCCAGAAACCTATGATTGGGGGTTCGAATCCCGGTTCGCCACGATTATTTTCCTAGGTTTGTCAGCACCATACCCGTGCTCGTGGGTTTCACCGAAGTGGTAAACGTCTGAGACCTGCATCACTTTCGGGCTTTCCTCACACATTAAGCTGACACGCCGCGATATAACTGGAATATTGTTAAAAGCGGCGTTAAGCCCAACTCACTCACTCACTCACTTACTCACTCACTCCAAGCTGTTTTGCTGGAGGGTGTCTGTTTCGAGTGGGTTCAGGACTGGTTGGTGTTGAGTTTGTTTGTTCGTTTGTTTGTTTGATTTAACGCCGATATTCCGGCGGTCTGTAAATAATCGGCTGATCACGTAGTTTTATGACAAGCATGGGTTGCTGAAGGCCATTTCTTTACCCGGAACTTCACTTGTCTTGTGTTTTGTGTTCTGTTAAGGGTTGGTTATGGCGATATATGATTAGTAACTACATTTACAAACCTACCAATGAAACCCAGCAGAGAGCAAGCAAATTATGGAATATATACACACATTAGATAGATACAGCCAGACAAATTCCAAACAAGGCACAATCCTCCCAAAGTGTGCATGGTAACGATTAAAGCCCGCCACCTTTTGACGGGAACCAAACACAGCCAATCACGCGGACAACAACAAACTGCATTTGTTGACGTCTCCATTCAAAATGTAGCGGGTTTTAATAATTACGATGCACACTTTACGAGGAGTTTTTGGTGGGAGTTGAGTAGCTGTTTCAATTTAAAGTGTGTACATTCCAAAGTTTGTTTGCTCTCTGCTGGTTTTCATTGGTAGGTCTGATTTCGGCCACATCACATCCTTGCTTGTCATCACCGGCCGACACTAAAACTCGGCACTACTCCAAACGTGTTTTAAGTTCGTGCATGCTAAATCATGCTCCGGTTTAGTATTCTGTCAGTTATTTTCAATTTCGAAGTCGCGCTTTTTGATGTTACTCATCCCGGTGGCCAGCAAACCTTTTTGGAAATTTGCAAATCAGAAAGGCTGTCAGTTTTGGAAGTATTGGTGGGTGCGTTGGTACATTTTTTTTACATTTTTCTGGTTAAATGTGATTTGGCGTTCGAAAGGTTTCTTAAAATAGGTTGGTTTCGAATTCCTTTCTGCGAATCACAAAGGATTTGTTTTAACTTTATTTCCGTGTTTCTTTTCTTGAAAAAGTAACAACGGATTTTTACAGTCAATACAGACGGGGATGGATGCTGAGAGATATCGATATGGACGTACGCCCCAGCATCTGAGTTGCCGTGAGAACGTCGCACGTGTTATTTGTAGAAAGCTAACAACCTACTCCTTTTGTAGTGTGCAAAATAGATTGATTATTAATTAATTCTTCCCAAGATCAGTGGGATTAACCTATTGGTTTCTGTTCTTGAAGGGTGTTCGCCGGGAAGGAACGTAGCTGGTATACTGCTAACTGGACAGTCTATATGTGAATGGATGAGTGAATTTCTTTAACGCCACAATTAACGCTGAACCGTGGCGAACTGCAAATAGGTGAGGTGAAATTGGGTTTAACGTCGCGTCCAAGATTATTGCACTTATATAGCGACGTGCATGCATGTGTATGTGTGTGTGTGGCTGCTTGTACTAGTCCGGACTGATGCCGATTTATAGTGCTAGCTCACTGAGATACCATGCCGCAGTTTAACATGAATACCCCACTCAGACACAGTATACTGACTCCGAGCCGACCAGTCCTTGTTTTAGCCCCTTAATGCCGAGCGCCAGACAGGGTAACAATAAGTACAATCTTTTAACGTCTTTTTGTATGACGCGGCCCGGGATCGAACCCTGGACCTTCCGCTCTCCGGGCGGACGCTCTACCACTAGACCACGGAGGCGAACTGCAAATAGACGCCTCATGGTTAACAGTGTCAAAACCTGTGCACGGTAACAGACACGAACACGTGACTCATTGTAAGCACATGAGCCATCATTGAGGTGAGGTGGGGTGAAATGGGGTTTAACGTCGCGTCCAAGATTATTGCACTTATATAGCGACGTGCATGTACGTGTGTGTGTTTGTGTGGCTGCTTGTACTACTCCGGACTGATGCCGATTTATAGTGCTAGCTCACTGAGATACCATGCCGCAGTTGAACATGAATAGCCCACTCAGACACAGTATACTGACTCCGAGCCGACCAGTCCTTGTTTTAGCCCCTTAATGCCGAACGCCAGCCATCATTGAGACAAGAATGCACAGAGCATTCACGTGTGTTCTGTCCGGAATTTCCTATATTGTCTTAAGCAAGGGTGTGTGCGCGGAGGAATGACGCGTGCGCCGGTGAACGGCTTAGGGGCGCGTGCGTCTAAATGACCGTCTTCTAGCTTCGACTATCGGACGTCTCTGTTAAAGCATTGGAGTAACGATAACCGTAATAATAAGATCGGTTTGAGGAAGGTCCAAGATGTTAATTTATATGTCAGCATGTATGTTCCTCACTACGTCTAATATCTTACCACCCTGTTCGATCCCTGCTACGTTATACCAAAAGACGTAAGATGGCGCTTGTTGTTACCCTGCCTGGCGTTCGGCATAAACGGGCTAAAAAAGGACTGGCGGCTCGGAGTCAGTATACTGTGTCTGAGTTGGATATTCATGTTAGATTGCGGTATGGTAACTCAGTGGGCTGGCACTATAAAGTCGGAATTAGTCCGGACTGGTCCAAGCAGACACCCACATGTAGCAGGGCGTGGTGTCTTCCCACAGATGACATCCTTACCTTGTCAGCTTGCTGACGGGGTTAACCACTTTGGTCATGTGGACAAGGCGTCCGACCTCGGATCAGAAGGTCCGTGGTTCGAATCCCATCACGGGACTCGGAACATTGGCGCCCAACGTCGGGCTGAGCACGTTCATATTAAATTTGAGCAAAATAAGGCTCAGTACCCTACTATGCGGCCTAGGACGTGCCTTCTGTTGACGGGGGAGTATGTAGCAGGGCGTGGAGTTATCCCACAGATGACATCCTTACCTTGTCAGCTTGCTGACGGGGTTAACCTCTGTGGTCATGTGGACAAGGCGTCCGACCTCCTATCATAAGGTCCGTGGTTCGAATCCCATCACGGGACCAGGACATTTTATGGCCGCTACACACACACGTCAATATATATACGTGCAGCAATTTTGAACGTGACGTTAAACCCCATTACACCTCTTACCAATCAATCAGTAATTACTTATCTCATTGCACACATATCAGTATCATAGAAAGACAGACACATCTCACATATGCCTCTCCCAAACTGCCGTACATCTGTCACTACAAGGAAAATAAGTTGACATTTCCCCATATCTTATTAAAAACACAAACATTGATAGTCTGTGGTCGACTTTATAATGAAACATTTGCTTAAACGTAAGCCAAGTAATGTATTCAGCCTTACTAAACATCTTAAATCCTAAAAAATACACATGGTAAATGGTTAATAATATGATTATATTCAGTTTCTTTTATGTAGCGTGGTGGGTGTGTGGATGTAAGAATTATGGGTTGGGCGGGGAGGGGGGGGGGGGGGGGGGGGGGATCTGTGGGGGAAGGGTGTTTGTGTGTGGGCGGGGATTGGGGTGGAGGGCGTGTTTTTTTAATACGAAGAGGCATGATACATACAAACTGCATACTATTCATATGCATACATACAAACTGCTCTCTGGAGGAAATTTTCATTAACTCATCAATATCAGTGGCCACATTGGCAAGGTGGAGTATATAATTATGTGTGTAACCATTACAGAGATGGACCTGATATATTTCCATTCAGAGTGTACTTGCAATGATTAATGCATGGACAAATATGAAAAATTGCATGGATTGCATCAAAGGCACTATTTGATTGATTAAATTGCGCTAAATCTTCCAAGGAAGTTAATCATCCCCTGGGGATTGGCGCAAGTTGTGGCTAACACCCACCTAAGCATCAACAGTGGGGGTTTTATCAAGCATTATGTGTATATTTTTAAAATATAATCATCGCATGAGCTTTTTGTCCATGTCATTTATGTCAATCTAATATATCACCGCTGATCCAAATTTGAAAACTTGTGTGTTTGTGGAAGCAACACGATGATTTATGTGGGGTATTTTTTAAGCCGTTGTCCATTCATTGGCTTTCCAGCAATGACGTTTATGTTGTGTCGGATTGTGAGCGCACAGATTCGGAACGGATGTAATTATCAGCCTGCCACGAGTAATCCACACAGCCAATTTTCTTCGTTTGACCATAGTCTTTATCTTGGGCCAGAAAACACGTCACGGGGAGAATTGGCTCTGTCATTTGTGAAGCGCCACTACAAAAACATCGCAGTGAAATTCTCCTTAATTAGCAAATCTAAGTGAAGTGCCGGCTACAGAGATGCATGGTCCAAGACTTCAGCTGATTACTCCTCGTTGAGGAAGAATACCCGAAATATCAAACTCGCCTAAGCTCTTGCATAAATGCATGCTTCAATATTTGTGTGGGTTTAAACATGAAGCGGCACGAACAACAGTTTCATGTTAACTTGCAGTGATGTGATGAAAACTGGAATGAACGCAGTATTCACATTAGTATCTACTTTATGTTCTGAAGAATGTTCTGGCCACGGGTGGCCCAGTCGTCTAAGGCGCCGCGATTCGCTGTGCAGAGTTGCGTCCCATGGGCACGCCAGAAACCTATGATTGTGGGTTCGAATCCCGGTTCGCCCCGATTATGTTTCTAGGTTTGTCAGCACCATACCCGTGCTTGTGGGTTTCACCGAAGTGGTAAACGTCTGAGACCTGCATCACTTCGGGCTTTCCTCCCACATAAAGCTGACACGCCGTGATATAACTGGAATAATGTTAAAAGCGGCGTAAAACCTCACTCACTCACTCACTCACTCACTCACTGTGGCAATAGACACGATCACTTGCATTGCGCTGACAAACTAAAGATCATGATATGAGATAGCATTATCAAATATCACATAACGCCCGCAAATCTGAAAACCCATAATATCAATCAACACTGTAGTGAGTGAACTTGATTTAACACCGCTTTGAACAGTATTCCAGTTATCACTGCGTGTCAGTTTGATATGGGAGTAAGCCCAAAGTGATGCAAGTCTACGTTTACCACTTTGGTGAAACCCACAAGCATGGTCTGGTGCTGACAAAACTTGAAACATAATCGGGGCGAAGCGGGATTCGAACCCACAATCATAGGTTTCTGGCGTGCCCAAGGGACGCAACTCTGCACAGCGAACTGCGACGCCTTAGACGATTGGCCACCCGTGCCCACCTCATCGACGTTGTAAAATATAAAGGTTATCAGTAATTTTCACTTTCTACGTCGCCCTCGCAGTTGTAAGTAGATATGACTTTACACGTGGCATTCTCTGACGTCATAACTTTGTCTGATGTCCGAACTTTGTCAGACGTCATATCCCGCCTTGAAAACTGAACCCGCCGGGTTAGCAGAATGTGGAGAAAAAAACAAATGAACCAAGGTAGTTCTGATGTTTATTGTTTAAACTTAATACATACATGTAATTAATGCCATATCCATTGTGCTGAGTCATAAAAGCCACTTTTTATGTTAACTTGACGGTTGCCATGTCAACTTGACCTGCGTAGCTTGACGTTTTTTGTAAAGTTAACTTGACGGTTGTCATGTTAACTTGACGGTGTAACTTGACATTTTTGTTTACTTGACGGTTGCCAAATTAACTTGACGGTGAAACTTGATGTTTTTGTTACCTTGACGGCTGCAATGTTACCTTGACGGTGAAACGACGTTTTTGTTTTTGTTGTAGGATCTTCTTTTGGAAGGGGGGTGGAGGAAAATATACTTATCAAAACATATGTTCACATTCAATATTCAAAATAAATATTCATACTACCAGAGCTTTTACAGATCAAATTTAACGTCGTTTTTCAAGCAATTAGATTGAAGCACATACACCGATTGATTGAACATGGAACAGTGTCTACTTGCACGGTGTGGGCGTATGCAGCTGTCACTGTAGAGCCTCAGACCTTTGGACCAATAATTATATTCATTTGGAAATATTAATGTTAGTTTTCTTTAAACAGTCTTGCTTTGTTTAAACCACACCAGACCCGTGAAGATCCGGGGAAGAATATGTATTCAGCAACCCATGCTTGTAAAAGGCGGCTATTCTTGTCGTAAGAGGAGACTAACGGGATCGGGTGGTCAGGGTCGCTGACTTGGTTGATGCATGTCATCGCGTCCCATTTGTGTTGATCGATGCTCATGTTATCAATCACTGGATTGGCTGGTCCAGACTTGATTATTTACAGACCGCTGTCATATAGCTGGAATATTGCTGAGTACGGCGTTAAACAACAAACAAACAAAAAACAATATAAACCACACCACTTCCCAATATTTAAATATTTATCTAGTGCGCATTCGACCGGAAATATGAGCAGATATTTTAAAATATTTTTGTTATATCGGAATGGAAACATGCGTGGGTGATGGGCGAGTCGTGTCGCCTTTAGCAATACGTCACTATAACATGTAGATGGCATTAAGAGTGAGTGGGGATGCGGTTCAACTACAGTTGTATCAGGTTGGATGAGGGTCACAGACGAGTAAGAGGATTGCACGGATGCGTCAAGGATCCTATCAAATATGAGACTCAAATCCGGTGAAGGTTGATAGCCCAGTGGTGAAAGCGTTCGCTCGTGACGCCTACGACCCGGGTTCCATCCCCCACTTGAATAGCATGTGTGAAGCCCATTGTTGCGTCCTCCGCCGTGAATTTCCTGGAATGTTGCTAAAAGCGGCGAAAACCCGTTACTCACTCACTCAAATCCGCGGATATTGGCAGCTAAGGGACACAACTCTTATGTGCGACTTGTGGCCATTGGTCACTGGACCAGGGTACCAAGAAGGGGAATTTGTGCGTTAGATACAAAAGTGTTCAGCACGTCTATAACAATTTGTAAAATCATGATGCAGGCGTTCCCACATTGTGGCCATTATTATTGCATGACCCAAGACCAGGAAAGAACACTTTCTTGCATATATGTACGTTAAAGATCTTCTTCCCGAGGCAAGCGTGTCCTCTAGCCTGTAGCAAAGCCTTGTTACTACAAGACCTTGATAAAAAGACTAGTGGACGCTCTTGCCTCGGGAAGATGGTTACAGATAATTAAATCAAAACTCAAACAGCAATAATATCATCTGAGTGTTGACTTCAGTGATAACATCATATTATATGTATTGCTAGATATTCCCTAGTCAATCAACGGGTGATGGGGTGGCCTGACGGTAAAAGCGTTGGTTCGTGACGCCGAAATCCCGGGTTCGATTCCCAAAATGGACACAGTGCGTGTAGCCAATATCTTGTGTCTCGTACCGTGTCATTGCTGGTATGTTCCTAAAGCGTCGTTAAACAATTCACTCAGTTAAGTTCATCAAAGATAAAACCAACGTGTACATATTTAAACCTCATTGACGAATTCGTCGCTCTTAAAATTGTATCATTTTTTTCCATTTTTGTCGATTGTCGTGTTTGTATCATTAGCTTTTGTTTGGTCGATGTTTTCGTTTTGACGTTACAGCAACAGACTGCAAAGAGATGTTGAGAAAAAGATGACTCATCACGTTTGGTATAGGTATCTGTAACCGAGTTACTTCGTGAAAACAGATTCAGTGACATTCTGCGACCAAAGTGAAGAATTGATAAAAGCAATAAAACCGTTTCCTTAAAAGCTGGTATAATGTTTCACAAACTTAATTGAAAACCACCAACATGCTCGTCAGGCTTTCTGACATTCATATTGCCATGTTGTCATGACTGGAGATGCCGTGAGGAGATTTACAAATCTTTGAAAAATGAACGTTATAGCATGAACTATTACAAATATCACATTCTACTACGTCAAATCATGGATGGCACGGGTGGCCAGACAATGGCTAATAGTTATGTCACACAAACTCCTTCAAATGTTACAGGAGCCTTTTGTATGCGGGGATCATATACTACTCAAAGTTTGCTTAAGATATACAAATCATCCAACAAATATAGATTGAAATATCCCGGTACCCAATGATTGGGGCCGCGATTCGCTGTGCAGAGTTGCGTCCCTTGGGCACGCCAGAAACCTAAGATTGTGGGTTTGAATCCCGGTTCGCCCCGATTATGTTTCTAGGTTTGTCAGCACCATACCCGTGCTCGTGGGTTTCACCGAAGTGGTCAAAGTCTAAGACCTGCATCACTTCGGGCTTTCCTCCCACATAAAGCTGACACGCCGTGATATAACTGGAATACTGTTAAAAGCGGCGTTAAACATAACTCACTCACTCACAAACTCACTCTTCAAATCATTATATTGCCTTCTGCCCCTAGCATATGTCCAGCAAGGAAGTATTATAACTTAGGATCATTATTTTAGTGGGCAAAAAGATTATTTTACTTTGAAACCATGATACACGCACTTCGGACATTTATATTGTATTTATCAATCAGGGATGAAGCGTGTTTTTTCACTTTCAAAAAGAACAGGTTTAATTGTTTGTTGTTTAAAAACGCACTCAGCAATTTTCCAGCTCAATGACGGCGGTCTGTAAATAATCGAGTCTGGACCAGACAATCAAGTGATTGACATAATGCGCATCGATCTACGCAATTGGGATACCAAGACAGAGACCCTGACCACCCGATCCCGTTAGTCGCCTCGTACGACAAGCATGGGTTGCTGAAGACTAATTTTAACCCGGATGATCACGCGTCTAAAAAGAACAGGGCTACCTTACAAACACGCAATTTCGTGCTAAACTGTTTCACAAATGAAACTAAAATCTCGTTCTCCTGGGAGTAATAAACCAGCGGATGTAATATTCGTTGTATTGAATATCATTCCCTATGGTACACCCACATGGAGACGCAACCCATCACTTGTTTTACCAAACATAAGCCATAGTATTTCATCACAACGTTCTTTGATGTGGGCATCAGCAACAGAGTGAATCGTAAATGTTTGTCAGATGATGTGAGCCTGGAAATTGGTGACCAACACTTCAAAAGCGTTTCCGTAGGACCATGTGCGATTGAGCAAAATCATTTGGTTATTATGCTAGAGATAAACCGCGGATAAACAGCATGGTAGATCCTCTGACTGACCTCCATCCCCTAAATGACACTGTAATGGCATTGAATGCACATCTGTGATATAGATTTTTCATCATCTTTCAAACAGCCTACAAGCATTTCCCGTCATCCCGATAACCGTACATGTATCTTTGACATTTTCATCTCAGAGACGACCGCCTCCGTGGTCTTGTTGTTGAGCGTCCGCCCGAAGAGCAGAAGGTCCTGCGTTCGATACCCGGCCGCGTCATACCAAAAGACGTTAAAATATGGTACTTGTTGTTACCCTGTCTGGCGCTGGGCATTAAGGAGATAAAACAAGGACAGGTCGGCTCGGAGTCAGTGTCAGTGTCTGAGTGGGATATTAATGTTGAACTGCGGCATGGTATCTCACTGTTCTAGCACTATAAATCGGCATCTGTCCGGACTTGTGCAAGCAGCCACACACACACGTACACGCACGTCGCACGTAAAATCATATCCATGTTGATCTGGCTATGCTGAATAATGTGTTGTTGACACTGTGATACATACAGTACAGCAAATATAATTAATATGGCGCATATTTCCCATGGATTATTCCCACGCAAGATATGATTATGTTACACTTATGTCTATAACACACATGATGATGTCACACTTGGTAATATTGATCACAGAATCAGGTTTACAAATTTATCATAATCAATCATTATATAACAATAATTTCAATTAAAGCTAATTCTTTTTTAATGGCTGCACAAGAACTTTTGATTTCAGATCCAAAACAATTTTCAATTTATACTTGAAACATGCATTCACCATTTCCATTTTACATATTGATTACAAAAACAAAGACCAGGCTACCTTCTTTCATTGGGTGCAATAAAGTATGAAATTAGAATGGATTCCATCACACCAGGAGAAGAATCCACAATGGTAAATGGCATCTTATATAAGTCAACTTCGGGTTGTCACGTTCTTATTCCTGATCGAGGTTCTCCATCTCAGAGGATGTTCGTTCTAAAGGTTGGACGAACAATATGCCTTCAGTGTGGTGCTGCAGACATGATGATATTGTCCGGCAGTAGACGGTGCCTCAAGATAGACATCAATCGAGGGGAAATTACGTTTTCCGGGAAATTAGGACACATCCCACCTGACCACCCCCAACCATTGTAGAACAGTAGACAAGACTCATTGTTGGGAGGCAGGACTTGATGTTGATGGTCATCAATGAAGCCAAGGGTGCTTTGGGCGATAGGCTACAAGGACAAAAGTCAGTTGTCCTGAAACTATAGCCATTGTCCAGTGTGAGAAGCTCCTGGCAGCTGAAGGTCAGAGGGAAGTCCATGGAAAGGTTAATGAAAGAGTGGAGTGGCGTGAGTATGGTGTTAAGCCCTTTTAACAATATTCCAGCAATATGGGTTTCACACATGATTCTACCCATGTGGGGAACGAACCCAGGCCTTAGCCGTGACGAGCGAACGCTTTACCCACGGGGCTGCCCCGCCGTCTCTTTAATGAAAGAACTTTACCGCCTAGGGCGGATGAAGGGTATTTTTATATTTCATTTTATTAATGTTTTGACACAAATATCTATCATGGGCTATTTAGGGACCGATCAGTTGATATTCTGAAATGCCTGAAACAATATATGACTTTTCCAATAAATTACTTGACATGTTGAGTGTTCTGAAATATAGGTTTGGGTCCCCGTGTCCGAAATAGGAAAACGACAAAAATGACCAAAAAAATAATCTGTATCAAATGAAAAACACAGCATATTTTCTATGGTCACTCCCTTAAGAAACAATTGGGACGATTGAAGTGGTTGAAGCGTTCATCCGTCGCGCCAAAGACCTGCGTTCGATTCGGGCACAATGAGTGAATCGGGTATGGCGTAATATTGCTAAAAGAGGACTGAAACGATTCGCATACACTGTGATAAGTATTCTTTGAATGCCTTAACGTTGTGCTCCACGTCGTGATATTGAAGCCAGATTGCTCAAAGGGGCGTAAAACTTCACTCATTCACTCGGAAACAATGTGTTTGCAACATAAATTGCAAATTACAACACATCAAAATACATATGTTCCATTCCCTTTTCACTGTTTTCATGTTAATATCACTATCACTTGATAAAACTTGACCATGACACTTCAAGCGAAATCAGTAAGCGTTCAAGTCAAACAAACCTTATCTAAATGTATTTTTGAACACTAATGTTTTTTAAACAAGTTTGTTGAAACAAAACCAGAATATATGGCAGTTTTCAAGATATGTCAAGGATAGCTATAATGGATTTCCATCGCCAATCACAGCAGTTTATCTGTTACACAAGCACAGCAACACAGGAGACCTTCGTGATCAGACATGAAGCAAATCCATGTGGCTGAGGTCTAAAGCCTGCAGGGTTTTTTACTTAACACCCACGGTAAGCTTACACACCGATGTAACTGAAAAGCTGTTTAACGCTATGTTTAACCCAACTCTGGGTCACTCAGTTGTGATAAACGCCGCTTTATATGAAGATATCCATTTCAACAACTCTATGTCAGTTTTACTTGCAAGGTAATGTTACAGTGACATTAATTACACAGAAAACATCATCAAGTGTTCACGGTCTGTCACGTTCATTGTAATCATAGACCTAGGATCATAATCAGGGGAAATCTGGTATTCGCGCGAGCCAATCCTGACACAAGTAAGGGACGTAACTCTGCACGTCAGCAAGTTCTTGCCCGTTTGGGGTAAAACTCATCATCATATTCTGACTGACACTGGAGATGGTATGTTAATGTATAATGGGGTTTTTTTTCACACATATTAGTATGTTAATGGAAAATGGTAAATTAATTTAATTTCCACATAGGTAAGGCACTAAATACATGGATGTACTGGTTGAATGTTGACACATGTGAGATCTGTTTCCTATCAAAACGTCATAATGTTTCCACTCAAATACATACGATGCACAGGGTAATCAAAGTTTGTTTGTTTTTTGTTGTTTAACGTCGCACTCAGCAATACTCCAGCTATTTGACGGCGATCTGTAAATAATCAAGTCTGGGCCAGACAATCCAGTGATTGGGATACGATGACATGCATCAACCAGGTCAGCGAGGTTGACCACCCGATCCCGTTTGTCGCTTCTTCCGACAAGCATGGGTTGCTGAAGATCTAATCATGCCCGGATCTCCACGGGTGCGCGTTGATTCAGCATTACTCTACAAGGGAGGCAGGGTAGCCTAGTGGTTAAAGCGTATGTCACGCCAAAGAGCCAGGTTTTATTCTCCACATGGGTACGATATGTGAATGTGGAGGAATATTGCTTAAAGTGGACTGAAACCAATCTCACTCACTCACTCTGTTAAGTTTCCTTTGCGTGGAAATTCCGTAACCCGGGGACCAAAAGCAATTCAGTGTGTGTGTGTGTGTGTGTGTGTGTGTGTGTGTGTGTGTGTGTGTGTGTGTGTGTGTGTGTGCGTGCGTGCGTGCGTGCGTGTGCTGCTAGTACCAGTCTGCATATGCCGGTTTTATAGTGCAAGCCCACTGCGATGCCAAGCCGCAGATTAACATGCAGACCCCACTCAGCCACAGTATACTGACTCCGAGCCGACCAGTCCTTGTTCTTCCCCGTTTATGCCGAACGCCAGGGAGAGTAACAACAAGTATCATATATTGACGTATTTTGGCATGACGCGGTCCGGAATCGAACCATCGACTTTCCGTTCTCCAGACAAACGCTTTATCCACTAGACCACTGTGGTGGTCCAAATAAAGTCAGCCCCGATGTGTTGCTATACTCGTGCATGTGTAACATGAACAGGACATGAGTCAATATGGTGGCAATAATAATCTTGTAGTTTCCGTTTCAGCAAAATCTTTCCAACAGCGTACATGCATGAATACAGCCCGTGAAGATCCGGTTTGGAATAGGTTTTCAGCAACCCATGCATGCCGTAAAAGACGACTGTGCTTGTCGTAAGAGGCGACTAACGGGATCGGGTGGTCAGGCTCGTTGACTTGGTTGATGCATGTCATTGGTCCCAATTGCGTGGATCGATGCGCATGATGTCAATCACTGGATTGTTTGGTCCAGACTCGATTATTTACAGACCGCCGTCATATAGCTGGAATATTGCTGAGTGCGGCGTTAAACAACAAACCAACCAACCAACATCCATGAATACCCAATAAAAAGCATTAAAGTATTAAAGCATATTATAACAAAGCAAAACATATTCAAATCAAACTCCATACCAAATGTCCCACACATCGAACAAGAAATAACCAATTCATTTTACATCGACAGAAATATATCAAATTCACAATGTAAATACGCACAGTTCATGACATTTTGGTCTCTCTGTCACCACCTATTCGTTTAAACCCTTGAACTTGCACAATCCAACAATATGACACTGGAATAGTTTTTGTTTGTTATCATCTATAGATATACTTTGTAACTTATATGTATTTAAGATTGCATGTGAACACTATTCTATAAACTTATTGTTTGTGTAGGACCGCCTCAATGGTCTAGTGGTAGAGCGTCCGCCCGGAGAGCGGAAGGTCCGGGGTTCGATCCCCGACCGCGTCATACCAAAAGACGTTAAAAGCTGGTACTTGTTGTTACCCTGTCTGGCGCTCGGCATTAAGGGGCTAAAACAAGGACTGGTCGGCTCGGAGTGAGTATACTGTGTCTGAGTGGGGTATTCATGTTAAACTGCGGCATGGTATCTCAGTGGGCTAGCACTATAAATCGGCATCAGTCCGGACTAGTACAAGCAGCCACACAAACACATACACGTACATGCACGTCGCTATATAAGTGCAATAATCTTGGACGCGATGTTAAACCCCATTTCACCTCATCTCACCTATTGTTTGTGTACGCCAAAAAGAAATAAAATCATTAAAAAACAATTTAAAAAATGAATACCCAATAAAAAGTGCCCTGCGTCCAGCATAGTGCAATGAATATGCAAAAGCAAATACATCATGGCTTTTACCACACAACGAAAAAAAGTTTGAGAGTATATATCAAATTATATATCATAATCTAAGCTTCGTGTGTAGGGATTATTTGCATCAATTGATTTTTTTGTGCTTATTCCTATGAAGTAAAAATGGAAAAATGAATGTAAAAATTATCGAGAGGCTTCCGATGCATCTTGTCATATTTTAAATGAATTATTATAGGTTCCAATAAAACTGCAATTAATCCTATTCACTTGTCAAAATGCATGGAGGGAAAAAATGACAGAATGTCATTTTCAATTCCGCACTCGCTTCAGCAGACGCAGAAGATGTGTAATATTCTAAACCACTGACAATTTTCAAGAATCAGAATTAGCTGGAATTGTCCCCTTAACTCGCGAGCAATTAGGATGAGTGTTTGTAGGTTTCCTCTTACACACTCTCTCCCCGGACAAAACCACTTGGCGTGTAATTTGACAAAATGCTTGGGGTGAACCCATCACCAATTCATTGCCTGAACCAAAAACATGACAAACAGAATTAAGAAAAAATACACCCAGGGGCTATCTGCAGCGACATAGCTTTCAAAAACTGGATGTTCTGAAAGAATGAACATTTTTACGGGGTTTTTTTTGTCAAAGCGTTCGTCGCCTCTTCTTCCTTGAAGAATTTCTCTTTTGAAAGACGAAAAAGACACCACTTCCGAACAGGGACTCTGTCTTTCATTTAAAGCTCAAATAGAAACTAATTACATTTTTTGTTTTATTTTCATTAATATCAAGGCAATCGGACGCCATGTTTCGAATCACATGATACAATGAAGTATCGTTTGTCCGAGAGTGCTGTGCCAAGTGAAAATTCCTATTGCACAGATTTAGAGGAGGCCTGTTGAGAGTGTTTCGGGCTGGATTAAGTGCGTGATTTTGCCATTTGTTGAGTATACAAACTGAGGACGAGTGAGCGAGTAGGGTTTTACGCCGCTTTTAGCAATATTCCAGCAATATCACGGCGGGGGACACCACAAATGGGCTTCACACATTGTACCCATGTCGGGAATCGAACCCGGGTCTTCGGCGTGACGAGCGAACGCTTTAACCACTAGGCTACCCGACCGCCCCCTGAGGTCCAGGAAAGAGAATAGGAATATACCTATTCTGTCCCACCCTCTGTCATTCAAAATCTGGCTGCCCTATATCAAAAGTGTGTGTATAGTTCCCAATGACCTGGCCTCAGATACGTGTGTGAATAAGTGCTATTTATAGTAATAATCATCTTCCCGAGGCAAGGGAGTTAACTGACTATAAAAGTCCAGTTTCCACCCTTGCCGAACTAGGCTGGAATTATGGGGTTATATTTAGGCTGGACTTACGAGTCTATGCATAGTCTAATCAAAATCGCGTTACGAAATCATCCGGTTCGTAAACTGCCGTGCGGATTTACGTCGACTGCAGGACTTTCAAAGCACGTGTACCGTCAACTTAGCGTCAACAGATCTTTTCCAAATCCCAGAAAATCCAGCCTAGTTCGACAAGGGTGGAAACTAGTCGTTTACAGTGAGTAATACTCAACTACCATATGCATTATATGTAAGCATTACTACATTAATTCATTGATCAAAGATCTTCGTATTAGTGAGATATCAAATAGTGCTACATTGAACACCAGTATGTTAACCGAGGAAGAAATACGCCAAAACCACACATCAGTACCACCCCACCTGTTGTCAGATACTCAATGATACGATGCATGTAATATTCCCTATGATACTCGTATGAAATACAACATCATTGAATAACCACTTATTTTATTTTTCAATGTTTGGTACCGTCAAACACGGGTGTCTACTAAAAAGCTAACGAAGGACCCATAAAACAACATGTATATACAAGGAATTTATCTTACCGACATGTTTTCATCTGCAATTGTAAAAGATATAAACGAATTCAAAATTGATAGAAAACAGCTGTTCGATTAAGCTGAGGTTAACTTGTGCTGTGTCACATGAATTCCATTGACTCGGAAAAAGCGTGCGGCTTTTTGCTTCGAAGCGGGGTATAAGGGATTTATTTCCCGCTTAGAAATGTATTTCCCTCGCAGGCGGGTACCTTGTACCCGAGTACGGAAGTTGTCCAAATGTAATATAACTTTATAATTGCAATATCAACTTTTCGTCGCCTGATGGTCCCATGTCGTATGATGGTTTTTGCATTTTCTTTCCAAATGGGTGCTTTTCTAACATTGTTTTAAATTTCATGAAGCCCCTTTTGCTGGAAAGTAGTTTCTCAGTGATTCTATATAGAAAAAATCATAAATCATGAGAATGTCCATGTGTCCAATCAAAGTCTTGACACAGATCACATGACAAGGAAACGGGACCACATAGTTCCAAGTCATTTGAGATAGAACCATTCGGTTATCATTTATCAACTGTAGAATGTGAACATTGAGAGTGAATTTTGTGGTCTGTGAGCTGAAATAGTAAGTACATTGTGATGACTTCATTACAATACGCTGTCTCAAGTATGTGATCCTCCTTTGAGGGAAAACTGTGGTCATAAATAGTCAGACTACGCCAATTGAATTTACTAATGGAGAAAGAACAGTATGGATCTGAAAACAAAATGTCCTAACTTCTTTGGTACTGTTACATAAAAACAATATTTATCTGTAAATGAGAACATGGATAATTACTTTTGCTTTAAAAAAAAGTGTAAATATTTGTGTATTTGTTTGTTTCATGTGAAATAAAGGCATATTGTTTTTTAGTTAATATTATACAGCACTTCAAATTTTAAAATATCATTTACTCAAATACAGTAAACTACGTTTATAACGAACACGCTTATACCGAACTGACCGATATAACGAACTATTTTTAGTCCCGGCCATGTGTTGTGTATATGTTGTATATATGCTTATAACGAACTACGCTTATTACGAACAAAAATAAGTGGTCCCTATGAGTTCGTAATAACCGTAGTTTACTGTATTGGAGATAGGACATTATGGTTCTCAGGCGACGTAATGTCATTATGTGTCTAACCATAGAAGAAAGTTTCACACGAATAACACTCCTTCAGAGGATAAATTTAATAGTACCACTAGTTAGTATATGTGTTCCCTTATGGCGTCATGTTTAATTAGGGACAGCTAAGCGTGCATCACTGAATGATACATCCACCTGGTTAGCGACATCTTCACTGGAATAACCTTCCTCAAGGCTAGCTGTTTTTGGATTGAAGCTTATCAAGCTATCTTTAGCCATCTTTATCTCCATATAACATTCATGTAAACTAATTACCATGCATATATTCCCCTCTTCCTTTGACGCTGAGAAACAAGCACGCTTGGCAAGCATTCGGTAAGGATGGTACGTGTAGTTAACGCTACTGTCATCTGATCCGCCTTAGGTCATCAGCTGGAACTCATGTACCAGTGTTAAAGTCCAGTGATGCCTGGGTTCTAGGAGAGGGGAAGCAAGTATAAATGGCATTAGAAACCCTGCGGTTTTCTCATTAGGATCAGTGATTGCTTTATTTAAAAGCAACTTTAGTCGTGACCTTTGATGTCTGTAAGAGAAGTTTCTGCTGGTACTAATAATTATGGGTAAAATGATCTGCTGTGGCTGGTTCAAGGTCCCGTTGGTATGTCATGTTGTGAGTTACACTAAAGGGGTTATCGTTGTGTTAGGTAAACAATTGCCCATCACCTTTAAGACAAATATGCCTCGATAAGCCTGGTCGTTAAAATATATCCGAAACACTTGCATGCAAAACATCCTCTCACGACAACATAAAGGACAGGTTGGAGATTTTATCGGAAAAAAAATAATAAGTTGTCTCTGAAAATTCTTGAATAAAATAATTATGCAAGAAGAACAGGTTGGAGATTTTATCGAAAAAAAAAAATAAGTTAACGTTGTCTCTGAAAATTCTTGAATAAAATAATTATGCTTCAGACTGTTGAAATAAAAAAGAAATTGCCTGCCTCAAAAAATAAATTGTTGCAAAGTGTTTTTCTTTTTACAAATTCAGGTTCATAGTTTTAAATTAAGAAATGATCTGGTTTTGTAATTGTAACTGAAGAAATATCCAATCCCCATACAAAATCTTGCATACCCTGTCGGGATAAGCGTTACAATCTAGGTACCGAACGACCTATGCTGGTCGTAAGAAACGACGAAATGGATCGGGTGGTCAGGTTCAGTGACTTTGTTGATTGGCTGTCACATCAGCCCGACGGCGTGCAACGTTGCTCATAATATCAATCACTGGGTTGCCAGTTCCACACTCGATTATTTACAGGCCGCAGTCATTCAGCTGGAATATTGCTGAGTGTGGCGTTAAATAACAAAAACCTAGTCAACGTGGTGTCTTAATAGCTTCTGAGTCAAGGTATTAGGTATTAGTTTGTGCAACAAGCTACATCATGACCTGAAGACACACTGACATGCT
Organism: Haliotis rufescens; assembly: GCF_023055435.1. Taxonomy (NCBI): domain Eukaryota; kingdom Metazoa; phylum Mollusca; class Gastropoda; order Lepetellida; family Haliotidae; genus Haliotis; species Haliotis rufescens. The sequence continues at coordinate 7,034,169 of NW_025964001.1, read as the reverse complement.
TACCTAAAGATAGTTCAATTAACTTCATTTGAACCATGCGATAAAAGAATTATTGATTCCGTATCATTTAATTTGATGATAGAAGAGTTTGACGATGCATGTGTACCATTCTGAACCCAATTAAATATACCACGTGTTGTACCACCGTTAACAAATCGACACATTCAAGCCAGACGCCAATAGTGTTTAGAGTGTAGGACCGGGGGAAAAGGCGGTGTTCTCGTGTGACGTTTTCACACGAGTCCAGATTCACTTTAGACTTTCGGAATCCGCATGGACGTGTCTGGGGGTTCGTCCTTACGAACGTCATGCGAACGTCAACGTACGTCAACATGACAGATTTGCGAAGGGGTCTGTAAGGATATGGGACGGGATCACTATTGACTGCCAGAACGCCACTGCATATTTTTTCTTTGGAGGGTCACTTGGCGGTACTACCGAGACAACACACTGGCGCCAATAGCCGTTTGCCGTTGCCATTGCTGTTTGCGCTCCATGCTGGTCCACGTTTGGCCTTTCAAGACGATAACGCTTGTGCCCATCCTGCACGTAGCGTAACTGACTACCTCCAGATTCACATTACCAGAATTCAATGACCATTCCTGACATTGACCCCATAGAGCACGTCAAGGACATGATCGGGACACGTGTACTCCGACGTCAAAGGCCATCCGCTACGTCAGTCGAACTAGAGCAGTGGAGTTTTCATCGATATTTGCGTTTTGTTATCAGAGTGAGTGAGTTAGTGAGTTGGGTTTAACGCCGCTTTTAACAGTATTCCAGTTATATCGCGGCCGTGTCAGCTAAATGTGGGAGGAAAGCCCGAAGTGATACAGGTCTTAGACGTTTACCACTTCGGTGAAACCCACGAGCACGGATATGGTGCTGACAAACCTAGAAACATAATCGGGGCGAACCGGGATTCAAACCCACAATCATAGGTTTCTGGCGTGCCCAATGACGCAACTCTGCACAGCGAATCGCGGCGCCTTAGACGACTGGGTCACCCGTGCCCCCTGGTTATCAGAAGACAACTGTATTTAGAACTAACTCTGTTACTGATTGAGTACGTTTGGTTTGACGCCGCTTTAAACAGGATTCCGGTTATATGACGGCGTGTCAGCTTAATGTGGGGGGAATACCCTAAGAGATGCAGGTCTCAGACGTTTTTGGTGAAACCCACAAGTATGGGTATGAGGTTGACGAACCTAGAAACATGACGGAGGCTAACCGGCTTTGAGCCCACAATCATAGGTTTCTTGCCTGCCCAAGGTACGCAACTCTGCACAGAGAATTGCGGCGCCTTAGACGACTGGGCCACCAGTGCTTCCGCTGTTACGGAAAGTCATCCCTTCAATTCGTAGCATGTGCGCATGCAACATTAATGCGTAAGATTACTAATAAGCGTTAAATACATAGGCCTTGCAATATCTTAACTTTCTATTCATATATTGATCATCTCCTGCTCTGTGACTATGGGACAAACGTCTATGACTTCATGTTTGGAACAGAAGCAATATCGAAAATAAATATCAGTAAGCAGCAATTAGTTTCTACTGATGATATAATGGCGACATTTTTTATTCTGTTGTCTGACTGGTAGTCTTTATTTCTGTTGTATCAAATATTTGTAATATCAAGTCAAACATGTCATTAGTTGCTTGTAAACCGTTTTGTTCTTTGTCGAACTTTGTCATATGCTTAAAATCATACGTACAGTTCTAATTGCAAAAGTTCTTCACATTAAAACACCAAACTCATGAAAGGAAAATCAATTTCATTTTGTCACACGGAAAAATATGTTTGACAAATTGATCAAACCATTAATAAAATATAGAAGTTCAGATTGAACAATATGACATATACGCATGCTAATCATGACACGAATATAAATACTGATCAAAGGTGAATAGGACAAACGAAATATATACGTAATGTGTTCTCATGACAAATATAATGGTTCGATTACATCTATACTTTTGAACTTACCTGACATTACAAATATACGTCGACAATAAAACATCTTTTTCTGACTATTCGTTTTATGTTTTTGTTGGACCTCAGCTAGTATTGACAATGGTGTCTCCAATCGTTATACACAAGTGTTGAGAGCGCATCGAAGGTCTCTATTGGTGTTCATACGAAAGAACTTTAATTTACAAGCAATTATAAATGATTGATCCCTTTCATCCAGGTACGTTTCGGCGTCCAGTGTATCTATTATAAACCATGTGCCAACAAAGGTATGTGTGTAGCAATCAATGTGTGAAACATGTTTCAAGAATGAGCGTATATCTTGACAATTTGCACAGGGTTTGAATCTTGTAACATCTTTGTTAACTGTAAATAGTGCCTCGATTGGAATGGATGTATTTGGGGCAGTTTATCAGAATAGGGTATTCCCTAATGTATTTTATTGGCAATTACGACAATGGAAGAGTTTGTTATTTATATAATCAATTTAAAAAGTGCTCCAATGGATTTTAGCCAGTATTTGAAGAACGTTTAAGGCTATATAAACAGCGTGAAAATCATAAGATAACAAAACAGCATGTCAATAACTTATCATATTTGGTATGTCAGATACTAGTTAAACGGTATATCATGATAAGACGTATGCTGGCAGTCAAAAAGACAATCAGGGTACCTTGTTAGTTGAGAAGCAGTCTTTGTCCATAGATTCTTTTAACAAATTTATCCTTATTAGGTAAAATTAACCCTGTCGTCTGGAAACTTTTAAAGCGCCTTTAAGACGACTGTAGCAAATATAACGACAACTTTCAAAACACATTAACAGTCTAGGAAGCCAGTAGGAAAATCCTCTGATTCAAATTTCGTTAATTTTACAGAGATACAGAAACCATAAGTACAATATATATATGAATGTGTTACGGGTATACATATGCTTTGTTACCTTGCACTTGTGACTAGCACATGGCAGGGTCGAACCAGGGATGAACTAGTAACGTACGCTTGCTAACCGGTTCATTTGTAAACATCCCATCTATTTATGTGAATAGATCGTAGGCAAAACTATATCGTGAACGTTGGCGCATGTCATTTCCATCATATATCATTAGTGCAACCTTAAGAATAAATTTGAATGTTAATGAATTTTATTTTGTGTTTCTTCATCTATTTCCAAAGAAATCGTAATAAGCTTAAACAGCTGTGCGAGGACTGGATTTAAGCTGAAATTCGTATTGGCAGAGTTCTGGTACTTGATGGTATTAAATTGAGGTCTCAAATGATGAATTGTCTGTCATCAAATCTAAAATAGAGGATTTAATTAATTGAAGGTATATTATCTTAACAAAATGCACAGGCAAGCGTTAAATTTGTAGGTGAAATGAAAACAAACCAGACAATCAAGTGATTGACCAATACTCAAGTGCCACGGTAACGCGTGTTGTTTAAACTAGAGACGATAGTTAATTTTGAACTATGTCTGCTGCTTATAAGAAAAGAAATTCAAATTTGTTCGTTTTGCAACACACTGGTGGGAGGGGGTGTCAGTCTTAATGTCTCGGCCAATCAATTCTTTTGCAGTTGCCTCAGTATAAGAGATAAATACTTATGACGAAGAAAGGGGACTTGAGTCCACCATCAGAAACATGGAAACCGAGAAGATGCAGATATGTAGAGACGTGTTCTTTCCGTCAACCTTTAATTCAAAAGAACACTTGTATGGTCAAGCTTCCATGACATTTTCAAAAGGATCGGGGGAATCCAGACATTTAATTAGAAATATCAGAAATAAAAACAACTTAAAAGTGCACGTGGCATTTTGAGGTCAGTAATCTCCTGTAGCCATGGTGTATCTCCGGGGTGAAATGATCCATTCTAACCCATTTCCTTCATTTCCAGGTATTACGCCATCGTACATCCTTTGTCCGCCATGAAGATCAACAGCAAGTCACGAACCCGGAAAATCATTGCAGCGACGTGGCTCATCCCCATTGTGCTCGCATCTCCGTATCTCTATTGTCGAAGCTACGCCTTCGCCATTGGAAGCCGTCTTGGTCAAATTTCCAGACAGATATGCGTTGACCGCTTCGACGACATAGACGTCGCTATGTACGGAGAGGAAGCGTGGGGGACGGGCAGGTTCCGGCAGGGCTTCTTCATCTTCCTCTTTCTTTCTATTTACCTCATCCCCATGATAACGATTCTGGTCACATGCATCATGATCGCCATATGCCTGCTCCAGCCAATCTGCATCAAACGTTCTCCGCAGCTGGGCCGGAAGGACGCACGGCGCAGGCATGAAGAGAATAAACGGAAGGTACTGATTAGCTAAAAGCCATTATATGTTGACAATACTTTTCATCTGAAGGTAAAAGAAAAGCTGGTAATGACAACCTGTCTGGTATCCCCACAGACGTTACAGTGGCCATTATCATAAGATGAGAATAACAGACAACACTTACGTCTAGAGTGCAGATAAATGACAGCTAGTTCCGATAATTTCACGCATCAAAACTGAAGATGATCATTATGATTGTCAGAGTAGTTATGTGTGAAGGAATCATTGAGAATAATTGCAGCTTATCACCGTTGACCTCGGAAGGACTCATTGATTGTCCGACCAGGCGTTATATTACACAGTTATTATTTCCGGACAAGAGTTCTGCATAATAATACATATTAATATACATATTATTTATTTGTAACTTAGAACCTGGTGATGTCTATCGTATCTTATATGGCGAGGTGAGGTGAAATTGGGTTTTGTCGCGTCCAAGATTATTGCGCTTATATAGCGACGTGTGTGTATGTGTGTGTCTGCTTGTACTAGTCTGGACTGATGCCGATTTATAGTGCTAGCTCACTGAGAGGCCATACCGCAGTTTAACATGAAAACCCCACTCAGACAAAGTATACTGACTCCGAGCTGACCAGTCCTTGTTTTAGCCCCTTAATTCCGAGCGCCAAACAGGGTAACAAAAAGTACCATCTTTTAACGTCTTTAGGTATGACGCGGCCGGGTATCGAACCCCGGACCTTCCGTTCTCCGGTCGTTTCTAACTTGGCTCGATTAAAGGGTACGAAGAAACCAGATAGAAACATTTATTGTGTCCGTTTCAGAAGCCCAACGTGACACTGGGCACCTATGATGGGAGCATTGTTGTGTTGATGGATGGTGGATGGCTCGAGCTTCTAGGGGCAGATAAGCAGGACAATATGCATTCGTTTACTGCTCCTGTTACCTGGCGCGGTCGATTCATTAAATTGTGGTGGCACAGGTCACAAATCAGGTGAAGTTAAGCAACGTCACTCGCGGAGAGTAGGTGGATGGTTGACCACGTTTCGGCAGCTCGGCTCCTGGAAGTTTCTGGAGCTTCGGTCCCACCACACTGAAGCACAAGTGACTTTGTTCGAAATGTGCCTCTGTTCACCCAGCAGGGAATGGGTACCCGGTAGGATGAGATTAGGTGCTTTTTTTACCTTCTAGCGCCTAACAGGTAATATCGGGTGTATACTCCCCAGGGAGCTGAGAACGATGGTTGAGCGCACATTGATCTAGTGACCGGGGTAATAATGTCTGAGCGCTTAGAGCACGCTTATATATGAAGTACAGCGCCATATAAAATGGACTATTATTATTTATTTTTATTATTACTTTGGGGGTTAATGTACAAGGGCGAAGAACACCAAACAAAGGATGCTGATGTTATAGATTCACACAATGGTATATACACCCTGATACACTTGATACTAAAATAATGGTTGCAGGTCAATTTAAAGGGCAAGTTCACACGGAAATGAACCAATTTTTCTTGTACTTTTTCCACATTAAAAGTGTTAACATAGAAGTGTCATAGACAAAAATATAAAAACATCATATTTAATTAACATATTTTTTGCATTAAAACGATTTATATTTTTCACATTTACCAAGTGTTCTATTTCCATAACAAAAACACCATGGCTTATGCCCCTTGCAATATAACGTCATTGGTGCCAATTGATAAACATTATGACGTCATCATGCTTTGTTAGAGCCGCTTCACGTGGTGTAGGTACAGTTTTGTGATTCTAGCGTCTCAGATGACAGCCAGAATTGTGTTATGCTGAGTCACCAATGTGCCGGAGTGTGTCGTAGACCATGTTGTTTTACCGCAAACTGGTCCTTGATATCTTTTGCGTTGAGAATAGACAGGGACCCAGTTGAATTGGCACCAATTACGTCATAATCTAAGGGGGATAACTCAGGCCTATTTCGCTCGTAAAACGAAGGCCTCATAACGGCATATCATTTTAACACTATTGTGAGCTTCCTACTTTCACTGTGAAAAAAAATTAGTGTATATTTTCAAACACAGATACTAATTAATTCTAAAATTGCGTTTTGTTTAGAAAAAGAAAGAAAGTGATTTTTGCGTGTACACTTCCCCTTTAAGTATGAAAATCTAACATCGATCTGAAACTAAAGGGGTCGTATTGCAAAAAGGAATATTTCTCCCAAGAACACATTGATGAAGATAAGAACGTTTAGTGGACCAGCCTGCCATGCACAGACCATTACTAGGGATCTATCCATCCTTCGAAGTCTACATCATTTGTAAACTTTCCAGCCGAAAGAAGATGCAATGGACCAAACTGACTGTCTGGCATAGTTATGATCTTCCTTTTTGCTCGATCTTGAATTGAAACCAAATTTAACGAAAAAATCCATTTATTTTAATCTCCATGTCTATTGAAAGTGGACACTTATTGTTTACTATGTGTGTTTTCTGAGTACGTTTTATGATTACAAAATGTCATTTCAGAGCTAATCAAATGTTGTAAACCCATTAAATGTTGTGCTTAGTGCGCTACAGTAGAAGACTTACAATTGATTGCTCAGAAAAAAATAATGATATTTTAAATTAATAGCAGAATAACTTTAGAATTGACGTATCTTCACGAAGCGAATCACGAGAGAAATTGTTTTGTACATAATGACATTTTATATAAACGTGTAATGAAAAATATTTTCGAAGACTAATGTTTATATGGAATACATAAACTATCTATACTACTTTAAAACTGGGCTTGGGTATAACGCAAACCTCTCTTCTAACATTGGGAGGTATCCACATTGAAACTGGATTTCGGATCAACTCAATCCCAGGTTATCTCTGCTAACATTGGGAGGTATCTATATTCGAACTGGATTTCGGATCAACTCAATCCCAAGGTTATCTCTTCTAACATTGGGAGGTATCTATATTCGAACTGGATTTCGGATCAACTCAATCCCCAGGTTATATCTGCTAACATCGGGAGGTATCTATATTGGAACTGGATTTCAGTTCAATTTCGGCTAGCATGGGGGTGGGCGGGGGGTGGGGGGGGGGGGGGGTGGATTAATATTGGAACTGGATTGTGCACAAACTCAACATGTATACCTAGTTTCTATCTGAACGAGCAACATGCGAAGGGAAGGTTCAATATGCAGTTTACAGCGAAATCATTGTGTAGCAAATCGGAAAAGCCGAGTGGACACGAATGTGGTTGTAGCGCTTCGTCTGAATTCGTTATTGTCCCCATTTGGTAGTGCAGATATTTCAAACGATTATGGACATGTTTTTATTTATAGAATGTTGTGCCGTGCTAACTCAGGGACATTAGTATCATACATCTTAGTGATTCGACCAAACAAAGGCGATATTATCGCATCAGGATTCGGTACTGCATTGGCCCAGATATGTGCGTGCTGGTGTGCGTGTGAATAATAAATAACACAAGATACATCTTAGTCCAGATAGTGCATATTCAGACCCCGATTGGAGTCACGCGGAATTTATTTGTTCATGATTATAGTCGATTTGGTCGAATTATTGCATATGAGAGACACCTATCTTGACATGGGTCCAGATTGAAGTCAGTTTGGTCCAAAGTGTGGACGTGTGAGACATCCATCATAAGGCATAAGGACGCAGATTAGACATCCATCATAAGGCATAAGGACGCAGATTAGACATCCATCATAAGGCATAAGGACGCAGATTAGACATCCATCATAAGGCATAAGGTCGCAGATGAGACATCCATCATAAGGCATAAGGTCGCAGATGAGACATCCATCATAAGGCATAAGGTCGCAGATGAGACATCCATCATAAGGCATAAGGACGCAGATGAGACATCCATCATAAGGCATAAGGACGCAGATGAGACATCCATCATAAGGCATAAGGTCGCAGATGAGACATCCATCATAAGGCATAAGGACGCAGATGAGACATCCATCATAAGGCATAAGGACGCAGATGAGACATCCATCATAAGGCATAAGGACGCAGATTAGACATCCATCATAAGGCATAAGGACGCAGATGAGACATCCATCATAAGGCATAAGGTCGCAGATTAGACATCCATCATAAGGCATAAGGACGCAGATGAGACATCCATCATAAGGCATAAGGTCGCAGATTAGAGACGTCGTGGTTTCTTTATCCACGGGGTTGATCATTACCTACGGGGACAAAATATAGGTATGAGTTTGAAACCACATTTACCAGCTTCTAATATCACTGTCTGGCTAGATCCTTTTGAGACGAGGTTCGTCTTTGGCACCTAAAGGAGTCTTAAGCTCTGGGAAAATGCAAGACCCATCATGTTTGATTCAGATCGCTTAAACACAGCCTCACCTGTCTGCTACTTCAAATTGTACATTAATTTCACGGCTTATGATTACACTAGTTTGGTTTGTTGTTTAACGCCGCAGCTTTTTGACGGCGGTCTGTAAATAATCGAGTCTGGACCAGACAATCCAGTGATTAATATCATGAGCATCGATCCGGGCAATTGGGATCCATGACATGCATCAACCAAGTCAGCGAGCCTGACCACCCGATCCCGTTAGTCGCCTTTTACGACAAGCATAGTCACCTTTTACGGCAAGCATGGGTTGCTGAAGACCTATTCTACCCCGGAATCTTCACGGGTCTGATTATACTAATTACATGGACATAATGAGCTACATCTGCCCCTCGAACATACAAAGTGGCTGACCCTGAAAACGTAGGGCCACACTCAGGACAGAGCGAGTTTAACCATTTAGATCATAGTCCGTGTCATGATGGTGACCGTTCCCATAGCTACTTTCTTTACAGGTTACTTTTGAGGATGAAAACACTTTTGTCTCTTCAAGACGACATAATCAAACATTGTAGTATATAAATTGCAAATGTAAGCTTCACTAATCGCAGGGACGTGTATGTAGTCTCAACTAGGTTTAAGTCTCAAGGAACGTTTACGAATGCTGAGCTCATAAGGTATAATGACACGTTCAGCAATTTTGCAGCAATATCACGGCGGAAGTTATCGAGGAGGAGATTCATAGGCTGTATCCACAGGGAATAAGACGGGTACAAGGCGTGATCACTTTAAACACTGGACTGCCCTCTTACTTCCTCTTTTGCCCCGAGTGTATATAACGTATGGGTGCATAGCTGATCCGACTAACTTCTCGTGACGAAGGTGATTAGTTCGACGTTAAGTCCCGATGGTGTGGCTTAATTTGCTCAAATTCTCAGCTATGGTATACTTGCCCAAGAAGCAGTTATCCCCAGACTAAGACACGATAGTTTAATTGATCGCAGCCTTTGAGACAGATATTTCATCATCTGCATATTTGCATCGAAGAGGGATAATAATATGTTTTTTCATTTTGAACATACAGTCTGTAACATGTCAGGAAAGGTAGGTTTTCTGGAATTTTTTATGTTTTTTTTATGGACTTCTTTATGTTTTAAACAATTATTTCTTACATTTTTCAATTTTGGCAGTGTATTTTTCTTTTTTGTCTTTTATCCTGGTCCCATCCCTCCGGGTTTTAGTTATCTATCAAGAATTGAAGTTATATCTGACTAATTAAATGAACTGAACGGATTTATTTAAGTTTAAATGTGAAACTGGTGAGGGTTTATTCAGAAAATCTATAATATTTTGTTGTTTTATTTCGGTGTGTTTCACTTCCAAGAAGTATGCCATCCCTCTGGTATGACGCAAAGAGATATTTTATGGGCGCTTGTGTTCAATTTTCATTTTTCGACAGATTCCATCCTGGATCTTCTTTGATTCTAAAGATCAAAAAAGGACTGAGGATTAGGCCATTTGACGGGCATAAAAGTTTGCTTCAAGTGTGTGTCTGCTTTCTCACGTCCATTTATCAGCTAGTTATTCTAAAGCAGAAACAGTTTCCCCGTTTTGGAATGATCTAGAACTTTAGCTTAATAACTATCTTTCACAACAAAATAAATTGACAAAATGTCTTATTTGGTTTGATTTACTGTAATACTTTAATCAATCGTATATTTTATTGGGGAAAGGGCATGTTCGTGTTCAGGAATGAAAGGGATCAAACCGAAAATAGATATACTTTTAAAACTACTTAACAACATATTCAATCAAGACATTTATAGTTTTTAAAAAGGGATGCCGAAAATAAATTTAACAAATTATGGTGACATTTATTCTCAGCATTTGATTCTCTGTTGATACATGCTATGTTTGATTTAAGTTGTGTGTTGCAACATTTTAGTTTGAAACGTGACACTGTTTGTTTCAAAACCTTTAAATTAAAAAGGTGAGGTGAGGTGAAATGGGGTTTAACGTCGCGTCCAAGATTATTGCACTTATATAGCGACGTGCATGTACGTGTGTGTGTTTGTGTGGCTGCTTGTACTAGTCCGGACTGATGCCGATTTATAGTGCTAGCTCACTGAGATACCATGCCGCAGTTTAACATGAATACCCCACTCAGACACAGTATACTGACTCCGAGCCGACCAGTCCTTGTTTTAGCCCTTAATGCCGAGCGCCAGACAGGGTAACAACAAGTACCATCTTTTAACGTCTTTTTTTATGACGCGGCCGGGGATCGAACCCCGGACCTTCCGCTCTCCGGGCGGACGCTCTACCACTAGACCATGGAGGCGGTCTTTAAATAATAAAGAATGTATTGTGTCATTCTGTTGCAATCCGAAATATGTCTCGATTGAATACTGCATTACTCTACAACTCTGAGAACACTAAAAAAATAAATAAAAAAACAAAAAAAAAACAGTTTCCCCGTCCACTTATTATCACTCATCGCCCAAGACTGATGACAGACATGGTCCCTCCGTCTGTAGGTCCTTGTTGTGGGGCGGTCGGGTAGCCTAGTGGTTAAAGCGTTCGCTCGTCACTCCGAAGACCCGGGTTCGATTTCCGACATGGGTACAATGTGTGAAGCCCATTTCTGGTGTCCCCCGCCGTGATATTGCTGGAATATTACTAAAAGCGGCGTAAAACCATACTCACTCACTCATTCACTCACTCCTTGTTGTTGTGGACAACTTGTAGCTGCAGATTTTACTTCAGAAAAAGTCACACGCCGACAAAGGACTTACGTGGTACATGTCCGGACGCACTTTTAACATAGGTCCGCCATATACAGGAACTGTGTCTTCAACACTTTTATGTCAATGGATTTTGTATATACATTCTACTTGGGGCTGCTTTCCTCTTTGAACTGACTAATTTGGTGGGACATTGAGCCCTGATGATGTGGATCGCTGTAAAATATTGACCACGGCGTTGCCTTTCGCGTGCATGTAATGTTTGGCGCATTGTAGGATGAGGTATTGCTACGACTAAATGTAATTTAAAGAAACCCATATAGGTCTATATGTGAATGTGCACACTGTAAACCCGTGGAAGATCCGGGTTAGAATTAGTCTTCAGCAACCCATGCTTGCCGTAAGAGGTGACTACCGGGATCGGGTGGCCCGGCTCGCTGACTTAGTGGATGCATGTCATAGTAATTCCAATTGTGTAGATCGATGCTCAGGATGTTGATCACTGGATTGTCTGGTCCGGACTCGATTATTTACAGACCGCTGTCATATAGCTGGAATATTCCAGAGTGTGACGTTAAACAACAAACAAACAAACTGGTGTGGTTTCCGGATTCAAAATGTTCCGCAGGTTATGCAGGTCATGAGAGGAGACTTTATGGATCGAGCGGTCAGGCTGGTTTAACTGCTTCTTACCGTAGCGGGGGCACGGGTGGCCCAGTCGTCTAAAGCGCCGCGATTCGCTGTGCAGAGTTGCGTCCCTTGGACACGCCAGAAACCTATGATTGTAGGTTCGAATCCCGGTTCGCCCCGATTATGTTTCTAGGTTTGTCAGCACCATACCCGTGCTCGTGGGTTTCACCGAAGTGGTAAACGTCTAAGACCTGCATCACTTCGGGCTTTCCTCCCACATTAAGCTGACACGCCGCGATATAACTGGAATACTGTTAAAAGCGGCGTTAAACCTAACTCACTCACTCACTCTTACCGTAGCGTTGGATCGTTGTTCATTCACAATAACAAACTGTATTGTTTGATCCAGACTCGATTAATTACAGACCGCCGTCATATAGCTGAATTATAACCGACTACGGTGATAAACAACAATATAACATTCATATATATTCATGTTTCCTATTGTTTCAGGTTGCCCGGATGGTCATTGTGATAGCAATTGCCTTCATCGTTGCATGGTCGCCTCAGTACTGGGTCAGCATCGTAAGCCAGATCCAGGCCTCCTACAACAACGGCAGCAGCTTCCTCCACAAAAGCAACTTCCTCTTTACGATGCTTATGACCCATCTTTGTGGCTTCCTCAACAGCTGCATCAACCCCTTCATCTACAGCATAATGAGCAAAAAGTTCCGGCGGAGTTTCAAGCAGATCATCGGCACGTTCCTCTGTTGCTGTGTCTCCAAGCACATCTTCCGTTACCAGGACAGCATGAACGCAACGGCCTCTCACAGCTATGCTCAGACCACACGACAGAGCATGACCGATGTTCGAGACATGCATGATTGCCATATCAGCGAAGCAGCTTCTTCCGGCGGAAGTAGCAGTGGTGGCGCGAGCCAACATGGCCGCGGTTCCGCTTCGAGTAGGAGGAGCAAGGAAACAAAGCCAAGTCTCGATAAATCTGGCAAGAAGTCCACGGGATTTGGTCGGTCGTGGGCGGCGTATTCTAAAGACAATAAAGCTGGTTATAATATAATGCTGAAGTGTTTGAAAAAAGAGCCAGTTCAGAGGAAAGACGCTGAAAAGAGTCAGAAAATTTCAGACAAAAAAGAACTTGTTTCTAAAAAGACCACCGATTCGGATACTGATAACGTTCAGTCGGACACGTGTCTTATAGCGTCTGGAAGTTCAAAGACATATCGATCTAATGAGTTTCTTAACGCGCATGTCGATACATGTTCCGATTCTATAGATTCGGACGTAGAACTCGCTACATCACGTGATCAGATCAACGCCATAAGGGAGGAACACCAAATGACCTTGAGGCCCTTGAACGGTCACTCCTGTGAAGGGGCCAAACACTCACATTATATTCTCAACGGCAAAACATCCAATGGAAACTGTGTCCGGTTATAAGGTCACGGGCATATATCCGCCATTCCGTCCGGAAGGATGTATCAAACTCGGCAAAGTTCGTTGAATTCCAAGATACACCTTGGATATCGGAAATGTCCGATGTTTTCCGACTACACGCTGGTGCTGTTTTCTGTTGCCTTGTAATTTCATTGTGGGAGGCTTTTGTTTTGAATATATTCCAAGGATCAGTTCATGCCAAGTTCTAAAGGATAGCTGTGCCATACTGTGATTTCCATGTCGGAACATACAAGGGACTTTTCTTCTGGATAACATCTCTATTCCATATCAGAATGTATGAATTGGTGTATTGAGATACAATTTTAAACGAGCTTACGCTACGATAATTGGATCCTAAAAACTAGTTCTTAACAGGATCCCTCAGATTTTACAGTGGGATCACCAAGAGTTTACACCGGATGCGTTGTGTTTATATTTTCTTGGGAGTCTTGATCATAACCGCTTGCAGAATCAAAATTACATTGTTGTATATTATTTGATTTTGTTGCAATTCGCTTTGTTTATTCTTGATTTATAACATTGTCAAATTGTTATTGATGTAAATATAACAGAACAAATGCTCAAATAGCACTTTTCATGATGATTAAGGCTTACATTTAAATCAAATTATTTTATGTACGATTTGTCGTTCAAGCGTTCGCTCGTCTCACCTAGGGCCCGGGTTTGATTCCATGAATACAATGTGAGACCCATTTCTGCTGTCCCCGCCGTGATATTGCTGGATGCGTCGTAAAACCCTACTCACTCACTCTTAGAGACACAAGCTATTTGGATTTCAACTTCTATATTCTACAACCGTTTAGTGATAGGGCGAATTCACCGGATGAAGAGGCTAAGAAAATGTGTCACAATGTCAGGAATACGGAAGTTGAAATGACTACATTTTTAGTTTTTATGAACTGCCAACTCGAAATGACATTTAAGGTTCGTATCTCATCTCATTTAACCCCTCGTCAATTCTTGGGTATGACAATCAATATTAAAGTTCTTCAAAAGACAAAAGCATGCACTGATAGTGTTAAATTCCTTTTGCAGAGAGTATGACAAATGGTACATGATACCGTTAATAGCTATATCTTAGTATGTATCCACATATACTCTCTCTACATATACATCTACAAACTGCATGTTTTTCATATATTATACTGAGTAATATAACATTTGTTAAACTTATGGATCGATGACGATAAAACCTACAATGTTTTATAATCAACTAACTGGGCCGTTCTTATCATCATCAGTACTGATATAGAGGAGCATGAAAGTAACACGGAAATAAATATTACAAATTTATTATAATCATTGTGAGTTTGTGGAAATCTTTAAGAATATATCCCAGAGGTATGTTAGGTAGAGAACTAAGATCTGATTTTAATGATATTGCGAATGAAGCGTTTCAAATTCACAAAGATTGCACTGTAACAAAAGAACACTGGTTTAAAACGGCGGCTATATTTTATTGAGGTATGAATAAGATGGAAAGCTTTTCTTTTTAATGAACTCGAAGTCTTTTCAGGAAATGTGGTTTGCTCAAGCCATGTTATTTTTCAGATGGCATCTCTTGTACAAGATTGATTATCTCTTGGGGACCCGAGTTAGAAAAGGTCCCCTGCAATTGCTTTGATGTATGGGGCGGCCTAATTAGATCACGTGGTCAGGCGATGAGATTGTGTTGATTGCGTGTCATCAGATTCCGTGATGACGTGGGACGTTGCTCAAAGTACAAACCACTGGCTTGTCTGTCGTTCACTCAATAGTTTACAGGGGGCACGAGTGGCCAAGTCGTCTAAGGCGCCGCGATTCGTTGTGCAGAGTTGCGTCCCTTGGGCACGCCAGGAACCTGTGATTGTGGTTCGAATCCCGGTTCGCCCCGATTATGTTTCTAGGTTTGTTAGCACCATGCCCGTGCTCGCGGGTTTCATCGAAGTGTAAATGTCTGAGACCTGCATCACTTCGGGCTTTCCTCCCACATTAAGCTGACACGCCGTGATATAACTGGAATACTGTTAAAAGCGGCGCTAAACCCAACTCACTCACTCACTCACTCACTCACTCACTCAATAGTTTACAGGGCGCCGTGATATAGCTGAAACAATGCTGACTGCGGGTAAAATATTAAACAAACGACATTTTTAACATCTCTGACAAAAACACTTTTAGATTTTTTATTTAACTCGAGAGGGCTTGTATACGGAGTGAGTTTTGTTTTGTTTATTTTACTGGCGTAGATGTTTTGCATTGTATACGGACAGTAGATGTGGTACACCTAATTGATACGTCATGATATGTTGTCAGAGAACAACCTAGAGCAAATATACGTCACGATGTCTCCACCTCAACAACTGACGAGCAAAAGATGCTGATGATGATGATGATGATGATGATGATGATGATGATGACTGTATTATTTGCAGCTATTAAAATACAAGATCATAATTCTAAACACATTCAATGATTGATAAATATGTACCATGATGTATACCATTCCAAATTTATATAAGTTGTTGATTATGTATATTATGTTTTGTTGTTTGTGCTTCTGTAGGAGTATCATTACGTCCTTGCCCGGTGAGAAATTCTATTTTCACATATTGTTGACATATTAGCTGACATATTGATCGCATTGATATTGTACAGTTCACACGCTCATCATAGAAATTAGAAATTAGTATGATCCTGTAAGTGCAGATATACATACACGTATGGGCAATAAGGCTCGGTGATGCTGCTTATTCTTGTAAGATCAATGCCGCATACTGTCACTATCAGCATGAACCTGTTTGGGTTTTTGTTTTTTGGTTTCACAGAATTATACAAGAAATGCGGGGTGTAGATGTGTGTAATATGAATAATAAGATTTATATTGTCATCAATGTTATACACACAACATTTCAAAAACCACGATTTATATTTAGCGGTATAGCTCATGTCGACAATAAATCCTATATATGTCATGGGCGCACTCTTAACTTTAAAGTTCTACTCATAGAAAATGGAAAGAGGGGTTTTCCTTGAATATTCATCAGTAAATACATGAACTATTTTTCTTAACTGTGTAATTCAAAATTATATATTTATCCTTCATCGACACTTTGACATAATCGGACATTCCATAATTGCCATTTTTTTCAAGCATGTCGGATTTCGAGATTCGACATATTCTAGTTTCGAGTTTTGACATAAACGGAGTGTCTAGCTTTGAAACAAAAGGATTTTCGAACTTTGACATAAACGGAGGTTCAAGCTTTCAAACGAACGGAGCTTCGAGATTTGGCATCAATAGAAATTATTTTGCCTTGACTTGGAAAATATGAGGACAAACCGGATTAAAAGTTTGGATTTTATTATTAGAAATTGATAATTAGAAAAAGGAAATAATATGAAGAATATGCATCAGCTGCAGGCAAGGTACGACTATTATTTATGTTCAAAGTACCAACTGAAGGTGAAACAATGATGGCATATCACCTAATGTTACTACCCATCTTGAGATCAGGGCACAGATGATTTTGTGAAATCCTGGGATGCAGATTTAAATGTTTTGAGCATTCATGGGTACCAGAGGCGACTAACGGGATCGGATGGTCAGGCTCGCTGTCTTGGTTGATGCATGTCACCGTATCCCAACTATGTGGATCGATGCTCATGATGTCGATTATTTACAGACAGCCGTCACGTAGCTGGAATATTGCGGCGTTTAACAACAAACAAACAAAACAAACGAAAATAGCTTATCCACTGATACTGAATGTGTTTTCTGTAACGTTCTATTAACTTCCGTTAATTTCACACAAAATTATTATATTTTTCAAATATAGGAAACATTAGGTAAAATAATTTATGGATGTCAACTTCATTTTTACAAGGAACACTACGTTTCGAAGTATATACCTACTGCTTCCCCAGGGGAATAAATGGAAGTGACAAATGGAAGCCAACACTTAACAGTTAATTTGCGCTGATAATGGATAGCGATAGACAACTGGAAGCTAGGACTAGGCCTAGGTAATAGGCAATGGACAAACGGGAGGCAGGCGTAATTAGCACTGATAGATGATAGCAATGGAATAGGCAATGGGCACACGGGAGGCAGGCGTAATTAGCACTGATAGATGATAGCAATGGAATAGGCAATGGGCGCACGGGAGGCAGGCGTAATTAGCACTGATAGATGATAGCAATGGAATAGGCAATGGACACACGGGAGGCAGGCGTAATTAGCACTGATAGATGATAGCAATGGAATAGACAATGGACAAACGGGAGGCAGGCGTAATTAGCACTGACAGACAATAGCAATGGAATAGGCAATGGGCACACGGGAGGCAGGCGTAATTAGCACTGATAGATGATAGCAATGGAATAGGCAATGGACAAACGGGAGGCAGGCGTAATTAGCACTGATAGATGATAGCAATGGAATAGGCAATGGGCACACGGGAGGCAGGCGTAATTAGCACTGATAGATGATAGCAATGGAATAGGCAATGGGCACACGGGAGGCAGGCGTAATTAGCACTGACAGACAATAGCAATGGAATAGGCAATGGACACACGGGAGGCAGGCGTAATTAGCACTGATAGATGATAGGCAATGGAATAGGCAATGGACAAACGGGAGGCAGGCGTAATTAGCACTGACAGACAATAGCAATGGAATAGGCAATGGGCACACGGGAGGCAGGCGTAATTAGCACTGATAGATGATAGCAATGGAATAGGCAATGGGCACACGGGAGGCAGGTGTAATTAGCACTGATAGACAATAGCAATGGAAATGGCAATGGACAAGTAGACAAATGGAAGCCAGCTGGATATGAACGTTAGAAATATTAACGTTACAGAAACTGTGCGAGTGCATCAGCTATTTTTTCCATTTACAAATTGTAGTATTCATGATAACTTTAGTAAATTCGATCGTACCATGGAGCAAATTCGAAATGTCGTTTCTGTGTCTGATATGCAAACATATATGGAGTGGACTTATCTTTAGATCCCCTTCGTAGTTCATATATCCTATTCAGCATTTGTGAACAGGCTTGATAGGGTGCTATATGGTAACCGGTAATCATATTTACGTCATATTTAAGTCACATCTACATCATATTTACGCCATATTCACGCGTACCTATAAACTCAATCATAACGCTATGGTGTGGTTTCAGAACACTAGTATGGCTAAAAAGCGGAAAATGTCTCGTGCATCGGCTCGTCAATTTAAATACTGCGCATCGTTTATTTTTTGTATACCTGACATTGTTATAAAAGGACCGCGTTCAATCTGTCTAGTTGTTTGTTGGTTTTCTTGGTGGAGAAAACAAACAGTCTCGTCACTTATGTTTTAAATAAAATAGAAAGGAAAAAATGCCTCAGCGCTTTCCTCACATTTGAGATAGCTGTGCCCTTGAAACATGTATCTTTATGCCGCCCATTGACACGAGTCGTTTCTGTCAGACATATATAACATATCTATGTGTTGGAGAATGGCTAAAAATTCTGTCCAGAATAAAACTTACTTAAAGCATATGAGCCAAGTTTTCGATTGATCAGAAGGCTAACATTTACTCCCAGAAATAATTTTATCTGAATCAAAAATATTTATCCACAAAATACAAAATCAAATTCATATGGAGCCTAGAACAATCCTTAGTTCCTTGATCTAATGTAATCTAGACTTGCCAAATCATTCTAGACTTGAGTTGGACTCCTTTTTAAATATATCTTGTAGGGTCTGGGAGACAAACCGACTACAAAGACCATGCTAAGAAAGTCTGAGCTAAAACGTTTTAAACATGGTCGTAGCTATTTTGCCGAGTGCTTAGTAGAACGAGGCCAACATAGGATGATAATAGATATATTAATAATGATATAAGTTTCTCCTAATTACTCATTGAAATTTCTCTAGACTGACGACTTCAGGGATTTTCTCAATTAATGAGTTCCGCGTGTGAATAGCGAGTGAGGTTTGTAATGCTGGTTAATAAGATCGCGAGTTCGGACTTAACCATTTCTCTAACAAAGGTTCGTTTTTCTAAGATGAGAAACGCTTTATACCCGATACCCACAATTACAGAAATATCCCACCTGGGCACAAACGCCTTGATTCAAATTATCGACATTCCACCGTTTAAAGGAAACGAATGTTATTAACTGATTTATTTCGCCACGCTTGCTGACGAGTGAAGTGTAACTAAATGTTTCTTCGTGCATCAGTGATATTGTTTTGTGAGGTCAATGCTTGCCTTTGTCTCCAATGAAGCATAAAAACCTTGTTTTGTTTATTGATTATTTTGTGTGAATTAAATACGTTATAAGAACTAATTGTGTCATGTTGTTTATCGGCCTTTAAGATAATGTTTGACTGGGCCTCAGTACATGGGGATTGAGGCCGATGTCTTCCTTGAAGGGGCGGTGAGTTAGTCGTGAGCACTAAGATCTGTTTTCAGTGAGATTGGTTTAAAGACGATGATCTTAAGAATATACAGTAAACTACGTTTATAACGAACACGCTTATAACGAACTGATCGATATAACGAACTTAGTTTTTAGTCCCGGCCATTTGTTGTGTATATGCTGTATATATGCTTATAACGAACTACGGCTATTACGAACTAAAATTAGTGGTCCCTTTGAGTTCGTTATAACCATAGTTTACTGTAATTTGTTTTCTGTGAAGGCAACACAAGGTATACAAAATTTCATGTCTTACTCTTTTCTATAAATACAGTACATGACATACCAAATGAGTGAGTATGGTTTTACGCGGCTTTTAGCAATATTCCAGCAATGTCACCGCTAGGGACGCCAGAAATGGACTTCACACATTGTACCCATGTCGGGATTTGAACCTGTGGTCATACCAAATGAGAGGATAACACGGATTACAAAGGTGCACCTACATGTTCAGTCTCGGCTAGCCTTGCAGATACAATTGTATGTCGGTTTGTCTGCATATACACTACTCAAAGTTTGCTAAGGATCACCACTTATAATTGGCAACAGGGGCAATCAGGTAGCCTAGTGATTGAAGCGCCGAAGCCCTTGGTTCGATTCCCAGCATGTGTACAATGTGTGAGGACCATTTCTCGTGTCCCACACCATGATATTGCGCAAATATTGCTCAAAGCGGTGTAAAACCATACCCACTCACTCACTATAATAGGTAATATGTCAAAAACTGTGTGCATCTGTTAAACTAGCCAAAGACAGTATTGGTGAAGACATGATTAATAAACAAAAGTCTGTTGTCATGTGCCACACAATGCGAAGAAACAACACGTGACCAACAATCAGTCAGATCAAGCTGTCAAAATAAGAGAATCTGATCAAATCTGTGTGGTGGGACGCTGTTCACCTGCATATCGCTGGGTAGGTGATCCAAACGTCCGGTATCGATTCCATGCCCTGCCGATCACACAAAGGACGTTTGCAACGTAAGGTTGTATTGACCAAGCTTCTAGCATGCCTATGCATCTGCTTAATTCTTCAATCGTCAAACAATGTCTTGGGGGCTTAAGTGCATTCAGTTGTTGCAATCCTTAGTAGAATGTTGTTGAGCTCTTTGATAATGTGCAATGATTCTGTCACGATACATCAAAGCACATGTTTTCAAGCACCTCATATCCATGACTGCATGCCTGTCCATTCATCATGAAACTGAGGTCCTATAGGAGTAACCCAATCATTGAGTGGGTGAGTGAGTTAGGTTTAACGCGGCTTTTAACAGTATTCCAGTTATATCGCGGCGTGTCATGTGGGAGGAAAGCCCGAAGTGATGCGGGTCTCAGACGTTTACCACTTCGGTGAAACCCACGAGCACGGGTATTGTGCTGACAAACCTAGAAACATAATCGGGACGAACCGGGATTCGAACCCACATTCATAGGTTTCTGGCGTGCTCAAGGGACGCAACTCTGCACAGCGAATCGCGGCCCCAATCATTGGGTACCGGGATATTTCAATCTATATTTGTTGGATGATTTCTATATCTTAAGCAAACTTTGAGTAGCATATGATCCCCGCATACAAAAGGCTCCTGTAACATTTGAAGGAGTTTGAAGGAGTTTAACATTTTCCTGCCATAACATGGGGGAATCAAAGATCAGGGTTCACCATTGTACCAATGAGGGCATCAATGCTGGCATAGCTTGACACACAAGCTAGACTCCTGAGGTGAGGTGAGGTAAGGTGAAATTTGGTTTAAGGTCGCGTCCAAGATTATTGCACTTATATAGCGACGTGCATGTACGTGTGTGTGTTTGTGTGGCTGCTTGTACTAGTCCGCACTGATCCCGATTTATAGTGCTCGCTCACTGAGAAACCATGCGGCAGTTTAACATGAATACCCCACTCAGACACAGTATACGGACTCCGAGCCGACCAGTCCTTGTATTAGCCCCTTAATGCCGAGCGCCAGACAGGATAACAAGTACCATCTTTTAACGTCGTTTGGTATGACGCGGTCGGGGATCGAACCCCTGATCTTCCGCTTTCCGGGCGGACGCTCTACCACTAGACCACGGAGGCGGTCCACAATTGTACCAATGAGGGCATCAAGTCTAATAGTTGGAATGGCGAGAAAACACTTTAACCACTGGGCTACACCACAGGTCACAAATCAGTCAAGGATATGCAGTGCTGGCATAGCTTGACACACAAGCTGGACTCCTGAGAGATCCTTGGATACTAGTCAGGTCCGACTAAAACATGTTAGTCTTTCTCTGCAAGTGACTTTCCTTTGAAAAATGGCTCTGTTCCCCCAGCAGCCAATGATTGCCAGGTAGGCACAGCTTGGGTTGTCTGATTCCCAAGGAGCTGAGAATGTATATGGAATACAAACAGAATTGTTCGACCCCGAAATACTATCATGCACTTTGAGCATACCATCCATGCCCAATACGTCGCCAATTATTTTGACATAAACTGGCATCAGGATTAATACTCTTTTCAGTCCCAAGATGTACGTGTGGTTCACATCAACATGATCAATATACAGTACATTTAGGTGATGTGTGCTTCGCAAACCCAGTTCTTCAATACCAAATCCAATCCGTCATTGCAACAAAAGACAAGACACGTCATTCCAAATAAACATTCTGTTTCATTTTTATATCATACACACACACAACTTCCATACAGTGAGGGTACATCTGTAAGTTTTCCATGTTAATCCATACATCCTCACAGACAAAACTCCATTATGACAGACTTGAAACTGATTAAACGATCAAGTCGTAGTTACAATAGGTGAAAATGATGAAGAGTGAAACAAAAGCAAGCAAGGCAAAAAGTTACATCTCTGTATGTCAATACCGCATGGGCTTGTATACAAGTAAACTATGTTCTTCCTTCACCTGTGAATACATACGGCCACTCTGCGGTGTAATAGTGAAGGGTCTACTTTTAGTCACATAATGGAATGAGGCCGTTTATAATGCATGCTTTTTCGGAATCCTACCATTGCATGCTATTGAAGACGACTGAAAGGCTACGATGCCAATCTCACGTTGGGCTATGCAACCCGGTTGTTTCCGACTCATTTGAGTGAATGAGCATACTATTGAAGATGACAAAGGCTACGATACCGATCTCACGTTGGGCTATGCAACCCGGTTGTTTCCGACTCATTTGAGTGAATGAGCATGCTATTGAAGATGACTGAAAGGCTATGATGCCAATCTCACGTTGGGCTATGCAACTCGGTTGTTTCCGACTCATTTGAGTGAATGAGCATGCTATTGAAGATGACTGAAAGGCTACGATGCCAATCTCACGTTGGGCTATGCAACTCGGTTGTTTCCGACTCATTTGAGTGAATGAGCATGCTACTGAAGATGACTGAAAGGCTATGATGCCAATCTCACGTTTGGCTATGCACTGAGTGAGTATGGTTTTATGCCACTTTTAGCAATATTCCAGGAATATCAAGGCAGGGGACACAGCAAATGGGCTTCACATATTGTACCCAAGTCAGGAATCAAACCAGGGTCTTCAGCCTGACGAGCAAACGCTTTAACATCAAGGCTACCCGACCGCCCTCCCACTCACTTGAACAAAGTCGTGTCTTGATTAGTTGGTTAGGGAGAAACCATTTGATTTTCAGGGTTTGTGGGTTGGTGGAGGGTTCTCCCTTATTAGACACTACACCGGTAATTGGACGTATGTATTGGGGATGAGTGTAGTGTACACAAAACCTAAGTAGTGTTGACGATAAATGAATTCTGAAAACCATGAAACATTCAGCTATCCTTAACAACTCATGTCTACAATTCATTCAACATATACACATACAATTGTGTGACAATACACAGGATCAATTACACAGTACACCTTCATGGAAACATGCTTTTCAGCTTAAAGGCAAAAAAAAAATAAAAAACTTTTAACAGGATGAACACATACACAGAAAGGACACCTGTCCAAATACCAGTGCAAATAACAGCGTTTTTTCCATCCCAATTACACTATGTTCACTCAACTTCATCATTTTCGTATCATAATGACAAAACGCCATTAAATCAATATTTATCATCACATATCAATCTTATTCCTCAACATGTGTTCTAGTTTGTACACCCAGATAAAGGAAACATACAATACAAACTGCAATAATTAAATAAAATAAATATAATCCCATCAAAAGGAAAGGCAAGGGATGATCAGAGGACTTTACTTCACACTAGGTCGACAACTGCTGCGATTGAACACTGTAAATCGTGAAATTAATGCGTCTCTAAAAGAATGCGACTGCTGGCCCCTAGTCAATAATGCAACTCAATATGAATGCGACAGCCCCCTCCTCTCAAGCATCAGTGGATTTATATCTAAAGAAAATGTCCTCTGTCAGGTTTACAGGAGAATCCTCATCCTCATCCAACCTTACATTAATCCAATCACACACCAAATAGCACCGCTCATTAGCACTGATTAGAATACTTCCGCTAAAACAATACATGCACGCTGGCTCGTGTCGGCCTTTGACGCAGTCGCAAAGAACAAAGACACCGTGTTGCGTTGGTGGCGTCTGTCTGGACTTGCAGGTGTGATGTGGAATACATAGTTGTTTGTTTTCAGCATATGTCTGAGTTGGTATTTCTGCTGTCCAAAATATCTTATTGTTGATATAAATGCGTTGTTTAATAATGCGAGCAAAGACCACTCGCATTTTTCGCATTTAATTCACGCTCGCGTTAATTTCAAGATTTACAGTATTCCCAATCTACAACTCATCACCACAATCAAGACTGAGTACGAACCCAACACGAGAAGTTACCAGCATGATCAGCTGCCAAATACATAAACAATAAAGCGATCTGCGCTTTTCTCTTTTAATTACTAGGAATGTCATACTTTAATTTATTTCTCACAGTTACTTAGGGACAGACCATTTGATATTTTGTCTGTGTGTGGGGAGGTGGGGGCTGTGATTTTATCAAACAAAATAAATTGTGCCCCCAAAATTCCTCAAAAAAATAATTATTCTTCAGACTGTTGAAAAAAGAAATGCCTTTAGAAAATGACATTGTTTCAACATAAAAAAATATCGGGCTTTGTAGCTGTAGCTGAAAAAATATCTAATTTCAATACAAAATCTTGGCCACCCAGTTCCCTCTCCCCTACACCCCGGATTATCAAAGGATTGATGCATTACAGCATAAATGTTCCGTTCATTGACAATAGTTAACAATAGTTAATGCATTAAATATCCAGGAAAAAAAAAAAAAAAAATTGTGTTTTTTCTGCATAATTATATAAGGTAATACTTAAGAACTAAAAAAGCAAGATGTGTGATCAGGAATAAATAAAATAATCTCGCTTGACAGAGCAAATCTTGTAAAACAATAAAATCTTTAATTAATTACTATGGCAGTATTTACATTTATTTACAATGTACAAAAATGTAAATTTACAGATATCCGTGTCAACGAGTTGCCCCTTCGCTGTGTTACCTGGCGCGCCGTAGTAAAATAAGAAGTCCAAGAACCAGAGACAGAAGCGTGATGATGTAGAGATCCCAATCAGGCCCCAGGTACAACCGCGGGTCCAGGCGGGCGAATATACCTTGGTAATACTCAATCTGAAACACCAGCATCTCACAGTAACAACCTGACAAATATAATATCCTCCAGAGGCATTTACGGTCATCCACCTGAAACATCAGTGTCTCCAATATGTGGTGTCACCCTGGATAAGTGATTTCGTTCAAATGTGCCCATGTTTACTAAACATCAATTTCAGCCTGAACAGTACATCAATTTCCACCTGAACAGTACATCAATTTCAGCCTGAACAATACATCAATATCAGCCTGAACAGTACATCAATTTCAGCCTGAACAGTACATCAATTTCCACCTAACAATACATCAATTTCAGCCTGAACAGTACATCAATTTCCACCTAACAATACCACAATTTCAGCCTGAACAATATATCAATTTCAGCCTGAACAATACTTCAATTTCAGCCTAACAATACTTCAATTTCGGCTGAACAACACTTCAATTTCAGCCAGAACTATACTTCAATTTCAGCCAGAACAATGCTTCAATTTCAGCCTGAACAATACATCAATTGTAACAAGGTTTCATGTTCATAAACCTTTTGAAGAAAATGATACCATCCTGTCACAAACTCACTGTGGAATTAGCGTAACTTTAGAGTCAATAATCAGGTATAGATCAAATCCGTAACTTTAAAGGTGCAAAATCAGATATGCAGTTTTTTCAATGAGTCTTTTTCTCCACACTAATCATGCTCATTAATATTTTTCACTATCACAAAGTGTGTTTAGTCTAGTGTGAGTGACACATCATCTGTAATGACTGCAAGACATTTATCAATTCTTTTATTCACACGTCAAAAGTACACGATGAAAGAAACATTGTTCCTACTCTCAACCCTGCAAGTTAAATTACACAACAAATAGCCCTATTCTAATTTCTAAATGGCCTTTAACCCATATTAAAATGTTACTGATAAGAAAAGACATTTTCATATTTGAAGTGCAGGTAGGTACTCCAGACTATTCAAGGTCAACTGTCATTGCAAAAGACAGTAACAAGAGTCGAGGCTAAAGGCTCCCTTCTCCCCCCATGATGTGGCCACAAGTTAACCTCACCTCTTTGTTGAAGACATCAAAGCCGTAGAAGAGTCCAAGTTTGACAAGTGCCAGGGTTACTGGTACCTGGGCGTCCATGCTCGTCTCTGCTGCCAGGTCATAGAAGCGTTTTGCCAGATGAACATCCTGAAGTACAATTATATAATCTAAAAAACATCTTTACATGTCACAGTCATTGAGTGTGTTGGACATAATTCGTTAAGCCAAATCAGTCACAAGATAAAAAGCCTGTGTGGGGAAATAAACACACATATATATTGCAATGTGGCAGAAGATGTATTGTGAGTTTGTTTCTGATGTTTGTTAGTGGCAGTCAACTGAGGCACTCCTTACATGTCAAGTTATCTTATTGCTCGACACTAACACTGGTCCACTGGTCCGTGTCTAGTATATTTTCTTAAGGAACAGTAAAATTCAATAAATGGTGGTCCGTAGTCTAGTGTTATTTTGGGGACGAACAAAGTAATTTCAGTTTGAACGACTAAACTCTACACCCCCTGTCTAGTAGAGATCAACAGGACCAATTTTTGGGGTACTGGTCCTTTGGCCACTGACAAATTTTGGTCAGTGTCAAACACTGTACTCCCTCAGTAGCTTGTAAATAGAGTGACCTCCCTTGGTATTCATAAAAACAAGTTTTCTGTCTGCTTCCAACACTGTTTTCAGGATTCAAAAACGGAGCAAATACCTCATTCAAGACATTCGACTGTGACGAATTCTGGACATTCATGAGTGCACTGACTTGTGTAATAGGGCCACATATTTGTGCTGTGATAAATCTATCAGTGAATCTTTATCAACAGACACAAGAGTCCACCTAGTTTCCTGTAGGAACACTCAGAGCACCTGACCATGATTTAATCAGCATGTTTTAGAGATTACACATGAAAGTTGGACATGCATGCTGTACATATACCTGTTAATTATCTGAAACGTTCTGTCTGTCAAGCAGTGTTTGAAATACAAGTAATCTTAAAACCAAATACGACATAATACTCCCATAAATGTCACCTGCCCATCTTCAAAGTTACCTGCCCATATTCAAACATTAAAACTCGCGAAAAGTAAGAGACAATTCACATCTTGATTTAGTTGAAATAATGCAAACAATTGCTTGAGAATCTACGAGGAGTCTTAAAACTATCTGCCAAACAGTCAGGCAGGTGGAGGAAAATTTCATGCAGCCCGACCAAAAAGTTACAAGACGCAGGCAGGTGGGCAGGCAGGCAAGCAGTAATTTTTCGAACACTGCTGTCAAGTGTTTAACAATCTCATTAAAATCAGGTCTTAGTTCTCGCTATCGCTAAACAAAGATCTGAGGACATCCCATTAGGGGCCACGTCAGAACGACCTTTCATCCAACCAATCAGAGCGTCGCTTACCAGATCATGAAAGCGATAGTCGGGATGTGTTTTCTAATCATGCAACCATGATACATTTAACACGGGGTATTCCGAACAACAGTAACAGGTTTTATGATTATATCCATACAATCTATGCCATCTATAAGACATTCCATAATGTTCTTCTTAACAGTTTTAAATTTTTTTACCAAGAATTTGTCAAAATATGTTTTGAAGCGTAGTCGCCAGTTTGAAACTAGTGTCGCAAAGCTGGAGAAAGCTGCCTTTCGATTGGCCAATGTCGATTTCTTGTCAGTCATTTCATTGGCCGGTCAAATTTCGCGAAAGGTCATTCTGACGTGACCCGTGATGGGATGTCCTCAGATCTTTGTTTAGCGGTAGCGAAAACTAAGATCTGATCTTAATGAGATTGAGTGTTTAATGTCTTCCCAACACTGACACTGAAGGCTACTGTACCTGTCGGAGTCCAAGGCCTCTCTCGTGCATGTAGCCCAGGTTGAACATGGCCTGCGCACTGTGCTGCTGCTCGGAGGCCACGCGGTAGTGGTTGGCTGCCGACTCATAGTCGATGTCTGTCCCGAACCCATAGTAGTGGTAGTCCCCCATCCTCACTCTGGCCCATGTAGAACCTGCAGCAGAAACACCATGGTAACCAAAAGTCTGTGGAATTTATCTTAAAGCAGCAGTCTGGGCCATTCAAACCAGTGACTGACATTATCAGTGTTGTCCCATGCCGTCAGGGTATGACACGTCATCGGCAAGTTGATCAGCCATATTATTTACATGATTTAGTTGCCCCTTATAACAGGCCAAGTGCCTATCCTAACCTGGAACACCACATGGTCACGACCTGGTACTTGATTGTGACCATGACAAAAAAGTACAGTTTTTCTTTGTGTGAGTGAGTCAATGGTTCTTAATGCTAAAGTCAGCAATCAATGTTCATAAAATATTTTAATTACAAAATTTGAAGCATTCTCAAGGTCATGCAAAGATCGTACGTTCTGCACTTGTTATACCGTCTGGATAATCGACTGACAGAAGCATGCAATCATTGGAAGGGAGATAACCCTGAGGTAAACAAGTCCAGACGGTCTTAAACACATCTGAACTAGGGTTTTTTCAAAGTATGAAAAGTTACATTTTTAGGTCATTTACAGAAGAGAGGAATTGGTTAGAAAAACTCAAGACCTTTTCAAGCCTGTGCAAGCCGTGGCAATATACCAGCTATATAATGGTAGCCTGTAAATATGATAAATATGTCTAATAGTAATTGTAGTTTCTCAGCCTCAGAAGATCAAGGTTAGAATAGGTCTTCAGCAACCCATGTTATCGGGTGGTCAGGCTGGCTGACTTCATTGATGCATGTTACCATATCCCAATTGCGTGGATCGATGCTCATGATGTCAATCACTGGATTGTCTGGTCCAGACTCGGTAATTTACAGATTGCCGTCATGTAGCTGGAATATTGCTGAGTGCGGCGTTAAACAACCAACCAACCAACAAATCATGTAGAGAGCATCTGTAAAGATACAGTGAAGACAGCCTACCTTGAGATGCAGCCCGTGTGTACTGTAACAGCGCCCTCTGGTGTACTTCAAAATCCTCAAACAGTTTACTCTCACCTGGAAACAACATCCTTTAAGTAAAGCAATTGCAAGAAACACAAAAGTAAAGACTGGAATGACATTGTATGCCTAAGTTGGTTTTACTTCAGCTGCAGAGAATTCTGTGGTGGTCATCCATCCAAGTACAAATCACATCTAGCAATTATTAGAGCACGGCTAAAGGACCTGGTCCATTTGGTGTTGGTGTCATGTGTAGTACAATTATATGATAATGTACTCTGACCAATACACTCTATACAACAATGTTGCTTGAGATGAAAGTACCTCAATATGTCTGGGACATTGGCCTTAAGTGAAAAGTGAAAACTTTTCTCTGGAAAAACATGTGCTATTTTTCGGAAACGGAGTCTTTTGCTGTGCTCTGAGATCTGAGACAGATAGTAAGCATGTCATAGTAATTTATCAGGACGAAAAGGACATACCCGAACAAGGTATGCTCACTTGTCCTCAAACTATTGCCTGTTACTGTCAGATCCAGAAAGGGGTGCACAACCATTTTTTTCGGTATTCTACATGTTACCCTGTGTCAGTCCCTCTGTCATTGGCTTTGTTAACATCGTGTCTTGTGTCATGTGCACCCCCAGCACCAGATCTGACCCATCCCTTACACCCCACCCCTTCACAAATCATGGAACCACTCCTGCACCTGGGTGCACTTGCACAAAGCCATCTTAGTGCTAAGATTATCATAAGCCTATGTTAAAGTATGGGAGTTACGATCATCTTAGCGCTAAGATCGCTTTGCACAAGTTGGCCCTGATCACCACATAAGTTGGCTTTATGATAAGCATGAATTTCTTGAAGGCAAAACCCATGAGGTAAGAATTATCAGTTTGTGTAAATTTACCAATTAGATAAGAAAATGTCTTGTATTATTATTCCACTTACCATTATCGAGAATGTAGGCGACGTTGGACTGTGCTACTTCATACCCAAGCTCTGCCAGGAAGGTGTACTTGATGAGAGAGGCATCTACTTGTCCTTCTTTGTACAGGCGATGAGCATCCATCAGCATCTCCGACCATCGGCCTCGCTCAGCAACGTTCTTGAAAAGCTGCAATCATAGTTTACTCAACATAATGTCACATACATCGTGTACCACAGGGTTTTCAAACAACATATCAATAACTAGGGCTGTCTATCGATACTCAACATAGATATCAATAATCGTTGACTAAATATTGATCACTTATCGATAAATATCGGAGAAGTAACTTTCAGCAAATATACAAAAAATCCGATAGAATTCAACACACTTACGACACATTCATGCATGGAATACTCTGTGGACATTTGTGTTCTAACAAAAACAGTTGCTTTCCGTCTTTGGCAATTGACATGATTGATAATAACAAGTGTCAGTAAATTTAGTAACTTTATTTCATCGCAATTGTTCATGTAAGATATTATCGATGCGCAATTTTCATATCCATTATCATTAATATTTCCTCCCATCGACGATAATTCCGATTATCAATCTTTTAAGCCAGCGCTCTCAATAACTTCGGCTTATCTACCATCTAAACCTGGTCAGTAGTGTAGGTGAATTGTGTGACTCACCTCGACAGCGGTGTGGCAGTTGCGCAGCACACCCGTCCCTGTAGCATGCATCTGTGCCAGGTTGTAGTACGCCAGGACATGGCCACCTTGTGACGCTAGGTTAAAATACTTCACCGCCAGCTTGTAGTCTCGTCTCACACCCAGACCACCTGCACACAGGACAGACAGACATGAAACTTTCTACTGCCCATGTCAAAATTGGTACACCGGAATTGGAGAGAGAGCGAGAGAGAGAGTGAGAGAGAGAAAAAGAGAGAGATAGGGGCAAGAGAGAGAGAGAGAGAGAGAAGGGAGGGAGGGAGGGAGGGAGAGGGAGGGAGGGAGGGGGGAGGGAGGGAGGTAGAAGAGAGGGAGGTAGAAGAGAGGGAGAGAGAGACAGAGTGAGAGGGAGGGAGGGAGGGGGAAGAGAGAGAGAGGGAGGAGAGGGAGGCGTCTTATCAACTTACTGAAGTGCATGATTCCCAGCTGCAGTTGTCCATCCACCCAGCCCTGGTCTGCTGCCATGGTGAAGAATCTCACTGCCTTCGTCAAGTCCTGCACAAGTGGCACACATGTCACATTCTGTTTACAAACATTTCATCTGCTAACATTAATACATAATAACCCAGTGTCTGTAACAAAAGGGGGATCATGAGGTACCCATCTTCCAGAGGCAAGGGAATTACTGACTATAAACATGATGGAGATCCAGTTTCCACCCTTGCCGAACTAGGCTGGAATTCCGGAGTTACATGTTGGCTGCACTAACTAAATATCCAGTTCGTAGACAACATGGATTTCAACTGGATCTTGA
Organism: Haliotis rufescens; assembly: GCF_023055435.1. Taxonomy (NCBI): domain Eukaryota; kingdom Metazoa; phylum Mollusca; class Gastropoda; order Lepetellida; family Haliotidae; genus Haliotis; species Haliotis rufescens. The sequence continues at coordinate 7,002,261 of NW_025964001.1, read as the reverse complement.
CTATCAATCAGATCATCTTGACTGGGCGCAGCTGTTTTGTTTGAAGCAAATGCAAGTGATATGAGCGGTGGAATCTGATTGGTCAATAGGAGGGACATAGAAGGGACATAACGCGTAATAGCCACTGGTGGCGCTACGATCGAGCCCTGAAATTCCATCCTAGTTTGGCAAAGGTGGAAAGTGGAAACTGGATTTCATATTACGTTAACGCCCTTGCCTCAGGAGGTTGTGAGGCATACAATGGCCTTCTCCTGTGGTATTTGAATCTGCGGATACATGTAATTTACAATCCAGACAATATTTCTGGGACTGCGTTTAACAGAAGTCCCCCAGGTAGCACATGGTGAGGGACGGAGTCTCTTACCTTCTCCACCCCCATGCCGTTCATATACATCAAGCCAAGGCCAGTCTGTCCCACGGGGTTGCCCTGTCAAACAAACAGTCACAGGGATTCATTTAGTGTGAGCTTACACAGAACTCTTCTCTTACAATTTGGTCCATATGTTTGTTTGTTGTTTATCGCCACACTCAGTATTCCAAATAATTTACTCTGGACCAGACAATCCAGTGATAGATATTGTGAGCAGTGGTCCTACCATCGAGTCAACATGACACGCTATCAACCAAGTCACTAAGTCTAACAACAGTATCCATATGTAAAGAAAATAGAAATCAATCATTTAAGTTTCATTTTTGCGTAACCATGGTAACATGTCAGATATGAGAGGAATATAGTTATTTATTCGTAAATGAAACTGTTCATACATGATCCCCATGGTCCTTCATAGAATGCACACGAATGTTCAGGATAGAACATCCAAAGTTTGAAAACCAAAGTTCAAAATCATACTATTATTCTGTGCCATTGATCACACCTGATTGAAAGTAGAAAGAGTAAAAACCTAATAGTTACTGCAAATAATGTATCACCAAATTATTGATAAGTGTCATAACAGCTTGTAAGTAATCAAGACTGGCCCAGAAAATAACAGTGGTTGATATCATGAGCAACGACAGACTGCTATCACAGTACAACAACATGCAATCAACCAAGTCGCCATGGCTGACTACCTGATCCCTATTGTCGCCTCTTACGACAAACAATAAAATGTTGGCTGTGAACAAGTGTAACCCAAGGCCACACAGGGTTGTTTCGTTGACAATATTTCTGGGTCTTTCATTGTGTTTTCAAGAGTTTGAAGTGTGGCGTTACCTTGTCTGCAGCGTTCTTGAAGTAGTGGAAGGCTGTCATGTTGTTCTGCTTCACCACCGGGCTCCCCTCTGTGTACATCTGTAACACACCAGGGATTACATACTGTGTATTGCTTGTCACAATGGCTCAATACACTCATACTGGGACCACATACTGTGTAGTGCTTGTCAACAATAGCTCAATACACTAATACTGGGACCACATACTGTCTGGTGCTTGTCACAATGGCTCAATACACTAATACTGGGACCACAAACTGTGTAGTGCTTGTCACAATGGCTCAATACACTAATACTGGGACCACAAACTGTGTAGTGCTTGTCACAATGGCTCAATACACTAATACTGGGGCCACATACTTTGTAGTGCTTGTCACAATGGCTCAATACACTAATACTGGGGCCACATACTGTGTAGTGCTTGTCACAATGGCTCAATACACTAATACTGGGACCACATACTGTGTAGTGCTTGTCACAATGGCTCAATACACTAATACTGGGGCCACAAACTGTGTAGTGCTTGTCACAATGGCTCAATACACTAATACTGGGACCACATACTGTGTAGTACTTGTCACAATGGCTCAATACACTAATACTGGGACCACATACTGTCTAGTACTTGTCACAATGGCTCAATACACTAATACTGGGACCACATACTGTGTAGTACTTGTCACAATGGCTCAATACACTAATACTGGGACCACATACTGTGTAGTACTTGTCACAATGGCTCAATACACTAATACTGGGACCACATACTGTCTAGTACTTGTCACAATGGCTCAATACACTAATACTGGGACCACATACTGTCTAGTACTTGTCACAATGGCTCAATACACTAATACTGGGACCACATACTGTGTAGTACTTGTCACAATGGCTCAATACACTAATACTGGGACTACATACTGTCTAGTACTTGTCACCAATGGCTCAATAACCAGTATTGAGGCCACATACTGTGTAGTACTTGTCACCAATGGCTCAATAACCAGTATTGAGGCCACATACTCTGTAGTACTTGTCACCAATGGCTCAATAACCAGTATTGAGGCAACATACTGTCTAGTACTTGTCAACAATGGCAGAGATGCCAACCTTAATTGAAGCTTTGAAGTAATCAGTGGTGCAAAAAAAAGTAATTTCAACATTACAATAAAGTATCTTCAACATGTTTGAGTTCCAAAGTAATATCAGTGCACATGCAATAAGTTCCCTGTCTGCACCACAAAAATCAATCAATAACACGACTTGAGTGTGTCTGAACATAACAACCAATCAGAGGCCTCATATCACAGAGTTATGGCTATTTTCACATTATGTCAATTGAAAGCATGGCTCTCATTAAAAAAATAGTCAAATTCAATATCGAATAGCTCATAATTTATCTTACACCAATGATGACAATGGAAGTAAGTCTTAGGCCAAAAAACATAATAGTCTTGGTTCTCAGGCACCGCCCGCATCATAAAGTCTGCCGCACGTTTCGGGTTTTTTTCCATTTTCAAAAAAATATTAAAATCCTAATACTTAAAAACAATGCCATCCAATATAGCACACAGTTACTTCCCTTTACATGTGCACTGCTTTACTGCACATCTCGTGTTATTGTTATGGCGGCAATAGGAGTTTGTATACTTGTTTATGTAGGGAGGCCCTTTCCCAGGTTGATGGTACACAACTGTTTATTTTGTTACACACTAGTTTGGAAAGCAAAAAAACACAAAAAACACCGTCCATACGCACTATATCTTCTAAAGTCATTGCCTGAGAACCAATTCTTTTATTTTTTTAAGCCTCAGCTTTGTCCCTGTGCAGTGAGATCACACTTGTCCCAACATGTCCTATAACAGAGTTTAGCATGTGATACTTTCAGTCTTTTAATAATTCCATGAAGAACAAGCATGAAATACTCATATAATATGACATATCTGGTTGTGTGCAGGGCATTTGCCCTCCACGAGCACTACCACCATTTTAAGTCTCAGTCAAAGTCGTTGCCATGGAAACTCGAAAAATACATTTTTCAAAAGTCCCAAACTATCAAAAGGCACCAGTTCATCACTAGACCTATCTATGTGCCAAGTTATGTTAAGATATCTCTCATGGATTTTGAGTTCTGTTCCGAAAATAAAAACAGCACGGACGGATGGACGGAAGTACAGAAGTATGTACGGTAGGGCTGCAACAAATAACCTATGAGGCGAATATTAATTCACGAATACAATAATAAGTCAGCAGTTGATGAATTATTTGTTATATTCAGTGAAACATTAACAACATAAGTTATTTGACGTGGTTTGTTAATTATCTATATCATACATTTATATACTGCACTTGTCCAGGTACTTAGTCTTAGTCTCTGCTCAAATGCTACAATGACCAGTGACCAAATTCCTGTCAAATTAAATATTATAACAGTGTTGTCTTTAAAGAAATCTATGCATATCATATGTTCTTATGGATGTTTTAGGTACAGGGTATGTACATGCACATGATTGTATATTCATATATATTCTATTCTAGTGGCCACGAATTACGAATTCAATTCATGAATAGATACGGTTGGATTCACCGAATACGCGAGTGAATCATAACGGCCCAAATGTACAGACAGCAATCATTTCTATATCCCAATTCCACTCCTTTGCAGGGGATTATACAGGGCATGTGTATGCTTGTGAAGTGTACCTTGCCCAGGTAGGCTAGAGCGTTGGCATTCCCCGACTCGGCTGCCATCAGGAAGTACTGCAGAGCCTGCTGTGGAAACAGAAAGGGGATGTGCATAAAATACATAGATGACACTAGAAGACAGCAGTACTGTACCATGAAGGATGCTTTGCTAAATGGTGACAAACTATTCATTAGAACAAAATTAGTTAGGCAAAACCCAGGTGAGCTAAAAAGATGGCGTCACAACAAGGACAAATGTACGAAATTGTAACATGTGATGCAACTCTGGCAAATCCTGGTGCTGACCTACCTCATGGTTGATGGCCACTCCTCGACCTCCCTGGTAGTACAGCTGTCCTAGCACAACCTGGAATAAGTACAGTAGGTGTAAGTACAGTACTGTGTACAACATGGAGATACCACAGTACTGTACAGAGGGTGTACACAACAGGAACACTACAACACTGTGAGTTGGGTGGGATGAAAATAACTTAGAAACATTTTCTGTTAACAGGCTATTCAACTTTTAGAAAATCTATGAGATTGCTTTTTGGTTGGTTGCTTTGTTGTTTAACGCCGCACTCAGCAATATTCCAGCTATATGACAGCGGTCTGTAAATAATCGAGTCTTGACCAGACAATCCAGTGATTGATATCATGAGCATCGATCCACACAATTGGGATACGATGACATGCATCAAGCATAGTCACCTTTTACGGCAAGCATGGGTTGCTGAAGACCTATTCTACCCCGGAATCTTCACGGGTCAAATCTATGAGAACTCTTGATATCGCTCATGAATTTAGTGACAAACGACCTTTCTCAGAATAATAATTTAAAATAAAATTTTATTATATCTCAAACGTAACATTATTTACTTAATTATTATCTTGCCTTGTCATGCAAAACAGATATATACCGAAAATTGTATTTGTGTTGAAGGTTATCCTGGAAAGATTATCTCCCCTGGCATTGGTATATGTTAAAAGGAAGAACCACTGTCTCAAGACAATGGAGTAAGTGATCTCCTTCTGAGCTGGCAGAAGAAATATTTCAGCAAGAGTCTGCACCCAGTGACTGATGGCATGAGCAATTATTAAAGCCATCATGGTGTGACATCTTGTTTGTCCTGGAGTCCCCCTGGGATATTTGGAACAAAAGACTGGAGACTGGGGATCTAGTCTGTCCTGGAGTCCCCCTGGGATATTTGGAACAAAAGACTGGAGACTGGGGATCTAGTCTGTCCTGGAGTCCCGGTGGAGTATTTGGAACTAAAGACTGGAGTCTAGGGATCTAGTCTGTCCTGGAGTCCCCATAGGATATTTGGAACTAAAGACTGGAGTCTGGGGATCTAGTCTGTCCTGGAGTCCCCGTGGATTATTTGGAACTAAAGACTGGAGTTTAGGGATCTAGTCTGTCCTGGAGGCCTCATGGGGTATTTTGAACTGAAGACTGACCTGTGCCTGGACATCACCCTTGTCGGCCAGGAAGTGGTAGTACTGCAAGAGGTCATCATCCAGCAGGGGGCTGTTGCCTGTCTGACTCTCACTCTCCTCCTGGAGACGGACACGCTGCACGGTGGGGCCACCTGACAGAGACACACTGTCTGCCACTGTCAACACAACAGGAGGATCAGTTTGTTGTTTAGCGCCACACTCCGCAATATTCTAGCTATGTAACGGCAGCCCTTAAATATCGTTTCTGGACCAAACAATCTGGTGACTGATATTCTGATTAACAATCCTTGCCGTTGGGTAAGATGACACACAATCAAGTCACCAAGCCAGACCAACCAATCCATTTAGTCACTTCTTACAAACAGCATAGGTTGGTGAGGACCTTTTCCAATCTCATTAACATCAGATCTTAGTTCTCGCTATTGCTAAACAAAGATCTGAGGACATCCCATAAGGGGTCACGTCAGAATGACCTTTCATCCGACCAATCAGAGCGTCGCTTACCGGATCATGAAAGTGACAGTCGGAATGTGAGTTTCTAATCATGCAACCTCGTAAACTTTAACACGGGGTATTCCGAACGATAGTTGCGGGCTTAACAACTGAATCCATACAATCTTGACCATCTATTAGCCATTCAAGAATGTTGTTTTGTTCAGGTTTCAAATTTGTTATCGAGAATTTGTCAAAAATGTTTCGAAGCGTAGGCTTAGTTAGTTACATGGCAGATTATGTGCAGTGGTTGAAGAAGCTTTTCATAGCAATGTTTCAAATGAAGCACATATAAACTTCACTATAACCTGTCAATATTTCTTTCACTCTGCAGTGTGTACAGTAAATTAATAACACAGTATATCTAGAATAGATTCACACAAGTCTAAAATCAAACATTACATTAACTGAAGAAACAAAAGCTAAAAATATCACAGCCTTATTTTAGCTCCCAAATTTTCGAAACCCCAATGTTACTACCATCTCAAATAATATATCACGATAGTCTCAACATCACTTATATCCCCAGTTATTACCCCAACAGAGATTGAGGTCATTACTATCCTGTCCATTATGCTAACGTATCAGTAGTTTGTCACAATTTGTGTATTTCCAAACCATACAGATTTTTTTGTTTGTTTGTTTGTTTGTTTGTTTGATTGATTGTTTGATTGATTGTTTGATTGCTGTTTAACGCCGCACTCAGCAATATTCCAGCTATATGATGGTGGTCTGTAAATAATCGAGTCTGGACCAGACAATCCAGTGATTGATACCATGAGCATCAATCCACAGAATTGGGATCGATGTCATGCATCAACCAAGTCAGCGAGCCTGACCACCCGATCCCATTAGTCACCTCTTATGACAAGCATAGCCGCCTTTTACGGCAAGCATGGGATGCTGATGACCCATTCTACCCCGGATCTTCACGGGTCCCAAACCATAACGAAACTGTCTTTGTTGTGGTGGAACTCACCTGTGCTGGCCACCTTCTTGTAGTGGGTGAGGGCGGACTCACACTTGGCCTCCACTCCAACTCCTGCCCAGTAGCGGTAACCCTGCACACATCAACACACGTCAAACCAACCTCTATATGATGCTGTTAACCTTTCAGCGCCTAACAGGGTTGTATACTCCCCAAGGAGCTGAGAAAGATTGTTGAGTGCACACGGATCCATTGACCAGGGTTATAATGTCTAAGTGCTTAGAGCATGCTTATGCATGGAGTACAGCACTATATAAATGGATGCCTCAAATATAGAAAAAAATCAAAATTATGGGTACAGTATGGAAGGCTGAATAACTAAAGTCTTAGGTGACATCTATTTGTCACAACAACGTTATGATAATTTAATCCATGGTGCAAAAACCTGAAAATATTGAAAACTGTATGTAGTGACAAATTGTTCTGATCATCTCACCATTGCCATCTGCGCCATTGGGTCCCCGCCCAGAGCTCCGAAAGTGAAGTAGATCAGAGACTGAAGAAACAATAATAATATAATTTAGTTCCAGTTTGTATCTTGTGTAGTTATTTAAACAAAGAAATTTACACCTAGCATGCCTGTTTCTACATACACAATATTTTTCAGCTACTGCTGATGGTTTTATTGTCTGCCAGAAGCTCTAAAACAGACCACTAATAATTATTAATGCCATATTCAAAACTGAATGTGGTCCAATTTAGGTTTCTTTTGTGGATTGTCAGGGTAGCGAAGTTCAGTCGGTAATCATGGTTTCTTTAGAATGTTAACCAAAGTGAAATCCTACATGTTAACTAGTTTCCAGATAAACAAATCATGGATAAGCAATAATGTTCCCTCCGCCACGTGCATTGATACCAATCATTACATCAAATAGTCCACAGCTCATTCAGACTTGTGGCTAAAATCATGTACTGTATTTGACGTAATAAGCGCCCAGGGCGCTCTCAAAATTAGAGCTATGGGGCTCTTATTAGAATATTATTTTGGTGAAAAAACAGAGTTGAAAGATATATTTCATGGTTAAGCTGACACCCTGAAATGTTTATGGACAACAGATATATTTTTCCAGAATTTTATTGCACATAAGGGTGCATATAGCACACAAGTGTGTATTATATGCGAATAAATAAGTCTTGTGTACATTGATCAATCGGAAGGGGTGCTAATTGGGATTGTTCACCAGCCAATGTATCAGCATATGTCACCGTGGGCACTTATTAGAGCGGGGTGCTTATTACGTCGAATACGGTAACAAGATTGGGAGAGAAAACAAGTACTGTATTCACTGTAATAAATGCCCAGGATGTATAGAAAATTGACAAAGGGGTATAAATATGTCAGAGATCAAGCGGTAGAGAACAAATAAAAGTTCAAACTTCAAAATAGACTAAAACATTTTTGATTATAGTAACTACATAAATATATACCCATACCACCCTGCTGTGTTTTCTGTGAAAAAAATTGTAATATACACAAGAAAATATGAATACTCAGATAAATCTTCAGATAAGTATGAGATGCTTATGAAGATTACTTACAGACTGGTCTTAATGTTGATCAGGGGGCACAGTTTAGAATGGTTGGTTGGTTGGTTGGTTGGTTTGTTGTTTAACGCTGCACTCAGCAATATTCCAGCTATATGACGGCGGTCAGTAAATAATCGAGTCTGGACCAGACAATCCAGTGATTGATATCATGAGCATCGATCCACGCAATTGGGATTGATGACATGTATCAACCAAGTCAGTGAGCCTGACCACCCGATCCCGTTAGTCGCCTTTTACGACAAGCATAGTAACCTTTTATGGCAAGCATGGGTTGCTGAAGACCTATTCTACCCCCAAATCTTCACGGGTTCATTTTAGAATGGGTAGCTTACGACATCGAATACAGTAGTCCTTCCTGATTTGTACTTGTCTCAGAACTAGAGGACACTGGTACATTCCCAACAATAATGGAGAGCACGGGTTTTGTGGACTACCAATGTTTCTCTGTATGTGTATACATGTGGTAACCTACCCTCGCTTGAGTTGAATTGACACCAAGCCCCGCACTGTACAGGAAGCCAAGACCCTAGAGCAGAGAGAAGGAGAGTTGTCAAGTAGGACAAAATTATTGTGGAACAGAACAGTTTGTGTATTGTTTTACACTGTAGTAAGGCAGGAGCATCACACTGAGATGTACTCCATCAAGTCTTGACAAACCAGGACCATCACAGAGAGTGGTATAATCTCATGCAGTCAGAGTCTGTTGAGTAATAAAACATCAGCAAAAGATAACGTCTATTGCTTCTGACTTCACGGACTTGGCTGGCACACTTTGTAAAGTTGTTTGTTTTGTTTGTTGTTTAACTCCGCACTCAGCAATATTCCAGCTATATGATGGTGGTCTGTAAATATTTGAGTCTGGACCAGACAATCCATTGATTGATATCATGAGCACTGACCCATGCAATTGGGATAAGATGACATGCATCAACCAAGACAGCGAGCCTGACCACCCAATCCCGGTAGTCGCCTCTTACGGCAAGCATGGGTTGCTGAAGAGCTATTCTGACCCGGATCTTCACAGGCAACTTTTAAAAGAGTGAGTGAGTATGGTTTTACGCCACTTTTAGCAATATTCCAGCAATATCACGAGGGGAGACACAAGAAAATGGGCTTCACACATTGTACCCATGTGGGTAATCGAGTCCGCCCTTGAAGAGCGAATATTTTAACCCCACCGCCCCTCACTTAAATGAAGACTCATGAAGCATTATTCTTCTTAGGGCAGGGGCGATACACCAACTGTGCGGTCCGATTAGTATCACAATACTTGCATGTGCTCTTTTCTGTGGCCCCTAAGCCATTTTTTTCAATGCACATTGACGATTTACAGATTGCAGTGTCATGTATGTCACAATGGATGAAGATATTTATGTTTTCACTACTAACTGGTGTTTGATGTAACAGTTATTAAAATTAACACTGTCAGTAAGAATCAATATTTTTTACTTTGTGGCGACTGTGATCGATACTTGTATCAAGAAGAAAAAAATTGCGATCCTCCGATGCATCAGTGTATCGTCCCACCACTAATTCTACCACACTGTTACATGTTCCTTTATATTTTACAATCACAGCGGTAGAAACTAACAGTTTTCGCCACTAGTCCTTATAATGATAACATATAGCAAAACCCTTAAAAAGAGCAAATTTCTGCAAATCCTTATGATATCTTAACTATTGGCCAGTTTGACAAGGACTATAGGACTCGTGCCAATTTCTAATGCTGCATCATGTAACAGTGTAAGATATATATGAATACATGGGTCCTGTTTGACTTGATGACTTAAAAACAGTCCTTTTTCCAAGGTGGTCCCTCTAAGTGCTAACCATCATCACCCATATTGTCTGTCTGATCCATTATAAGTATCAATATTTGCCCTGAGGAACACTAGCCAAGTGTGGCATCCACTTCAACCTACCAACTGGCCTGTAGGGGACCCCCTCTGAGACAGGTCTTCGAATATCTCCTTGGCTCGGGACAGATTGTGAGGCAGGTAGTCCCCGAACAGATGGCCAAAAGCGACCTGCTCCAATGACTTTGTGTGGTTCTTCTGGGCAGCTTTCAGGAAATGGATGTATGCTCTGAAATTCACATTTGTCAGATCACTGTAATTGTTGGAAGACAATACTAGTTTAAGTATGCAAAAGGCTTTGACAGTATATTAGTGTAATTAGAAGTAAATAGAAAACAATGAATGACTGGGGTGCATACTGGACCTGCCCACTAGTCATAATTAGTTTCTCTCATAGTAAGGTATCGCAAGGACTAGAACTTCATGTTTTTTAGCTGGTGTCCATATATGGTATGACAAAACGGACACGTAAATGTTTCGGGTTAAGTTGCATCTCTGAATGGGGAACTCACATTTCAAAATTATATATATGTTGACTGCCAAGTGAGTGAGTATGGTTTTACGCCATTTTTAGCAATATTCCAGCAACATCACTGCGGGGAAGACCAGAAATGGGCCTCACATGTTGTACCCATGACGGGAATCGAACCAGGGTCTTCGGCCTGACAAGCACTTTAGCCACTACTCGACACCCAGTTGACTGCCAAGAGGCATTCATTCCTGCTGATTCCCCCCGTAAAGTAATGTCCCATCACAATGGCTCCCAGTCTGGTATCTCTGACAACAACTACTGGGTATTTGCTGTTGATATTTGGACGAAGTCTGTGACAAAAAACTTTAGTGAACTAGCCAAACTTGAATTATGGCAGTATTTTCACTCTGTTTGTTTGTTGTTTAATGCCGCACTCCGCAATATTCCAGCTATATGACCGCATTCTGTAAATAATCGAGTCTGGACCAGATAATTCAGTGATCGACATGATGAGCATCGATCTACGCAGCTGGGATACGATGACATGAATCAACCAAGTCAGCAAGCCTGACCACCTGATCCCGTTAGTTGCATCTAACAACAAGCATAGTGCGGCAAACATGGGTTGCTGAAGACCTTTTCTCTACCTGCATCTTCACGGGTCAGTAGATTTTAGCATTAGCATATGGCCTAGTATAAGCTGATCTTACTAGACCAGGGCCAGCTTGCACAAAATGATCTTAGCACGATTATCCTAAATCTACATTAGAGTATGGCAGCTACAATAGTCATCGCGCTAAATTGCTTTGTATAAGTGTGCCCAGAAATTTACTAGTCTCGGGCTTTGGACTAGAGACGAAAGATGCAGACTTTAGTTGATCACTTACTACTGATGGTTGAAACACTACCCTAACCATGCTTACTTGTGCAACGATTGCAAAAATTGATTCTGGTTAAAGTGTTTTGTGATACTATAGTTGCACCTTCGCTCCTTCAGGCTTTTGAAGGGAATCCCTGGCATGGACGAGTGAGTGAGTGAGTGAGTGAGTGAGTGAGTGAGTGCATGTTGTTTTATGAATCATTCATAACTGTAGACTTATGACAAGCATGGGGAACTGTAGACTTATGACAAGCATGGGGAACTGTAGACTTATGACAAGCATGGGGAACTGTAGACTTATGACCAGCATGGGGAACTGTAGACTTATGACAAGCATGGGGAACTGTAGACTTATGACAAGCATGGGGAACTGTAGACTTATGACAAGCACGGGGAACTGTAGACTTATGACAAGCATGGGGAACTGTAGACTTATGACCAGCATGGGGAACTGTAGACTTATGACAAGCATGGGAAACTGTAGACTTATGACAAGCATGTGGAACTGTAGACTTATGACAAGCATGGGGAACTGTAGACTTATGACAAGCATGGGCAACTGTAGACTTATGACAAGCATGGGGAACTACACACTTATGACAAGCATGGGGAACTGTAGACTTATGACAAGCATGGGGAACTGTAGACTTATGACAAGCATGGGGAACTGTAGACTTATGACAAGCATGGGGAACTGTAGACTTATGACAAGCATGGGAACTGTAGACTTATGACAAGCATGTGGAACTGTGGACTTATGACAAGCATGGGGAACTGTAGACTCACCGTGTGTAGTCCTTTGAGAATGTGCCATTGATCAAAGCTTGACCTTGCTGGTACATTTCTTCAGCTGAAAACAAATCCAAGAGAATGTTTTTGATAGAAGAGTTTTCCTATTTGTCTTCAGTTCAGTTTCATACAACCACAAACCCCAGGAAGCATAACATACTTTGTTATCACAGCTGTCTTGAAAATGAATGTAATGAAAGAAAGTTGATTTGAACTGAATGAGCAATTATAGAAACAGTTGCTTCACAGAAAAAGAAATCTTCCCTTCATCATATATGAACAATTGAAGCAGGTCTTGCTTATCACATTGATTGAAAGACATTAGCTGTTAGAGTGAGTGTTTCTATTCCATGTTGTGTGTTAACAGTAATATCACATTCGCAACTACATTAGGAGAACCTGTAAAACAATCTGCACTTGGATCAGGCAAACTGCTGGTCATCAATAATCCATAAGGCTTATAAAATAACAGAATTAGTTCTCAGGCAATAGCTTTTGAAAATATAGTGTGGGTGGGCAGTTTTTTGTGTTTTTGTTGTTGTAACTCAACTAGTTTGTAACCAAAAAAACAGTTGTGTACAATCAACCTGGGAAAGGGCCTCCTACATAAATGTATTCCTTGAGTAAAATACTGGAATACAGTTTTTGACTACCATTGGACTTGTAATATTTAAGGTTTTGGGGTTTGTTTTTTTTAAAATGGAAATAAATACGAAAAGAGCAGCGAACTTTAGGATGATGCAGGGTGTCTGAGAACCAAGACTATTATTTTGTTAAGCCTTATGTTGAATATAATGTCACAGGAGCATCCAGGCCCCATTCCACAAAGCAATCTTAGCACTAAGGTGATCCTAATCATGCTAATTGCCATACTTTGAGATAGACTTATGGTTGATATGATGGTCGTAGCGCCAGGATCGATTTGTGGAACAAGGCCCAGGCACATATTGTTGGGTCAGTTTCAGCCAAGAGGACAAAGACCCACAATCAGAACCTACCTAGGTTCATTTGGGTTCCAAACCCACAACTTGAATACCACCCAAGGGACACAACTCTGCCCTAATTCCAAGTACACCTTCCTAATTAGACTGTTTTCAGAAATCAAACAGCATGGTAAAGTAAATGAAAGTCTCGACCAGACAAACCAATGGTTGATATAATGAGCAACACCCCACACCATTAATCACGAAGCTTGACCACTAGGGCTGCAACGACACACCTAGGTCATGATACGATACTATCTCGATACTTACATCACGATTCAACACGTATCTCGATACCCTACGATACACATAGTGATTAGAGAAGATAAGAGACATAAGTACTAGTAACTTGCCATTTTCACAGTAAGTCCCTGGTGGTTTCTCTAGCAAAGGACGAATGTCTGCTTTTTCTGATATGTTTGAGTTCGAGACCGCTCAGCCAATCAGAAAGCTTGAACTGCTACTGATATACAAAGCTAGCATAGCCGCTGTATTTTCAAAGACGTACGTGTGTGTAGCGAAAATTATATAGTCCCTACGTTTTTATGACTCGTTTCGAATTTGAAATTCATTTAAAACACATTTAAATTGTATCTGTGATAAAAGTTTATCTTGAAAAATCGAGATACAGAATCTCACAAATCGCGCACCGTATCGTATGGAGTGAATCGCGATGCATCAGTGTCCCGGGATATTGTTTTAGCCCTACTGACCACCCACCCAGCTTACAAGCACAGGAAACTGCAGACAAATCTACCCAGAAGATCAATGGATAAAACGCATGGTAAACATTATAGGATATTAATGCATCAGGACCAACCCCAAAAGCAACAGATATATAGAAACACATACAAAGAGTTATTTCCCTTACCTTCTTTCTCTTCTGGTGTAAGTTCAATTTCCACTAAAGGCTCTTCTTCAGGCAGATCCTCATCTTCCTCATCTGCCAACACAAGCAATTTGTTTTTTTCCATTAAGAAGCAAGGTATTTCATTATCACCACCATGTACAGATGGATTAATTACTGTTTGATAGCTTACACTGTCTGTGCCTGCACACAGCCAATCAATATACTGCTGGCAGACATACAACTACTTCTAACGTCTTCCCAGTCATGCTAGTGGAGCAAGTTTCTTGGACATGCCGAACTAGGTTGATATTTTTTTCCAGATTAAGCAATCTGCCATATGTTATTGGTTACCATGGTTATGGAGACACATTAGTGTGTGCAATCAAGAGCAAACATATTGATACAGCAAAAACAATATCTGACGTCCATAAACATGATTTATCAGGGTAATTAGTCCTAGGCCTAACCTTCAGAAAACGCTTGGAACATACAACTCTTGCGTATTTTCCAGCAGATATCTCAAAATTGATTGCTGTAACATGATTTAATAACATACCAAATATGAATTATTATTTTCCAACTCTTCAGACTTGGTGAGGGATTAATCAATTCATGATGATGATAAAAGAAGACTTAAAAAATTAACATATTCCCAACCCATGGACATATTGCAGTTGTCAAAGACAAAGTAGGAGATTCAACATTGTTCAATGGGTAAAAAACATGTTGGAGAGAGGTTGTGCTCAACTGGTAGGAAGATAAAAAGGTACTAATTCATTGAATTATTGAACGCTTTTATGAAGATCATTTTACAAGATGATGTTCAAGATGATTAATAAACATCCATGAAGTTAATGATGAGTTGTTTTCTTCTTATTCAATTTAATCTTTGTACTGGGAGCATCAAGAGAACAATGCTGCCATCATCACTGGTGACACTTAGGACAACATATTTACATATATTAACTTGAAATACATGTATAAAGACTGCAAACAATATTCATTGACAAATGGCAAATGGATATTTCATCTCACAAGCTGTACTGGCCGATGACCAGATCGCTGACTGCCAGTACAGCGTGTGACATCAGTGGAAGACATAGAGTTTATGGTATTTTGAGTTGGCCCAGGATATAAGAAAATGTGCAATACCAATTCCTTTAACAGATTCTCCTGTTATTTTATTTTACTAAATGGTCACAGAAGATAATGGAAAACCTGTTATCATATCCAAGGATGTGTATAAGCTGTTGCAAACATCAAGACACGACAAAGTCAGTTAACTTTATTTCGGTCTGTCATCAGGCAAGTGGGTCTGTCATCAACAGAGTCGGTCTGTCGTCAAGCAAATGGGCCTGTCATCAAGCAAGTGGTTCTGTCATCAACAGAGTTGGTCTGTCGTCAAGCAAGTGGGTCTGTTGTAAAGCAAGTAAGTCTGTCATCAACAGAGTTGGTCTGTCGTCAAGTAAGTGGGTCTATCATCAAGCAAGTAGGTCTGTCATCAAGCAAGCAGGCCTGTCATCAACAGAGTTGGTCTGTCGTCAAACAAGTGGGTCTGTTGTCAAGCAAGTAGTTCTGTCATCAAGCAAGTAGATCTGTCATCAAGCAAGACGTGGTCTGTCATCAATCGAGTGGGTCTATCATCACGCAAGTAGGTCTGTCATCAAGCAAGCAGGTCTGTCATCAACAGAGTTGGTCTGTCGTCAAGCAA
This sequence comes from Haliotis rufescens, assembly GCF_023055435.1. Taxonomy (NCBI): domain Eukaryota; kingdom Metazoa; phylum Mollusca; class Gastropoda; order Lepetellida; family Haliotidae; genus Haliotis; species Haliotis rufescens. The sequence continues at coordinate 6,986,337 of NW_025964001.1, read as the reverse complement.
GTGGGTCTATAGTCAAGCAAGTGGATCTATCATCAAGTGGGTCTTTAGTCAAGCAAGTGGGTCTTTAGTCAAGCAAGTTGGTCTTTAGTCAAACAAGTGGGTCTATAGTCAAGCCAGAGTTCTGTCATCAAGCATGTGGGTCCATAGTCAAACAAGTGGGTCTTTAGTCAAGCGAATTGGTCTACCAGGACTTCTATTAACACAAACCATTTTCAGCCATATTCTTAAATGTCACACGCTGTGGTAGACGAAATCAATAATACAAGGTACTGAAGTACAATTAGCATTTATTAAATATTATGATATACATGATATATATGTGGTAAGTATAAATCTCAATAGTTAAAACATTTTAATTTTAATTATAATTTGATTAGAATTCTCTGTTCAACAAATGACCCATGAGTGAGTGAGCGAGTGAGTGTGAGGAATAAAATACAGTGCCGATTTACAATAATACTGTGTGCAAAAACAATTAACACCTTTGTAAGACACAGCAATGAAACAGAGAAACAGGGAAAACACTGTGTGAAACAGAAGCACCCAGGTGACAGGAGACACAGCATAACACTGCTATAGATATACACACACAAGGCAACGGGGGTAAACACAGCAAAACACTGCCATAGATACAGGGGTGGGGTGGTAAGAGGAATGGGATATTTCAATAGTCACAGTGTCTGACTCCACACACTGGCATGCAGGCATCTGAAAGTTGTAATACATTATCAGTTACCGTCATGGCCATGGTTACCATGGTTACAACATACATGACAGTGTTTGAAGTTAAGTCTAAGCATCCTTGTCACGGATTTGATGAAATACATCAAGATTCAGGTGTCCCTAGGCTGGATTAAATCATAATGCTACAGCAGAATACCTCAAGGACACTAGCAATGGTAGAAATTGGCACTAGTCCTCTAGTCCTTGCCAAACTGCCCAATAGTTAAGGTATCATAAGGACTAGTTGAAATGTGCCCTTTTCAAGGCTTTTGCTATATGTTATCATTATGAGGACTAGTGGACGAAAACAGTTTGTTTCTAACGCTGACTAGGAGAACCTTAATTTCAAACACTGCTGGATATATATTACTCAAAAGAAGTTAAAGAACACCCAATTTTTTCACATGACTAGTTAATCTGTCATGGCTGGTGGGTATGGCATCACACACTTCCATTTGTGGGTGTTCTTTAACTTGATTTGAGTAGTATATTAGGTCATTAGCACAACATGCATTGAGGGATTCGTGCAAACTAATTGAGTGATTTAGTGGTTTAGTTCTTCAGAATTTCTCATTAATGTCTCACTGTACACTTTCTACTGATTGATACTTACAAAACTTGCTGCAATATTCTAGAAACGTCATGACAGGGAACTCCAAGAAGGGGCTTCATGTGCACCCATACGTGGAATCATACATCATAGCCACCAGGGCTCCCCCATAACCCCAACAAATCTACTGAATGAGGGACACTGACAAAGATTGTAAAAAATAAGATATTTTTCAGTTATTAGGTAATACTCCTGATTATTTTAGATTGGTTCAGTTTCTAGGACATATTATACACCAAAATCATATTAATAAAGATTTTTTTCAAATTTGGTAATCGTAGACGAATGTCCTATCAAGATCATGTAAATGTCCTAATGCCATTTGGCTCCAGCACCATGCTGACAGAGCTGGTATTTTCAATGACCAATACCATGGATACTGTCATGAGGTTACTCAAAAGTGTTAATGTATGTTTTAATATGCTCAAGCTACACTTGTGTTTCATACAACAGTGCCTATAGCGAAATCTGTATAAGTCATGTTTATCAGTCAAGGTAGTGCATGAATGTTGCTTTACACAGCTGATGATGAACATTTTCAGGTCACAGCATATATCTGTCTGTGCCACAAACATGACCCAGGCTTGCGACTATGCTTGTCGTAAGAGGCGACTAACGGGATCGGGTGGTCAGGTTCGCTGATTTGGTTGCATGTCATCGATCCCAATGCTCATCGATGCTCATGATATCAATCACTGGATTGTCTGGTCCATTATTTACAGACCGCCTTCATATAGCTGGAATATTGCTAAGTGCGGCGTTAAACAACAAACAAACAAAACACTTGACATCAGTAGATGATAGTGTCAAGGTATGGACTGTAATTAGCAAAGCTTACTAGGCCGAAACAAATTTTACTGAACTCGGGCTTCGAACAATGTCGGACTAGTAGCTAAAATTACAGACTGATATCACTGTCATAGCATGTCACAGAAGATGGAAGGCCCACAGTGACTCATTTGAGGCATTGACTACACTTACAGGCTTCGAAATTATCTACAGCCTGCCAGTCTTATACTGGTAAACTTCAGGGTTCTGGGGGTGACCACCCCCCATTTTCACATCTGATGACATTTTGAATGCTCATTTCCTAACATGATAAATTGATAACAGGTTGACTTGGTTGTTAAAGTGACATTATTAAAAATGGCATACATATTTTGGGATAGGCTTTTGGGTGGACACTAGAGCTGTTCCGATTCACTCGTGTATTCGGTGAATCGAACCGTATCCATTCATGAATTGAATTCGTTATTCGTGGTCACTAGAATCGAATACTAATGAATATGCAGTCAGGTGCATTTACATACCCTAATCCTTTAAATATCCATAAGAACATATTAATATATGCGTAGATTTCTTCAAAGACAACACACTTTTATATTTAATTTGACAGTATTATAGTCACTTGTCATTGTCGCATTTTAGCAGATTCTAGTACCTGGATAAGTGTAGTATATAAATGTATAATAAATTAATAATTAACAAACTATGTCACATAATTTATTTTGTTATTATTTCACTAACTATTATAAATAATACATCAGCTGCTGACCTGCTATTGTATTGGTGAATAAATATTTCTATTTGTGAATAAATATTTGTATTCGTTACCCTGTATACATGATACGAATCGTATTCGCCTCACAGTGTATTCGTTGCAGCCCTAGTGGACACCCCCCCCCCCAACCACCCCCAATTGCCACTTAATATACAAATGGCCCCAGTGGAATCCCTCCTTAATTAAAATCCTGAATCCACGCAAACATGAGCACAGTTTTCATGTTGACAAACCAAGGTTCATACTGATTAAAACCCTCAATCATGTCCTCCCATCATGCATCTCCGCACAGTAAGCTGCAGTGCCATAGATGAGGCCACTCGTGGCCCCATGAGCTATCATGATAAAATGACTGGGTTGGGTTCGATGATGCTTTGAACCATGTTTCAGCTACATCTCAGTGTGTCATCTTGATGTGCAGGATGGTGAGTCATGTCTCAGGCATCAACACATTTGGGGAAACCCATGAACATGGACTGGTGCAGACAAACCATGGAACAAATCTGGGAATCAATCCCATAAGCATGGATTATAGGCACCCAAAATAGCTGCAGTACTACACTGTGGATTGTGATGCCTTAGACGACTGTGCCACCCTTGTCCCACTTCTTGGCAAAATCCGAGACCGGTCAGGCCTCAAAGTTGTGACTAAAACAGTCGCCAATGCGACCTAAATTTCAATTTATATACTGCCTAAAATTCAGAGGTAGCCAAATGACTACCTTGAAAAATATCTCGTGGTGACTAAATTCTATTGCTACACATACGTAGACACAAAAATAAATATCTGCTACTAATTGTACTCGCAAATAATTCCTCCTAAAGTCAACAATGAACCGAAATGCATAAATACTAATGTAAGTAGTATTTTATTTTAGTTGATAGTTTATTGGATAAGCAAGGATATACCTATATAACCTAGTAACATAAATTGCATCATTGTTCGAGTCACAAATAACAAAACTCAAGTCCAGTTTCCACTAATATACAATTCCAAGAGTAGTGCTATGACTTGTACATGTAATAGTTATTTGATAAAAGATCATTTCAAATGACTTTGGCTACCTACAATAATGGCTTGACTTCTTGATTTTACCACTGGCTACCTGGAAAAAAATACTTGTAGCCATGTGGCTACTTGGTAAAAATTTAAACTTTGAGGCCTGCAGGTGTTTATTAAACATTGAAGTCATCATTTAATTTTACTGTTTATGCCAGTTAGCAACTAAAACAAAGGTAATACAACAGTAAGACTGACAATACATGCATGGTGTTAATAATAATAATAATAATAATAATAATAACAGGGTTAGAAATTGGCACTAGTCCTATCATGCCTAAAGTCCTTGCCAAACTGCCCAATGGTAAAGGTATCATAAGGACTAGTAGAAAATTGCCATTTTTAAGGGTTTTGCTATATGTTATCATTATAAGGACTAGTGGACGAAAACTGTCAGTTTCTAATAATAATAATAATAATAATAATAATAATCCTAGATCTAAGGGTATGCCTTCTTGAATAATGTCTTTGTGTTCTGAATGAAGTCAGTGTCAGTGTACTGAAAGTGTGTGATGAGTTGTTCCGTTTGAGATCTGTTTTGTAGCTTTAAGAGATGCTGCCAAAGGCAGATGTCCATGTAGTTGCAATGGGATCAGTTGTGTCGCATGTTGTGTCGCATGTTGTGTCGCTTATGTTGTGTCGCTTATGGCATGTTGTTTGATGTTCAATCACAAGGGCCCTACACTATAGTATCCACGGGTCTTTCATGTAACACAATGTACCATCCCTCGGGTTGTATTATAGATCTCGTTATCATATATGTAATATCAGCATTTCACATGATGCAGGAATCCTGCCTATTTGACGTACAATTCCTACAAAATACTTTTGTTTACTGAGTTAATGTTGACAGCATTCCAAACAAAAGCTGGTTCAGAAACAGAAAGTTTGTTTGAAACATAACAGTCCCTATGGCTTGTAAATAACATCTATTTCCACCTTGAAAACTATTTGAAGCTATTTGCAGTCTGCAGTTACGTCTGCCTTCTTTTAAAAATATATTTACATTTTGGGAATCCCAATATCTATAAATAGACAGGCTACATTAATATGCTACATATCTGACCAATCACAGGTGAGTACTCATTTCACCCAAGAGTGTTAGTGCATAGCATTGAATATTGCTACTAAGCATTAAGTTTGACGGTCAGTGAACATGGCCAAGAGAACACAATTGAAGATTCATTCTTTCTCATCTATACCATGTATACCAATGACAAGAAAAGGTTAAAAAACATCAGTAACCATGGTAGCAGAAACTGATTCTGATTCTGATTCTGACACAGAGGTTTCAACTGAAACGCCATCGGGTTAGAAACCCATGGCTCCAAAGTCAATAAAATGCAAATGCATTCCAAAAGATCCGTCCGTCAGGCACTGTGAGTAGATGAAACCAGGTATAGTGCCCAAACACATGAAACAATTGTGTTCTGTTTCTACAACATTATTCCTCTGCTGATTTATTCAAAGAACTTATGAATCTTCAAGTCCTAAAATGGTGTGAAAAACTGTCAATCTGAAACAAAAAAACTGAAATGTTTTAGATTTTTGTTTTCAATTTAGTTTTCTGAGGACTCCTTTAAAAACCAGTGCTAGTAATTCATGAAGTGCCTCCACAAGGCCTGTATCGATACACTGTAGTATCCATGGATCACACATGTGGTAAGGTACCACTACAAGGCCTGTATCAACACACTGTAGTATCCATGGCTCACACATGTGGTAAGGTACCACTACAAGGCCTGTATCGATACACTGTAGTATCCATGGATCACACATGTGGTAAGGTACCACTACAAGGCCTGTATTGATACACTGTAGTATCCATGGATCACACATGTGGTAAGGTACCACTACAAGGCCTGTATTGATACACTGGAGTACCCATGGATCACACATGTAGTATGAGGTACCATCACAAGGCCTGTATTGATACACAGTAGTATCCATGGATCACACATGTAGTATGAGGTACCATCTCAAGGCCTGTATTGACTCACAGTAGTATCCATGGATCACACATGTAGTATGAGGTACCATCACAAGGCCTGTCTCAATACACTGTAGTATCCATGGATCACACATGTAGTATGAGGTACCATCACAAGGCCTGTATTGATACACTGTAGTATCCATGGTTCACACATGTAGTATGAGGTACCATCACAAGGCCTGTATTGATACACTGTAGTATCCTTGGTTCACACATGTAGTATGAGGTACCATCACAAGGCCTGTATTGATACACTGTAGTATCCTTGGTTCACACATGTAGTATGAGGTACCATAACAAGGCCTGTATCAACTCACAGTAGTATCCATGGATCACACATGTACTATGAGGTACCATCACAAGGCCTGCATCAACTCACAGTAGTATCCATGGATCACACATGTAGTATGAGGTACCATCACAAGGCCTGTATCAACACACTGTAGTATCCATGGATCACACATGTAGTATAAGGTACCATCACAAGACCTGCATCAACTCACAGTAGTATCCATGGATCACACATGTAGTATGAGGTACCAAGCAGTGTGTCATCAGGTTATACACTGATACAAAATGATACATAAGCAAAACATTGGGGTCATTTCCTATGATGTAAATATGAAGAAATGTCTGATGGTATCTGCCAAAATATCTCTCAGGCCATAGTTTGTTCAACTGTCGCAAGCTTGCTAAAGCAATTTTCTGATTGAGTCTCGTGTTATTCTCTGGCACTGACACTGAAGATGGAGTATGTCTCCTTAACATGCCAAATTATACATATCAATGTATAGCATCATGACCTTACTATACATATGGATAGTGTATGGATAGTGTATGGATAGTACCACATCACCATCTTACTCAACACCACAATAACAATATGGATATATGGTACACTGATCTACTATTAGTATTACAGATTACTAATATACTAACACAACTACAGATTACTAATATACTAACACAACTACAGATTACTATTATACTAACAAAACTACAGATTACTATTAGACTAACATAACTACAGATTACTATTAGACTAACATAACTATAGATTACTATTATACTAACATAACTACAGATTACTATTATACTAACATAACTACAGATTACTATTATACTAACATAACTACAGATTACTATTAGACTAACATAACTATAGATTACTATTAGACCATTCAACTACCATGACTCAGGGTTCACTCTAGGAATTTTTGGACATGGGCCCTTCATGTGAAAATTTCCAGTATTCCAAAGGTACACCCACACTTGCCCACACAGCACAATGTTAAAATGCCCCATTATATTTGAAAAGGTGAGCCTTTTCTCGAATTTAGGGGCTAAAAGCACAAGGCCCCACCCTAGAATTATCCCTGATCATGCTGATGACTACAGATTACTATTATACTAACATGAGTACAGATTACTATTAGACCATTCAACTACCCTGACTCCAGAAAACCAATATACACATGTACTACAATGATTCTGACTACTATTTTACTACCAATTAACATTAAAATAATGATTACTACTATACTAATGAATACATTTAATATCGCCAACGTCAATAAGAGCTCAATTAATACTGCAAGAAAATCATGACATTGGCATGTGCAGAAAAATCATGATATTGGGCATGTGAAGAAAATCCATGACATTGGTTATTGCAGACATTAATTTTACCAAGACATTGGCTAGTGCAGACATTGACCATGACATTGGCTAGTGCAGATATAGACCATGACATTGGCTAGTGCAGACATTGACCATGACATTGGCTAGTGCAGATATAGACCATGACATTGGCTAGTGCAGACATTGACCATGACATTGGCTAGTGCAGATATAGACCATGACATTGGCTAGTGCAGATATAGACCATGACATTGGCTAGTGCAGACATTGACCATGACATTGGCTAGTGCAGATATAGACCATAACATTGGCTAGTGCAGACATTGACCATGACATTGGCTAGTGCAGATATAGACCATGACATTGGCTCGTGCAGACATAGATCATCACAACACTGATCACATAGGTCAGAGCTCCCACTATGCCTACTCTACATAGCAGCTATGAAACGATAGTGTTTGCATTGCGGGTTTCAACATGCATGCTGGCATGCAAGTCCACAATAACTTCAAAACTTGTTAGTTCCATGATGATAGACACATAGTCATATAGGTTCCATTTTAATTGTTTATAATCCTATAACACTACATCCCATTAGCATGACTATGATTAGTTGTATTACTTTCTACCTATTGAGTGTTGCTATGGTTAAGAGGAGTCCTTGCTAGAGAGAGCTCTGACTGTGAAACGAGTCAGGGATTTATTTCACCAAATCCTGGGACCAGCAGTAGCACAACTTGCTACGTTTGCAATACACATTTTTAACCTTCTTGTAATTATTTTACATAAAATCTCCTGCAATGTTGAAGAGGTGAACTGCAAACCTTGGGTCCCAGTCAGTCTAAGATCTAATAAACCCTGAGTTTATTCCACATTGAGAATAGAGAGACAAGCACATCGGTAACATCTGTTTGTGAGGAAGGCAACAAAACTGCTACGCTAGACAGGACACGTCCATCAACACAGATGTCCCCTCACCTTTCAGCCGAGCCATTTCTGCGATTAACTGATCCTTGTGTGTAACAAGCTCTGGGATGTGTTCCACGACCTCAGTCCAGAACTCAGTGTGGACTGTTCCATCTGACAGGATCTTCTGAATGTATGTTGTCATCTTAACAAATCCAAACTCATCAGGTTTGAACAGCAGTTGAGTCTTCTTTGAAGTTGTCTCTGTGGTAGTGTAGATGCGCTTCACTGTGGTCATGTCCATGCTTTTCCTGTCATAAGGCCTGGGTAGTTTTTCGACTGTGAGTGGCTTGGCTGTTTTTTCTAGTCGATGCTCAACCTTCACCTTCTGTGAATTGTCCTTGGCTGTCCTCGAGGACTTGGGTGGTAGGGTGTCAGAAAACCACTGCCGCTGCCTTATTGGAATATAGCCAGTGTCCTTGACTTCATCTTCTTCTTCAGATTCGATAAGATTTACTTTCTGCTGATCATGCAATTCTTCCATATCTGCCTGGTTTTCATCTTCTTCTAGCGTCTCAAGTTCATCTTCCTCTAGAATCTGAAGTTCATCTTCTTCAAGGGTCTGTTGTTCAACTTCTTCCAGGGTTTCTTGAGGACCTTCATCTTGCTCCTTTGATTCAACTTCATTTCGTCTCTCACCCTGCCCCTGAGTCTCAATGACGATATACTGTTGCCTCTTCATTTCAAGAACATAGGGCCATTGTTCTTCTTTGTCAGGTTTGTCACTATCTATGTTGGTAGTCCTGGAAACATGATCCTCAATGTTGCCATCTGTAACAGAAACATATTCTTGCCTCGTCAGACCAGAGTCCCCCTGCTCACTGGAGACAGTCAAGTCTTCTGCCATGTCTCTTCATTCCACAGTGTCAACGTACATGTGTCTATTGACTTTGGATCACCCCTGTTTCTATGACCTGTCTGAATAGATCTAAAAGAAATTCTGCATTTGTAAAATTTGTCTTCCTCGTCAGTTTAACATTTTGTGAAAAAAACTAATATATAGATTAACAGTGTCTGTTTGTTCTTCCTCTTCCCACAGAAAACGGTCTTCAGACATATGAGGTTCATAGTCCCTTCTCTTTTGGCTATTGATGGCATCCTTTTTCAATCTTTTCATCCTCATTCTGTGAATGACCATATTCTTTTGCTGATAAACATATGTCGTTGAAAGTCTGATAGTTGTTAATATTGTTGTGGTCTGCTTTCAGACATCCATGTAGGTTTAAAGTCAGTCTTGTGATTGTGCTTGTATGATGCAAGGTTGCCTGAGTAGAACCTGAGGCCTGAATCCATGTTGTTTTTATATCAGCATTGGTCTCTTGTGAGTGTTCTATGCCAGTGTTGGTCCCTTGTAAGTGTTCTATGCCAGTGTTGGTCCCTTGTGAGTGTTCTATGCCGGTGTTGGTCCCTTGTGAGTGTTCTATGCCAGTGTTGGTCCCTTGTGAGTGTTCTATGCCAGTGTTGGTCCCTTGTGAGTGTTCTATGCCAGAGTTGGTCCCTTGTGAGTGTTCTATGCCAGTGTTGGTCCCTTGTGAGTGTTCAGTGCCAATGTTGGTTCTTTGAGAGTGTTCTTTCCCAAATTTGGTCCCTTGTGAGTGTTTGTATGATGCATGTTTGGTTTTTTTAAATTTCTGCCTCAGACTTTGAGTCCTAAGCAGACCAAATCCATGTTGTTCTATGTCAGCGTCAGTCCCTTGTGAGAGTTCTATCTCATTGTTGGTCGCAAGGACGTGTTCCATGCCGGTGTTTGTCACTTGTGAGTGTTGTATGCCAGTGTTGGTACCTTGTGAGTGTTTTGTGCCAGTGTTTGTCCTTCCAGTGTGTTTGTAGAATGCCTGTTCTTTTCCTTGAAGTTTTTGCCTCAGACTTTGAGTCCTGAGCAGACCCTGTTGTTGATGTGTTTGATGGCGATGGGTATGTTGAGACATGGTCTGCTGGAGTGGTTCTTCAGGTTGTTTCTTGTAGAGATTATCATGTTGTTGAACTGCCTGTTTAGCCTGTTGGGGGGGATCTTCATAATGTTTCTGATTTTCCTTGTAGACTTGACCTTGCCTCTGGTGCAGTGACACAGATGGACCCTGCATAGCTTTAATGTTTGCCTGCCATTTCAAATTTTCTCCCTTCACAAAGTCATGCATACCCTGTTGTTGCTTACTATGCAAACCTGCTGCATCATGATGTTTTGAAATGTCCTCAGATGATTTTGCGAGTTCTCGTCGATCCAATTCCTCTTGTTCTTGTCGACTCTTTGGACTTGTAACAACATTATGTTTGTGCTGAACTGGATGAACATATTCTCTCTTTTCACTCATTTCTTGTTCCAACTGTTCAGCTTCATTGTGTTTATATCCAACATCGAGTGAATCAGCACTGGTATGTGAAATAGACATTCTCTGCCGATTCCTTGCATTGTTTAATTTGCTGAATTTTGGTTGCTTATGTGTTCCTGTGCCCGGCGTTCTTTGTTGTGAGCTGAGCATGTTGGGTGCCTTCCTCTGATCTGAAGACAGTTGATGTGCAACCCTTATCAAATGATGAATGGTTAGTTTTCTTCAAGAACGTCATGATTTCTTGATTAGTGCTACTTGTAAATAAACCAGTGCTACAGACAAGGGCAAGGATTCATCATCACCATTATCATCATCATCATCATCATCATACTAATGCTGATTGATCTATGATTCTTTGACTGGATGACATTCACATTAAAATGATTAATATGTGTAAGATTGACATTAGGTGTGTACCTTGTTACACATGAGGTCGTAACAGTCTTGTCATGTTTATGTTAGTGCCTGACATATCCTTATAACCTGTTGATCATGCTGACATCCTGGGATGATGGTGTTGATACAAACTAAACTGAAATTAATTTACATTGTTAAAGCTCACATCATGCACAGCTTATTGTTTACTTCACATTCCCGCCTGTCAATACTATTTTTTATCAATTCTCTTTGACATGTTCGAAAAATTAAAATGATCTAAAACCATAAGAAATACCATTGTCTCAATAAAGCATTAAATCAGAAAGCATGGCAAGCATATAAATCTCCCACAAACATAACTACTGCATAACATAAACATATGATCTCACCATCTTTCATTAGCCATGTTAGCCAAATGCATTGATCACTTATCTACCTGTTCCAATTTTCTAAGTAGTGACAAAAGAATAATTGAATTCTGTACTTTTCTATTCCTGGTCGGCTGATGTTGGCTGACGAATAACAAAATGTTATTTTTAAGCTATGTAAGGCTTTGCAAGCAAGTGGCAAGCATGGCAAACAATTTCGCATCAGCTGCATGTTTCTAAAAAGTGTAAGCATGTTAAAAGTTTGAAAAATTTGAAAGGTATACATCATGTACATGGTATAAGAACATCTCATGGAATGGGAACAGTTGTCTTGCATATTTTTGTTAAGTAAAAAAACCTATACGATACACTTGCCCTCTTTTAACAGTTAACTTGTAAAATGACTTGTTCAATGCTGCTTGGTGGCCTTTCAGCTTGTAGTTGGTTTTATCTAATGGATACATCCTACTGTCAATGATTACTATTTGTGTATGCATAAGGGGTGAAACGATACTTCGGTGCACCATGAGTTTTTATGCAATGATACGATACACAATATGTTTTTTTCTGTGTCAATACAACCGATACACTTGCTAAAACAAAAAATTAGCGTTCAATAAGCTTTGCAACTTGGGCATTGTGTTTACACAAACAATGTGAACTTGTGGCAGGTGTGACCATGGTGACACTAGTCATAACATCAGGTTGACATGTGTTATAACAAGTTCCAGACACAACAATAAGTTAGATATGATGGCATCGTTCACCTAAGGGTGGTCACAATCATGAATTCTCTCAAACATGAACAACGTGTTGTAATAAAGTTCCTTACCAAGAAGGGATGCAAAGCAAAAGAAATCCATGATCGCTTGTGTAAAGTGATGGGTAAGGATGCTCCTGACTATTCCACAGTTTGACGTTGGTCTCTACAGTTTAAACATTGTTAAAAGGGGTAGGGAGTCCATAGACGATGACCCAAGGTCAGGCAGGCCTTCAGATGCCACCCAACCGGAAACCATTGCTGCTATAGAAAGAAGAATTTTGTCTGACTGATATGACTTGGTATGTCCAAGGTATCTGCAAGATTGGTACCTAGAAACCTCAGAGATCAAGATCGCCGTCAGAGAACTGAAAGTTGTCGAAACCTCCTGGATCTCTATACTGCTGATGAAGCCAGATTTGTTTATCGTCTAGTGACAGGTGATGAAACATGGATCCACCACTGAGACCCAGAAACTAAATTGGAATCCATGCAGTGAAAGCAATTCTCCACCTCCAAGGAAGTTTCGCACTCAACCATCAGCTTGCAAGGTAATGGCCACCATATTTTGGGATGCAAGAGGCATTTTACTGACTGATTAAATGCCACCAAATACTACAGTCAATGAACAGTATTATACTAATGTAATGAAAGAATTGTGAAAATCTATTCGCCAAAAACGCTGTTGGATGTAAACACATGGTATTCTACTTTTGCATGACAATGCTACGGTTCACAAGTCGAGAATTGCACAGGCCGCCATATGTGAATGTGGATTCAAACAGTTAAATCACCCACCCTACAGCCCAGACTTAGGCCCGAGTGACTATTTCCTGTTCTGGCAAATGAAATCTACCCTACATGGAAGACGATTCCAGGATGACGAGGACATAAAGCCTGTCATAAAGGCTGCCACAGATGCGAGGTTAGAGGGCCAACCTGCGGATTTCTATAAAAGTGTTATTAAAAGCTTGAAGGACAAATGGAATAAGTGTATTGAGGTGAATGGAGATTATATTGAAAAATTAAAGTGAAAAAGATATTCTGCGACATGGTCTTATATTGAAGTTGCAAAATTTATTGAACGCTCCTCGTACTTACTACTTGTTTAATGCCTACCCCCACTCCCAGCATTTTTGTCAGTCAAATATCACAATATGTGTTGTAATTAGCGGTTCAAGTTCACTACTAAAAATAGATGCTACTAACATGTGTCTACAACTAGCTGGGGTCACTGGTGGCCCAGCTTTCTAAGGCGCCACGATTCGCTATGCAGAGTTGTGTCCCTTGGGCACGCCAGAAACCTATGATTGTGGGTTGGAATCCCAGTTCGCCCCAATTGTTTCTATTCTAGGTTTGTCAGCATTATACTCGTGCACGTGGGTTTCACCAAAGAGGTAAACATCTGAGACCCGCATCACTTCAGGCTTTCCACCCACATTAAGTTGACACGCTGCGATATAAATGGAATACTGTTAAAAGCGGCGTTAAACCCAACTCACTCACTCACTTCAGCTAGCTTTTCTTTTTGAACCTGCTCTGAAATATTTATTGTCAAGTAGTTTCTACATGTTCTATGCGATCTGAGTATACATATACTGTAAATCTTGAAATAAACGCAAGCATGAATTAAATGCGAAAAATGTGAGTGGTCTTTGCTCGCATTATTAAACAACGCATTTATATCAACAATAAGACATTTTGCATAGCAGAAATACCAACTCAGACATACGCTGAAAACAAACAACTATGTATTCCACATCACTGTTTATTGAGCAGCACTTGTAACAAGTATATAAACAATGCCATTCAAACACTAATTACATCCTATGAATTGTCACTGCTGGGGTCAAGACAACAGTTCTACACACTTAGGTCATCACTGATCACACCTGCAAGTCCAGACAGACGCCTCCCACACAATATGGTGTCTTTGTTCTTTGCGACTGCGTCAAAGGCCGACACAAGCCAGTGCGCATGTAATGTTTTAGCGGAAGTACTCTAATCAGCGCTAATGAGCAGTGCTATTTGGTGTGTGATTGGATTAATGTAAGGTTGGATGAGGGTGAGGATTCTCCTGTAAGTGTAAACCTGATAGAGGACATTTTCTTTAGACATAAATCCACTGATGCTTGAGAGGAGGGGATGTCGCATTCATATTGAGTTGCATTATTAACTAGGGGTCAACGTTCACATTCTTTTGGAGACGCATTAATTTCACGATTAAAAGTATATAATACGTATTGTATCATGACCTATATCGTGACACGTATCATATCGTGACCTTCCTGTACTGTTTCACCCCTAAGTATGCGATCCAAGTAACAAAACAGTTAAGTTTACCAAGTGTAAAGTAGGACTGTTTCCATGCTCAAAAACATGATAAACATCAGCCTCAACTTAAAGGTTAAACATCCTTGTTTAGCTACATTGATGTCTTTAAGACCTGCTGATCATTTTGCTGAACAGAGCATGGGAACAAGAATATGAGTGAATTAATTGTGTTATAAACATGATAAAGCCTGTTTGAAAATCATTTTGAATGTGTTCAGTAACATGGCCTGTCAACATTGCTCAGTTTGACAATGATTTCTGCGCAAGGAAAGGCCTCAGTGACACAGGCCATGATCTTCACCACTTGAGCATATTCTCTATATTTAAACTTAAAAATACTAAAAAGAGAAAATGAAACTCACCTGCTCTCAATGCCTGTGTAGAGGAAACTCCAGCCCCATCTTCCTGTCGAAGCTGAGCATCTTCCTGTCCTTGCCCTCCATCTGGGAGCTGAGAACTCTGGGGGAGCTGCTGATGTGGAGGGATGTCCGGATGTTGGGAGTGGGAGGAGGGCTCAAACCCCCCAGAAGATTCAGGATTGGCAGGAGAAGCATGAGAACTTTGAGAAGACTGAGAGGCACGATCTGCTGTTTGGGATGAGTGAGAGCTTTCTAAGGAAGAATGTGGGCTTCCTTGTACATTGTCTGGTGAAACCTGGCTTGCCGGAGGGACTTCCTTGGTTATCTGGTCTGGGCTTTGGGCTTTGGGGGCTTGTGTACTAGGTTCATGATGAGGTTGTTGTTGTGATGGAGGGACATGGGCTTGGTGAACAGGAGGAGGTTGATGGGGTGGAGGTAGAGGTGGTGGTTTATGCTGTGCTGCCTGGTGAGTCTGGGATTGTCTGGGATCTGACTGGGATGAGGACTGGGAAGAAGACTGGGAGGCAGATTGGGAACCTACTGGAGCCTGCTTCTCGGGAGGTAAAGACTTCCTACCTTCTTCAAAGTCTTCAAGGTCTTCATAATCATCAAGGTCCTCCTCATCATCCCCTGCATGGTAACTACCTCTGTTTCCTCCCGTACCAGTTTGTTTTGACTGAGCTTGTGATCGTGCACCCTGAGCTTCAGTTAACTGAATGTGGATGTGCAAGGTAGTTAACAGGCACACTATCAGTACAGTTCTTGTCACTTTCATCGTGGATTATTACACCTCCTTATAATATATGGTAGCTGCAAAACAAAAAGGTAGTCCTCTTAATAATTGCATCATCACCACTATTATCATTGATAAGCTGTTCCTGGGCTGGCTTTCAACCCTACACCATTTACAAGTGAGTTTGAGAGTGAGTATGGTTAGCAATATTCCAGCAATATCACGGTGGGGGGACACCACAAACGGACTTCACACATTTTACCCATGTCGGGAATCAAACCCGGGTCTTCGGCATGACGAGCGAAAGATTTACCAACTGGGCAACCCGACCACCCTACACCATCTACAAAGTTTTACATCCCCTAAAAACTCTGGGTTATAAAATGTGACAAAAGGGAATTGGTGGTCAGGCTTGCTGACTTGTATAATGGATGTCATCATATCCCAATTGCATAGATCGATACGCATTATGTCAATCACTGGATTGTCTGGTCCAGACTTGATTATTTACAGACCGCCATCATATTGCTGGAATATTGCTGAGTGTGGCATTAAACAACAAACAAACATAGTTGTACAAAGAAGTATTTTTAGAATGAGTAAAGGTAGTTGAATGCTGCAGTCAAGAATTTTTCCCCAATTCATCTTGTAAATAACAAAGTCCAGACCAGATAAAACAGTGATAGAAAGATCGTGTGTGAGTGAGTGAGTTGGGTTTAACGCCGCATTTTACAGTATTCCAGTTATATCAAGGCGTGTCAGCTTAATGTGGGAGGAAAGTGATGCAGGTCTCAGATGTTTACCACTTCGGTGAAACCCACAAGCACGGGTATGGTGCTGACAAACCTAGAAACATAATTTGGGAGAACCAGGATTCGAACCCACAATCATAGGTTTCTGGCGTGCCCAAGGGACACAACTTGCACAGCGAATCGTTGCGCCTTAGATGACTGGGCCACCTGTGACCGCCTCCGTGGTCTAGTGGTAGAGCGTCCGCCCGGAGAGCGGAAGGTCCGGGGTTCGATCCCCGGCCGCGTCATACCAAAAGACGTTAAAAGATGGTACTTGTTGTTACCCTGTCTGGCGCTCGGCATTAAGGGGCTAAAACAAGGCCCCCTAGAAAGATAGGGTAATGATTCCAGCTTCTCATTCACAATACTGGAAATCTGGAATGTTTGCGCCATGAAACTACTGTGACTGGCTAACAATAGCCTTAGCAGCACTGGAAAGTTTTGCGATACCCTGTTGACATGGTTAAAGATTACCAAATATCAAAGCTATTTTTGCAGGCGATATATTTGATAAGTTGGGAGCAACATGATGAAATGGTAACACAGCGGCAGTCAGTGATTTAGACTAACATCTAGTCTCTGAAATGAACATATTTTACAGAAAAAATAGTTGTTAAATTATAGTTATAAAAAAAATATAATGGAGCCCAGAGACTTTCTTCATTTTCAGATAGTGCAGTAATCTAGACTTGCTAAACATTTTCGACCATGTAGACTAGCATGGGCTGTATTGGATATATTTGTTTCAGGGTCTGACAGACTATCAGTGATTGTGAAACTATAGATGCATGTGTTGTAGTTGACACTGATTTTTCAAACTCTGTGTACTACAGGAATGATCTGCGAATATTATCCATTTGTATGTCATTTCTTGTAAGAAAATACAATTCTATCTCGCATTTTAAAATACAAGTTTCTAAAACATGTGATTTAGTAAATGAGTTTGGCTTAATCTTTTAACAGTATTCAGCTTATATAACGACATGTCAGCTTATGTGGGACGAAAGCCTGAAGTGATGCAGGGATGTAATAGCAGTGCCTAAGACGACTGGGCCACCCGTGTCGACTCCCATGAAACGTATGAAGTCAAATATGTAACTTGTGTACATAATATGTGTAAACATGGTAAATGACATATTTCTACCATGTCTACTATTGGTAGACTTATTTTGTATTATAGTGATAGTGATATTATTTTCGTAAATTCATGCATATATTCTCTGGTATTGTTGAAATGCAATGCAGCGTTAGAATTTGGCACTAGTGCTATAGTCCTTGCCAAACTGCCCAATGGTAAAGGTATCATAAGGACAAGTAGAAATTTGCCCTTTTTAAGGGTTTTGCTGTATGTTATTATAAGGACTAGTGGACGAAAACTGTTAGTTTCTAACCCTGCAGTGTGTGATTTTGTACATGTTTTATGATTGTTCATCCTTCTATTTTTACCTTTTCATAATCTTCTTCTAAATAAACTGAAAATTTAATATGCAAATAGTACCAGTTACCAGTCACTGACTGACATGCTTATTGCCTGGGTATTGACTTTCAAAAGTGTTATTATTATCCAAATACCCAGTTTGTTATGAAACTGATGTGCCCATGCCTAATTATCTCTTAATTGTTGTCATAAAGGACATCAGGAATCATGCATAAATTGTGTAGAGCTTTCTAGTAGCCGCGAGTGTTACATACTGTTAAATACAATGATACTCAAAGAAATGCATTTGCTATTCTATAAAGTGTAGATCCATATTTTTTTCTCATGACACCTCTTTATCCTTTGAATCACTCTGAACGAACAAAGAATACCTCATCCAAATATGAACATATGTCATGATACATAAACCTATATAATGATTTTTATTTTTTAACATTTTAGTTCTAATTATAGAGATTGCACCCAAGACAATGCATGATGTTCATGGATATCCAAATCAATCAGCAATATATTCACTGCACCATGAAGCTTTTTAGCACTGCTTATGCACCAACACAAAATATGTTACTTTGAGGGTATTTTATACCCTAATTGTCCAAAAGAGCACATGATAGTGATACTAAATTGCAATCACCAACACAAGCTATTCATCATAACCCCTTAGCCAACCATTTGGTTTGTCCGTGGATGATATGATATCACAAAAAGTATAAAAATGCAACCCCACGCTCGAATGCACATCAACTGTGTACGCAGGTACTGTGAAATTCACCATGCATGACGAGGCAAAGGTCCTTCAGATGTTACAGCGGTAAATACAACTAGTGCACAGTCTTCTTATAGTGATTCCTTGGTTACAGCATGGGAGCAACGATCGTCTTAGCTCTAACTAGTGGGTCCAGTTGTCGTCTGGACGTGTCCATGATGTTTTTATAACTTAGACTTCATGGCAAAATAATAATGACATATTGAAGTCGTCAGGCGTGAAATCAAAGCTGCAATGACATCTGCTCAATGAAGCTAAAAGAAATAAATCGTCATAAATCACATAAATCTCTAATCCATATTATCAATTACAAGCAGACATAAACAAATGATTTACCATTCAATGTGAGACGAACTGAAGATGGCCGAGTACTGTCGGCATCATTAAGATGCGTTTCGCATGCTGAACATCACACAGTTGCAATATGTTCACGTGTTGGAGTCTTGCACTAATGTGTTGTGATGGTTTTGTAGAAGATAATCCGCCGTGAGGTCGCGAAATACGTAAAGAATTTCGGTTGTGCCACGTAAGGTTTAGATATTTCATATGGATGCTGCCATTTTGGGTCATGCGAGGTCATCGAAATGACAAAAGCAATTTGATTGGTTCGTACGAGAAGACTCTAATCAGAGTTACCTCCCCTATCCACGGCCTTAGAAATCAAAACACGCCTGCAATATGCAGCAAAATTCTGTTTTATTATTATATTATTATACGTGCGTAATGTTTTACATTCACGATATATATATTGAAAGGAAAATAAGGCCGTTGGAATCGAAAGTAATGTTTTGACTTCTAATACTGATGTGAGAATCATCGCAAAAGATTTGATTTCAGGATCAATAATTAATATCAATTTAAAGTATATCTAGTCTCGGATATCGCATTGCCAAAGCTCGTTATAGTTATTAGTCATAGTTACAAGAGGCAAGTATACATGGACATGTATGCATAATAGTGCGTGCATAACCATTAAGTTTATACAAATGTAAAATATTAACGTTGTTAACGCTTGGTTAAATCTACATATTATAATGATTTATTATTTAAATGAGATTTTATTTCGTCTAGACAATTCTCCCACAACAGAACATATACTTAAACGTTATTGAAATAGTAAAACTAAAATTTATTGATAATTAAAGTTGAACGTGACGGTACATGTGTTCATAAGAAGTGTACGCAATAAACAACGTGTCAAGGCAGCTCGATTAGCTTTTAGTGAGTGAATGAGTATGGTTTTACGCCACTTTTTGTAGCATAAAATATCCGTGGTATAATAGGTCTTCAGCAAACCACACTTGCCGTAAAAAGCGACTATGCTTGTCGTAAGAGGCGACTAACGGGATCGGGTGGTCAGGCTCGCTGACATGGTTGATGCATGTCATCGTATCCCAATTGCGTTGATGGATGCTCATGATGCCAACACTGGATTGTCTGGTCCAGAGTCGATTATTTACAGACCGCCGTCATATAGCTGAAGTATTGCTGAGTGTGGCGTTAAACAACAAACAAACAAAACATGGAGGATGCAGTTGCTGATGGAGATGGACCTAACGCAGTTTCGTCAGTGGGAGAAGCTTTGTTGACTAAGTCAAATCTAAGGTCATGATATACTCACCGCCAAAAGAAACGCGACCTCTAGAAACATATGAGAAGTGAGTGAGATGGGTTTAACGCCGTTTTTAACAGTATTCCGGTTATATCACGGCGTATCAGCTCAATGTGTGGAGGAAAGACGTTTTACCACTTCGGTGAAACATATGAGAAATATATACGTTAAGAACAGATGTTTCAAATGTGTACCAAATAAAGGCAAAACTAACAATCAGTCAAGTGTTACCACAGAATGTCTTTATTCTTAACATGATATCCTGCACGTGATTTCCAAACTTTAAGCGCTAATCCTCAACGAGACAAGTGGTGCATCTCGAGTCATGAATCTATGACGTCACATGTGATGCGTTCATGAGCGTTGGTTCACCCAACATACCAGTATGTTCGTTTGTGCATCGAACCAATCTGATGTCTTTTGAATATGAGTAAGTTTTCATATATGAACTAACATCTATGGTGTTCGCGTTTCTTTCTGTCGGTGAGTATATATCTCACAATTGATAAACAAACAAAAATGTGAGTTTGATACTCAACTTCGTGATTTTCACAAACTTTTCAACTACGTTCCCGAAGAGGAGCACTTGGGTGTGAAAACAGACCTGCTTCAAATTCTCGAGGATGTTTACAAAAACATAACTCAGCAAGGTCATCCCGGGATACGCCTTTGATCCGTCAAGGATAAGTACCCAGGGGAAAAACCGGTCCCTCAGTAACCTCACATAGTATTTCTCTCACATCGATATTTTTAGCCGCGTGTTAGGGACCGGTCGGGGCAGCGGGAATTTGAGGAGGGTCATCCATTAATGCGAGTGTCACAAGGGGAGGGTTATCGGGGTTTTTTTTGTTTAGTTTTTTTGTTGTTTTTTTTGTTTGATTGATTGTTGTTGTTTGTTTGTTGTTGTTGTTTTTTTGGGGGGTGGGGGGAGGGGGAGACTCATGACTTCTACCTTTGGCTAAATATATTTAATGGTAGTATACAGACTCCTCGGCCTTGCATTCTCATGGTTTTTTAATACCGGGAACTGTTGAATTGCACTGAATTATCGTTACAAAATATAAAAGAAGTTGTGATCCCTAAAAAGAGCATCATGTAAACAAAACGCTGATGTGTAGGAGTCGTGAAATGTTCTTTCTTCCCTCATGATTGTGTTCAGCGGGCTGTGATTGCGATCGGCGTTCTATGGACGACTGGTGTGATGCATTGTGCAGTATCGACCAGATGCTTTGTGACAATTAGAGGAAACAGAGACTGCTGCTGGTACATTTGTACAGTGCGTACTTGTATTACCTAATGTTTCCTGACGTAATTAACATCAAGCGTCGTGCTGTTGTGAGTGTACCATATTGGATGTTTTTGGGAGAGGCATGTGTGTGTGTGTGTGGGGGGGGGGGGGG
Organism: Haliotis rufescens; assembly: GCF_023055435.1. Lineage (NCBI taxonomy): Eukaryota > Metazoa > Mollusca > Gastropoda > Lepetellida > Haliotidae > Haliotis > Haliotis rufescens. The sequence continues at coordinate 6,964,514 of NW_025964001.1, read as the reverse complement.
GGGGGGGCGTATTTTGTCTTCCGCTGCTGCATGTGCTTGTACCATTTTGGATGTTTTGGGGAGAGGCATGTGGGGGGGGGGGGGGGGGGGGGGCGTATTTTGTCTTCCGCTGCTGCAGGTGCTTGTACCATTCTGGATGTTTTGGGGAGAGGCATGTGTGTGTAGGTGGTGGTGGTGGGGTGTGTGTGTGTGTGGTGGGGGGGGGGGGGGGGGGGGGGTGTATTTTGTCTTCCGCTGCTGCAGGTGCTTGATGCTGAAGCACTGGAAAGTGGATGCTGTGTTTTTCAAAAATTACATCGCAGAGAAAAAAAGCCCCAAATGATTCAATTGCTGTAGCGGCAATACCGAATCCGTAACGTGTTCATTTTTTTACTGCGAAACATGGTGGATTCATGACGAGGGTTCAGGTCATGTAGAGGAATATCAAAAGATTGTTTAAAGATAATTGGTTGTTGCGAACCCTGTGAGAGGGATTCATACCTGTTCAATACCGTTTATATAATCTTTATCAAAAAGATTGTATCTTCTCTAAGTTTCTTTGTTTATTGTTTAACTTAGCACTCATCAATATTCCAGCTACATGTATATCATAGTTCTTCTCTAAGAGGGGTGGGGTGGGTGGGGTGGATGGGTATCCTAGTGGTTAAAATGTTCGCTCGTCACGCCAAAGTCCTTTTGCGATTTCCTAACCACATGGGTACAACGTTTGCCGTGATATCGCTAGAATATTATTGAAAGTGGCTTAAAACTCTCCTTTCCCCTAGGTTAGACCAGTACTTAAACATTATCCACCATATAGGTACAGATGTATACCTTTTATTGTTAATTTGAATCATGATAATGATGATGATAATAATGATTATGATGAGGTTTCACTTTATACCCAAAATAAATATGGAAGAGAATGCAGCCAGTATCAACTGCACTGTTGACCTACGCACTACTCTATACTCGTTAAGGGGCGGTCGGGCAGCCTAGTGGTTAAAACGTTGCTCGTCACGCCGAAGACCCGGGTTCGAATCCCGACATGGGTACAATGTATGAAGCCCATTTCTGGTGTCCCCCCGTGATATTGCTTGGATATTGCCAGACTCACTCACTATACTCGTTACAGGTTTAACGTCGCTTTACTTTTTACGCTCAGTATTAATAGAAACCAGTTTGTCGTTGTCATCGGCGTCAGTGAATGCCTCGTCCACCATGACTGTGGAATGTTTTTTTATGAAAAAAACCCAATAATCTAGATTTATATAAAAGCAAGTCAAGCCCGCTCTATTCCACATCAGGATAAATTAATTGTTTTAATTTTAAGGGAGAGAAATATATTGTGTAATAAAAGACTTCATAGAAATAAGTATCAGAAATATCAGAGACCATCTACCAGTATATGGTCCCTGGGAAAACTAATTGTTCAAATTTAGAGGAAATAAATGTATTGTGTAATAAAAGATTTCATAGACTATATGTTAGTCTAATGAACGCCAGGACTACACATATATATACATATATACACACACACACACACACACACATATACATATATCGCCAGTATGTATGAAACAGACTCATTGTGTAAAATATAGTTATGAACCTTTTGAAAATGAGGACCCAGAAAGCAGTGCAAACATGACTGGATGATCAGATCTGTCGGTCGGACATATCAAACAGAGTGACGTCACCTACCAAGTACTTCCAATTGCGTCTAGTTTGCGTGACTAATCAGCGAGTGGCACGTCTCTGAGACCGCAATATCCCTTAATGGCGTATGTGTAAAATGGCGCAGCATCAAGAGTGAATGTCACATGCACAACCGCCTGGTTGAGTGGAGTGAAGCAATCAGGATGATGTTCCCGCCCTTCATGTATGTGGCTGACGAATTTGAAGAGTAACGTGGAGCTTGGACCTCGTCTCCAGAGTCTCACACTTGGGGCTGCTAACGATTGTGTTTGTTTAGGTGATAATTGGCCACACATGCTCTGTGTTCAGTAATCGTTGACGTCAGGGGTTGATGTTCTGACACAGCGCAGACGACATTGTTCTTGTACTGGAGACAACGGACGCAGCAGGGACAACGCTCAAATGTAGCAACTAGTTTTCAAGCGTTTCTTTTGGGGAAGAATAGATTATTTGCTTGTGCGGTGATTTTTTTCAGCGAATGTGATCGGAACAAGGTTGCCAGTTACAGCGTGAGTGAAACTGATGATGATGATGATGATGATGATGATGATGATGATGATGAAAGTATACGGTAACGAAGGACGAAGATTCCATCTTGGCAAAGAGTGACAGTCTTTCAGGATTCTTTTTACCTAAAGTCGACGAAATCCCCCATTAATCACCTCCAACAGTGATCTATACACAAACACAAACTTTTGGAAAAGTGATTTCTCAGTTTGAGAAAAAAAAGCACCATTCCTGGATTTCCACCCCGACTGGACACAGACGTTCAGACATACCAGTTCAGTCCAGTCACGGTATCTGATTCCGTTGAGGATTTTATTACAAAACATACATTCACTTGCAAGATACGCCGAATCCTTACCAACAACAACAAAGGATATCATTGGCATTGCGACGAGAAGGATTTGGTGAACTATTTATTAATTTCAAGACAATCCTTCTCTTCCCAACACGGCATTGATCAATACTATATTCCCGTCGTATACTGTACGACAGAGAAGACGACGGTATTTGGTTAGATCTAACAGTGTTCCGCAACCCTCGTCACCACCACGTCTGCTCCTTCCAGCGCTTGTCATGGCTGGGGAGAGGAAGAAACGGGACGACGATCTCACTGACCAGCAACGTCTGTTTCTGGCGCTCCGGGAGGGGCGGATAAAAAAGACACGGATCATACTTGAAGCGTCCGACGAGACTCTTGACTCCGCTCGTAACGAGGATGGACATACGTTACTTATTGCTGCCTGTCAAATCACGGTGGGTGTAATTCCATGGTTACATTGGTGGGTGTAATTCCATGGTTACATTGGCCACAGTGGTTGGTGTAATTCCATGGTTACATTGGCCACAGTGTTAGGTGTTATACCATGGTTACATTGGCCACAGTGTTAGGTGTAATTCAATGGTTACATTGGCCACAGTGTCAGGTGTTATACCATGGTTACATTGGCCACAGTGTTAGGTGTAATTCAATGGTTACATTGGCCACAGTGTCAGGTGTTATACCATGGTTACATTGGCCACAGTGTTAGGTGTAATTCAATGGTTACATTGGCCACAGTGTCAGGTGTTATACCATGGTTACATTGGCCACAGTGTTAGGTGTTATTCCATGGTTACACATTGGCCACAGTGGTTGGTGTTATTCCATGGTTACATTAGTAACAGTGTTGGGTTTATTACATTGGCCACAGTGTTATATGGGTGTTATTCTCATGGTTACATTGGTCAGTGTGTTTGGTGTAAGTCCATTGTTACATTGGCCAGGGTGTTGTGTGGGATTTCATGATAACATTAGCCATAGTGTGTGATGTTATTCCATGGTAACATTGGCCACAGTGTAAGGTGTTATTCCATGGCTACATTGGTGGGTTTTATTTCATGGTTACATTTGCCATAGTATTAGGTGTTATTCGCTGGATTGTATTGGCCACAGTGGTTGGTGTTTTATTCCATGGTTACATTGGCCATAGTGTTGGGTCTAATTCCATGGTTACATTGGCCACAGTATGAGGTGTATTCCATGGTTACATTAGTAACAGTGTTGGGTTTATTACATTTGGCACAGTGTTATATGGGTGTTATTCTCATGGTTACATTGGTCAGTGTGTTTGGTGTAAGTCCATTGTTACATTGGCCAGAGTGGTGTGTGGGATTTCATGGTAACATTAGCCATAGTGTGTGATGTTATTCCATGGTAACATTGGCCACAGTGTAAGGTGTTATTCCATGGTTACATTGGCCATAGTGTGGTCTAATTTCACGGTTACATTGGCCATAGTGTTAGGTGTATTCTGTGGTTACATTGGTAACGGGGTTGGGTTTAGTACATTGGCTACATTGATGGTTGTTATTCTCATGGTTACATTGGTCACTGTGTAAGGTGTGATTTCATGGTGACATTGGCCACAGTGTTATATGGGATTCCATGGTTACATTGGCCATAGTGTTGGGTTGTCTTCCATGGTTACATGTGCCACAGTGGTTGATGTTATTCCATGGTTACACTGGCCATAGTGTTAGGTGTTATTCCATGGTAACATTGACCATAGTGTTGGATGTTATTCCATGGTAACATTGGCCATACTGCCAGGTGTATTCCATGGTTACATTTGCCATAGTGTTGGGTGTAATTCCATGGTTACATTGGCTATAGTGTTGTGTGGGATTCCATGGTCACATAGGCCATAGTGTTATATGGGATTCCATGGTTACATGTGCCACAGTGGTTGATGTTATTCCATGGTTACACTGGCCATAGTGTTTGGTGTGATTCCATGGTCACATTGGCCATAGTGTTAGGTGTGGGATTCCATGGTCACATTGGCCACAGTGTTGTGTGGGATTCCATGGTCACATTGGCCACACTGTTATGTGGGATTCCATGGTCACATTGGCCACAGTGTTGTGTGGGTTTCCATGGTCACATTGGCCACAGTGCTGTGTGGGATTCCATGGTCACATTTGCCATAGTGTTGTGTGTGATTCCATGGTCACATTGGCCACAGTGTTGTGTGGGATTCCATGGTCACATTGGCCACACTGTTATGTGGGATTCCATGGTCACATTGGCCACAGTGTTCTGTGGGATTCCATGGTCACATTGGCCACAGTGTTCTGTGGGATTCCATGGTAACATTTGCCATTGTGTTGTGTGTGATTCCATGGTCACATTGGCCACAGTGTTGTGTGGGATTCCATGGTTACATTGGCCGCAGTGTTGTGTGGGATTCCATGGTCACATTGGCCACAGTGTTGTGTGGGATTCCATGGTCACATTGGCCACAGTGTTGTGTGGGATTCCATGATTACATTGGCCACAGTGTTAGGCGTAATTTAATTTGGCATCAATCGCTTTTATTATCTACAGTTCGATAATGAACCAGATTCTCACCCCTAAAGGACCGAGGGATAGCTTAGTGGTAAAAGTATTATTTATATAAATAAAGATTATTCGTTTCTTTATTCTTAAACTGATCCGTTATTTCATCAGGATCCCTCAAGGAGACTGTATATGACGGAGATGCTGATGGACCGTGAACCGGAAGTAAACCGTCGTGACCTGAAGGGTAGGACCGCACTGAGTCACGCCTGTGAAGTTGGATGTTGTGACGTCATCAACGTACTGATCCGCCACCACAGCGTTGACCCCGATGCCGTCGATTTTAAAGGCAATGCTACTTATATTACACTTTACGTCCCATTGACTCGGGTAACTAATCAAATCGTAATTAAATCAGTATTTTTATTTATTTTTTTTATTGGGGGGGGGGGGGGGGGGGGGGTGTTATGATATATTCTGATTGGGCCTCCTAATGTGACAGTTGTGACAGAGAGACAGGTCGTGATGGTCTGAAGGAGAGTAGTAGAATGAATGAATGAATGAATGAATGAATGAATGAATGAATGAATGAATTTCTTTATTTCCTCCAGAGTTGAATCCGAGGATCTTACATAGGCAGATACAGTACATAGAGCGGTCGGGTAGCCTAGTGGTTAAAGCGTTCGTCACGCCGAAGACCCGGGTTTGAGTCCCCACATTGGTACAATGTGTGAAGCCCATTTCTGATGTCCCCCGCCGTGATATTGCTGGAATATTGCTAAGAGCGGCGTAAAACCATACTCACTCACTCACTACAATACATAAATTAGATTAGTTGACGATTTACGATGAAATTTACAATTTACAATGTACAATTTGTGAGTAGTAAGGTATAAGTGTCTAGTAGCTATACATAAGGCATTTCTTAAAATTCCATATAAAGTGGCAGAAAGACAATTTGATATATTCCCAAGTATTATAATCATTTCGTCAGTTAAGTCATGAACATCTGCACCGAAATAGACGAAAGCATATCATCATCGTCAAGCATATCTATTTTCACATATACATCAACATCAAGTTTATCTTCTGACTTCTGTCAGGCATAAAAAAATCACAGTGCAAAATAATATGTCAATCATAGTCATAGCAATGTCTATTACAATAATTAAATTCTCTCTTTAATAGTAGTAGTAGTAGTAGTACTTTGTTTGTTTATGTTTATGTCTTGTTTGACGCCGCACTCAGCAATATTACAGCTAAATGACGGCGGTCTGTAAATAATCGAATCTGGACCAGACAAACCAGACAGTCGAGTGATTGACATTATGATCATCGATCCACGCAGCTGGGATACGATGACATGCATCAACCAGTAGTAGTAGTAGTAGTAGTGGTAGTAGTAGTGGTGGTGGCGGCGGCGGCGGCGGCGGCGGCGGTGGTGGTAGTAGTAGTAGTAGTAGTAGTAGTAGTAGTAGTAGTAGTAGTTTGGTTTGCCCTACCATCACCCCACAATTAGTTTTCACTGATATCTTTGTAATTAAATACCATCGCACCTCTCTGAAAACCCAATAATCATCCTAATTACGAGATATAAATTACCATATTTCGTTTACAATCACGTATATGCTCAAGATAATTTGACTTCACTGAATCATCATTTTGAATTTACAGCGAACTACAAAGTGGGGCCTTACTTCTTACATTGTGGACACATCAGATATGTCTAAAACGGTTTGCTGTAATAGAGGTTTATGTCCAGAGGCTCAAAATAGCAAAACTGCATTAGGCAGTATATCATGAACGGTTCCAAGGCCTAATCAATGGTCTATCAAGACTTTAAACAAGCCACGCGCGTACCTTACAATACGTCATCCAAAACAACGGGGACACGCAGAAGTTGATATGTATGGTTGCTCGGTCGACGAGACTGATGAATATAAAAGGAATGATCTTGTTTCACCCGAACATCGAGTATGCAAATGGAAGCTAGTTCAAAATCCAGTTACAGCACGATATGGAATCGCTGAACAGCAGATTTGAATTAAATCCTCCATTTTGAACGGATTACATATAAAATGGCGCCAGTTTCATGACGGGCATGCAGGTTGAATAAATCAAATTAGGTATGTAATGTTTACTATGACTTAAAATATACTTCACTGTATACTATAACGATATCTATCAATTCTGTGTAATTTAAAGGCGAAGTGACCACTTAAAATTGAGCAAAAAATCTTTAAACCAGAAAATAAGAATGATATTACTCATAATGGCATATTTTTTTTAAATATAGACAATCCCCATTCAAACTGAAAGACATGTTGAAGTGATAAAACTCACCTCGTTCTCAGGAAGTAGCTATGGGGACAGAAAGAGGTAGACCCTTAAAAGCGTATTGAACAAACTACATCATTTACATTTTAAGCCATTGAACGAATTATACATTGAACAAGTGTTGCAAAACAGTTTCACACATAATTTACAAAATACGATTTCTTCTCTTTTAGACTAATATGGAACCATTAAAGCAATATTTCAAATGCTGCTACTGTTATAGCATCGATGCCTTTCAAGAGGTAATGAACCACTGTACGTTGTCCGGTCTTACCAGGTTTCACTCTATACACTCATCTGTAAACAGACAGCTCATAAAAAACTGTTTACTATTGTTTAAGCAAAATGTCTGGTAGTAATGGGTTAGATTTATAAACCTTCGTGTATATTTTAAAATCCAACTTGAGTAAGATAAAATTATTCTTCGAACATTTTGGCATAATCTTAATACAGCAAACTACGGTTATAACGAACTGACGGATATAACGAACTTACTTTTTTGGTCCCGCCTATTTGCTGTAGTTATGCTGTATATATGCTTATAACGAACTACGGTTATAACGTACTACGGTTATAACGAACTAAAATTAGTAGTCCCTTTGAGTACGTTATAACCGTAGTTAACTGTACTGTAACTGGAGAGTGCATGTACTTGTCCATTTTCGTGGCAGTAGATAACTTTATGTTTACTGCATGAAACAACGTGATTGGAAGTCGTTGGTAGTTTAATCTTTATGTCATGAATATATATTTTTTGTTACGTCTTTAAAAGGATTGACATCTCATTAGCGTGCATTACACCATCACTGACGCATCACCATCCTCTTTCTCATCGGATGTCAAGGGCGCTGGGGTAGCCTAGTGGTGAAAGCGTTTGCTTGTCACACTGGAGGCCCGGGTTCGATTCTCCACATGGGTACAATGTGTGAAGCCATTTCTGGTGTCCCCCGCCGTGATATTGCTCGAACATTGCTAAAGGCGTCGTAAAACCATATTCACTCACTCACTCATCGGATGCCGTTGTCATTATCATCCATCTTGGTCATTTACGGTCAATAGCTTGGCTTTGGCTTGAAGCGTCAAGTTTGGATTCCTCTCATATCGTCAGCCCGTTCTTTGATCCCCATGATATAGTCAATACAGGTGCAGTACGTGTACTCCCTCTTCACACTTTGCAGCTGTAAATCTTTTTATGAAGATCCGGGGTAGAATAGGTCTTCAGCAACCCATGCTTGACAAAAGAGGCGACTATGTTTGTCGTAAGAGGCGATTAACGGGCTCGGATGGTCAGACTCGCTGAAGTGGTTGATGCATGTCAACGTATCCCAATTGCGTGAATCGATGCTCATGATGTCAGTCACTGGATTGTCTGGTCCAGACTCGATTATTTACAGACCACCGTCATATAGCTGGAATAGTGCTGAGTGCGGCGTTAAACAACAAACAAAAAATCTTATTATGAATGATCACCGTCACCATCGCTGAAGCTGATATGTAGGAATTTGTAATATGATATGTCTTTACTGTTCCAGGTGATACTCCTCTGATCCACGGGGCCAGACACGGGCAGCACGAGGCCATCAAGCTCCTCACACAGACGTTCCGACGCCTTGGGCTAAAGGTGGATCACTTTAATGATGAAGGCTTCTCAGCCCTTCTCGCTGCGGCTCGCAATGGTCATCTGGAGTGCTGTCAAGTGCTTGTAAGCCACGGCAAGGCTTCTCTCAACCTTCGAGACAAAGAAAGAAATCTCCTCCCTATAGACTGGCTTCAGCAACAACAGTTTGACCATGCCTCAATTGAATTTCTTCGTCCCAAAACGAAATTCTACCGAGTTGCTAAGCTGGCTACATCTCTGGCGAAGGCCAAATCAATGTCTGTCTTTGATAAAAAGCTATTACCGCCACCGACAAGACCCACGAGATCGTTGGTTCCGATCACCAGAACGGCGTCCATCGAGAAGAAGTCTCAGTCAGTTCCTGGCCACAGGATCAAACCTCAGCGACAGAAGGCTATAGATGATGGTCCTTCCCTTCTGGGGCGCAGGGGGTCACAGCTGACCGCTGATGCCGTATACAACTGCACGCCGTTCACGTCGTTACTTCTAGCCAAATCACCCATCAAAGAGGAAGCACCGGATCTTCCGAAGAAGACCCTCAACAGACAATCCAGCGATACCAGGCCTAAAGCTAAGCCCAGAAAACGCCGTGCGAATAAGACACACCGCAGGGTGTCCATTGAAACTCCCCTGAATGCTGAGAAGGACGGGGTGACGGGGGTGAAGCATTTGTCTGTTCACACTGCCCCTAACCTCAAGGACTCCTGTGAGAGTCTGGCTTCCGTGGTCACATCCACGGAGTCCATCTCATTGTCGGATGATGAGAAACCAGAACAGAGGGCAAGGCCACGCGAAATGTTCTAGCCTTTGAATAAGGTTTACTCTTGCCAGACATGCTTCTATCCTATGGTATAATGTAGCAGACTTTGACTTCGAGTTTCCTGATATGCATCGTGTTATATTTTTGATGCAAACACTGCACTAGTGAACAATATATCAGTTCGTTGGCGTTAGCAAGTGTTGTCTTTACAGATATTGTTTTTAGAACATGAATGCACACTAGAATTGACATGATTTACAAAGTGGCATTTTGTTTCATAATGAATCTTCACTTGCATTTTTATCAACCCTTGCAAGTTACAACGCTATATTGCAGTCTCGTGATGGGAGCGTGATTAATGCAACTGTACACATGATTTGTATGTGAGCACAATCAGTACCGATACAGTATTTTCATCTCGAGTTATAGTCGACCTTTGTTGTCTTGAACCATGTCATCTTTAAATATGGGTTAACTCGAATGAGTCTTGAATATGCACCTAACGTTAACTCTCTTACCTCAACTTCGGTTCAGTCGAAGTCTACTCTCTATGTAACGATATAATCATAAACATGATGTACTTGTATGTCGAAGTTCGTTTTTGTAAAGCATGTTAAGCAATGAGTCACACTCTTCACTTTGAAACTGTGTATCAACATTTTCATTTTTACTGCATGGTGACTTTAACGTTTGAAACAAGTGCTATTAAGAAAAGATCTATTCCCCAAACGTATTGTGCCGGATTCGGTTACTAGTTATACCCGTTATCTCGAATGTTCGCGTAGCTCGAACTTTAACCACTATCTCGAGTGTACGTATAGCTCGAAGTTTAACCTCGACCACCAAAGTTCGAGAAAACGGGGTTCTACAGTAGGTACATTCATATCAGTTTCGACTACTCGGATTGTTTGTTTGTGTATTTGTTTGTTTACAAACATTGTTGTTTAACGCCGCAATATTGAAGCGATATGACGGCGGTATTTCTCGAATTGAGACACATTGTGAAACCAGTTATTGTGCTAATCCGCCATGATATTTCTGCAATCTGCAAACTCTATCCTTTCAATTCCATGACGTTCATGTACCAACATGTATTTCAATCACAGGTCCATTATCGATTGTTGTCATCACTAATCAGCAAGAACGGGCCCGTGTAATTGACAACACAATAATAGCCATTGTGGATTCATCCCAACGGATGCACATAACCGGGATGTGGTATTTTGACGAGCAGGAAAAATTGACGTGTTTACAACAGTTTGGTCATGAGATTTGCAAATGAGTATTGAGTATTCTCTGTAGTCTGTAATGTCTACAACGAATTGCAAATAAGCCCTGACCCGTTAACAATGATAGTACGGTTACTGTCCTGCAGTCTAAGCACCAGAGGTTATAGCGGATGAAATATGAGTTGCTTTAGGTTAGGAAATGTTTCTCGGGGCGCGTCAGTCATTCTTATTGCCAATATAAAGAGTTTTCAAATTCCCGCGTCATGTAAGCAGCAACTGTTATTCAAACTTGAGGTGAGGTGAAATGGGGTTTAACGTCGCGTCCAAGATTATTGCACTTATATAGCGACGTGCATGCACGTGTGTGTATGTGTGTGTGTGGCTGCTTGTACTAGTCCGGACTGATGCCGATTTATAGTGCTAGCTCACTGAGATACCATGCCGCAGTTTAACATGAATACCCCACTCAGACACAGTATACTGACTCCGAGCCGACCAGTCCTTGTTTTAGCCCCTTAATGCCGAGCGCCAGACAGGGTAACAACAAGTACCAGCTTTTAACGTCTTTTGGTATGACGCGGCCGGGGATCGAACCCCGGACCACGGAGGCGGTCTTCAAACTGATATTGCATTTAAGAGCCGAGACGATGTGTGCCCACTTCTGCTTCTGGGTATTGTTGATTGACAAAAAATGAAATGGTCCCATTACTCCTGTTTCGATGAAAAATGTTGTAAAAAGTCAGACCTCTGTCCTCACTTTTGAAATAAATGGGCCCGAGAAACATTTTAATGCAGCTTTGCCAATATGTTTATCGTACACAATATTCCGTATCAGGGCTGCATGGGTTTTCAACTCTACCCCGACCATGGGTTCTTAATTAACAGGTTTGCCCGTGTAGGGTATTGTTTAACAGCTGTACAATCCCATACTCTATGGCGTCCTTAGTTAATTTCAAGTAGGGCGTATATTTGTAGGTTGACAGTTTTATCACCGTACTTACTGAAACTAGAAATGCAGGCTCTCTATCACTGTGAGATGTCAATGAATACCCAACTTTCTTAATACTATTTTCTAATTGTGAAGTGGTTATTGAAATATAGCTGAACTTAAGTATGTAGCATAAACTCAATGTTCTTAAATCGAAATAAATATTTGTAAAACATTGCAAATTCATTAATTTACCTAAACGTCATCTTTTCTTCGATTACGGATAGAAATGTTACCTTTTGACATATCCTCTTTATTTTTTGTTTGTTTGTTGTTCAACGCCTTGTTAGCAATTTTCAGCTATATGACGGCGGTCTGTACCAGACTATCCAGTGATTGACATCATGAGCATAGATCTACGCAAATGGGATACGATGACATGAATCAACCAAGTCAGCGAGCCTGACCACCCGATAGCGCTAGTTGCCTCTTACAAGCATGGGTTGCTGGAGACTAATTCTAACCTGGATGTTTTTCTGGTTTCTTTCTATATACGTGTTCCTTGTATCCAGTGGCTATATCAGAGGGGGCGGTCGGGTAGCCTAGTGGTTAAAGCGTTCGCTCGTCACGCCGAAGACCCGGGTTCGATTCCCGACATGGGTACAATGTGTGAAGCCCATTTCTGGTGTCCCCCGCCGTGATATTGCTGGAATATTGCTAAAAGCGGCGTAAAACCATACTCACTCACTCACTCACTATATCAGAGGTGAAATATCTGAAATATTGCCAATGTGTCGTTAAATTTTAACTCACTCATTCACAATTCGATAGAAAAACATACTATTTTCACGAATATGCATTCTATTTTGCTTGTGTCTCAGACATCGTCACTTGATATAACTGAACTACTCTTTCAAACAGTTGTGAACTCGCGCGGGCTTTGTGACATTCTTACTCTTATATAATTAGACACAGAAGAGAACACGCAGACCAAACATTTGACTCCTCTGAATATGTATTAGCGGAACAGTCCATTTTTCCCCAGGGGTGATAGGTATGATGTATGCAGTATTCCCGATCAAAAGGTTTATCTGGAAATCAAACGACAATTTCAAAAAGGTAATATGATAAAAGCATTGGTTGTCCGGAATATGTAAGTGTCATTCATTAAATCAGCTGCGAAACGTGTAGGCTGGCTGTTCACCCAGCAGTGAATGGGTACTCGGTAGGATGAGAACTGTTAACCTTCTAGCGCCTCACAAGGCAGCTTGTGTTGTATTCTCCCCAGGGAGCTGAGAATGGAAAATATGAGCCCACACTGATCCGTTGACCGGGGCAAAGTAGCGCTTTGAGCATGTTGTAGGGTGTGGATTTGGCGCCTTATAAACGTGCATACATGTTTGTTGTAACACCAACGTGATTTTTATATGCACGTGCAACATGTGCATTTTCACGGTCACGGGGACCCTCTTCTTGTCCAAATTGCGACTTTTGCGCTGTTTAAATACATTTACCACTGTGTGGCCATGACAACACTACAAGATAGCAGACTGTGGTTATCAACTCACTCACTGAGAGGGGGCACGGGTGGCCCAGTCGTCTAAGGCGCCGCGATTCGCTGTGCAGAGTTGCGTCCCTTGGGCACGCCAGAAACCTATGATTGTGGGTTCGAATCCCGGTTCGCCCCGATTATGTTTCTAGGTTTGTCAGCGCCCTACCCTTGCTCGTGGGTTTCACCGAAGTGGTAAACGTCTGAGACCTGCATCACTTCGGGCTTTCCTCCCACATTAAGCTGACACGCCGTGATATAACTGGAATACTGTTAAAAGCGGCTTAAAACCAAACTCACACACTCACTCACTGAGAGCTTGCTTTGATCATTTTATGTGCGCTTTAGACATTAAACGCTTTCGGTAATTGATTCGAATTTTTCAGTCTGTATTTTATCCTCATTGGATTAAACTACGCAGAGACCATAAATATGTGTGCGTGCGTGCGTGCGTGCGTGCGTGCGTGCGTGTGCGTGCGTGAGTGCGTGCGGTCTCTGAACTACGTTACCGTAAATTGTTGTATTGATTGAAACACATTGTTTGAAACAATAAAGGAGGTAGCAAAATTCATCTTAATTAGAAGATCCGTCACCCTTGCTTTACAATTACTACAATCATGCTGTTGGATCTAGCACAACTTTCTGTTGCCCAGTGCGAGATCACATGGAGCATAGTCCTATCCCGATTTATCGCAGACACGTCAACATCAAGTAACCGTGGTCACAGCTGGGCCAGTCGTATGTGGCGCCGCGCCCAATTCGCTACATAATCCCGGTTGGTTCTGATAATGTTCTCGGTTGTAAAGCACAACACCTGCTCGTTCACCAATGGCAAACGTCTAAACCTTGCATGAAGTTCGGGCATTCCTCCGACATCAGTGAGTGAGTGAGTATGGTTTTACGCCGCCTTTAGCAATATTCCAGCAATATCAGTGCGGGGGACACCAGAAATGGTCTTCGCACGTTGAACCCTTGTTGGGAATCGAACCCGGGTCTTCGGCGTGACGAGCGAACGCTTTAACCACTAGGCTACCCGACCGCCCCCTCCTCCGACATCAAACATTACACGCCGTGATATAACCGAAATTACTGTTCAGGGCGGCGTTAAACCCTTTCGCTCGCTCACTCAGCCACAATGAATGACTGCGAGATGGACCTGCATTCCGAGCATATTTAGCTAGCTGAATCCGTGACAACACATCGTCGGATAGCAATGTCCTGCCTCCGGAAAAAATATTCTGTTCGTTAAGAATTGTTTTGTTTTCTTTGAAATTGTTTTTAAACTTTTTATTTCAGTTAATTTAGATGGTGGTAGATAAATGAAATGCAGGTTTTTTTGGGGAAAAAAGTGAAATATATTTATTTACATAAATAGATTAACGTAAAAGATAACTAAGTAGAATAAATGACTATTTAAGAGTCCAAAAAGATTAAAAATGGTACATATACGAATAATTCAGTAATAATTCAAAACTGTTACTCATCCTCAGTAATATTACATTAGTCTGGAGTACTTTGCAGACAGGGGTCGTTTGCTCCCCACAGCACCTAAATCTAGCTCCGTCCTGGGCCCACCTGCACAAAGCGATCTTAGCGCTAAGATAGCGCAACTTTTATACTTTAACATAGGCTTACGATAGTCTTAGCGCTAAGAGCGCTTTGTGCAAGTGGGCCCTGGTCTCGCTAGTGTTTGTTTCTTCATGTGGAGTTTACTACCTCGACAGGGGGCGGTCGGGTAGCCCAGTGGTTATAGCGTTGGCTCGTCACGCCGAAGACCCGGGTTCGATTCCCGACATGGGTACAATGTGTGAAGCCCATTTGTGGTATCCCCCGCCGTGATATTGCTGGAATATTGCTAAAAGCGGCGTAAAATCAAACTCACTCACTCACTCACTACCTCGACAGTATAACCTATTTCAGTGTCAGTCTTTTTTTCATAATAAAGCACTTCAATTTCGTTTCATCGTCTATCTTATATCAGGTTTACAATGTTTATATCAGTAGTATATGAATCAATGGGTCATATCTGGGACCATTTGATCCCTATGACCAGCGGATCCTTGTAAAGTTAAGGAACTGGGATTGTGAGATGTTTGTGTGACACGGAGCTCCATGTACCCGCTTTTTCATAAGAGGAAATGTCTAAAATACATTCTCTTCTAGCAAGTAGGTACAGGTAAAATACTGCGTCAAACCAATGTAAGATCGGCTGAACGCTGTGATGCAGAGTGCCTTAGCTCTACGATGATCGTAAGCCTATGTTAAAGTATGAGAGTTACGATCACCTTAGCTCTACGATGATCGTAAGCCTATGTTAAAGTATGAGAGTTACGATCACCTTCGCTCTACGATGATCGTAAGCCGTTGTTAAAGTATGGGAGTTACGATCACCTTCGCTCTATGATGATCGTGATCCTAAGTTAAAGTATGGGAGTTACGACCACCTTAGCTCTACGATGATCGTAAGCCTATGTTAAAGTATGGGAGTTACGATCACCTTAGCTCTACGATGATCGTAAGCCTATGTTAAAGTATGAGAGCTACGATCACCTTAGCTCTACGATGATCGTAAGCCTATGTTAAAGTATGGGAGTTACGGTCACCTTAGCTCTACAATGATCGTAAGCCTATGTTAGGAAGATGCGTGTCGGCGTTCCTCGATCGTTTGACATTAAGAAACCATTAAGTTGGCAGGCCCTAATTACTCACAGCTCGCCCTGATGTAGATGGAATATTGCAAACGTAATGCTGCATACAACTCACTCACTCACTCACTCACTCACTCACTCTAGGTGACCTTGTTTAAAGCTTGTTGATAGTACTGACGTCGTCAACCGTTTGTACACATATACATAGATTGTTTTTTTACATAAGTATGGGGAATTTTTTTTGTTTCCCGAGGAGATCTCGTCGCTATATAAACTGAGGGCAAAATAAAGTATAGCAAGTTTGTTTATTTATGTAATTGAAAACAGAAATACAAATGTTGTTGAATTTGATAGAGTCCATTTAACCATCACTCGAGCTCATTCCTGCAACACTTTGTGAATAAATAATCTGTGGCTGGGTAATTTTGTGTAAAAATAAATTGGTTCAATGAAGACTGGGGTAAGAAATGAATTTGCAACCACATGACCCCTACCTTGTTTGAAATGTTGGAAATCTGTGCCGAAAAAAGCAAATTCGTAGATTTTCAAAGATACGATGTCCAAGACACCCATCAGCAGTTGTATATTATGCCGAATTGTTGTTTTTGTTTTTGTTTTGTTTTTTGTGTTGTTTTTTTTAGTTTTAAATCCAATTATATATATATATTTTTTTTTTTGGTTTGTTTGTTTGTTTGTATTGCACTCAGCAATATTCCAGCTATATGACGGCGGTCTGTAAAATAATCGAGTCGCGACCAGACAATCCAGTGATAAGCATAGTCGCCTTTTATGGCAAGCATGGGTTGCAGAAGACCTATTCTACCCCGGAAGCAATTATATTTTTAAAAAGAAAGACATTATAAAAGTATTTTCCGACTGCTGCTTCAGTGCCAGTACATTGTTTTATTTAATATCGCTAATTTAAAGATATATTCAATTGAAAATCAAACATATGATAAAATCAACTGGGAGTTTCTTTCGCCCTACAGTTTACGTACGGAGTTTGTTAACGCGCTCATCTTGAACAATACCATATGTGATATGAATGAATATATTCGCCCCATTTCAACTGAAATCTATTGATGTCACAGCCTGTGCCAATCGAAGTTTAGACGTCGTGGTGAGTGGCTGTTGGGAAATTGAAATTTGCCTTTAGGGTAATCAGATATTGATGAACTGGTCCAGATCCTCCACTGGAGTCAACAGATGGTTGAACATTGTTTGATGTGCTGACACGTTCTCGGGTGGTAGCGTTCCCCGTCCACTTAACAATCCATGTCAGTCAGTCACTCTGTTTGCTAGTGTTTTCCAGTGAGTCAGGTCTACTCACATAAAATAGCATGAAATATGACATAGTAAGTAAGCCATAGAATATGAAACACAATATCATTTCTGAACAACATTCGGAAAATTGATTATGATAAGTGTACATTTTGAAACGAAAGGTCTATTTTCTTGGATTGTACAAATCTACAAAAGATCAATCATTTTGAACAAAATAAATTGAAACCGTACATATAAACCAAACAAAAATAACAAAAATCTCCAAACCAGTTAAATTTTTTCCCGTTTTGTTTTGTTTGATTTGTTTGTTTGTTTGTTGTTTAATGCTGCACTCAACAATATTCCAGCTATATGACGGCGGTCTGTAAAAAATGCAGTCTGGACCAGACAATCCAGTGATTGACATCATGAGCATCCATCTACGCAAATGAGATACGATGACATGCATCAACCAAGTCATCAACCACTCGATCCCGTTTGTCGCCTCTTCAAAAATAAAAACGTGACAAATACAAAAATGTGAATGTTTTTTAGAGATATGAGGAAGGAATCTCTTATAAAAAAACGGTCTAAAAAGTTATCAACTCAACTAGCACATATTAACATGTCACTCCAGACCATGTAGGGTGTTTTGGATATACAATGAACGACTCGGTTCCGACCTCCCGTCACTCCTTGAGGCATTGCTCAATTATTGGGGAAACATTGGATGTTGCATTTCTTACGTTCATATTGTATAACTGAGGTAGGTTATATTTCTTCATCATTTGAACGAGGATCCACTCACCCGTCGAATTCACTATAATATAGAAAAGAAACACTATTTCTTGCAAAAAGCATGCTTTATTGTTAACAATTGCGTTTGTTTGTATGTTGTTTAACGCCACACTCTGCTAATATTCCGATAATAGTCAGATTAATGTGGGAGGAAAGCCCGGAGTGATACAGGTCTCAGACGTTTACCACTTCGGTGAAACCCACGAGCAAGGGTATGGTGCTGACAAACCTAGAAACATAATCGTGGGGAACCGGGATTCGAACCCACAATCATAGGTTTCTGGCATGCCCAAGGGACGCAACTCTGCACAGCGAATCGCGGCGCCTTAGACGACTGGGCCACCCGTGACCGCCTCCGTGGTCCAGTGGTAGAGCGTCCGCCCGGAGAGCGGAAGGTCCGGGGTTCGACCCCCTGCTGCGTCATACCCAATGACGTTAAAAGATGGTACTTGTTGTTACCCTGTCTGGTGCTCGGCATTAAGGGGCTAAAACAAGGACTGGTCTGCTCGGAGTCAGTATACTGTGTCTGAGTGGGGTATTCATGTTAGTCACCTCACCTCACCTCACCTCACCTCACCTTACCTCACCTCACCTCACCTCACCTCACCTCACCTCACCTCACCTCACCTCACCTCACTTCACTTGAGAAGGACAGCTCAATTTCTCTAATTACACTTATGATTGAATTCAGCGGCATCGGCAATATTTGATACATATATTGTGTGTAGATTTTAAAACCATTTTGACGGTTTTCCTTTTTTGTCTGATCTGCTTTTTTATTAAATGAGTTCTTACCTTTTTAGAAACGAAATAGTGGTAACTTGTTGTTTTTAATTATGGACTATGCCATGAAGCATCGGTTAATCATCTCATTTCCATTACTCACTTTGCTTTTGTTTAAAGACACATCTGATGTGTCGAAATTTACATATAGTTGGAATATGCGACGTTAAACAACAAAAAAGAAATTTGTAAGCTACCCTGTTCATCTCTATGAGGGCAATGATAATTAACCCGAAACCAAAGCAGCGGTATTGTCAAATTGTCGTCATGAACGTGCTACTGTCGACCCCAGAGACTTCACAAATAAGCCTACCAATTTCAGAATACATCCCACTGCTCTCTTCCATAGTTCTAAAGTCTGCGTACTGTGGTACTGGTTTGGGCCATGTTATGTGTACAGAAAGTGTATCATTCCTCCAGTCAAAGGGGTGGCCGATAGCGTCATTTTCTAAAGGTTGTATATAGCCTGGGACCCATGTTGGGTGGCAGGTTCTTCCCCAGCACATCACTTGCAGGCGATGGGAGATATGCACGGTCTCAGGGTAGCGTTCATACGTTCTGTAAGGCATGCGTATCGGGTTATAGTCCCACCAGTAGGAAAAGTAATTCCTGCGATATGTCCTCAGAAACGCAGCCAGGTATTTTGAATTGGCTTTGGCTATAACAATTCCTAAATTGAGGGATTCTGGCCACGAATCTCTCTTTGGCCAATCGTAGCTCAGGACTGTGTCGTAAGCCAATAGTCTGTCTGGGATTCGTGATACCCAGTATACATCCGGGTCATGCGTTACCCCGCCATATTTGAGCAGCACGTATGCCTTGGCCACGTCGGCGCTATGTTGTGGGATACGGATATGTTGGTTGTAGACGGTGTTGACAAGATCCATGAAGATAAAGCTGACGTTGTGCTCCTTCTCCAGATAATCCCAATATATGCCCGATGGCTTGGTGTCTCCGTGGAAATACGCTCGATCCATACCTGCTATGTATAGAGAACCAAGGACACTGAGCATATATGAAAAACCGAAGGTCCTGTTCCCAAACCATATGAAATGGGAAATTCGCGGAGCAAGGTTTTTGAAATCCTGAATCGGTTTTAACACTTTCGTTGTTCCATATGCGACCAACCGTGAAAGTTCAGCTGATTTGTTTGTTGTCATTAATATATCCTTAGGGTAAAAACTGTTCGTGAAAATAAGACACGAGCAATCATCCGACGACATTTCGTACTGATCCTTAAGGCAACAGACAAGATCGCCACCGTCAGTGTCATTACCTTTCCCTTTAGTAACAGAAAGAAGACCTTCCCAGCTCTCTCGTCGTACTAAAGCCTTAAGAGATCGAGCAGCCCAATCGTTAGCAGTGAATCTCTTAATAAGTGTGTTCTCTCCAACAAAGATTCCTCCATGTTTGACAAGAGTCGCGAACACTGTGATCATCCTGAGAGATCCATTAACACAGATGTGGTCCTTCCCCAGACTATCCAGCACAAAGTTTGGCAGGTGGTCCTGAAGTTCTTTGAACCAGGTGTAATAGTTATCATCAACCGGGGCATGCGTATAATGAAAAATAATCATCATTGGCTGGAGCACCTTCACCACGCTCAGGACGCTCAAGTAGTTCTGGAACTCGAACACACCCTGCTTGCACCAGAAGTAATGGACAGTTGATGGGACGAGATCACTGCGTAACTCACGTGGATTACTGTTAAAGTACGGAGGACCGGGGTATGGTTGCTCGAGCATCCACGATGAGCCGGCCATGTAGTTCCCATTTGGAATCTGCTCCTGCGGTCTGTCGTTTCCTGCCGTACTGACCTCTGCATTTGTATCAGCAATTGTTCCATGGTCTGACAGAGAAGCATATGTCATAGATGACGTCATTGCATCTTCTGTCGATGTTTGACTAGTGGTATCAATGTCAGCAATGTCGGTGTATATGGGGCTGTGCCATTGAGGCTGGAATTTGTCTCGAGGTTTGGCGGAGGTATCGAGGGAGTTCGCAATCATTACTGGAATGGGGGATCCTGACATGGAGTAGTGTAGATGTAGTCGAATGTATAGAGCAATTAGCAGGATGCTTGTCACGACCAGACATGCAGTCCTGAAGCCATAAGATGAAGACCTCATTCTGTTCCCCTTGCGATGAGTCAGATGTGGAGATGCGCCATTCCCTGAAAGAAACATGTATAGTAAGTGAATTTGTTCAAAGACCACTTTTTGGCTAATCCAGCATAATGGCAGTAGTTGGTTAATCGCCGTATTCATTTTAGGAATCAAACCTGGAAAATGCTTCTTTCACTTGGCTTCTATCACAGTGACTGAGTATTTTTTACTATATTTTAGCAATATTTCAGCAATATCACGAACTGGACGTCAGGACATATTTTACACATGTGGGAAATCGAACACGGGCCTTCAGCGTGACAAGCTAACGATGCAACCAGTAGCCTACCCACCGACCCATGTACTTGTAAGAATTTAGCCAGAATTCATATAACAGAACAAACGGAAAGGCCCATACCTGTGCATGGAGAAGATGGGTCTTCGTGTTGAAGGACTGGCAGTGCGTCACTGAATGCGTGAGTCATTTGTCTGCCAGAAGATGAACTGGTAATCTCCACAATCAATTCAATACAATTTATCACAGTCCTAAATCCAATTTCGGATTCTCCATTTCTTCTCGGATAACCAGATGTGCTCCGATATTAACATCAATCGACATCAATAATGTGTAATAGGTGACAATCACACCTGACCCCTCCCACCTGCAATTGATTAATTAGAGAAAAGGTGAAGATCGATGTTACATTATATATGATCTGTATCAGGCATAGTAAAAACCGGTGATGCTGATGGTGATCCAAGATGCTGCTGCAATATAACTCTCCAGTGCATGTGCGGATGTCAATAGTGACAGTTGACTGTTGCATCACTTATAGGAGACTGCAAATCAGCATTAGTCAATCAAGCTACCTGAAGACAATGCATATTCTGTATCTGACGGTATCAGTTGTGTAAGATCACATGAAGAAAGTATCAGTTTTTCCAACCTGAACAATCATGATTTTTTTCTTGAAATCATTCAGTTTACTACTAGCAGTCATATCAGGACTGGTGGTAATTGCTTATCTAAGTATTGTGGAGAGGGGGAATATCTACTTTATTCCAACTACTAACTTGCATCGTGATAATTCCACAATGCAGTCAAGGACGTTTGCATCAGTTTCTGTGTTCAACTTCTGGCAAAATGGGTTTGTATCCGAACTGACTGATATTCCAAGTGTTGAGAGCAGTGTTCCACGTTCCAGAGGACTCTTGCAAGCAGAAGACCTCACATCTGATCCGGTGGCAGAAACGGTTCATTATTTCTGGTGCCAGAAGAAAACGTTTCAGTTTCAGCATTATGTGAGTGTGCTTAGTGTTGTGAAAGCTCTCGAACCGTTATCAATCGTTATCCATTACTCATCAAAACCCCGGACTTCCTTGTATTATACTTGGCTTGGCGATCTAGTCGAGGCCCTTCCAAACATTGTTCTTGATGACTTGGGTGAAAACCACCCATGCTCCTTAAGCCAGCGCCTCCGAACGAACACAATACATGATACACTCTCAGTGAAGGGAGGGTTGTATGTTGGAGAGAATGTTATAGTCACTGCAAAAATGCATGACATCTTGAAAATCCCCTCAAAGTCAGACACAGAAACGGTTCAAGATATTTTCATTCACCGTTTGAATAGCCACGCATTGACAGACTCTGTGCATTCGATCAGTGGAATCAGCTGTTGTTCTCAAACCCGATATGAAGGTGATCCCACGCATTGTCTCTGTGTCAGCGTTGATGGAGAAATATTTCCTAAAGATGTCTGGACTTCGGCGAATCAGACCGCAAGATTAGTCAGACAGACAGCATACGGTGTCTCAAACACCATACGGGCAAAACAAGATCATTCCTTTCTAGCACCAAGAATTGCTCATTATGTCATGTACGACTCAAGAAAATTTGAGTTCTCTCATTACCTAAGTGTACTTAGTTGCCTCCATGTTGCTGGCTTGGAACGGGTGGTATTGCATGGCAATGTGGAACCATCAAGTCAGTGGTGGAAGCATTTAAGGGTTGAGGAGAACGTTACTTTCTCTTACACCGACCCAACAAACCAAATCTACGGCCAAAACATAACTCAATTCCCACAACATAAATCGGACATCACTAAATTTTACGTCTTACTCAAATACGGCGGCATAAGCGTAGACCCTGATGTGTATTGGGTCAATAGAATTCCTGATGACATCCTTTCATATGACGCCGTGTTGTCCAAAGACTGGCTGAAGAGATTGGACTGGCCAGATACCCTTAATATAGGTGTCTTCATTGCAAAACCTAATACGCAGTTCCTGTATAACTTTCTCCGGGCTTATAGGAGGAACTATCGACCCTATCTGTATATTTATAACGGGGGGTGTGTGCCCTATAAGGTGTATGAGAAATATCCCCAGTCTCTCCACGTGGATCCTCATTTACAAGTCTTGACCTTTGGACCGACGTATCATCCAACATGGCGGTCTGGGTATTTGCATGACAGTTCCGGAAATATGGGAAATAACTCTTTTGATTGGCGGAAAGACACGTTAGCTGTGCACGTGACCGACCCGAAGCCGGCTTCCGAGTTTGAGGGTGTGGTGAGACTTAAAAGAGCTGAAGGGATGTTTGCTGACATTGGTCGGTATATTATAAAAAAGGCTTTAAAAGAAGACATGTTTGGCCCAAGATAAGGTTCATCTTACGCTATGACCACATGAACACTTCAAGCGACTTGTGGGTATTCTGAGGTCACTGTGTTTCATGCTTGTCAACTACAGTGAGGACTGCAGGGTCAGACTGTGTGACGCTGATTGAATGCGTATCATAGGACCCCGACAGCGTGGATCGTTGGTCTTGATTTCAGTCTGCCATGATCCATCTAGAAAGTTGCGAACTGCGACGTTAAACAAAACTGACTCTCGGCTACGTTTTTTAAAGATGGATAACTCCCGATCCCCTTCTCTTACGGCAATTCTGACAAACAACGGACCTATTCTGACCCGGAATCCACACAAAAATAATTGTCAAGAAACTACATCCAGTTGTAGTAACAATGTCTCTGCATAGTGTTTGATTACAAACTGTTCACATTTTATCCCCCTGTATGTACATGCCTATCCGTCACTATTGTTGAGTCTGGATCTCTGTAAATGCGAGTGTCATACAGATTACACGAAACTAAATGTCTCATGGACAAATGTAACGTTACATATTTAAAAATATAATATAAAGCCATCTATGTACATGTACACTAATAAAGATAAATTTTATATAAGAACAAGCATAAGTTGAAATAAATTTTAATTTATAAATTATTATGTTGATTATTTATCAATTGAGATTTCTGGGCTGGTCAATCAACAGGAAGACCAAGCTTATCACCAGAGCCTTCTTTTATAGACCTGTCTGGCAACTGTTGTAGACCTGTCTGACAACTGTTGTAGACCTGTCTGACAACTGTTGTAGACCTGTATGGCAACTGTTGTAGACCTGTCTGGCAACTGTTATAGGCCTGTCTGGCAACTGTTATAGACCTGTCTGGCAACTGTTGTAGACCTGTCTGGCAACTGTTGTAGACCTGTCTGGCAACTGTTATAGACCTGTCTGGCAACTGTTGTAGATCTGTCTGGCAACTGTTATAGACCTGTCTGGCAACTGTTATAGACATGTCTGGCAACTGTTATAGGCCTGTCTGGCAACTGTTGTAGACCTGTCTGGCAACTGTTGTAGACCTGTCTGGCAACTGTTATAGGCCTGTCTGGCAACTGTTATAGGCCTGTCTGGCAACTGTTATAGACCTGTCTGGCAACTGTTGTAGACCTGTCTGACAACTGTTGTAGACCTGTCTGACAACTGTTGTAGACCTGTCTGACAACTTTTATAGACCTGTCTGGCAACTGTTATAGACCTGTCTGGCAACTGTTGTAGACCTGTCTGACAACTGTTGTAGACCTGTCTGACAACTGTTGTAGACCTGTCTGACAACTGTTATAGACCTGTCTGGCAACTGTTATAGACCTGTCTGGCAACTGTTGTAGATCTGTCTGGCAACTGTTATAGACCTGTATGGCAACTGTTATAGACCTGTCTGGCAACTGTTGTATCTGGCAAAGGGGTAAAACCAGTATAACCACAGACTTGCTTGAGGCTGTTCCTTGCAAGTACACGGCGATAATGGTGAGTGTTATATTTGTGTTTTGGCATCATTTGTTTTGATAGTTCTAATTTCAAAAACGAAGTAATGTTAGGTTTAGGTTTGCTTTTTGAAAGCATTACTGAGGTCTTGAATGTTGTAACCTTGAGCACACAACTTTGGATCAAGAGTTGTATGACATCTATGAAATCTTGGTAGAAAGAGCATGCTCGATTGTACCTCAAAAGTCGTGAAATGTAGACACCAAAGGCTTCAGCTGTTGGAATACTTCTCGACATAAAGGGGAAGTTAGCTATTGGAAAGTTGAAGTCATCTCTCTTACCATACAGTCTTGAGGAGAGTGTCTTGTCAATCTTTATACTTAGATCTGAATATGAAACAGATAAGGCTGTTTCACTGGTATCCTGTATTTCTAGTTTAGGTGGGTAAATCAGTGGAAGGGAATTGGCTATTTGACCGTTATTCAATGATATCAGATCATCGATATATCTGAAGCTTAAGATAATTGTCTTGGCCAAATTGTCTTTTGATTTTACCAATACGAGCAGACGTTTCCGATTCATATGCACAAACGCACATATAATTATCATTTTCCTTAATTGAGTATTGAGAATTTCATGTAGATCCTTATTACCTGTACACACTGTCTCTCTGACTTGAACATATGGGTGGGTAGACACATAGTTTGACACAGTGGATAAGGAGGTTGACGGGGGATAAGGTGGTTGACAGGGGATAGGGAGATAGACAGAGAATAGGGAAGTTGATAAGGAGGTTGATGGCGGATAAGGAGGTTGACACAGGGGATAGGGAGGTAGACAGAGAATGAGGAGGTTGACAGGGACAAGGAGGTTGACGGGTGATAGGGAGGTAGACAGAGAATAAGGAGGTTGACGGGTGATAGGGAGGTAGACAGAGAATAAGGAGGTTGACGGGTGATAGGGAGGTAGACAGAGAATAAGGAGGTTGACGGGTGATAGGGAGGTAGACAGAGAATAAGGAGGTTGACGGGTGATAGGGAGGTAGACAGAGAATAAGGAGGTTGACGGGTGATAGGGAGGTAGACAGAGAATAAGGAGGTTGGCGGGGAATAAGGAAGTTGACAGGGGATAGGAGGTAGACAGAGAATAAGGAGGTTGGCGGGGAATAAGGAGGTTGACGGGTGATAGGGAGGTAGACAGAGAATAAGGAGGTTGGCGGGGAATAAGGAGGGTGACAAGGGATAGGAGGTAGACAGAGAATAAGGAGGTTGGCGGGGAATAAGGAGGTTGACAGGGGATAGGAGGTAGACAGAGAATAAGGAGGTTGGCGGGGAATAAGGAGGTTGACAAGGGATAGGAGGTAGACAGGGGATAGGGAGGAAGACAGAGAATAAGGAGGTTGATGGCGGATAAGGAGGCTGATGGCGGATAAGGAGGCTGTTGGCGGATAAAGAGGTTGATGGGATAGGGAGGTTGACAGGAGATATGAGGTGAGTTGAAATGGGGTTTAACGTCGCGTTCAATAACGTGCATGCAGGCAGGGTAACACCAAGTACCATTTTAACGCATTTTGTTATGATGCGGCCTGGAATCGGCAGACACTCTACCATTAGAACACAGAGGCAGTCGTAGAAGGCACGAATCTAGACACAAGGGATAAGGAGGTTGACACAGGGGATAAGGAGGTTGATATGAGATAATAAGGTTGGTAGTGGATTAGGAGGTTGACATAGGGTTAAGAAGGTTGAAACAGGGAATACGAAGTTTGACAGGTATCAGCAGGTACTTGAAATAGAATACACCTCTGTCCCAGGGATAGTCTTCAGAAAGTAGGCCTCACCAAGGGATACTCTACAGAAAGTAGGCCTCACCCAGGGATATTCTACAGAAAGTTACCCTCACCCAGGGATAGTCTTCAGAAAGTAGGCCTCACCCAGGGATATTCTACAGAAAGTAGGCCTCACCCAGGGATACTCTACAGAAAGTAGGCCTCACCCAGGGATATTCTACAGAAAGTAGGCCTCACCCAGGGATACTCTACAGAAAGTAGGCCTCACCCAGGGATATTCTACAGAAAGTAGGCCTCACCCAGGGATACTCTACAGAAAGTAGGCCTCACCCAGGGATATTCTACAGAAAGTAGGCCTCACCCAGGGATACTCTACAGAAAGTAGGCCTCACCCAGGGATACTCTACAGAAAGTAGGCCTCACCAAGGGATATTCTACAGAAAGTTACCCTCACGCAGGGATAGTCTTCAGAAAGTAGGCCTCACCCAGGGGATATTCTACAGAAAGTAGGCCTCACCCAGGGATATTCTACAGAAAGTAGGCCTCACCCAGGGATACTCTACAGAAAGTAGGCCTCACCCAGGATATTCTACAGAAAGTTACCCTCACCCAGGGATAGTCTTCAGAAAGTAGGCCTCACCCAGGGATATTCTACAGAGGTAGGCCTCACCCAGGGATATTCTACAGAAAGTAGGCCTCACCCAGGGATACTCTACAGAAAGTAGGCCTCACCCAGTGATATTCTAAAGAAAGTAGGCCTCACCAAGGGATATTCTACAGAAAGTAGGCCTCACCCAGGGATATTCTACAGAAAGTAGGCCTCACCCAGGGATATTCTACAGAAAGTTACCCTCACCCAGGGATAGTCTTCAGAAAGTAGGCCTCACCCAGGGATATTCTACAGAAAGTAGGCCTCACCCAGGGATATTCTACAGAAAGTAGGCCTCACCCAGGGATATTCTACAGAAAGTAGGCCTCACCCAGGGATATTCTACAGAAAGTAGGCCTCACCCTGGGATATTCTACAGAAAGTTACCCTCACCCAGGGATATTCTACGGAAAGTGCCCCTCACCCAGGGATATTCTACAGAAAGTTACCCTCACCCAGGGATATTCTACAGAAAGTAGGCCTCACCCAGGGATATTCTACAGAAAGTAGGCCTCACCCAGGGATATTCTACAGAAAGTAGGCCTCACCCAGGGATATTCTACAGGAAGTAGGCCTCACCCAGGGATATTCTACAGAAAGTAGGCCTCACCCAGGGATATTCTACAGAAAGTTACCCTCACCTAGGGATATTCTACGGAAAGTGCCCCTCACCCAGGGATATTCTACAGAAAGTAGGCCTCACCCATGGATATTCTACAGAAAGTAGGCCTCACCCAGGGATATTCTACAGAAAGTAGCCCTCACCCAGGGATATTCTACAGAAAGTAGCCCTCACCCAGTGATATTCTACAGGAAGTAGGCCTCACCCAGGGATATTCTACAGAAAGTAGGCCTAACCCAGTGATATTCTACAGAAAGTGCCCCTCACCCAGTGATATTCTACAGAAAGTAGGCTTCACCCAGGGATATTCTATAGAAAGTGTCCCTCACCCAGTGATATTCTACAGAAAGTAGGCTTCACCCAGGGATATTCTACAGAAAGTGCCCCTCGCCCAGGGATATTCTACAGAAAGTGCCCCTCGCCCAGTGATATTCTACAGAAAGTAGGCCTCACCCAGGGATATTCTACAGAAAGTGCCCCTCAGCCAGGGATATTCTACGGAAAGTGCCCCTCGCCCAGGGATATTCTACAGAAAGTAGGCCTCACCCAGGGATATTCTACAGAAAGTGTCCCTCACCCAGGGATATTCAACAGAAAGTAGGCCTCACCCAGGGATATTCTACAGAAAGTAGGCTTCACCCAGGGATATTCTACAGAAAGTGCCCCTCGCCCAGGGATATTCTACGGAAAGTGCCCCTCGCCCAGTGATATTCTACAGAAAGTAGGCCTCACCAAGGGATATTCTACAGAAAGTGCCCCTCACCCAGGGATATTCTACAGAAAGTGCCCCTCGCCCAGTGATATTCTACAGAAAGTAGGCCTCACCCAGGGATATTCTACAGAAAGTGTCCCTCACCCAGGGATATTCTACAGAAAGTAGGCCTCACCCAGGGATACTCTACAGAAAGTAGGCCTCACCCAGGGATATTCTACAGAAAGTAGGCCTCACCCAGTGATATTCTACAGAAAGTAGGCCTCACCCAGGGATACTCTACAGAAAGTAGGCCTCACCCAGGGATATTCTACAGAAGGTAGCCCTCACCCAGGGATATTCTACAGAAAGTAGCCCTCACCCAGGGATATTCTACAGGAAGTAGGCCTCACCCAGGGATATTCTACAGAAAGTAGGCCTCACCCAGTGATATTCTACAGAAAGTACCCCTCACCCAGTGATATTCTACAGAAAGTAGGCTTCACCCAGGGATATTCTATAGAAAGTGTCCCTCACCCAGTGATATTCTACAGAAAGTAGGCTTCACCCAGGGATATTCTACAGAAAGTGCCCCTCGCCCAGGGATATTCTACGGAAAGTGCCCCTCGCCCAGGGATATTCTACAGAAAGTAGGCCTCACCCAGGGATATTCTACAGAAAGTGCCCCTCACCCAGGGATATTCTACAGAAAGTGCCCCTTCCCAGGGATATTCTACAGAAAGTAGGCCTCACCCAGGGATATTCTACAGAAAGTAGGCTTCACCCAGGGATATTCTACAGAAAGTGCCCCTCGCCCAGGGATATTCTACGGAAAGTGCCCCTCGCCCAGTGATATTCTACAGAAAGTAGGCCTCACCCAGGGATATTCTACAGAAAGTAGGCCTCACCCAGTGATATTCTACAGAAAGTGTCCCTCACCCAGGGATATTCTACAGAAAGTAGGCCTCACCCAGGGATATTCTACAGAAAGTGCCCCTCACCCAGGGATATTCTACAGAAAGTAGGCCTCACCCAGGGATATTCTACAGAAAGTGCCCCTCACCCAGTGATATTCTACAGAAAGTAGGCTTCACCCAGGGATATTCTATAGAAAGTGTCCCTCACCCAGTGATATTCTACAGAAAGTAGGCTTCACCCAGGGATATTCTACAGAAAGTGCCCCTCGCCCAGGGATATTCTACGGAAAGTGCCCCTCGCCCAGTGATATTCTACAGAAAGTAGGCCTCACCCAGGGATATTCTACAGAAAGTGCCCCTCAGCCAGGGATATTCTACAGAAAGTGCCCCTCACCCAGGGATATTCTACAGAAAGTAGGCCTCACCCAGGGATATTCTACAGAAAGTAGGCTTCACCCAGGGATATTCTACAGAAAGTGCCCCTCGCCCAGGGATATTCTACGGAAAGTGCCCCTCGCCCAGTGATATTCTACAGAAAGTAGGCCTCACCCAGGGGTATTCTACAGAAAGTGCCCCTCACCCAGGGATATTCTACAGAAAGTGCCCCTTCCCAGGGATATTCTACAGAAAGTAGGCCTCACCCAGGGATATTCTATAGAAAGTAGGCTTCACGCAGGGATATTCTACAGAAAGTGCCCCTCGCCCAGGGATATTCTACGGAAAGTGCCCCTCGCCCAGTGATATTCTACAGAAAGTAGGCCTCACCCAGGGATATTCTACAGAAAGTAGGCCTCACCCAGTGATATTCTACAGAAAGTGTCCCTCACCCAGGGATATTCTACAGAAAGTAGGCCTCACCCAGGGATATTCTACAGAAAGTAGGCCTCACCCAGGGATATTCTACAGAAAGTGCCCCTCACCCAGGGATATTCTACAGAAAGTAGGCCTCACCCAGGGATATTCTACAAAAAGTAGGCTTCACCCAGGGATATTCTACAGAAAGTAGGCCTCACCCAGGGATATTCTACAGAAAGTGCCCCTCACCCAGTGATATTCTACAGAAAGTAGGCTTCACCCAGGGATATTCTATAGAAAGTGTCCCTCACCCAGTGATATTCTACAGAAAGTAGGCTTCACCCAGGGATATTCTACAGAAAGTGCCCCTCGCCCAGGGATATTCTACGGAAAGTGCCCCTCGCCCAGTGATATTCTACAGAAAGTAGGCCTCACCCAGGGATATTCTACAGAAAGTGCCCCTCAGCCAGGGATATTCTACAGAAAGTGCCCCTCACCCAGGGATATTCTACAGAAAGTAGGCCTCACCCAGGGATATTCTACAGAAAGTAGGCTTCACCCAGGGATATTCTACAGAAAGTGCCCCTCGCCCAGGGATATTCTACGGAAAGTGCCCCTCGCCCAGTGATATTCTACAGAAAGTAGGCCTCACCCAGGGGTATTCTACAGAAAGTGCCCCTCACCCAGGGATATTCTACAGAAAGTGCCCCTTCCCAGGGATATTCTACAGAAAGTAGGCCTCACCCAGGGATATTCTATAGAAAGTAGGCTTCACGCAGGGATATTCTACAGAAAGTGCCCCTCGCCCAGGGATATTCTACGGAAAGTGCCCCTCGCCCAGTGATATTCTACAGAAAGTAGGCCTCACCCAGGGATATTCTACAGAAAGTAGCCCTCACCCAGTGATATTCTACAGAAAGTGTCCCTCACCCAGGGATATTCTACAGAAAGTAGGCCTCACCCAGGGATATTCTACAGAAAGTAGGCCTCACCCAGGGATATTCTACAGAAAGTGCCCCTCACCCAGGGATATTCTACAGAAAGTAGGCCTCACCCAGGGATATTCTACAAAAAGTAGGCTTCACCCAGGGATATTCTACAGAAAGTGCCCCTCGCCCAGGGATATTCTACGGAAAGTGCCCCTCGCCCAGTGATATTCTACAGAATGTAGGCCTCACCCAGGGATATTCTACAGAAAGTGCCCCTCACCCAGTGATATTCTACGGAAAGTGCCCCTCGCCCAGTGATATTCTACAGAAAGTAGGCCTCACCCAGGGATATTCTATAGAAAGTAGGCCTCACCCAGTGATATTCTACAGAAAGTGCCCCTTCCCAGGGATATTCTACAGAAAGTAGGCCTCACCCAGGGATATTCTACAGAAAGTAGGCTTCACCCAGGGATATTCTACAGAAAGTGCCCCTCGCCCAGGGATATTCTACGGAAAGTGCCCCTCGCCCAGTGATATTCTACAGAAAGTAGGCCTCACCCAGGGATATTCTACAGAAAGTAGGCCTCACCCAGTGATATTCTACAGAAAGTGTCCCTCACCCAGGGATATTCTACAGAAAGTAGGCCTCACCCAGGGATATTCTACAGAAAGTAGGCCTCACCCAGGGATATTCTACAGAAAGTGCCCCTCACCCAGGGATATTCTACAGAAAGTAGGCCTCACCCAGGGATATTCTACAGAAAGTAGGCTTCACCCAGGGATATTCTACAGAAAGTGCCCCTCGCCCAGGGATATTCTACGGAAAGTGCCCCTCGCCCAGTGATATTCTACAGAATGTAGGCCTCACCCAGGGATATTCTACAGAAAGTGCCCCTCACCCAGTGATATTCTACAGAAAGTGCCCCTCGCCCAGTGATATTCTACAGAAAGTAGGCCTCACCCAGGGATATTCTATAGAAAGTAGGCCTCACCCAGTGATATTCTACAGAAAGTAGGCCTCACCCAGGGATATTCTACAGAAAGTAGGCTTCACCCAGGGATATTCTACAGAAAGTGCCCCTCGCCCAGGGATATTCTACGGAAAGTGCCCCTCGCCCAGGGATATTCTACAGAAAGTAGGCCTCACCCAGGGATATTCTACAGAAAGTGCCCCTCGCCCAGGGATATTCTACAGAAAGTGCCCCTCGCCCAGGGATATTCTACAGAAAGTAGGCCTCACCCAGGGATATTCTACAGAAAGTAGGCTTCACCCAGGGATATTCTACAGAAAGTGCCCCTCGCCCAGGGGATATTCTACGGAAAGTGCCCCTCGCCCAGTGATATTCTACAGAAAGTAGGCCTCACCCAGGGATATTCTACAGAAAGTAGGCCTCACCCAGTGATATTATACAGAAAGTGTCCCTCACCCAGGGATGTTCTATAGAAAGTAGGCCTCACCCAGTGATATTCTACAGAAAGTGCCCATCGCCCAGGGATATTCTACAGAAAGTAGGCTTCACCCAAGGATATTCTACAGAAAGTAGGCCTCACCCAGGGATATTCCACAGAAAGTAGGCTTCACCCAGGGATATTCTACAGAAAGTGCCCCTCGCCCAGGGATATTCTACAGAAAGTAGGCCTCACCCAGGGATATTCTACAGAAAGTGCCCCTCGCCCAGGGATATTCTACAGGAAGTAGGCCTCACCCAGGGATATTCTACAGAAAGTAGGCCTCACCCAGTGATATTCTACAGAAGGTGTCCCTCACCCTGGGATATTCTACAGAATTGTCCCTCACCCAGGGATATTCTACAGAAAGTAGGCCTCACCCAGGGATATTCTACAGAAAGTGCCCCTCACCCAGGGATATTCTACAGAAAGTAGGCCTCACCCAGGGATATTCTACAGAAAGTAGGCCTCACCCAGGGATATTCTACAGAAAGTGTCCCTCACCCAGGGATATTCTACAGAAAGTAGGCCTCACCCAGGGATATTCTACAGAAAGTAGGCCTCACCCAGGGATATTCTACAGAAAGTAGGCCTCACCCAGGGATATTCTACAGAAAGTAGGCCTCACCCAGGGATATTCTACGGAAAGTGCCCCTCACCCAGGGATGTTCTACAGAAAGTGCCCCTCGCCCAGTGATATTCTACGGAAAGTAGGCTTCACCCAGGGATATTCTACAGAAAGTGTCCCTCACCCAGGGATATTCTACGGAAAGTGCCCCTCGCCCAGTGATATTCTACAGAAAGTAGGCTTCACCCAGGGATATTCTACAGAAAGTGTCCCTCACCCAGTGATATTCTACAGAAAGTAGGCTTCACCCAGGGATACTCTACAGAAAGTGTCCCTCACCCAGGGATATTCTACAGAAAGTAGGCTTCACCCAGGGATATTCTACAGAAAGTGTCCCTCACCCAGGGATATTCTACAGAAAGTCCCTCTATCTCAGAGATTTATTGTGCATGAACACACAATCCATATCACACACATTACAATGCTGACTTAAGGAAATAGCGGAATGATGTAAAATTAAATTACTTATATTTCGGTTCTAACCTGTAGCATTTGATTGATTGAACCACGAGACAACAGAGGCGCTGGTACGTCATAGTTCTTTTATGAATCTCTTTTACAAGTTCATGTACGCCGGTAAGAGATATTTTACGTCCGTTTCCTAAGATTCATGGAACGTGTGATGGAAACATAAAATTATTGATAAATGTTGTGTCAGACTTTTCTTTCGGCTCAAAAGAGAGATAAAACACTCGGGTTTGGATAAAAAGGTCAAACCCTGGTGTGGGTGATGCTAAAGTGTTCAATCTAACGTTACTGACTATTTCAAATGTATGGATTGTATTTTGGCCAGTGGCCTTAGCACAAATAAAATACTTCTTCTTGACTTCAGTTGTCTGCATGCAACACGTTGCCTTTCTAGCGCCAGCTGTCATCGAATTCGTTTTATATCGCGACTACGCTATTGTTTCACTATTATATGTCCCAATGACTTTGTTTTATTCATTCTGGAATTTCACTAACCCTAAGTTGGACAACACTTCATGATTTTGGTTGAAAATGTAAACACTCATTGTCGGGAATATTTCCTCGAGCTCGTGTTTACGTTGTCAAGCAAAATCTCGCTGTTTTATTCTTTACATTAACCGATTTTTTTATATCATAATTGTTTAAAATGATTATTATCTAAACAATAACAAACAAACAAAAAACATTTGGGTTCGTTAACTTCATCAGTCAAAACTCTTTGGTACTGATGAATTCACATACAATATTTTTAACCTTTTCTCTGCTTCAGTAACTGTGAGCCCATTCTCTGTAATACTTTAACGAATCCATCCTGATGTATCTGTGGCTGTTGCCTGCACTGGTTGATCACTGTGTGTCAAAATGTCCATTATGTAAATCATTTGATTTAGGGGTGAGTTCCACTATCTATTTATCTGTCCACTATTTTAAAATGAGAGAAAACATCTAATTAGAAAATATTTCACATACACCAAATGTGTACAAAATGAATTTGCTTTTTAATAGCAAACGATTAGGAACACTTAGAAAGTTATCCAAACTGAACCCTTTCCTGTATTTCCTTTCTTTATTTACCGAAGCCACTGCTCGGTAAATCTGTTGATACATATTGTGTATTGGTAGGATAGGATAGGATAAGTTTTATTCCATACTGAAAGGCCTCAGTCCCATAGTACAATTCTGTTTTCGGGAGTGGTTACAGATCCGTTTAACAGGTCATATTCTAATTAACATAGCATGATAAATGAACATTGATAGATTTTTTAGAGTATCTTTATCAGTTGTTGACATAATCGTTGTAAATTTTTGTAGAGTGGGATGTACATAACCAGGCAGATCAATATATTTTCTTCTAAGGTGGTCGTATTTTGGACAAACTAACAGAAAATGAAACTCATCTTCAATCGCATTTAAATCACATTGCTCACATATTCTCAATTCTCTGTCTATGTTTCTATGCCTGCCTACTTCGATCCTAAGTCTATTAGAGCTGCATCTAAATTGTGCTAAACTTATTCTAAACCTTTTAAAGTTGATGTCAAACAAATAGTATTCTGGGGAAATTGTTGTCTTGAAAAGCTTGTAATAATTGTATTTTTCTGAACTTAAAACATGCGATGCCCATTTTTGCAAGTATATATCCTTCAGTCTTTGGCGTAAAGATACTTAAAATTAATCTGGATTGTTTGGTACACATTGGTTATGCCAAACATACCCATAGCCGCAATCATTTAATAACGACTTTACATCATATACCCAATTGCGGATTCCATGTTTTTCATACAATAACATCATATTGTAACATTTTCTAGGTAATCTATCAATAGTACATTTGTATATAGTGATGTATATGTTGATCAGTGCTGTACCTCTAATACCGCTGATAGTGGCCTGAATGAAATAAAGTTCAGTTCAGTTCAGTTCAGTTCAGTCATGCTTATGGTATATTTAGGTCCCGGCTCAAGGAGCTCAATGAACAATAAACAATGAACAATGGTTGTTTCTTTGTCAGCTTCATTGAACTTTCCTGTGATATAAATAGTCTCAATGTTGGCATAGAGACAGATGAAACTATTGTTAGTGAACGGCGGCGGGGCTGCAATTCGCTGTGCAGAGTTGCGTCCCTTGGGCTCGCCAGAAACCTATGATTGTGGGTTCGAATCCCGGTTCACCCCGATTATTTTTCTAGGTTTGTCAGCACCATACCCGTGCTCGTCGGTTTCACCGAAGTGGTAAACGTCTCAGACCTGCATCACTTCGGGCTTTCCTCATGTGGATCTTCATGTGATAAGTTATGGATCTTTATGTGATAATTTGTTGATCTCCATGTGATAAGTTGTGGATCTTCGTGTAGTAAGTTGTGGATCTTCATGTCATAAGGTGTTTATCTTCATGTGATAAGTTGTGGATTTTTAAGTGAGAATTAGTGGATCTTCATATGATAATTAGTGAATTTTCATGTGATTAGGTATGGATCTTCATGTGATAAGTTGTTGATCTTCATGTGATATTTATTGGATCTTCATGTGAAAAGTTGTGAATCTCTATGTGATAATTAGTGGATCTTCATGTGATAAGTTATGGATCTTCATGTGATAAAGTGTGGATCTTCATGTAAAAAGTTGTGGATCTTTATGTGATGGGTTAGTTGATCTTCATGTGATAATTAGTGGATCTTCACGTGATAAGGTGTGGATCTTCATGTGATAAAGTGTGGCCCCCCTGACCCACGTGACATGCTGCATTCGTCAGTTGTTCCAGACGTTGAAGTGCGTAATTGAAAAAAGCCTAATTTCCCAATTGTGGACAGAGGAACCATACAGATGACGTCGTGTATTTTCGCCAGAACAGAACAGAAAGTTTATTCACAAAAAACATCCTAAGTGATATAGTAAACATACAGCTATTTACATTTTCTATATACATGTGTTGAGACATGGGTTGACATTTTTATAAAAATTTAGCATTCTTACATAAGGGGACGTACTCAGACATTAGTTTATTTGAAAAACATTTCAATACTTGGATATGTGATGAAATAATTTTGAATGTACAAGACACAATCTTCGTTTAGAATAGGACAAGCAAAAAAATGAAAGCGTTTAAGTTACATAAAGGACAGACTCTATTTTCAATAGGGATATTTTGCCAGCGACCATTTGGAGTCTATGATTTATAGTTTTAATTTTTGTTAACACCTTCGTAGATTAAAGGGTAAATGCAGCAGATAGGGTTCAGTTTTCAAGTTTTCTTTACACCGATAATATTTTCTTTTTGAAGATTTGTTAATTGAGTTAAGCCAGGATTGTCTAAATTGATCAGTTAACACAACTTTACATTATTTTAAAGCCAGTTTGCATTTGGAAAACTTTGATTTGACCAAATTTAGGAAAAGCGAGTTTCATTTAAAATATTTTAAACATTTTCTTAAAGAATAATATCAACATTCTTATCAGACGACAACAGTGCAGTTCGGTTGGTTGGCTGGTTTGTTGTTTAACGCCGCACTCTGCAATATTCCAGCTATATGACGGCGGTCTGTAAATAATCGAGTCTGGACCAGACAATCCAGTGATTAATATCATGAGCATCGTTCCACGCAAATAAGATCGATGACATGTATCAACCAAGTCAGCGAGCCTGACCACCCGATCCCGTTAGTCGCCTTTTACGACAAGCATAGTCGCCTTTTACGGCAAGTATGGGTTGCTGAAGACCTATTCTACCCCGGAATCTTCACGGGTCCAGTGCAGTTCGAAGGTTACCGTGTTATCAAAACAACTTTACGCACAACTGTATGCGTCAACAGCGCGGTTAGTCTTCAGTGTTATCAAAACAAATTCATGCACCAAGATTTTTGTTATTCAAGTTTTCCCCTTCAGTAACATTGTAGACTGTAGACTGATTGTTTCCATGGCAGCAAGTTGGACTTAGGTTCCAAACTCTTCTTTTTTTTACACCTCGGTTAAAAAAGGTTATGGTTTGTTTAGATTTAATTATGTCATAAATTCTGCAACAGGGGCGGGGGATATAGCCACGTTAGTGGCAAACTCTTGTTACAATTAAGAGCGTCGTTTTGGTGTAGGTTCTAACACCGTTATCAAGCACTTGCTTGTAATAAAGAAGTTGTTCATCCATAAATTCTTATCCTTACTTAGTAATGTTATTGTAAATATCCAAACCATGAAGACAGAAAATGACATGTGAAACAAAATGTATTGACTCGGAGCATTATTGTCAATTAGAACTTTAGACTCTCACATCGGCACGCAGCTGAAGTTGTCACCCATCCATTATTGATAATCTTTCTTGAAGAACCATAAAATATAATATCCCCCGAGATCTAGGTTTTACATTTTCAACCAAAACGGAGGAAGGTGTTTTATCCAACTTATGAACCGTCTTAATGCAAGAAATACCAGAAATAAAATAAGAACACATCGACATACCTTATAGTGAAACAATACAGTGTGTCGCGGTATAAAAGGAATTCGATCAAAGCGTGCGAAAAAACACGTGCATGCATGGTCCAGGAAAATGGGTTACAAAACTTTATATACGAGGGTGCAGGTTCGATTCACGTTACGGAATTTTCATATAAAATAAATTATGACTTATAAACAATCATCAAACACTAATGTGTTCATATCAAGAAGCAAGTTTATAAAACGTTAACTGTAACAGTTGGGTATTACAATCGAAATGATAAACCTCAAAGCAAGTTAAAAAGTGACCCATTTCAAACCTGGGTTTGGAAGATGATCTGGTTCCAGGTTGACACGAGGTTGTCAGGAACCTAATGTAATACAGGGTAAAGCGGTGATGGGTTTATAAGAGGCATGTTAGGATTCCTTTTTAATAACTCGGTTTTGTTTGCACGGAATTACAGATCACAGGAAAATACAAAAACGTAATTTTCATGTAATATTATAAATGCATGTGGGTTGAGAGTGAGTGAGTGAGTGAGTTGGGTTTAACGCCACTTTTAACAGTATTCCAGTTATATCACGGCGTGTCAGCTTAATGTGGGAGGAAAGCCCGAAGTGGTGCAGGTCTTAGACGTTTACCACTTCGGTGAAACCCACGAGCACGGGTATGGTGCTGACAAATCTAAAAACATAATCGGGGTGAACCGGGATTCAAACCCACAATCATAGGTTTCTGGCGAGGCCAAGGGACGCAACTCTGTACAGCGAATCGCGGCGCCTTAGACGACTGGGCCACCCGTGCCACCCGTAATATTATGAATGCATGTGCGTTGAGAACATGTAATTGACATGTGTTAAGTTAGTGTTAGTTAGGAAGCGGTAACCACCTTATATATAACAGTTGGTGTTTTTATTTGTGTTTTTTTAATTGAAAACACAAGTCCGTCTGCAGGTCCATAACGTTTTATTGGGAGTTCTTTTCTATAGGCGCTTGTTGCTCGCGCTGGTTTACAGGCATAAAAGCGTTGATCATATTCCATAAAAAAATAATAAGGCCAGACCACGTAGTACCTCAACAAACAATGCACATGCCTCTAGTGCAGTGGTCAACAAACAATCCACATGCCTCTAGTGCAGTGGTCAACAAACAATCCACATGCCTCTAATGCAGTGGTCAACAAACAATCCACATGCCTCTAATGCAGTGGTCAACAAACAATCCACATGCCTCTAATGCAGTGGTCAACAAACAATCCACATGCCTCTAATGCAGTGATCAACAAACAACCCACCTGCCTCTAGTGCAGTGGTCAACAAACAATCCACATGCCTCTAATGCAGTGGTCAACAAACAATCCACATGCCTCTAATGCAGTGGTCAACAAACAATCCACATGCCTCTAATGCAGTGGTCAACAAACAACCCACCTGCCTCTAGTGCAGTGGTCAACAAACAATCCACATGCCTCTAGTGCAGTGGTCAACAAACAATCCACATGTCTCTAGTGCAGTGGTCAACAAACAATCCACTTGCCTCTAGTGTAGTGATCTTACTCTTGACCGTATAAGACAACTGACGAGTGCATGCCTGACCTGTGACCTCGTTACATCCCCAGAGGGCGAGGAGAGGGCGAGGAAATGTGTGCCACTGCCTGGCGCCGAGCTCGCGACATACTGTAAACCGCTAGTCTGTCTTACAGACCCTGATACATTTATATCAACTACAGCCCATGCAAGTCTATAATGTTTGGCAAGTCTAGATTACTGCAGTACGAAGATGAAGAGAATCACTGGGCTCCCTTTTTATTAGATTTTTATTAAGATAACTGAACAACTGTTTTTTCTGTATGATATGTTCATTTCAGAGACTATATGTTAGTCTATGTAAACCGCATGTGATATACTATCACGAGGGGCACAGGGCCACGGATAGCCATACTATACTGACTGTACTGATTACATTTTTAATGTAATCAGAACAGTCAGTATAGTATGGCTATCCATGGCCCTGTGACGAGGGGTACTTTCTATGCGTCTCGCCTCCGGCTCGTGGTATTAAACATAACGAGGGACACATAAAACCCCATGTACCCCGAGTGATCCTGCTACAACGAATATATCTTACGGACATGTTTTAGTGTGACATTGTAAAAGAATTAAGACAAATTCAAAATTGATAGAAAACAGCTGTTCGATTGGGCTGAGGTTATGTTATGTCCGGCTTTTTGCTTTGAAACGGGGTATACGGAATTTATTCTGCCTCTGAGAAATCCACGGTCAGCCTGATTTGGTTGTGGTGGGGTATAAGAGATTGATTCCTCCGCTTAGAAATGTATAAGGTACAACCTTCAAGATTCAAGATGCATTAATTTCTTATACAACAAACCCATCAACAGAGGACATAGGCAATTGTATAATTATGTAATTGCAATGGCAAATATATACACAGCTGAAGAAACAGTTACACATGTTTTCTATTATGTAATGGTTAGTTTGGTTCAATAAATATTAAGCAAACTTCGAGTTGGTTTTGTTTTTCAGATTATTCAGATTTGGACGTTGAATATTTCAATAAGTGCGGATATATTCAATCCTTGGTGATATTTCAATAACCTCAGTTGGTGAAGAGCTTCACATCTCAAGACATCGTGGAACTCATCTCCAACAGAGGACATCCTTTTCAAATTTATTCTCTATGGTCCGGGAGGCATACTAGGGGGTCAGTATCGCATGGAGAACCGACGTGAAGGAAGACTCTTAGCCTTGCTCCAAGGCTGTACTGTAAGAGAAGTCCATGGATTTGTAGTACTTATATCCTCCTAATAGGCAAGTCTTATAACTCCAGTCTCTCATAAGGAAAACTTGTTCTTCTTATTTACATAATCTAGAACTTTAAGATCTAGATTTAAAGTAATAACTATTGCCTTAAAGACTTGTGCAAGTCTAGGAGAATTCCGACAGGGCACTCCCGGGCCAGTGTAACCGGATAGATTGCTAAGTCTGGGCTTTGGACTGTTTGCTGAATAGAACAAGAGCACACGAACAAGTGAAGTCATATAGACTATCACTTACACTCTTTGAAAACATTTCTTTAAAATTGTATTTTATTTTTTAAAAGAACCTTTCGTCTTCTGCAGTTGCTACACAATGGCGACACACTGTTACATCATCACATATATAAATAATACATATTTGTACACGAGATACATGTTTTAACTTTAAAATCGTATGTTTACAGCTTTAGGTATCTGCTGGGTGCAAACAGGTGTCGAGTCGCTGTCTCAGATGGCTCAAATCACAACTCCAATACAGACCGTGAAGTAGTTAGTCCCACGTTCCTTTCCGCCCAGCCCTAATTGTAATGCAATAGCCCCAAATGAAGCAAGCCCATGTTTTCCACAGGTTCAGGCTGAATTTTCCATCTCACTGGGGCTCCTTTTCTATTCAAATATAATTGATCGTTTTTATCAAAATAATATATTTTCATAGACTAATCGTAAGTCTAATCGTGAAGTACATCTATCCAAACGATCCCATGCAAGTCTAGATTTCTTCAGACTCGCCATGTTCCTTTCGAGATATATATCACAAAAGACAATGTGACATAGAGTGTCTTTGTTAACCTAGCGGCTTCCCGAACATATGATCTAACACCTTCTCGAATTTGTTTTTCAACAGTGGTGGATACGTTATATTTGCGCGCACACATTCTGATTAATTAAAGTAATAATACTACACATAAAATATGTCAAAGTGCATGAGTTTGGTTATGCAACCACGTCACAGTCAATCTGTATGCCTATACCAGTATTAAACCGCTTGCGATATAAAATTGTACTGCCAATGCAATACCATCAGTTTATGTAAAGGAGTAATGTACAGAGATATATATGTTGAAATACGTTCACCGATTAACACCAGAGATCCCTGAGGTATTTATTTCATGTTCTTATGAATAAACATTTAGTTAGTTATTTTTAATAATTGCTGTAAATAGTTCATTTCTTCGATATTACCACAGAGCCAATTGTCACTGTGAGTTACATGGGATTGAGTTTGGTTTATAGTAGGGCGGTTGAGGCAAAAATTGTGCACTTTGGCTTAAAAGCACCAAACTTGGCCCACTTATACATTGAACCATTCTAAACATTTCTGGATATGGATCCACCTAAGCAATGCCACCTGGTGGTAGAAAATCAAAGATGGCCGCCAAAATGGTTAAAATTTCTTTTGATGTAAATTTATATTCAATATATCATAATTATTTGGTCAGTTTTCGTAATGCTTTACAGAATGTATAAGCTTTTGGTACTAAAATTCATTCATTTGAAGCAAGATCTGTAATCCGTGAGGCAGATCTGGGGAATATATTAGACTGCATGAAGTTGGTTTAAATTCTGTAACTGAACTTGGAATTTGATAAGGATATTGAACCTTCGCTGAAACATGCCATTTTGATTCTGAATCATTAAGGCTAACTAAACGCACAACGCAGAATTGACTTAAGGTTGGAACAAATTTTCAGGTGACATTTCCTTCTGACTGCCATAAACAGTATGTACCTGCCTCTTTGAAAGCTCTAGTCAGTATGAAATCTGAAGAACCAGATATATATAAAAAACACCCTCAAGCATTCCAAACTTTCTCAGAACATCTTGTCTTCAAAGCGTGAAATGTTGGTGCACCAGCTCATCAACACAAAGACACCACTGAGACCGAGAAATGCAAGTCCCAGTATACTTGGCATTAAACAAGAAAACGTGATCTTGTTGACACATTTTACAATATGGGTTTGTGCATTTAGCATGACTAGATGTTAGTCTACGGATGATACAGGTTAAAAGATTTGATACAACGAATAAGGTACTCATAGTAATCAAATATAAAGTACATACATAAAAATATTTTGCAATTTATTTTCGTTCGAAAAACAATACACTTTCAATTTGCTTCTTATACAGCACAAGAAAAAACCTGGGATTTGCACAATATTGTCCAGACAAGATTATATGAACCTGAAACATAAGAAATACTATTTTAAAATTCATCCCACACTGTATGTCCGTGAAGATATGTTTTTGGGGGAATGAATATTACTTGATATTAATCGTTTCAAGCCTGGCTATTTAAAAATAATTAGCTTATTGTACAAAGTGACCTTTGCTCTCCTACATGAAAGGATATCAATCACTGGATTGTCTGGTCCAGACTCGATTATTTACAGACCGCCGTCATCTCGCTGGAATATTGCTGAGTGCGGCGTAAAACAACAAACCAAACACCATTAGCAAATTGTTCTTGTCAGCCTTGTTAAATAGGGTCCATGCATTAAGTGAAGTATGAGATGTTTAGCACAGCTATCAGTCTGTGTTGGGCAAAGGAATAGTATATCATGTGTTTATTTTAAGTGAAAATGTTTCCACATCTATGTGTGTTGTGTATATAGCATGCAAATGCAAATACTGGTTAGGTACACATGAAACAAGGATGGAACGATCCCTCGTTTGTGCATTGAAGTTTTGAAACATTTAGATCATTGGACATTGCAATGCGTCACACAATCACTAATATAGCAGACATGAAGCATTATAAAGCTGAACTTACGAATTGATGAGTGAGGCGTGTTGTGTTCTTTCAATAGCCAAGAGAAAACCTGCCAACTTCCCACTTCGTTTATTCATCAGACGACAAGTGACAATCGATAGCCAAGCCCGAGCACGTATTGCACGTGCGTTACGTAACAATGTTTTCCGAACCACTAATAACATTACATGAACGACTTCTGTTTACCCTCAGAATTTATCAAAGAAAACCTAATATTTAACAAGGTGAGATGGGGTTTAACGTCGCGTCCAAGATTATTGCACTTTTATGGCGACGTGCATGCACGTGTGTGTGGCTGCTTGTTTTAGTCCGGACTAATGCCGATTTATAGCGCTAGCCCACAGTATACTGACCCCGAGTCGACCAGTCCTTGTTTTAGCCCCTTAAAGTCGAGCGACAGGCAGGGTAACAACAAGTACCACCATTTAAAGTCTTTTGGTATGACGCGGGCGAACGCTCTACCACTAGACCACGGGGGCGGTTCACGAATTGGTGAGAACATATTGTAAATATACTGCAGTGAAATATCAAGTGTTATGTTCACTGCAGTGGAATATCAAGTGTTATGTTCAC
Organism: Haliotis rufescens; assembly: GCF_023055435.1. Lineage (NCBI taxonomy): Eukaryota > Metazoa > Mollusca > Gastropoda > Lepetellida > Haliotidae > Haliotis > Haliotis rufescens. The sequence continues at coordinate 6,919,842 of NW_025964001.1, read as the reverse complement.
TGCAGTGAAATATCAAGTGTTATGTTCACTGCAGTGGAATATCAAGTGTTATGTTCACTGCAGTGGAATATCAAGTGTTATGTTCACTGCAGTGGAATATCAAGTGTTATGTTCACTGCAGTGGAATATCAAGTGTTATGTTCACTGCAGTGGAATATCAAGTGTTATGTTCACTGCAGTGGAATATCAAGTGTTATGTTCACTGCAGTGGAATATCAAGTGTTATGTTCACTGCAGTGGAATATCAAGTGTTATGTTCACTGCAGTGGAATATCAAGTGTTATGTTCACTGCAGTGGAATATCAAGTGTTATGTTCACTGCAGTGAAATATCAAGTGTTATGTTCACTGCCGAGAAACATCAAGTGTTATGTTCACTGCAGTGAAATATCAAGTGTTATGTTCACTGTAGTGGAATATCAAGTGTTATGTTCACTGCAGTGGAATATCAAGTGTTATGTTCACTGCAGTGGAATATCAAGTGTTATGTTCACTGCCGAGAAATATCAAGTGTTATGTTCACTGCAGTGGAATATCAAGTGTTATGTTCACTGCAGTGAAACATCAAGTGTTATGTTCACTGCAGTGGAATATCAAGTGTTATGTTCACTGCCGAGAAATATCAAGTGTTATGTTCACTGCAGTGGAATATCAAGTGTTATGTTCACTGCAGTGGAATATCAAGTGTTATGTTCACTGCAGTGGAATATCAAGTGTTATGTTCACTGCAGTGAAATATCAAGTGTTATGTTCACTGCCGAGAAACATCAAGTGTTATGTTCACTGCAGTGGAATATCAAGTGTTATGTTCACTGCAGTGAAATATCAAGTGTTATGTTCACTGCAGTGGAATATCAAGTGTTATGTTCACTGCAGTGGAATATCAAGTGTTATGTTCACTGCAGTGAAACATCAAGTGTTATGTTCACTGCAGTGAAACATCAAGTGTTATGTTCACTGCCGAGAAATATCAAGTGTTATGTTCACTGCAGTGGAATATCAAGTGTTATGTTCACTGCCGAGAAACATCAAGTGTTATGTTCACTGCAGTGAAACATCAAGTGTTATGTTCACTGCAGTGGAATATCAAGTGTTATGTTCACTGCCGAGAAATATCAAGTGTTATGTTCACTGCAGTGGAATATCAAGTGTTATGTTCACTGCAGTGGAATATCAAGTGTTATGTTCACTGCAGTGGAATATCAAGTGTTATGTTCACTGCAGTGAAATATCAAGTGTTATGTTCACTGCCGAGAAACATCAAGTGTTATGTTCACTGCAGTGAAATATCAAGTGTTATGTTCACTGCAGTGGAATATCAAGTGTTATGTTCACTGCAGTGGAATATCAAGTGTTATGTTCACTGCCGAGAAACATCAAGTGTTATGTTCACTGCAGTGAAATATCAAGTGTTATGTTCACTGCAGTGGAATATCAAGTGTTATGTTCACTGCCGAGAAACATCAAGTGTTATGTTCACTGCAGTGAAACATCAAGTGTTATGTTCACTGCAGTGGAATATCAAGTGTTATGTTCACTGCCGAGAAATATCAAGTGTTATGTTCACTGCAGTGGAATATCAAGTGTTATGTTCACTGCAGTGGAATATCAAGTGTTATGTTCACTGCAGTGGAATATCAAGTGTTATGTTCACTGCAGTGGAATATCAAGTGTTATGTTCACTGCAGTGGAATATCAAGTGTTATGTTCACTGCAGTGGAATATCAAGTGTTATGTTCACTGCAGTGGAATATCAAGTGTTATGTTCACTGCAGTGAAACATCAAGTGTTATGTTCACTGCAGTGGAATATCAAGTGTTATGTTCACTGCAGTGGAATATCAAGTGTTATGTTCACTGCCGAGAAATATCAAGTGTTATGTTCACTGCCGAGAAATATCAAGTGTTATGTTCACTGCAGTGAAACATCAAGTGTTATGTTCACTGCAGTGGAATATCAAGTGTTATGTTCACTGCAGTGGAATATCAAGTGTTATGTTCACTGCCGAGAAATATCAAGTGTTATGTTCACTGCAGTGGAATATCAAGTGTTATGTTCACTGCAGTGGAATATCAAGTGTTATGTTCACTGCAGTGGAATATCAAGTGTTATGTTCACTGCCGAGAAATATCAAGTGTTATGTTCACTGCCGAGAAATATCAAGTGTTATGTTCACTGCAGTGAAACATCAAGTGTTATGTTCACTGCAGTGGAATATCAAGTGTTATGTTCACTGCAGTGGAATATCAAGTGTTATGTTCACTGCCGAGAAATATCAAGTGTTATGTTCACTGCAGTGGAATATCAAGTGTTATGTTCACTGCAGTGGAATATCAAGTGTTATGTTCACTGCCGAGAAACATCAAGTGTTATGTTCACTGCAGTGAAATATCAAGTGTTATGTTCACTGTAGTGGAATATCAAGTGTTATGTTCACTGCAGTGGAATATCAAGTGTTATGTTCACTGCAGTGGAATATCAAGTGTTATGTTCACTGCCGAGAAATATCAAGTGTTATGTTCACTGCAGTGGAATATCAAGTGTTATGTTCACTGCAGTGAAACATCAAGTGTTATGTTCACTGCAGTGGAATATCAAGTGTTATGTTCACTGCCGAGAAATATCAAGTGTTATGTTCACTGCAGTGGAATATCAAGTGTTATGTTCACTGCAGTGGAATATCAAGTGTTATGTTCACTGCAGTGGAATATCAAGTGTTATGTTCACTGCAGTGAAATATCAAGTGTTATGTTCACTGCCGAGAAACATCAAGTGTTATGTTCACTGCAGTGAAATATCAAGTGTTATGTTCACTGCAGTGGAATATCAAGTGTTATGTTCACTGCCGAGAAACATCAAGTGTTATGTTCACTGCAGTGAAACATCAAGTGTTATGTTCACTGCAGTGGAATATCAAGTGTTATGTTCACTGCCGAGAAATATCAAGTGTTATGTTCACTGCAGTGGAATATCAAGTGTTATGTTCACTGCAGTGAAATATCAAGTGTTATGTTCACTGCAGTGAAACATCAAGTGTTATGTTCACTGCAGTGAAACATCAAGTGTTATGTTCACTGCCGAGAAATATCAAGTGTTATGTTCACTGCAGTGGAATATCAAGTGTTATGTTCACTGCCGAGAAACATCAAGTGTTATGTTCACTGCAGTGAAACATCAAGTGTTATGTTCACTGCAGTGGAATATCAAGTGTTATGTTCACTGCCGAGAAATATCAAGTGTTATGTTCACTGCAGTGGAATATCAAGTGTTATGTTCACTGCAGTGGAATATCAAGTGTTATGTTCACTGCAGTGGAATATCAAGTGTTATGTTCACTGCAGTGAAATATCAAGTGTTATGTTCACTGCCGAGAAACATCAAGTGTTATGTTCACTGCAGTGAAATATCAAGTGTTATGTTCACTGCAGTGGAATATCAAGTGTTATGTTCACTGCAGTGGAATATCAAGTGTTATGTTCACTGCCGAGAAACATCAAGTGTTATGTTCACTGCAGTGAAATATCAAGTGTTATGTTCACTGCAGTGGAATATCAAGTGTTATGTTCACTGCCGAGAAACATCAAGTGTTATGTTCACTGCAGTGAAACATCAAGTGTTATGTTCACTGCAGTGGAATATCAAGTGTTATGTTCACTGCCGAGAAATATCAAGTGTTATGTTCACTGCAGTGGAATATCAAGTGTTATGTTCACTGCAGTGGAATATCAAGTGTTATGTTCACTGCAGTGGAATATCAAGTGTTATGTTCACTGCAGTGGAATATCAAGTGTTATGTTCACTGCAGTGGAATATCAAGTGTTATGTTCACTGCAGTGGAATATCAAGTGTTATGTTCACTGCAGTGGAATATCAAGTGTTATGTTCACTGCAGTGAAACATCAAGTGTTATGTTCACTGCAGTGGAATATCAAGTGTTATGTTCACTGCAGTGGAATATCAAGTGTTATGTTCACTGCCGAGAAATATCAAGTGTTATGTTCACTGCCGAGAAATATCAAGTGTTATGTTCACTGCAGTGAAACATCAAGTGTTATGTTCACTGCAGTGGAATATCAAGTGTTATGTTCACTGCAGTGGAATATCAAGTGTTATGTTCACTGCCGAGAAATATCAAGTGTTATGTTCACTGCAGTGGAATATCAAGTGTTATGTTCACTGCAGTGGAATATCAAGTGTTATGTTCACTGCAGTGGAATATCAAGTGTTATGTTCACTGCCGAGAAATATCAAGTGTTATGTTCACTGCCGAGAAATATCAAGTGTTATGTTCACTGCAGTGAAACATCAAGTGTTATGTTCACTGCAGTGGAATATCAAGTGTTATGTTCACTGCAGTGGAATATCAAGTGTTATGTTCACTGCCGAGAAATATCAAGTGTTATGTTCACTGCAGTGGAATATCAAGTGTTATGTTCACTGCAGTGGAATATCAAGTGTTATGTTCACTGCAGTGGAATATCAAGTGTTATGTTCACTGCAGTGAAATATCAAGTGTTATGTTCACTGCCGAGAAACATCAAGTGTTATGTTCACTGCAGTGAAATATCAAGTGTTATGTTCACTGCAGTGGAATATCAAGTGTTATGTTCACTGCCGAGAAACATCAAGTGTTATGTTCACTGCAGTGAAACATCAAGTGTTATGTTCACTGCAGTGAAATATCAAGTGTTATGTTCACTGCAGTGGAATATCAAGTGTTATGTTCACTGCAGTGGAATATCAAGTGTTATGTTCACTGCAGTGGAATATCAAGTGTTATGTTCACTGCAGTGGAATATCAAGTGTTATGTTCACTGCAGTGGAATATCAAGTGTTATGTTCACTGCAGTGAAATATCAAGTGTTATGTTCACTGCCGAGAAACATCAAGTGTTATGTTCACTGCAGTGAAACATCAAGTGTTATGTTCACTGCAGTGAAACATCAAGTGTTATGTTCACTGCAGTGAAACATCAAGTGTTATGTTCACTGCCGAGAAATATCAAGTGTTATGTTCACTGCAGTGAAATATCAAGTGTTATGTTCACTGCCGAGAAATATCAAGTGTTATGTTCACTGCAGTGGAATATCAAGTGTTATGTTCACTGCAGTGGAATATCAAGTGTTATGTTCACTGCAGTGGAATATCAAGTGTTATGTTCACTGCAGTGAAATATCAAGTGTTATGTTCACTGCCGAGAAACATCAAGTGTTATGTTCACTGCAGTGAAACATCAAGTGTTATGTTCACTGCAGTGAAACATCAAGTGTTATGTTCACTGCAGTGAAATATCAAGTGTAATGTTCACTGCAGTGAAATATCAAGTGTAATGTTCACTGCAGTGAAACATCAAGTGTTATGTTCACTGCCGAGAAATATCAAGTGTTATGTTCACTGCAATGAAAATATCACATTTCCCAACTTCAGAAAACTCAGTCTTCGAAATTGAAGTATATAATAAAAATTATACACAATATACAGGTTGATATAACAATTTGACTCGGAATGATTGCAAATACCATTCATGACCCTCACATAGGCCTTTGGTCGCATGTTCAATTTACTCGAAGGTACGGTACGCATACGGGATATAGTAATTTTAAACGTATAGACAGACAGTTTGTCAATTAATATCTTCCTTCAATTTTACGTAAGAACTTCCCCTATACATGCTGTAAGCTTTATATTTGTTGGTTTGGAATATCGATAGGTAGTGCAGACACTGACCTTGTCCTGTTACATTCATTGCAACCAGATACATGTAAATACCTAAACGTAAGTTGAATAAGGTGGGGAATCGAAATTCCCACAAACAGATGTTTAACACCATGAGTGAGTGAGTGAGTATGGTTTTACGCCGCTTTTAACAATATTCCAGCAATATCACGGCGGGGGACACAAAAAATGGGCTTCACTCATTATACGGTATTACCCATGTCGGGAATCGAACCCGGGTCTTCGGTGTGACGAGCGAACGCTTTAACCACTAGGCTACCCGGCCACCCCTTTAACAACACGAGGCAAAAGCACCACTTATGTAACAGTAAACTTACATATGTAAAAGTTAACGTATCTTCTCTTCAGCTAGCACTGCAGAGACTACAATAGCTATATTGTCCTAAGAGGCGACTAACGGGATCGGGTGGTCAGGCTCGCAGACTTGGTTGATGCATGTCATCGTATCCGAATTGCGTGGATCGATATTCATGATGTCAATCACTGGACTGTCTGGTCCAGACTCGATTATTTACAGACCGCCGTCATATAGTTTGAATGTTGCTGAGTGCGGCGCTAAACAACAAACAACCAAACAATAGCTATGACAAGCCCAACCAAAACTGTAGATGAGAATTTCATGTTATAAATGGCAAATAATCGACGTTATCAAAGTGTCCTCTTGGTCCACCTCCTCATCAGTTGAGGGGGCACGGGTGGCCCAGTCGTCTAAGGCGCCGCGATTCGCTGTGCAGAGTTGCGTCCCTTGGGCTCGCCAGAAACCTATGATTGTGGGTTCGAATCCCGGTTCGCCCCAATTATGTTTCTAGGTTTGTCAGCATTATACCCGTGCTCGTGGGTTTCACCGAAGTGGTAAATGTCTGAGACCTGCATCACTTCGGGCTTTCCTCCCACATTAAGCTGACACGCCGTGATATAACTGGAATAATGTTAAAAGCGGCGTTAAACCCAACTCACTCACTCACACCTCATCAGTTGATGGCAATGCCCCGACCTGCTAAACTAAGACAGGACAGAGTTCACGTGGAACTGTCAACGATATTGCTGAAAACATATTCTTTGCAAGTTGTTATGAATATAGTAATAAGGTAAACTGTTTTTATTTAAATATATGATAATACATTGGGAGAGTGTTCCATAACGGAATAAAAGCATATATATAAGTACTTATATATTGACAAAATCGTATCAATTACAACTCTTCAAAGGCTTTTCGGCATTGTGAATGTTTAAAACATACACGTTTCTTGGAACTTGAACACCAACGGTAAATATATAAGTCACTCGATACAATCTGCTTAGATGAGTACAGCCATTTGGATATTTCAATGATATAGAACTTAAATAAATTATTCTGCAAATATACATTTCATCTGTCACATCCGGTATTAACTGCATAAATAATCATCGTCAATATCATATTCGTACCATTTCTGCATAATCGAATATATGTATCCTTTACAGCTTTAATTTCATATCATTAATATCATATTGATAATTACAAATTGTTTCATAAATGATGCATGATATTATTAGTTAACCCATATCAACAGCGTATGGATTATTTAGACCGACTTGGCAATGAGGTGAGGTGAGGTGAAATTGGGTTTAACGTGGGAATACCCCACTCAGACACAGTATACTGACTGACTGACAGGCAGGGTAACAACAAGTACCATCTTTTAACGTCTTTTGGTACGACGCGGTCGGGGATCGAACCACGGACCTTCCGCTCTAGGGGCGGACGTTCTACCACTAGACCACGGAGGCGGTCGGCAATGACAATAATTTTGCTCGATAATAGATCCTACTATAAGCTCGAACCATAAATACAATACATCTATAATAAGGGGCACGGGTGGCCCAGTCGTCTGAGGCGCCGCGATTCGCTGTTGCGTCCCTTGGGCACACCAGAAACCTATGATTGTGGGTTCGAATCCCGGTTCACCCCGAGTATGTTACTAGATTTGTCAGCACCATGCCCGTGCTCGTGGGTTTCACCGAAGTGGTAAACGTCTGAGACCTTCACCACTTCGGGCTTTCCTAAGCTAACAAGCTGCAATATAACTGTAATACGGTTAAAAGCGAAGTGTAACCTTACAATCAACATAAAATGTTGACGGTGTATTGTAAGGAAGCAAACAACCTAGAAAGACTATAGGGGTGTCCAGTAACAAAATCAACTTTTGAGATGTCTTAATCATGCCCGCACGATTGGTCAAACTTTTGCTAATACAGAGAGGCACAGTTCAAATCAATCTCCCAGTTCTCGATTCGTGACCAACTCGCGTGATTCCGGGAAAAGGCGAATAGCGACTCGTGCCCCTCTCGTGGACATTTGTGCGACCGGGTTCCGTCTTAGCGCAAACGGGCATAACTAAAACAATTGTCAATTCGTTGCGTAATGGTTCACATATATTTCCCCATATATTATATATATTTCAGATGTCATTTAAAGCACATCGAGACGTGCGAAAGTATACAGTATGATTGAACACATTTAACTGTGTCTTGGCTATATTTTTAGATGCAAGACATATGAAAAATCAAAAATTATTTCTGAGGGATTCTTTGACGAAGTACTTGAAATCATACGCGCATTCTGATTGGTTTGTCGTATTTTCGCACATGACATTCATCGATAGGGGGACGAGTCTTCTTGCAGGTTACGGAAAGGGGCGAGTGGTGACGAATGCCCAGATCTCTTGCAACGCCTGGCCCAGTTCGGCCAACGTCGCAGGTGACCTTTGACGTCGGCGTACACATATCCCGAATATGTGATAGATGTGCTCTATGGGGGAACTTAAGGACTGCATTTGGTGATGTTTTACTGTTGTAGGTTTACCTACTTACGATCATTAGAAGGATTTTGTAAACGTACACTGACGTGTAAATAACATGTTACACCACAGTAAAAATAACTATCAGAATTCCCGAAATTGCACATCTTTTTAACCTGTTGTCTGGTACATCAAATATAACATGTGTCTCCTTACAACTACAGTAAACTACGGTTATAACGAACACGCTTATAACGAACTGACGGATATAACGAACTACTTTTTTGGTCCCGATAATTTTGCTGTATTATGCTGTATATATGCTTATAACGAACTACGGTTATAACGAACTAAAATTAGTAGTCCCTTTGAGTTCGTTATAACCGTACTTTTCTGTACTGATATATAGATCATACTTCATAAATCGAAACACTCCGTTCGCTTTAACGATGTGTTCACTGTGCGTGACCCTCTCTGTTTGACACATTGAGTTAATAACCGATTTTATTTTGAATTCACTACAAATGACAACTTTATGTTAGCTTAAGGAAAAATAATAAACGAATTACGCTACACCACATACCTTAATAATGTTTTTTATTCCTATGTGTAGTAATATTGGATACATTGCAAACAACAGAATAAATAATTATGACAAGTTTTATATGTGTTTTGTTTATGATGTTGCAATATATAAACATATCTATTTATTTGGAGTGATTGAGTGATAATTGTTTAACGCCGCATTACCAATCGTCCAGCCATTCGCGACGATTGTTCTCTAGGATTATGGCTCTCATTTAACCGAGTAAAGTGAAGATGAGCGTCCCGTTATCTTGCAGACTGTTCTCTTTATTGGTGAAACGGCGCGCACCTAAATCCTATTCACTTTCCCAAGCGTGGTTAAATATGTATGTTTGCATGTAAACTGATCAACATGTATTTATGATAACTGATAAGAGCTTGGTTTAATTGAATATGGCACAAGAACGATTACTGTGAATTAACCTGGGGAATGCAGGTGTTGAGCTTCAGAGAAGATACACATCTTTGTCATCAATTTAATCGCACTCTGTCTCTTCACCATGCATATATCTTGTTTCAAACAAGCCACATTGTTACCTCCATCCGGGTTAGAAAAGGTACCAAGACTAATTCTGATCGGGCGGTCAAGCTCTGAACCCCGTCCGCGAGTCACGGTGCTTAAAATATCAATCACTGCTTTGTCCTTGTGACGCTTTCTCGTCTCGTGTCATCGTTTTCTCGCATCGTGGCATCGCTTTCTCGTATCGTGTTATCGCGTTCCCGTCTCGTGTTATCGTTTTCTCGCATCGTGGCATCGCTTTCTCAGACAGACAGACAAACAGATATTTTATTAAGGTACAGTAAACTACGTTTATAACGAACAAGATCGTTTAAAACGAACTGACTGATATAACGAACTTATTTTTTAGTCCCGGCCATTTGTTGCATATACTGTATGTACGCTTATAACAAACAACGGTTATTGCGAACTAAAATTAGTGGTCCCTTTCAGTTCGTTATAACCGTTATGCATTCGCCGTTATATCCCAGTCTGACATTAAAACAGTACTTTTGTACATCAGATAAAATACCATATTTGTCGTTGAAATATAGTGCTTGCTTAAACGTTGATCTCAATACATAGGACAGTCAAGAAAAGCTTGAAGCTCATCTTCAGTACAAATCTTTGAAGGGAACTTAGAAGTGATACACATAAGGAAGAGACTTTAGGGATGTCAACTTCTTTATTATGAGAAACACAATTGATGAAGGAGTAAGTATATACTAATAATATACCCCGAAACCATAATGTTTCCAACACAATTACTGGATCACATCGGGCAAACTCTCTCTTCAACGGGTATGTTTTCATATGTGTTACGCGTGTTATCGCGTTGGCCACGTTATCTTCAAGTTCTTGAAGTTGGCCAGATACAACTCAGTGTGCAAGCTCAGCCTATGTTACCGCTTATAGATGAAAACCAAGCCTCGCTTTCACACAGGTTATAAATAGATTCAATGCTAAAGGCCCCATAGTGACGTCACAGCCCCTGTCACAGGAAGTGAAAAATCCTTGGCTCTACACCTACCTCATATAAACCTTTTATTACAAATCCTATATGTACATGTAATGTTTTCATATATTTCCCATTTCCACATATGTCACTTTACCAAAATAATACCTAAATATAACCCATCCATGCACTGTAGAGGCTGTGAGAACATGTTTATTGAAGTCACGTGACCTCAAAATATAGGGTAGAAGTCATTCACAAATATATGGGTTCCATCTATCTTAAAGGGAGGAGGGGCCAATTCCTATGTTTCCTGCAATCACTGATCACTAAGCTTACTATATCCAACTTAAAACAGGAGGAGCTACAAATGTAAACATGTTTTTAATTGGATAAAAGACAGTCCCCAGTTTCCCCCTCGAAGTGACCAAGAAGTCCCACACAGAGCGGCCAGAAACATAAATAAATCTGGCATCTTACTGATAGCATCACATTCTAGTGACAGATATGTTACTTTAGGCCAGTTTAACACCGTTTGTTTAAATTTGAGTTGACTGATATGTCATTGAGGGACTAATTTGTGTGTCAGGGGTCTAAACTGATGGTTTACAGGTTGTGGTGTTTGACATTTGGTTCTTTCTGTCTTAAGCTGTCTGGACATAGTTTGTCAGTGTTATCACACTGAACAGACATTTGCACTTAAATAATCAGAACTTAAATCTCAAATATGTATTGGTTTGTTAGTTTTAATTAGGGAAAGTAACCCTTCACACCACCGGAAGTAGTCAAGATTTTAGTCACGTGACCTCTATCAGTAAAATGATTGGCTCAAACCTATCGTCTGCTGTAGCAGTATACTACTTTTACTGTTGTGATGGACGATTACTTTTGGATTATACCTTGGCTATTGCATTTTTATGCTCGGTCATGGCTAAATTGTGTGTTTCAACTGTTATTTTCTTTGAACTCACTTGGAATACCAGTCTCTTACTAACTATTTATCATGATGCGACTTCCAAGTGACACCACTGGAGATTTGTCAAGAAAGGTATGAACATATTGGAATTCTGGCACCTCTATGAACTAATGAATTTTCAAGTGGAAAATATCAAGAGTACATTTATACCAACAAGGCTTGTGTATGCATTAATATTATATAGAAGTTTAAACGCTAGTACAATTTTGCATCTTGTGAATATATGTGCATTTATGCCATCCAACAAGTCAGAAAAAATAGAAACAAAAGAAAAAATAATGGCATTCCTCCTGAGAAAAATGTAAGACATCGTATCATAATGGTAGCCCATGTCGTCCTTGTCAGGTATGCATACAGTTGGGACAATTTTAAAAAAGATGATCCTCATCATGAAATGAATAAACCTTATCATCCAGGTGAAAAGCATTAATATCCAGTGAATATATTTTGTAACATGGAAAGCTAATAAAAGTACAAAAAAGTTGTTTCAGTAGAAAACTCTGTTTAAAAACTCCAGTTGACAGAGACTATAGAGTGAATATGTCATCTGCTAGCAAATTGTACTTACTGTTTGTAGGTCGCACTTGAGAACGAGGCTTGGTTTTTACGGGAAAAGATATCAATTACAAAATTGAGGCTAAGCTCGCACACTGACTTGAACATAACCTACCCGCACTAGGCCCGTGAAGATCTGGGATAGAATAGATTTTCAGCAACCCATGCTTGCCGTAAAAGGCGACCAACGGGGTCGGGTTGTCAGGTTCGCTGCCTTGGTTGATGCATGTCATCGTAACCCAACTGCGTGCGTAAAGGCTGGATATTTTGCCCAAGTTCCTTACACCAGTAACCCAAACATCATGCCAATTTACTAAATATAGGATAGGGTTTGGGGGTTCACGGCACGGGTCTCATGGGTCCCATAGCGACAGCTTTTATAGCCAATAGCCTGGGGCTATGGGGTCACATGACAAGGGCCAGAGCTACCATGGGACCCCTAAACCTTTCAGCAGCCACCTTCTGTCTGCCATGCCTGGACACCAACATCGCCAGCCATATCTGTTGGTTTGGTTTTAGGTAAGAGCACCAGTTTCCCTATATGGCAACTATGGGTCTATAGTATGCAATAGTGGTATGGTCCAGTGCATAGTTATATCACTTACAGGACTACGAATCATGTGCTGCATTTAATTTCATGAAGTCAAGCAAAATTCAAAACAAGTGTTTGGCCACTTGTTCTGGTCAAATTGCTGTGCCGAATTGGCAAACTCCACTCATCTGTGACTGTCCTCTCAAGTGCTCTCAATGGCAAGAATAATGGCATTATTTATTGTTTTACTTTCTTGTTTGAAAATAACTTTAATAAGATACTTTTGGTGTTTGGAAGTAACTTTGCTAATTAGATCGACCAGTCAAAATTGGCACTAGCTCATTGCTAAATTCAAAGTTCTAATTTTTCAGAATTCTTTCTTCTGATAAATGCAAGTTTATTTTAAAATAACAAGTGGCTATCACTTGTCATTGGTTCCCAAGCCATGCGTTATCTGGTGTCATCTGGAAGTAATTAGTGGCTGACTCCTCACTTCATCTCTTGACATCTCTTGACATCTCTTGACCTGTGCGCTGAGCATAATCACACATTATCTTCCGCTATTAGACCGGCAGCCCAGAGCACTTTGGTCAAACGAACAAGGTACCAATATCCGAACACAGGAACATTTACTGTGTAACCCAACATATTCATATATAGATGTCTGCCGGGGAGCCCCTGCTGCGTGTGGCCCCTGGCTCCCCAAAAGAAGGGGCCATTCAAGGGCTGGATCAAACATTGGAGGTACCACATGAAAGTAAGTGTAAATGAACTGTTACATCTCACAGAGTACAGAATGGGCCACGCCAGACAAATCTTCCTCTGCAAAAGGCCTGCCAGACACCCCCAAAGAGGGTCCCAAAATTTGGGCTGGGTTAAACATTGGAGGTACCACATGAAATCAACATAAAATGAACTATTTCACTCTACTAAGAATAAAAACCCCATTGCCAGACAAATCGTCTGCTGCATAAGGCCCGCCAGACACCCCCAAATGTTGACCCTTAATGCACTCAGTGGACACTCTGGTAAAATTTGACCAGAGTATACATTCAAAGTACCAGATGAAAGTTAGTTTAGATCAACAGGTACATGTTACTGAGTACAACACGGCCCATACCTGACAAATTGTCCTCTGCATAAGGTCCGCCAGACCCCCCAGAGAGGGTCCCAAAATTTGGGCTTGGTTAAACATTGGAGGTACCACACTGGGGGGTCGCGCCTTCAGATTATAACAATTGCAATACAAACCAGGGGGGTCCAAGAAACAGGTTCTCATGACCTGCAAGTATGATCATGTTAATTCTAGTTCAAGTGGGAAATCACGCCATTAAGATAGTTACAATGCCAATACAAACCAGGGTGTGTCAAAGGAAGGTTTCTCACGACCTTCATGTATGATCATGTTTATTCAGTTCAAAGTGTTTTATGATTTGATAAATGCTTCAAGTTATATTGTGATTATAACGTCAGTAGCACTATTATTAAGATTTCATATTTGCATTCAGAGGTTGGCAGAAATAAAAGGCTAGGTGTGGTTTGGAAAGGGCTTTTCTTTTAACAAAAGAATTCACATTTGCTTGAAAACACAGCTCTATGGTAACAATTATATGGGAATTTATACAAAATTCAGTCCATCGTGACAGATCAACAATTGCTTGTTTAGAATTTTGTGTTGTGGAAAACACCCTGAATGGATCAGGTTAATGCAACCTTTCTTGGCATTTTACCGGGAGGTAAGAAAAGTTTTCCCGGGAAGCTTGATGTCGATTTCTCGAGGGAAGTGACGTGCTCGTCACACACCTCAGAAAAAAAGAAGTTAAATTTATTGTGTATGGCTTTCCCTTCTTTATTGAGGGTATTCAAAAACAGAAGAAGTCTAAACACATTTAACCGTGGCACAGCTCACGCGGCAATATCATGACTCTCTGTCTAGTGTAAGACGTTTATTCAAACAGATAGATGGCAAATCTGAGACGTAAGGCCTTGTGAACATTTAGATATATAGTGGAGGTTTCATAACAGATATTTGAGTATTGAAATCAAAACCATGTCACATTATGAACATACATTTACATTTAACAACAAGAACAAAATCATAAAACATGATGGGTAATTACATTTCACAGTTGGTGGTGCGATAGTTTTGACGAGGTGAATATCAGTAACGGCCCTTCTCTTTTGAACAGAAAAATATTTTTGTATCCAACCGTGACACTCCGAGAAAAGTTGTGAAGATCAGGACGAAAATACATCAAGAATAGAACATTCATCTTTTCGTGTCACCAAACCCTGTTCATCTCTTTCCGTGACCTGACAAACTTGATATTTTCACACAGGTCTGTGCCACGATTTTGTTAGGTTTCTCGATACGATAAACTTTTCGGGACCGACCATAAATATGGAAATATTTGGCCGGAATTCAGCTTTTTAGATGATAAAACTTGCTAAATAAACGGAGATCATAGGTTTTTAAACACAATTATCACCAAAAGATTTCCAAATGGTATTAGGGACTGTCATTTACCATTCTTATAGCAGGCTTTGAGGACTACCTTAGCATGTTTCGGTTTGTAGGAATCCATAGCCAAGCTATCAGGCTATAGCAGGCTTTGAGGACTTCATAGCTGATCAGATATATATTCACAAGAATCAGATTCATGCCTTTTTTTTATTACATTTCAACGATAGGCCTAATCTATGATATCAATACTAGTATTCAGAGACCTGATTTTATAAATACGTGATTTTAATCTCAATAAAATCCTTCCATCTTTAAGAACAAAACATAAATTTGACCATCTGTTGACTCTCAGAGCTTATGTCCAATGTTTCATTATGCACACTGGGATTACAGAGGGTCAACTGTGTGGGGTGGGGTGAGGGTCTGTCTAGCGGGCCTTATGCAGAAGAGGATTTGTTTGGCAATGGGTATTTTGTAATAAGTAGAGTGTAATAGTTCATTTTATGTTGGTTCCATGTGATACCTCCAATGTTTAAGCCTTATGCAGAGGAAGATTTATCTGGTGTGGCCCATTCTGTACGCTGTGATATGAACCTGTTCATTCAAACGTACCTTAATGTGGTACAATCGATATATATTCCAGACCAATTTTACCCGTGTATACCTGAAGGGTCAACTTTTTGTGGGTGTCTGGCGGGCCTTATGCAGAAGAGGATTTGTCTGGCAATGGGTATTGTGCAATAAGTAGAGTGCAATTGTTCATTTTATGTTGGTTTCATGTGGTACCTCCAATGTTTAACCAAGCCCAAATTTTGGGACCCTCTCTGTGGGGTCTGGCGGACCTTATGCAGAGGACAATTTGTCAGGTATGGGCCGTGTTGTACTCAGTAACATGTACCTGTTGATCTAAACTTACTTTCATCTGGTACTTTGAATGTATACTCTGGTCAAATTTTACCAGAGTGTCCACTGAGTGCATTAAGGGTCAACATTTGGGGGTGTCTGGCGGGCCTTATGCAGCAGACGATTTGTCGGGCAATGGGGTTTTTATTCTTAGTAGAGTGAAATAGTTCATTTTATGTTGATTTCATGTGGTACCTCCAATGTTTAACCCAGCCCAAATTTTGGGACCCTCTTTGGGGGTGTCTGGCAGGCCTTTTGCAGAGGAAGATTGTCTGGCGTGGCCCATTCTGTACTCTGTGAGATGTAACAGTTCATTTACACTTACTTTCATGTGGTACCTCCAATGTTTGATCCAGCCCTTGAATGGCCCCTTCTTTTGGGGGGCCAGGGGCCACACGCAGCAGGGGCTCCCCGGCAGACATCTATATATGAATATGTTGGGTTACACAGTAAATGTTCCTGTGTTCGGATATTGGTACCTTGTTCGTTTGACCAAAGTGCTCTGGGCTGCCGCTCTATATCCTCGGCCCTCTCGGGCTCTCTTCCTGTTGCATTACAAAATGGCCGCACCGGATGTAAACAAGGCATGGCTCCGTCGTCTGCTTCATGTTTACCTTAACACAGTTTGGCCTACTATACATTAATGTCATCCTATCCTATATGTCTGTAAAATAATAGTTACATATACTTGTGAAAATATACAACTTAATTCATCAGGCCATTCTATATCAGTGTACAACCCAACTTGGCTATTTCCTGCAAATGGTAACTTTCTTGTTCTCTTGGCGTCTGGCGTTACACAATCCCGAATGATGACAACAACCTTAGCATTGACCAACATCTAAATATGTAAATAACCCATTTGACTAAATATCAATCCAGTCCTTTTAAATATGTAGTATTTCTACATTGTCGGATTGGTGGTATAAATTATATTTCACTGTGTTTTCCCACATAATTTGATAGTGAAGTCACCTTGTATTCAATAATAATATAATGTATTATATTATATGACCAGTAATTTGTCTGCTTTGAGTAATATAAATTATGCAATATCCATTTATTACATTCCTTTTAATATACTTGCTAAAAGTGGGCATTCTTTCTGGGTAGCCTGGGTAGTGGTATACCTACTGGGTATATTGACCTACTGTTGGAGCTAGCCCCATATGGACTAGTACGATCAACCAACAGGCAGTCAAACCCCACTCCTCTCAGCTACCGTTCTAGTACAGGCCAGGTATCCTGTCGTGGTTATCATTATTGCGTTTAAAACCGGTTTTATATACACATATATAATACTCCAAATGTGCTGGGGATAAATATCCCCTCATTTTGGATTTTAATGTATGTTCCATAATCCCCATTGGCCATCGTTGAAGTGACTTTCACCTCACGTCAGGTGGGATCTTATATGTATCCTAAATGGTAGTCTCGATTATTTACCGACCGCCTTCATATAGCTGGAATATTCCTGACTGCGGCGTTAAACAACAAACAAACAAACAAACAAACAACAAGCCAAACGCACCAAGCCACATGGGCGCAATCAATACGTACATAATGTACTCGAGTACATCAATCGAGTTGTCCAGAATATATATTGAATTTTGTTCCAAATAAGAGTACGCTCGTTAATAATGCCTCAAGGACATTACAAAACACAGTCAACACCTGTTACCGTCATACCACAGCGGGACACGTGGTGGCAGTAACCTGGTCCACAGCGGCATGCATGGTATGGTCTCTTGAAATAGAATATTTGAAATGAATATTCATAAATTAGTGTAACAGGCATACTGTCTATCATGTTCGAGCCTCGATGTCAAAGATTGGCTTTGCTTGCGAAATACTCTGTGTTGCCGAGGATGGACATACAGTAAAGTACGGTTATAACGAACTCAAGGGGACTGCTAATTATAGTTCGTTATAACCGTAGTTCGTTATAAGCATATATACAGCATAACTACAGCAAATAGTCGGGACCAAATAAGTAAGTTCGTTATATCCGTCAGTTCGTTATAAGCGTGTTCGTTATAACCGTAGTTTACTGTACTGAAGTCGAGACAATCTATTGAGGATGAGATATTTTTTTCATGCAGATGGAGGTTGAGTCTTTTATTTAATTATGGTATGTGGGCTCTTTCACACACACACACACACACACACACACACACACACAGACACACAGACACACACACACACACACACACACACACACACACACGACCATAATGTTTGTTAACCCAGTTTAATGTAAACAGGGATGCACGAAAGGCAAGCATTAGTGGAGAAACCCCCCATGCATGGTTGGACAACCCAGGCATAGTGAAGCTCTAAAACCATAGACGCCCCGGGTTGTAAGTGTTATAACCCTTTATTCACGAGGCTACCCTCCCACCCTCTACTATCTGTAGGTTACAAGTATGTGTGCTGAGGGGAAAAATAGTATACAGTTATAAATGTTTCTAAACTATACATGTAATTTACAATAAAACCCGAATTAACTATAATTAGCAGAAATGAACGCGAAATAATCATGAAGTTAGTCGTACAGAACCTGAAACAAATATATGCAATACAGCCCATCCAAGTCTAACATATTTGGCAAGTCTAGATTACTGCAGTACCTGAAAATGAAGATAGTCTCTTAGCTCCTTTTTATTATATTTTATAGAACTATAATTTAACAACTGGATTTTTTTTAAATAAATATATATATATACATATATCTTATTTCAGAGATTAGATGTAAGTCTACCCACAAACCATAACTCACTACGGTTTAGCCAAGTCGGCCTGGCGCTTCCCGTCAAATCGCTCAGTGTGCGAGGGGTTCAACGATGCAGCCCGCGAGAATGAATGCGGTCGACAACAGCGCGGGACCACGAAGACACAGCTTTGGTAAAGACTGGCCGATTCACTACTACAGGTGATGGACACGCAGCCGGAAAGGCTGTGGATGTTTGACTGAACGGTGCAACGGGCGAAAATGCCCGTTTGGGACGGTTTATTGGACAACATGGCGAAATTATCACTTGTGTTTCCCCGGTAAGACATCTTCTGTTCCTTGTGTGTTGTTGAAGTCTAATTTATACCCCAGTACCATCACAATTGATATATTTCCCTATCCGGACCATACAAGATAAAAAAGTGTGACCCGGACAAGCGAAATTCCTCAAATGTTGCCATAGTAACCGCCACCCATAGACGTGTTGCAACCGAGGATTTATCATCTCGCGAAAAAGTATTCTGGGCGAGAAAATAAGCCTCGCTGAAACAATTTCACTGCGGCGGATGTCTGAACTCGAACTCGCCTAATATTAAAGAGTGTGTATTACAATGCTAGTGTTCGAAGTTCGAAGGCCCCTGAATAGGATAGGAGGAAAGGCAATTTACAAGTGAGAGTGCAACACGGTCGGACCACACTGTGTCGGTGCCAGGGTCGACATATTGGAGGACTTTGCTTCCAGTCAAAACAATCATGTCTATTTTTAGGTTCTCGCCCCCACTGCCCATGCACCCCCGATCTCTCTGTTAGGAAACTAAATACACAAATGCAGAAGCCGAACCTTTCAAACATTAGCTTAATTAAAAGCGACAAAACTAGTGCCGCCATCACGGGAAATCTTTACCGAATCCAGTGTACGTCCGACTACTTGTGTAGTACAAGCAATTGAATCACAACCAAATAATGATTCAGGGTTTTGCTTTGGCTTACAAAACTAGGAGTCCAGGTGTCCCCATTTATTAATTTCAAGTATCTTTACAGGACATGAAATATTTTATATTTTTATTTTTTTATTTCTAAAATTATTATCTTCTTTTTTTTTATATACTTCGTACATAGTTAAACAATACAGCTTCCTACATGGCTGAATCCTATGTTTACAGTCGGTGGCAAAGGGTGTTATGTAAATGTTATGTATAATATGTGAAAATCAATGTTGAACCTGACTTAATTTATGTGGAGACCAAAGACTCGATTGGATTATAATGTACAGTTGCATATACACTTATTAGGTTCCTACTGACATCATCCTATGCTCATTCCACGTGCATAACAGACCCGTGAAGATCCGGGGTAGAATAGTCTTCAGCAACCCATGCTTGCCGTAAAAGGTGACTATGCTTGTCGTAAAAGGCGACTAACGGGACCGGGTGGTCAGGCACGCTGACTAGGTTGATGCATGTCATCCTATCCCGATTGCGTGGATCGATGCTCATGATGGCAATCACTTGTTTGTCTGGCCCAGATTCGATTATTTACAGTCCGCCGTCATATAGCTGGAATATTGCTGAGTGTGGCGTTAAACAACAAACAAACATTTTCTCATGTAAGTAATTTTGCACATGTGTAACTATACATACGTGTGTTCATGTACATTTACTATGCGTTCACGGGGAAATTAACTTAAGTGTGTAAATATGGTATGTAAATTGTTGAAGGCACACATATTCATCAGTCTGTTCACGACATGAAAAGGTTGTTGTCCAATCCAAGTCGAATGAGAAAATAAGCTTCGCATGAAGCAACATGTGGGTCATTCAATATGTGCACAGATGTTTTTATCATGGAAACCCCGTCCGCCCAGCTCTTTATGTCCGGATAAAAGTTGGTATTGCTGTATACTGAATAGCGTAAACTTCAGAATACAGAACTGTTGACAATTAATTTGTTTGGTGTTTACAAATCAACAGATAAATTAATTAGGTCAACGTGACAACATATACACACCGTGCAAATTTACATTTACATATGCGCCTGCTCCACACATGATGCAAATTTGCTCCTGGTGTAAATATAAACACATGAGTAATCGCGTTCACATGACTAGTATACCCACGTATGTATATTTACAATCGATGCAAATATAAACACATATGTATAGAGGTGCATGTGAACAAGGTACTAGAGTATATAGTCCAAGAAAAAAATATTTATAGATAATTAAATAGTTTACAGTCGAACACCGTTGATTCGAAGATGAAGGACCTACGTTATTTCTTCGAGTTATCCGAGGTTCGACACAACCGAAAATAATAAAGAAATAAGGCATACACAGGGAGCAAGCTTTTACTTCGAGACAACCAAAGTTCGACACAACGGTGACTGTATGTATCTACAACATGGAAAGTAAAATCAAAATGGATGTCAGAACAATGCTAAATTTCCAGAGATGAGGTAATCTAGACTTGCCAAATATTAGCTATGCACTCCTATTATATATGTCACTGTCGCTATCAGCATTTAGGTTGGAATGAGATTTATTTATAGTTAGGTATAAGGTCGTGCGTTGCAGCGTTGTCACCGTTACTTCGTTGTGATGTGTCGTTGCTTTACAATTACGCAGATCGCTCATAGATCAATATATCGTTTCATGGGTTATCACAAGCAGATCTGGTTTGTGACAACAAGTGTTGGGACAGCTGTTATTGGGGATGGCGCGGTTGTAGAAGCGCAGGCTAACCTCGCAGTCTCCATAGCAACAGAGGATTCTATCAGCATACGATCCTTATGTACACATGGTCAACCACACCACGGTGTACCACGGTCGTGTTTAAAGGGACATTCACACGGTACAACTAGTTGGTGCTACCTGTTTGATGAAATTAGTTGTACGAACTGAAGTTGTGTTTCATGTGGGACAACGCCCGTGTCGTCATGATTGTTTACATTTGTAGGTGACAATATCACGTGATTATTATACACGTTCTTTCTGGTTGCGTGCTTACAACTTGTAGCATTTCAAATAGAGCATGTCCTTTTCCCTACAAGTCAGGTCAAGCAAGTTGCATACGTCAAACGTTGGCCCGACTTGAATGTGCTAGTTGTACCGTGTTAATGCAGGGATGTGCTATCACTCTCACAGGAAATGGATCACCGCTGATGTACCCATTAAATGTATTTAGGGTATATTCATAACATAATGTGTATAAGACTAAATAATGGCATGTCCTTTTCCCTACAAGTCAGGTCAAGCAAGTTGCATACGTCAAACGTTGGCCCGACTTGAATGTGCTAGTTGTACCGTGTTAATGCAGGGATGTGCTATCACTCTCACAGGAAATGGATCACCGCTGATGTACCCATTAAATGTATTTAGGGTATATTCATAACATAATGTGTATAAGACTAAATAATGGCATGTCCTTTTCCCTACAAGTCAGGTCAAGCAAGTTGCATACGTCAAACGTTGGCCCGACTTGAATGTGCTAGTTGTACCGTGTTAATGCAGGGATGTGCTATCACTCTCACAGGAAATGGATCACCGCTGATGTACCCATTAAATGTATTTAGGGTATATTCATAACATAATGTGTATAAGACTAAATAATGGCATGTCCTTTTCCCTACAAGTCAGGTCAAGCAAGTTGCATACGTCAAACGTTGGCCCGACTTGAATGTGCTAGTTGTACCGTGTTAATGCAGGGATGTGCTATCACTATCACAGGAAATGGATCACCGCTGATGTACCCATTAAATGTATTTAGGGTATATTAATAACATAATGTGTATAAGACTAAATAATGGCATGTCCTTTTCCCTACAAGTCAGGTCAAGCAAGTTGCATACGTCAAACGTTGGCCCGACTTGAATGTGCTAGTTGTACGGTGTTAATGCAGGGATGTGCTATCACTCTCACAGGAAATGGATCACCGCTGATGTACCCATTAAATGTATTTAGGGTATATTCATAACATAATGTGTATAAGACTAAATAATGGCATGTCCTTTTCCCTACAAGTCAGGTCAAGCAAGTTGCATACGTCAAACGTTGGCCCGACTTGAATGTGCTAGTTGTACCGTGTTAATGCAGGGATGTGCTATCACTCTCACAGGAAATGGATCACCGCTGATGTACCCATTAAATGTATTTAGGGTATATTCATAACATAATGTGTATAAGACTAAATAATGGCATGTCCTTTTCCCTACAAGTCAGGTCAAGCAAGTTGCATACGTCAAACGTTGGCCCGACTTGAATGTGCTAGTTGTACGGTGTTAATGCAGGGATGTGCTATCACTCTCACAGGAAATGGATCACCGCTGATGTACCCATTAAATGTATTTAGGGTATATTCATAACGTGTATAAGACTAAATAATGGCATGTCCTTTTCCCTACAAGTCAGGTCAAGCAAGTTGCATACGTCAAACGTTGGCCCGACTTGAATGTGCTAGTTGTACGGTGTTAATGCAGGGATGTGCTATCACTCTCACAGGAAATGGATCACCGCTGATTTGTATTTAGGGTATATTCATAATGTGTATAAGACTAAATAATGGCATCTTTCATAGCGGCAGCTGCTGTACCCGCTCTATTAACACTTTCAAATTTCTAACATGAGTTTCATTTGTGGTTGATAAAAGATCTATAAATTTATAAAAGGTTAGCTCAACTTGGTGATATTGAAGGATTAGTTTTTCTCTGCTTTTTATAACGTGAACAGAAAGTGGTACTCATTTTCTGTTTTGGTAAGGTTGCACTTTGTACATATATTAAATTATTCTTCTGGAGTAGTATTGTGTCGTCATTTCTGAACATTCAATTTATGAGATAAACATAAACATTTACATAAAGTTGTGAGGAGATCTCTATCATGGACTAAATTAGATATCTATCTCTCTGGTACGAATAGTTATTTGTAAGACGAATGCTAGTATACATGCTGTTAAGAATATTTTTTTATTATTAGAATGCCAGGTTAAAAATTCGCTACCTTTGCATCCTTGTTTAAATAATGCCATGAAACAAATGAGAAATCCATGAATATGAAAACCAGTGTGATCATCAAATGTTTTTCGTAAAAAAATACGTCGTAATCCAAGTCTCATCATTTCATGAAGAAATTTAGTAATGAAAATAATAAAAAGAATTTCCCACGCTGCGATTTTTTTTTTCTAATATGAAAATGTAATTCCATATGATGTCAGAAGGGGCATGTAATTGTTAATGGGTGAGTCGGGTGTTATCCTGTTGTACTATTCCAGCAATAATACAATCATTCTGTGCGTTAATCGAATCAAAAGTTGTTAGGGATTCGTGGATTTGTAAGCGCGAACTTCGTTTCTTAAATTACTACAATGAGTGAGTGAGTGAGTATGGTTTTACGCCGCTTTTAGCAATATTCCAGCAATATCACGGCGGGGGATACCAGAAATGGGCTTCACACATTGTACCCACCCGGGTCATCGGCGTGACGAGCGAACGCTTTAACCACTAGGCTACCCGACCGCCCCTACTACAATGAAAGGGCTCATGATAGTTTATATAGATATTAAATGTCAACGCCAGAGAATAACCCGTCTAGACGATCCGCAGATTCCATTGAGCACAGAAAGGAAAATATCGATAAAATTTGAATGGTTTACTAAAAAGCAGTAGGTGTTCGCAAAAGGGGTAAGCATGTCTTGCCCCACCTGTAGCTAAAATGCTGAACGCGACGTTAAGCCGCCCTATCGTGTATGCACGGTGTGCTTTACGTAGTTTTGCTTTGTAACAGTTCTTCATTTTACCGCCACACATAGCCAAATCCATACTGTAAAAGTAAATTTCGATTTAGTTGCCCATGTAATTTATGTCCATTGTCATCGACATAGCCTGGCATAATGTAGCGTGTGGTGACATGTGGAGCTGGACTCGAATCCAATATATCATGCCTCGTGTCGTGAAACATGTTGCAAGGGATATCAGTCACATTCAACCAGAATATTATATCATGTTCTTCCAATAGCATAGAGGTGGAGGTATCAATTAATCAAATATGTCATGAACAACTGTTCTTTGAAAACCATTTACATGTCATTCGTAACCCAGTTGCGTGATATTTACCGATCGCAGTCATATAGCTGGAATACTGCTGAGAAAATATTTACAGGCAAAACCGCCTTTCTTCTTTGTGCACCTCAAACCGTTTGAGGTCTAGTCAATGGACGTTTAAGGTAAACAAACACTAGTCATTGATATCTAAGAATGAGACAGTATATCATGTTCAACTTAAAGATACCATTTCTCATAACAGTGTAGTGGGCCATCATGCAATTACTTCGGGGTATTTTTCTGATATATCTTCATATCTGTGTTGAGGGCATTTTTTATTATATACGGTACGTGTCAGAGAGAGCAGAATACAATGTGCAAAACAATTAAAGACAGGTATGATCAATTTTCTCTTACCACCCTCACTTTCTATGAGAGTACAGGCCTGGTTGATAAAGATGATAAACATATCGGGACGTAAAAGGCAACCTTGACGGCAACCAGTATCACATGAAACGTTATTATATTTTAGAGGTTCTTAAACAGGCACAGCGTACATAGATGTGAAAATATTTCATAAACTTCAACCTAACTCAGCTTTTGGCAAAGAGTACATCACATCTTAGAATGTTTAAGCCTTAGAAAATCTGTAAGGGGACAATAGAATCTACCCTTATTTATGTAAATGGAAAATTGCGGCGTTAAACATCCAAAAAACAAACTCCGAACCTACCTGTCCCTGTTTTAACCCCTAAATGCCGAGCGTCAGGCAGGGAAACAAGAAGTATCATCTTTTAACGTCTTTTGGTATGACACGGCCGTGGATCGAACCCCGGACCGTTCGCTCTCCGGGCGGATACTCTACTACTAGATCCACCTGTGAAGATCAGGGTTAGAATTGGTCTTCAGAAACCCATGCTTGTCGTGTGTTCGGATCATGTGGTCAGGCTCGCGGACTTGGTTGATGCATGTCATCGTATCCCGGGTGCGTAGATCGATGCTCATGGTGTCAATCACTGGATTGTCTGGCCCAGACTCGCTTATTTACAGACCGCCGTCATATAGCTGGAAAATTGCTGAGTACGGCGTCAAACCGCAAAGCATGCTTTTTGCAAGATATAGTGTTTCTTTTCTATATTATAGTGAATTCGACGGGTGAGTGGACCATTTGTTCAAATGATGAAGAAATATAACCTACCTTAGTTTTACAATGTGAATAAAAACCATAAGAAATGAGGCGTCCAACTACAAACAAACCACTTGACCACTGAAGCGTATTCACTAGTGATGAACTTGTAGACACAAGCTGTAAAGTATTGACGACGGGACACCCCACGGGGAAATACTACTGCTTCTGAAGGGTACGTTTTATTAGATAGTTAAGGGTGAAAGACTGAGTTTCCGAAGTTGAGAAAAGGGATATTTTCACTGCAGTGAATATAACAAATGATGTTTAACTGCAGCGAACATAACACTTGATATTTCACTGCCGTGAACATAACACTTTGACGGAACTTTAGTCATACAAGAGTGTCCTCCCGTCAAATTGTCTCCCTTTATCGTGTCTAACACGTTCCCAAATTTCTGACTTCCTTTTTACCTTAGTTCCACATTGACAAGGCAAAATAATGACAGATGGTCATTTATGGAGTTAATAAATCCACGGTGAATCGAGACCGTTCGTTCGCAAAGCGCCAGTTTTATTACTTGACCAGTGTGTATTCTTTCGCTTCCAACAGCGGTCTCGATGTTTTCAAGAATATTTATTGTTAAAGTTGATTTTGTATATAAACATATCTACATGTATGAGATATATGATAATTTTTGTTACTTTTGTTTATAGTTTTTATAGTTTTCAAACACAAGACTACTTCTTCAGTCGCAAATACAAGGGGTGGTGACCCGTCCCTGTGTGTTAAGTAGGGAGAATTTACGTTTCAAGGTTTTACATTTGAAATGAAATATTTTAATTTACCGGGAGACAACTACGCTTAAGGTATATGATAAATAGGATATGCCATGTGTCGACTGAAATATCATGTTTCTCTCATCTCGTGACGGGGGAAGAGTAATATATATATATATATATATAGAGAGAGAGAGAGAGAGAGAGAGAGAGAGAGCTACATGATATTTCACTCGACATAAAATCACCATGTTTCTATGTTCCAGATGGCGCCGACTGCGGCTGTGTATATGCGTGTCCATCCTTTCTGTCATTGGTTTCCTGGTGTCCATGAGTTCTAAACCCAAGGATGACCCCTGCACCAACAGAGATTGTCCTATCAGAGAATTCGGAGACACGGGCAAAACTATATTATGGTATTTTGTCCCGAGGTATGTACTGGACAGTCCCGAACGGGTTCCACTGAGAAGGTGTCCTGAACTCGGATGCTATGTTACGACCAATAGGCGATATCTCCCCCATGCCCACGCGGTTCTTTTGTCCGCACAACAAATATTAGGGAACGACCAGCCAGTTCGATACCGTGATCAGGTCTGGGTGTACCATAACAATGAACCAATGTACCTGTTTTATGAGAACCTAATTGAAGAGTTTCGGCGACCGCAATGGAGGTCAGCATTCAACTGGACAATGGATTTCCGGCATGATTCCGATCTTCAAAGACCCTATTCACAGCTAAGAACTCGCAGTTCTACGGTGAATCGGGATTATTCCACAATTGTGCAGAAGAAAACAAAGCTCGTTGCTTGGGCGGTTAGCAATTGCATTGACGTATCAGGACGTTTATCCTACGCGCATGAACTTCAGAAATATATTCCAGTGGATATCTACGGTCGCTGTGGCAGTGGAGCATTCTCTAGGTCGACTCCGGAGGAGTGGAACGACTACCTGAATAGCACGTATAAGTTCTATCTTTCTTTCGAGAGCTCCTTTTGTAAGGACTACATCAGCGAGAAGTTCTTCAACAACTACAACCTTGACCTTGTGACTGTTGCCCGAGGGGGAGGCAACTACACCCGTGACGTTCCTCGCGGCACCTACATCAACACTGCCGACTTCAAATCTCCCAAAGAGCTGGCAGACCATCTCCTGTACCTCCACAACAACCACGACAAGTACATCGAGATCCTGAAGAGGAAACAAAGATACTACTATACAACGGAAGCCTACTATTTTACAACCCAAACTGACATTTTACATCCATTTTCGGAACGTTATGTGGAACACTATTATGAAGAGGAACCTATGTGTCAATTGTGTTCAAGACTCCATAATCTGTCTGGTTATTCTAAAACCATTCCAGACATTGTGCCTTGGATTAAGTTGAGCAAATGCTCTTCCGCAGGAGATTTGCCTGTAACGTATTTTTTATATGTGCTTAGTTTTGTTTTAACGTTAACTATTATGACTGGTATACGTTAACTGTTATACATATTCTAAATGTATTTATTTTTTAATCATCGCTATGTGGCTGCGATATTGCCAATCCGATGTAAAACTTTAACTCACTCACTGTGTTTAAGTATTGAAGGGGCAGGATAAAGGTATGTGGGGAATTCTATACCATCCCTATGGCCAAGGTTCTGTTCACATATTGGCATCAAGTGTTTATGTGTACATCGAACATCACGCCTAATGTTCTAAGACGACCAAATGATAGCGCATTAAGGACAAGACTTCATCACAGAAACTCGCTGAAAAAATATGTGTAAATAGTCTCGGTCACAGTAAGGGACCGACAATTTGATATTCTGGGGATGGGGGTGGGGTTGCTGATGGGATTTTCTATCGAGATTAAATGTTATTTTAGCTACAGCATCAAATCAAGATATTTTTAATTGACTATTGTTAGCCTAAATTTTGTTAAAAACATCCTCCTATAATATCATTTTGTGGCAGGCAATTTCTTTTTTTAACAGTCTCTAGCATGGCTATCTTTTTAAAGGATCTACGGTACAAAATGTTTTCGATAGCATCCCAGCCACCACGCATATATTTTTCTACCTACCACCTCCACGTTGTAGTGGATAGAACTGCCCGAGAGCGGAAGGTCGGCGGTTCGATCCCCGGCCGCGTCATACTAAAAGACGTTAAAAGAAAGTGCTTTTTGTTACCCTGGCTGGCGCTCGGCATTAGGAGGATAAAACAATTACTAGCTCGGTGTCAATATAATGTCTAAGTGGGCTATCCGTGTTAAACTGCGGCATCGTAACTTAGTTGACTTGCACTGTTAACCGGCAAACGTCATGGCGCGTTTCACCACAACTCACCATTGTGCTTTTTACTATTGTCCGATTTGCTCCATTGTGCCTTGTTTTTTTGCCGCACTCAGCAAGAGTCCAGCTGTTTGATGGTAGTCTGTAAATATTCGAGTCTGGAGCAGACAATCTAGTGATTGACATCACGAGGTGTATGACGTCATTATTTGTATGTAGCTGCACGTTGGAAAATAAGGAAAATACGTACACAGATATTTTCCAAATCTTTTCACGCTTTTGATCAAGGGGCTCGCGTGATTTGATGAACTTCGCGAAGGAAGACCCGTTTTATTACAATATAGATCCGTATTATCGATCAAATCGTCCTCTCAGAGTGACGCCATGTTATATGAAGCAAATGCAAATGATATGAGATTGGCCAATAGGAGGGAGATAGAAGGGACATAACCCGTAATAGCCACTGGTAGCTCTAGGATCGAGGCCAGAAAGTCCAGCCTTGTTCGGCAAGGGTGGAAACTGGGCAGTGAGTACTATGCCTCGGAATCTGGCACCAGCTGGTAGATGCTCTATTTTTATATGTTTGTTTGTTGTTTAACGCCGCACTCAACAATAGTCCAGCTATATAACGGCGGTCAGTAAATAATCGAGTCTGGGCCAGACGATCCAGTGATTGATATCATGGGCATCGGTCTACGCAATTGGGATACGCATCAACCTAGACAGCGAGCCTGATCAACCGATCCCGTTAGTCGCCGTTACGACAAGCATGGTTTGCTGAAGACCAATTCTAACGCGGATCTTAATGGGTCAGTTGCTCTAGTCACTGCATTCTGATACTGAGTGTACATTCCCTTTGCATGGATTTTACATGTCATATACACCACACGAAAGGACAGTGTTTCCCAAATTTATGTATGTTAGGAAATGAACGTGTCATAAGAGGTCCATATCACCAACGTTTGAAATGTACGTATCATTTGGCCGCTAAATTTGCATTCATTACGCAGGTCATGACATTCGTGACCAACTCGTGTTATTCCGGGACAAGCCAATAGCGACTCGTGCCGCTCTCATGGACATTTTTGCGACCGGGTTCCGTATTTGAATCCGAACTGAATATTTTTAGCCACTGAAACTAGCGTCCAGGTGGTTTATTGTGTAGTAATTTATGACTGAGTTCAAATTGTTTCATTACCAGTAGAGCCTTATCATCTTCCTATTCCTAGAAGATGTCTAATTGTGACAACGTGGTAAAAGTGTTTAATCTTATCGATAACTTGAATAAGCATTTTGACGCCTAAATATGTACAAAAATACAATATTCAGATAATTAAGTGTATTTAATATCTAATTTTGTTTGGGTTTGGCGATATTGTCAAATAAGAAAGTGTGATTGATCACTTACTGACTTAAATGGTTTCATTACGATCGACATTTCTTTTCTGACATACTTCATTTTATTGCACTGATTAAATTTCCCAAACACCCAAGAATGCGTTTGATATGACGATTGTTAGATTAGAAGATGTTCTGTAGCCGTACTTGCGCTGTGTTGACGCGCGGAAGGGACGGGTCAAATAAACATTGACGCTATTATGTTCCACAAGTCTTTGAAAGGCATTTAGAAGTGATACACATAAAGAAGAGAATTTTTGGATGACAACTTCTTGATTATGAGGAACTTAACGTTTCGGAGTATATGCTTACTCCTTCATCAGGTGAATGATGAAGGAGTAAGTATATACTCCGAAACGTTGTGTTCCTCGTAATAAAGAAGTTGACATCCATTAATTCTCTACCCTTATATATTACACAGTTTTCATAAACATGTCTATGTTTAAAACAGTGAGATCCTGACATGTGCCATATAAAGCATATCGTGTTTAGTTAAAACATACAAAGTCTCTGTTCCTTTTGGGACTTAAAATATAAATCTTAAACACCTGTTTTACACATTAACACCGTTTTACAGTGTATAAATTTGGTAATTATATTTGCTTATTATTATGATGGTGGTTAAATATTGATATGAGAAGAAATCTTATTGATTCTATAGAATATTTAATATTTATATTCTGTACATTTTGTAGTGCTATAGATGATATTAACATTGTCTAACGAGATGAGACCAATGAAATATAAAGAATAGTTAACACCTAACACTTCTTTGTTATGTATTGGCGCATGGGTCATTCCATTATTCGTCTAAAGTTACGTCTGTTGTTTTAAGGTGTCTAATAACGGGCTGTCTAACAAATGGGAGCTACCGTAATACATGACACTTAACAATTCAGTATTGCATTAGATAGCAAAGCAAAATACAATGCCGTTTATCTATACCAGATTGAAGGTGATAGGAATAATTATACAGTTAATATGAATGTGAAGGGTATTATGTTCAAGCGGATTCTGTACATGCGTGTAGGGGCGGTCGGGTAGCCTAGTGGTTAAAGCGTTCGCTCGTCACGCCGAAGACCCGGGTTCGATTCCCGACATGGGTACAATGTGTGAAGCCCATTTCTGGTGTCCCCCCGCCGTGATATTGCTGGAATATTGCTAAAAGCGGCGTAAAACCATACTCACTCACTGTACATGCGTGTACACGTACATGTAGAACGCAATAACAGAGAGTATTGACACAGGGAACATGTACCTTTCAGGCATATTATCAACTTCTTATACACAAACACTTGGAAGGGTAACAATACATATAATAAACTCATTTTCATTTAGAACGAGGACAACAAAGACTACAACTACAAAAGTTGCTACTTCCACATTCGAAATATCAGTCAGATAAGACCCATGTTGACAAACGATGCGGCACATCAGCTCGTGAGATGACTTATCCTATCCAGGTTGGACTATGCTAACAGTCTGCTTATAAATATCAAACAGGATCTATGTAACAAATTGCAACGTGTGCAGAATGCTGCTGCCAGATTGATATGTAGACGAAATAAGCGTGCACATGTCACTCCTTTATCAAAATCATTACACTGGCTTCCAATAAGATCTAGGATTGAATACAAAGTCGTGTGCATTGCATACCAGTGCTACTAAAGTACAGCACCTTCCTATCTGAGTGAACTTCTTACCCTACACCAGCCAGCACGAGATCTCAGATCAGCACATAAACTCCAGTTTAGTGTCCCTATGGTCTCACTCAAAGCATTCGGCAACAGAACGTTTGCTCACACTACATCTGTGCTCTGGAATTCCCTTCCAGTGGAAATTACAGTAGGCAATCTCCAACTCTGGACACTTTCAAGACAAAACTAAAGACTTATCTCTTTAGATGTGTCTATGACCCTGTGTGAGGCTCTATGAGCGACTACGTAGACGGAAATGGCGCTGAAGGAATGGACTTTATTATTTATTATTATTATCTATGACTAATGTCATAATAATCCATTACATCATATCTGAAAATGGTGTAAAACAGCTTTAGCAATAATATATCTGCCCTTGAAATGAAGGCACGGACCATGGTCTGGCAGAAAGGCCGTCTGCCTGGAGAGCAGAAGATCGGTGGTTCGACCCCTGGGCCACGTCTTGCCAAAAGATGTTAAAAGATGGTGCTTGTAGATGGCATGGTACCTCAGTGGGCAAGCATTATAAAACCGGCATTCGTTCTGACGAATACAAACAGTTCTACTATACGTTCATTATAATTTTATTATTCATAAAAGAATTGTGTCTGGAACGCAACACATATAGGTACACTATTCTTTTGTGTCATGAGAAAAGATATTTCTCAATTATACACTTTTAACTCGCCACTATAGACATATAATTCATTTGTTGTGACTCTTTTTAATATTCTGGCCGCCTCCGTGGTCTAGTGGAAGAGCGGAAGGTCCGGGGTTCGATCCCCGGCCGCGTCAAAACAAAACACGTTAAAAGATGGTACTTGTTGTTTCCTTGTCTGGCGCTCGGTGTCAGTATACTGTGTCTCAGTGGGGTAGTCTTGTTAAACTGTGGCATGGTATCTCAGTGTGCTAGCACTATAAAGTCGAGGGGGCACGGGTGGCCCAGTCGTCTGAGGCGCCGCGATTCGCTGTGCAGAGTTGGGTCCCTTGGGCACGCCAGAGACCTATGATTGTGGGTTCGAATCCCGGTTCGCCCCGATTATGTTTCTAGGTTTGTCAGCACCGTACCCGTGCTCGTGGGTTTCACCGAAGTGGTAAACGTCTGAGACCTGCATCACTTCGGGCTTTCCTCCCACATTAAGCTGACACGCCGTGATATAACTGGAATACTGTTAAAAGCGGCGTTAAAAACCCAACTCACTCACTCACTCACTATAAAGTCGACAATAGTCCGGACTATTACAAGCAGCCACACACACACGTCGCTACAGAAGTGCAATAATCTTGGACGTTAAACCCAATTTCACCTCAACTCACCTTTAATATTCTTCCGCCTAGCGAAATTACCTTTGTGAATGAAGAGTGTACTATACTCAAATACAGCATTCAACATACATAATAACAATTATACATGAACAGTAGCATGCATATGTGAAATTACACTTACAGTGGAAACTCGATATAATGCACATAATCAATATGACATGTATTTCGCTATGTAGGTATACAAATAAGCTTATTATTTTTTTAAGAAATGTCCCGGGAGCGCAATATGTCAACATGGCCACAACGTTCTTAATATATTTCTTTGTTATACTTGTCATTTTTGTCAGTTTCCGTTGTTTGTTTCATACTCGGCCGCTAGGGTTCCAACTGAACTATATACTTTGGGGAATGGTGAGTGAGTGGATTGGATTTAACGCCGCTTTTAACAGTATTCCAGTTACATCACGGCGTGTCAGCTTAATGTGGGAGGAAAGCCCGAAGTGATGCAGGTCTTAGACGTTTACCACTTCGGTGAAACCCACGAGCGGCGGTATGGTGCTGACAAACCTAGAAACATAATCGGGGCGAACCGGGATTCGAACCCACAATCAGAGGTTTCCGGCGTGCCCAAGGAACTCTCTGTACAGCGAATCGCGGCGCCTTAGACGACTGGGCCACCCGTGCCTCCCTTTAGGGAATAAGGGATGGCAGGTACAAAATGATAGGAGAAGAAGAAAAATATTTTATTTACGTGTCATATATTGCACGATACGATAAATTACATAAAAAGCGAATAGTGCAATATCCGGCTGCAGGGCGTATGAGACACGAACATTCACTATTTACATTGCTTTAACAAATAAAACAGTTGAGCAATGTAACCTGCTGAAAACAGCCGGTATGGGCCGGGCTTAACATTATAGTACAGTAAACTACGGTTATAACGAACATGGTTATAACGAACTGACGGATATAACGAACTTACTTTTTGGTCCCGACTACTTGCTGTAGTCATGCTGTATATGTACTTTTAACGAACTACGGTTATAACAAACTAAAATTAGTAGTCCCTTTGAGTTCGTTATAACCGTAGTTTAATGTAATAAGTTTATCACACAGAGCGCTTGACGCCTGTCCCTAGACTAACATCTAGTCTCCTAAATGAACATATCGTACACAGACAAAAACAGTTGTTCAGTTATCTTATTAAAAATATAATAAAAGGGAGCCCAGTGACTCTTCATTCCTGATACTGCAGTAATCTAGACTTACCAAACATTATATATAGACTTGCGTGGGCTGTATTTGATATATATTTGTATCAGGGTCTGTAAGACAGACTAGCCTGTCCCTACAATAAGCCATACGGTAACTGTCCACTGATGAGCGAATTGGGTCACTGCATTCCAATGTATCCGGTAACGTAACGCGCCTAAAATGTGCGTCACAGTCAAATTTGCATACCTGAAACTTCAAAATACGAATTTATAAGAAATGAATTTCATATTGTGGTGGTTTACAAAATACGAAGGGAGAGAGAGAGAGAGAGAGAGAGAGAGAGAGAGAGAGAGAGCATTTTAGCTACAGATGTGACAGGACAGTGCACGCTTATCCCTTTCAATTTGGCATGCTTACACTCACACAAACCTATACTTCCAAGATGGATGTATATTTTCTATGAGAGTGGCAGCACTACCCTGGTCTGTTTGAGCGGCATTAACACGGAACAACTAGTTGTATACAATGTGCTGCGTGCTGCACATTGCATCGTGTGCACATGCAAGTCGAGCCAACATTTTCCGTCTTGGACGGAATAGGACAAGTTCTTCTTTCATGCCGCCGTCAAAGTTTTGTTTTTTTTACCAAGTAATTATGACATGTTTTATATGTGTATTGTTTAGGATGTTACAAAATTGACCATATCTCTTTCTTTTGAGGGATTGAGTGTTTATTGTCCAGACATTCGCGACGATTGTTCTCTAGGATTGTGGCTCTCATTTAACCGAGTAAAGTGAAGATGGGCGTCCCGTTATCTTGCAGACTGTTCTCTTTATTGGTGAAATGGCGCGCACCTAAATCCTATTCACTTTCCCAAGCATGGTTAAATATGTATGTTTGCATGTAACTGATCAACATATATTTATGATATTTGATGAGAACTTGGTTCAATGGAATGTGTCAAGGTTACCATAGTGCTTTACTATGAGTGCTGTTTTACGCCGCACTCAGCAATATTCGAGCTATATGACGACGGTCTGTAAATAATCGAGTCTGGGTGAGACAATTCAGTGATTGATATCATGAGCATCGATCAACGCAATTGGGATCAATGACATGCTTCAACCAAGTCAGCGAGCCTGTCCACCCGATCCCGATAGTCGACTTTTACGGCAAGAATGGGTTGCTGAAGACCTATTCTACCGCGGATCTTCACGGGCATGTGTGCATGTGCACGTGCAAGTATATTTGCATGTGTCAGTGTGATATATTCTCCAATAATCCACGAGGTAGGGTAGGGTGTTTATCCCCACTTTGGGTATAGTCTGTATAAAACTTTGTTAAGCTTGTCTAAGAAAACGAAAAGAAATAGTGTAAGTTAAGAAGAAGAAGAAGAAGATGAAGAAGAAGAAGAAGATGAAGAAGATGTAGAAGAAGAAAATTATTTCATTACTGTGACACGTATTGTGTACATATTATATATCATGTCTATTTATAAAACATACTTAAGCATACCGTCAGCAATTGCGTGGATCGATGCTCATGTTGTCAATCACTGGACGCAGTTGTGATACGATTACATGCATCAACCAAGTCAGCGAGTCTGACCACCTGATCCCGTTAGTCGCCTCTTACGACAAGTATAGGTTGCTGAAGACCTATTCTAACCCTGATCTACACGGGTAGAATACGATTTCAACTTATTCATCACCACATGCGATGGTGTCTAGCCGGGAGAGCTACATTTCAGAAATGGCTATTGCCGGTAGGGCCACATTTTCAGCTGAGTGCATTTCACCTATTCTAGCGGGTAATTACTTAATCCGATAACGGATACCTTTATATGAGTGTCCCACATTTAAATTATTAAGCGTGGTGTTCTTTAGAGATACCTTTAAATGAGTGTCCCACATTTAAATTATTAAGCGTGGTGTTCTTTAGAGATACCTTTAAATGAGTGTCCCACATTAGTTGGACTTTGAACGTGCAGCTCACAATGCCGTGACTGATGTATTTCCTGGGACATTAGTTAGAGGGTGTTTCTTTCACTTCACCCAATGTTATTCAAGCTTCTTGTTATGCAATTTAAACTATAATGTAATTCAGAGACATTACGCATGCCTGCACACTTAGAATGTTATTCAAGCTTCTTGTTATGCAATTTAAACTATAATGTAATTCAGAGACATTACGTATGCCTGCACACTTAGAATGTTATTCAAGCTTCTTGTTATGCAATTTAAACTATAATGTAATTCAGAGACATTACGCATGCCTGCACACTTAGAATGTTATTCAAGCTTCTTGTTATGCAATTTAAACTATAATGTAATTCAGAGACATTACGCATGCCTGCACACTTAGAATGTTATTCAAGCTTCTTGTTATGCAATTTAAACTATAATGTAATTCAGAGACATTACGCATGCCTGCACACTTAGAATGTTATTCAAGCTTCTTGTTATGCAATTTAAACTATAATGTAATTCAGAGACATTACGCATGCCT
The DNA here is from genome assembly GCF_023055435.1 of Haliotis rufescens. Taxonomy (NCBI): domain Eukaryota; kingdom Metazoa; phylum Mollusca; class Gastropoda; order Lepetellida; family Haliotidae; genus Haliotis; species Haliotis rufescens. Next base: position 6,882,825 of record NW_025964001.1, on the reverse strand, counting down.
GCACACTTTGACGAAAACACCTGCACATACACAGCCCGGATGTGATGCAGTGAGGCTGCAACGTTCCCACAACTACTTGTGTGCAACGACTTCGGTATGTGCTACCCCCCAGAGATAACATTAACATACACACTTAAACTCAAGATAAACTCAGGTGGTTGGTTGGTTTGTTGTTTAACGCCGCACTCTGCAATATTCCGGTCTGTAAATAATCGAATCTGGACCAGACAATCCAGGGATTAATATCATGAGCATCGATCCACGCCATTAGGATCGATGACATGCATCAACTAAGTCAGCGAGCCTGACCACCCGATCCCGTTAGTCGCCTCTTACGACAAGCATAGTCGCCTTTTTCGGCAAGCATGGGTTGCTGAAGACCATTTCTACCCCGGATCTTCAGATGTGACATGTCTGGGACTTAGCTACTTACCGGGCAAGTCCAATGTCCGTATACCTTCTCGTCTGAGATAATCGATGGCGACCTTGGCACGATATGGTCTGGCATTGTCATCTTGCAGTTCAACATGTCTGCCGATTTTTCAAACGAATGGAACGACCGGACGTTTCGTCAACACATCGCTGGACTGTCAAATGTCTATTCAAAATAACCAAATCACTTCGCCTGTCATGTGTGATACCGCCCCACACCATAACTCAACCACCCTCAAACTGGTCAAGTTAAAGAATTGTGCCCTGGCATAACGCTCGCCACTTCGTCGCCAACAACGTGCTCTGCCATCTGTGAATGTATGTAAACATGTTGTAACGTCATGGGCGCACATCCCGTCCCTGGTGTTGCCAAGCCCACCCCACCCCCAATCTGTGCCGCCTATGGTAAGCTGTTTGGGTCACATCCTTCAAAGGACGCCTTGCATTCAGGCTGGTTGCATAAATCCGTTTTTTTAACGATAGCTGTTGAAATTCGTCTTCCTGGTATTGTTTCTGTTATATCATACTCTATTGCACACAGCATCAGATGTGAATCTATTGCGCAGTGCAATTTGTGCAATGAGACGATCTTGTCAGTGTGTCGTTTTTTAGGCCTGTTCATTTAGGCATTGCCTTGGAGGCATTTCAGCGTGTGCTTAGCTCAAGGCAGGCAAACAAATAACCTTCTTGTGGATACCCGCCCACGTAGGAATATACGGTAATGAAAACGCCGATAAAGCAGCTAAACTATCCCTCAAAATCCCAGAAATAAGCTTAAACTTACCCATCTCAAAATCAGAAATTAAAAGTGTAAACAAGCAAAAAATCACACAAAAATGGCATAACCTATATCTAAACTCAAATAGCCAAATCAAACCACTAACCAAACCAAAAATTCTCCATCCATAAAAAAAATCGACAGAGTAATCACTAAACTCCAAACAGGACACACCAACCTAAATAACCACCTAAAAAAAATTAAAAAAACACAGGTAACTGCCCACACAAGGTCTGGTGATGGACTATAAGGAAGATGAGGAGGTGAAGAAGCTGGTGAGAAGAGCTGCTGCCCTCCCTCTACTACCTCGTGACAAAGTGGATGATGTGTGGCTTGATGCCATTGCTGACTCTCCTGCTGGCCCTAAAGTGACTGCCTTCATGGACTACGTGACAACCAGTTGGGTTCAAGGAGGGGCCTTCATGCCAGAGATTTTGAACCATTTCGAAAACCAAGGCCACCGTACCAACAATCACCTTGAAGTGTGGCACAACAAGATAAAGAAACTTGCCAAGAAGTGCCACCCGAACATCTAGGAGGTAGTGAAGCTATTTCAGCGAGAGCAGTCACTCAAAGAGGTTGCAGTCCTGAGACTCTCTCACCAGTGGTCAGAACCTTCACGAAGAAAGAAGTACAAGGCAATTGATGCACGTATTGCGTCCCTCAAGATCCAGCTCCTGAACCAACACCTGAGTGAGATGGAATATGCTGACCACGTGGGCGACCTCCTTCATCTGCAGTAATGACATTAAATCCATTATGCTATTCATATGCTATTCATATTCATCAATGTAAAGTTTTGATGAATATGTTATCCTTGTTGAATAAAAAATGAGAAAACAAGACTTGTTTTGTTATATACGGTAACCTGTTAGAATCACAAAGCATGTATTGACAGCATAGCCGCAAGAGCCACGTTATACAATCACGCAACCATAACCATTGCCGCGAGAGCCACATCAATTTGGGCTATCTATTTTCGAAATGTGGCTTTGCCGGCCTGTAACCCATGCGATTAGGTACATGGGCGGATACAGCTTTTTTTAAGGGGGGGGGGGGTGCACAATTAATATCTATTTATTGTCTTTGGTGGTAATTTATACAGAAATAAAGATATTTTTCGAAATAAAAAGGGGGGGGGGGGGGGTGCGCAACCCGAGTAGAAATCTCCCACAATGTTAGTCCATGCCTTAAATGAACATACTGATTCTGGTTGACTGTACAAATTATGGTTCATTCGTAGGACGACGTCCCCCTGTGTCGTATGGAAAACAAACTAGCAAAAAGTGAGGTCGTCGTCCTGCGAATATTTTAATCCGCCAATCTAGTTAAACAATGGGTATCGAGTGTTATTGAATCATTATCAGTTTTTGACACTAACCAAGGAGTTAATCCCCTCCTAAAACAACACCACACATCAAAGGCGTACCGGCGGGTCGTCGTCCTGCGAATGGAAAAATTCGAGGGGTCGTCGTCCTGCGAATACCCACAAATTATTACCCTGCCTCGCTATTTAAAGTGCCCCAAAGCCCACGCTACCCCTGACCTCCCCCAGCTATCAGCCGTACCCAGTCACGCTTCCCTGAACCCAACCTGTTCCCATAGTATTACCTGACAATATCTAAAAACAACTCGCTAAGCTTAATATACTAATGTAACCATACCATAATACATCTATCTAAAGTACTAACATATAATTAATATATAAAAGATTATCAGTGATCTTGACAGTGCATCACTTCGGGCTTTCCTCGCCCATTAAGCTGACCAGCCGTGATATAACGTGCCCCCCTCGGGGATAGAGGCATATCTCTCTTATTAATTCTATGTAAACTTTATTCTGACATTTTACATACGCGGTTAAATACATGGTTAGAAAATAATAACATTCTAGCTGACGAACAGAGCGGGATAAGCACAAAACGTAGTGCTCAAGAACATTTGTATACTCTGTACTCAATTACCAATAGCAGAAAGAAATTAAAACAATCTACCTATGTATGCTTCATTGACATAAAAAAGCATTTGACACTGTCAATGGAGAGTGTGTGTGGTACAAACATATGTGTCTAGGTATAAATGGTAGATTTCTTCATGCTGTTCAGTCAATGTATAACAACACTAAATCATATGTTCGTGTAAACAACAGTCACACTGATATATTCCCAGTCTATTCTGGAGTTCGACAGGGTTGTGTCCTGTTGCCGACATTATTTTCAGTAGACGTAAACGACTTGGTCAGTGAAATCAACAATTTGAACTGCGGCATATACATTGATCATACAATGCTTTATGCAGACGATATTGCTTTAATAGCCCCGGGCGAGTGTTGCTTAGCGACTGGTGCGCCCGCTGGCGCTTGCTAGTCAACGTTAAAAAACAAAACGTAATTCATTTCCACCCAAAGGTAATACCCCGATCCAAATTTGTTTTTACTTTAAGTAACAATGTCATTGATTATACTCATGCATACAAATATCTCCGGTTCTGGTTTCATGAGTATCTTGACCTAAATTTTACAGTGAACGAGCTAGCTAAGTCTGCCAGTCTTGCATTGGGTGTCATCATATGTAAATTTAAGTCAGGTGGTGGTTTACCCTATAGTGTTTATAATACTCTCTACGAAAACCTTGTGCAGCCTATTTTATGGTAGGGTTCAGCCATCTGGGGGACTAAGGAATTCAGATGTATCAATAACATCCAAAACAGAGCATGTCGCTTTTTTCTCGGTGTGAGTAACAAAACCCGGAATGTTGCAGTCCGTGGTGGCATGGGTTGGGTGTCCTGTCTTACAAAACAGTACATTGAAATTCTCCGTTTTTGGCGTCGTATTATGTTCAGCATTCAAGACTTGTTTTTGCAGTTAACAGTTGGTCTTCCAATTTTAGTAAATCATGGTACAGTGAAGTTTTATCTCTCGTTTCATCTTGGGAGTTGCCTGTTTCTAATATTTATGACATTTCGACATGTGAATTTGATCTTTCAAAACAGGGTTTGATCTATGCCGGTTATATTAACTGGTTTGCCCGTTTATGGGATGACAAAGGAAACGTTAATGGAAAAAAACTACGAACATATCGCTTGTTTAAAAATAGTTTACTTGATAGAAGCGAGAGAAGTATACTAAGTAAATTCCGCTTTGGAACATTCCCGCTGCAGGTAGAACTTGGTAGGTTTTCACGTCCAGTTATCCCCCTTGGGGAGAGAATATGTAAGTTCTGCAACAGTAATTCTGTCGAAGATGAACTTCATTTTCTTATGTTTTGTCAACTTTATGCTGATTTGCGTTCCGACTTCTTCCAGTTTGCTTCTACTCTTAATCCTTCTTTCCCTCAGCTGTCTACAGTTAACCAGTTTCTCTACTTATGTCCAATAATTCCCTGTGTAAGAAAAAAGCCGTATCATTGTCTAAAATGTATAACCGTCCTAAGTCCCTCATTACATAATTTATAAAACCCCATGGTTCGTAACTCTAATTCTCTTAGTATTTCAAATGCACTTAAGTGGTTTTATAAACTTCTTTTTATATTACATGCTTTTTTATTGTGTAACATGTGTCTCATAGGCCGGCTGGCGTTATTCTTTATATATATATATATATATATATATATATATATATATATATATATATATATATATATATATATGCCTGTATTTTACCAAATTGAAATAGTATTGTATACAACGCCGGGTGACACTTAAATAAAACAATTTTCCTCTTCTTTCTTCTTCTTCTATAACTGGAATAATGTTTAAAGCGGCGTTAAACCCAACTCACTCACTCACTTTCTGTAAATCACCATAACCCATTTGAGTTGCTGAACAAATGTAATTTGAACATATAAATTGCACGAATGAACCTTTTTAGGGTTATAAGTATCGTTATGCATCGTTTGTAATATTGAAAGTATGATGAGTGGTTCAGACCTGGGATCAAATGGGTGTTATACACATGGAGCGTGTAAAGGTGATGGAGGATGTTATGGCAACACCACAGCCGACATCCCCCATATATCACTTGTCTAAGAGGTTTAACCCCAGAAGACCAATTTATATATGTTATGCAGAATGATAGTCTAGCTATTCCCCTCGCCGCAGTTGTTACTGCTATGTATAAAAGAAGAAAATTTCAACTTGCATTGTAAATAGTGCACTTCTGATCCACAAGTAATTGTTATTCTTCCTTATAGGATTTAACCACGTGTTTATACAAGTCTAAAAATATTTAGTTTGTATGGTATTCTTCCTTAAAGGATTCCTCAACAGTTACAAAGATATTAACAATGGGACATTTTCAAATAAGTACTTATAAAATAGTTCTGTTACCACACGTTCGTATATATTTTGCATTTGTATCTCACTAAACGATACTAGTATAATCTCTTTACATAAAACTGAGTTATTTTTTATCTCTCGTGTCTCTGGCCGGGTGGTATATTATATATTTTGTCATGTACTTTGAATGTATGTTTTTTTATACTGCGTGACACGCAAATAAAATATTATCTTATCTTATCTTTATCACGTGTACCACACGTGATACTTAAATACAATCTTGTTGTTGTTGTTGATGATGTAAAGTATTGAGCACTGACCTATTATCTCCATTAGCTACAGGACTATACCTGATATATTTATCAAGGGCTACCCTTGCAATGATGTACAGTAAACTACGGTTATAACGAACTCAAAGGGACTACTAATTTCAGTACGTTATAACCGTAATTCGTTATAAGCATATATACAGCATCACTACAGCAAATAGTCGGGACTAAAAAGTTAGTTCTTTATATCCGTTAGTTTGTTATAAGCGTGTTCATTATAACCGTAGTTTACTGTACATCGTATTTTGTCACGATATAAGCTGCCGAAGGTAAGCTCCCTCACCCAAATTGAGCACTACCTTTGCAGTGAGTTTAAGTTGTATGTTATTCAGGCAGACAGTGGTGGTAAACAAGCCTGGGAGGAATTCAGGTCAGTCCTGAAACTCAACCCTTCACTCCCTTCTCGACCGCCCCCGTGGTCTTGTGGTAGAGCGTCCGCCCGGAGAGCGGAAGGTCCGGGGTTCGATCCCCGGCCGCGTCATACCAAAAGACGTTAAAATGTGGTACTTGTTGTTACCCTGTCTGGCGCTCGGCATTAAGGGGCTAAAAGAAGGACTGGTCGGCTCGGAGTCAGTATACTGTGCCTGAGTGGGGTATTCATGTTAAACTGCGGCATGGTATCTCAGTGAGCTAGCACTATAAATCGGCATCAGTCCGGACTAGTACAAGCAGCCACACACACACGTACATGCACGTCGCTATATAAGTGCAATAATCTTGGACGCGACGTTAAACCCAATTTCACCTCACCTCACTCCCTTTTCGCTGCAATTGCAACAGACTGTTTGATTAACAAGAATATATACCAGGCTTCTATAAAATTTGGAAATAATTAGAGCAAATAACATTTCAAAGGTTTGTTTATACACATTTTATATATTTTGGGGATATTATAAGTTTTTTTGTCACCTATGTATTGTGATTCTTCAGTATGCAAAGTTCAGTACAGTATTGTTGGCGTTTTTCATGTTGTTTTTTATTGTTATCTATTGTTTGTTGCCATAGAGTAGATGGTCAAATAATGTATATTTTACAGTAGCTGTCATTTGTTTCATTTCAATGTTTTTAAACATTTCATCATAATTTTATTCGACGTCAATACTGTTGGGGTATCTTGCAGGAGGCTGATCCCCAGCGAGGTGGTCTGGCTTTGGTTACTGGTGGCCTATGGCCCGTGCTTTAAACAGTTTTAAATAATATTGTTATGCAAATGTTATGTTTGACAAATTTCTTTTTAAATATAACTTTGTTGTCTAAAATAATGCCGATGCGACGTTAAATTTTAACTCACTCACTCAAATAATTTTAATGCGTTCATGATTCTCATAATGGGAGCGCAGGAACACCTCAGCTGTTTCAACAGCCAAAAAGGCAAGGGACAACAGCTCATGCAAAACAAAATTATACATTTTTTTTCCATTATATCTTATTTGTTGTTGTTGTTGTTGTTGTTGTTGTTGTTGAACGCCGCAATATTCCAGCTATATGACAGTGGTTATATATCTTATCATAATCATGTTGCTAGGTCAGTATGCTAAGATGAGTACTGTATTGTGTCAAGAACTTGCTTTATCACTTAAATACATGTGTACATGCATTGAAAATGTCTTGGTGCCAACATATTTGCATAAATATTCAATACCTCATACAGCACATTACTGGTCATAATATTCAATACTGCTCAACATGGCCGAGTCCTTTTGGACACGTGTCACCCTGACTGTGAAACAGAATGTTGCATATTAACATTCCATTTCACATTCTTCCTCTCACTGCAATATACTGCTTCCATTATTTACATGGGAAATCAAGAGCCAAGATACTTTCTTCAGTTTCAGACTGACACTGCAGTAATCTAGACTTGCAAAATATTATGGACTTGCATGGGCTTTATTGGATATGAATGGATGCGCTGGGTAATTGTTTCATTGTCTGTGTGACAGACTATAATTACCCCACAAGTCTAGATTGCCAAACGGAACCGAACATAACCATGTCAATACTATCGTACAAGACCCGTGAAGACCCGGGTTACGATAGGTCTTCGGCAACCCATGCTTGTCGTAAAAAGCGACTATGTTTGTCGTAAGAGGCGACTAACGGGATCGGGTGGTCAGGCTCGCTGACTTGGTTGACGCATGTCATGGTATCCCAATTGTGCTCATGATGTCAATCACTGGATTGTCTGGTCCAGACTCGATTATTTACAGACCGCCGTCATATAGCTGGAATATTGCTGAGTGCGGCGATAAACAACAAACAAGCAAACAAACATGTTCATTCCATACTCTGATTTCTTAAGACACATTAGGAACCTTTTTCTTATAATTAGTACTTTTTCCATTAGCTCAAAAGGAAAGACTTTGCACTGTTTATTTTCACATTACCTTTCATATGTTTATATCAACAATACAATTTAGTGATGTTTAAACTGTTAATGTCCTCTTACCTTTAAACGAGTACATGAAAATCTATAAATTTAGCATTGAATAGCAATTAGGATAAAGTATGTGGAATAATTAATATGTGCATTGCTGTAGAATGTAAATACTTATACATTGAAAGCATTTTGTCTTATAGCTACTATCGTGTACGTATGCATTGAAACATGCCTTATATGTGACATTTAGTAATACTCCTATTTGTACAATGCCTATATTTGAAAATAATCAAAATAAAGAAAAACAAGTAATTTTTAACAAGAAAAACAATACAATTTCTAAAAATAAAGCTAATGTAATGTAGGATTCATACCATTTCATATTGTGGTTTAATGGTTTTACATGATTTACTTTTTTTCATAAACTCAACAGATTGGTCAGTTTTTTGCAATTCATTCACACAATTGGTGATATATTGTCCTACAAAAATATATGCTTGCACGATATATTCACATGATATATGCCACCTTTTGTTATATTATTACTTTTGTAGTTCTTACAGGTACATACATATATGTTCTCTACTTCAAGGCATTTATTCACCTGATGAAGGGGTAAGATTATTCTTCCCAAACGTTGTGTTTCTCAAAATAAAAAAAGTTGACATCCATAAATTATCTTCCTTGTGTGTATCACTTCTAAATGCTTTTCAAAGACTTTATGTTCTTAATGTTGGTTTGAACATTGTTAAGATTCTTCTAAACATACTTCATATGCAAGCGGAAGTAACAAGACATCTAGTCTCTGTTTGGCAGACTACATGTATAATCACTCGACAAGCCTAGATTGCCAGACGGAACCGTACACAACCGTATCACACTACCATACAACAAACATTCTAATAGCAACGATTTAGTACTTGAAACCACACCGCTCGTCCCATTGCTATGATTACACTTCTTTCTTCTGCATATGACATTAATCGGCGAGGAACATTTGATGTCAACGTCTACTCCCCATCTATTTTCTATCTCACGCCCCTTATCATCCCCAGACACCTATATCTGAACGAGGCCGCTAGTCCAAGGTCAGATAGTGTTCGAGGGATGTAGCTTTGCTCCAAGGCTGTATTGAATGTTAAGTCCATGGATGTTGAGGAATTCTATCCTTATAATAGGCAAGTCTAGATAAGCGGACAGTTTAAGACGCCAAAGTTTAAATGGGACAACTTGTTCTTATTATTTATATAATCTGTATTTTTTTGTTTTAAACTAATAAATATTTCCTTAGAGACTTGTGCAAATCTACGAAAGGTGATACCGGTGCATGATAAGGAAAACACTGGGTCATAACAACCGAACTTACCGAACTGTCATAACACTCTTGACAATTAGAGATTAGAGTTTTTTCCGCTGTTTCCCAAAATTCCCCGCTCCTCGCTGATCATATCACAAACTTAATCAACAAATATAGATTGAAATATCCCGGTACCCAATGATTGGGTAACCCCTATAGTACCTCATTTTAATGATAAGCGGCCGGAGGCATGCAGTCATAGGCACGGTGTTCACGACGTGCTTTAAATTTCGAATGAATGCACTTATGACCACTCAGCATCAAAGGCGTCAATGGGTAGGACATAGAGGTTATCACGCGAGTGTGTTTGGGGAGGCTCGCTAAATACAATGTTTATTCCTAATGCAGGATATTTACCATCCCCAAACACACTCGCGTGATGACCTCTATGTGCTACCCATTGACGCCAGGATCACAATTATATTGATTAAGATGCATGTACATTATGAAAACAAACGTTATACATGTACACAGTTATGTTTCCCTTACAAAATACAGATGGATTAGATATATGTCTCTATCTTAAGTCACATATACGACTGTCGAAGCGTCATTAACCCGTAACCCCATTAGGACAATAGAAATGAAATGCGTTGTAAATATTATTTAAAAACAACTTGTTCCTTATAATTACTTTCGATCAAACTGTCTTCGGGAATTACATTTAATGCTAAAGTGCTTGTAAAATAAAGTTTAACTTTCCCGCCAGGGGAGACTAGATATCCGATTATAGTATAGGCTCAGGCAGGAATATATATATATATGTATGTAACAATTCTCTATCTATTTAAACTGTATGGTTAACGATTGTACGTTCTGATGTGAGTTATATTGTTATCTACTATATTTTTACACAGACAATGAGTCACACACACACAGATACATAATTTTGACAAAACTATACTTAAGATATACATAGAATCTTACAATAATAGCTGATTTAACATATGTTATAGATAATCATAGTAATGCACTTCATATTGTTGTCAACGTTAACTATGTGGCCACACTAATTAGGATGTCTCTCCATATGTGTAGTTTACACAAGTACACATAACAACTGTGATAACGCCACAGCGGTTAAAGGGTTCGTTCGTCAAGCTGAAGACCCAGTTCGATTCCCCACATGGGTACAAGGTGTGAAGCCCATTTCTGGTGTCCCCGCCGTGATATTACTGGATTATTGCTAAAAGCGACGTGAAACCATTCTCACTCACTCACAGCGGTGTTTATCAAATTACTATATGCAAGTACATATACTTGTAGATTTGCACAAGACAAGAGACACAATTCAAGTTAAACATACATCAAATGTCAAAAAGAATATTTACGGACAACAGTATGACACACTGTAACATCATATACTTCCGAAAACAAGTTATAGAACACCAAAGACGTATATAGAATGTATGTACGTCCGTGAGAACACCCACAATTATAAGATTGTATTTTTGCAAAACATACAGCCATGACTAATTAACCATAGTCTTCTTAACTTCTTTTGAAAACTATATATTTAGATTTTAATCTGACTTATTCAGAGCTTATTGCCATGATCTGCCACGCGCTTTCGGCGTGATGGTCACATACAACTGAATGGGGCCGTAAATCAATCAATTACATTTTACGCAAAACTCTGTGGATTGTTTTAAAATCACCTACGTCTGCAGAGTTAAATTATGTTTTAAGTTTATAGTGAGAAAAGTTCAACATTCCCTCCCATTTGCAGCAGATATCACATGCGGCCCCTATAGTGTTCAAGAGGGGATATTGCTTGACCGCGATAAAGCGATAGAGCGAGAAATCGAGACAGCGATGTCAGCGAGAAAGCGAGACAGGTTTCTCCTGATTTGCAGCAAGAAGTCATCTGCCACCATTCTCCGAAATGATCTGCGGATCGCCAGTGGCGTTAACGTTTCTACTCACAAAGTACATAATCGTCTCCACGAGGCTGGTTTCTGGTGACGTAAAGCATGCATTCGCATCCCACTGGCCCGATATGACAGCAGGCACGTTTGGATTGGGCCGAAGATCACCTCAATTTAACAGATCAGAACTAGGCTCCATTACTTTTCACTGATGATTAGAGACAATGTCTACACGTCACAGGTCGTCGTGTCCGAGTGTGGCGTAGGCAAGGAACTTCAGGTTGCACTCGCACGCAATGTTTAAAGTTCGAATGACAGTTCCGTTCGTGAACAGGTGTATGAGGTTGAGCTACTGTGATAATCTATACCTCCACTAAATCAATCTTCTGTAAAGTAATGATAATTTATTCAAATATAGTATTTGATACGCGGCGGTGGGTTGGGGGTAGGGGTAGAGGGTTCGGTAGAGCAGCAAGGTGGGTGAGGTTCCATTCCTCACATGGGTACAGTGTGTGACGCCCCGTCGTGTATAGTCTAAAAACACATGGAACCATTCTCACTTACTTACTCACTCACACATGTCTCAATCTAAGCGTTAGTGAGAACCATAATTGTCCCAGTTTAGTTCACGACGTCTAGGCCGTGACAGAGTCCCTGTTTCAGTGTTGGAATAAATATATAATATCTCTATCTGAAATGTCGGTTGTAAACAGGAAACGCCGCATCGAGCAAAGGGAGATCACTCAATCCGTGCATGTAACGCATAGTAAGTGAAGTGGTCGTAAAATATCCAGCGTTCCGATAACAACTGTGATATGTGTATAGACTGCCATTTCTATCGCAGATTTGGCATGTAAAGGTTTGGTTTGGTTTGTTTGATGTTTAACGCCGCACTCAGCAATATTCCAGCTATATGACGGCGGTCTGTAAATAATCGAGTCTGGACTAGACAATCCAGTGATTGACATCATGAGCATCGATCCACGCAATTGGGATCGATGACATGCATCAACCAAGTCAGCGAGCCTGACCACCCGATCCCGTTTGTCGCCTTTTACGACAAGCATAGTCGCCCTTTACGGCAAGCATGGGCTGCTGAAGACCTATTCTACCCCGGAATCTTCACGGGTACGCTAAGATAATGAAACTGGGCTAGCTGACATCAACATAGCGGGTTAGGGCTATTGTCTCCTGTTAGTTCGTTAGTTTAATGTGTATTACAACTTCAAGATACTAGTATCTTATCACCAAACTTGGGTCAGCTGCCTCCAGCCCCTGGTGTGTTGCTGTTACCTAGTCGTTATTAGATAAGGACGGAAGGACGGACTAATATATTTTTTTAAGGTGTTCTTTACACGATATACGGATTTCCATTGGACGAGAGGTTGGTCACATGACCGCAAAAAAGACGTTCATAAGTGTTCATACGTTTTTCACGAGACTGTATTCTTGAAATGACTAAAACACTAACATACTACTTCCACATTCCTGGGGAACCTTTGGGAATTTCCTGGCACGAATAGATACAGAAGCGTTGTTTCTGATAATTTAGACCCTTTAATCTTGAACTCAGCGCTTTAGTGTACATTGAGAAACGTCTAACCTTGTTTTGGGTCCAAATGTGGTAAGGACTACAACCCCTTAAAAATCAATTCTAGGTAAAAAAAGGGGCGCTTTCTATATTTTTAGCGTTTAATTCGGATACAGAAAGGTTGGTGGGTAGGTGGAGGTGTTGGGGCGTAACTAAGAAAGTTAAGTGTTGTGGTAATCAGATATACCTTCATTGTCGGCTTCCTGTATGAGATAAATACTATTGGTCATAAAGCAACAGTGAGTGAGATTGGTTTAACGCCGCTATTAACAGTATTCCAGTTATATCGCGGCGTGTCAGCTTAATGTGTGAGGAAAGCCCGAAGAGATGCAGGTCTCAGACGTTTACCACTTCGGTGAAACCCACGAACACGAGTATGGTGCTGACAAACCTAGAAACATAATCGGGGCGAACCGGGATTCGAACCCACAATCATAGGTTTCTGGCGTGCCCAAGGGACGCAACTCTGCACAGCGAATAGCGGCGCCTCAGACGACTGGGCCACCCGTGCCCCCACATTTATGAACACAGAGACTATCGGCGTGAAACGAACCCGCAACCTCGTGATTTGCCACGGACACCGTTGTCGTCACAAGTGTCAGTTTTCCTAGTCAGCATTAACCTATGAACACGAAATGCTATTTAGAAAGTGGTCAAATGTAACAAATATAACACCTTCCTAGTAAAAGTACACAATTCTCGTCGGACTTTCATTTATTTGAACGCCTCGGTGGCTGAGTGGGTTAGATCGCTGACTCTGTGTGCTTGCGATGAAGTGCCTCACTCTGGCAGTGTGGGTTCGAATCCCGGACGGGACCCAAAAAAGTACAAGAATCTGTACTTAACTAAGAAAGTATTATCCCAAATATAACATTTGTTACATTTAAACACTTTCTAAATGGCATTGTGTGTTCATAGCTTTCGACCATGGGAGCCGTGCCAATTTACACTTGTCAGAGGGGTACACAAAGTACGTGATCTAGACTACCAGTTGTCGGACTTTCATTTTTTAGGGAAGCCTCGGTGGCTGAGTGGGTTAGATCGCTGACTTTAAGTGCCTCACTCTGGCAGTGGGGGTTCGAATCCCGAATGGGACTCAACCCCAAAAAGTACGAGAACCTGTACTTTACTAAGAAAGTGTTATCCCAAATATAACATTTGTTAGCATTAACCTACACAGTAGAAAATGTGTCTATAATGTGAACACATATATGAAATGTTTAGATCTAATTATTTAGGAATGAGTTTAAATCCTATAAGGAATACACATTTGGTGCGTTCCATATGAACACCTTTAGGGTCTAATCACATGAAATGCGGTATCGTCTCACAGCCTAAACACCACTAAAACAACATCCTATAATTTAAACATGCTCAGAATTTAAACACGTTTAGACGTTAGGGAAAACAGCATCTCATATTTCTTCAAATTTACATTCATTTAAATGTATAGGTAATTTTGCATGGCGGAAGGTGATCTCAAGAAACTTGTAATATGGTTTAAAATGACTTCTTGACGCGTGTCTGGCAGGTTGGAGACCCTCAAACTGACGTATCAACAAATCTGGCTGCACGACGCGGGACAGGTCATGCATAGAGCCATAACAGCAAGGAATGCAGCCGCAACCAGAAATACAAACCAACGCTTACGTCTCTGAAAATATATAATTTTGATAGACTCAAATATTTAAAACGAAAAGGTGCCCCAGTGAGATGGGAGATATATGAACCTGAGGTAAATCTAGACTTGCTTCATTTAGGGTTGTTGCGTTACAGAAAGGGCTGGGCAGAAGGGAAAGTAATATGGTTCAGGGACTGTGAGATAGACTACCAGAAATATGGAACCTTTAGTTAAAGAGCAACTCATACTAAAGGAAGCATGGGGAATATGGTACGTCAGTGGACCGGAGCCATGTGATTGGCCATTAACAGTCGAACAAGGCGGGGCAAAGGTGTGTTTTCGGCTATTTTTATGCTTGAAACACTCGACGTATTTTGGACACTTCCCGGTGATCCCCACTTAATCAATTTTAAGGAATATTCTGCCGGGTTTTTTCGTTTAATGCGTCCACATACGAATGACAGTTTCGTGTATGCAGTGAAACAGGTGAACGTTGACAGAGGTATCTTATCGGAGCACAGATTTGATTATAATGAGATTTCTCTGCACAGCGAATAGACTTCCAGATGTTGCGTTTTACCTTAATAAAATAAACCATTGCTAAAAACGTCCAAGATCTCCAAACCTTATGCAACCCACACTGACTTATTGGTGTCTCATCTTATTATTTTACTATTTTTACTATCTTATATATATAAATGTGTTGAGATATCACAGTTGTTTAATGTCATTAATGTGCCTGTACGTTCTGATGTTATCCTGAAACACAACAGGACCCGTGAAGATCCGGGGTAGAATAGGTCTTCAGCAACCCATGCTTGCCGTTAAAGACGACTATGCTTGTCGAAAGAGGCGATTGACGGTATCGGGTGGTCAGGCTCGCTGACTTGGTTGATGCATGTCATCGTATCCAAATTGCGTGGATCTATGCTCATGACATCAATCACTGGATTGTCTGGTCCAGACTCGATTACTCACAGACCGCCGTCACATAGCTGGAATATTGCTGCGTGCGGCGTTAGACAACAAACAAAAACACAAACAATATACAGTGAGGCATTTCCACTGATTCGAATAAATGACTGAACATTAAGACTACTAAGACAATTATAGCCTCTCAACCTATAAAATAAAACTGAATTTTACTTCACAGTGAATGCTGAAATGTGTTTCATGATATCAAATATCCCGGCAAATATTTCTTGATAAAGGTAAAATATTCATTTGGACTAATTTGAATGAATAAAAACACGTTTACCTTATTGAGAGTTGCCAGGCAGTTCCACTTATCATGAACGTTTGTATCGATGCCCTTTTGTAATGGTCGCTGTTCGGCGGCGGAGTTTGCTGCTGTACTGCTATTAGGGCACGGAAGACATTCCATTTTACAAAAGGTAACAAGTTCTTTGACAAAACATTTTTTCATACACGGTGTTAAAAAAAATCCAGTTTAGTAAAGGATATCCAACAGGCCATCTCAGTACTATAGATTCATTGGTTATCAGGTGGTCCCTCACTCACATTATTGCAAAAAACATCCCCGATGGTTATTGAGCACCCCTACACAATGAACCGATCCAAATCTAGCAACGAGATGTGCAGTGTGATGCATGTAAACGGTAGAACCCGGGGTTGTCTGTTTAATTGGTAACCTTGGATACCACGAGAAACCTATGTACAATGTATCTAATAACTTACTTTAATCACCTAGACAAGGTACTCCAACTGCATTATATGGATTAAAATTGTTATCTGCAGAAACAGTAGCATCCTAACTACGATATACACAAAGTGCAAAACACTTCACGTGAGAAAGCCATACTCTCTTTGCACATTTGTGTCAATTTTGATGATGTGGTTTAGATCACTGTTTCTGAAATACCCGTGAAGATCAGGATTATACTTTATCTTCAGCAACCAATGCTTGTCGTGAGAGGCGACTAACAGGATCGGGTGGTCACGCTCCCTGACTTGGTTGATGCATGTCATCGTATCCCAAATGCTGTCATTCACTGGATTGTCTGGTCCAGACTCGGTTATTTACAGACCGTCGTCATATATCGGGATTGTTGCTGAGTGCGGCGTAAAACAACAAACAAAAGTCACCCAAGGCGCAGCCAGGAAGAAAGCTACAATTGATGATGTCTTGCTTTCCCTTCACATTTTCTTAATCTATTGGGGGCATACAACATGTAGTCAGTGTATATAATATACCATGGATAATACTGGAATAATAATAATAATAAACATTTTAGACCCTAAACACTTTTAACTGTTAAACACTACGAAAGCATATTGGTGGCACTTTGGTAGTATATATATATTCCTCGTTATTTCAATAAATTGTTGTTTTTTTCTCGACATTTGAGTTTTTCTCCTTATTTTTATTTTATATTTTTGTGATTTCAATTATTTTCTCGGTACTTCGAGTTTTTTCTCGAAATTGCGATTATTTTCTCGTTGTTTCAAGTTTATTTCAAAAACTAGAAATTTCAATTATTTTCTCGTTGCTTCGAGTTTTTTCTCGTTACATCAAGTGCATTTCAAAAACTCGAAAATTTTCGAGAAAATAATCCAAATAACGAGAAAATAATTAAAATTTCGAGTTTTTGTAATAAACTTGAAATAACGAGAACATAATCGAAATTACGAGAAAATAATCGAAATAACGAGAGAAAAATCGTAATTTAGTGAAAATAACTGAAATAAGGAGAAAATAATCGAAGTAACGAAAAATGTCTGTTTTAAAAAAAAAACATTAATGCTACCAAAGTGGCACCATTAGGCTTTCGCAAAACACAACCCTCAACATGTTTCGACCCCAAAAGCGTAAAAATTGTGGGACCAGAAACGCGCTTAGGTTTGTGTTCAGGATGTGAACACGTTTTTCAGTGATTGAGTATACTTAACATATTTTACATTGCTTAGGAAGAGACACGGTTTAATTGATGCTTAATACCTCGTCAGGTACTCTTGATTGGTACATTAAACGTAATTTTCTCCTCATTGTATATCGTGTACATGGTGGAGACAATGGAAGTCTCTTATTGTGAATGAGTGAAAATGCACAATGAATCAGTATAAGTAAAGAGGATATCAGTTCATAGGGGTTCATTGAGTGCCATCATTGGTACAATCGCGTGTAATGTGTTTTCATTATGTATGAATGTAGTAATTGCCGTTACTGTAGTCATACAGCTTAGCAAGACAAACGGCAACGGCTACATGAAATGATAAACAAAACATATTTCCTATATAGACCAGTCCCCTGTCGAGATTCTAGGTTAGCGGAATGGGTGTTCAGCGCGTGTGCAGCCCGTTGAGCATCCGTGTGCATAGACTGGTTCCCGGATCAAAAGTTTAGATTTTAAAAGATACACGGAATAACGCCGTGAATTCAGTGAAATGCCAAAAGTAGATCTCGTGATATTCACGATCAGAGACCATATACCATCGTTATATGTTCTCTGTCACACAGACCTTATTTCCCGAGGTCGTGTTAGTAATTTTGTAATTGGATTTTGAGTTTTATTTAACTTTAAAATGAGAGTGGAAGAGGAGAGATATGTATGTCCTTGTGGCATCTACAGGGTTATGGTGGGCGATACCAGTCACATTGTCACATGCCATGGTATATATGGTCTCTGATTGTGAATATCGCTAGTTCTACTTTTGGCATTTTACTGAATCACCGTTCACGGCGTTATTTCGTGTATTTCTTTTAATCGAAATATCGGATATCTACACAGGGAATTCAGTAACAAATGAATGCTAGGTTTGCATGTCTCAATGCCAAGCGAGTGCTATGTTTGCATGTTGCAATGCCTGACGTGTGCTATGTTTGCATGTTGCAATGCCTGGTGTGTGCGATGTTTGCATGTTACAATGCCTAGTATGTGCGATGTTTGCATGTTTCAATGCCTGGTGTGTGCGATGTTTGCATGTTGCAATGTTTCACGTGTGCGATGTTAGCATGTTTCAATGCCTGATGTGTGCGATGTTTGCATGTTTCAATGTCTGACGTGTGCGATGTTTGCATGTTACAATGCCTGGTGTGTGCGATGATTGCATGTTTCAATGCCTGATGTGTGCGATGTTTGCATGTTGCAATGCCTGGCGTGTGCTCTGTTTGCATTTTTCAATGCCTGATGTGAGCGATGTTTGCATGTTGCAATGCCTGACGTGTGCGATGTTTGAATGTTGCAATGCCTGGCGTGTGCGATGTTTGCATGTTACGATGTTTGCATGTTACAATGTCTGGTGTGTGCGATGTTTGCATGTTACAATGTCTGGCGTGTGCGATGTTTGCATGTTACAATGTCTGGCGTGTGCGATGTTTGCATGTTTCAATGCCTGGCGTGTGCGATGTGTGCATGTTACAATGTCTGGTGTGTGCTATGTTTGCATGTTACAATGTCTGGTGTGTGCGATGTTTGCATGTTTCAATGCCTGGCGTGTGCGATGTTTGCATGTTTCAATGCCTGGTGTGTGCGATGTTTGCATGTTACAATGTCTGGTGTGTGCGATGTTTGAATGTTGCAATGTCTGGTGTGTGCGATGTTTGCATGTTTCAATGCCTGGTGTGTGCGATGTTTGCATGTTACAATGTCTGGTGTGTGCGATGTTTGCATGTTTCAATGCCTGGTGTGTGCAATGTTTGCATGTTACAATGCCTGACGTGTGCGATGTTTGAATGTTGCAATGCCTGGCGTGTGCGATGTTTGCATGTTACGATGTTTGCATGTTACAATGTCTGGTGTGTGCGATGTTTGCATGTTACAATGTCTGGCGTGTGCGATGTTTGCATGTTACAATGTCTGGCGTGTGCGATGTTTGCATGTTTCAATGCCTGGCGTGTGCGATGTGTGCATGTTACAATGTCTGGTGTGTGCGATGTTTGCATGTTACAATGTCTGGCATGTGCGATGTTTGCATGTTTCAATGCCTGGCGTGTGCGATGTGTGCATGTTACAATGTCTGGTGTGTGCTATGTTTGCATGTTACAATGTCTGGTGTGTGCGATGTTTGCATGTTTCAATGCCTGGCGTGTGCGATGTGTGCATGTTTCAATGCCTGGCGTGTGCGATGTGTGCATGTTACAATGTCTGGTGTGTGCTATGTTTGCATGTTACAATGTCTGGTGTGTGCGATGTTTGCATGTTTCAATGCCTGGCGTGTGCGATGTGTGCATGTTTCAATGCCTGGTGTGTGCGATGTTTGCATGTTACAATGTCTGGTGTGTGCGATGTTTGAATGTTGCAATGTCTGGCGTGTGCGATGTTTGCATGTTTCAATGCCTGGTGTGTGCGATGTTTGCATGTTACAATGTCTGGTGTGTGCGATGTTTGCATGTTTCAATGCCTGGTGTGTGCGATGTTTGCATGTTACAATGTCTGGCGTGTGCGATGTGTGCATGTTTCAATGTCTGGTGTGTGCGATGTTTGCATGTTTCAATGCCTGGCGTGTGCGATGTGTGCATGTTTCAATGCCTGGCGTGTGCGATGTTTGCATGTTACAATGTCTGGTGTGTGCGATGTTTGCATGTTTCAATGCCTGGTGTGTGCAATGTTTGCATGTTACAATGTCTGGCATGTGCGATGTTAGCATGTTACAATGTCTGGTGTGTGCGATGTTTGCATGTTACAATGTCTTGTGTGTGCGATGTTTGCATGTTACAATGCCTGGCGTGTGCGATGTTTGCATGTTACAATGTCTGGTCAATCAATCCACTACCTTCAGAGTGCAGATTATTAGAGAATGGTGATTGATGAAAATTGGATTTGGGTTCCTGTGGTGTATATGAATGTATGTACTTTCCTTTACATCTTAGGGGCACGGGTGACCCTGTCGTCTAAGGTGAAGGAGATTCCTTCCCTAGAGCTGTGTCCCTTAGACTTGCGGGTATGCTATGATTCTGGGTTCTAATCCTAGATTGGCATCGGTTATGTTTTGGTTTATGAGCACGTTCTCGTGGGTTTCACCAACCACCTCCACTGTCTCGTGGATCGATCTGTCCGGAGAGCGGAAGGTCGGTGGTTCAATCACAAAACGCGTCAAACCAAAAGACGTTAAAACGGCCAGCCGTTCAGCAATAAGGGGATAAAACATAGACTGGTGGGCTATGAGCCAGTACAACGTGTCTGAGTTGGGAATCCGTGTTTAACTAGGGCATAGCATAGGTCCGGACTAGTACAAGCAGCAACACACACACATGTGCATGCACTTCACTGTGCATAAGTGCAAAAATCTTTAAAGGGATGTAAGCCACATTTCACCTCACCTTACTTAGTAGGCACTATAAATTATTTAAACCCCTGGGAGAAAGCTACAAAGGTTACTCCCAGTGGTTCTTGGTAAAATATTTAATACAGTTTATTCGATTATATTATGAAAGGGTTGTATTTCAGAAGTTAGTGATATATTTGAAATGGCTGATAACAGAAGCGGCCTAGATAAAAATAGTTAAGGGACTGATTTTTGCTTTGAAAATAGCTTTTATTCCAGAAAATGGTTGGCTTGAAGCGGGGAAAATCGCTTGACAAACAAGTGTCAATGTTTAGTTCTGCCTCATAATGAGATGATTGCTATATTGGCCTGATTAGTGTCAGCTGAGACATTAAAAGGAAATCAAGTTCTAGTTTTGCTCGAACTGAATCCTTTCAAACAAACATGTATCCTCTCTTTTCGTGTATCCAGCAGTAGGTAATAAAGCATGAGTAAGAATACAATGTAATTGTTGTTAAAAAAAATCTAAACATTTCACGATTGCAAACCCTGCGATTCGAACCCCTCTTCATGTTTGTTCGAGTTTCATGAATGTGTATTGTCAGTCTTCAGACGAGTTGCGTCCCTTAGGAAAGTCACATGATCAAAAAGAAACAAAATGTCGTCGGAGAAGTTTGAGTCACTCGAAGATGACTTGACAGCCATAATCGATGATATCAAATTGAAATTAGAAAGGAAAATTCCTCATTATGTTGGAGGTAAACTATAGTGGACACCAGGACGATTTCAGTTGAAATTATGTTGAATCTGATCATTGATAAAAATCGGAGAAACTGCTAATCCTGAAATGCATGATTAAAAAAAGAATCGCTCTTGATCAACCGATCATTGAACGTGTAACAGTCACTTAATGTTCATACGATGTAAGATACCATACACATGGGCTATGCGACATAACGATCAGGATTCATTACATATTAATAGCTAGGGTATCTATTTTCAGGATATTCAAGTTAACTGGTTGCAGGAAATGTGGCTAGATCTAGTAGCACCTCTAAAACATGTAAAATAACTATCGTCAACCCAGACAGACTGTTTTCTCATTGTCACGCGATCAGCGATTGAACCGTAGTCATTAATACAGTACAGTCACATATTGTAAATTTAATGTTCCGTCTTCCGATGATCAGAGACCATATATTGGTATATGTTCTCTGCGATGATCGATCATTATCATGGACTCGTGATCATCAAATGATCAGTTATAGCAGGAAAATAAATTTCCTCATAGATCTACATAGTAGAGGAGCAAGGGGTATGTATCCCTTTTTATGCAGCTTAATATATTAAAGTCAATGTATAACAATACTATCACTAACTCATATGATGTTAGGGGGCACGGATGGCCCAGTCGTCTAAGGCGCCGCGATTCGCTGTGCAGAGTTGCGTCCCTTGGGCACGCCAGAAACCTATGATTGTGGGTTCGAATCCCGGTTCGCCCCGATTATGTTTCTAGGTTTGTCAGCACCATACCCGTGCTCATGGGTTTCACCAAAGTGGTAAACGTCTGAGACCTGCATCACTTCGGGCTTTCCTCCCACATTAAGCTGACACGCCGTGATATGACTGGAATAAAGTTAAAAGCAGTGTTAAACCCATCTCACTCACTCACTCACTCATATGATGTTATATATTTAACAAAATTACACAATCGCTGATCATGAATCATAGATAACAAAATACACCCCTCATTTTCAAACAACTGTATCCGCACTGGTTGTCAAAAGCAGCGTTAGAAATTGGGACTTGTCGTATTGTCCTTGCCAAACTGCCCAATATTTAAGATATCATAAGGACGAGTAGAAATTTGTAAGTGTTTTACTATATGTTATCTTTATAAAGACGAGTGAACTAAAACTGTTAGTTTTTACCACTGAAAAGCTGACTGGCCCAACTTAAAATGTAATTTTACTTAAAAGTATCCATCATTTAGCTGTTATCCTGTCATGAAAATGCAACACACAATGATGTAAGCCCAGAGAATAGGCATTATCTTGTACGTGTAAGTACACCAGACATTAACCATGGGCCCATGCAACAGGTAGCTATCAAGAGTTCATTCAAAGAGACTTGTCACAATATGGCTGCAATATTGCCGACGTGACGTTAAATTTTAATTCACTCACTCATTCAAAGAGATGCTTGATCGCAAGATGAGATTGTTAACTTCACTTGGTTCCTACCTGTAAAGTCCAGGTTAGGATCAGTTGATCTTCAACCCATGCTTGTCGTAAGAGGCCACTAACAGAATCGGGTGGCCAGGCTCACTGACTAGGTTGATACGTGTTATTGTATCCCAATTGTGTAGATTGATGCTCATGACAATCACTGGATTGTCTGGTCAAGATTTGATTTTTTACAGACTGCCGTGATATAGCTGGAATAATGCTGAGTGCGGCATTAAACAGCAAGCAAACAAATACTGTACTTGTTTTCTCTACACAAACGTCCCAACTGATAGTAATAAAACTGGGTCCCATTCCACAAAGCTTTCTTAGCACTAAGATGATCATAACTCCCATAGTTTAACAAAGACTTACTACAACTGTAGTGTTGAGATCACTTTGTGGAATCGAGCCCTTGTGTCTTGTGCAGGGAATGGCAGTGTGAAATTGTTAGGTCACCTGCTACTTTTGGTCTTCTAGCCTTTTTGCATGGCTTATAGACATTTTAAAAAATTACACAAAATAGTTGTCAATTCAGTCAGAAACTATGGGAATCCTTAACATAAGGATATGTATTGGAAAATCTACCAAACTTTTGTCATTTCCAGTTCCATTTGTTTCACGGACACATTAACCATGTGTATCCATCATCTGTTATGGTTTGGTTTTAAGATTATTGTTATGAGATATTAATGAACTGTGAAAATAGTCTAAACACTTCTATGTTTTCTGGTCATGCTAACTATTTTTTTTTAAATAAATCTTGTGCATTTCAATAGAGGCTGTATTCTGATTTAATTAATGTTCTCACTTTTACTTCCAGAGGAGAAAAAAAGTGCGGTCCGGCAAGTTGAACGGAAACTGGAGGATGCACATCTCATTGTAAGTTATTGCTTGCTGTTATCAAGTTGCTAATAGAATCAGAAAAAGTAAAATGAAAGTTTCTAAACAAGGACTGTCCCCTACCTTTGCCTGTCAAGGCCACCTTGTCTAACAAATTACCAAATTTGGGATTGCCTTTGTTTTCAAAACTATAAGCAAGTGCAGGAACAGTCACGTGTTGGAGATTGTTGACAAATACAGAGCTCCAGATAAGCTTTTGGTGTTGTGGGTATTTTACCCATGCATTTTATAATCATTAGGTATCAGTAATTCTATCTGGGTATTCTAATTTCTGTTACCCACTAGTTTTTACACATGTGGGTATTTAAGTTAAATATTTAAAAACACTATTCATCTAGTCCCTGCAAACTGGTGTCGTGTGGGTTCGAGAGCTATATAGGACTCAAAAATACCACGATACTTCCACAAGAAAGTGTGATGGCAAATGATGTAACTGTCATCGTGGAATTTGGCAAGGTTGACGGAATGTCCGTTTATAATTTCAAAATAAGTTGCTGATTTGCTAATCGAATACGCAGGGTTACTTAACAATATTTTGATGATACGCACAAGTTTTATTTTTGTAGCGAATCTGTAATGTTCGTTGCGTATTTGATACGCTTGGATTTTATTTTACTGCGTATTTCTGCATTTTTAATGCATATTTTACGCAGATACACAGCTTATCTGGGACTCTGCAAATATCATGGCCAGTGGTTCATATTGGTGAAGCATTTTCATCCCAGTATCAGCTGAAAGCTAGGCTTTGAGCTATGGGACCGCCTCCATGGTCTAGTGGTAGAGCGTCCGCCCGGAGAGCGGAAGTTCTGGGGTTCAGTCCCCGGCTGCATCATACCAAAAGACGTTAAAAGATGGTACTTGTTGTTATCCTGTCTGGCGCACGGCATTAAGGTGCTAAAACAAGGACTGGTCGGGTCGGAGTCAGTATACTGTGTCTGAGTGGGATATTCTTGTTAAACTGCGGTATGGTATCTCAGTGAGCTAGCACTATAAATCGGCATCAGTCCGGACTAGTACAAGCAGCCACACAAAAACACACACACGTACATGCACGTCGCTATATAAGTGCAATAATCTTGGACGCGACGTTAAACCCCATTTCACCTCATCTTTAAGGTATGTTTTGTTTGTTTGTTTTGTTTGTTTGTTTAATGCCGCACTCGCCAAAGCCGCACTCAGCAATATTCCAGCTATATGACGGCGGACTGTATATAATCAAGTCTGGACCAGACAATCCAGTGACTGACATCATGAGCATTGATCTATGCAATTGGGATACGATGACATGCATCAACCAAGTCAGCGAGTCTCACCACCCGATCCCATTAGTTGCCTCTTACGACAAGCATAGTTGCCGTTTAGAGCAAGCATGGGTTGCTGAAGACCTATTATAACCCAGATTTTCAGGGGTCCTTGAGCTATGTAGCCTTATTGCATTGGTTTTAATGCTTGTAATTAATGGTTTCACAACAAAGACAGAACTGTATATTGTAAGTTACCTCCGTGGTCTAGTGGTAGAGCATCCTCCCAGAGAGCGGAAGGTTTAGGGTTCGATCCCCAGCCACGGCATACCAAAAGACGTTAAAAGATGGTACTTGTTGTTACCCTGTCTCAGCATTAAGGGGCTAAACAAGGACTGGTCGGCTTGGAGTCAGTATACTGTGTCTGAGTGGGGTATTCATGTTAAACTGCACCATGGTATCTCTGGGCTAGCACTATTAATCTGCATCAGTCCGGACTAATACAAGCAGCCACATACACACACATGCATGTATGTCGCTATAAAAGTGCAATAATCTTAAATGCGACGTTAAGCCCCATTTCACCTCACCTCGTTTAGGTGAGTACTGTTAGGAAGGAGTGAGTGAGTATGGTTTTACGCCGCTTTTAGCAATATTCCAGCAATATCACGGCGAGGGACACCAGAAATAGGCTTCACACATTGTACCCATGTCGGGAATCGAACCACTAGGCTACCCGACCGCCCCTGTTGGAAGGACCATTGGTCTGAATGCATATTAGATACTTGTCATGTTTAGAACTTATGGTCCAGATGATTATTACTTTATTCAGTCAGTTACTGACAGCTGTGATTGTTACACACACACACACACACACACACACACACACACACACACACACACACACACACACACACACACACACACACACACACACACACACACACACCTGCAGTACAATTTGCTGGGTGTATTAAAATGGACACTGTCCATCCATGCATCTGTCTGTCTGTGTAAGATGTCGTTTCAGGAGCAGATCTTGAAATCCATTCAATGTTTCTTCACCAAACTTGGTTCAAATATAGGTCTAGTGGTGAACTGGTGCTGTTAGATAGTTTGTGATTTTAGAAAAATGTATTTTTCTAGTTTGAAATGGTGGTAGTGCTTGTTTCCGGAGCAGATCATTAAAACTGTATAATACTTCTTCACCAAACATGGCACATGGATTGGTTTAGTGGTGAACTGGTGCCGTTTGATAATTTGGGATTTTTGAAAATTTTATTTTTGAGTTTCCATGGCAACAAGTTGCATATGTTTTTTCACGACAAGTATTTACCATTGCAACATGCTTAATGACTTTGTCCTTTTCTTGTTTATTTTCAGCTCCAGGAAATGGAAAGTGAAGCCAAGATAGCTCCAGTGAGCTACAGAACCCAGATGCTGGGGAAGATCCGCAACTACCGGAGTGACGTGGAGGGCATGACCAGAACACTGGTGAGATCTTCTCCTTGCTTACTCTAATCGGTATGATGTTAGTCATCTTCCCAAGGCAAGGGAGTTAACCATAAAAGTCCAGTTTCCACCCTTGCCGAACTAGGCTGCAATTATGGAGTTGTAGTTTAGTTAACAAACAAGTCTGTGCATAGACCAATCAAAATCATGTAACAAAATCAATATCCAGTTCTTAAACAACATCGCGACTGCCATGCAGATTTCGGTTGATTACAAGATTTACAGATGGCGTCGACAGAAGTCTTTTCATGTTCTTACTCAAGGTGCTCAAGTGATTTGATGTGCATAACGAGGTATGACCAGTTTTATGACAATGAAGATCATGATTATCAATCAGATCATCTTGACTGGGTGCCGCCATTTTGTTTGAAGCAAATGTAAGTGATATGAAAGGTGGAATCTGATTGGTCAGTAGGTGGGACATAAATGGGGCATTAGTCGTAATAGCCACTGTCGGTGCTACGATCAAGCCACAAAATTCAAGCCTAGTCAGTTAACTCCCTTGCCTTGGGAAGATGGATGTTTGTATCTTGGTGTAGTATTACGAAATATTCAAAGATGATAACTGGTGTCATATACTTGTTGTGTTGCAGAAGAAAGGCAGCGGAGGAGGAGGAAGAAGCTCAGACAACTTTGGGTTTGATAGAGAGGATGTGAGTGGCATCTTAAAATGTCCTAGAAAATAAACCAATGTAGAATCCTGCTTCATATATGATTTACTTAAGGTGTCTGGATTGGCATATTCACATATTTCTTCTAATGAAATGTTAAAATTTTTCTTTAGATCCAATAATAGAAGGTTAGAAGAATGTAATCCGAGCTAAAACTTAAATGGAAAAGGGTTAATTTTGATATGTTTTTTTTGGCGCAAAAATGAGAGAGTGATGAGTAGCCAGGTTTGGTCACATGCTTCCGGTGCGCATGCTCAGTCCAGGAGTGTGTTCAGGTGAGATGTTTTTTCTGTTCTCCGGGAACGCAGTTCAGGAAGTTTCCACTCCCTTTCAGAAATGAGTAGAGATAAGCACTAAGTAGGAGTCAGGATAAGTATAAATAATATTTTTACCCTAATGGTCAGATTTTGTAGATGATATATTAGGATTTAGAAATTCAGTTTCTTCAGAAAGAATTGTGTGACATCCAGCCAGACACCTTATGTATTGATGTATAAAGCAGGATTTCGGATCGGTTTATTTTCTAGGACATTGACTGATTATGTTTGTAGTACAAAGTGTCCTGAAGATTTTATTCAAATCTGGTAATTGTTTAGGATTAAAATTTGATGAAATCAGATTAATGCTTTTTTTTCTGTAGCAAAATCACTGATACAGCATTATCATGATTGTTCTTACCACACATTTTCACCTGACTTTGTGTTGCCCAGATTCCAGTATTTACTGGCTGCACTGATAAACTGTACAATTGCTGACCATGTTGCCTGTGGCATCAAATCGCATTCTATCAGTCACTCAAATCATCTTAGCTCAACAAGTTATTTCTGTAGTCAGTGCTCATTCATAGGAAAGAGTGTTGAGTTGTGATACAGCCATGTTGAATGTTATATATTTTAGAGAATTGAAGCCTCCCAGCGAAGTAAGCTATTACAAGGTCACCAGTCATTGACAAGAACATCAGAGAGTATTGCACGATCACAACAAATAGCTGCAGAGACGGATCAGATCGGTGTGGAGATCATCGATGAACTGGGACAACAGAGAGAAACCCTTGTCAGGACACGGGAGAGGGTATGTTCTGTTATGTTCTGTTATGTCACAGGGGGTATGATCCCGTTATGTTCTGTTATGTCACAGGGGGTATGATCCCGTTATGTTCTGTTATGTCACAGGGGGTATGATCCCATTATGTTCTGTTATGTCACGGGGGTATGATCCCGTTATGTTCTGTTATGTCACAGAGGGGTATGATCCTGAGGTGTTCTGTTATGTCACAGGGGGGTATGATCCTGATGTGTTATGTTATGTCACAGAGGGGTATGATCCTGATGTGTTCTGTTATGTCACAGGGGGGTATGATCCCGTTATGTCACAGGGGGGAATGATCCTGATGTGTTCTGTGATGTCACAGGGGGGAATGATCCTGATGTGTTCTGTGATGTCACAGGGGGGTATGATCCTGTTATGTTCTTTTATGTCACAGGGGGGTATGATCCCGTTATGTTCTGTTATGTCAGAGGGGGGTATGATCCCGTTATGTTCTGTTATGTCAGAGGGGGGTATGATCCTGATGTGTTCTCTTATGTCTCAGGAGAGGGTATGATCCTGATGTGTTCTGTTATGTCACAGGGGGGTATGATCCCGTTATGTTCTGTTATGTCAGAGGGGGGTATGATCCCGTTATGTCACAGGGGGGTATGATCCCGTTATGTTCTGTTATGTCACAGGGGGGTATGATCCTGATGTGTTATGTTATGTCACAGGGGGGTATGATCCCGTTATGTCACAGGGGGGAATGATCCTGATGTGTTCTGTGATGTCACAGGGGGGTATGATCCCGTTATGTTCTGTTATGTCACAGGGGGGTATGATCCCGTTATGTTCTGTTATGTCACAGGGGGGTATGATCCTGATGTGTTCTGTTATGTCACAGGGGGGTATGATCCCGTTATGTCACAGGGGGGAATGATCCTGATGTGTTCTGTGATGTCACAGGGGGGTATGATCCCGTTATGTTCTGTTATGTCACAGGGGGGTATGATCCTGTTATGTTCTTTTATGTCACAGGGGGGTATGATCCCGTTATGTTCTGTTATGTCAGAGGGGGGTATGATCCCGTTATGTTCTGTTATGTCAGAGGGGGGTATGATCCTGATGTGTTCTCTTATGTCTCAGGAGAGGGTATGATCCTGATGTGTTCTGTTATGTCACAGGGGGGTATGATCCCGTTATGTTCTGTTATGTCAGAGGGGGGTATGATCCTGATGTGTTCTGTTATGTCAGAGGGGGGTATGATCCCGTTATGTTCTGTTATGTCACAGGGGGGGTATGATCCCGTTATGTTCTGTTATGTCACAGAGGGGTATGATCCCGTTATGTTCTGTTATGTCAGAGGGGGGTATGATCCCGTTATGTTCTGTTATGTCACAGGGGGGTATGATCCTGATGTGTTCTGTTATGTCTCAGGAGAGGGTATGATCCTGATGTGTTCTGTTATGTCACAGGGGGGTATGATCCTGATGTGTTATGTTATGTCACAGAGGGGTATGATCCTGATGTGTTCTGTTATGTCACAGGGGGGTATGATCCCGTTATGTCACTGGGGGGTATGATCCCGTTATGTTCTGTTATGTCACAGGGGGGTATGATCCTGATGTGTTCTGTGATGTCACAGGGGGGTATGATCCCGTTATGTTCTGTTATGTCACAGGGGGGTATGATCCTGTTATGTTCTTTTATGTCACAGGGGGGTATGATCCCGTTATGTTCTGTTATGTCAGAGGGGGGTATGATCCCGTTATGTTCTGTTATGTCAGAGGGGGGTATGATCCTGATGTGTTCTCTTATGTCTCAGGAGAGGGTATGATCCTGATGTGTTCTGTTATGTCACAGGGGGGTATGATCCCGTTATGTTCTGTTATGTCAGAGGGGGGTATGATCCTGATGTGTTCTGTGATGTCACAGGGGGGAATGATCCCGTTATGTTCTGTTATGTCACAGGGGGGGTATGATCCCGTTATGTTCTGTTATGTCACAGAGGGGTATGATCCCGTTATGTTCTGTTATGTCAGAGGGGGGTATGATCCCGTTATGTTCTGTTATGTCACAGGGGGGTATGATCCTGATGTGTTCTCTTATGTCTCAGGAGAGGGTATGATCCTGATGTGTTCTGTTATGTCACAGGGGGGTATGATCCTGATGTGTTATGTTATGTCACAGAGGGGTATGATCCTGATGTGTTCTGTTATGTCACAGGGGGGTATGATCCCGTTATGTCACAGGGGGGTATGATCCCGTTATGTTCTGTTATGTCACAGGGGGGTATGATCCTGATGTGTTCTGTGATGTCACAGGGGGGTATGATCCCGTTATGTTCTGTTATGTCACAGGGGGGTATGATCCTGTTATGTTCTTTTATGTCAGAGGGGGGTATGATCCCGTTATGTTCTGTTATGTCAGAGGGGGGTATGATCCCGTTATGTTCTGTTATGTCAGAGGGGGGTATGATCCTGATGTGTTCTCTTATGTCTCAGGAGAGGGTATGATCCTGATGTGTTCTGTTATGTCACAGGGGGGTATGATCCCGTTATGTTCTGTTATGTCAGAGGGGGGTATGATCCTGATGTGTTCTGTGATGTCACAGGGGGGAATGATCCCGTTATGTTCTGTTATGTCACAGGGGGGGTATGATCGGGTTATGTTCTGTTATGTCAGAGGGGGGTATGATCCCGTTATGTTCTGTTATGTCAGAGGGGGGTATGATCCTGATGTGTTCTCTTATGTCTCAGGAGAGGGTATGATTCTTATATGTTCTCTTATGTAACAGGGGGGTATGATCCTGATGTATTTTGTTATGTCATGGGAGAGGGTATGATTCTGTTATGTTCTGCTGTCTCATTGGAAAGGGTATATTTTTTACTTATCCTGCATTACTCCTTAATGCATTCACTGCTTACTTACGACAACTAGAAGGACAGCGCTGCGAAGGTCCTGGGTGAAGAAATAAAGTTGTTGTTCTCAAGTCCCAATCAGTGGCCTTCCGTCGCTGTCCTGTGACCTTGATGACACCTAAGGTCATCTTCACATCACTGCTTGTCGCAGCACAGCTAGGACGTGTCCAAGCGGAGCTCTCCTTTTGGATTAATTTTAGACCTTCAGTTTGTCTACAATCTTAAAAATTGATCTGCGATGGGTGATGTATTCTTTTCATATTACTTTCACCATGTTGTGTAGTTTTATATGAATTAATTAGGCGTGAAAAGACGCTTGTCTTTTTTCCCGCCAAAATATTGTTGTTCGCCGCCATTTTGAATTGTGTTACAATCGTTTGCCTGCCAAGGTAGTCATATTGTTTACAATTCTCAGCTACGTATGTATAACATATTCTTATGTTCTTAAATATTACTAGCTTTGGCGTAACAGTGAGTTGCGTATACTAAAATTATTGTATACTTTTTCAACTCGTTAAAAATATGGTTGCCGATAGATTAATATCAAATCTACGGCTTTCTTCCAGTCCCGCTTCATCAACAATTCTTTTATTGCGTACCTATGTTTATGCGATTAAATAGTTTTTTGTTGGTATTTTTGGTTTTACATTGAGTTGCGTATATGAACTATTGTATACTCTTGCAACTCGTAGTTTTTGCCGATAGATTATTGTTCAATTCTATGGCATTCTTCCAGTACCGCCTCATCAACAATGGCGTAATTGTGTTTAATTTAAACATATTTTATTGACATATATGGTCAACGGGATTGGGCAAAAGTTATCCAACTTAGGTGGCCCTTTCCCTACTCTATATGTACAGACATTGAATATACATATATATATGTAATTGTGTAACTTATGATTGAGCGTGGTATTAATTGTCGTGGGAAAAATCTTACAAAGATTATCATCCACGTTGTTTGGTTTGCGCGCAGATGTGCTCTCCAAACCCTAAATGAAAATATAAATACCCTTGGTTTACATTGGGTTGCGCATACAAAAATATTGTATATCCTTGCAACTCATAAATTTGCCGATAGATTAGTGTTCAAATTCTTCGGCACTCTTCCAGTATTATCTCATCAACAAGGGTTTCATTGCATAACATACCTTTGAGCATTTTACTAATTGTCGTGGAAAAAACCTTACAAGATTATCATCCACGATTGGTTGGTTTGCGCGCGGATGTGCTCTCCAATCTCTAAATGTAAATAGCCTTGGTTTACATTGAATTGCGTATATAAAAATATTGTATACCCTTGCAATTCGTATTTTTGCCGATAGATTACTGTTCAATTCTACGGCATTCTTCCAGTACCATTTCTTCAATGGTTTAATTGCGTAACATAATTATGTTTGCTCGGTGTACATATTGTCGTGGAATAATCGCCCAAAGCTCTTTATCCACGGTCATAGGCATGCACGTAGATGTGCTCGCCAAAATTCAAAATGTAATTTTTATGTAAATCTCTAATCCAACGAGTTTACTATATAAAAGCAGATTACTCACAATCATATTTTGCAGTTATTCCGTCGTGAGACGAGAGGAATGTCACTATCGCAGAATAGCGAATGACATATGGTTCTGTCATTACCACCCAACCGTTATTATCGGCAGGTATTATGACGACTGTGATTGCAGAAGTACACCATCCACCGAAATCAACAATACCGGAGGATTTTGTGAGTATCGTAACTGCTCCTATTTTTTCAGCCGCCGGACACTTCCAGATACATGTATGATAATCTGTGACGTCGGCGACAGCACCAGCGTATCGAGATGCTATGATGGGGGTAGATTAGACACAAGCCTTGATCCAGTCAATACTTTTGAGCTTTGTGTCTGATTTATCTGCGCCGAGCGCAGCACTTGACTACAACCAAAGCACTTCTATTACGCAATCGGCGCACGATCAGCTTAGCGCTGTTCCAACATATCCAGCATAGACCTGCGCCGAGCGCAGCGTCTGACTGATACCCAAGCGCTCCTATCACGCCAGTGACGCACGATCAGCTTAGCGCTGTTCCAACATATCCAGCATAGACCTGCGCTGAGCGCAGCGTCTGCGTATCAATCAAGGTCTCTACAATGACGTTAGCCCAAGGCTTACAGTGTACCGGTTACGTAACCGGCACATGATCAGCTTAGCACATGTACCCGATTGGGAAGCAGACCATCTCGTGTCAGTAACGCCTTCCCCTGATAACAGGGTAAATAAGAGGGACACCACGAGGTCATTGGAGGAAGCCTTCTCCAAAACTCACATTTGCTCCGTGATTTAAGCGACCAATATCGTCAATGTTTGCAGTGGATCAGAATCTATTAGAGGATAACCCTATCTGATTAGATCACTTCCAAACTATGGTGTTTTTCCTACAGCGTCAGTTTGACCACAGGAAAATTCATCTTGAGACCGTTCTGACGGTGATTACCGTTACACCCAAGACTTTATAGCGTTTCCAACTGAGATGCTGGTTTCAAGGGCAGTCTATTACGTCAACCTTGATCATCTACTCCCCTGTTCAACGAACAGATCGCAGACACGCACGTCAAGTTCCCAAAAAGCTTGGAAAGTCCAAGTCAGGGAATTATAAGCCTAGACGCGCGTTTCTCAGGGAAGACCAGCATTCCCTTACTGAGAAAGGGAGTGGCAGAGACAAGTCTCAAGGACGATTTCGTACTTATCGCACTATATCATGGTGTCCGTATAAGGGTAGAGTTAACCCCACCGTTGACCACAGTTTGATTGGGAAAATCCAACATAGACATACTGTTGGTAAGAAGAGCTGTAGAGTGGGTTCACAACCCAGTCTTTACTCCGGGGTTTTATCCTCACACCTACCTGGTACTCATGAAGGACCCAGACAAGATGAGAATGATCCACAATCTCTGTGTTCAACGAACGTTTTATTCTTCATCAGTCTCGACTATCCATCCCAACCGTAGACTTTTCAGGTCCAGTTCATTGGGGTTCACTACCAATGGTAGTATTTCCCATTTGACATGTCAGTGACACTTATGGCTATTTACAGGAGTAATGAAGCCAATAACTATCTACACGTGATGAACACTTGGTTCGAGTCGTAGATGGAGGGCGATCTACTGTATCATCAACACATGTCAATAACTGGGATAGACAATCAACGAGGCGAAGTCGGGAGTATTCTCCTTCCTTTTGACTTCAGTTCATAGGAGACCTGTTTAAGACAGACCAGGATATCCTATCTGTACCGAGGGACAGATGGCACAAGTTTCTACTTCTTTTGTCATCTACTCTACACCAACCACACACACTTCGCCAGTGGCAAGTGTTGCTAGGGTTAATCACCTCGGCACAGGAGTTAACTAGCATGGGCCGCTTACAACAGCAACCAATTCAATTTTTTTCCTGAACCCTTACATCAGGAGTCAGGATCCACTCAAGGCCATCACTCTACCAACTAAGCTAGAGCCTCAATTTGTGGCGCTGAATGTCTGCGGAGTCTGTTTATTCGGATTTTCCCCGAATACACACCTGTTTGTGGACGTCCCTTTTCAGGGGTGGAGTCTTCACTTACAAGACCAGATAAGCTCAGGGCTATGGCCCGGCGCACAATGGAAGTGGCACATAAACAACTTGGAGTTGGAAGCTTTAATTCTGGCTATATCACATTGGCAGAATCAACTACAGTTAGCCCGACTCGCTATATCCA
Organism: Haliotis rufescens; assembly: GCF_023055435.1. NCBI lineage: Eukaryota > Metazoa > Mollusca > Gastropoda > Lepetellida > Haliotidae > Haliotis > Haliotis rufescens. The sequence goes on along the minus strand of NW_025964001.1, from coordinate 6,847,733 downwards.
CAGACAACAGCACTGCGGTGTGGTGCCTGTGCAATCGGGGAACAACACACTCCCACTCTCCACTTCTAAGGACATTCAGATTTCTTCCATCTAGTGGATCGGCTGTGACTAAGGTTCATAGTTCAGCACATCCCCGGATGTAGAAACATACTGGCCGATACTTTATCACGTCCAGACAGGGTGGCTCCCACTGAGTGGAAATTTCTCACAGAAGCATTCCAGTTACTGCTTCAGGAATTCAGGCAACCAAACATTGACTTGTTTATTACTTGCCTAGGCCACCAACTCATGACGTATATCTCCCCGTTGCCGGATCCGCAGACTTGGGCGGTGGACGAGTTCAGTATCACTTGGGAAGGGCAAAGAACTAAAACTCTTCTGCCACCACTTTTACTTCCAAGGTGCTACAGGGGATCAAGGAGACAAGGTATCTCGATCTCTCCTTTGGTCGCACCATGGTAACCGGCGAGAGGGTAGTTCGTCAAGCTCGGAAAAATCTAAAACGATTCACTTCCCCTCTCACAGTGGTCCAACCTACTCATCCACCCTCAACAGAAAATTGCCTCACCCAACGTCTGCACGCATGGTTCGTCTTTAAAAGGCGTTTAAGTGCGAAGGGTTATTTCGACACGGGCAGCAAAGCTATAGCTTTAGTTCATCGTTACTCTCCCAGAGACGACGATGACAAGTGGGGATCACTTGAGACTTTTTACAGGGAAGAAAAGAATCAAGACCCTACGATTGCGTCACAATTCCTAGAGGAATACCTCCTACATTGCGTACCCAAAAACACTTGGAAGGTACCACCATTACTACGTAATTGGCTGCAATTATCTTAGTGTTGGCCGTTTCCGGAAAATCACAGTGTGATTAAGGTCACGGAACTACAGGCCATATTATGCTCATTCAGGTTTGAGGATCAGAAGGCCAAGTTCCAGCCACCTGATTGGGACTTGAACGTGGTACTTCGAGGTTTGCGAGGGCCCCCTTCGAGCCCCTCATTGCATCCTCATTTTCAAGCTCCTTCCCAGCGCGTGACACCTTCGTTACACTCTCGGTATAGTATAGAGAGCTCCGCGAACGGGCTATCGCTGTGAGGAGCTTGGACCTCACCAAGGAAACAATGGTTTTCTCTTGGCATTAGCAATGGCGGTACGGGTGAGCGAACTACATGTGGTCGACTCAACCCGGATCCGTTTTGAGCATGGGACGCACGGAACAGGACATCTAGGGTTATGCTGGGATTTTATTGCTAAAATCTACTACCAGGCCAACCCGACCGTTCTTCACCATCCCACCGATATCGACTATTGTGGGAATCGTACATGGTGAAGTTCTCCTGGGCTCGGTGCGAGCAGTTCGAGTTTTCATTCGACGCTCCAAGACAAGGCGTGGTTCGTCCACGACAGAAGTTAGTCGCATAATCGCAAACACCATATCTATATGGTTACGCGCAGTAATCCTTCAGGCCTACGAGATCATCAAACGGAACTCGCCGAGAGCGAATTACCCTCAAGATCTCAAGGTGTCAGCCTTACCAGGGCTCAACACGGCAATTGTGGTTTTGGAACAATCACGGAAGGATATTTCTGGAGATTCGACACATATTTTCGTTAGTCATAACCTTCGCGTTGTGACTCTCGACGATGTCAAAGACGTTCGAAGTTTGGCCCTCTGGTTGTTATCCTGCAGATTGCCAACCACTGACGCAAATAATGAACTCGCCCTATACAGAGCCAGTCAACTTCCATGTGCAGTCACTCAGTCGCCACCAGTGGAAGAATATTAGACAATCTTGTTTGTCAGCGACGGCTCTATGACGCAGTAAGTAAAGAATTAGCTGAATAGCTATTATTTTCTTTATTACTAAGCGTGTATAGGGAATTTCTCTTTAATTCCTATGTTCAATGTTTTTGATTTTTGAACAACCCTACCGTAATGGCGTTTTTGTCTGAACTTTTCCGCTTCACGGTTTTTCGACCAAATGGGGTCGTATTGCAGGGTGTGAATTATTGAGGTTTCTGTATTCTGAAGGTTGACCCACCTCCAAACCGTCCGATACAGATGCATTAAGGAGTAATGCAGGATAAGTAAAAAATTTAGTAAAATCTAAATATTTTTTACATTTGTATACTTATCCTGCATTACTACGCTTAAGGCTTGCCTCCCCACTTTGGCTTCAGAAACCTCAAAAGTATGTTTTTCTAAGAGCTTGGGCGACAGGCAGTGATGTGAAGATGACCTTAGGTGTCATCAAGGTCACAGGACAGCGACGGAAGGCCACTGATTGGGACTTGAGAACAACAACTTTATTTCTTCACCCAGGACCTTCGCAGCGCTGTCCTTCTAGTTGTCGTAAGTAAGCAGTGAATGCATTAAGGAGTAATGCAGGATAAGTATACAAATGTAAAAAATATTTAGATTTTACTAAGATTCTGTTATGTTCTGCTGTCTCATTGGAAAGTGTATGATCCTGATGTGTTCTGTTATGTCACAAGGGGTATGATCCTGATGTGTTCTGTAAAGAAAGAAAATTTAAACTGTGATCCATTATTGGTTTATCAACACCATCAGCCCCCAAAGCTATTGTCAGTTATGATTTTTGGAGTGTTTCCCAACACCACTATTTTGTCTGTAGTTGAGTTGTGTGCCCTCACCCTGTTACCATACTAGGGAGGAACAGGATCCCAGTGGCCCAGCTCATCATAAGAGCCCGCTGTTCATTATCAGATGGTTCCCATGTGCAATGATTATGTGTCATGGTAGTTGGCATTCATTTTGCTCATGCTATCAACCACTGGTTTGCTTGTCCCAAACTCGGTTAAACACAGGCTGTGTGATGAGGCAGGGGTATTGTTGACTGTGATGTCATTTGTTACTTCAGCTTTCGGACACAGATGCGAACCTGGGCAAAAGCAGGAAGATCCTGAAGGGAATGGCAAGAAGGTAAGCACCACGGTCTGCACCAGCTTGAAGTGGTCTTCAATTTGGCAATCCAGACTTGAAAAGGCTTACTTTTTATCTTCCTACAAAGGGCCTCTACATTCAAGGCATTTTGTCAATTTATGGACTTATCGTTTGCTGGCTGATGTCATCACACATTGGACACGTTGGTGAATAGTAATTGTAAAATATTTATTTAACAGCAGATTTAACAATAGTTGCCAAATTCAAGGCATTTGATTGATAAATCTGTTAGGAAGCACACATGGGTCTTACTTTTCGGTGACTTGCTGTCACTGTATAGAAATGATGTGAATTATTGCTCATGATATTTACTAATATATTTGCTGGTGAACAATCCCAATTAGCACCCCTCTGATTGATCAATGTACAAAAGACTTATTTATTCGCGTAGCATACGCAATTAAATTCTGGAAAAATATATCTGTCGTATATAAACATTTCAGGCTGTCAGCATAAACCACAAAATTTATCTTTCAAGGCTGTTTTTTTTCTCACCAAAATAACATTCTATTAAAAGCCCCCAATTTCTAATTTTGAAAGCGCCCTGGGTGCTTATTACGTCGAATACGGTAGATGGAATATTGCTGAGTTTGGTGTAAAACCAACAAATTCTTACTGTAAGATACAATTATTTAAAAATTCATTTTACTGATGTTTATGTCTTTTTTTCCCCCAAAGTAATATTATGCTTTAAATCAAGTGTTGAAATCTCTGCAGATTGATGACCAACAAGATGATTCTGGCAGTGATTATTCTGTTCGAGGTTGGAATACTAGGAGGCCTTGTATACTGGAAGTTCTTCAGTTGATCAGGGCTGGAGTCAGGGCTTGTTTGGCAGTGAGAAAGACACTAAAACAAGATTCAGCCAACTGGTCGGCACTCTGCTGCCATTATCTACAGAGGAACAGCAGAGGGTGTTGGAACTCTGCATAGGAGCTGATCAAGTCAAGGAAACTAATGTCAAGATTTGACTATGTAAAACAATTTTGTTCTCCCTCCCCAGCAATTCATAAAATACTCAGGTCCATGGTAGGATTTTTAAATCTGTGGCATATTTCCTCTCAGGATGATCTCACTGAAAATTTCCATTATATGAATATTAAGAAGAAAATTGGAGTTTCTTTAATTATCACAATCCAGAATGTGAAAAGCTAATGATTAACAGTGATTGACTGATTGTGAGTGAGTGAGTTAAAATCTTAAGTCACATTGGCAATATTTCAGCCATATAGGGACTATTAAGGGCTAAACATGATAAATACATAGGGACTTACATAAACACCTGCCAACGAAGGAGACTGATTGTAGGGTAACCTGGGGCTACAGTAGTGATGGGGGACTGGGGATACAGTAGAAAAGGGGGAAACAAGAATGACCCCCAAGAACCTGGGACCATTCCATTTATCATGTTATGACATCACATTATGACAACATGTGTATATGACATCTCCGACCTGACATCATTTGACAATGAGATTGACTATGTGCCACAAGTTAGAGACTTGCTGCCGATCTGAGATCAGGTGAAATTTACTACCCAAGTACCCGACGTACTATTACCCGACCCAATGATTGCCTCAAGTTTGGTACGAAATGTCAGATTAGGAATTGGTTAAACAGAACCCTGGCAGAAAGTATTTAGATACACATATAAAACAATCTGGTCATGCATACACTGAAATTGACTGAAGCTCTATATTTATTCAAACATATAAAAGTTAAAGGAATGTGTGAAGTCTGAAAGAAATGTGAACATTAGTGACTTGCAATAGTGTAAGCAATATGTCACTTGACTAACCACGGGTCCAGGTAAACCTGTGTGTACCCAGGTCATACTCAGTACCCACCCAACCCATCTTCTTGAGGCAAGGGAGTTAACTGACTATAAAAGTCCAGTTTCCACCCTTGAAGAACTAGGCTGGAATTCTAGTGAGACTATGCACAGTCCAATCAAAACTGTGTAACAAAATCGACACCCGGTTTAAAAAATACCGTGCAGATTTTGGTTTATTGCAGGATTTAGCAAAACGTGCGTGCGCTAACTTTTCATGTTTTTAATCAAGGTGCTCGCTTGATTTGATGCACTTTGTGGAGTTAGATCCATTTTATTACAATATAGATCTTGATTATCGATCAGCTCGTCCTGATAGGAGGGACATAACTCATAATAGCCACTGGTGGTGCTACGATCGAGCCAGGATATTCCAGCCTAGTTCGGCAAGGGGTGAAACTGGACTTTTAAAGTCAGTTAACTCCTTTGCCTCAGGAAGATGGTACCCAAGTTACCCGTCCCAGCCGTAGTAACCAAACCACATGAAACATCATAAAATCGGAGGAAAAGTCAGATTTCTGATGATGCATGTTGAGAGTCTGTGAATCAGCAAGATTAGACTGGGGTGGGGGTGCAGAATTGCAAGACATTCATGATGTGAGATTAGGGACCAAACCGTATAGGCAAGTCAAGGGTATTGGCAACAAAATCCTAAATGAGTACTGATTAATCTTGATTTTAAACATTGGCAGAATCTTAAGGCAAGTAACCGAAAATATGTTAGACCTTTGACATCCATTGACATGATAAGAAAGTCCCACGTAGCATACAAACTGATATGGTCATAGCTTGTGAATAGGATACCAATAGTTGGAACCCTAAAACACTAAAGTTGTTTCGTATGTCAGGCATGCTAGTAATAAGAATTTTCCAGATGTATTAGATGCAGTTTGTATTTTTGCTAAGAAGTAACAAATTCCCCTTTAGAACTTGCACAACTTAGTAATGTTTTAATGTAATTATATCATTTTCCTGAACACGAATTTATCAGGAAACATGGCTTGAGTGTTTTTATTCACTACGCAAAGATATCAAGGGAAACAAAGTGGAATAAGGCTAAAGTGGATTTTGATTTGAATGATGTACATATTGTTATTAGTCAGCTTCTCAAGGCGAGAGCGTCCACTAGCCTTTTTATTAAAGTCTTGTGTCCACCCTTGCCACATCAAGCCCACTTTCCTGTGCTAAATATGATTGGACTATTGCACATATCGATCGTCCGTTTCACAAAATCAACATCCACAACTGTACATCTTCGTATGAAAGTGATTTGCTGCTGCCTGTCTTTGTTGACATGAATATGTCTTCTTCATCTTTTAACACACACACACACACACACACACACACACACCTTGCCTATGTTTTTGTGTCAGGGATGCAATTGCGAATGTTTTCATTTTCTGATCGTGCTTCTGGTAGTCTCGGTGGCAGTCGGGTAGCCTAGTGGTAAAAGCATTCGCTCATCACGCCAAAGATCAGGGTTCAATTCCCAACATGGGTACAATGTGTCCCTCACACACTCACTATGGTAGTCGCCATCTTTGTGAAGCTATTCGAGATAAGAAGTGATCTGATTGGATATCGTGTTTTCATTACAAGGGACACAGATCGTGATCTTTGCAAGATGGTACCAGGGTCGAGCCAAGAAAAGTGGCCTTGATGTGGCAAAGGTAGAAACAAGGTTTTGATATAGGCTAGTGGACACGCTTGCCTCGGGAAGATGATTTTTAGTATGCTCAAGTTTCTGTACACTGATAATGTAAATAATATATTTATTGTGTTCTGATGGCTTGCTGTCATAATGCCCTGTATAGCATGTACCTGCAACAGACATTGTTCAAGACCTCAGCAAATCAGGTCACTGGACAATGAAAATATAGACCTTCAGCGATAATAGTAATATAACTTGAGAAATACAATCTTCAATATTTTTTTCTTATTTAACCTCTGAATGGGCAATTGTTTCCTGAAAGGATGGGAGCCACAAGTGCTTACACATGCTTACAAGTGCTTACAAGATTAAGGACGACCATTTGATCTGTTCCAACATCAGTTTGATTTAGGTTTGAAACTTAAATCAGCTGATCTGAGTTACATTTCCTTGTGGCCTAGCACTTTACCATGAGGTAGTCCGTAGATGGCATTGGAAGGAGCTCAACACATATTGGTTGATAACATTCTTGCATTGTTCACTGACAGCATGTTAATAAGAGCAGGTCATTAAACACTCCAGGTGATCCCATGATTAAATTGTTGTTTTCTCAACTGATCACAGAGCTAAGTTACAACTGCAAGGAGACTTGTTTCCTGCAAAGCTTTGATGCATATAAATCCGTTTCAAGTTCTTGATCAAGCACGTCAAAGTTTGATGCAGATAGATTTAAACATGGTCAATACATGTGAACAACAACCACTGTTTCAACTGAGCTGAATAATAATACATTTATATATTTGTTTACATTTGGCCATGTTTAACCCAGGGGGGTTCAGATGATTTTTTTAAAAGTAAAGTATAGGCAGTCACTCAATTAAGGAATTCACTTTGTCAATTTCAGACATGCATAGATGCTCATGTTATTAACCACTTGTCTGGTAAAACGGAATGGTGTTATGATACAGTAATAATGTTATTATGGAATTCAATAAGTCCATGAAGTTAAATATTATTCTTACTAGCCTGGCACTTGTATTTTTTGTATATCTGTACATTGTCAAATTATTTTGTAAATATTCTTCCAAATAAAAGAATGAAATATATGGGGGTTTTTTATGAACACTTTGAATGGTAAAGGTATTCTCACAGGCTTGTGATTGAAGAATGACAACAAAGATTGAAAAGATTTGCTGAGGAAGGCAAAGAAAATTGACTGTTCAATCAGAAAGATAAGAGGGACCTAACATAGACAACATCAACAGCTGGATGAGTGGAGCCATAGACAACATCAACAGCTGGATGAGTGGAGCCATATACAACATCAACAGCTGGATCAGTGGAGCCATAGACAACATCAACAGCTGGATGTGTAGAGCCATAGACATCAACAGCTGGATGAGTGGAGCCATAGACAACATCAACAGCTGGATGAGTGGAGCCATATACATCAACAGCTGGATGAGTGGAGCCATAGACATCAACAGCTGGATGAGTAGAGCCATAGACAACATCAACAGCTGGATCAGTGGAGCCATAGACAACATCAACAGCTGGATCAGTGGAGCCATAGACAACATCAACAGCTGGATGAGTAGAGCCAGACATCAACAGTTGGATGAGTGGAGCCATAGACAACATTAACAGTTGGATGAGTGGAGCCATAGACAACATCAACAGCTGGATGAGTGGAGCCATAGACATCAACAGCTGGATCAGTGGAGCCATAGACAACATCAACAGCTGGATGAGTAGAGCCATAGACAACATCAACAGCTGGATCAGTGGAGCCATAGACAACATCAACAGCTGGATGAGTAGAGCCAGACATCAACAGTTGGATGAGTGGAGCCATAGACAACATTAACAGTTGGATGAGTGGAGCCATAGACAACATCAACAGCTGGATGAGTGGAGCCATAGACATCAACAGCTGGATCAGTGGAGCCATAGACAACATCAACAGCTGGATCAGTGGAGCCATAGACAACATCAACAGCTGGATCAGTGGAGCCATAGACAACATCAACAGCTGGATGAGTAGAGCCAGACATCAACAGTTGGATGAGTGGAGCCATAGACAACATTAACAGTTGGATGAGTGGAGCCATAGACAACATCAACAGCTGGATGAGTGGAGCCATAGACATCAACAGCTGGATCAGTGGAGCCATAGACAACATCAACAGCTGGATGAGTAGAGCCAGACATCAACAGTTGGATGAGTGGAGCCATAGACAACATTAACAGTTGGATGAGTGGAGCCATAGACAACATCAACAGCTGGATGTGTGGAGCCGTAGACATCAACAGTTGGATGAGTAGAGCCATAGACAACATTAACAGTTGGATGAGTGGAGCCATAGACAACATCAACAGCTGGATGAGTGGAGCCATAGACAACATCAACAGCTGGATTAGTGGAGCCATAGACAACATCAACAGCTGGATGAGTGGAGCCATAGACAACATCAACAGCTGGATTAGTTGAGCCATAGACAACATCAACAGCTGGATTAGTGGAGCCATAGACAACATCAACAGCTGGATGAGTGGAGCCATAGACAACATCAACAGCTGGATGAGTAGAGCCAGACATCAACAGTTGGATGAGTGGAGCCATAGACAACATCAACAGCTGGATGAGTGGAGCCATAGACAACATCAACAGCTGGATGAGTGGAGCCATAGACAACATCAACAGCTGGATGAGTGGAGCCATAGACAACATCAACAGCTGGATGAGTGGAGCCATAGACAACATCAACAGCTGGATGAGTGGAGCCATAGACAACATCAACAGCTGGATGTGTGGAGCCGTAGACATCAACAGTTGGATGAGTAGAGCCATAGACAACATTAACAGTTGGATGAGTGGAGCCATAGACAACATCAACAGCTGGATGAGTAGAGCCATAGACAACATCAACAGCTGGATGAGTGGAGCCATAGACAACATCAACAGCTGGATGAGTAGAGCCATAGACAACATCAACAGCTGGATGAGTGGAGCCATAGACAACATCAACAGCTGGATTAGTGGAGCCATAGACAACATCAACAGCTGGATGAGTAGAGCCATAGACAACATCAACAGCTGGATTAGTGGAGCCATAGACAACATCAACAGCTGGATGAGTGGAGCCATAGACAACATCAACAGCTGGATGAGTGGAGCCATATACAACATCAACAGCTGGATCAGTGGAGCCATAGACATCAACAGCTGGATGAGTGGAGCCATAGACATCAACAGCTGGATCAGTGGAGCCATAGACAACATCAACAGCTGGATGAGTGGAGCCATAGACATCAACAGCTGGATGAGTGGAGCCATAGACATCAACAGCTGGATGAGTGGAGCCATAGACATCAACAGCTGGATGAGTGGAGCCATAGACATCAACAGCTGGATGAGTGGAGCCATAGACATCAACAGCTGGATGAGTGGAGCCATATACAACATCAACAGCTGGATGTCCTGTGTGCTTCCGGGGCAGAAGTTCTCACAAGAGCAGGTGGACTGCTGAAGATCAGATGGTTACAATTCGTGACCTGGCTGATGGTGTGTCAGTGTTCCCTGGCATCTTGGATTGTTCATCCTGTCAACTACCTGCAGGGTTTACAGGTTCTAGGGATAGGACCCCACCGACAAAATGGATTGGGTGGTCAGGCTTAATGTCAGCATACCCAGACGATGTGAATAGTTAATCATGTCATTCACAGGATTGTCTGGTCCAGACTTGGTTAATTACAGGTTCCGTCACATAGCCAGAATACTGCCCAGTGAGGCGTAAAATAACAAAAAAAACATACAGGTACTCCAAATACTGGTTTGTCTGTCCAAGATTTGATTATATACAGGTAGTCAGGATAGAGCTGGAATACTGCAGACATGCGTAGAACAAGATTCTCCCATACAAGACCCAGATCTTTCTAATTATGATGTTTGGGATGTCCGCGCAATATCGGTGCACAGGTAACATCACAGTGGTAAACATCTACGCCCATGCATCACTGGACTTACAGCATATTATCTTTGTCTGTGGACTTGTAACAACTGTCTGTTTTGTAGCATGTCTTAACATGGTGACTGCCTCCAGGGTAGAGCGTCTGCCCAGAGAACGGGAGTTCAATCCCGGGCCACGTCATACCAAAAGATTAAAGATGGCACTTGTTACCCTGCCTGGCACTCGGCATAAGGAGGCTCAAACAAGGACTGGTCAGCTCGGAGTCTGTATACTGTGTCTGAGTGGGGTATTCATGTAAAACTGCAGCAAGGTATCACAGTGGGCTAGGACTATCAAATCGGCATTAGTCTGGACTAGTAAAAACAGACACACACACACATGTACACATGCCATCTGCCCAAGGCAAGAAAGTTAACTGACTATAAAAGTTCAGTTTCCACCCTTGCCAAACTACACTGGTATGATGGAGTTATATTTTGACTGGACTAATGAGTCTATGCATAGTCCAATCAAAATCGAGCAACGAAATCGAAATCCGGTTCACAAACTGTCGTGCAGATTTTGGACGATTGCAGGATTTGCACAGCATGTGCTTCGCCAACTCGTCAGCAGATATTTTCCAAATCTTTTCATGTTTTTAATCAAGGTGCTCGCATGATTTGATGCACTTCATGGTGTAAGACCTGTTTTATCACAACATAGATCTTGATTATTAATCACATCATTGTGAATGGGCGCCGCCATTATGTTTGAAGCAAATGCAAGTGATACGAGACGTGGAATCTGAAGGCTTGGAAGGGACATAACTGGTAATAGCCACTGGTGGCGCTACGATCGAGCCCAGTAATTCAAGCCTAGTTCGGCAAGGGTGGAAAGTGGAATTTTAAATCAGTTAACTCCCTTGCCTCAGGAAGATGGTACACATGCATGCACGTCTATATAAGTGCAATAATCCTGACCGCAACATTAAACCCCAATTCACCTCAACACGACATATAGTGCTGACTTGTAGCTTCTTACACATGATATCTAAGTCCGGATCTCACATTTTGTGCCTTATCAATATGCTTGTATGATTAATTGAAAAAACAACAAAAGCAAATTCATTCCTAATCCACAGCCTTTATTGTCTACCTATTTACACGTTTCTATCATGAACAGGAATGAAAGGAAGTTTGTAGTTCTGTGTGTAAATACTGAATTACCTTGAATAATGTTGCTATTGGAAGTATGTACCTTGGATGAGTCACAACACAATAATGACACTATGTACAAAATGTTATCAAATACCACTTGCTGTAGTTCTATGCAATGCACAATTCCAAGCATCAATATTAAGGAATGACAATAAACATTAAATGTTTCTACAAAATATTGTAACATCAAAAATGATTATTATTAGACAATGTATGAAAATTAAAATGCAAATTTAAATGGAATTCTACCAAATAATATTTTTTTGGCAAATACGACAAGGGTTATTATTCAAGTAAACATGATTTAAATAATTTCCTGTTTGTCTATCATATTTATATTTTCTGCAAGGATGATTTTTTATAAGAATATTTCTTCCCATTTTCCTTATAAAGATACCAAATTATATGAGTTAGAAATATATTTTTTAAAAATAAGGAAAGAGAAAGGAATGAACTGAATTGCAAGATTTCATTAACAGAACACCAACAATATGCACCACCCATAGCTCTAGATATATAGATAAGGGTAGAAACTCTGACATAATAAGGTCATTTCATAATAGTTCGATGATTCATAAAACAACATTTGAAAAATAAGGCAAGTTTTCATTAACAAACTAATAGTTTTAATATAAAGTTTATTTCGTTTCCCTTCCCTCGACATGACTTTCATTTTCCCTTAGTGTTGGTTTATTCATGGACAGACTAGGTATGCAAAATGAAGCAAAGTCAAAATTACTGCAACTAAATCTGAACTTACTGAGTACAGAAACTGTAGATATGAACACATTTAAAATATGTAACTAAATGAGAGAATATATTATCATGACACCTGAAGTAGGTTGATTGTGAACAATATGTTTTTCTTTTTTAACCTGTGTCCTTATATTAGCAATCACTTCATCTTATCTTAACCTAAAATGTATCTACAAACTCTCAATTATACATCTATTATGCATTGTAGACATTTAATAACTTAATATTAACACGACATAATTTCAAAGTTTGAAATTGGATGACAGATTTGGAAGTTGCTGCTTCAGCTGTGATCGTGTCAGAACAAGGTTGTTTTTGTATTGAAGTTTGCATTCCATCACAGGATGCCCTTGGTTAGTTGGTTGGTTTGTTGTTTAACGCCACACTCAGCAACATTCCAGCTATATGACGGCGGTCTGTAAATAATCGAGTCTGGACCAGACAATCCAGTGATTAATATCATGAGCATTGATCCACGCAATTGGGATTGATGACATGCATCAACCAAGTCAGCGAGCCTGACCACCCAATCCTGTTAGTCGCCTTTTACGACAAGCATAGTCACCTTTTACGGCAAGCATGGGTTGCTGAAGACCTATTCTACCCCGGAAAGGATGCCCTTGGTTCAAAGTAATTTAATTATTTACTTATCAGGACATAACATATTTACATATTTACATTAAAAACTACAGTTGAGCTAGGTAGTTAATTTCATATAAGAAGACCTGTGGGAGTAGAGATAGTATATTTGTATTTATTGAGCAGATGAGATCAGGAAAACGGAAATAGGTTTGAGAACTGGAATCTACATGACTAAATGGGGGAATCTAAACCCCTTGCATTTATATCCTGCATTTAATATTGTTGATAATACTTCCTTGAGAAAATATAATGGCTATCTATCAATAAAATATGGCCATATATGTGCTGGAATTATTGTGGCCTTACCATCATGAAAAAGTGTTTTCTTCTATTCATTGTCAAATCTACCTTAAATACCATTCAAACACGTACACCCAAAGGGTGTGAGTATTTCACAGGGTGCCATTTAAACAACAGTTGAAACCACTATTCACTATTTAGAAGAAAACGTGACACTGGTAACACAACATTCTTTGTAAACAAAAGCTTCCTATCTTGTCAAAAATATTTGAAATTCATTTTGGTATTTGTGACTCTTTCAAGTATGATGTAAGAGATATTTCATCATTGTTTGAGTGAGTGAGTGAGTTGGGTTTAACACCGCTTTGAACATTATTCCAGTTATATCACAGCGTGTCAGTCTAATGTGGGAGGAAAGCCCGAAGTGATGCAGGTCTTAAGACGTTTACCACTTCGGTGAAACCCACGAGCACGGGTACGGTGCTGACAAACCTAGAAACATAATCGAGGCGAACCGGGATTTCGAACCCACAATCATAGGTTTCTGGCATGCCCAAATGACGCAACTCTGCACAGCGAATCGCAGCGCCTTAGACGACTGGGCCACCCGTGCCCCCCATCATGGTTTGAGCTGTATAATATCAACTTAACATATGCTACATGTTTCTGGCCAGATACTTTCCTTCCTTTACACCTATGCAGTCACATCTTCCTGCTAGCATTGTATGATATATCTGACAGTGTCATCAGTACTTTGTGGGTGTATATACACTACGTCCTTCATCACTCATGAATACTAGGGCTGGGACAGGTTGGGACAGGTTGGGACAGGTTGGGTCGATACTGAGTAGGACCCAGGTACCCACAGTACTACCCGTGGTTAGTCAAGTGATCTATAGTTTAATGACAAAAGTTATCTAGAATACACTACAGGTAACAAATGTTCACATTTCTTTCAGACTATTCAAACATTCCTTCTTACTTATATATTTTACATTTTTTAATAAAGAAAAAGCTTCAGTCAAGTTCAGTTATGCTTGACCAGATCATTTTATAGTGTACCTGAATACATTTTACCAGGGCTCTGGTCAAACAGTTCCCAATCAGACATTTTGTACCAATATCTTGAGACCTACAGTGGGTACCCGGGTAGGGTCGGGTAATAGGGGGTTGGGTATCTGGGTAGTAAATTTGGACTCATCCCAGCCCTAGTGAATACATATGGCCAACATGTGGTCTAGTAGTGATGGGTGTCCCGTTTTAGAAAGCAAATAAATTGTAACCATTAAACACCTTTGGAAGTCAAATGAAACTGTGCAAGAGCCAAAAGAAATGCCTGCCATGAACGCAATGCCTAGAGCAAGCAGCAACTGGGCTATCGCACATGTTGCACTACAATGTCCAACGAGAAACACTGTTGTTTGTCTGATGTAAGCTTAGGGACTAGTTCAATAGTTCAAAGTAAGATTAAAAACTTAGTTCCTTATTTTCTTCGACTTTCCCCATCCCTCCAAAATACATTACCGTATTCGACGTAATAAGCGCCCCGCTCTAATAAGCGCCCACGGCGATATTTGCTGATATATTGGCTAGTAAACAATCCTAATTAGCACCCCTTCCGATTGATCAATGTACACAAGACTTTTTTATTCGCGCATATGCACACTCGTGTGTTATATGCACCTTTAATTATGGGCAATTAAATTCTGGAAAAATGTATCTGTCGTACATAAACATTTCAGGCTGTCACCATAAACCACGATATTTATCTTTCAACTCTCTTTTTTTCCACCCAAATAATATTCTAATAAGAGCCCCATATTTCTAATTTTGATAGCGCCCTGGGCGCTTATTACGTCGAATACGGTATTCTGAAAATGTTGAATTCCTTGTACACTAAGCAAACACACTATCAAGTTAAAAGACAAAAATATTTTAGTGCTGTTGACATCAAAACCCTACCTCATGAAAAGACCGAATGTATTTAATGACAAGTCTAGCAACATATGCCTGGCGAATCTAATGCATTACCAGTTCACATTACCAGTGGTGTTAGAGCTTGCAGACGGAGTTGACTGCTTTTCCTCTTAACTCTTAAGAATAGAATCACTGAAACAGGGTCTGAGGTTTTGCTTAGTTCAGTTACTGTGTAAAACATTGTGAAATCAATTAAGTTGATTTTGTTAGACGGAAAACTCACAAGGCCAGTAATCCCCTCAACCCTAAATTTAAGGAATTAAGATTTTTATCCAACATCAAACTTTTGAACTGGTCCCTGAGTACTTATTGGTCTGGCACTTGCTGGTGTCCATCTGGCTGAAACCAGAACGTGTCTTGATTGGTTGATTAAAAATATCATCTACACCACACAGCGGCAATATGTATTCTCAAATGATGTATACAAACCCATGAAGTACTGACGGTTACAAACTTGTTTTGTCAAGACATAAATTTGTCCTATGAGATCTTGGGAAGATCTAGTAAGCAATAAAATAAGTAAACGATAATCTCCTCCGAGGTATCTTAGTTTAATATGGAATTCAATACTGTGATACTCAAACGATGGGAATGGCGACATACAATTGTTGTCAGTCCAGCCGGATGGTCAATCTCATTAAAATCAGATCTTAGTTCTCGCTACCGCTAAACAAAGATCTGAGGACATCCCATTACGGGTCGCGTCAGACCGACCTTGCGCGAACTTTGACCGACCTATTGAATGACCAATCAGAAGGCAGCTTTCTCGTGCTTTATGGCACTAATTTCAAATTGGCGACTACGCTTCGAAACATATTTTGACAAATTCTCGATTACAAATTTTAAACCTGAACAGAAGAACATTCTGGAATGGCAAAAAATGGTCAAGATTGTATGGATTCAGTTCTTAAACCTGTAACTATCGTTCGGAATACCCCGTGTTAAAATTTTCGAGGTTGCATGATTAGAAATCACATTCCGACGGTCACTTTCATAATCTGGTAAGCGACGCTCTGATTGGTCGGATGAAAGGTCGTTCTGATGTGACCCCTTATAGGATGTCTTCAGATCTTTGTTTAGCAATAGCGAGAACTAAGGTCTGATTTTAATGAGATTGTCCAGATGGTCTACACAGTAAGTAGGAAGGCTTACAGAGACATGCTAGTAGTAATCCACTGACAGGCATCGCCCTATCATTCAGTAAACTTTGATCTGCAGCATGTAATACAGAAGTACATCTTAGTTACAAAGCAATGACTTCATCTTAACGATAAAACCATTAATTTGTAACCATCCTTTTCATGATTAACCGATTTGTTTGACAAAATGCCAATATGCAGGAAGCTATTAAAATTTAACTAATTTTAATAAATATCCTAAAAGCTCTTGAAATAAAAAAACAAACAAAACACAAACAAAAAGATGTTCAAATGAAGCAAATTTTCAACATGTTCAGTATTTTCAATCTCTCAAGTTTTTTTAACTTTCACAATTGTGGGGGCAAATCCATGTAACAAAGATATAAACTAACATGCCCTAACAGCCTTACTCTTAATAGCAATGATAATCTACAATCTTGATATGATTGCATTTCTTCATTTAAAGAAAACAAATTTGGTATACTGACCCCCTCTAAACGTCCTTTTAATTTGTGCTTTGTTTGTCATCGTCTGCATGGAACTAGTGTATGTACATGTACAAGCATATATGACGACGGCATTATGTACAAATGCTCTTTGTCTCGCGAGTCGAAGCCAGCATCACTAGACATAAATACTGTGACTGTACACATTGCACAATGTTGAATAATCAAGCCCATTTATCACAGATAAAAGCACTTATGCAGCAAAATATTCTGTATTTAACTGTAACTCAGCTATATTTGAAACGGATGTAAAAAAAAGTAGAAAATACCCAAAGGTAAATCATGTGAAATTTCTTAACAAATCTAATAATGTAAATGGTTCATGCAACAATCACAAACATAGCTTGTATCTAGAATCGAATCAAGCACACTTACCTCCTATTATTATCACCTGGTCGTTCACCTGAAGCAACATGTTGTAGCTTTTGATTGCGCACAATACACGAAATGGAAACTTTCCCGAAACTTGAATCCAACCATCGGTGTGCATTATACTCAAGTGTACACAAAACACAACAAAATACAATACTCGCAAAGTAATTAAGTAAAAGTTGCAGTTTTAGGTAGCCTGCTAGCCAGTGGCTAGTAAAAGTTTTAAAGAAAAAGGGCTTGTGGAATGTTGAAGGCCACATGCCCAGCTGTGTTCAATCTGATCTTATTTTACCTCCTCAGTGAAAAGCTTATGGACAAACTGACAAACTGCTAGTCCCAGCTAGTCCCTTCAAGGCTTACTTATCTTTCATATATCATTTTATATTGCATAGTACTAGTCAACAGTTATACACAGTTAATCCTCTCACTCTTGGTGTCCTGGGCACCAATGTGTAAGTATTCAAGACAAGTAGAATTCTAATATTGATACAAATAGGGACCAAGAGGGATTTTGCCAGGACTTTTAAGTAAGAATACCTTACATTTACCCAGTGTTTCTTCTCAGTCAGGTGGACAGCAACATGGTCAAAAGGAAGAGGAAACATCCCACAAACACCCAAAGCACATAAAGCTGTTCAAATTTGACAGCAACTGAGACGTAATTCTCTGTAAAATCTGATCTTTTGTTCCAATTTGATGCCTCTCTCCATCAAGATTTGACAAATCCTACATAAGAGGTCACGCCAGTTGAACCCTGATCAAACTTTGATAAAAAAGAAAGATACATGTTATTTTCATTTTTTTTAAAAGCTCCGGCTTTATTTGTCTGAAACCTGTCTCCATGATCCATTGTCAGTTGCTTTTTCTCCTTGGTAAATTTCTTCACTATCACTTACCCTCATTTTAAAATTTCATCACGCCACACAAAACACAAATGTTCCCTTGATAGTACATCCATTTGTGTGTCCATGCCATGACGCTCAGAAATGTCAGGGTTAAAATATCCACATAACAAAGCAACCATTATTTTCCATTCAGAACTGCTCATTCACATTCGTTTAGGAAGGGTCTGTCAGTTCTCCTTAAAGAGACATGCTAAATGAGAACAAAACATCAGATTTAAATGAGATTGATACACAATTATGAGTTTCATTCTGCCCAAGGTTACAATTGAGTACATTCCAAGTGATTAAGATAAAACATGTCACATTTCAATCACAAACAAAAAATTTGGTTTAGAAAAATGTCATTGCAATTTGTCTATCTGATGAAAAACCATCATCAAACAAAATTTCTATAATAACAAGCCCTATACATGTATATTGTCTTTCCTGGGGTCCATTCCATAAACTGATCGTTGCACTAAGGTGATCACACTTTAACAAACTGTCTTAGCACAAAGATTGCTTTGTGGAACAGAAAGCGATCTTAGCACTAAGGTGATCGTAAGTCCTATACTTTAACATAGGCTTACGATCATCGTAGTGCTAAGATCGCTTTGAGGAACAGGGCCCAGGGCCCTGCCTATCAAATGATCTTTGATCATACACATAAATGGCTCCTTGTCTTAACCATCATATAAACTTTCTGGTTTATCAGCTAGACTTCCCAGGTTCACACGTCTTATATCACATTCATCATTGAGGAAAGCCCTTTCAATGTCAAAACATACACATCTTCTACATTGTTGAACCATCATCTCTTCATCAAAACAGTAAAAGTTCCCAGGAAACTTAAAAGGAAACCAACAAAAGGTAAACACCGCCCAAAAACTGAAATCAGAGAAGTCCCGAATATGTTGGGATCAAATTTTCTTGATTATCTGAGAACAAAACAAAACATTTCCTATTCCAGTGGATTAGGTTGTATGGTGAAGTGTTTTCACGTTATATATGATGGTAAACAAATATGGTGAGTCTTATGATAAATGATAAGGTGAGTTTTATGGTACAGGTTTCACCCATTACATTTGACATGGGTTTCCTTTTACATATGTACAAATAAAACAGCCAAACCCCTGTTATAACAAGGGCGAAGGTCGAGATAATACTAAAAGATGAGGCAAAGAAAGTCTACGGGAATAACGTGTTACAACTACAGTGGAATCAGTTCAATTCGGACTCGGTTGGGATCAGTAAAACAAACAGTTTACAACGCAGTCCAGATTACACAGAGTGCAAAAAGTTTGACTGAAGACAAAACGAAAAGCAAATATCAGACAGATGATTAAGACAGCTGAATTTCAAAAGTTAATTGGTTGTCGGAACTGTAATTTTAGTCTGAAGTGCGAAGTGTAAAAAGAGATTTAAATCTCTGAAATAGAGATTTGTAGGTCTGTTATTAATAACAAGTTATTAAAGAACTGTGGGGACAGGAGAAAAGGTTAAGTTTTTACCAAAATCCGAATTTGACAGAGTCCAATTTGGACAGATTCCACTATACATACTGACAGACCAACATCCCACCACCAGTATCTAAAGCATCCTCTTGTATCCTACTCAAAAAAGGTTAAGGAGCACCAGATTCTTTCACAGTGGCATGACAGATTAACTATAGTTATATGAAAGAATTGGGTGGCCTTAACTTCTATTGAGTAGAATATTACCTGGTTTACAGATCGTTTATACAAAGCCAAGGGTGAGTGGTCATATATAAATCACAATACAATTGGTCGGTATCAGGAAATTAAGAAAACAAGAAATTTTCAATATTCAAAGCAACATATATCTTTCATTTCATTTCAAAAGTTTGTATATATTTATCTACTGTAAATTTAGCTAAATAAAAAACTACAGTTATCTTGTGATCAGTCTCAGTTGAAGAATGGTTACTAAAATGTTACTTCACATTTGAGAAACTTTGTGTTGGTAGGTCAATAAACCAATTGAAAAAATAAAATGGCTTTCATATCTTATGTAAGTATTGAGCTCTATAAACCCTCACCAGGGCCCACTTGCACAAAGCGATCTTAGCGCTAAGATGATCGTAACTCCCATACTTTAGCATAGGCTTACAATAGTCTTAGCGCTAAGATCACTTTGAGCAAGTGGGCCCTGGTGTTTTCGCTCTGACTAGATACATCATCACAAGTCTAGGGATACTGTTCATTTACCTCAAACTCTTCAAATCATTCTTTTACGAATGACAATACATTATTTTGATCATGTTTTTTCCCCCAATATCTAAAATGTTTACCTAATGAAAAATTATTTCATTTTAATTTCAACTGTAAAGCTAAATTTATATTATATCAAGGTTTTTATCTTTTAAAGAATGTCAGTCAAAACATTCCTGCAATTTGTAAATGTTACTAATGCACAATGATACTCATTCATCACAGATAATTATACTAAACAAATAAAGTTAGGGATCATGAAATATCTGTATATACCGTACACAATTTAAGAAACTAAGTCTTCACTACAATAAATATCCCCAAATATATTCATGATCCCTAACTATTTTTGTTCAGTATATATACAATAACATTTTGCCCAGCAATGTAACTAAAACAAGTCTTTGTCAGAAAAAACAGCTCATCAATTTCTATTTCAGCAATTGAAAACATAACATTCAATAAATGTTTGTGATTTAAGCATCTACTGTGATACAGAAGTCAAGATCTTACTCTAAAAATTAAATAAAACCTATTGGCACTGCTGAAAACTTGTTGAATATTTTTATTTACATCACTAACAATGTGTAGGTAGGATGGAGTCAGGGTGAAGAGAGATGGTGTTAAAGCCAACAGTATTTCAGTAACACCATGGTGTCAATGTCATAACAATCAGATGTTTCACTCCGATACAATACCTGTCTGCGATAACATCTGAAGACACCTTCACAAGAGGTTGTATCTGACGAAGTTTGAGGAAACTTTTACCAACCAATCAGTGAAGGATGTTTTGGTTCTTGAACAAATCAGATGTCAACTAAAATAATTTAGTTTCGTTTGTTTACTGCTTCGATATAAAGTTTTTCAAACCATTTTGGGCGTAGATGCCATGGGGCTCACAAATGGGGTTTTGGGGTTTTGTTTTTTTTTGTTATTTAACACCACACTCAGCAATATTCCAGCTATATGACTGCTGTCTGTAAATAATCGAGTCTGGACCAGACAATCTAGTGATTGACATTATGAGCATTGATCCACGGATTTGGGATGATGACATGCATCAACCAAGTCAGCGAACCTGACCACCCGATCACATAAGTCACCTCTTACGACAAGCAGTCGCCTTTTACGGCAAGCATGGGTTGCTGAAGGCCTATTCTAACCCGGATCTTCACAGGTCCACGGAGTAGGGAAACGATGACATGCATCAACCAAATCAGCCAGCCTGACCACCCAATCGTGTTAGTCACCTCTTACAACAAGCATAGTCGCCTTTTACGGCTAGCATGGGTTGCTGCAGACCTATTCTACACCGGATCTTCTCGGGTCAAATGATTTGTGAGCGCCATGGCATCTACACCCAAGAAATGACATGACAAACAAAATATCCACAACATAATGCTGCATTATTTTTTCACATTCGGATTGCCTTGATTATATTTTGTTTGAGACACAGAAATCAGATATGGCAATCTGAATGCTCTCTCACGAACCGAGAATATAAGAACCCTCAACTCTGATCTGACCTCTAGAGGTTTCCCAGATCTTGACGCAGAGAGGTACCATATCAGTGTAAAAGATCTGATGTTAATGCAATCAGAGTGTCAATTTAATGTGAGACAAGACCAAAGTAGCACAGGTTGTAGACATTAACCACTTTGGTGAAACCCACGGATTAAGTGCTGACAGACCAAAGATCATAATCAGTGAAAAAGTAGTATTCAAACCCATGACCAGCTGATCCTGGCAAAGCTAAGGCAGACAACTCAGCACAGTGGTGGGTCCATATGACTGGACCACCTGTATCTCTGTGGAAGTCAGCAATATCTGGCTGATAGATGAATGTTCCCTCTAACCCTTCTATCAGAACTCCAATACACATAGCTGTCCGACAATATGGTGTATATTCATGTGCAGAGCCATTAATGTCTCCTGAACACTACTGAAACCCTTAGTAATAATTCAATAAGATCATTGTGATTCATATCAGTGGTCCATTACCAGGTAAACAAGTTACTCAACCAATCTTTGCTTAATAATATCAGGTTGCAGTTTCCCAAGGCAAGGGAGTTAACTGACTATAAACGTCCAGTTTCCACCCTAACTAGGCTGGAATTATGGAGTTATATTTCGGCTGGACAAACAAGTCTATGCATCGTCCAATCAAAATCGTGTAATGAAATCAACATCCGGTTGTAAACTGCCGTGCAGATTTGGGGTGATTGGAGCATTTGCAATGCATGTGTACCGTCAACTTAGCTTCAACAGACATTTTTCAAATCTTTTCATGTTTTTAATCAAGGTGCTCATGTGAGCTGATGCATTTCACGAAGTAAGACCTGTTTTATTACAATATAGGTCTTGATTATCGATCAGATTGTCTTCACTGGGATCAGTCATTTCATTTGAAGCAAATACAAGAGACACCAGAGGTGGAATCTGATTGATCAGTAGGAGGGGACACAGAAGGGACATAACTTGTAATAGCCACTGGTGGCGCTACGATCAAGCCCAGAAATTCCAGCCTAGTTCAGCCTGAGAGTCAGATAACACCCTTGCCTCAGGAAGATGATCAGGTTGTGGCAATAACATTTAAAATTTGTAAGAATGGTTACACTGTACAGATTGTTGATAAAATCAAACATTATTCTTAAGTTACTCATCATTTCATTAAAGTACTTAAATACAATCACAAAATTTGGCACGGCACCTCCCCAGTGTTGACTGTTCATCTTCAAAGGACAAGGCTTGATGAGCGCTTTGTCAATTTACCATACTGAATACAATACCGTGTAAACTTGTTTAACAAACGTATTTAATTTTCAAAGTAATTAATCACAATTACAATTTCCTTACTATCATTACTTTTTAAAAGAATTATCTGTCCTCATCATCATGGAGCTGCTACGTAAGGAATTGCTCCTATACACAAATATGGATGGTATACGCTTAACATTAGAATTTTCAATCTCATTTAAATCAGATCTTAATACTGGCTACCACTACACAAAGATCTGAGGTCATATCATCTCAGGGCATGTCATAATGACCTTCCGCGAAATTTAACTGACCATAGGAAATGAAAAAGTCAACATTAGCCAGAAAGCAGTTTTCTCAAGATTTACTGTGCTAGTTTCAATCTGGCGACTTTCATTCCAAATGCTTTGAAAAAATTATATTCAAAATTTGAAAACTGAACAAAAGATAATTCTGGAATTCTGGAAAGGAATGGTGAACTCAAGATATTCCAAACGACTGATTCTGTATATATCAGTCATTTGTAATGCCTCGTGTTAACCTTTTCGAGGTTGCATGATTTAGAAAACACATTCCAACTGTCACTTTCCTTATCTGGTAAGCAACACTCTGATTGGTCGAATGAAAGGTTGTTCTGATGTGACTCGTAATGAGATGTCCGTAATAGGATATTTGTTTATTGGTAGCAAGAACTTAAACCTGATTTAAAAGATTGTAGAATTTTAAGTCTTTCACTCATGGATATAGCACCATGCTGTCACAAGCGTTACGAAATGGTGGTCAAAACCATCACAGCTTGTCCTTCTTCTTCTCACACTTGAGGCAGACTCGGACTGGATAGTCCCAGCCTCGGGAGGGAACGGGGAGTTTGGCTGGGGAACAGTTCCCACACACACCCTGTCCACACGCCCGACAGTGGTGCTTGGCCACCTTGTAGCTGAACTCAGTGGAACACACATAGCACTGGGATATCTCTTCATCCGGGATCCAGTACGCAGGCCGAGCAGAGTCCTTCAGCATGCCTGGCAGTAAAAAGTGAAAGAGTGAGTGGTGCGGTGAGGTGAAATGGTGAGGTCTGTCTGTCTGTCTGTCTGTCTGTTTGTCTGTCTGTCTGTCTGTTTGTCTGTCTATATGTCTGCTTGTGCAAGTCCGGACTTGATGCCGATTTTATAGTGCTAGCCCACTGAGATACCATGCCACAGTTTAACTTGAATACCCTACGCAGACATAGTATACTGGTTCTGAGCCAAGCTGTCCTTGTTTTAGACCCTTAACACCGAGCGTCAAGCAGAATAACAACAAGTACCATCTTTTAACATCTTTTGGTATGATGTGGCTAGGGATCTAACCCCCAGCTTCCGATCTCCATGCAGATGCTCTACCACTAGGCCACTGAGGCGGTCTCACGCCGATGGATATGGAGTTATCTATTTATAGTTTACTGTAGGGATACTAACATTCTCCATTGGAAAGAAAACATGGAGCAGTCATATGGTCTGTATATAACATAGAGGGTCAGGAGTTAGTTAGAGACAAATGAAAATCTAGAGGTGCTTGCCGTTTTCGCTTTTGAAATGAGCTGTGGACGGGATATTGCCAATGGGGTCAATACCAAGATTTCAGACTGTTTGATCGATTGTTATCCAACTAAGGTTCTTCCAAAGTAAGTCATCATGAAGAGGAATAGTGCCAAGGCATTGTTGCTCACAATGTACAATCAAAGATTTGTAGCAATTGGATTTTCTTCTGTGAAGATGGTATGATTTCAATGCAATATTCTTTATCTTTGGCAGCAATGAGATAAAATTGTCCTATGAATAGTTGATTAAAACATGAAAATGCTCCAGATGGTCCTCATGCCGTTTAAATTTGAAATCTCAACATTATCAGGCTGATCGTTCAATTCTCCACTAAATATGGCCTCACCTATAGGGTAGTCAATGGCTGAGGCTACAGCTCCTAGGGTAGAAGTGACAACTTCGCCAACTTTGCGAGCAGTCACGGGCGCCTCCCCTTCCTTGGCTTCACCTGGAACAGACAGCCACATCATGATATATTTGTTTGTTGTTACCTTAATATTATTCCAGGTAAATGATGGCAGTCTGTGTATAATCAAGTCTAGGACAGATAATCCAGTGATTGACATCATGAGAATCATTCTACACAATTGGGATATGATGACATCCATCAAGCAAGTCAGCAAGCCTGACCACCCAATCATATAAGTCACCCCTTACGACAACTAAGGGTTGCTGAAGGCCAATTCTAACTGGACCTTCACAGGGGGAGACAAGCATGGTTTGCTGAAGACCAGGGCCCCGTTCCCCAAAGCTAACTTAGCGTTAAGGTGATCATAAGTCCCATACTTTAACATAGGCTTACAATCATCGTAGAACTAATATCGTTTTGAGGAACGGGGCCCAGTTCTGAATGAGATCTTCATGGGATGCCATATCATGTACAATGATCATTGGATCCCAACAAGTACCATCTCTTAACATCTTTTGGTATGACGCGGCCAGGGACGCTGTCATTGTTACTATGAAGACATGAAATGGTTATGGATAATAACTTCTTTATTTTTTGTAACGGTGTTTCAGGGCCACTTCTTGCCACTTCATCAGATGTCTTCATGTTCTTCCAGCAATTACTAACTGCCTATAAACACATCAAAGGCTTGGTTATTGTGACAGACTGAGTGCCAAATAACTAATCTTGATCCTGTAAACTATACATGCTGCAAGTTTTGTATCATTTCCCAGAGTTGCTGGGAGGGGATGATGGCAACAGCTCCCACCTGTACCGTTACCTTGGAGACAGTCTTTACAGACACGGACTGGTTCCAGACCCCAGCCCCGTTCTGGCACTGGCCGCTTGTAGCTGGAGCAGGTGTCACAGAAGCCCTGGCCACACCCACGACAGTGGTGCTTCTGGTCATTGTGGGTGAACTCTTCTCCGCACTTAGCGCATGCCTGGGATGGAATTGGTAAATTGAAGGCAAAGTAAATATGGATTAGCCATTATGATAGAACAAGCGTACTGCATCTAAGACAAAGAAAAATTAGCTGCAATTCCATCTAATTGTTTGGTGTATGACAATTACTAGTACTAGTACGCTATTTCATTGTACCTACAACCATCTTCCCGAAGCAAGTGAGTTAACTGACTGTGAAAGTACAGTTTCCATTTCCGAAACTAGGCTGGAATTCCAGAGTTACATATTGGCTGGACTAATGAGTTAATGCATTGTCCACACAAAATCGTATAATAAACCAGATATCTGGTTCGTAAACAAAGCATGTGTACCGTCAACTGGGTGTCAATAGCTATTCTGCAAATCTTTTCATGTATTTTTTTTATTTAAGGTGCTCAAGTGATTTTTATTACAATATAGATCTAGATTAGCGATCAAATTGTCTTGACTGGGAGCTACCATTTTGTTTGAAGCAAATGCAGGTGATATGAAAAGATGGATTCTGATTGGTCAATAGGATGGACATGGAAGGGACATAACGCGTCATAGCCACTGGTGGCGCTACGATCGAGCTCAGAAATTCCAGCCTAGTTTACTAAGGGTGGAAACTGGACTTTCATAGTCAGTTAATGCCCTTGCCTCAGGAAGATGGCCTACAACACATGAATGAAGATAATATACCAACACTGATGTTTACCACAAATTAAAATGGACAATATATAAAAGCATATGCCATACCACATCAAATGTTCTGATTTGTATTGCATCATTTTCAAGTTTGGTTTAACGCTGCTTTTAACATTATTCCAGTAATTGTTGAAACATTCAGTTCTCTATAAATGAGAAGAATATCAACTTCACTAATTACAAGAATAAATAATTAATCAAATTTTCAGAATTGTATCCAATCAGTTTCAAAATTAAGCATATTAAAATGCTTGTGGGTACCATCCAATCCAAGAAGTTGTTCATCCATAGAACTTGTCTTACTTCATCACACCAACTTCAAAATGCCACTGAAAGAAGTTGCTAGGGCTTATATAGAAAAGATACAACTTGACTGATTACCAGGATCTTGGAGTTAGGGATCCAGTATGCCGGGGCTATTTGGTCAGCTGTCCACTCAGCGAGATACTTGGTGGGCTTGGCGCTCACACTGCCGATGGTGTCCGCCATGTAGTTGAGACTGTCCAGTACTTTCCTAGCTGCATTGTGGGTACCATCCAATCCAAGGTTGCTCTATGTCACACAGAGGAAAAGAGAGGAATTGCAGGAGTGAGTGAGGAGGAAGAATGGTCTTAAATTGCTTTCAGCAATAGTCCTCACATATTGTGGTGGTGGACACAGAAAAGAGCTCCATGCATTGCAGCCTGGTATGATGAGCAAACACCTTAACCACTAGCCTGCCCATCACCATTATTATTCCAGGTAAATGACAGCAGTGTCTGGACCAAACAATCCAGTGACTGACATCGTGAGCATCGATCCACTCAATTGGGATACGATGACATGCATCAACCAAGTCAGTGAGCCTTACCACCCGATCCCGTTAGTCACCTCTTACGACAAGCATAGTCGCCCAACCAAATACCCACATTAGAAAACATAAAACAGATCCCATGAATAGAATATGTGTAAAAAAAAATAAATTCCCTAGACCTGCGCAGAGGCCAATAATTGGCCCAAAGTCTGCAGCAAATATCATCAAAAATTCCCAAATTGGAATAAGAAATTTCCCAATTCATGTAACATAACTAAAAACTAATAATTTTTAACCTTTTAATGCTTAGTTTTATATCATTGCAATGAATTCAAACTCAAAAACAAATTTCAATATCACTCTGAATTTAAAAACTGCAAGAAATCCAAATTTTGAACAAACAATTATTTTTTCCAAAGTCTGCCAAGCGCACTTCCTTTAGAATCCTAGATAAATCCCTGAAGAAATGAAACAGTCCCCATCAATAGTCTAAAACAAAAAAGCTTGAGTTTGAGGAAATAGTATATGAAATGAAAAAAAGAGCTGCAAAGCGATCATTAGTTAAATTTGCTCAAAGTGGTTTGATTGGATTGTTATGTTAAAATATGACTACTGACAAGTTCTGAGTATCACAACTTCCTAAGGAAATATGTAGATGGTAACATCAGCAGTCTCACTCACCTCAGGCCAGATGTGTGCCACCTCAGCCAGGACAATGGCCTCCACGTCCTGGTTCCCGTACCAATACTGTCGACTCCGGTAGATGATCCCACAGTTAGGGCACTCCAATACATAACTACACAACAAGCAAAAGTACATATAGCATGCGCTTCCAAACAAACAATGGCTTCCAAGATTCGTAAATGGCTTAGTACTCATAGTTCCTTTTGTATCAACAAGGAGGCAATGAGATGAACTGTAAACATGATTTATTTATGCCGATATTCATTATTTGTATTTGCCGTATTTGTCATTAGAAATTAATAAATGGGAATAAAAAACAGTGCCATGACACTGTAGCTCACCTGGATATATAGTCAATAGTATACAAAAAACATTGCTGTCAGCATTGATAGTTAAATATTTTCCACATAAATACTGAATACTATACTACTAACACTAAAGTCAAATGAATAAAATATGTCATCATAAGAAATGTGTATGCCAAAGATCAGCTTCTTCAGTCTGATAATTTCAGAGAATTGTACAAGAATATATGCATTTTGAGACAGTTGAAAAACATGGTAAATACAAGGTCTAAAAAATGTTTAAAATGCAAAGACACTGAACTTATGACTGGAATTCCCTGCAAAATGAATACCAAATTTCATAACATTTTGAACAAAAAAAACTCAGTAATGGCTACAAATAGGTTTTTTTTTAATACAGCTGCTATGGTAAATATTTTTAAAGCGTGTACTTCTTACTAACATCCGACGAGTGGGAGTTATTTGTTGTAGAATAGAACACTGCAGGGAGAATCAAGCATGAGGGGTGCATTAACTATCAGTAGGAGCTTACCCTGACCAGATGTATCTCCCCAAACCAACCCACGTGTTGTCTCCTGAGGATGAGGTTTTGGGCACAACCACCTTCCGTTGTCCTTTAGCATGCATACATTTCTGTAAACATGGTAAATAGATGATTATATTTATTTCAAAACTTGGCACAAATGCAAGTATGGCAAGTATGAAGAAACTCAGCTTAAATCATATAAAATGGGTATGGTCTACCAGGATACATCTTCCGGGCAAGGGAGTTAACTGACTGTAAAAGTGCAGTTTCCACCCTTGCAAAAATAGGCTGAAATGTCCTTGCGTGATCGTAGCGCCACCTGCTATTACCGGTTGTGTCCCTTCTATGATCCCCCTACTGACCATTCAGATTCCATTTACGATGCATCATATCACTTGAGAGCCTTCATGAAAAACATGAAAAGATTTGGAATATATGTGTCGACAAAAAACTGACAGTACACATGCTCTGCAAATCCTGCAATCAAACAAATTTGGCACGGCAGTTGACATATTGTTACAGGATTTTGATTGGGCTATGCATAGTGCAGCCAAAATATAACTCCATAACTCCAGCCATTTCGGCAAGGGTGAAAACTGGACTTTTAAAGTCAGTTAACTCCCTTGCCTGAGGAAGATGACCTGGATAGTATACAGATGTAGCAAATATAGCTGTTATTTTCATTCAGAGACTTTCTACTGATTTTCTAAAGACAACTTTCCAACAATCTCATTAAAATCAGATCTTAGTTCTCGCTATCGCTAAAGAAAGATCTGAGGACATACCATTACGGGTCACGTCAGAGAGCTCAAGCAAAGATAGTGTGTGACAGCAATATTCCAGCTATATCACTGCAGCCTATAAACAAATAAATGTTGGCCAGGCACTCCATTGAAGAAGAGTCACAATCAATGCCTGTCCCTAATCTTATGAGAGGACAGAGGGGACCTATTTACAATGACAGCTCACACATCATAGCCACCCAATCCACATTAGTTGGCTTTAACACAAGCATGAGATACTGAGATACTGGGGACACTGCCTACCAGGGCACGATGACAGCTCACACATCATAACCTCCCAATCCACATCAGCTGGCTTTACCACAAGCATGAGATACTGAGATACTGGGGACACTGCCTACCAGGGCACGATAACAGCTCACACATCATAACCACCCAATCCACATTAGTTGGCTTTAACACAAGCATGAGATACTGAGATACTGGGGACACTGCCTACCAGGGCACGATGACAGCTCACACATTGCAACCTCCCAATCCACATTAGTTGGCTTTAACACAAGCATGAGACACTGAGATACTGGGGACACTGCCTACCAGGGCACGATGACAGCTCACACATTGCAACCTCCCAATCCACATTAGCTGGCTTTAACACAAGCATGAGATACTGAGATACTGGGGAAACTGCCTACCAGGGCACGATGACAGCTCACACATTGCAACCTCCCAATCCACATTAGCTGGCTTTAACACAAGCGTGAGATACTGAGATACTGGGGACACTGCCTACCAGGGCACGATGACAGCTCACACATCATAGCCACCCAATCCACATATGTTGGCTTTACCACAAGCATGAGATACTGAGATACTGGGGACACTGCCTACCAGTGCACGATGACAGCTCACACATTGCAACCTCCCAATCCACATTAGCTGGCTTTAACACAAGCGTGAGATACTGAGATACTGGGGACACTGCCTACCAGGGCACGATGACAGCTCACACATCATAGCCACCCAATCCACATATGTTGGCTTTACCACAAGCATGAGATACTGAGATACTGGGGACACTGCCTACCAGGGCACGATAACAGCTCACACATCATAACCACCCAATCCACATTAGTTGGCTTTAACACAAGCATGAGATACTGAGATACTGGGGACACTGCCTACCGGGGCACGATGACAGCTCACACATTGCAACCTCCCAATCCACATTAGTTGGCTTTAACACAAGCATGAGACACTGAGATACTGGGGACACTGCCTACCAGGGCACGATGACAGCTCACACATTGCAACCTCCCAATCCACATTAGCTGGCTTTAACACAAGCATGAGATACTGAGATACTGGGGACACTGCCTACCAGGGCACGATGACAGCTCACACATTGCAACCTCCCAATCCACATTAGCTGGCTTTAACACAAGCATGAGATACTGAGATACTGCCTACCAGGGCACAATGACAGCTCACACATCATAACCTCCCAATCCACATAAGCTGGCTTTAACACAAGCATGAGATACTGAGATACTGGGGACACTGCCTACCAGGGCACGATGACAGCTCACACATTGCAACCTCCCAATCCACATTAGCTGGCTTTAACACAAGCATGAGATACTGAAATACTGGGGACACTGCCTACCAGGGCACGATGACAGCTCACACATTGCAACCTCCCAATCCACATTAGCTGGCTTTAACACAAGCATGAGATACTGAGATACTGGGGACACTACCTACCAGGGCACGATGACAGCTCACACATCATAACCACCCAATCCACATTAGCTGGCTTTAACACAAGCATGAGATACTGAGATACTGGGGACACTGCCTACCAGGGCACGATGACAGCTCACACATTGCAACCTCCCAATCCACATTAGCTGGCTTTAACACAAGCATGAGATACTGAGATACTGCCTACCAGGGCACGATGACAGCTCACACATCATAACCACCCAATCCACATTAGCTGGCTTTAACACAAGCATGAGATACTGAGATACTGGGGAAACTGCCTACCAGGGCACGATGACAGCTCACACATCATAACCACCCAATCCACATTAGCTGGCTTTAACACAAGCATGAGATACTGAGATACTGGGGACACTGCCTACCAGTGCACGATGACAGCTCACACATTGCAACCTCCCAATCCACATTAGCTGGTGTTAAGACAAGCATCAGCTACTGGGACTTGCCCCCAAATCCCCACCTCGTAATCCGCCGCCGTGGTCTAGCAGTAGAGCGTCCGCCCCCAGAGCGGAAGGTCCGGGGTTCGATCCCCAGCCGTGTCATACCAAAAGCACTCAGCATTAAGGGGCTAAAACAAGGATAATGTGTCTGGGTGGGGATTCATGTTCAACTGAGGAATGGTATCTCAGTGGGCTAGGACTATAAATCGGCATCAGTCCGGTCTAGTACAAGCAGCCACACACACATGTGCATGCACGTCGCTATATAAGTGTAACAATCTTGAACATGACATTAAACCCCATTCTACCTCTCACCTCACCTACCAGAGTTCAGACAAGTATGACATAGCCTGCTCACCTTGCACAGGTAGATCTTGTTGCCATACTGATGCTGATACTGACAGTGTTTGTTCTCCTCTGTCTGATGCTGGAACTCATCCACATCATGGTTCATGCTCCGCATACAGCGAGACCTGGAACAGGCAGTATTACTAGCTCAGGTTGGTTGGTTTGTTGTTTAACGCCGCACTCAGCAATATTCCAGCTATATGACGGCGGTCTGTAAATAATCGAGTTTGGACCAGACAATCCAGTGATTAATATCATGAGCATCGATCCACGCAATTGGGATCGATGACATGCATCAACCAAGTCTGTGAGCCTGACCACCCGATCCCGTTAGTCGCCTTTTACGACAAGCAGAGTCACCTTTTATGGCAAGCATGGGTAGCTGAAGACCTATTCTACCCCGGAATCTTCAAGGGTCTCCACAACTTATGAAGCTGACACATCAAGGATCCTACGACCTGCTACTCTCCTAATGAGTGAGTGAGTGAGTTTGGTTTTACGCCGCTTTTAGCAATATTCCAGCAATATCACTGCGGGGGACACCAGAAATGGGCTTCACACATTGTACCCATGTCGGGATTCGAGCCCAGGTCTTCGGCGTGATGAGCGAAGGCTTTAACCACTAGGCTACCCGACCGCCCCGCTTCTCTCCTAAAGGGCATCAAGCAGGGTTGGCTTTATGTTCAACTACAAATGAGGGACCTTTGGATACTGATACCACGACTGAGTCCATGAATGCTGGAAACATTAGGGCCTTGTCATATATTATGAGTGTGACAGTGGAATTGGTCTTAGGTCTGTATATTTTGCTGAAGCATGACGACATGTAACACTTTTTATATGCCCCTCCACACCCTATAATACATTACCAGGCCCTAATCATGCTAATAAATTATAAACATTTTTGATTGTCATTTTTTCATGACTAACACCTCCCCCCTCCCCATATCACATGTGAGGTGTCACATATTGGAACAAGTGAGTGAGTGAGTGAGTGAGTGAGTGAGTGAGTGAGTGAGTGAGTGAGTGAGTGAGTGAGTGAGTGAGTGAGTGAGTGAGTATAGTTTTATGCCGCTTTTAGCAATATTCCAGCAATATCACAGTGGGGTACACCAGAGAAGGGCTTCACACATTGTACCCATGTCAGGAATCGAACCCGGGTCGTCGGCATGACGAGCTAACGCTTTAACCACTAGGCTACCCGACCGCCCCTATATTGGTACAAAAGGACACATGTATCATATTAATAATATCTTGTTTCTTGGGTATGAAAATGAATAGTAAGATCTCTGAAGGATCTCAAACCTGCCCAAGTTTACAGAATACAAGTTGAAATAGCTCAGAAGCCTTCCTTGAAAATGATGCAACACAGCATCCATGACAAAAGGAGATTCGTCATATAGATATTATACACATTATAAGATAATAAACTCAAAACTGGCTACAATATCATTATTCGAATTTAGATGCATGGGTCGACATGCATGATATTTATCATGAGTATATCTGTGCTTCGGCTTGTAACATCTTGGACACACATTGTACATACTCACCCACAGGCCTTGCACTTAGCAGTGCAGGTAAAATACTGGTCCGGGAATGTATTGGGCACTGGCTTATCAATGTCGCCACTGAATTTCTCATTAAGACACTGAAAAGGAAATATTATTAACATGAGTGAGTGAGTATGGTTTTACGCCGCTTTTAGCAATATTCCAGCAATATCACGGCGGAGGACACCGGAAATCGGCTTCACACATTGTACCCATGTCGGGAATCGAACCCGGGTCTTCAGCATGACGAGCGAACGCTTTAACCACTAGGCTACCCGACCGCCCCTATTAACATGATGAATAAACATAATTCCAGGACACCACTAACAGAAAGTATACGAGTTAAAGCTGTGCTAATTCAGATGATAGGCTGAAAGAAAGATTTCTGAATGTCAAATGAAGTTACAAAATTACAAAACCTAAACATGTGAAAGCACTTTGAGATAAGATATTTTCCTAAAGTACTTTAATCTAACCATGCTCAGAAAAACAAAAAATGATTTCTTTGTCAAGAAAAGTCATTTAATTGTGAGTTAGCTATGGATAGATCCTTTTCCATCACTGTGTATTGAGGCATCACTTCATTGTATTTCATTTGAAACGTTACCATGGTTACTGGTATGTTTGATTTTTATCATGTTTTATTACATCTGTTTTCTGTTTCCTGTTTCCTGTTTCCTATCCTTATCTTATTTCCCAATCATAATTTAGTCTCAC
Source organism: Haliotis rufescens (assembly GCF_023055435.1). Taxonomy (NCBI): domain Eukaryota; kingdom Metazoa; phylum Mollusca; class Gastropoda; order Lepetellida; family Haliotidae; genus Haliotis; species Haliotis rufescens. Next base: position 6,813,058 of record NW_025964001.1, on the reverse strand, counting down.
GTGGGTAAAATCCGAATAAATAAAAGAGTGAGTGAGTGAGTAAGTGAGTGAGTACGGTTTTACGCCGCTTTTAGCAATATTCCAGCAATATCACGGCGGGGGAGACCAGAAATTGGCTAATAAATAAAAGAAAGTGTGGCCTCAGCAACAAACATCCAGGGCCCCGTTCCACAAAGCGATCTTAGCGCTAAGTCGATCGTAACTCCCATTCTTTAACACTGACTTACGACAATCATAGCGCTAAGAACGCTTTGTGAAACGGGGCCCAGCACACAAGATGACTCCCACCTTAAGACTTTGGAAGACCACAGCAGGCCTCCTAGCTGTCCTCACAGTATTGTTGGCTAGCAGGTCCTTTACTGCTTTCTGTAGAGGTTTGAAGTCTGTTGGAGGATTCATAGTCCTTGTGCCCACATAGTGCAGGCTGCTGAAAGCATCTATTGTGCACTCGGACTTCTTGAACTTTCCTCGTATCAAGTCTTCTGGTGTTATTCCTGTCATAAACAGCAATACTGACTTACCATGTTTATCATGAAAATATAAATATATTAAAATATTTTATCATTCATGATAATCATCATGATAAAAAGTTTATGAATAATATTTTGAGTGTGTGTATGCATGCATGTGCAAAATGGACAACATTTAAAAACTCTTCAATCATCATGTCTGTCATAACAGGAATGTCCATGGTCAAGGAAACACAGAAGTGTGACAGTACAGTTGTCCTAGCCCAGGATATATCAGCCATTAGCTCTTGAAAATAGACCAATGGTAGATTACAATAGGATAACACAGCGATAGAAACTAACATTTTTAGTTCACTAGTCCTTATAATCATGATAATGATATCACCCTAAAAAATGGCAAATTTCTACTAGTCCTTATGATACCCTAACTATTGGGCAGTTTGGCAAGGACTATAGAACAAGTGCTAATTTCCAATGCTGTAATAATTGTTATGTTCCATATGGTGCATATTTGTAAGTGGATGTGTGTGATTTTTACAGTTTCCCATCAAGACATGCATCTGTGTAAATGGCTGACAGCAGCAGCAGCAGCTACTGCTACTATCTCACCTTCCTTCCCTCCTCTAAGCTGCAGGACGTCGGTGTGTAAAGTCTCATGGAATATTATCACAGCTGGCCCAATGTTGGAGACGGACAGGTTGTAACGTTGTGTTGCTGCCCGCAGTTCAGCTGAAAAGTGCTTCAAGTAAGCCTTTGATGCATCACTAAGGAAGTTCAACATATCTACATGCAGCCTCTCAGCCCGAGTGCGATATATCACAATGTCCGAGATGGCAAGAATCTTCAAGAGCAGTCTGGTCCTCTGATTCTGGTTGCTGGTCACCCCCAGCAAGCCCTCGGTGTCAATCACAAGCGTGTTGTTGACGGGGTCGTGAGCTGCCCACACACCCACAGTACATGACTCTTGTTCCGGTGATGTCTGGAAAACCTCCTTACCACCAAAAAAGGTATGATTGAGAGTATAGGATTTCCCATCCCCTGTGTTACCAAAGATGGAAATAATCTTCACCATTGCATCTTTGTTGCAGCTCAGCTTCTCCATAAATTCTTCTTCGGAAGTCACCTGCGAATAAAGGATGAGAAAAATTGTTCACCATGTTTACATTTTTCATATGTTTTTATATCAATTTCTTGTACTGATCTAACTTATATTGTTTGTTTGTTTGTTATATAACGCAACATTCAGCAGTATCACAGCATTATGATGGCGGTCTGTAAAAAATCGAGTCTGGACCAGACAATCCAGTGATTGATGTCATGAGAATCGAACACAAAATTGGGATACAACTACATGCAACAACCATGTCAGCAAGCCTGTCCACCTGATCCTGTCAGTCACCTCTAACAACAAGCATAGTCGCCTTTTAAGACAAGCAAGGGTTGCTGAAGACCTATTCTTACCTGGATCTTCACTGGGCATAACTGATATGGAATAACATACTTTGCCACTAGCATTACACAGTTTTAGTTTTGACAGTTTTTTGCTTAGCTTGTAACTATGTAAGGGTGCACGGTATTACCAGTAAATTGAGGTGCATGCTCCTTGACCTATGATACAAAATATGTTGTTACGTGTAGGATAAAATCAAAGGCTTTTTATGAGATTTAAAACCCTCGTCCTCGGGATAAAATCTTGGAAACAGGTCTCAAATCTCTTAAACCCTTCTGACTTGTTTTATTCTACACATAACAACACAATTTGTGTCATAGGTCAGGTAGCATTATCTTTCAACGATAAGTATCACAATATCATTTTTTTAATGCTTGGTATATCAGGTGATTTCAAAAAGCAATTATTTTCATGTGTATAATTTAGCAGGGCCTGGAGTCATCCCACAGATGACATCCTTACCTTGTCAGCTTGCTGACGGGGTTAACCTCTTTGGTCATGTGGACAAGACGTCCGACTTCTGATCAGAAGGTCCGTGGTTCGAATCCCATCATGGGACTCGGAAATTTAATGGCCGCTATTGTCCACGCCTTGTCCACATGACCAAAGAGGTTAACCCCGTCAGCAAGCTGACAAGGTAAGGATGTCATCTGTCCACGCCCTGCTACAATAATGTTGTACACTTGCATATAAAGTGCGATGCAGATTTGGATTGGGGATCTATTAGGAAATCACTATGACAGTATGAAACAGCCTGTAGCTCTGAGTAGCGAATTGTCAATACTAAAATCATACACAGGGAGCAGCACATGGGGGATGGTTACCGCTGCTAATAGGTCTACATCAGTACACATGGTACATGTGCCATTTGACATAACGTTTACCTGCACTCAATACTTTGAACATGTAGGAGTACTGTACTTTCAGTTATGCAGACTACGAGCATGATGAGTAAATGAGCGTTTTACAACAGAAGTGATTCACCGGAGATTCGTACCCACTGAAAATGGCTATCCTACCTAAAATTCCTGTCCAATTCATACTTAATTTAGAGAATTCATATGTTATTTGGATGACCCGTACACGAAGCTAGATGATGCCTACACAAATTTCGCTGACCCAAATTTAATAAACCCCATACAATCATTTATACATTTCAAACATTCATTTCATATTTCACTGACTATGGTGATTAGGATAATAACCTTTACCTGTCATTGCTTCAAATAAGAATAGAAAAGAACAGTGTTTAATATCATTTAAATATTGTACCATGTACACTTGCATATAAAATGTGATGCAGATTTGGATCGGGGATCTATTAAGCAAACACTATGACAGTATGAAACAGCCTGTAGCTCTGAGTAGCGAAAAGTCAATACTAAAATCATACATAGGAAGCAGCACATGGGGATGGTTACCGCTGCTAATCGGTCAACATCAGTACATGTGCCATTTGACAAAACGTTTACCTGCACTCAATACTTTGAACATGTGGGAGGGGTGCAGGCTAAAACGGTACCTCAGCAAAACGTCACCGATTTCTCTGGCGTAAATGTCACCGCATTTGGCGAAAACGGCTACTATGTGTCGGGCGAAAACGGAACCTCTATTTTGAATAACGATAAAACGATTTTTGTAGTAATATATATGGTTTATTTACATGGTATTTGATGTATAGAGTACATCTGAAGCCGTAATGTGAATTTCCGATAGGTTTGGTACTCTCATTTCTTCAGCATCTTCTGACATCAAAGTTACCGATCACCTCTTCAATGACGGGAGCTACGCATTTCACACAGCGGAAAGGGAAGTCAGTACGGCAAATTTCTCTATAACGGGGGCCACAGAAAGTCCGGTTCCACATACACGATGGGTCCACTGGTCACAGTTATCACATGATACAGCATGTTGTTGTCTTCTGACATTCTTCTCGCATGCAACACATGGAAAGGCTATTGTGAATAATTGTGATCTGACAGCACCATGTTAGGCCTCTCAAATACAGTTTCAGCTTAAATTGAGTAAAGGTACTTAAAACTTCAAAGCGTATAGTGAATAAAAGTCGGTGAGTAAATTGGAGTAGGGGGCTAATTTCTTATTTGTTTTATTTCACAATTATTTGTGTTTGTAAGAGACGACATGAGTTTAATTTCTATTATCTTTCGTCAAAGCATGTTATGTTTTCACAATAGGTTGAGTTGCGTATAAGCTAAGTTTGATTAAAGTTGGAGTAGAGGCTAATTTCTAATGTAAACTTGTTTTAACATCTCACAATTATTGGCCTTTGCAAGTTACAATGTAAGTTTAATATCATTTATTTGACCAAGGTAAAAAAAACAATAAGGTGCCATTTTCACTCAAGTCGAGGTGCCGTTTTCGCCAATCGGTGACGTTTTTGCCCTGTGATGTTTTGCTGAGGTGCCGTTTTCGCTATAACCCTGTGGGAGTACTGTACTTTCAGTTATGCAGACTATGAGCATGATGAGTAAATGAGCGTTTTACAACAGAAGTGATTCACCGGAGATTCGTACCCACTGAAAATGGCTATCCTACCTAAAATTCCTGTCCAATTCATACTTGATTTCGATAATTCATATGTTATTTGGATGACCTGTACACAAAGCTAGATGATGCCTACACAAATTTCGCTGACCCAAATTTAATAAACCCCATACAATCATTTATACATTTCAAACATTCATTTCATATTTCACTGACTATGGTGATTGGGATAATAACCTTTACCTGTCATTGCTTCAAATAAGAATAGAAAAGAACAGTTTTCAAAGTCATTTAAATATTGTACCAATACGCCTTTTTTTTTTGGTACAAGTCATCCAGTTCATTAGGCATAGCTAGGCACAAGTTATCCAACATTTGTGTACGAGTCTGTCACAATATACAAGGTAGGGATTGTCCAGTTCTCCATTAAACATAAGCAAACACAGGCACGATACCAATCATGCACATGCGGATACTTTTGGTGATACACTGAATAACAAAACTACTGGAATACGAAATGACACAAAACCGCATAACATATCATTTTGTATCCTTACATCATTGTACATGAACATAGTCATGATAGACACGATAGTCATACAGAACCTTGATGTGTCATGATACATCAATGTATGGGTGAATCGTCCCACATCTTACTTGTCTAAGAGAAAGAAAACTTGTAAGAATTGAACATGATGAAATAAATAGCAAAAAGGTATCAAGCAATCACCTGCAGTTCTTCCTGGTCATTTGCCAATTCAAAACTTTGACATTCGGTATATCTGCCATCATCCATAAGAAAAGCATCCATTTCTCTTGCCATTAGATTCACTTCATTTGTGTCTTGGCAGATATCTGGAATGCTCCCACCTGAACTAGGGTGGCTGTGGTCAGAATGAAAACTAGCAAAGGACATGTTTTCTTCCAAGCTAATATCTTGTGGACATGAAACGTAAGTCAAAGAATCGTCATTATCTGACACTGGTGATAGTGGCTTCACCGTGTCTTGTAACGCGCGTAGCTGTCTCCGATGGTACTCATTCACTGATATCTTCTTGTGAGTCTTCCTTCTTCCTTGGGCATGCGATTTGTCAAAACAATCAAGACAAAGCCTGTGTTTACAGTCCTCGCACCAGACGTCAGCGTAATTCCTGTTGACACATGCCGTCCCTGATGCCGTACCCTGACAGAGTTTATCCGGGGAAGGTCGTTCAAGACGTCGCCTGTTGTGAAATTCGAACTTTATTCCTGAATGAACGCTCTTTTCACACTTATCGCACTGAGCAGTTTTGCACTCTGAACATGTAAACACTGCCTCCGCGTTTACCACAACACAGCTCAGTTTTTCCTCACAAAGGCGAATGGAGGATTTTGTTCTGCTGGTTCGCTTGGCCGTGGGACGCATTGTTCAAATAAAGTAAACTGGTACAATCGTCAACTGTTTTGATAAAGATCATTGTCATAAACTTCGGTCATAATAAACTATGACCAAGGGAATCTCCCATTTCGACCATTTCCGTATGGTTGAATGTGAAACATGCAGTATAAAAGTTTAACGAAAACGGAATGTGTGTAATTCCTTTCTGCTGAAGTTCAGGCATGTGACATCACGTTGAATCAAAAGCACAAAACACAACTGAAACTCATTCCTCTGTTTTATATGAAGAAAACAAACCATTCAGCACAAGCACAATATCGGAATCTCGGATCTCTCATTCCCGTTATAGGTTAACCCGCAGAACGCCATGGAGTCACATGTATAGGATGGATAAGATTGAGATGGTCAAGTATTGGAATTGTTTTAAGTTCTAATTATTGATAATATAGGTGATTAATGTTGCTACTGTTTATACTATTACTAAAGGTAGAGTGAAATAACGAATTCAATGAAAATGATACAACGATATTGTGTTTAATACCACAAGAGGTCAGAAATTAAACTCAAATAATTGCATATACATTTCATCTAAAAAATGTGTTCATGTATCCATCGATCCTGAGTATAATAAAAAAATATATAAACTCTAAAATGAAATATGAAAGCTTGGACATCGAGTTCATGTCAGCATCGCAAAAACTTGATTAAACATATCTAGCAAAACAAAACATAAGTTGAATAAACATTTAATAGTGCCCGATGTTTTGTTACACAAAACCTATACTCAAAACCATATGTGAAATACATTACCCTTGTTGGCTACGTATTATTAAGTTTTCACCAAAATAAATGTGCATACAAAAAATGCTAGACCTACGGTACCGAATTTGTGAACATGGCCCGCATCGCGAATTAAATTCAGTTTATTTTATAACACGGTCCTATTAATAAATCCTGTCGTGAGAAAATGTAGGTCTTTATTTGTTTTTAATTATTTGAAGATATACGACTACTGTACACCTGACATAATTTTGATGATGACTCAATACAACAATATACTATTTATTTGACATTATCAACATAGTAATAATTCTTCTACGTCTGATAATATCTATAAAATTTAAAAATGTCGAAACTATATTTCACAGCGAATATATGAACAGCGAAACGTTTATATCTATAAGTGAAAAAAGGATTAAAGTCAATCTTATCAAAATCAGTGTTTTGGCCTTTCTTACGCAGAGAGGTATCGTATCGGAATAAAATAATTTATTTTAATGGGATTAGGATTAAATATGAATTTCAACCCTTTTGTTTTTTCTTTCAACGCGATGTCTCAATGCAGATGCTTGTATAGTCTGTCATACAGACCCTGAAACAAATATTTCAAATACAGCCCTTACAAGTCTATAATATTTGGCAAGTCTAGGTTACTGCACTATCAGTATCTGATAATGATGTAATTCTCTGGTCTCCTTCTTATTATATTTTATAATTATAATTTAACAACTCTTTTCTGTAAACTATGTTAATCTCAGAGACTATGTGTTGGTCTAATGCTTGTACATGTATAAAGCTTAACAAAAATAGTATAATTCCCACCGAAAATGTCGTATTTCAAGAAAGAACAAACTTCTTTCAGTTCATGTCAAGCCTGTTTTCATTGATATAATATAAACTAAAAGCTATATGCCGATGAGTTTACAAAAATAAGCCACTCCAATGTATATTTTTCTTGCACGAGCATCCCCGTGGCGAAAATTTGCCAATAAGTCGGATTTAGTCCGTCATGAAAATAAAGCTATTGTTATCAATATTGTAACAGCATAAATATTTAAATAATATGTTCATGATGCTAATCTAAATAATGGGACCCTCCTCAGCCCACCACGATCCGCAAGCAAACGTTTCATATGAACGTGAAATAAACACACGCCGCCACTTCATTTGAAATGACAAAAAATGGTTGATGGAATATTGAAATTATTGTTTTAGTGAAATCTAAATCCGTTTCATGTGGTTCACTTTTTCGATCATTCTCAAAGTTTTCACTTGTTATCTCCCTTGACAGGGAATTCTGGGAAGCTACTTATGCATAGACTCGGCACCATTACTCTGTGCTGGAGCCAACTTTCAACTAAATATGTCGAAAAGAAAGACACGAGCTTTACTCATCGACTCAGATAGCGATGATAGTGATAGTGGAGAAGATGTAGATGAAGTTAGTGTCTTTCCTCATCTTCTTGATTTTGATTCCACAACCTCGTATTGTTCCAAGATATGTGTCGGGAATCAAATCTGAAAAGCAGCAATTGAAAAATTAAGTGCAATATTCGAATCTTTAACCACAGAGGACAGGATATGACGCGAAATCACCAATGTCGGATAAACAGTTTCCATCTGAGGAAACAAAAGAACTAACGCAACTAAAAAAAAGCTAACCCATACCCCAGTATTTCAAACACGTCTTCATATCTTGGACATAGATTATGAAAATATTTTCCTCTTTACACTATCTTGATTGTTGGATGAACCAAATGTCCCCATTTGATTTAAATAGAAAATATTTTTAACTTTACATTACGACCTACATTACAATTAGAGGTTTTAAGATTGGAATTAATATCTTGAATAACACTAATATATTCAATTTGTAATTGTCTTGTTCTACAAAGAGGTGCACATAACACAAAATGTATTACATTTCAGATCTAGACCCATGTAGCCATTGAAAGTCATAACATGTCACATTTGTGAGAAGTAGAAACAGTTGCAGCACAAAATGTGTAAAAGATGGTTTGCAAACAATTGCTGACATGATCAAACTTTAAATTGTGGATTGAAATTACCATCAGAAATTGATTATATGAATTCATGTTTGGGTTTTTTGATAGGTGATGAATGCTGCAGACACCAAAGATGAAAGACTTACTTTATGTCTTAATGATTTCATTTCTAAATTGATCCATCATTGATTGATTGATGTCATTCTGAAAGTTTATGTAGAATTTTGGAAAGATTTCCTCCCATATCCCCCAGATATTACCCCCTCCGCAAGTAAATGTATGCTGTGTGCATATACATGCATTGCTGCTCAATCATTTTAATTATATATATTTTTGAGGGGGGGATGTATTCAGAAGATTACAAGAAGCTTTTGCAAAGTACAAATCTGAAAAGTTGTGCAAAACCATATTCGCAAGTGAATTGATTATGTGTTATGTTAAAAGTGTATTGAAAATAACTTTCTATATTTTTATCAACTTATACAGTGTTGATAAACTAAGCACAGTAGTGGCATGTGCAGTTTACATTTGAAAGTATTTAAAAAAAAATAAGAAGTAAGGGAGAAATTCCATTGTCCCAGATGTGAGATGTGAACTTAAAACAAATTGATAATAGATAATTGTGTTCTGAGTAAGCTAGCATTTTATTGTAATCTACGCTAAGGGCTTATCTAGGCCTGCTCAGAGGACGGTATTCAGCCCCAAGTCTACAGCAAATGTCAGAAAAATATCCCCAAATTGGAATTAAGAAATTTCCAATTCATGTTATGAGGTTAAACTAATGTAGAGGACATGTATTTCGCTGATAGCAGGACAAATGAGGAGATAGAGGTTGAAATGCTTAGTTTATATTATTGTGTTGAATTCAATGTTTAAATATCTCTGAATTAAGAAAATCCCACTTTTTGAACATTATGTTTAATTTGTCTCAATTTGCCTGGCAAAGGCATTTAGTTTGGAATTCTAGATAAACTCAGGGTTGCTACACTCTATTTTCTCACAAGTTATAATTGAGAGGTATTACACACTATTTGGCTCCTTGCTAGAAAATTATACATACATAGAATTCGAATCGAAAAGTGACTGTTTCTCATGCTGGTCCCTACAATGAAGTCCAAGGGTCTGTAACAGAGAGTTTCAGTATAATTACTGATTTTAAACTGCACATTGTTAGGCATATGACTTGATATGATGAAATGAAAACATTTCAAATCAAAGTTATTAATTTCATCAATTTCTTATAGGCTGAATTTCTATCTCATGCATGACTCTCAGACTGTTCTGATGATAATGATAAGCTTGTTATAATTTCTTAGACTATGTTAATTCTTGTTGACTTGTTTTTTTCCTGTTTTGTAATTGTAATTAGTTTGAGATATTCACACCAGCCCATGACAAGAGATATTTTCAAAACATAAGTGACCTGTTGAAGGCCGCTAGCCCATTTTTCTATTTTGGCGTCATGAAAAACTAGATTTTACCTTCTCTGCCTGTGTAAGGGCTTGTAAGCAGATTTATGCTGTTTGTTGAGCTCCTACTTCCAGTTACTCCACTTTATTAAAAACACATGAAATAAGGCTTATTCAATCTCCATCAGAGCTAGGAACTGTTTTATGTTACTCAACCTGGATAATGATCTTGCACATTAGTATCTAAACTTAGCCATGGTAGTGTGACAGTAGTGTTTTCCTAGTTCTGTGTCTCTGGAGACATCTAGGGAAATGGATGAATGACAGAGGCCAGTATTCCACTCACTCCAAGTGTGCAGCAAATGTTAATTAAATATTTCCCAGTTCATGGTATAGTTATAAGTAAAGTTAGGGCTATAATTAAATATTTCCCAGTTCATGGTATAGTTATAAGTAAAGTTAGGGCTTTAATTAAATATTTCCCAATTCATGGTATAGTTATAAGTAAAGTTAGGGCTATAATTAAATATTTCCCAGTTCATGGTATAGTTATAAGTAAAGTTAGGGCTTTCATTAAATATTTCCCAGTTCATGGTATAGTTATAAGTAAAGTTAGGGCTTTGAAGAGGTAACTTGTCTTTACTGATAGCAGAACCAATAAAGAAGAAGAGGGTTTAATGCCTAGTGTGACGTTATTGCTTTGAATGCAATATTGAATCACAATGTTAATATCACTTTGAAATTAAGAAGAAAAAAAGTTCAAGAATTTTGAACAAAATAAAAAAATTTTCTTAAGTCTGCCAAGTGTGCTTAGTTTGTATTCCTGGACACATCCCTGGAATGGAGGGTGCAGATAGGATGATATTGTAGTGAAGTTTGCCCATCATGATCAGGGCAGCCCATTCTTGTGTAACTTTTATGCATGGCACTGTTCATCATTTTAGGTCCATTTATCAGTTACCTTATGCAACATCTGCATCATTTTCAGGGCTTTCGTGCACTGGCCAAAAGGAAACGTCCCAGTTCCGAGTCCCAAGCAGAACCACCTGCACCTGCAGCGGTGGAAGATTCCGACTCCGACACCAGCTCTGGAAGTGATGGAGATGTAAGAATGGATACTAAACCAATAATTGTCTCATTTTAGTTGGTTGGAGGGGGCACGGGTGGCCCAGTCGTCTAAGGCGCCGCGATTCGCTGTGTAGAATTGCGTCCCTTAGACATGCCAGAAACCTATGATTGTGGGTTCGAATCCCGGTTCGCCCCCATTATGTTTCTAGGTTTGTCAGCACATACCCGTGCTCGTGGGTTTCACCGAAGTGGTAAACGTCTGAGACCTGCATCACTTCGGGCTTTCCTCCCACATTAAGCTGACACGCCACGATATAACTGGAATAATGTTAAAAGCAGCGTTAAACCCAACTCACACACTCACTTTAGTTGGTTGGAGGTGATGTGGTCGAGGAAAGTTCACAACCTGTGTGTAGCAGGTGGGTTTACTTGTGATAAAGGCGTTCCCTCATCACAGTGAAGACTAGGGTTTAATTCTCTTCTTGGGTACTTGGGTGGTGAAGTCCTTTTTTGGCATCCCCTGCCGTAACTTTCCAGACCAAGTCCCACAAAAGGATCTTACCGCTACAATTGTCGGAAGTTTATGTTAAAGTTTGGGAGTTATGATCGTCTTTGCTCCAAGATTGCTCTGTTGAATGGGGCCCAGAACAATGCTAATACACTGGTCACTCACAACCAGTAGAGGTGATTCAACACATCAAGGGCAAGATAGGATGTGTATTGTAATACTTAGTTCACAATATGATATTATTATTGCAAGTACAAGTAAAACTGCATAATTGTTAAAAAAAACCAGCTGATTTGTTGCCCCCAAAACACTTTTGTGTGGATTGTTCATTGTTACGTTGACAACAGCAGAGCATGACCAGACTGAGTCAGTGACTTGAATATAAGAAGTCATGAATATCAGTACAGAACTTTTATATGTGAATAAGTTCCACCTTGCCTGCTGGACAAATCTCACAAACTGAGACCCAAGGAACCGAGGAATAAAGGTTTTCTTTCAAATTATTAACCGTGCCGTAAGGTTTTACCTTGACTCACAAAAATGTGGTCTAACGATAACAATATTTCACAATTTCTCTGCTAAGGGCACTTAGTTTGGAATTCTAGATAAACCCCTGCTGGTATGTGTGCATGACTTTGTTCAGTGCTTTTGAATTGTTTATGTGCACTGTGAATTGGTTTTCAGTGGACCGTCAATGGAACAAGTCCAAGAAAAAAGAAGAGCAAAGCAACTCCAAAGAAGAAAGCCAAGCGTTCTTCCACAATAACCTCTTCAGGCAGCGAGGATGACAGCGAAAAGAGTGGATCCGAGCCAGAAGAAGGTGATCATCTTTCATATCTCACACTATGCATTTCTTCCTTCTTTTTTCAATCAAGTTTTTTTTCAAAAGTTTCCAGCTTCTAAAACCAATTCGCCCGAACACATCCCAACATCATCATGGTCATCACCCAAACAAACGGGTCACACACTATAACGACCTACACAACATCATCACATGACTACCACTGCCACATCATTCTTCTTTCTTAGATGTGTACTTAGAGAATACATTTTCTTCATTTTCTTTTTGCGGATTTCTCTCCAGTATCGTATTAACTTAATGTTAGTAACCTAAGGGAGGATGGGTACCGAACATGAAAATTACCCGGCATGCCTCATGTACAGATGAACTTTCTCCATTTGGATCCTCACGATCTCTGTTAGATTGTTGCGGTACTGCCATTGCAGTAAAGACAAAAGATGTTCCCAGCATACTCATCTCACAGATAAGTCCTTTAACATCTACCTACACAAATGCCACAAGCATGACGCTAACTGGCGGTCGAAGTCCAAAGATGTGCAACATGGGCCGCCCTCTACTAAGAAGCCGGCAGTCCCCTCCTCCATTTCCTCCTCCTCCCTCCTCTCCTGTGTCTTCCTTACGTGCACTGTCAGTGACGGACGATGGCATTGCTGATAGCTTCCTCATGGATGGCGTCCCTGCTGTAATGGTCCAACAGACTGTCCTCAGTGTGTCCGTGTCCGTGTCAACCTGTGAAGATCCGGTGTAGAATAGATCTTCAGCAACCCATGCTTGCCGTAAAAGGCGACTATTGGGATCGTGTGGTCAGGCTCGCTGATTTGGTTGATGCATGTCATCGATCCCAATTGCGTGGAGCGATGCTCATGATATTAATCACTGGACTGTCTGGTCCAGACTCAATTATTTACAGACCGCTGTCCTATAGCTGGAATATTGCTGAGTGCGGCGTTAAACAACAAACCAACCGTCCGTGTCCGTGTTAGAGTGACAGGGTGTGACCCATTTGTTTGGGTGGTTTGGGATGTGCTTGGTTGAATTGTTTTTTGAAGCTGGAAACTTCGTTCAAGGATGTTTCAACAGAAGGAATGAAAAAAGAAAGAAGAAAATGCAAAGTGTGAGATAGTATAAGTGTGTAAATATACAATTTAATGTAAAATTTACAATTAATTTATGGGTACCATGGTTACTAATGATTACTGAAAATGTAAGTGTTTTGTCTGTGATACTCGTCTGTGACTAAATATTTAATTGAACAGATACCAATACTCTTTGCCATTGACACCATTGTGATGATGTGCCTTCTGAATGTGTAGGGGAGGTGTCAGATTCCGGCAGTGGATCTGGGTCAGGCTCAAGTTCCGAGTCGGAAGAGGAGAAGTTCTTTGATGGTTATGATGAGAACTTGATTGGTGATGAAGAAGACAAGAAGAAACTCGAACAAATGACAGAAAAGGAAAGAGAACAAGAATTGTTTAACAGAATGGAAAGGAGAGCTGTGTTGAAGACAAGGTACTGTTGTTTAAAACCTCCTGTCCAGATATGTCCATGGCAACTGTGATGTGTATTTTCTCTAAGCTTTGTAGTTCAAGGCAAACATACAGAAAAATATATTTGAGTAAAAAAATCAAAGATAAAGATTGTATTTATAATACCCTAAGCTAAAAGGGCAGGGTATATAGTTATTCCAAGAAATTCCATCCGTCCTTCTGAGGACATTTTTTGGTGACATATAACTTGAAAACTACTACACACATTCTTTTCAAACTTTGTGAACCCTTTTAATAAATATAGGAGAGGTGCAGTGCGAAGTTTTATTTCAATTTTTGTATTTTCTTAAAAAATACAGGTTGTTTTTTTTCTTCTACTTTTGTGCGGCCTATAACCTATAAACTACTTAATGGATTATTTTCCAATTAAGGGTACAGCTTCTATATATCAATAGGAGAGGTGCAGTTCAAGTTTGATTTTGATAAGCAGATTTTCTGAGAAATATTGCTTTTTCATGTTTTGAACATAGAAATATGTTGGAGTCGAAGTATTCGTGAGCCCAGCTCACTCTTTGACTTACCTTTAATTCCTTGTTCACTTATATATTCAGAAGCCAAACAAAGTGACCTGAAATATTGCAAAGGTTATTTAAAAAGTTTCATTGAAAATGGATGATAATAATCCTGTAAACTTGTTAAGGTGTCAATTTGAAAACTCATGTTATCTTACAGGTTTGAAATTGAGCAAAAGCTGAGAAAAGCAAAGAAAGAACAGAAGCACAAATTGAAATTGTCATCGGACACAGCCGCGCCAACCAGATCAGTGAGCGAGCGGAGCAAGGAGAGAAGGAAGAACATGGAGGACAGCCGCAAGGACAACAAGAAGATGTCAGCTCTCCAAGATCTGAAGGCACGGAGAGAGGAGAAGAGAAACAAAGGTACTCCAGTCACACTTTCAGCTTACCGTATTCGCCGTATTAAGCCCCCTACTCCTAATAGGTCCCCCCTGGCAAACTTCAAGAGCAGTCTGTAAGGAATCTTTATAAGTGGTCCATACAATGTCCTAATATGTACATGAGTCTATATTTTGTGTTGTAGAAAATACAGAAGAGGAGTTTAAGTTTCATTGCCTTAGAACTAAGTTTATTCACTACTGCTCAATATCTGTGTATGATTTTAAGTGCCCTCCTTTGTCAAGTTTCTTAGAATCCAGGGTGGTTACTCCTGCAAATACAGTAATTCAATTTTTCTGGCAGTTGTAGGGTTGTCCAGTGGTTAAGGCATTTGCTCCCCATACTAAGGCCTAGGTTTGATTCCATACATGGGTACAGTGTGTAAACATGGTTAAGTGGTTTCCTTTTTTCCCTGATGTCCTGTTACTGAAAGGAATGTGAGACTTTGTTCATTCATTTTCACTTTAGCATTTGGAGGAGTTATGTGAATAATGTCTCGTTTGGTCATGCACTTAGCTTGTTTTTTGTCCCTAAAATGTGTTCAAAAGTGGTATAAATGCCCCACATGTCATCTTTGTTAAGGAGCAGTGGTGCAATCTCGCAGCTAAAGTTTTGACTCTTTTAAGCTGAAGATCATGATTCCCACATGGGTAGAGAGTGTGAAGCTCATTCTTGGTGACCTCTGCCATGTTATGGTGGGAATAATTTTGTCTTGATATGATGTTTATGATGAAATAATATCAAGATGTATACACATTATGTATAACAACCTATGATTGTGGTAGGTCTGGAATAGTGTCAAGTATAAAATGCATGGTTCAAATGCAGTAAGGTAAGCTCACAGAATACATGGCATGGAGCAGATATGTAAGAATGTTATACAATGATATACATTTATATAAGCTTATATAGATCTACTCTTAGGACTAGTGTACCATGAACAATTTGTAGGGGTGCAACGATACGGAAGGCTATGATATAGTGATACTGCTTCAGATTGTACATAACATAAACGGTGACAGACTGTTTTTTTCTCAAGTCAATCATTATAAGTAACAAGGAAGCCAAAATGTTCCCAATCAGCTTATTTGTAAGAAGTGTGAGTTTTTTATGCTCACATATTTTCCTATTCAGATTGTTATGATTGTTCATTTTGAAAGTTTGAATACATATTTTTATTGTCAAGGATTGGAATGCAGCTCTGTATGTTTTGTGCATTGTATTGAAGGCTATATATCGCAGTGTGTCAGTGTCGGTGTATTACTTCACACTTAATATTTTGTGGTAAGGAGAATTATCCTTGGTTGCTTGTGATGTTTATGATCGAGTGCAGATCATGGTACAGCATTGGGCCCCATTGAGTGATTGCTTCCCAACATTGGTTAAGCTAGTCAGTCAAGTGTATCTTTTACTTCCTACGCAGTCTTTGAACATGAACGACCTATTCACAATCAGGAATATGCCAACCTTCCATTTTCAGAGGAAATAAAAATACAGCAGCAGAAGAAACTACTGAAGGCGAGTGACATCTACAGTGATGATGAAGACGATGAGGAGGAGGATGACAAGAGGATGGAGGAGAAAGAAAATCAGGAGAGTCGCGCTGACTCAGACTCAGATTCAAGTTCCTCACGGTCATCAGGGCAGTCGGATTCCGAAGATGAAGAGTGAGTACTTACGATTGCTATGACGATTGCTTCACTCAAATGTTTCCTTCAGACAATACCAAGGCATTATGGGATATATGGTTGTCCTGATCACCAAACCAATGAGCTTCCGACCCGTGAAGATCCGGGGTAGAATAGGTCTTCAGCAACCCATGCTTGTTGTAAGAGGCGACTAATGGGATCGGGTGGTCAGGCTCGCTGACTTGGTTGATGCATTGGAATGATGTTCATGATATCAATCACTGGATTGTCTGGTCCAGACTCGATTATTTACAGACCGCTGTCATATAGATGGAATATCGTTGAGTGCGGCGTTAAACAACATGCCAACCAACCAACCAATGGGCTTCCGAGTCAGACTGGGGTGCCTATGAGCTTATTCTTGTCAGAAGATCCAGCTAATGGGGATAAGTCATGATGTGTGTCATCGTGCCCTAACTGGATCATTCTTCATCACTGCTCATACTGTCAACCGATGATTTGCTTGCCTTGGAGTTTTAAGTCCACCATGATGTAGCAGGAATATCGCTCATTCAGATCATCTGATCTCAGTTTGGTACTGACTATTCAGTGTTCACTCTAGGAATTTTCTGACATGGGCCCTTTATGTGAAGATTTAAAAAATTCCAGAGGTACAACCATACTTACCCATGCATCACAATGTTAAAGTGCCCCATTGTATTTGAAAATGTGGGCCTTTTTTTCAAATTTAGGGGCTAAAATCACAAGGCCCCACCTTAGAATTATCCCTGGGACTATGACAATTGCATAGATAGTAACATGACAAAGTAAGTGTTGTATCAACTTCAGCTGGAGTTTTTAATTTTTTGGGGGGCTTTTGTTTTTAAGAAGATATTTTGACTCAGAATTGTAACTTCTGTTTTTTTACCAACCATTTCTGCTCTCATTTTCATGCATAAACTACTGCACTGTATAATGTATGATAAAAGAAACATACATTTTGACTGCAATTCAAAAAGATTTTGTTTAATAGCAGCAATGACATTAACAACCATTGGTTACCAATTTCAGTTCCTATTCTAGACCCAAGAAATCACATCTCGTCTCGGTGAAAGAAGATCTGAACAAGGTCAAATTATCAAGACACAAACTTGAAAGGTGAGAATGTGTTGTGATACAGTTGTGGTTGTATGTCGGTAGAGCAGATCAGCCAGTGGCTGAAAGAAGTGCATCCAACAGGGTTCGTACAGGCTTGAAAAGGCCTTGAATGTTTAGGTCCCTCTTGAAAAACCTTGATTTTTTACTGTCGACCTTAAAAAGCCTTGAATTTTTGTTTCAACCTTAAACATGTTAAAAAGCCTTGATTTTAAGTGTCAACCTTAAAAAGCCTTGATTTTTAGTGTCAACCTTTTAAAAGCCTTGATTTTTAGTGTCAACCTTAAAAAGCCTTGAAAACACCAAAAAAGCTTGAAAACCTTTGAATTTGTACAAAGTTAAATCTACTTTTAATTGTTAATAAAAGTTTAAGTGTGATTTATCACAGTGATAGATTTGTGAGCAAAAGACCATGAAGCATTCACGATAAACTTAATTACATTAAGTAATACGTTACCACTGTTATACCGAGGCTGTTGTCTCCCACAACTGCTCTTATAGCAAAATCTACCACAGAGATTCAATTACCTCATGCAGCACGTGCGTAGCCACGTGAGCTGCCATGTGACACCCTTCACTCTTGTCTCTTCGCTTGCCTCAGCAAGACGTTTAAAGACTGCTGGGAAGCTTTCCTGTTTCTTCATCTTGGTGATATTTATTACTGTTTATTAAAACATATAAACTGTATCTATTGAGGGCGTTTGCTTTAACTACGCTTGGAAATATTTTCCCCGCCCTTTTCTCTATATACTTACGGGGTGTTTCGTCTGCACGTTGCGGCTTACATTCCCCTGTTATAGTATGTTTGTTTGTTTTTACATCACCTATTTATCTCACGTTAAAATATGTGTATGTTCTATATTCGCATTACTCGTTTATTTTCTTGTGAAAATGTTCGTTGTGAATGGCAGCTGTGTCCGCCGAGGCCTCTCGGCACACACTGAATCTTGTTGGGTCCTTGCATCGACGCCTGGGTGCCGTTCCTAAGCGGAGTGCCCCCAAGGATGCTGCAGCCGGTAAGTCCAAGGGGTCGGGTCCTTTTTCCTCCGGGAGAAGAGGGCGGTACGGGAGTTAGCCCTACCAGAAATAACACCGGGGTTTTACTCCAGGATATTTCTCTTTCCCAAGAAGGTCAGTGCCGAACTCAGAATGATTCACAACTGAAATCCTTCAACAAGTTTTACCTACACAAACCGCCCAAGTTCAGAATGTTGACCTTGGCGGACCTGAAAGCACTGATCATGCCCGCCGAATGGCTCGCATTGATCGACCTGAAGGATGCTTATCTGCATGTTCCGCTTCATTCGGACCATCACAAGTATCTCAGGTTCGTCTTTCAAGGCCGGCACTACGAATGGGTAGCACTCCCATTCGGCTTATTGTCCGCTCCCTGGCTGTTCACCCGGTTAACCACCCCCATTGTGGGGTTCCTCCACCGGAGGGGTGTCCGGTACTTCGCGTACCTGGACGACTCGCTAGTGGTCAATCGAATGACGGACACCCTGTCACGCAAACTCGATTTCGCACTTCGGCTTTTGGAGCAATTTGGGTGGATTGTCAATCTCCCGAAGAGCGAGTTAACCCCCTCGCAGAACTTGCAGTTCATGGGAAGTCGGTTTGACACAGTGACCCATCGCCTCTTTGTCCCCCCAGATCGGTGGCACAAGATTCAGGTGATGATTGCCAAAGTCTTAGCGGTGCAACAGTCTGTTCACTTTTGGGAACAGCTGTTAGGGCTGCTTGTATCAGCCCAAGACTGCACCAAACGGGGTAGTCTCCAACTCCGCCCGCCTGGAGAACAGTGCGTCCGACCACATCTGGAGTGGTGGACGGTCCCATACAACGTCTTATCAGGAGTCTCTATGCGGCCCTTCCAGGCCACGTTGAACCTGCATACAGACACCTCTCTAGTGGGCTGGGGCGCCCATCTGGAGGGGGAGGGGAGCTCGGGGCTGTGGTGCATAGACGAACTAGGTCTTCACATCAATTGCCTAGAGTTCAAAGCAGTGATCAACGCAGTCAATCACTGGAAGCATCGTCTAGTCGACGCCCGACTCATGCTGGCGACCGACAACACGACGGTAGCGTCTTATGTGAACAAACTGGGAGGAACCCACAGTCACTCACTACTCGATCTCACGTTCGAGTTTTACGCTCTGGTGGACAGTATCCCGTGCCAGGTGTGCGCCCGTCACATCCCCGGTGATTCGGGGTATTATCAAGGGTTTCAAGCAGCAAGATCTTAAAAGGGGCCGCCTTCGGGCATCGGCCTGGGATCTCTCCTTAGTGTTGCAATCACTTACGGAGGCTCAATATGAACCCTTGAGTAGTGCTTCGTTCCGGCATGTGACTTGGAAAACAGCATTTCTCCTCTCCTTTGCCATGGCGGCTCGAGTGTCGGAAATACACACATTCGATGTCACCAAGGTTGGATTCGATGGGGCGACGAAGGAGCGGTCCCCCTGGGCCTGCTCATGGGCTTCGTCGCTAAGAATCAGAAATTTGGCCAAACGGAGAGAGAATTCACTGTATGATGACTCAAGGAAATCTTACATTCTGCTGATACCGAGGACAGATCACTGTGTCCGGTTAGGGCCCTTAATTATTATCTTAAGGCCTCGAATGAACGTAGACAAGGGCGCGACCGTCTGTTCCTATCGTGTAACCCTAATCGAACTGCTGACATAACTCGCAACTCGATTGCGTTATGGCTTCGTTCTGTCATCAATCTGGCGTACCGGTCACGGGGGGTACCGGTTGCGGGGTCAAACCCGCACGAGATCCGTGCGCTAGCGGCAACATTTGCCCTAAACTCTAATATCTCTGTTCACAGAATATTGAGAGGTTGTTACTGGCGTTCCAAGCTGGGAGCATGCGCATCGAGTGCTTCCGCCTTGTTTACTTCCGCTGGTCGGAAAAGGAACAGCGAGCAGTCAGGTTTGGGTTGTAGGTGCTCCCCACCGCCTACTGAGGTAATCAGCCTCTGTATAACAGTGGTAACGTATTACTAAATGTAATTTGTAGAATTTTCCTATTCGGAATATTCTATAAGTAATACGATACCACTTGGCTGATGCCCGCCCGACCGTCCCCCGAGCACTTGCTCTCGCAAGAGACAAGAGTGAAGGGTGTCACATGGCAGCTCAGGTGGCTACGCACGTGCTGCATGAGGTAATTGAATCTCTGTGGTAGATTTCGCTATAAGAGCAGTTGTGGGAGACAACAGCCTCGGTATAACAGTGGTAACGTATTACTTATAGAATATTCCAAATAGGAAAATTCTACAAATTTGTTTTATTTGTGGGTTGTGAAAATTAACTTTGTTGGAACATTTGTGATATTCATACTGCATTCACGGTCTTACGACTAATATATTATAGGCAGGATTTTTTTTTTAAATAACCGTCAAAAGGCTAATTATGCAATTAACACAGCCTTGAAAATGACAGTTGAAAGCCTTGAAAAGACCATGAATTTTAGTGATCCATATTTGTATGAACCTTGTATCTAGGCCAAATTGTAACACATTATATGGTGAAACATGAGTTCAACCAGCTAGTTTTGTGTTTTCTGCATATGGATTAATCAATCTCAGTGACTTAGCAGGTTAGTCTGTTTTTCCTGGTCCACGTAGGTTGACTACAAATTTCATTCATTCATTCATTCATTCATTCATTCATTCATTCATTCATTCATTCATTCATTCATTCATTCATTCATTCATTCATTCATTCATTCATTCATTCATTCCCTGCTTGCTAGGTGGTGTCATATGCCTTTCTTCAAGAGGACTGTGACAGGGTGTTTTGTGAGAATAGGCATTGGAAACCACGAGGGAAGGGCCGTATATCGGGTAAGATAAATCAGCAGTGATCTGAATCAAGCATGTGTCAACATAGGTTTCTATGGAGAAAAATAAAGATTTGATTTAGGTTTTACAGGACAAAACCACGAGGACCCCACTGACTAGCAACTTGCCATTTTGCGTCGATTCTGACTATACTTATGTTTCATGTACTATAGAAATAAATGAAATGATTTACCTACACTGAGGTGGAGTGGCTCTCAAATACCCAATGATTGTTGTAGAATCATCTGAAATTACAATTTGATGGATAGTGTGTCATCATTTTCTAAAAGCATGAATCGAAGCTCTTGTTTTCAACGACTGGTTTGCCTGCCCAGAGAGAAGTATGAACACACAATACCATTTAGAAAGTGGTCAAATGTAACAAATGTTATATTTGGTATAACACTTTCTGAGTAAAATACAGATTCTCGTACTTTTTTGGGTTGAGTCCCGGCCGGGATTCGAATCCACACTGCCAGAGTGAGGCACCTAATTGCCAGCACAGAGGGGTACACAAAGTACATGTTCTAGACTACCAGATGTGGAACTTTCATTTTTGTGGAAGCCTCAGTGGCTGAGTGGATTAGATCCCTGACTTTGTGTGGTAGCAATATGGTGCCTCACTCTGGCAGTAAGGGTTCGAATCCTTTCCTCAGAAAGTGTTATCCCAAATAAAACATTTGTTACAAGAGAGAAGTAATACTTCTGACTGTGGAGTTGAGTCACAGGTCCACATAAGTCTGTGATGTCAGTTGAATGAGCAAGTAACTTTCTAAATAATGCATAATCAAATTATGTATGTTATAACATGCATTTCATGATATGTTCGCAGGTAGCTGAAATCATTGAAGTTGTTGAAACTGCCAAGGTATATCAACTTGGTACCACAAGAACAAATAAAGGTCTCAAATTAAGGTATGGATGATAGTGTTAGTCGTTCAGACACAAAGTTAAAGGGTACCCAGTCCATATAACCCACAGTCTAATGACGATTCATGAGCAGTTTTTATGTGTTTATATTCGACCTGCCAGCTATGGGTGTTTTTTCAGCCTTTGCACCTTTGTAGTTGCTGAGAATAGCTGTACTTGATGAAGCAATATTTATTTTGTTGGTGCCTTATGGGGGATCTGGTGTTAAGCTCACTGGCCGCTAGGTATCTCAGTAACACCATTCCCTCTCACTGTGTCTTTGTAACATATGGTCATGAGTGATAGACTCAATGAGTTACAGCCCATTAGTCACGTCAGTAAAAAGCTCACTTCATATAAGTACTTTATGTAGCATTACATGTAATAGTTTGGGTGAGAAGCAAGTACTTGTCCTGTATTACATATAATGCAATCACGTTTTTAGGCCAAATTGATATTTAGCCCATGGGCTTAAAATGGGAAAATAAAATGCTTTTAAGCCCATGGGCTTAAATGAAATTGAAACATTGATTGATGTCCAATACCATATTCTTTTTAATACGTGTCATAGCACGCTTCTATATGGCCAATATGCGTCTTGTTGCACTGTAGGGGCAATAAGGTTACCTAGTGGTTAAAGCGTTTTGCTTGTCAGGTTCGATTCCCCAATTGGGAACAATGTGTGAAGCCCATTTCTGGTTTTCCCTGCTCTGATATTGCTGGAATATTGCTGAAAGCGGCATTAAACAATACTCACTCACTGTTGTTGAACCGAAATGTACTACCAGTGGAGATCTATCACCCAGAGAGAAACACTTTCATACAACAAATGACCTTGATGTTTAATCCTGCTCTTGTTATTCTAATTGAAATGTTTGCATTGTGGTAACTAAAGGATGAAACTACAATGTGTTCATACATCACCTAGTGTCTCCAATTACCATGGTGTCCATTCGACAACACCATCTTTGTGCATAGTCTATGCTGAAATGAGAATGACGGTATTCATAGCATTAAGATCACTTGGTGGGACGGGCCCTGAATGTTCTACTGCTGTGATTGGCTATATCTCCCCCTCCTCTAGGCATGGCAATGCAGAGCGTGTGTACCGCCTTGAGTTTGTCTCCAATCAAGACTACACAGACTCTGAGTTCTTCAAGTGGAAGGAGGCGGTGATGCTGGGAGGCTTGGAGCTGCCCACTGTGGAGGAGATCAACAGGAAGGCCGACGACATCAAGCAGGCCCTCAACTATAAACTAAAGGAGAACGACATTGAAGAGGTGAGTCCTCAACAAACCCCATTCTTGGTGGCTACCTCCATTTCTTGCCTTCTCGTCATTATGATGCTGAAACTGTGTCTGAAAGATGTAACGTGATAAAGTTTGTGTGATACTTAAGTTAATTTTTTGTTCAGATTGTTGCTGAAAAACAGAGATTCAGGAAGAACCCTCACAACTATGCTGTGAAGAAAACCCACCTACTTAAACAGAAGGTATGTCTCTTTCCACTCAGCATGCAGACTGCAGCTTGATTTCCTGAGGAAAGAGTTACATTGTTCTCCCAGTTAATGATTGTTCATGTGCAGGCTGGAGAAAGTATCAACATTATAAAAGGTTGAGGTTGATATCTCACAATTCCTCTAAGGTACAGAGTTGCATCCCTTTGCTGTGGAGGATCCACTGATAGTGGGTTCGAATCCTAGATTTACACTGGAAGATGTGTGGGTGGCAGGACCCTGCTGGAGCTGATGGGGGTGGTGGGGTAGCCTAGTGTTTTAAGCTTTCCCTTGTCACGCCGAAGACCCGGGTTGGATTCCCCACATGGGTGCAGTGTGTGAAGCCTATTTCTGGTGTCCCCCGCCGTGATATTGCTGGAATATTGCTAATAGCGATGTAAAACCATACTCACTAACTACTGGAGCTGATGAATTGCACCAAAGTGTCCTGTGTCTATGACCTTCATCACTTAGGGCTTCCCATCCACACGGAGCTGTGACACTGTGATATTGCTGAAATACGCAACAGTGTTAATTTGCTCGTGCTCACTTGTACACTGACTTATTTGCCATGCCTTTATGTTTTTTCCTTTGCATTTGTTTGTTGACTGGTTGTGTTCTAGGAGACAGCTGAGCTTGAGAACGACCAGGACAGGTTGTACAAGGTCCAACACGAACTGGAGGAGTTGGAGGAGAGAGCGGTGGAGCTGGATCGCCGTCGCTCCAGCAACATCAACTCCATCAGGTCAGCAGGGACCTTGTTGACTGGTTCACTTGGCACTACTGTTTAGACATTGATAGGTGTATGGAGTTTCTTGCTTGTGAAGTAACCCTGTGGGATTTCTGAGTCATAATATAATGTTCGACACTAACACTGGTCGACTGGTCTGATTCTAGCATATTTTCTTAAGGACCAGTAAAATTAAACAAATGCTGGTCCGGTAGTCTAGTTTTATTTTGGGGACCAACAAAGTAATTTAGGTTTGTACGACTTTTGAATCACCAATTGATCGACCATATGTTCCAAGCAAAATCAGCAACCTAAACAACCCTGCATGGTTCAATGGTTACCTTGGCAGGTTCCTCATTCTAATTGCACAATGAAGTAATGCCTTTCAAAATCATTTTTGGTCAGGCCCATTGTGTCTTGTAGAGATCCAACAGGACTAGTAGATTTTCCTATGTGTTGGTCCTTTGAACCACTGCCATGTTTTGGTCAGTGTCAAGCTCTGATAACAGGCATCCAGCACCCACTTTGGTTGTGAATGTCTACAAGGATGAGAATAGGACAGTCACAGTTCCATACCCAACACTCTGCTTCATCCAGACTGGATTATTTTCTCGTAGCTGTGATGCAGCTGGAGTGATGATGATAGCATCTTCCCGAGTCAAGCGGGTCCACTAGCCTATGTCAAAGTCTACTTTCTACCCTTGCCACATCAAGGACACTTTTCTTGGCTGGACCCATGCGCCACCTCGCGTAGATCATGAGTTGTGCCCCTTGTACTGAAAACACGGTATCCAATCAGATCACTGCTCTAAGCTTGTATGGCTTCACAAAGATGGCGACTACAATAGACAACGACCTGGTCGATCAGATAACATTCACAATTTCATCCCTGACTGACAAACAAAGGCAGTAGTTGAGGGGGTTAAAAGATGGAAAAGAAATATTCATGTCAATAGAGACATATAAATCACTTTCAGACGAATTTGTACCAGTAGTGTTCTGTCTGTTCTCATCATTGTACCGCTTACATGCACAGTAATTTGGTGATTTGATTTAACACTTGGGAAGACTTTTCTTCGCTTTATTGTTGAAAACTTCAGAGCAAATTCGACAAGCTGTATGTCAGCGGCCATGTTTTTAGAACCCAGATGTTGATTTTATTAAACGTTCTCTGATTAGACTATCGATATGTGCGATAGCCCACTCATATTTAGCACAGGAAAGTGGGCGTGATGTGACAAGGGTGGGAACAAGACTTTGATAAATAGGCTAGGACACTCTGGCCTCGGGAAGATTTTGACACAAAAAGCTATATATAGGTCAATGACTGGGACCAAAGAAATGTATGAAGTCAATGGAAAAAGTCAATAAGTCAATTCAACAAAATTGGTGGATGAACCATAACAACAAATCAATGCAATGCTGTTCATGATTGGATAAATAGATTTGATCTGGCCAATGAACATCACTATAGCTCCCAACAGCGTTTCGCAATGATACAGAAAGTTTGATGCAAAGACACACACTGCTCAGAATTTCAATTATGATTTTTTATGGCTGTGTGTTGTTTTGTTTCATCGATACTGTAAGTAGGACTAATCCTTGCTATTTACTTTTTAATTATGAAATTGTGAATCATGAGACACCTTGCTTCGCATTTCTATCGGTCGAAAGTACAACTACTTCATCAAACCATCAGTCAAATTGAAATTTTATCGGTCTATGACTGGTGACCGACGGCCATGTGAAACGACTATGGTGTAGCTGGAGTAATGCTGATAGAGGCATATCCAACTTTCATTTACTAACATTCACTTATTGACATTCACAGTCAAGGCACAACTCTACTTACTCAACTTTGATATCACATGGCAGTTGCTCTATTTGGGCTAAGATGAGATTGATAAGTAACTCCAAGATGGTTCTAAATTTCAGTTACATTAACCAGAGAAACAGGACTCGGAATATTGTTGAGTCTGAGAAGGCAGCCAAAGCAGAGGTTGAAGCTTCCAAGCATGCAATTGCAGACCCATTTACACGAAGACATTCACGTCCAACACTTGTAACAAAGGTGAGGGATGTGGTTTCTAATGTTTGAAGGATGAAAGGGAAGTCATGTGTTACATCTTGTAGGGGAGTGAATAGCCAAGTCAACTAAGGCACAGACATTGGCTGTGCAGAGTTATGTCCCTTAGTGACTCACAGGATTCTATGATTGTGGATTTGAATCCCAGATTCACTCTGATTTTTCTGTCAGCAGCTTGTCCGTGCTTGTGGCTTTAAAGTGGTAAATGTCTTAGATTTGAGTAACTTTCCTCTGACATGGAGATGCCACGCAGTGAAATAACTGAAATGCTGTTCGAAGCAGTTTTAAAACTGACTAGCTCACTCATTCAGGCAGTTAAATGGCATTCACTTCATATAAATCATTCACCCAATGTGTGCATTTTTTGTTACAATAACAATAAAAATTGTTTGATGTCCTGTTTCAAACATGCCTACATCATGTAAAGAAACGAAGTGACTGTTATACAATCAGGTTGTAGAATAGTAATGTACCGTATATCGCTGTGTATAAGGCGAGTTTTTCGTACCTAAAATAAGGGGGCTAAGAAGGGGGGTCGTCTTATACACGGAGTCGAAGATCTCACATTTTTTCCCACTGGCGATGTCAACCGGCGTCCGATAGCCAGCCCAGCATTTGACAATAAAACTTCGCATTTCGTCCTCAATAACTGTTCCAATAACTATTTCCATACATAAACATGATTTGTATCTCTTTTCCTTGAATAAAGTTTAATAATTTCTGCAAATAAAGTTGAAATGACCCTCGCCTCGATGCAGATTGACACGGTAAAACAATCAACATCCGCGAGTAGAGAGCCGGAAGTACCGGTAAGCATTTGCATATTGCACATGTGACCTAACATGTGATAACCGGTGAAGCTGAAATCAATTCCCGCTGTTTTTACAGTTGTATTAACAAGTGTTGGAGACGGTGTGTACAAGTGATTGTGGAATAAACACGCTGAATGTGAAGCAAACATAAGCCTAGTTAGTTACAACATAGTTAATTGGCGATTAAATTACTCACCATTGTCTCTTATATGTTATTACTTCATAAATGAATTTTATTTTACGGGCCCCAATTTGGTGTCGTACCGTGTAAACACAAAATGGCGACGTGTGCTGGAGTTACACACGCGACCTATCATTGTAGAAAAAAAACAACGCAAGATAAACATATTTTTATTGCATATATAAGGTTTGTGTGCGCACTTGTGATGTGTGCGAAATACGCATCAGTCGGAAAGCGCACGTTAAATCTCCAAAGTAACTAACTAACTTCTGATGTCCGTGTGCGAAATACGCTACAGTCGGAAAGAGCACGTTAATCTTCTATATCAGTCAGACTTGTGATATGTTTCATTCCCGGTCGCCTTATACACGGAGTATAGGATTTGGGGTTGATTTTTAAGGCGTGTACAGGGGGGTCGTCTTATACGTGGGGTCGCCTTATACACAGCGATATACGGTATTATGCATTTATCAGTGTCACCGATCCAGTGCAATGTAGTCAATTAAAACCCTATTCGTTTTCATTTTCAGAGAGACACAGCTGGAGATGCGAAGTTAGCTTTTATGTTGGCAAATGAAAGGAAGAGGAAGGTAAGTGATAAGCATGCCTCCTACACCAGTGTCTGATGCTTGTAGGATGAACCTAGGAAATGAGTAGGCCCAGTGTCTGACTAGAGCAGGAACAGCATGGCCAGTCTGACCAGTGTCTGACTGGGGTAGGGTCTGTGAAGGGCCAGTGTCAGACCAGAGCAGGGCCACTGTCAGGCCAGTGTCTGACCAGAGCAGGGCCAGTGTCTGACCAGAGCAGGGCCAGTGTCAGACCAGAGCAGGGCCAGTGTCTGACCAGAGCAGGGCCAGTGTCAGACCAGAGCAGGGTCAGTGTCTGACCAGAGCAGGGCCAGTGTCAGCATAGAGCAGAGCCAGTGTCAGCATAGAGCAGGGACAGTGTCTGACCAGAGCAGGGACAGTGTCTGACCAGAGCAGGGCCAGTGTCAGCATAGAGCAGAGCCTTTGTCTGAGCAGAACAGGGCCAGTGTGTGACCAGAGCAGGGCCAGTGTCAGACCAGAGCAGGGCCAGTGTCAGCATAGAGCAGAGCCAGTGTCAGCATAGAGCAGGGTCAGTGTCTGCCCAGAGCAGGGCCAGTGTCAGCATAGAGCAGAGCCAGTGTCTGAGCAGAGCAGGGCCAGTGTCTGACAACAGCTTGGCCAGTTTGTCTGACCAGAGCAGTATCAGAGCCAGTGTCAGACCACAGCTTGGCCAGTGTCTGACTAATGCAGGGCAAGTGTCTGACCACAGCTGGGCCAGTGTCTGACCAGAGCAGGGCCACTGTCTGATTAGTGATGGAACAGCAGCCATATTGAAAGTTTTTGAAAATGTTGAAAGCTTGTATGTGGCAGTCTTTGAAGACATTTTAGAGTGTTGACTACTGTCCTGATGAGCTACAATGTCATGATTTCTTACAATTCTTCAGTAATCACTGCTCCTTTTCCTCTTGTGTTTTCAGGAAGCTGAGGCAGCTGGTATAGCAGATATTTTAGAAGGAAAACAACCAAGGTTACCAGCCTCTCTAAAGGTAGACCCCTATCCCATCCATGATAATATTGATGGTTAATATTTTATGTATGTTAGTGTAAGTGATAAATGTTTTTTTCGGAACATATTTTAACACAGGCCCACCCTATGCAGTTTGGGTGGTCTTGGGAATCAAGGCACCATGATTCACTGTGCAAAGTTGTCTCCTTTAGTTGTTCCAGGATTTGCTAATTGTGGGTTCAAGTCCTAGATTTGCCATGATTAACATAATGAGCTGTGCAGAGTTGCATTCCGTAGGCATGCCAGAAACCTAGGGTCATGGATCCGAATTCCCGAGTCACCCTGGTTATGTTTCTAGGTTTGTCAGCACCATTGTCACGCTCATGAGTTCGCCAAAGTGGTGTCATCTTCCAGATTCCATCCTTGCTGAAGTAGACAGGAATTATGGAGTTATATCTTGGCTGGACTAACGAGTCTATGCATAGCCCAATCAAAATCGCATAACAAAATTGACATCTGATTCATCAACTGCCGATTTTGGTCGATTGGTGGCGCTACGATTGAGCCCAGAAATTTCTGCCTAGTTTGGCAAGGGTGGAAATGGGCTTTTACATCGGGAAGATGAAGTGTATTTCTGCAACCCGTACAAGTTTGTTTTTATCCCTCATTGAACTGCCACACAGCGACATCACTTACTGGCTTACTCTCTCACATCAATAGTCATCAAAGCCCACTGGACCTGATCATGGCCACTGTGTGTATAATGTAAACACACTTCTGTATGTATTCCAGGATCCATCAAGGGAAGGGGGTTCTGACAAGAAATCATCTGACGATCTGTTTGCTGTTCATGACTTCGATATCAAAATAGACCTGGATGTTCCAACGAGTGGTAAGTGCTTTCGGTCTTTATGACATGCTTGGATAGCAACATGAGGCTGAAATACATGTCCTCGTTATCATTAGTGATTAATAACGTCACTTTTGAATGGAGCAGCTCCGTGGTCTAGCAGTAGACCGTCCGCCAAGAGAGCGGAAGGTCTGGGGCTCATTCCCTGGCCGCATCATACCAAAAGACAATAAAAGATGGTATTTGTTGTTACCCTGAATGGCGCTCAGCATTAAGGGCCTAAAACAAGGACTGGTTGGCTTGGAGTCAGTATACTGTGTCTGAGTGGGGTAATCATGTTGAACTGCAGCATGGTATCTCAGTGGGTTGCTATATAAGTGCAATAATCTTGGACGCAATGTTAAACCCCATTTCACCTCACCTCACCTCACTATTGAATGAATCTTGAAAAAAATAGATATGTCATCCAAGAAACCAAACTGTCCATTTTCTTATGTTATCCATAAACTACCCATTTATGTTAATTTGTCGGGCACAGGTTAACAGTGGTCATAGGTGCTACAATTCATTTATAAAGATTTGCTTCCCTTTGCTGTGTCATGATCCACTGTTGATAGGTCCGATTGTGTCCAGTTATGATCCTAGGTCTATAAGTACCTTACCCTTTACCAGAACACACCATGGAGATTCATGGTTAGAATTTGTCCCGAGCTACAGGCGCTTATCATACACGATGACAATGAAACAGGTGTTGGACATTGGACGTTGCTCATAATATCAATCACTTGTGTGTGTGGTCCAGACTAGAAGATTTACACCCCGTGAAGTTGCTGGAATATTGTGGTGTGGTGTTCAACAGTAAACAGACAAATAGCCAACACATTAAGCTTACACATTTTCATATAACTGAAATGGTTAATACTGCTCAAAGGAGCTTAAAACTAGGGCTGGGACAGGTAACTTGGGTACTTGGGTCGGGTAGGTACTTAGTAGGACCCGGGTACCCACAGGACTACCCAGACCCGTGTTTATTCACATGATATAGTTTTTAATGGCAAAGATTATCTGGAAATCTATTGTTACACTATTAGTGACAAATGTTTCTGACTATGCACACATTAGTTCTGACTTTATATGTTTGAATAAAGATAAAACTTCAGTCAACTTCAGCTTATGCAGGATCGTTTTATATGTGTATGTACATTTGGTCAGGGGTATGGTCAAGCCTTTACCAATCGGACATTTTGTACCCTCTTGAGACCTACAGCGGGTACCTGGGTAGGGTCGGGTAATAGTGGGGTCGGTACCCGGGTAGTAAATTTGGACTCGTCCCAGCCCTACATTCAACTAACTAAGTCCAATGCCTGGCATTTTTAAAGCCACTGACAAGCACATCTCTCTTCCCCACAGCGCAATCTGTTGTTGTTTCCAACCGACCATCCAGCCAGGTCCGAGATGGTGCCCCCAGACGCTCCCTCAACCTTGAAGACTACAAGAAACGTAAAGGACTTATTTAATATATCATTTTGTTGTCGTATGTTTTAGTGTGTACATGAAGTATTCTTTGTAATGTAAATAGAATGAAAAATGAATAAATGTACAATGTCCAATGTAATTATCTGGTTGTCTGTATTGTTCTGTAGATGCAGCCATGCTGAAAGTACTAATTCATGTGCCTTTAATACACATATACACATGCACAGAAACACAACAGCTAAATAACACGGGACTGATTTGTTATAAGCACAATATTGTTAAGCTATAATTGTAGACCATTAGGGACCAATCATTTGATTTTCAGAGGGTGTTGGGGCTGGGGTTTTGTATCCAGAGGGGCAACAAAACAAGATATTTAAAACCATGAGCCTGATTTTTTTAAAGAAAAATACCTTGCAGAAATGTAATATTTGTGGCAGGCAATTTATTTTTTTCAACAGTCTGATGCCCCCTCAAATGGGGATATGAAATTGTCCGTCCCTAGGTCTTTAGTAGTGGGAGCCTAGTAGCTAAGGCCATAGCTTGACACTAGGTTCATTCCCCGCATGGCTACAATGTGTGAAGCCCGTAATTCCTTCGAATACCCTACCTCTATTACATTACAGTCATACATTCCGTATTTTGGCTGTCACCTCACCACACCATAAAGGTGTGAATAGTCCCTTCATTCATCAGTATACTGAACTGAAGTAAACATGATTTATTTTCATTTAGCACAAATTTTGGATGTTATCACACTGTAACTTCTAGATCATCATTCAAGACAACATACAGACATCCAGTGCTTGCTGAATCGCTGGAATATTGAAAATCAAACGTTAATGTAAGTAGGTAGTTAGTAGGTCGTATTGTGGGAGATGTGCGACATCTGTTCTGGGTACTGCATCGATCCTCATCCTACATGCCACACCTGACTCTCAAGTATACACTGCAACAAACTTTCTAAAGGAGCGCCAGGTTCGATTCCCGACATGGGTACAATGTGTGAAGCCCATTTCTGGTGTCCCCTGCCGTGATATTGCTGGAATATTGCTAAAAGCGTGGTAAAATCATACTCACTCACTCGAAAGGAGCGTTTTAGAAGCTCCATAACAGCTGGAATCACTAAAAGCCATCACAGTATTGTCTGCAAAACAGTCATCTGATACGTTATCAACTAAAGGCAAACAAAAGTGGATAAAGTGTTACTTGTTGGAATTATTTCCTCAGATGGCCACTCCAAGACGCATAGGGGCTCAGTTTGTTCTGATGCATACAAAGGACGCATCCCTTCCCACCTGTCCAAGACAACAAAAAAAGGAATCAGTTGCATTGAGTTTATCCGGAGGTATTCGGACATGATTCTCGTGATAGAACTTGTGCCCATGCACTTCTCAATAATAATTAACATACTCCCGGGGACTATCAACCTGACACTTTGCGTGTTCATGCCAAATCGTGTGCAGTTGATACAAAGCATAAAAGGCATGTCCCTTTAGTCACTGATACACAGGATGGCCAATCATACGATAGTAAGACTTACTCTCACCATCAAAGCACTGTTATTCTGCAAGCTGCAAATTGTGTGCCATTGTACAAACCGATCTTAGCGCTAAGGTGTTCGTAACTCCCACACCTTATAGACTGAGGTTGTTTTGTACAACGACACCCAGAGCCGACTCACAGACACAGAACACACCAATGTGATCATAGCTCACCCCACCGCAGGCTGCCTATGGGTTATGAACCCCGACGGTAGTGCTGCGAAATACAAAGACTCTGGATAGTTTCAATTTGGAGATATACGTGAATTGCATCATGCTATTCTGTAATGACAGCCAGCTTGTTCGGAGAATCCTACAGCCCAGCTGATCGAGCGTGCGGGTCTCACTGAACCGGTCATTTAGTTAGTGGACTTTACCCTGACATTTCCATCTACACGGAGAAAGTTTTTAGACTGGTAGACAGAGCACTGAAGAGCACTTGTTTGGGGTTTTAGAGTTATCTTTCCCGACGGGTAAAACCATCTACAAGACACATGACTGTCCCTAACCGCCGTGTCGTTTCAAATTTGTTAAATATCATTCAACCAGATTATCAACGTGCTCAAGCCAAAGGACTTAGATTCCTTTCCTTTAACAAGTATATGATGAACTTTAGTGCTAATCTTTTATTGATGTTAAACCTCCTCTCAATTGAGAGAGTGAGTGAGTGTGGTTTAACACCGCTTTTAGCAATATTCCAGCAATATCAGGGCGGGGGACACCAGAAATGGTCTTCACACATTGTACTCATGTCAGGAATCGAACCCGGGTCTTCGGCATGACGAGCGAACGCTTTAGCCAATAGGCTACCCGACCGCGCCAGCCGACTGTTTACGTCTCGCCAAGATTTGACCTGCAGAGCGAGGTAAAGGTTACGTCCGCTAAAAGCTTGGATGAATACAACCAGGGACCTCGAATTGTTTCACTTGTAATTCAGGGTTAGAATAGGCCTCTAGCAACCTATTCTACCTCTTCAACATATTCTAGTGAGTGACTTCTGTCTAGCGCCGCTTTTAGCAATACTCCAGCAATATCACCAGAAATGGGCTTCACACATTGTACCCATGTGAGGGATGAAACGAGCGCATACTTTAAACACAACCCTCAACATATTCTAACCTATGCAGCCGCGATTCGCTGTGCATAGTTGCGTCCCTTGGGCAAGCCAGAAACCTATGATTGTGGGTTCGAATCCCGGTTCGCCCCGATTATGTTTCTAGGTTTGTCAGCACCAAACCCGTGCTCGTGGGTTTTACCGAAGTGGTAAACGTCTGAGACCTGCATCACTTCTGGCTTTCCTCCCACATTAAGCTGACACGCCGTGATGTAACTGGAATAATGTTAAAAGCGGCCGTAAACCAAACTCACTCACTCACTAACCTATGCTGGTCGTAAGAGGCAACTGAATGGATCGGCTGGTCAGACTCGGTGACTTGTTTGACAGCATGACAGCGTACCCCGTCGGCGTGGATCGTTGTTGACAATATCGAACTCTGGATTGTTTAGTGTTGTCATACAGCTGGAATATTGCTGAGGGCAGCGTTAAACAACAACCAAACAATATTCCAACTTTATTAAGTTGGCCTTTACTTAGTGAGTTGGGTTAAAAGCCGCTTTGAAGAGTATTCCAGTTATAATACGGCGTGTCAGCTTGATGTGAGAATGCCTGAAGTGATGCAGGGCTCCGACAATTACAACTCTGAACCCCATGGGCACGGGTATAGTATTGACAAACCTAGAACATGATCGGGGCGAACCGGGATTTAAACCCACGGTCATAGGTTTCTGGCATGCCACGGGTACGCATTTCTACACATTGAATGGCGGCGCCTTATGCGACTTGGCCACCCGTGCCCCCTTTACTAAATCAGATGAGGGCCAGGAACACCAATACTTGAACCAAGGGCAACAATCCATGCTGTGTGATTTTGATGGCACACTACGTCCAGTTATCACGGTGTGCTCAACTGGTCAGCATTTTGGCTCTCGTGACAGGTGCTATTGTGACGTGTTTTGACAGTATGTCGCAAGGGATACAGTATTATGGTTACGTTCTTGAAGGTTCTACTGGTGAAGATGAACTAACGAAGGATCCCCTACGCCAAATCAAAAGAGCTGGGCTCAAAATGCCTTGGACTGACGTATTTAACGCTTAGATGAAGACACACGTGTGTGGTCTGCTACATGTGAACAGACCCGTGAAGAACCAGGTCAAAAATCTTCAGCAACCCATGCTTGACGTAAAAGGCGACGATGCTTGTCGTAAGAGGCGAATAACGGGATTGGGTGGTCAGGCTCGCTGACTTGGTTGATGCATGTCATCGTATCCCAATTGCTTGGATCGATGCGCATGATGAAAATCACTTGATTGTCTGATCCAGACTCGATTATTTACAGACCACCAAACAAACAAACAAACATATGTGTACATCGTGATGTTAGACAAAGACTGAAGTGTGTTTTTCGCATGTTTGCATTTCATTAATACCACAGCGTGTAGGCTTGATGCGGGTGGAAAGCCTGAAGTGGACCCGTAAAGATCTCGGTAAGAATTGTTCTTCTGCAATCGAGGGTAGACAACGGACTAACGAATACGTTAACAGAATAACAACATAAACCAATGTTTTTCATTATCTTTTCAGCAATTCATTCTGTGTGTGTACATTCTTTTTCTTGTACTTATTTCTGTTTGTACATTTTCAATTTTCTTTGTCGATAAATAGCTTGTTCTTTGTACGATAATATCCGACGTTAAACAAAATTTCTTGTATCTTGTACTTTGCTACGTTTACAGTGTGAAAACCTTGGAACCATTTGAATATTTGATCAGCACAATAAGGTTATGGTAACGTTTATTATCAAACACTTTCCAATTCCCCTTAATTGACATTCTGCGTACTTCCATGGTTTGTCAACACCATAACCGCGGGCTCGCGTGTTTCAATACAAAGGTAAACACGACTACGAGCTGTGTCATTTCAGGCTGTGGTCCCACGTTACTGACACGCTGTGATGTACTGAAATACTGTTCAAAGCGGCGGGCAACACAACTCACTCACTCACCGTGAATTGATTAGTTTGTTTGTATGTTGTTTAACGCCACACTCAGCAATATTCCAGCTATATGACGGCGGTCTGAAAAATAATCGAATCTTGACCAAACAATCCAGTGAGTCACGGGTTGATAAGTTCATTCAAGTATGTGTATCTTGTTCAGTAGAAAAGAAGGCAGTTTAACCCTGCGCAAACACAATCCATATTCGTACTTATTTATACACAATCTATATTCGTACTTATTTATACACAATCTATATTCGTACTTATTTATACACAATCTATATTCGTACTTATCTATCTATATTCGTACTTATTTATACACAATCTATATTCGTACTTATTTATACACAATCTATATTCGTACTTATTTATACACAATCTATATTCGTACTTATTTATACACAATCTATATTCGTACTTATTTATACACAATCCATATTTGTACTTATTTATACACAATCTATATTCGTACCTATTTATACACAATCTATATTCGTACTTATTTATACACAATCCATATTCGTACTTATTTATACACAATCCATATTCGTACTTATTTATACAAAATCTATATTCGTACTTATTTATACACAAGACCCGTGAAGATCGGGGTTAGAATAGGTCTTCAGCAACCCATGCTTGCCGTAAAATGCGACTATGCTTGTCGTAAGAGGCGACTAACGGATCGGGTGGTCGGGCTCGTTGACTTGGTTGATGCATGTCATTGTATCCCAATTGCGTGGATCGATGTTCATGATGGTCAAAGCAGAATGCGGCTGTAGATTTAAGAAAAACCTCCAGTTGTGCTTTATTAATAGGAGGCAGGGTAACAACAACTACTACCCTTAACGTCTTTTTGTATGGCGTGGCCGCGGATCGAACCACCGACTTTCCGCTCTTAACTAGACCACGGAGGCGGTCTTATTAACATGAGGAATATTCTTCCGGGCACTTTAACCTGGGGAATGTAAGTTATTATATATTGTTCAGCATGTCACAGAAGTAGTACCGTATACAAGTGAGTGGGAGTACAGGATATCGACTGGCCACCAGGTTCACTTATAATAAATATTTGTTTGTTTTGTTTATTTGTTGTTTTACGCCGGACTCAGCAATATGACAGCGGTCTGTAAATAATCGAGTCTGGACCGGACAATCCAGAGATTAACGTCATGAGCATCGATCCACGCAATTGGGATACGATGACATGCATCAACCAAGTCAACGAGCCTGACCACCCGATCCCGTTGGTCGCCTCTTACGACAAGCGTGGTCGCCTAGTAGGAATACTGGTGAGTGCGGCGGTAAAGGACAAGTTTTAGAAAGGATGCTGATAGAAACCTATACATAGTTTTACTTTATATTTTAACACGATACTTTTTGTTTTACCACGATGTTTTTATGGTTTTTTTACGTCATCTTCAGGCTTGATTTCGTGATATTATATGTTCGTCAAATATATCTAAATTTGTACTGTATAAAACAGATATTGGTACTTTAAATTCCTCAAGATATCTCCCAGTTGGTAAAGGATTATATGTAGACAATGTCTCTACTTCGCCCGTCTTCAAGTATGAGATCGTGTGTTTTCAATGCGACTGTGTTATCTTCCTCTGAGAGACGGGTGATCACTCATCTCCTCCCGATCCTTGAGTGGTGGTCCTATCTCTGCCTACACACTTGAAGACGGAGCCGCAAAGCCGAGAAGATCGCTTTTAATCTGCCATGAGAGTGTATCCGAACCATAACATTACCAACGTTTGTTGTCGCTTGACTACCACTATCACCGTTGACAGGATTTACTTTCCATAACAGTAATAACTCCAAAAGCAATTTATTTTATTTGAGTAAAAAATTTAATTACTGCATGGTGTCCTCGGGTGCAAGATTTGTGAAGTTGTTATTGAGCCATGTAGCCTTGGATACGATGATTAATTTGTATAACTTAAACGTGGCATTAGTTGAGTGTTGCTATCAAGAAAACGCCAGTTTAATAAAAATGTCTATCCACACAAAAACGGGTTGCTGGTGACCCCTAACCCCTAACCCGTCCTAACCCAACCCGTGTTATTCAAGCGGACATGGAAGTTTAGGCAGTGTTTGTCAAAATTATTTGCTTCAAAAAACGTTTCCAAACCAATCCAAATCACTTCTTTGAATCCGAAACGTTTACATGCTGATCAAATTACAGTCGAACCCCGTTGTGTCGAACTCGTGGGGACCTGGAAAAATGTTCGAGTTATCCGGGAATCGAGACAACCAACAAAGTTTTGAGAACGAATTCGCAAGGACCGGAAGTTGAGTTCGAGAACCGGGAATTCGACACACCCAAGTTCGACCCAACGAGGTTCGACTGTATTTCACTATACACCAAACGGGATATCTGTGTTTGTCGACATTCAGACGCTCGAGGCTGTCTTATATTCTCCTATATCGTGTTTAATATCTGTCTATGTTTGTTCAACCCGAATGCGGCTAATCTGACGTTCCAGATGACCTGGGCTATTCATTGTGAAGGTCATTAGGTCCCTATTGTCGTGTTTCACCATTGACGTACGTAGGGTAGTTGACACACGGAATGTTATAATAAGCGATCACTGCAGGCTAAGTTCACCAACTGTCGTGTTGTGGTTGTACTGTCGCGTTAATACGTCTTGAAGTGACCGGGCCACCATGAATACACCGCATTAACCACCGACATTAACGGAGGCCACAATTAAGCCATAAACTCGTGGGTATGTATGTATATGTCCAATGTGGTGGAATAACTTTATGGGCTTTAGACGTCAAAGGGTAAGGTACGACGACAGCTTGAACACGTAACATAATTTTGCGACAGTCGTAAAGAAGCTGCTCTTTAATCGTTCGTCGTAAAGGACAGTTTCTGGTAAAAGCACGTGCGGGTGTCGTGTAAGACACATGACGCATTGTTAATCCGGATTATACCGTTCCCGGTTAATAAGTCTGGATAAATATAAAACGTCAAGAGAATAATCAGTCTCGATTGTCTTCCGAAACGGATTCAATTGAGCGTAAAAGGCAAGTTCCTGGAGTGTCTGTGGAACACGTGGTTTACGTCGAAGGCACCGATCCATCTCATCCCACATGTGCTCTATTGGTGAGAGATCAGGGGAGCGAGCCGGTCAGGGGATGACATTCATGTTGTTTTGTTGAAGGGAATCCTGAACAAGTCGAGCAATACGAGCCCTGGCGTTGTCTTGTTTAAAGGTAATGCCTGGGCCATGACGACGCAAAAAACGGTAGAACAACAGGGCCGATGATCTCGTCGCGGTAGCGCTGTCCATTGAGATTTCCCTCTACCACTATCAAACGGGTCCTCTGTCTTGCTGTAATCCAACCCCATACAATAACGCTGCCGCCCACGAACCGATCTTCTTCCATGACACAATGATTGACGTAACGTTCACCTCGACGTAGGTACACTTGAATCCGTCCATCGCTGTGGCTGAGGTGAAAACGAGACTCGTCAGTGAATAGAACTTGGACTGCATAGCCGTCCAGCGTAGACGCTGTCTGCACCACTGTAGACGTACTTGACGGTGGTTTCCTGTCAAAATGGGACGTCTGGCGGGTCTTCTGGCGACAATCCCTGCACATCTAAGGCGACGACGTACGGTTTGTGAAGATATTCGTCGAAGGCCAGGGATGCCTCTTGCAGTCACTGTTGCTGGCTGGAATCGATATCGTTGTTGTGTTGTTCGAACCCAGTTGTCTTGTCGATTATTGGTTACGCGTGGCCTGCCACCCCGAGGATGGTCTCTGACTGCATTCGTCTGTTGCCAACGTTGCCTGCAACCAAATGGTGTTTCTGTGGATGTTAAATTGTCTTGCAACATCACGTTGACTCGATCCTGCTTCAAGCATACCAATGGCTCGCAGACGCTCATTTTCGGACAGGCGTGACATTTCGTAATGTTGAATAATTGCGTAATTTTGTTGTTTTTCTGAATGGTTGTTGTCAGCAAGATGCTAAACAATGCATATGGAATCCCGTTAACGCACATGTTTTTATGCCCATTCTTGGGTGTGAAATGCATAGGGCTTGCATAAAAGTCAACTTTTGCATGAAATGCATGCTTTTCTGTAGCAGTTGCGTTTTTGTGACTTGATTCCATACATGTACTACAACATTGAAAACAAAACTTAACTAGTTTGAAAAATACACTAAAATAGTGGTGTCACAGGAACTTTTGTTGTTGAGTATATAATTTCGAGCGCAATTAAAAGATTTACATCGGCTAACATTGAGTTGAAACAGTTGCATCCTACATACTATGGAATCATTTTGTCGCAAGATTCATTGCATCCATCCATGCAGAGGTTCATGCCAGTGTTTTATTGTGTACAGTGAGTGAGTGAGTGAGTTGGGATTAAGGCCGTTTTGTCAGTGTTTCAGTCAGCTAAATGTGGTTGGGCAGCCACAAATGATGCAGGTCCTAGATAGTTGCCACTTTGGTGAAACCAACGAGCACAGGTATGGTCCTGACAAACAAAGAATCATAAAAAGAGCCCATCTGGGATTCGAACCCCGATTATAGGTTTCAGTGGCAACTCAGCACCGCGAATTGTGGCGCCCTGGCTGACTGGGCCACCCGTATCCAGGGTTTCGTAATTTAGCAAAACGTGTCCGGCAAATTGAACCACACACACCGATACAATTTCATAAGTGAAAATAATTA
The DNA here is from genome assembly GCF_023055435.1 of Haliotis rufescens. Taxonomy (NCBI): domain Eukaryota; kingdom Metazoa; phylum Mollusca; class Gastropoda; order Lepetellida; family Haliotidae; genus Haliotis; species Haliotis rufescens. The sequence continues at coordinate 6,772,236 of NW_025964001.1, read as the reverse complement.
CAGTGTGACAATCATTTCTTTAGGTACCAGGACTGCACGTTAAGCCCTGGGCTTAAAGACGGATTTTGTCTCTCTTGACTGAGTAACATTTTATCCAAATCTAAGCAGAGGGCTTAAAAACGAAAAAGGACAAACGCATGACAGGAAGAATGAATATACCAAGTTTACTGAAACAATTCTCACAAATGAAATGAGACAGACACTTTAACTTAAGACATGATTTTCTTTTTCAACTTGAAAATCATTAGTCAAGAGCACTTTCAAAACTGAATTGATAACTGTCAAAAAAAAAGTAACAACAACCAATATCGCTGTTATGCCTGCCTGCCAACGCGTGAACATGTCATACTTTGTATCCAGAATAACCTATGCGTTAGGGGTCCAATGTGTCTTGTGAATAAGGAGACCTCTAACGTGAGTGAAAGAGTATGGTTTTACGCTAAACAACATTCCAGCAATATCACGGCGGGGGACACCAGAAATTGGATTCAGACATTGTACCCATGTGGGGCATCGAACCCGGATCTTCGGCGTGACGAGCGAATGCTTTAACTTCTAGACTATCCGATCGCCCCTAAGATGCAACATAGAAGCAAATTGGCCAACTAGAAGCGTGCTGTAACGCGTGTTAGAAGAATCCGGTATTGGACATCAATCAGAGTTTCAGTTTAATTCAAGCCCATGGGCTTTTTAATTTCCCGTTTTTAAGCCCATGGGCTTAATTACGAGGTGGCTTAAAACGCGCAGTTCCGTTACATGTGGATATGATTACTTTGACGAGACTATCTATCGATGTGACATATATAGCACTGCCGCGGGCGAACACCAAACACTGGTGGTACCATGTGCATGTCTGAAAGGCCATGTCCTCCTTTTCTCTGATTCCCAACACAAAATGTTCAAAATTATTATCTCAAATACATGAAAATTTATAACAAGAATAATGATTTTCTTCAATAGGATATTTTGAAGACACATATGATACTACATATATAGCATAATATTTGCACCATTGGAACAGTTCTCAAGTGTTTTCGAAGAACTTAATCTACACAATAAGGTTCTTCATTATTGCATGAATCTTTTCCATTTTCCACCACCAATGCCATCATATTCTTTAAGCCACATACATACGACTGAGTGACTAATACATTCTGATGAGCTGCAATTAAGCATGAGACGCCGAGGAACCAGATCGGCGAGGTGACTGGTCATAGAACTTTTGTCGTCTGCTCTCCTCTTCAAGCAGACGATTCTTGTTGACGTCCGTGCTTGCCTCCCGACGGCGCCGTAGATAGTTCACTTTCAGAATAAAAGATTCAGACGATAGTCTAGCAGTCTTTTGTACATTGGATTTAACGAAATGTGGTACCTGTCCGCATCGGTCTCTGAAGTTTAGCCGCTGGTAAATAAAGTTGACGGACGGAAGGAATCTGACTTTGTGAGACCCCAGGATGAAGTAGGAGGTCTGAGACTCAGGCTGAAGTCTGGAGGCGGACTCCTCCTCCTCGTTGATGGTGAACAGACTGTCTGAATCATCTTCCATCGTGACCGCATGGACAAGAACACCCTAGTTTCAACGCCCGGCTCGCCTCAAGGCATGCACTATCCTAGAGTTGAAGTAGAATCACTCCTTACGTCGTTCTGAAGGAGATATTTTCACATGTGATCTGTTATCAAATCTCTATATCCCATAGCGTGTCTTCATATACCGCAACTCTGAAAATGGCATTTTGAAGGGTCTGTATATTTCATAACAATTCATAACACGATATAACCCCCGGTTACGCATTTCAATGCTATGTCTCCAACAACAAAATACAACTGTTTATATATAGGTTATAAATGAACAAAATATGAAGTCAATATGTCAGTATAATTCGTAAGAATTAAACATTTAGCTACGTCCTAAATCTCCACTTAATAGCCAGTTCATACTTACAGCAGTCCCAAAGAAACTCCAGTGTGAAGAGCATAAACAGGTCCATGGTTATATATAATTATAGAGATAAAAACCAATCTGTTTGCAGCGCGCTCTCTCTCACTTTGAACTTATCACGTCCCGGGGTGCGACGGTTGAACAGATAGCGCTTACAACCCTCGATAATATAGTTGATAATATACCTGTCTCTGTGATATATGAACTGAGTTTAAAAGCTGGTCCTTTCTCGAGCCAGTGTGCTTCACAATTGGTGTCAGGGGTCGACACAGGGCCCGACGGCTACGCACAACACACACATTGCTAATAAAATGACACCCCTTGGCTACCCCAAATGGTCTATTTAATTTATATTGATCGAACAGTGTGATGGAATTTGTTTAGTAAATCTGTGCTTACAGACCCCTGTCGCTGAGAAACCGTAAAGTGATCGCGGGCTGACGGGTGGTGGTTCATATATTGTATTTACCCCCCTCGTACTTACTCGACAAAGACAGCCGGTGTGAATAAATACACGCCCTCGTTGAGTAAATCATATATATACACACATATGCCCGGAATGCATATTGATAAATTCAGCGGTTTGTTTCAAGCATGCTCGGATAAGCATTAAGCTTCACGTGACCAATGGGATTGTTACAGGAGCTGTAATAACACCGTATTATGTTTCAAATGTCATGTTAACAATGGTAAATGTATTTGTAGGCACGGACCGGACACATTCATACGAATGTGTTTTATATGGGGATATACTTATTTCACTCCAGAATGCAGATCCGGGGCTCTATGGAGGACACATGACGTGTGTTGTGTAATAGCTTAGAATCGCTGGACTCAACTGAATAATAATAATAATAATAATAATGATGATGATGATGATGATGATGATGATGATGATGATAAAAATAAAAAATAAAAATAATAATAATAATAATAAAAATAAAAATAATAATTTTAAAAAATGTTGTTATTATTGTTGTTGTTGTCTCCATTGATATTTTGTCAAACTTAGAAACTGCCGTCAAAAGAAATGTATACACCCATATTTTATAGTGGCTAAAAGTGAAACAAACAAGAAATGGTTATTTGATGGTGATGTATTTGATACGGATATTACAGTTGTGTTTTGGGCCTTAAATTAACAATGTTTCGGAGACTGTTTTCGCTTGTAATTGTTTGGTCAAATCCAATTTTCAAGTGTATACTTTCGGTTGCCAAGCACTCTGTATCAGAAGTCATGGACATGGCTGACGTGTATGAGACATAACTTCAGATTCGATTCAAATGTCCCGTAACCAGTCTGGACCGAATTGTCGTGAAACCTTTGATCTCGATAACACTGACGGACTGACTGGCTGTGGAACAAGACCCGTGTTTACATTTGACATAGATACATGTGACACGTGATTGATTAAATTTCATCAATATGTATTTAACAAAGATTGCACTGCGGTGGAAGCTCTGGGTCACGAGTTAAACTACATGCACTTATTTAAATTGAATTAATGCCATCAGGGGGGTACGGGTGGCCCAGTCGTCTGAGGCGCCGCGATTCGCTGTGCAGAGTTACGTCCCTTGGGCACACCAGAAACCTGTGAATGTGGGTTCGAATCCCGGTTCGCCCAGATTGTTTCGAGGTTTGTCAGCACCATAAGTTTCACCGAAGTGGTAAACGTCCGAGACCTACATCACTTCGGGCTTTTCTCCCACATTAAACTTGCACGCCGTGATATAACTGGAATACTGTTAAAAGCGGCGTTAAATCCAACTCACTCACTCACATTATTGTACGTGTGTACTTTCATGTATATCACTAGTTCCACGTTAACTCATTGAATATAAATGAAAATGAATTATGGCAAATGTAATTTTTAATCACACTTACGTATGTATGTCATATGAAGGTTTTGCTACGTGATAATCAATGCTGATATGTATACACACGGTCGGATGTTCAAAACAGACCCCCGCTGTTTGACATCGGTGGCCGAGCTGGCTTAACGACCCTTACTTTTTATTTTTATAAAGGATTCCATTTTAACCATGACGTGTCATTTTAAGGTGCGAGGAAAGCCCATGAAAATCATGTTCCAGGTGAAACAACAATGGCGCTTACCACAGAGGGTAATAAACAGTGTTCATCAGGGATTCGAACCAAGTTGATTCTTGAGGCAATACTCAAAAGAGACACTGTGACGGCCCTGTCATTGAACACTACCATTAGCATGGGCATGTTTACCTGTGTGAAGTTAGGTGAGGCGTTAGGATTATGCATAAAGCGCGTGCGTGCGTGCGTGCGTGCGTGTGCTTGTAAGGTGAGGTGAAATGGGGTTTCACGTCGCGTCCAAGATTATTGCACTTATATGGCGACGTGCATGTACGTGTGTGTGTTTGTGTGGCTGCATGTACCAGTCCGGACTGATGCCGATTTATAGTGCTAGCTCACTGAGATACCATGCCGCAGTTTAACATGAATACCCCACTCAGACACAGTATACTGACTCCGAACCGACAAGTCCTTGTTTTAGCCCCTGAATGTCGAGCGCCAGTTAGGGTAACAACAAGTACCATCTTTGAACGTCTTTTGGTATGACGCGGTCGGGGATCGAACCCCGGACCTTCCGCTCTCCGGGCGGACGCTCTACCACTAGACCACGGAGGCGGTCCGTGTGTGTTTGTACTAGTCCGGACTAATGCCGGTTTGATAGTGCTAGCCCACTGAGATACCATGCCGTAGTTTAACATCGATACCCAACTCAGACATAGTATACCCCACCATATACATGTACAGTAAATGAGCCCAACCGACCAGTCTTTGTTTTATCCAGAGCTCCAGGCAGGGTAATAACAAGTATCATCGTTTAACGTCATTCTGTATATGTGGCAGCCGAGGATGGACTACCCACCTTCATCTCTCAAGGTAGACGCTATTTCCACTAGACCACGGACGTAATCGTTTACCTGTGTACAATACACACACGTGTATATACACATACAGTGCTGGTCCCATGCTTGACGCTGCAGGGTTTATTGTGGTTTGTTTGTTTGTTGTTTAACGCCGCACAATAAGTTATGAGAGTAAGTTCTATTACTCTTATAGTTTCACAAACCATGAAAAAACACATAACCTAATGTGGTAAAGAAATACATTTTTCAGCATAATGAGTTACATGTGAAACTATAAGCATAATAATAGAAGTGTAAGAGGCGACTAACAGGATCGGGTGTATTTGTTTGTTTGTTGTTTAAAGCCGCACTCGGCAATATTCCAGCTATATGGCGGCGGTCTGTAAATAATCGAGTTTGGACCAGACACTCCAATGATTGACATCATGAGCATCGATCCACGCAATTTGGATACGATGACATGCACAAACAAAGTCAGCAAGCATGACCACCCGATCCTGTTAGTCTCCTCTTACGACAAGCATGGGTTGCTTAAAGCCTATTTTACCCCGGATCTTCACGGGTGTAATTACCATTTGTTACGCATTATTGTAATGAAAAAGTTTCTTTATTATTTGTACTTAAATTGTTTTTTGTTTTTTATGTTTATTCATTTGTACGACATTAACAGTGGATATTCTCACGACCATTCCAAACTGAAAAAGACGTTGTTCACTGATTGTAATGCATATTTAACAACTGGGAGTTTCCGGACGACTCAAAACATTCCCGGACGTTAAATAATAAACATCCCCTTACCTAACTCTCTCTCTATATATAAATGACATGGGAGACAGTTTGATAGTGAAAAAAGTCACGCACTTTCATTATTATAATCTGAACTTCGGACCCTCGACTATTGGGGACGTCCAGAGCTGACTGTCAACAAAATTCAAACGGCACACACTCAGTTCCCGTGTGATCAAAGAAACATTTCTCGGGACATACTCCCATTCTTATCAATTAGTCGGTCAGTATGGTTGAATAGATACCCTGCGTTTATGTATCTAAGATTAAGACTATGTAAGTTGTTCTATGTCCTTTGAGGCCTCGCGAGTTTACCGCTTGATTTACCACGCTTGTCGTCTAGCATTCACCTGCCGGTCTATATCGGCGTTGTCAAATACCGTTAGTAACGAGTCAGTATCTTCCGTTATGTACTGTGACGGTGACCATTGTACCACTTAGTTTATGGGCTGAGTAATTATCTGAAAGATATAAACTAGGCGCCGGCTCTTGGGAGTACAATTCCTGTATTAACCATTCTATTCTTTCCATTTCTATATGTTCTAAGGGGGATTTCTCATACATATGCGGAAGAATGGAGTTTTCATTCAAATATATATATATGGCTAATCGAAAACTGCGAGGACGGAAGATTTAAGTGAGTGGCGCCGGGTTTAGGCTATATATACGTCTTTGGGCTGGGTTTGAACAGTATTCCAGTTATATCACGTCGTGACAGCTTAATGTGGGAGGAAAGCCCGAAGTGGTGCAGGTCTCAGACGTTTACCACTTCGGTGAAACCATCGAATGCTGACAAACCTAGAAACATAACCGGAATTAGAACTCACAGTTTTTTGGGGTGCCCAAGGGACGCAACTCGGCACACCGAATTGACAGCCTCAGACGAAGGGGACACTAGTGCCCGTGGGATCGCTCGCCGCAAGATGTATTATGTTATAGAATTGGTTGAAAGAACGTGAAATGGTTTGGTTAGGCTGTTGTATGAGTTGATGTCTGCCTCAAAGATGCCACTTTTGATGTTCTTACAGTGGAACTTTGGATATCTTAGTGGTTGATAGCATGAGCAACAATCAGTATGTGATGACTGGTTAGCTAGGTCATAGCACCCGAATATCTTTGTGCATAAACATCCACAGACAATGGATTTCGGCGACCTTTTGTTAGGAAATCTAGCATGTTCTTTGTTGCACAGAAACACATATTAAGTCGATCTTTATAATCAACAAACCTTTTTTAACATTTCTCTGCTCTATTCCAGAGTTGGGGCGATCGGGTAGCCGAGTGGTTAAGACACAGGTTCAATTCCCCACATGGGTCCCCAGTCGTGATATGGCTGCAATATTGCTAAAAGCAGGGAATAACCAAACTCACTCACTATTCCGACCCGTGAGTGAGTGAGTGAGTGAGTTAAAATTTTAAGTCACATTGGCAATATTTCAGCCATATCGTGACTAGCAATAGTTAAACATAATACATATATTGAAATTTATATAAAAACCTGCCAACGAAGGACAGTAAAATAACTAGACATATCACAGAAATATATTTTAAAACTAGTATGGAATCATAAAATTGATAGCACTAAATATAACATCACGGTATAAAAACGGGCTGTAGATCACCAGCAACTGAAGTTAAATCACCATACTAGGTACCATGGGGACTTACAGTACTTCAGCTTCCTGCATGGAACCCAGCAGGATTTACATCATCCCTTCAGGTGTTGGCGATTATTAACATACTTAGCCATAATAAAATAACATATATTCTACGATTAAAGACAATGGTAAGAACAAATCTACTTTGAATGACGTGGTCTTACATACCCTCTCCAGCCGACCCGTGAAGATTCTGCCTAGAATAGGTCTTAGGCAACCCATGCTGGCGTAAAAAGCGATTATGCTTGTCCTAAGAGGTGACTGATGGGATCAGGTGGTCATGCTCGCTGACTTGGTTGATGCATGTCATCGTATCCAAAATGCGTGGGTTGATGCTCATGATGTCAATCACTGGATTGTCTGATCCAGACTTGATTATTTACGGACTGCTGTCATATAGCTGGAATATTGCTGAGAGCAGCGTTAAACAACAAACAAACGAACAAGCACTCACTATTCCAAAGGGCGCAAGAACACACAACACATTAGCTTACAGTGAGTCTCAACATTATTTCAGCAGTGTTAGAGACACCAGGTATATGCTTTTTACATGTGGGAATTGAACCCGGATTTTCTGCATTAACTACTGGGCTACCCCACTGCACGAAGTACAAATGCTTGAGATACTACACTCAGACTCTAGATGTACATGGAAACATGCAAGTTAACATCATGAGGTGAGGTGAAATGGGGTTTAACCTTGCGTCCAAGATTATTGCACTTATATAGCGACGTGCATGTACGTGTGTGTGTGTGGCTGCTTGTACTAGTCCGGACTGATGCCGATTTAAAGTGCTAGCTCACTGAGATACCATGCTGCAGTTTAACATGAATACCCCACTCAGACACAGTATACTGACTCCGAGCTGACCAGTCCTTGTTTTAGCCCCTTAATGCCGAGCGCCAGACAGGGTTACAACAAGTACCATCTTTTAACGTCTTTTGGTATAACGCGGCCGGGGATCGAACACCGGACCTTCCGCTCCCCGGGTGGACGCTCTACCACTTGACCAAAGAGGCGGTCTTTAACATCATGAACACATTTTGGTTGAAAGCCAACCGTACAAACAAATGAAGGCAAAATGTCTTTTAAACTTTATTCCAATATTTAGGCAAAAGCTTATTCGTTACTATTCATAAACCGCCTTTCACGAAGTATATGAAAAAGTATAAAATAATACACAAAAGCCATAAAACTTTGAGACCGGTGGAATGACACAATATGTAAAAGAAAAATATCTTGCTCAATCACAAACTGCTCTTCTCAACTGCTTTGTACTGAGCAGAGAGTAGAAATTATGCACTTCATTCACATTTGCAAAAATAAAAATGGGTATTTTTATGATAAATATTTTAAAATATCAAGGTCACTTTAGGGTGAAATGGGAGCAACTAAGATCCTCAGGTTGAGGTATGATGACTATCATATCTTCCAAATTTATGACATATATGAACTACAACATGTATTTGGTACATAATGATATATGATAAATCTACTTGACTGGATCCATACTCTCAATCCTTTAAACACTGGAAACTTAATGAGATCTCAGGGTTTTACCTTGACTCACAAAAGTGGGGTCTAGGAGACCCGAATGGATAATTTTAAGTGTCCTTGCAGACTTTGTGAGGGTCCTGTAGAGTAATGAAATGGTGTAGTGTACTGTACGTGTTGATACTTACTTTAGAGCCTGGAATGAATCAATGATCATGTGGTCACGATTGAAGGATGAAATGACAGATGCCCATAATTGCTCTTGAGGCATTAGGTACAATGAATTTTATCATGCATCCCTCGGACGCAGTATTCTTTTCTGCGTCCATTCTCTACATTGTGTGTGTCACGTAAAACCCTGGATCTTAAGCTCACATCATTTGTCCAATTAATTTTACAGCAAATAGCATATTTCGCACTACTGAAGGTCTAATAAGGATAAAAATGAGTTTCTATGTAAAATATCATATTTCACTTTGACTTTTCAACACTTCAGTTCTTACATGCGCTTATAAAAAACACCTGAAAGTGAACCTAAACAATAATCTTGTGCAGAAGCACACAAGGCAGTCAACCCTGTCTCAAGGCTCTCAGTGAGCCATCACAGCATGATATATATATATATATATACTTCATAAACTTTATCATGTGTTTGTGGACCAAAAAAACCCATACCACTAGATATATTATTTTTCATTACACCAAATCTGAAATAAATGTGAAGAGTATTTATAGTATCTAATAAACATACATAAGAGAAAATGTTATTTGTAGACATATGGACAAGGAACATGATAAACCTTTGAAGGAATAAGATACAATTTTGTTGCATTATCCTCAAAACTCAAAAATATTTCCTATCTTGAGATCTTCATGTCCAACACAATACTAGTATTCTGCACTCAACACAGACCACATAGTGTGCCTTCTGAAACATTTCACTAAAAGTTTCTAAAATGATGATAAAAGAGACATAACACCATGTCCAATATTTTTCATATCACAATATCTCCTGTTTAATCTATAACAATCTTCATTAGTTATTAATACCGTATTCAACGTAACGAGCATCCCGCTCTAATAAGCGCCCATAGCAATATTTGCTAATATATTGGCTAGGGAACAATCCCAATTAGCACCCCTTCCGATTGATCAATGTACACAAGATTTATTTATTTGTGTATAATATGCACTCATGTGTTATATGCACCCTTCATTATGGGCAATTAAATTCTGGAAAATATATCTGTCGTGTATAATACGCACAGACTTTTCTTTTGTATCATTTTAGGCTGTCAGCATAAACCACAAAATTTACGATCATTCAAATCTGTCTTTTTTCACCAAGATTATATTCTAATAAGAGACCCCTATTTCTAATTTTGAGCGCGCCCGGGGTGCTTATTACGTTGAATAAGCTACATCATATCATACAATACATTAGTTTACTTTATCTTAAATTTACCTAGTGTAAAAGATATGTTCTTTATAGCAAAGAACATCATAACAAACTATAATTCATAGGGAAACACATGTACCATGTTTCCCCTACATCTTCCAGATTTCTGAGTTTGAGGAATGATTACCCCTGGTGTTAGTTTGTATAGTGTGTTGTCCACAAACCCTGTTACCATGAGACAGCTACAGTTGGAGACTACTGGCCTACCCAATAATACTGTTCTTAACATACAGTCATACTGTATTACGAACACCATGCTGTCTGCTGGAGAAAACACATGACTGTTTTCATCCCTCTTGGCATATGTTATAATAAGAGCATACCATCCGACAAACTTGGGCTACAAAGGAGATAACAGCGCCATCATGTCTAATACTTCATGGAGGAAGCATTGCAAGAGACAGATCTCTCATGAGATGTATTGTGTAGCCTGAATAGTGTCTGACCACAGACTCCATCTTCCTGAGGCAAGGGAATTAACTGACTTTAAAAGTCCAGTTTCCACCCTTGCCGAACTAGGCTGGATTTTCTAGGCCTGATTGTATGACTACCCATGGCTATTATGAGTTATGTCCCTTCTATGTCTGTCCCATTGAACAATCAGATTCCACCTCTCATATCACTTGCATTTGCTTCAAACAAAATGCTTCAAACAAAACGGTGACAATTATCTGATAGATAATCCAAATCCATATTGTGATAAAACAGGTCTTACTTCGTGAAGTGCAAATCATGTGAGCACCTTATTTAAAAAGATGATGGGATTTGGAATATATCCCTTGACACCGAATTGGCAGCTTTGCACATCCTGCAATTGACCGAAATCTGCACAGCAGTTGACAAACCGGATGTTGATTTTGTTATGCGATTTGGATCGGACTATGCATAGACTCATTAGCTTAGCCAAAATAACTCCATAATTCCAGCGTAGTTCGTCAAGGGTGGAAACTGGACTTTTATAGTCACTCCCTTGTCTTGTGAAGATGACAGACTCTGGCATTGGTATAACTCAACAAACACTCAACATTGGGATATACAGAAAACATTTCCACTACCCTCAAAAAGCATTATTATACAAGAATTCTGACATACTTGTCGAATAAACAGTATCAACAAAGAAACAAGCCTCTAAATCAAGAGGCGAATTAGGATGAAAACATCACATTTAAAACTGAGCCCCCTCCCCGTAACAAATGCTTCAAGCACCAACTGGCCAATTATGCAACAGAGCAGTTCTATACATTGACTACCATCAAAGAAAGGTATAAATATAGGAGGTTCATTTAAACATAATGCATAAAAAATGCTAATGTATCAATAACAGCTACAAACTAAAATCATCTGCACCAATAACATCATATCTTCTTTTATGCAACAAAAAGCAGTAAAATTGTTGAATTATATAGATACTATAGATCTACGTTTAAAGCTAAGCCATAGATTCATTAATCCCTGTTTGGCAGAGAATGTAACAGTCTGTCCTCTAGGGCAATACATTTATGGTTAAAGGGTTGGTAGGTCTGCCAAAAAAAACCAACATTCTTTAATTAATTTGCAAAGCCATATTAAATGGACATTCTCAAAATAATCAGAGATGATTAAAACTCATATGCAAATTCCCCACCAACTTTGCTCTGGAAGGGGGACGTCGGGTAGCCTAGTGGTTAAAGCGTTCGCTCGTCATGCCGAAGACCCAGGTTCGATTCTTTACATGGGTACAATGTGTGAAACCCCTTTCTGGTGTCCCCTGCTGTGATATTGCTGGAATATTGCTAAAAGCGGCGTAAAACCATACTTACTCACTCACTTATTCTGGAAGGGTTAATGGGAAAGTGAAATATAAAGCCACAATGCAATAAGTATCTTTAACAACTTTCATAAAGGTTCATCAATGATTTCCGCATTTTGTCTTTTAACATGAGCGATAAATTCTTTACCTACAAATGATGACTTCTCTTAACTACATAAATGCTTGGCTGATCGTATCTACATGACTCAACAAGTAATATATCACACAATTACACACATAATTTCACTATGGTAACCATGGTAATAGGAAGCTCAGACTCATCTTTGTAATGGCCTTCACAAAGAAACAAATGCTATCACATGACCTTCATAACACGTGTACAGCACAAGATGTGGTGTTTGACCATCTCCATAAAATCGGATAGTTTACTCCGATATGATACTGTCTGCATGAAGATCGGAGGACACCACCACAAGAGGGTGTGCCCAGTGACTTTCTAACACTGTCTAATCAGCCAATCAGTGTCTTGGCTTCTACATTCTCAGTAAAAGTAAGCAAAGATTCAAACATATCTGATTTCGGTATCTTGAAAACAAACTTAAACGGACAGTTCCTAATGGAAATAATTAAAGCCACGCCAGTATATTGTAGTGGATATTGTATACACCCTGTCGTTTCTGAACGCCATGACACCTACACCCAAATGAGTGTATCTACTGTGTGGGTTTTCTTTTGTCAAATATCCAACTTGCGAATCCACATGGTAAAGAAATGAAGTTCAATTATTCAAAAAAGCTGACATCTGATTGACACAAGAACCACGCCTCCTTATGGAACTGTCGTCAGATCTTCCTACAGATATCAGAGTGATGTGAGTGTAATGAGGTTGGGCTGTTTGATCAAGCTGCTGTTTCGTTGTTTGCCTTGTTTCAGCACAGAAAAGCACATACAGATACATGCTATAACGTTTTGATTCTAAATCATGACGTCATATACTCTGATAAAACACGGAAAATCGGAATCTGTAAATAAATACAACTCTGGAAAGCTCTGGTTCATGAAACCGAACAAGGAAACACTTAATCTGAGAAGCATACAATCACCAAGACAACGAATAATGTAATAGTGTAATATAATGCCCTGATCTTGAAGATCCCAAATATCTTGGTTAATACTGATAAATAACACTGGGAAACTGAAATAAACCATTACATAACTGGATTTAAGCTCCAATATCATGGATATTACTTAATCAAATCTTACTATTCACTAGAAATGGCATATAAGCTTGAAAAACACCACAAAAGGGCGTCTGAAATCAATGTCACCAAAATAACAGCTTCGACAACTGTTTTGAAACAGGTTCAACTTCTGAGGTAGGATACCATCAATATTTGGTACAGATGTTTGCCAACATGATAATGATTACAATCAAATTATTTCAAATTTGGGAATATACTTGTCATCAATAATTACGCTTAAAACATTAAATATCAGGGAACTTGCCAACAGTATCCAAGATACAGAACTAAGACCTTGACATTTGTATGCTTGTATGCTTCGTCAATGTTTATTAGAATATTATTATAATTACTACACTTTTCCCTTGTAAATACCAGTTTTATAACAACTTGTGTACTTCAAAATATATGTTTAAAAATAAAATCATTTTGTAAAATTTAAGAATTAATGGAATATCATGTAAATAATCACATTTACAAACTTGACAAACACAAAACGAACAAAATCCATGTCCAAGCAAAACATGTCTAGAATCAATGCTTCTGGAAACAGAAACACGAACCCGTGGAATGCCTGTCTTTGGTACTTACTATGGAAAGTCAAATATCACGTCTGGTAAGACAAATACCATGATGAAAACGGGTGCTACTTGGCACTAGGCATCTAACAACAGTCTATATGTTTAATGATGTTTACGTGGGCTTGAATTTCTCTTTTCAGAAGAATGTCCTTAGGCTTAAAAAAATAAAAGAATTGGTTCTCAGACGACTTTTGAAAATACAATGCAGGCGTTTTTTTGTTGTTGTTGTTGCTTGTTGAAACTAGTATGCAACCAAATAAACAGTTGTGTACCATCAACCTGGGACAGGGCCTCCCTACATAAACAAGCATATAAACTCCTATTGCCGCCATGACCAAAACACGAGATGCGCAGCAAAACAGTGCACATGTAAAGGGAAGTAACTGTGTGCTACATTGGATCACATTGTTTTTAAGTATTAGGATTTTCATATTTTTTGAAAATGGAAATAGAAATGAAACAAGCGGTGGACTTTATGATGATGTGGGCGGTGCCTGAGAACCAAGACTATTATTTTTTTAGCCTAATGTTATTACTATTGAGGCAAGTAAATGGTTCAGGTGAATCTGCATCCCTGCAGAACATGTATGATTGAAATCATATATTTGAAAGTTCAGAGATCATTGTCATTGGATGAAGAACACAGATCATGCATAAGCTCTCTACGGAATGGAAGCTGCAAAATGGAATTATGCAATATATTTACACTGCACTCAACATAATCTACCCAAATGAAAGCATCTTTGAAAGCTTGTCATTATCTTTGATAACATAAAATGCATGACTCCGTGAACAGAAAAAGTTCTGGCATTTCTACAACAAAATTAACCAGGTACTGTTTTCTGATTCAAACTGAAACCAGTGTCAGACAATTGAATATCACACAGAATGTTGATGGAAGAAAGATGTTTAAATGCATGTTTCAAATGGACTTGACAAACCCCCACAGAGACAGGGTAGAACTCAGAGTCTTCAAGCTGATGATGCGTCTTCGATGTTGCCATCGCTGACAAAACAGAAGACGTCCTTGGAATGCCAGAATAATGATCACTATGACCACTGTTGCCATCAATAGATAGCCAAATGTGTGTGATGGTGTGGGCCCCTAGTGAAAAATAGAAACAAGTCATAGAGCGATCATTGATATAGATGTTACTATGAGTCACATAACATTTTATTTCATACAAACTTAACCACACAAAATTTGGACAGTTCAAAGGAAAAATACTTTCTTGTTTTGCTTCATCTATGAAAGAATCGATGCATCAATTCAGTGCAATTCCCTCATCCAATCGTAAGCCTTTTTGCTCAAAACACAGAACTTCCTCTCAAATAAGTGTTTTAAAGTCACAGTCATAGTTGGCAGACTCATCAGTAACCAAGTTGATTTAGCATCAAAAGTGTCTGCTCCAAAGTGCAACATGACCTTTTGACAGTCAACAACTGATGACACAAAGTAAGGGGGATAACTCTAGATGTACAATCAACATGTAGACGACGTATTTAATACATTTTCAACAGTAGTGTAGAACTTTATAAAGGACCTCCAACATGTCAAATATCAGGGACTTTTCAAGCCATGTACACCCTGGAAATGTTGAACCTTGAAATGATACATACCTGTAGAGGTTGAAGATGTTGTTTTGTGATCAGGGTGTCTGTGGGCTTGTTGGATCTCCTGTGTTTCCAGTGGATCATGTAGTCGAACAGCGCAATGTACAGAGGATGGATTTCCGCCGTTTCATGCTGGGAATATAACAAGTACAAAAATGCCAAAGGTACTATGACTTTCAGATTACTTAAGCTTTTCTAAGATAGACATTTCTAAAATCTAGATGACAGAATTTAACTTAAATTGAAAGGTGAGATGGTATGGGGTTTACGTCGTGACCAAGATTATTGCACTTATATAGCAACGTGCATCCACGTGGGTGTGGGTGTGGCTGCTTGTACTAGTCCGAACTAATTTACTAGTGTGCTTGCCCACTGAGATACCATGACGCAGTTTAACATGAATACCCTACTCAGACACAGTATACGGACTCCGAGCTGACCAGTCCTTCTTTTAGCACCTTAATGCTGAGCACCAGGCAAGGTAACAACAAGTACCATCTTTTAACTAACGTCTTTTGGTATGACGCTGCCGGGCATCAAACCCTGAACCTTCCTTTCTCCGGGCAGACGCTCTACCAGTAGACCACCGAGGTGGTCTGCCAATTGGAAAAGGAAGGGTGTTAGTGGGCATTATGTTGTGTTAGGGACACTTATTAACAACCATGCCAAGTTCACACTTTACTAAAGAGGCACATAGGGAAATTACCCTCCCTATTTACAGTTGTGCATAAAAGTGGGACTAATTGTATTTAACTTTTAAAAATATTTTAACCACAAATGGAGTAACGGTCGAGACTTCAACAATCAAGATGGTTGTGCTGATTAAGTAGACAGGAGAGATACTCTATGGTTAATAATAACAATAACAACAACAACAACAATAGTAGGCAATCTATACTGTGCTGTATTTCCACACCATGATGAAAGGCTTCACTATTAATACCCTGGTCAATGGATCAGTGTGCACTCGATTTCATTCTCAGCTCCCTCAGGAGCATACAACCCAAGCTGCCTGTGAGAGACATTTCCATCTCATCCTACCAGGTACCCATTCACTGCTTGACGAAACAGACACATATTTCCAACAAAGTCCATCATTTCAGACAAACCTTCAAGTCTTCACTCCGAGGGTTGAACTGGTCGAAGCAGCTGGCTCCAACATGTGTTGCACTGCCCCATAGCTCTATAGCTAAAGAAAAGGGAATCTACAAAAACAATATAGGTGAGAATATTTCAATATAGGTTTGAGAACATTTCACGTAATTTTGTCACAATGTTCAAAAAAAATTAAATCTTGCCTAACTACAATTAAGCTCCATATAATTTTCATTGTCATAAGCAAGTGCAGAAAAATAAATAAATCGTTAAAGTTGTAGCCCCACCTTGTTCAATAAATTGTCAGGCAGTAAGGAAAAAGTGAAGTTTCTTATTGATAACCAAACAGTAAGAAGGTGCATCCCCACATCAATACATGTATTTTGGTGAGAATTCTCCGATTAGTCAACGTTTATCAAAATTTATCAAAATTAGATCCACGAGGATCTGTAGTGCCCCTGAACTATGATGAAATAATGGCATCAATATTTAAAGTTGGATTGGAATTATGTGTCCAAGAAGTACCAACAAATGTATTATATGTTATTCCACATACCACATACTTGCTACATACAAAATCTGATATTAATTACACATGCAGAAATGCCATAGGAATGGACAAAAATGTAATTTTCAGCATGTCTTAAATTGGAAAAAAAAGTTGTGAGCATTTTTTAACTGACTACATAGCTGGAATCAATCATGTACAGTGTCAGCTTCATAGGCCTTGTAGATTCAGTGAGCGAGTGAGTGAGTTGGGTTTAATGCCGCTTTTAACAGTATTCAAATTATATCACGGTGTGTCGGCTTAATGTGGGAGGAAAGCCCGAAGTGATGCAGGTCTCAGACATTTACCACATCGGTGAAACCCACGGGCACGGATATGGTGCTGACAAACCTAGAAACATAATCGGGGCGAACCAGAATTCGAACCCACAATCATAGGTTTCTGGCGTGCCCAAAGGACACAACTCTACACAGCGAATCGTGGTGCCTTAGACAACTGGGCCACCCGTGCCCCCTTGTAGATTCAGAGGAGATGTAAAAAATGTGAGAGTTAATGACGGAAAATTTGCCAAGACTCAAGCTTACATCAGGCAAACTAAAAGTATTTTAGGAAAGGGGACAAATATTTTTGAAACTGATCCTTGTACATTAACTGTGAAAGGATGTGATTCACATGAAGCATAAATGTTTGGTGGGACTATGTACATTATAACCGATCTCAAGGGGCATACTGGGGGGAGAGGGGGGGAGGGGGGTTGGAGGGGCTGTTTCAGGCACTGCTTTTAGGAGGATTATGGTGTGTTCTAGGTAAACGTTTCAGAACTGCATCACTTCGGGGTTTCCTCCCACATCAAGTTATCACGCCGTGATAAAACGGGAAAACTGTTTAAAGCGGCGTTAAAGCCAATTAACTCGCTCACACCAGTCAATATAATGGTGTATGTACTTCTATTGAATGAACAGTGTTACACAGTCACTCCAAGGGGGTGCTTTAGACGAATTATCCCACGATATACATCTCGCCAACACATGCGAGCATTTAGGGCCGACACAGCGATAACACTGGCTTCCTAACATGACATTGTACCAACACAGGGGTAAGGTTACTCTACAATACCGATAGTGCTGATCGGCCCTGTCGTGCTCTGTAGGGGTGCCCCATGCCCCCCCCCCCCCTTCTTCCTACCCCACCCAACAGGGCAACACGTTGTGTAAGAATGAGTCTTTGTGCCCCGAGCCGTCGACAACGAATTATCTCACCGACATTCATTCATACAGACCCACAATATATGTCCGAAGTTTCACCGAGTAACATGCTTAGATTTACCATATTCATTCATTCAGATAGCAGACAACACAAATGAACAAAGTTACTTCACTTTACCCAATGCTTTCGGATAAACATCGGTTCATTTCAGCTCAATGAAATTTATGCAAGATAAGCATGTTACCTAAGGTGAGTCTCATTGATTTCTGATTTCGGGATACATGAGCGGGCCACATGGAAAATAATTGCCCGCTTCTTAAGTCAGAAGCCAGTGTTTTAATGTGAGGTGAGATAAGATGATTATGGCATGTGGCGTCTTTGTAGGCTTGGTACGTACTTGAGTAAAACAAAATAATACTTGACGCGGTGTGGTATTTAATAATGCAGGGATGATAAGAAACATATAATTTATTTTAGTCGGCGAAAGTGAGATAACTAACCAACCAAACATGGTTGCAATAATGTTTCTCTCTTTTCTTGAGCAGTGTTGAGAGCTAGATATATAAAGTTAGCTATGTGTTTTCAAACAACACGGTTAGGGCTAGAGAATAACAATTTCAATTTTTATGTTGTTATATGTTAGTAAACAGACTGGTTTTATCATGTTTATAAAATGGACATTAAAACAAAAGGGATATTCTGTTTCAACACATATGAGATGACAGACAAACAGCAATACATAAATATCAGAGACATCAGACCAATCAATCACATACCTTCCTGTGTCCTGCCATGTAGTCGAAGGACGTCCCATCTGCTGTGTAGAAAGTGAGATCCATTGCCTTCCCATACTGGTATCTGTGTCTGGTTGAGGAGGCGAGGCGTGCCGCTAACTCCTTGATGCTCCGTATGTTGGCTGGTTGTCTGTTGATGTTGTGGGAATGAGTATCTGGAACACACAGGTTCTACCTAGCACCTCACTAGAAATAGGATTAAAGATGTCTTCCAACACGTAGTGCGTGTTGTCAGCCAATGGAGACAGAGTACCACCAGTCGTCAGGGAGAACACGCATCTGTCAAAATCTGGGCCAAGCAGGTTTCCGGTTGTACAATAATCATTGGTGTTATACCTCTATCAAGAATTTTGCAATTCCATCGGTTAATCTGTACCCAGTTGACGAAACAATAAATTTCAATGTAGACCCCGAAATCATATGACTGACACTGACCTCGAATATTGACTCATCACATGATCAGTTTTGATCTGTGATGTGATGCATATTGACACATGTGCTAGAAAACAAATGGCGTCTGGTCTGAACATTTCACGGTTCGCAGCTAAGTTACTGTAATGAGACAGAGGAAGGTTAAAAGACCTTATAAACTTTAAAGTGAATTTTAGTATAACAATACGAATGATTACTCTTGAAAATACAAGGACCATCAGATCCGAGCCCTTCGGCAGTCTGACCAGCTCAGGGGTCGGGTCCTCAGGTTCTTGTTTTCACATATTAAACTTGTCAAGTGTAATTATTTGTATAATAATAACTGGACCATAATGACAAAAAGAACTTAATCACTAACTTACAGTTAACATAGCATGTTCCATTTTCCCCTGCAAGGGACTTAACCGACTCTAAAATTCCAGTTTCCATCCTTGCTGAACTAGGATGGAATTTCGGGACTCAATCGTACCGCCACAAGTGGCTATTATGAGTAATGTCTCTTCTATGCCCCTCCTATTGACCAATCAGATTCAACCTCTAATTTCACTTGCATTTGCTTCAAACAAAATGGCAGCGCCCAGTCAAGACGTTCTGATCAATGATCAAGATCTATATTGGAATAAAATGGGTCTTACCTCGCGAAGTGCACCAAATCACGTGAGCGCACTGACTAAAAACATGAAAAGATTTGGAAAATATCTGACGCCCCAAGGTACCATCCTTTGCAAATCCTGCAGTCGGCTGAAATCTGCACGTTGTTTATGAACCAGATGTTGATTTCGTCACGCGATTTTGATTGAACTGTGCATAGACGCGTTAGTCCCAAACGAAAATATAACTCCATAATTCCAGCCTAGTTCGGCAAAGGAGGAAACTGGACTTTTACAGTGAGTTAGCTCCCTTGCCTTGGGAAGATGGGCATGTTGAGACTGGGACCACAATCAAGATAAGCTCAGATTAAATTTCAAACTTAAATGAAAATCAAATTATCTTGAAAAATTGGAACAACAACATAGAAATCATAACCATAGTGATCATGGTCATGATGATGTAACATCTTCAATACAGTGGAGAACAAGGAGAACATCAAAGGATTTTACTCACCAGCAAAAGGTAAATAGATTTGTCTAATCCCTGAGTGAAACGAAATGAAGAGATCAAAGTGCAGTTCCTGAGTCAGGTGTTTGTATACAGTGCATTCAGGTTCTGAAATGTGACAAATAAACAAGATAAACACGATAACATAACAATTTAGTCATGTTAATAGCAATTGAGAAGTCAACAAAGCAAATAAATAAATATGATAAAACTAATCGAACATCTTAAAGTGACAACAATGAATAAACTATTCTCAAAACATACTTAAGTCCCATTTTTTAAAACTAATGAACAAAAAGCCAGATCACTGATCATTCTGATCATGAATGCTGACACCTCTTTCATGATTCAAGTCACATTTCTTCAGGAGAAATAAAAAAACCTCTCTGTATTCATGATCAGGCACATCTACCATTTCTCTAAAGGTGGACTGGACAGACTGCTAGTCTTATCAGGAGAGGCCGTAATGTGTACGTGAGACGTGTCCCCACCACTCGTACAAGTGACTATTTGAGAGGGAGTTATTCATATGCATGACTGCATGTCCATGGATAACAGATTTCTGCCTGTAGCACAAAAACGTGTCTACAAGTGTTTTTTACTAAACTAATAAAACAAAATTGAGTACAGTTCTAGTAAATCTAGATATTTTTTACAGAGCTCCAGATAAGCTGCGTATCTGCGTGAAATACGCATCAGAAATGCAGAAATATACAGTAAAATATAATCCAAGCGTATCAAATACGCAACGAACATTACAGATACGCTACAAATATAAAACTTGTGCGTATCATCAAAATATTGTGAAGTAACCCTGCGTATTCGATTAGCAAATCAGCAACTTATTTTTAAATTATAAACGGGCATTCCGTCAACCTTGCCAAACTCCACAATGACAGTTACATCATGATCATTTGCCATCACACTTTCTTGTGGAAGTATCGTGGTATTTTTGAGTCCTATAAAGCTCTCGAACCCACACGACACCAGTTTGCAGGGACTAGATGAATAGTGTTTTTAAATATTTAACTTAAATACCCACATGTGTAAAAACTAGTGGGTAACAGAAATTTGAATACGCAGATAGAATTACTGATACCCAATGATTTTAAAATGCATGGGTAAAATACCCACAACACCAAAAGCTTATCTGGAGCTCTGTTTTTATATTTATATACTTATCCTGCATTACTCCATAATGCATTTACTGCTTTTTTTTGACAGAAACGAAGCTGTGATGTGTCCAGCTGATGAGAAAAAAGTTGCCACGTCATACCAGCAGTGGTGACATCACGGAATCTCCATATTACTACTAGTCACCTGACAGACAAGTTGTAACAATATATTCATTAAGGAGTAATGCAGGATAAGCTAAAAAGTACTGATAGTTATACCAGTTATTACCTGAGAAAGCATGGGGTCCTCTATATTCCTCATCATTAGGATCAGCCGAGCTCCCCTTCTTTGCATACTCCCAGTCAAAGTTCCTATTGAGATCAACACCAGTGCTTGTTCCCCTCCAACAGTAATTGTGGGAGTGTTCGACATGCACACGTCCATCTGGGTTAGCCATCACTATGATGTGTAGGTCAGTGCTGGACAGTACATGTCTGGAATACACTTCCTCATAACTACCAGGTGTTGACCCAAGTCCACCGGTGAGGTTCCTCAACAGATGGAACATACTTTCAACTGGGAAGAATTCTCGCGCATGCTCACCGTATGATAGCAACATTTTGACCTTTCTTCCAACCTTCTGGTCGGGGTCTGTGTTCAGTGTGAAGTTGGTGATGTGGAGAAGCATCTGTGGTTTGCCCAGCCTTGAGTTGTACTTCCAGTCAATCTTCATGAAGTTGGGGTACCGAAAAAGCAGCTGCTGAACATCTTTTTGTATGGAAGTCAAGTTGTGATAGATGGAATAGTCGGGAATGTACACTTCCTTCTGCGGCTCCACGTCTATTGTGTCTGCGGTGTTCCATTCACAGAGGAATGTGAGGACCCCAATCAACATCAAACCACACACATTTGGAGGACTGCTGGCAGGTGCCTTTCTTGTCAGAGATTCTTTTTTATGAAAAGGAGCCATGATGGTTTCATCCTCTGGAAAAAAAAAAGTCTGACATTTTACGTACCTAGGAATGGTGTAGGATCATGTATCTGGTTAATCCTAATGGATAAATATTTCTATTTAAAAAATGCATATGAAACACATTTAGGCCTAATGACCTGTTAGTTAATTTGGGATCAGGCTAAAGCTGTACCATTTCAAACAACACAAAAAGTGCGAAAATGGCACCAAATCGGATAAAATGGCACCAAATTGGCTAAAATGGCACCACATTTATAATATACTTCAGGAAGTTGAGAAAAGTGATATTTTCATTGCAGTGAACATAACACTTCAATGGAACTATTGTCATACAAGAGTTAACTCATCTCAAATTGTCTCCCTTTAATGGTAAAAAAGAATTCTGGTAGAAAACTACACAAAAAGTATATAATAATATATATCATTTGGTATATATGCAAAGTAAACACTATTTTACCATTCAACATACATTTATTTATCCTGTGTCCCGTGTCTTAATGACATTTAATCCAATCATACTATTCAACATAAATTCAACACAGAGAACATTCTGCGATAATGTTGCCAACATTAAAACAATTCACACTATTCCATGTATTCATTGTATTCAACAGTCAACATTTTTGGACTCTAACATAAATGTTAACAAATGTTACTATATTCAACACTCTGGACAGGCTCTCAACAATTTTGAATGCATCATCTTAAAACCTCTGGCCACTACTACTAATTGTTTAATTGCCAGTCATTGGCCAAAATACTTTCGCTTGCCCGTCTGCCAGCAGTCTCCTTTATTGATAAAGAAACAAACTATTACCAGCTTACTGTTGAATGATCAGATGATACACTTATTGTTAAAGAAACACAAACTAATTGAGCAAAGAATCACAGAATAATTAT
Source organism: Haliotis rufescens (assembly GCF_023055435.1). Lineage (NCBI taxonomy): Eukaryota > Metazoa > Mollusca > Gastropoda > Lepetellida > Haliotidae > Haliotis > Haliotis rufescens. The sequence goes on along the minus strand of NW_025964001.1, from coordinate 6,748,684 downwards.
TGGAAAAAAATGTATCTTATGAATCATGGCATGAGTGTGACTACTGGACAGATTGTTGCAAATAAAATGATGCTGAACGTGAATCTGATACTATTGTGTGTGTAAATCTAGAATAAACATCTATCTTCATTATCCGCCATAAAGAAAGGTTCACTTGAATTTATGGCTAGAATATGAGATATGTACCCCTAATATTTCAGTTTTATTGATTCAATAGTACATAGTACATGATAGTCTTGTCAGATCATAGTTTTTCGAACATCATACATCTTCGGACAACCAAGTTTATCATGATTACTTGTGCTATAACAAGGGGTGTGGGGTCACAGACATTGTATAAATACTCAGATGATGACCTGTGTTCACGATAAAGTCGTCTTTCATAAGTGAGTGAAATGTTTTACAGATGTTCTTGTGATTCACAAGAAAATTACAAATGTTTCTTAAGCGTCCGAAAACCCATAACATGGGAATATAACAATAGTACAAAAGTCCGGTGCCGTTTTCGCCAATCTGGTGCCGAATTGACACTGCCGTTTCAGCAAGAATTTTAAGTACAGTGGAAGTCTATAGACTATACGAAAACCACAACAAACACACAAGAATAGAGAACGTTACAAAAAAACGAAACGACAAAGAACAACCAGTCACATTTGCGATAATATAACTATTAAGACGTGTAGGCTATAAGCTCACGAACAACTGTTTATTTTTACACATGTGTCAGTCCACAGTAAGAGTACTAAGACGGTTTGATCGCTTCAATAAAATTTTTGACAAGGAACAAACTAAACTGACAAGTAACCATAAAACATTGAAAAAGACACAACAATATATCATCAAATGATTCTTTTTCACTAGAGTGACATCGGAATCTGAAGAAAGGATTACCCAAATGTCTCATTTGCAGGTTTGTTGACAACTCACACACCGGAAGCGACTACTCAGAAGTAAAGTTGTCATACTTCGTTTCGTATTCAGATTTCATCTTCATCAGACAAATGGCATTTAGTAATATTCGCGACAATAAAATATTCAGTTTGTATTATAATATAATTTACAAGTTCTCTTTTAGTAGCAGTGTTAAAAAGTACATTCTATGTTTCATTTTATGAATGCATACGAGACTAAAACAATATACCTTTACCAACATGGCTGCGCCCGTGTATATGTATCGAAATCGGTTCTGGGGGAAGGAAAAATTGAGTGTAATAACAAAATAATTAGCAGTCCAATATTGTAGTTCTTCTCAATGCCGAGAAAAGTCCGACAACTGGTAGTCTAGATCACATACTTTGTGTACCCCTCTGACAAGTGTAAATTGGCACGGCTCCCATGGCCGAAAGCTGAGTGGGTTAGATCGCAGACTTTGTGTGCTGGCTATTAGCAATTAGGTGCCTCACTCGGGGAGTTGGGGTACGAAATCCTGGATCGGACTCAACCCAGAAAGGTTCTAGAATCTGTATTTTACTGAGAAAGTATTATCCCAAATATAACATTTGTTACATAAGACAAATGGTGAAAAAATCGTCATCACACATAACTGTTCAAGGCAACGGACGCAAAGAGAACCGCCTACGAACTGGTTACGTAACGGTTTGTTGTACACTTTTAATTTCAGGCTGGTTACTGCACACGATGATTGATTGCCAAATCTGTGTTATTGAATGGTAAGTGTGCCATTCACAACACTGGGTGCAGGCTAAAACGGCACCTCAGCAAAATGTCACCGATTTCTAGGCGAAAACGGCACCTCTATTTTAATAACGATATGTGTAGTAGTATATATTATTTATTTACATTTTATTTGTTTTGTCATTTCCTGTTTTCCAGTTATTCACTGATAACTACAGATATTGACATATATACAGTTCTTCAAACTTTTAATCATCTTGGTCTTCTTCAGTCTGGCTACCGAAAGTCGGGTACCACATAAGGATGGGTCCACTGGTCACAGTTGTCATATGATATAGCATGTTATAGCATGATATAGTAATTTTTCTTACATTCTTCTCACATGCAACACATCGAAAGGCCATTGTGAATCATTGTGATCTGACAGCACCAAGTTTTATGTAAACTTGTTTTAACATTTCACAATTATTTGTGTTTATAAGTTAAAGGGCTGGGATGGGTAACTTGGGTACTCGGGTCGGGTGGGTACTGAAAAGGACCCAGGTACCCACAGGACTACCCGGACCTGTGGTTAGTCATGTGATATAGTTTAATGACAAAAATGATCAAAAACTATTATGGTTACACTACAAGTCACTAATGTTCACATTTCTTTCTGGCTATGCATCCATTCCTTCTGACTCTTATATGTTTCAATAAAGATAAATCTTCAGCCACCTTCAGTGTATGCATGACCAGATCGTTTTATACGTGTATCTAAATACATTTTGTCCAGGACTACGGTCATACTATTCCCAATCGTACATTTTGTACCTACGAGGGGTGTTCATTAAAGATTTCCCCTGACCCACTTCCGATGGACCTAGTGGAATGAAACTTGGCATAGGTATTAGTCTTTCTCCACATAGGAACCACCAAGAGTTACACACTTCTCCCATCGTTTTATGCAACTATGGAGACCTCGCTTGTAAAAGCCCTCATTTTGCGTCTCAAACCAGGACTTGACTTCAGAAATCAGTGTTTCATCATCTGTGAAACGTTTTCCCTTCAAAAATGACTTTATGGTTGGAAAGAGGTGGAAGTCAGATGGTGCAAGGTCAGGAGAGTAAGGAGGATGTGGAAGGATTTCATAGCCACAGGACCGCGCTTCTGTCTGGGCAACGTGAGAGTTGTGTACTGGAGCATTGTCTTGCAGGAGATGGACACCCTTGGTCAGCATGCCACGCCTCTTAAGCTTGATAGCGTCCCGCATTTTCCGCAGCAGGGAAGCATAATAAGTTCCTGTAATTGTGGTACCCTTTGCCAAGAAATCCATCATCACTACTCCGTGCTGGTCCCAAAACACCTTGAGCATGATCTTGCCTGCAGAGGGTTGGACACATGCCTTCTTTGGGGGTGGTGACTCCACATGCTTCCATTGCATCGACTGAACTTTAGTCTCAGGATCATAGTGATGGACCCATGTTTCATCCTGTGTGATAAGTCTGTCAAAAAAGTTTGCCTGTTTTTTTTGGCACATGTCCAAAAGATCCTTTGAGCAATTGACTCGTTCCTGCTTTTCGAAAGGGGTGAGCAACCTGGGAATCCATCGTGCAGACACCTTATGCATGTTCAAATTGTCATGGATGATTTTTTCCACAGACCCTACACTGATCTTGACATCTTGTGCTAACTGGCGAACAGTTATACGTCGGTCTGCCAAAATGGCGGTCTCCACTTGATGGATAGTGTCCTCATCAATGGCTGAATGGGGGCGACCAGGAATGGCACCTGTTTCCACAGATGTCCGACCACACTTGAACTGGCGATGCCAGTGTTTAACAACGTCATATGATGGGGCATCTTCCCCATAAGTTGCTTTCATTTCATCAAAAGTTTCTTTTGGTTTGGACCTTTCAAATATAAAAACCTAATCACTGCTCGGTATTCTGCTGGCTCCATTGTCACACCCTACTCGATCATAACACCTGTAAAAGTGGTAAGATTAATAGTTCGGTGCTGCAAATTCAGACATAACCCATAGATACATGTATCATTACACATGTGAAATTTCAACCAAATATGATAACCCTAAGTGGTTTAGGGGAAATCTTTAATGAACACCCCTCGTATCTATTGAGACCTACAGCGGATATCCGGGTAGGATTGGGTAATAGGAGGATGGATACCCGGGTAGTAGCGTAAATTTGGACTTGTCCCATCTCTAATAAGTGACAATGTGAGTTTAATTTTATTTTGCTACAAAGCATTTTGTTTTCACAATAAGCTGAGTAGTGTATAGGCTAGGTTGGAATACAGTTGAAATAGAGGCTAATTTCTAATGTAAAATTGTTTGAACATTTCACAATTATTGGTGTTTGTAACCATGTGAGTTTAATTTCATTTTTTTCATCAGTACCAAGGTAAAAAACAAATAAGGTGCCATTTTCTCCAAGCAATAGTAGATGATTTCACTTGAGACGAGGTGACGTTTTCGCAAATCAGTGCCGTTTTCACCTGGTGATGTTTTGTTGAGGTGGCATTTTAGCTATAACCCCATAACAATGGCCCCTTTCTTTAAACTGCCTTAATGACACGAGTTGTTATGAATGTGTCGTGTGGGTGTGGTAGTGCAGTGATCAACTGACTGCCATATATATATATATATACGAGACAGCCTCCATGCTCTAGTGGTAGTGTCCGCCCGAAGAGCGGAAGGTCCGGGGTTCGATGCCGTGTCATACCAAAATACATTAAAAGATGGTGCTTGTTGTTACCCTGTCTGGCGTTCGGCATTAAGGGGCTAAAACAAGGCCTGGTTGGCTCGGAGTCAGTATACTGTGTCTGAGTGGGGTATTCATGTTAAACTGCGGCATAGTATCTCAATGAGCTAGCACTATAAATTGGCATCAGTCCGGAATAGTACAAGCAGACACACACACACGTGCATTCATGCCGCTATATAAGTGCAATAATCTTGGACGAGACGTTAAACCAAATTTCACCTCATCTTACCACATAAACGAAGTCTGGCACCTCTTTTCAGTACATGCCATTTACATGCGATTACTTCGAAAAAGAACATAGTTTTCAATGTTTCTGGTTGATTATGTAAATGTGTTACATGTATAAGAAATATATCGAAACTTTGATCTGATAATCAGATAATGAGACTTCAGTATTTGGTATTTGAGCGACCTGAAATCGTTCAAACAAACTCAATGCACACTTCTGAGAATTAACAGATATAAAGAATGAAAAATCACTTAAATATACAAGGAGAAATGTACTTATCTCCAATAGTTTCACTACTGTTACATCACAAAATGTATGCAAAGCATTTACATTTCTACTTGTACTGAGTGTATTTAAAGTTGCAGATTCTTTTTCAAATTGATCTGGTTAAAAGGTAGTCTTTAGACTAGTTGTCTCTTCATAAGTATATTGGTAATATATCCAGGGGATTGAGCACTTTCCTTGTTTCAATGCTCTATGCACAAGTCATATGTGTTTAGTTTATAAGGTGTTTTAACATTAATTCAGAGGTGGCGATTAGGTGCCCTACACTGAGGACGTGGGTTCAAATCTGTACTGTTATGTTAGAAGTTTCCAGTTTGTCAATGTGGCATCAGTATTGGAGACAATATTACTGGAACCTGTTTGTGCTTGGTTCACGTTGTATTTGTCTGTAAGCATAACTGTTCACTGCCAGGGTTTGATCTGATACTTGCTTTTCTAAAAAACATTACAATGGTCTATGAAAGAACGAACGTTTTCTAGGCAACATAGTAAAGACTGGGTAATCCTATGTCAAGCTATGCAACATACATGTGCATGCAATTTAAATATTCCTAGTTACGCCCCTGGCTTGGACTGTAAATATCATGCCAGAATCTAATGACTGGGTTCAGGTTTCACTCTGAAAATGATCCTTGGTTTCACACCATAATACCCTTACCCGTTCTGTGGTCATATGTTCCACCAAAGTGGTAAAATCTAAGACTTTGTGCATTACTTATCTGCATTACTTTGTGATTCCCATATTAAGCATATTTAAAGTGATACACCATGGTGTAACTGAAATACCGCTCAAAGTTGGTGTTGAACTAAGTTGACTTCCATATTTCTGAACTTTAAATCCATTGACTTGGTTGTTTATACCGTTACCGGAAATGGCAAAATAGTACTCTTAAATTTGGAAAATGCTATTTATCAAATCCCTTTGAAGTCTTTAAAACCAGCTGATTATTTTAAAGATGTAAGTACCTTAAGTGCATTTGCGTTCCATATTTATCTCCAAAACTGTTTGCACAAGTCAGCATTCATCATTGAAATGATGTGATCAATACAGATATTCATAAACATGATAAAATAAAAATAGTAGTCTGTAAGCAAAAACCTTTTATTTTTCAGTCACATAATACAGAAGACTGCTGGTAACAACAGCATATCAAACACATGCGTTGCTAGCCAATGTTAATCTTCAGGAATAGCACACTCCAAATGATGGAAGGTTGTTAAATAATGTGGAATTATTCAGGTTAGAGCATTATATACAGGCTTTGAAAGCAAAAACAGGCATTTTCAAGATTGAAATATCAACAACAAAAATTGTTTAACGCTGCACTCAGCAATATTCCAGCTATATGACGGCAACGTGTAAATAATCAAATCTTGATGAGACAATCCAGTGATTGATATTGTGAGCAACGATCAACGGCATCGGGGTACATTTACAGTAATGACACTCCATGAAGTTGCATGAACCAAGTCACCAAGCCTAACCCCCCAATCTACTTTGTCGTCTCTTTCTACCAGTACAGGTTGCTGGTGATAATTCTTACCGGGAAACTCCACATGGGTTATGATGGCAAATCTGAATTTCTGACTCGCAGTTTTTGCTGCAAACAGTTGCTACTCTCACAACAACTTGAACATTCATTAATGATTTGCATGAAAAAGTTGTAGGATTCATAACAGGTATGTCTCCTACCGAGACTTCCTGCAGTATACAGACTAAATTAAAAACTACAATTTGCCGCACATTTTTCAGAGTAAGGCCCGCTGAATGTTATTTCTTGTTTATTTTGTTTGGACCTTGACAAACTATCATTTCAAAATCACAAACCCTTTCTTATTAACTACCATTCGACGTGATAAGCGCCCTGCTCTAATAAGCGCCCACGGCGATATTTGCTAATATATTGGCTAGTGAACAATACCAATTAACACCCCTTCCGATTGATCAATGTACACAACACTTATTTATTCGCGTATAATACGTGCTAGTGTGTTATATGCACCCTTAATTATGGGCATTTATATTCTGGAAAAATGTATCTCTCGTATATAAACATTTCAGGCTGTCAGCATAAACCACGAAATTTATCTTTCAACTCTGTCTTTTTCACCAAAATAAAATTCTAATAAGAGCCCCCTCTTTCTAATTTTGAGAGCGCCCTGGGCGCTTATTAAGTCGAATACGTATTCAAACTGGTCAGATACCATGAATACTGTAATTATGTACATGCTTTTTCACAAAGGTACTGAACCTTAAATCATGTTAAATGTAAATCATATGCAAATCCATGTTGTGTGGAGATCCTTCTGTGCCATCATGCACTTCAAATTTGCTGTCTAAATACTATTCATTTTGAGCCTTTCCGTGTAGGATTTAACATTAATTTTTAGTACATTGACTTAAATAGTGAGGATAAAAACAATACATGGAAGTATATAACAAATTATCAACAATATTGTTTGTGGCAAAAAAGCATGGCAAAAAACAATCAGGTTCCACCTGGAACAAAACAATTGTTACATTTAGCTAATATTTGTTTTCTCTGAAAACAAAAACATTTCAAATAAAACCAAGATATGTGACATGGAAGTACAAAAACAACAAACCAGATAAAATAGTACACAAAAACTCAGAAAATAAGTAAAAAGAAAGTTAGAAAGGATTGTAGTGGTAAGAGCCTAAAAATTTAAAATAATTATTTTGAATTGCATCTTTTTTTTCTTTTCTAATCCATCCAAACTGAAGTTTGCAGCCAAACGAATATAATTTAACCAAACTCCATTATTTATTTTCTTATGAATGCCTTGTGGATGTGGTCATATAATATAAAAGTATCAATCTCATTAAAATCAGATCTTAGTTTTCGCTACCGCTAAAGATTTGAGGACATCCCATTACGGGTCACATCACAACGACCTCTTGCGCACTTTGACCGATCAATGAAATGAATGACAAGAAATCGACAAGGCCTTACAGAAGGCAGCTTTACGACACTAGTTTCAAACGGGTGACTACGCTTCGAAACATATTTTGACGTATTCTCGGTTAAAATTTTTAAAACTGATAAAAAGAACACTCTGGAATGGTTTACAGACGGCCTAGATTGTATGGATATAATCATAAAACCCGTAACTGTCGTTCAGAATACCCTCTGTTAAATATTTCAAGGTTGCATGATCCGAAAACACATTCCGGCTGTCACTTTCATGATCTGGTAAGCGACGCTCTGATTGGTTGGATGAAAGGTCGTTCTGACGTGACCCATAATGGGATGTCCTCAGATCTTTGTTCAGCGATAGCAAGAACTAAGATCTGATTTTAATGAGATTGTAAAAGTATGATAATACTAATTCAGTCTTGGACACAAACAAAATAATATCCTTTATAAACTTTCAAGTTATATTATAAGCAGAAATGTTCACTGTAATTGACCCAATAATATAATATAAAAAAAGCAGCATTCATTATCAATAAATAGATGTATGAGCAAGAACAAATAAGTAATTAAATTCTACAGACTACTAGAGAGCAATACTATTTGAAGGCATTTCCTTCACATATATGGCACAAACACAAATAAATAGCAAAGTAACAAACACTCTCACTGGTAGCATTTTATGAATTCTTTCTACATGTTAAGTTCTTTTACAATTGAGTACATATATTACATAAATTGAGATATCACAGCTTGAAGAACATTATCACAATTTAATGGTTTAATCAAAACTGTTGAGAATAGTTGCATTATTCTTCAATTGTTGGCCACACATCATCTGATCCCTGTTCTGGGAGATTCTTTTTCAAACCTGTCGCAAAGGAGAATTTTGGATTTAGTGCCACATTTCTTTAATTTTGCAATGGAAGCATTAATCAGGGCAGACCACTTTCGTTTCACATTTTTGGATGAGTCTACTCGCCCCAGCATGAAAATGTTTTTTTTAACCTCCTGCATGCTTGAAAATTTGGTATAGAAAATCAAGAAATCAGAGATAAAAATGGTTTGGCCAAATGAAGGCAATGGACATACTTCGTCTCTCATCAGCAACACACCTGTGACAGGAGCATTTTTTTCAGGAATTTTCTATCAACTTTTGCTTACCGGTAAATGATGAAATGCCCTGAAAACATTTGTCTTCAATAATCTCCAGAAGTTTTGAAAGGCAAAATCTCATATTATGGTGCAAATCTTGATATAACAACCAGTTCAAGGACCCTGCTAAATTCCTTACACTGTATTTAATATATTAACACCAGACCATTGCAGACATTTAATAATCCACATAATTACTGCATATCAAATGACATGAAAAAATGGCATCTCAGGGGCCTGAAGGCAAAGTTTCAATATGATTTCTAAAGAAAATTAGAATTACACCTTCATAAACATACTACCCCCAAGAAAAAATATATTTCTACACGAAAGACATTATACATAGCCTATATATATTGAAATGTTTACATTATAAACAAATTGGTGCATGAATAAATGGAAAAGAAGGCTGTAGGCCATGTTTGAAATACAAAAATAAATTGTTTTACACATATGCCAACAAATACACCTTTCAGTTCAGGTGAGGCAAAAATCATCTTTCATACACAGAGTGTGTAATAAGTTAACAAGTATGATACACTGTAAATCTGTATTTACAAATACTTATCTTTCTTTTCTCATTATTATTGCAATATGTCCATGTTATCAACAATAATGTGTCATGTACCTTTCATGTCAAATCTAGAGTGTACACTGCTGCAGTTTGTTTCTGGCGAGGAGTCTGTTGATGAAATGTACCAGGAATAACTGGAAGGACTAGCTGAATCATACTGGCTGTCTGTTGCATCACACAGGTGACATATTCTTGGAGTGGCATCAGGTCCACGAGGATAGTTATCATCTTCTGAGTCAAGCATGTAACTCCTCAATGCACCACCATGATGTGCAAGACGTTCTCGACTCCATACCATGTGCGAGTTCTCAATGGCCATTATCTGCAAGCACATCAAAGGTAACTTGGGATGAAGACGATGTTAACGTAAAGATCTAATGTGGGATCAGTCAGCAAAGGTTCAGCTTCACACCTCATTTTGTTTCAAAGAGCATTTTCAGTTATAGTTTCCAAAGAAAATTTTGAATTTGCAGCAGTAGCTGGCAGACAATGGACAGACATTAAAGTCACTTCGATTCATGCACCTGGTACATTGGAGAATTGAAACAGCCCAACACTCAGACATAATGTTTGTTACCTTCAGTGCTGGTCTGCAAATATCACAAAGTCCCAAATTAGATTTAACTTTTCCTTTAAAACAAGAATTTTATTTGGCGACTTCCTCCAAAAAGACTTAGATGTTTAATGACTATGATTAGAATTGGTGGAGTTCATATGATAACAAACATGGGAAGAAGCCCAAATTGTGACCCAAGATATTAAGAATACACAGTTTTATGTTTGTCCTATAAACACTGACTTTAGATGCTATAGATAAAGTGTTCGCCTCAGGAAGATAATTACTGTATGTCTAGTGCAGTAGACCTGTATCTCATAAGAATCTACCATGTAGCCATGCATATTTTTTCGTATGTGCACTTGAGCTATATTGTTTTTCAATGTTCATTAAGTAAATGCATTAATACCAGGTGAGCAATAGAGGCAATGGCTCTTTTTTCAAATGTTCCATTTGTGCTTATTGTACCTTTAGATTAAACACTGTTTCAATGTATTATATTATGCAGAAAATCATAGCTATTTTACTTTTTCAAAGTTGAAATTCAATCAACTTCCACATGCATTTTGTTCCAGTTACCTCCTCACAACAACGCTTGCTAACAATGGCTCTGTAGTCAATCCTCTTCAGTAATTTATCTCTCTTGGCTAGAAATCCAGGGTATTTCTTTTTCCATTTTTTGCCAAGAGCCCATGGAAAGATTTCATACTTTATTTCCTCTTCATCTTCTTCCACATCATTTGCAAGATATCTGAAATTAAATCCATTCAATGAATGTCCTGCCCAATAGTTAAAACACTTGTTTGGTGCCACGCTCAATCTACAAGTATCATCTTTTAGCATTCTTTAGCCTGTCTGAGTTAATGCGCATGCTTTGCAAATTCTTTTTCCACGTATTCTATTTTAGTGAAAACTTATCACAATCTGCTAAAATTAAACAATTAAAGATGACAGTATTGAGATAAAATAGTGAATTCCAAGGCATTTGAACATAAACTAGTACTTAAACTGGCGTTTGTAAAAAAATGCAATACAGTGATTTTGCTCGAAGACAAATGTTATCGGGGCATTTTCATCATTTACCTGTAAGCAAAAATTGATAGAAAATTCCCCTAAATTATCAAAATTTAAAAAAATAATATTGAAAACATTTTTTATGACAATCAGTGAATGTCCTTGAAAACAAGAGTGATATATTAATTTAACTAAAACATGTTACTCCATCTCCAATTTCTGTTCATCCTGACAAAGATCGTTTTAAGCTTTACAAAAAGGATAAATAGAAGTTATATGCTCTGGGAAATATCCACCTTGTTCCGTTAATAAATGAATTCTGAATATCTATAGCTCAGTTGATATTTCCCACACTGAAAATAACCCATGTTGAACACTATATATCTTCACCATTCATTACATTGAAGAGTCATCAGAAGATTACAAATCCCTCCTGCCCCCACAAACTAATTAGAAAAAGGCACCAGTTGACAAGCTTGTCTTTGTGTATGCAGTTTTAAAAAAAGAGTACCTAATTATTGTTTTAGAGATATGATACAGACAAACACAGGAAAAAAATAAGTTTATAAATATTCCTAAACAGCAAAAGGCTTGACTTCAGCCCCTGGTTAATATATGTACCAAGTTTTGATGAAATACGAAATGACACAGACAGACCAGATGATGACTCTAAACACCCCCCCCTCCCCCTCCCATATGCAGCGAGGATGAAAAGGAACTAGTCAAGATGTCCAGTCTATATGACTATATATAATAGTTAATATGTCGTAAACATAATGTACCAAAATTTTATTAGTATGTTTGTATATGCTTACAAGAGATCTTTTATCATTCTTGTATGTGGCTAGGAAAAGCCTTCAAAGTGTAGTACTCACTCTTGGACAGAAGAAATCATAATCATTATATGGTCGAAAAAAGTAAATTAGTGCTTACAGTGCAATGAAGAAATTGGTCCTTGAATACTCCCTCAGAGAGTAGCCAGCTCTCTTGAAGTAGGCAAACACCATTGCAATCAAATACTGTAAATGGAAATGGTGAAGAATATAAAATAATTTCATATTATATGAAGTATAGTGAGTCAGACATATCCAGAAGGGACATTAACATCACTTCACATGAATAATAATGTTTGTTACAACTGCAGTCTCTGCCAAAATCTTTTGAGTATACTAGCCCAAACATAGCTCTAAGCATTACTTTCAGTAGATTTTAGTGTTATTACCTGAGCTTACTAGACCGAACAGAATTTTAATAGACTCTGGTTTCGCAGTAGTGGCTAAAGTTACAGACGGCAACAATCCTGATTGAGGATCTGGAGTTAACTGTAATCACATGATTATGCTAGCTCATCAGTAGACCTAAAAATATCATGAAGTTGTTTGATAGACTACTTAAACGTAATTGTAGTACTGTCCTGATAAACACTGATAAACGAAAAACCTACAAAATCAACAACACTTAATTTGAACTGTGAAGCTGACTGTATCTTTTATGTGCATCATGGTATAAGTTTACAAATCTTCAGTGCCAACTGTATGTGTGACCAAGAACAGCTTTATATATCATGTCACATAACCAATGTCACAATTGAAGCAAAATGTTAAGCAGTACAGCTTACATTATCAGCAATTCTCATACAGCTATCCATTTCAAGGAAGTCTTGGATCAGTTCATCAGCTGGAACACATAAAAAAGAAACATTGTTCAAGCACAACAAACCATAAAATGACATGGCATGGTTTAGTTTATCTAAGTTGTTCATAGGGTGAAATATACATTAGTAATAAAGCTAACTAATTAGATTTATATATATTTGAAAATCCAGATTACCAACATTAATCTGAGAGAAGAAATAATTCTCACTAAGTGATTTTGAAGACCCGATGGAGTCTGGTGTAAATGACTTTATGGTACATTTTCATGGTGTGCTGAATGTGACCAGGAAAAAGCAATGACTGATAGTTAACGATTATTTATGAATGAGAACAGAAAAATTAAATTTAGAGTATTATTTCTGTATGCTTCATATAAATAACAATAAATGAAAAAGAAACATTCATATTACACTTAATCTGAAACACAAACACATTACCAGCAACAGACGTTTATGTTTTTAACTTTTTATATCATCTCTATGCATCACACTCAATTTCAGGATCCTCTACAAAATGAATTAGTATAAATGTAAAAAAGTAAATCACAGATTTCATGATCAATTCCTTGGTTGGAAAGTGAGGCCCATCTAATCTATTAATTTGAACACTTCCAGCAATGATGTCCTACTCAGAGGCCTATATTTGACTCCAAGTCTGCAATAAAATGTACAAATTCCCAAGCTGAGTAAAAAATGTCTCAGTTCTTCTGAATTTATCTATATTTGAATATTAAGAAAATTCCCATTTGAACAAAAGAATGCTTTCTTTCCAGTTTGCCTGTCAAGGATAGAAAGCTTGGAATCCAAAATAGATAATCATTGAATAAGTATGAGATAATTGATTTTATGCAACAAATTCCACATGCATATCCACATCCCTAACTGTCTTACTAAGTTTTCACACACGTTGAACTTACATACTTTTAATCAACACTTGAAAGTACAACTATGTATATAAAGTGGACTATTATATAAACAAATTTACTGGTCATGGATGAGTAAAGGTTATACGTAGCAATAGAAGTCACAGTGTTAGAAATTGGCACTAGTCCTGTGGTCCTTGCCAAAATGCCCAGTGGTAAAGGTATCATAAGGACTAGTAGAAATTTGCCCTTTTTAAGGGTTTTGCTATATGTTATCATTATTAGGACCAGTGGACAAAAACTCTTAGTTTCTAACGCTGAGAACAGTATCAAAACTCAATAGTCGTTTGTCATCATGTGTGGTTTTTGTTTGGTTAAACAAATAGTTGCAGATTTTTTCCTGAATTTGGTTCAGAATATTGCCTGATGAAAGACAGGTCAAGATGGATTTGTTTCTTGTTTTACATCAGGCAACAACATACAATCTATATCCCAGCAGCAGGTTAACAGGGTTTAGATATTTTTTCAAATATGGTAAAGATATAGAGTGTGCTATTAAAAGTTCATGAAATCATGAAAATGACCTGATGCCATTTGTCTTCACCAAATTCACTGAGTGAATAACTGAGTGTTGGCCAGGCAAATAAGCACCTATTAAAATACTATAGCTGAAAATTGCAAGGATGTAATAACTTCCTTTCATTTCTGATACTCAGTAGAAAATATCTAAACTTGGTTTCAACCGGTTTTAACAAATTTTGAGATATTTAGACCAAATAAAAAAAATTGTCAGCAAGACACATTGTAAAACAGTTTGCATGACTTTGAAGAAGTCAAAGGAGACATGATGATGTCTACAAGTCTACAACTCATACCTTACTAGTATATCTGAAATGTGATCATACTTCAACTTCAGAAATTGTTACTTGTCCTATAATCCTTGTCAAGCTGCCCAATTGTTAAGGTATCGAATACATAAGAACTAAATTTGCCACATTTAAGGGTTTTGCTATATGTTATCATAATGAGGATTAGTGGACCAATAATGTTAGTTTCTACCACTGATACTTACCTATGAGGCCAAAGAATGCCTTCATTTCTTTTCCCTTAACAATGAAACATGACCTCTTTTGTCTTTTGGCTGGCACATGATTAAAAGAAGAAGGCTCTTCAACAGAATTCCCTTCATTCTGTTGCGATTGTTGCCTCTGCCTCTTCATATGATTATGCAGTGGATAATGCTGTGGTTGAAACAACAGCAGGTTGACAGGGAATATGTGGTATCAAAAGCTCCTTATCTTCATTAGGCCTATTTGGATAATCAGGAATTCAAGTTTTCATGAAGCCTGTAAAATATATCCCACCATATGTTGCTTCAAAACTAGGAAGGGCAAGGCTCATCTGTGACTGAAAGTGGAAATTTGTAACCTGTTGACTAAATTCTTTATCCAATTCTTCATTGATAAATACAAGTGAATATTGTAACAAACACTTAGAAAATAATGCTTGCCAACTAGCCTGTGGTGGGTTGTGATAGCCTGTGCTAGCGAACATTTCCATGAACTAGGCTAGTTATGGGTAGTTATATCTATTCTTCAATTTCACAGAAAATTATAACATTTTTTGTCCACTAGTCCTTATAATGATAGCATATAGAGAAAACCTTGAAAATGGCAAATTTCCTCTATCTACATTATACCAGCATTAGAAATTGATACCAGTCCTGTAGTCCTTATCATATGGACTAGTAGAAATTTGCCATAAGGGTTTTGCTTCATGTTATCATTATAAGAACTGGACTACAAATGTTAGTTTCTTCCGCTGCTTTTGACCCAGGCTTTTTTAAGCCCGAATCATTTTGCGATATAAAAAAGCTGTTGCAATTCTTTAAATATTATTTGAAAAAATCATCATTTTTCAATAAATTATGTAGGCATAATGTCTTCATTTGATTAACCTCTTCAAGCCCACTTTTGTTATAGCCATATTACTAAAATCTTGTAAACTTTCGTTTTTATGTCCACGGGGTCTTTATCGTAACGCAAAACTATCAGCAAGATATATATGGTCACTAAGCCCCTGTGGTCAGCTGGCGGTTATGACATTTTATAAATTCATTCATCTACATTCATCAATTTCTTCAACCATTCTCTATTGCAAGATAATGTCACACATTACAAAATCAAGCAGTGCGTACTATTAAAAGAACCTATACTAATTTAGCCAGAGATGTACTTACTTAAAATGTTACTTACCAAAAAGCTACTTTTTCCGCAGCTGACAAATGCAACTTCTGTGGATTTCCTGTCGTCTGCTAGGTGCGCGACGCCGGCGACCTCTATGTTTTTAGTAACAGTTTAGAGTGATCTCCCCTTTATTCTTATCCGCGTGGTCATTGTTACATTACGTTTTGTGTACAGTGTATTATAAGATTGTGTCGAGAAATCTTACTGAGAACAAATACATGTACTCAAAGACCAAATTAATAGTGGTATTTGGTATTTTATCATGATTTTTTTCAGAAGAACGTTACTCCACACAATATAGATCTAGGTTCTTAAGAAATATTAAATTTTCAAGTTCATATTCTTCCTCGCATTTCGCGTGTTCTGTGCGCAAGCAATAATAAGAGTCTGGTTATTTACATTCCACAAGAGTGATATATGCACTCACGCCGTTGGGGTACGTTGACACGCTAACAACTATATATAGTCCACGGGTCTGACCGCCCTATCCATTGAGTCGCCTCTTACGATTACGAGTATTGTTCAAAAGGTTCTAAGCCTGACTAACTATAAACTATGGGTCATAACAAAGTGAACTAGTCAATGAAATGAAACTGAAAGTATGTATGTAATTAAGGTACAGGAATTATTACAAGAAATTGAAACTCAGATTTAGCGATCAGTTAAAACGTCGATTGAATTACCTCATTAAACATTGCTATACTACGTATTGCTAACTATAGCACCAGTTGAAAATAGTGCAGCTGTTAACCTATTCTCTCTTGTATAACGTGGTGTTTACAGACTGTGTATTTGGAATAGAAATTAGGGCTGGGACGAGCCCACATTTACTACCCGGGTAACCACCCCACTATTACTCGACCCTACCCGATCCTACCCGCTGTAGGTCTCAAGAGGTAGGTACAAACTGTCCGATTGGGAAAAGTTTGACCGTACTTCTGGTCGAATGTGTTTAGGTACACGTTTGAAACGATCTGGTGTATACACTGAAGTTGACTAAAATTTTAATTTTATTCAAACATATAATAGTCAGAAGGAACGGGCCTAGTCGTCCGGAAGAACTGCGAACATTAGTGACTTGTAGTTTAAACATAGAGTTTTAGATCCTTTTGGTCATTAAACAATATATCACGTGACTAACCACGGGTCCGGGTAGTCCTGTGGGTACCCGGGTCCTACTCAGTACCCACCCGACCCGAGTACCCGAATTACCCGTCCCAGCCCTAATAGAAATTACTTCGTGAGTGGATTTTGTCAATTAATCGTCTCGTGGGACGAACGGACCAGATTCAATTATGGCGCTGTTACCTGTCGAAATAAAGTGAGTGGGTGACTTGGGTTAAACGCCAGAAGAAACACAAAAGGGAGAAATCGAACCTACGCTCCCAGTTCCTGGCGTGCCCAAGGGAGGCTACTCGATCTGCTCAGCAGATTGCGGCGCCTAGGGCGATTGGGCAACCCGTGCACCCCCCAAAACAAAGATAATGTGGTTGCAATGTGTGATCTGGCTGACTGGGAGTCATCATACCCCGACGGCGTGGAGATCTGTGCCCATGTATAACGTCATATAGCTGGAATATTGCTGAGTGCGGCGTTAAACAAGAAACAAACAAACTAACTGAATTTGCATTCTGTTAATCTCCCGTAGACTCTAAAACATTACATGCATCACATACGCAAGCCTGACTTTAGAGTGTGTGAATGTTGTTTAACGTGCAATCAGCAATTAGATAAAACAAAATTAAGGCTGGCTGTAACTGAAGCAAGAACAACAATCCACGTCATTGGGGAATTATGACACGCAATCAACCGGTAGTCATACAGCCTGATCACCCATTACTCCTTTTAGTCGGCTCTTAAGACAAGCATGAAGTACATAGGTTGATTAGACTCTAAGGTAATAACCGTCATTGACCGCAGGATGAACTTGACAATCTGTCTGAAGGTTGACCACAAGACCACAAGTGACTGAGTGAATGTTATTATGCGTCGCAATGTGCATTATTCGACATTTATAACTCACCAGAGAAGAGATCACCTGTTTAATAAACACACCTTTGTATTACGCATAGTGTAATATTTACCAAAGCACGTGTTCATGTCCTGCGGGAAGAGGTTTCACTAACAAATAGCGAAAACTCCCCAAATCCCTTGGCTTTTTCAATGACATTGCGTGTAGAGATGACAGGTCACTGAGAGAAGCTTATGCACACTCGATGACCCCAGCAAACCGGTTGCTTGGCTGACGTCACATGGCATTGTTTCGCTGGTGGATCTTGTAACAAAATACCACAAATTACCAGAGGGTATATGTGATGTTATCGTGTGTGCACTATTGCAAATATCACTTCACGTAATGACGGAATGACGTCAAACGAGAAACGACGTCATAAATGAAGAAGATGGCCACACGATAGGGAACTAAAGTGACCATCTGTCTCTAGTGAAAATGTATTGTTCATCACACTCAGGATACACGGGTTGGTCATCTGACACTCTCGGCCACTGGCCACAGTCATTCCATTCGTCACCACTCGCCTCTTTCCCTAACCTGCAAGAAGACTCGTCCCCCTATCGATGAATGTTATGTGCGAAAATACGACAAACCAATCAGAATGCGCGTATGATTTCAAGTTCTTCGTCAAAGAATCACTCAGAAATAATATTTGATTTTACAAATGTCATGCATCTAAGAATATACCCAATACACAGTTAAATGTGTTCAATCATACTGTATAATTCCACATGTCCAGATGTGCTTTAAATTGCATCTGAAATATATGTAATATATTGGGAAATATATGTGAACCATAACGCGACGAGTTGACAATTATTTTAGGTATGGCCGTTTGCGCTAGGACGGAACCCGGTCGCAAAAAAGGCCATGAGAGGGGCACGAGTCGCTATTCGGCTTGTCCCGGAATAACACGAGTTGGTCGCGAATGCAGTCATTCGTGACCAACTCGTGTCATTCCGTGACAAGCCGAATAGCGACACGTGCCCCTCTCGTGCTCATTTTTGCGACTGGGTTCCGTCTAAGCGCATCCAGGCACGTATATTTCCCCTACATATCATACATATTCCTGATGCTATGGAAAACACATCTTGACTTACAGTATGATTGAACACATTTAACTGTATCTTGGGTATATTTTTAGAAGCAAGACCTATGTTAAAAAAATATTCCTGAGGGATTCTTTGACCGAAGTACCTGAAGTCATACGCGCATTCTGATTGGTTTGCCGTATTTTCGCACATAGCATTCATCGATTGGGGGACGAGTCTTCTCGCAGGTTATGGAAATGGGTGAGTGCAGGTGACGAATGTGACCACAGTGAAAAAAAATAAAAATTAATGTGACCATTTATTTGAAGACAAGGTCGACTGTTGGCCACAAGACGTGTGTGAGATGACCATGGCCATCTGTATGCAGGAATGCCATCAGCTGACCACCAGATACACGTGACGTCACAGCGGCCACCTGTCTGATTGAATGTCACTGAACAAACATTACCTGGTTACCCGAATGTCGACCATTTGTCAAAGGATATGTTGAGGGTTAACGTGGCCGTTATGTCTTCATGGATGTCAACCACACGTCACAAGATGCATGGTGTATAATCGTGTCTATATATAACATGTCTGCATGAATGTCGACAATTGGCGAAAGGGTTCATGAAAAATGTCTACTGGTCATTGTTTGTTTGTTTGTTTGTTTGTTGTTTAACGCCGCACTCAGCAATATTTCGGATACTAGTCGAAAGCACATGACACTTGGTTGAATAAATATTATTGGTAAATATGAAACCTAATTCTTCAGGAGAAAACCATTATTTATCATCCAAAACTGGCTCCCACAGGAGATATCGCTTGGGTGAGATCAAGCGATATCTACATTGTAAATATCACTAGTGGCTCTGCTACTGAAGCTGTGAGAAATACTTTTTACACGTTAGACGCTCCTTATTACTGTCTACAAACTGAAAAAAGTTTGAAGAATGATGTTGGATGATAAATAGAATCTCACCATTGTGTCTTTTGATATCAAATATATCAACACTCGTCGATTTAAAACTTTTATCGACCCGTGTAGATATATTTGATATTAAAAGACACCTGGGTGAGATTCTATATTTTTTTAGATTCGCGAGTGGTATTGGGTATTCGATGGACAAACAATTCTGTTGGAACTGACGGCAATGTCCGTGTTTCAAATTCCATTTTTTAACCAATCAGATTGAGACACATGTAAGTACAAATATATTCCACTCACGTGTGTGGATCCCGTGAAGATTACGGGTTTGAATTGGTCTTCAGCAACCCACGATTGTCGTAAAGGTGACTAAAGGTATTGTGTGGTCAGGCTCGCTGACTTGGTTGATGCATGTCATCGTATCCCAACTGCCTAGATCCATGCTCATGATGTCAGTCACTGAATTGTCTGGTCAAGACTCGATTATTTACAAACCACTGTCATGTAGCTGGAATAGTGCTGAGTGCAGCGTTAAAAAATAAACAAACTATTTAGAGCTCTTAAACCTCAATGGTCTTAAGTGAGTGAGTGAATATGGTTTTACGCCGCTTAAGCACTATTCCATCAGTATCACGTTGGAGGACACCAGAAATGGGCTCCAAACATTGTACACGGGTCGAACCCGGATCTTCGGCCTGACGAGCAAACACTTTATCCTCCAGGCTACCCCACTGCCCCAAAGGTATTAAGTTTACAGTTCACTTCCATGTGGTTTACAATCAGAGAACGACCAGCGAGCTACGAGCAATAGGAAATATATCCGAGTTTCAAGTAGGTTAAAATTAGTCTCTGTGTTATCAACTTAATCAAGATCAGCATGCAAATACTAATAAAACAATAATACGAATCACTCGTAATGTACTGTTTTCATCCCCTGGATGCCACTGGGACATATTTTTCTCGTCTTCAATTTCTCACTTTTGAAGTCGAATAAACCACGCACACAAATACACTTCACCGTTTGAATTCTGCGGTAGGTTCTCTGATCTGTTCTATATTTAAGCAAAGCAAACCTACCGTAAACGACCTCTGAAAATAACGTGGCAGCGAGTCGCTGTTGATGTCATGTTGACCATATGTTACCTTAAAGCTTGACGACACAATTTTCAATGTTTTATAGAAAACACCATTTCTGATCATGACGTGTATAATAACAGTATTTTCAAATTCGTGCATTTAACCTACAGGATAAACAAAATATATGTAGATATCGGTTTTTTTATAACACCTATTTCAGATTTCATGACTTTATTATCGCCATATATAAGATAGCTACGGGAAAATTCGCAAAGAACAATGAAGAACAAAGCGTGGTTTATTTCACGATAAAACATTGTTCTATCATGAGGTCATATCTGGAGATTCGAACACGCAACTTGATGACGTCGTATGAAGTGACTAGTGGGTTGTTCCCCCATAGATATAGCTGGTCAACGAAAATAAACGCAATGACCGAAAGATCGTTCCAAAAGCGGGAGAGATATGACAAATCGGTATTGGGAGAAAAAATAACAGACAATCGACGTGAAAATTGTGAGAATATGTGGGAAAGACCAAATTTATCGTCATAGAGCTTTAACATTGCTGAGTGAGGCGTTAAACAAGAAACAAACAAACAAACAAACAAACAAACAATCTTAGTGATAGCTATAACATGCTCTTTAGACTCAGAAAAATATTTTTCAGTTTATCAGCAGAAGAGTGTATCGGCAGTATATCTGTTTAAAAAGGGAATTAAGAAGTAACATGAATATGCTTATAAAGCACGATGCCATAAATCTTCACACGTTATGCCTACTAAATAAAAAACAAGAATGCTGATATATTTCTCTTCAATCCAATGACGTTAGGCCACGAATAGAAGTGCTATTTTTAGCACATTGACCTACTAATCGACCTAAATCACCGCCATGTTGGTGACGTCAAAAGCTCGGAAACAGGAACACAATCAGACGCAACTGCAAGATGCGGTCTCTTGTATTAACAGTGGCCAGTTTTGCTCTAACTGGTTTCGTTGTAGGAAATGCATACTATCAAAAGAAACAGTTTTATCCCTCCGTGGTGTATATTACCAAGTCGAATCCGAGTATGGCGGTGAGTTTCTCGTACCCAAATGTAAACTTCACCTTGGCATTGACACGCAGTCTTACCGGGGCAAAATGATCGTCTGCTCACTTGCCGGTACAATATGTGAAACATGACACCAATATTATTGTTCGAGTTCATGGTCATTTTTAGAAATGCGTTAAACTCTTTCTTAAATGTGTAATATTCCACATTAACACCAGAATGCAGAACCTGCTAAATCAGAAAACAAGAATGGAAACCAAAATAAGATTCGATGATTTTGTTTTCGATTTCAGATTTCATAACAAACTGTTTGATCTATCTATTCACCCCAGTTCTCATGATTTGAAAATATTGTGAGCCGTAACAGTAACTTTGTTTAATTATGTCACACGACCTGTAAATTAAATTTCACAATGTAAACACAAAGAATTATGACTCCAAAATACAGTAGAGCAACAGTATAACATATTTATTAATAGCCTATCTTTTTCCTTTGGTGTTTTGAGTGCTCACCTGTCTCACTGATGTCACCTGATGTAAATTGTATCAGCAGGCTTGATATCCCACTATCTCAACATGCCCAACAGTTTAAAAAAATAATGTTTTGTAAAGAAGAAAGACTGCTTCCGTGGTCTAGTGGATAGAGTGGAATTTTGGTGGTTTAATGTAATCCTCTGGCCATTGCATACCAAAAGACGTAATTAGATGGTACTTTTTACCTTGTCTGGCTCTCAGGATAAAACAAGGACTGGTCAGCTCGGAGTCAGTATATTATGTCAGAGTGGGATATCCATGTTAAACAGTGGCATGGTATCTCAGTGGCTGAGCACTATAAAACCGGCATAAGTCTGGACTGGTACATGCAGCCACACACATGTGAATGCATGTTGCTATATATTATAAGTGCAGTAATCTTGAATGCTATGTTAAACCCAATATCACCTCATGTTAAAGACAAAAATATCTTCAGCTAAAAACAAAGGTGCATGGAAAATATGTACACTTATAATTTTATACAACTTTAATTTAAGGACGTTTTTGAGGCCATGTGGAGCTGAGGAAACCATAGTATCAAAATATGCCTCCATTGATATGGGACGTATGCTTGCTTTTATTCAGAGCAACACACCAGGGTGCCGTTAAACAAAACGATCTTAGCGCTAAGGTGACTAACTCCCATACCTTAACATAGACTTACAACAGTCGTAGTGCTAAAGTTGTTTTGTGCAATGACCCCCAGCTAGCCATGTTCTGAAAAACATGACAGAAACAAAGCAGATTGTAATACTGTATTCCCCACTGCCATTTAAACACAATATAACAATGTTTTAGAAGCATCTATTATGATCTATGTCTATCTAACTATCTTATACTATTGACATCACTAGGTCTGATATTGAAAATCAGGCTAACATTCTTGTAGTTTTAATTGAGACTGTCCACTATTTTTTGTTGATACATAAGTTGAGAATATAGATACAGGTCATATAATTATTATAACTTGAAAATTGTTTTGGTAAGTTTTCATGAAATTAATTTTTAGTTAAGATATAATGATAACAAATACGATATTCATTGATAAGTACATTAATTAAACAAATGAAATCTTTAACCATTTGAAGCATGTTAAAGGACTTGTTTTCAGATCTAAACGTTTTTGGCCCTTTCAAGTGCTGTCTGTAATCTTGGTAAAAGTACAAAACTAACACAGTATGAATGATTAAATGCTGTGTTGATATATAGCGTGATATTTTCAGTCATTGGTGCTGATGTATCCGATCAATGACATCCTTAGCTGGAAGACTTCAAACTAATGCCCCTTTCAATATGTGGTATTGATAGACAAGGACTGTATCAGGAGACAACAATACTTCACAAGTTGAGATATGCTGTGTTGAAATTAAGAATGAAAGTCAACATGGTCAAGAGGTCCTTGCCACAACATTAATATAAATAATCAAAGAGTTACATGATTTAACAGGGTTAGAAGTAAACCTACTTAAGCTTTACTAGCTTATATAAAGATAAAATGGTCTTGTGATGTTATTAACAATGGTGAAATTGGGAAATTTGTACTGGCCCAGGGTTAGCAGGCTGGTGTTCTTACCCTGTTTAAGGGGTTGCTGCATATAAATACTATAGCAAGGATTCCAAGACCCTTTCAATTTTGAACACTGGATATAGCATCTTGTTTGGAACCCTATATCATGTATATTGTTTATGTGGGTTTTTTTCTTTACAGGTGCTCTACATTCAGGCTTTTGTGTTTGTAATACTCATGGGAAAACTCATGAGAAAGATATTTTTCGGTCAGCTAAGAGCAGCAGAAATGGAGGTATTTATATTTGTTTTTGGTCTCTTACATTGGTCTCTTAAGCAGTAATTTGAAGTGTTTTTGTTGATGATAAAGTAATATTCTAATACATGTAAACTGACCCAGGAAGCTGGGAAGCTGTTATTCATACTTATTATTGTGATTACACAGGTTTTTTAAAAATTTGTCCTACTTTTTTATGTATTTATTATTTTGATGGAAATAAAATTGAATAAGCATGTAGAGAAATAATGCTGCCCCAGTTTAGGCATCAAGTAATAATGAGCTGATAAGCATGATAATGGGCTAATGCACATGTCTATATGTATTCTCCAATACAGACTCTAAAACAAAAAAATTGAATACTCTCAAGCAAATCAACAATATTTTGGCATGTTTGGCAAGTTAAGATTTCTTCACTTTCTAAGAATGATGAGATTTGCTTGATTCCTTTCTGTTATATATTGAATGACTTCTTAAGATGTTTTCATCCGAGACTAAGGGTTAGTCAATATGTCTGTACAATGTCATTCTAATTTTGTAGCATCTCATAGAGAGGTCCTGGTATGCTGTCACAGAAACTTGTCTGGCCTTTACCGTCTTCAGGGATGACTTCAGCCCACGTTTTGTGGCCATGTTTACCTTACTGTTATTTCTAAAGTGCTTCCATTGGCTTGCAGAAGATAGAGTTGATTATGTAAGTCTTAAAAAATAATCAGCTTAATATAATGTAACCATGGTAACATGAAAGGTGATGAATTTATGTTAACAGTAATTTCATCTGTAAATGTGATTTTCCGTTTTAAATACATACCAATAAGTGTGATATATTGAACATGCTGACATTGATTCGCAAGTATATGAAATATTGTTTATTATGTGTTTAGCAGTTTGCTGTACAGATGATTTAACGCAATATTTTTCTTCCAGATGGAAAGAAGCCCTGTAATATCTTTATTGTTTCACTGTCGAGTATTATGTAAGTATCAATCATGATGTCTTGATGATCACAGCCTGTGCTAAAATATTTGAGTCCATGAGCACAAATTTTGTCTGTTGGCTTAATTTTCAGTAGATATTAGTGTTATTTCATGGAGCATTGCTAGTTGAGCTTACTCATCATGTCCATCAGTTGCAGAAACTAACAGTTTAATCCACTAGTCCTTATATTTATAATGATAACCTATTGCAAAACCCTTGCAAATTTCTGCTACCTTTAATATTGGGCAATTTGGCAAGGACTATAGGACAATTGCCAATTCCTATCGCTATCCATGCATTCAATAAGACCTAACAGAACTATCAAGTGTCATATGAACAAATGAGGTGGTATATGTCATACATTCTTCAGCAACTTTTGTTGTCATGCATGGATTTATCCATGATTCCAAACTACATGTTATTTAGGGAAAAAGGACATTTTTGTTAATTTAGGAAAACTAATATTCAATACAGTGATGTTAGATTAAGCATTAAAAGCCAGCACCTCTCCATCGATCCTGTTATCATTGAAATAAAAGCCATCTGTTACCATAATAATATAATAATTAGTTATTGCTATAAACTGGAAGATTTTTTAATTCAAGTTTGGGAATTTTTACTGATATCCGCTGCAGAATTTTGGCCTCTTGAATGTGTCTAGATAAATTGCTGTGGTACCGAACAATCATGCACATATTTAGAAGCCTGTTCAGTTAGTATTATCCAGCTCACCAAATCAGTAGAAATAGTTAATGATGTTATAATGTTACCCTGAATGGTTTGTGATACTTTGATACAAGTGTCAGTAACTGGTGTATTGTTTTGTTTCAGCACTGTTGTCATTTCTTGGTGTTTTGGATGTTTACTTCATAAATCATGCTTACTACAGCACCTTGTTGAAGGGAGCATCTGTGCAGTTGGTGTTTGGATTTGAGGTATGCCCACATATCGCATTACATTAATAGCTGTTGGATTTTCTCTATTCATAGATGTACTATGTGAATAAGGCCACCATAAATTAGTTTTAGATTTTCATTACAAAAAAGTTGCTTGAATGAATGTTATTATTCCCTGCCTCAAAGTGGGAGGGTCATAAGGGAATGGGTGTCGGCCATCCTTTCCTTTGTCCATCATGTTTTGTTTCCAGAGCATAATGCAAAGACTACTGAATATTTCTTGATCAAACTTTGCAGAGTTATCAGTCTAGCAGTGAACAGAGGCACCTTTTGCTACTTAGGAATTAATTTATTTTTTTCTGGTTTCTGTTATGACATATTGGACTGAAATGACGGTAGTTGGATTCTGGTGCATAACTTTAAGACTCTTATTATTTGAAAAAAATAATGATTTGTATAAAGTTAGATATTTTTTAAATTAGTAGTGTTTAATCAGTGACTAACATGACTATTATTGTCAAAAGTCACTTAATATTTACACTTAGTTGCTTTAAGATTATGCAGACCTCTACATTTATATGCCAGTTACTTGATTGGGTATGTTTAATTCAGTAAATAATGAATAAATGTCTTAGTTACTGGTGAAGATCCGAATTAGAATGATCTTCAGTGACCCATGCTTGTCTTAAGAGGCGATAATGGGATCGGGTGGTCAGTCTTGGTGATTTGGTTGATGAATGTCATATCCCAATTGTGTATATCGTTGCTCATGATGTCAATCACTAGTTTTTCTAGTCCGGACTCGACCGTCTTCGTGTGGCTGGAATATTGTATGGGCTGGCATTCAGTCAAAAAATACATCAGTTGAAATAAAGGACAAAAGTATGTAATAATAGTCAAATGTTAATAAAATATTAAATGTCACTGATAAAGGTCAAAAGAAAGAACAATCTGTACTAAAGAACGTAAGTGCGCACAAAGAAACCAAAGGCTAAAGGACAATGTTAACAGTAAAGAACGCCAGATGGTGTAGCAATGTCTACATTCCAATTTTAAGCTGCTTGTTCCACTTTGTATATGATAAATGTATGCAATGAGCGGCACGACACCGAGGTGCACAATGTAGATGTCATTCCTCGCCAGGCTGGTACTCTGTCCTAGCAACAGAAGCGACTGTGACTTGTGCGGCGATGAGCACAAGCGCTCTAGGGCAGGCAAACAGGTTTAAAGTCTTGTGCACCCACTGTGTGACATCATACATGTTGGGTATATATCAAGCGTTTAGTCATCGTCATCGGGAAAAGCAGCATGTTTGCATAATTAAGAAAATGTTCTAATTTATGTATAACAACGTCTGTTTTATTGCATATAGCGACTATAAACCAGAAGTTATAATCCATAAAATTGTACATTTTCTTTTTTACTCACCAACTTCTAGAATGTAAATCAAACAGTTTGGATAAATGTTTTGTTGTTCATATGATATTAGGCCAATATTGGAAATCTGCCAAATCTGGAAACTTCGAATTCTTATGTTCTTTGTTATAATAATGACAATTAATTCAAATGCAATGTGAAAAGGCATTGAAGGTTAATAATAAATAGATCTAAATTGCCGAATTCTGGCTGGCCATCAACCAGTTATTGCTATTACACACTGAATACATGTGTCTTCTATAAATATGTATGATATGGAATAATCTGATAAAGGTCCAAGCATTGTGCAAAGCGTAACGCCATCTGGTGCTCTCACTCATCACATATGTATTTGTGATGAATACTAATAAAACACCTCTTTGATTGTAGTATTGGCCTTCAAATAAGTAAATTGCAAGTGAATCTGTGGCATTTGATTGGTAATCAGGCAAAAAAGAATTGTGTTTATGTATCTGTAACCACCCCCAAATAAATAAGGCCACTCCTATGAAGGGTCGATTATCACCTGATTGGATGATAATAGAATGGGCTGGGCTTGTGTTGCATTAGTGCGCTGAGCGATATCACTTATTGTTGTCTCTATTTGTTTTGTGTTTTAATAAATAAATAAGCAGTATGTGAAGTCAATATTTTTTACATATTTTTTTATAAGAATTTATAGTCATGTATTTAAAGAATAATTGAAGTCAATTCTTATTAAAAAATACATCAACAATAAGTACTTCACACATTCTGCTCATTTTTTCATTTAATGCATTTAATGCAGAATATATTGCAGTCAATGCTTAAATAAACAACAAAATATTTATTAAAACTATGGCTGGGACGGTTAACTCGGGAACTTGGCTCATAGGGCCCTGAGTAGGATCTGTGTACCTTTGTGTCCACCGTACGTTCTTCAGTACACTTTGTTCTTTCATTTAACCTTTATTAATATTATTATACCCCCGTTTACGAAGTAAATCAGGGGTATATAGCGTTCCGTCTGTCTGTCCTTCCGTCCGTCCGAGCTTTTGTACGGCCCATAACTTTTTAACCATGCACCCTAGCTTCACCAAACTTGCTACACACATTTACAACAATGAGTACTTGTGCCTTTTGCTAGTTTGAAGATTCTGAATTTTTTTATTTTTGCCGTTTCCATGGAAACATTAGAAACTAAAACTTTTAGGGTGGGTGTTTTGTACGGCCCATATCTTTTTAACCATGCACCCTAGCTTCACCAAACTTTCTACACACATTAACCATAATGAGTACTTGTGCCTTTTGCTAGTTTGAAGATTCTTAATTTTTTAATTTTTGCCATTTCCATGGAAACATTAAGAAACATCAAGAATGTATGTTGTACTAAGCCTTGATTATCCCACACTAGATTGAAATATATTTGCAAAAACATGTGTTCATTTCAAACATAATGCATCCTCATGGGGTTGGTTACAAAGGAAAGGGCAGTTCCTCTGACTTAAAGCAACAGGTATATTTCATTAATTAACAAACTATTTACTATTTGTTGTTGACCAGCGGGGATAACGGGGGTATGTGAGCTTTGCTCACTTCTTTCTTGTTTAATAATGTATTCTCAACATTTGACTATTATTGTGTACTTTCGTCCTTTATTTCAACTGATGTCTTTTTTTATGAAATGGCCACCCCAAATATTGCTGAGTGCAGCTTTAAAAAACGAACAAACAAAAATGTTTCAGGAGCATGAAATGTTTAGGCCTTTACATAGTAGAATTCTGCTGAGAGACTTGATAATAAAATTTGTCTGAATTAACCCTCAGATTTTCTATCTTTTGTTTCATTTGGTGACCATATCATAATTCCTACTTAATGGTCTCAGCGGAAACATCTGTCCTTAAGAATTAGTTCTTGCTGTTAAAACTGATGGAGCAAGCTTTAGTTTGACCCAAGATTATGCCTGACTTGGTGTGGTTTCAGTATGCAATCCTACTGACAGTGGTGTTGATGACGTTCATGAAGTATGTGCTGCATACAGTAGATCTGCAGAGTGAGAACCCTTGGGAGAACAAAGCTGTGTATCTCCTATATACAGAACTTGTCATGGGTACGTACAAATGCAGGGGAGAATAATTGTATAGGTATTAGACCCAGATTGTTAACAAGCACAAAATTAAAACTGCTCCAGAATTTGTCCATCAGTAAAACAATTACAAACATGATTACAAAATGCATATGGGCATAATAATGTTGAGACATCAGTAGACTTGTTTCTACAAAATAAGCAAACAAACATCATGGTATGATAGATTTCTGTCTTTGTTTCAGGATTCATTCGAGTCATGCTGTACATAGTGTTTATGGCAATTATGATTAAGGTGCACACCTTCCCATTGTTTGCCATTAGACCGATGTATCTTTCACTCAGGTAAACCTTTATTCCAACTCCTTGTCTATTTGTGTATAAGTGCACTGAAACTTGTAATTTTTGTAATTACACAAATCTGCATTATTGCTCTAAGAAAAGTGTTATGTTTTTAGTGTATTCCAAATTAACTTTGATGTGTTTGTTTTAGGTCTTTCAAGAAGGCGCTTCATGATGTGATAATGTCACGGAGAGCCATAAGAAATATGAACACATTGTAAGTGATAAGTTTCTGTTTGCCTGTTACCAATATTTTAAGGGTAAATGTTTATTGTTGTATGTAGCATACTATTGCTTGTAACAGTTGTCAGTGTGCCAAGAAATATGGGGGCAATTGGATAG
The DNA here is from genome assembly GCF_023055435.1 of Haliotis rufescens. Classification (NCBI taxonomy): domain Eukaryota; kingdom Metazoa; phylum Mollusca; class Gastropoda; order Lepetellida; family Haliotidae; genus Haliotis; species Haliotis rufescens. The sequence continues at coordinate 6,718,313 of NW_025964001.1, read as the reverse complement.
CCAGTGTTCATTTCAGAACGAGGCTGTGGTGAAACTTTTTTATACATCACACTGCCAGACGGTCAGAACATAATATCCAAAAATTAAAATATGTTTTTGATTGTACCTTTGACTATTGACTTCAATTCAGCACCAAGTTTTGTCAATCATTGTCCAATTTAGAAGTAAACATGTTTTTACGATTGGATTACATCAATCATTTATTGTAATCTCGAAAGTTTTAAGTTGGCATTATTAACGATAGGTTATCTAATGAATTGATCATTGCTGTGTGATTTGATTGGCTGGTATAATTATTTCCGGGAATGAGCGTTATCTCCCTGACATCATGAGACCCGAATCTGTCTTTTTACGATCACGTATCCCTGTCACTTGCTTGTCATGGCGTCAGTGAAATGAAGGCAGATGATGGGTGCAAGTTTATTGAATTATTTTTTGTGACTGTTAAACTGCAGGTCAGAATGTGGCTATAGATAATGAAGAGTCCAATTGATGTCTGAGAACGTGCAACTGGTGTTCTGTCTTGAGCTTAAGATTGTTTTCTTGAACATGACTGTTGAAAGAACTAGAGAAAGTGTTATTCTTTAACTCTGACTGGAAGAATGAACTGTCTTTGCAAAGTGAATAGATAAAGTGTGAAAAGTGAAAATGTCACATTATGTGAATACATAAAGTGACACTGACAAGTTGAATTCCTGTTCGACAGTAAAAAAGTAACTTTCTCTAAGTATTATGTCTGTATGTCAAAAATACTTGTGTGTGCCCTGATTTCAGCAAATTTCCCCAATTCTTAGAAAGGAAGGGGTCACATTCCAGTTTCTGAATTGAACTCTGGGTAGCCTCGTGGCTAAAGTGCTCAGTCAGCACACAAAAGGCCCAGGTAATGTGTGAAGCCCATTTCGGTTGTCCCCAGCTGTGAAATTGCTGAAATAATACTAGAGGCTTTGTAAAACAATGCATACTCTTATACTCACTCCAAGAATTGTGATAATTTTTAATACCTAGATTCCTTTAATTATCCCCCGCCGCGCGAAAGCGCGAAGCGGGGGATATAGTATTCACGACCGTCCGTACGTACGTCCGTACGTCCCGTACGTCCGTACGTCCGTCCGTACGTCCCACCTGTTTGTTGCCGCGATATCTCAAGAACTAAACACTGGATTGTCTTCATATTTGGAACTATGGTGTATATACAGACTCCACAGACACCAGTCGGTTTTGGTGACCTTGATCCCATTTTCAAGGTCACAGCAGGCAAATCTGCTTTTGGAGTTGGAAAACGGTGTTGCCGCGATATCTCAAGAACTAAACACTGGATTGTCTTCATATTTGGAACTATGGTGTATATACAGACTCCGCAGACACCAGTCGGTTTTGGTGACCTTGATCCCATTTTCAAGGTCACAGCAGGCAAATCTGCTTTTGGAGTTGGAAAACAGTGTTGCCGCGATATCTCAAGAACTAAACACTGGATTGTCTTCATATTTGGAACTATGGTGTATATACAGACACCGCAGACACCAGTCGGTTTTGGTGACCTTGACCCCATTTTCAAGGTCACAGCAGGTAAATCTGCTTTTGGAGTTAGAAAACGGTGTTGCCGCGATATCTCAAGAACTAATCGCTGGATTGTCTTCATATTTGGAACTATAGTGTATATACAGACACCGCATCCACCTGTCAGATTTGGTGACCTTGACCCCATTTTCAAGGTCACAGCAGGCAAATCTGTTTTTGGAGTTGGAAAACGGTGTTGCCACAATATCTCAAGAACTAATCGCTGGATTGTCTTCATATTTGGTACTATGGTGTACAGGCGGGGGATATTTCGTCACTCTGTGACAAATACTTGTTTAGGAATTGCCCTCTGGCCACAAATAAGGTTCATTATTGTATTGGACATTGGCATATTTTTTTAGCTTGGCCCATTTCATTAACATCCTACAAACGAAGCAGTAACGGTTTTCAGCATTATTATTCATTGTACTATTCTTCTTGCCAGGTACCCTGATGCAACTCCAGAGGAACTAGAAGCAGGTGACAATGTGTGCATTATTTGTCGAGAAGAGATGGTAACATCCTCCAAGAAACTGCCTTGTAATCACATCTTCCACACCAACTGTCTGAGATCCTGGTTCCAACGACAACAGACCTGCCCAACCTGCAGGATGGACGTCCTCCGCATGCCCCGTGCACAGACAACACCAGCAGCCAGGCCAGCTCAACCACAGCAGGATGTCCAGATGCAGAATTGTAAATATATCAGGGACAGAATTAGCCCACTGGCTCGAGTCAGTTCGCCAAACTTTAATGGTATCATAGGGCTAGTAGAAGCTCATATGTTTAGATTTGACCATTCCTAGAGAATCTGTTTTGATATTTACTTTAGTCTTTTTAAGATCATATCTGCTGCATGTGAATATGTATTATTTTTGTTCTGTGTTTCTTTTGCAGTTCAAGCGATGTTTCAAGGGATGCCCTTTTGGCCCCCTCCACAACCCCCACCCCAACAGCCACAAGGTACGCAATTCAAGTACCCTTCAGTTTTTTTCACCTTTCAGATTGATTATCAAATTGATTTGCTTGTTGAAAAAAATGCTAAATTTCAAAAGTGGCATTCTGTAAAATTGACATACGTCATTCAAAAGACTAAAAAGACATTGATTATTAAATGTATTGGTGATTGACTTCATGATATCAATTGTTGTTTGATGTAAAGATATTGTGTGTCATGAATGTAATTGAACTTCAGGAAGTTAGGTTTAGTTTCTATGTATTTCCATTGCTAATGATTTTCATTTCAGCTGCAGGAGGGGCCCCACACACTACAGGTACAACTCCTTCGACACCTACTATACCAACAACACCTACAGCTGCTACAGCTACAAGTACAACCCCAGGAACACCGCCAATGGCCTCACCATTCCCTGGTGCCATGCCACCATATGGTTCCTTCTTTCCAATGATGCCATACTACCCACCATTTGGTAGGACTGAATTTTTATTATCTATTCTTTTTTATCACAGTTTACTAAAATATGTCTTTAAGCAGTATGACTGTATGTTTCATAGTATTAAAACTGTATGGTAATAGTTTCATGTTATGACAAGTTCATGGTGCTCAGTAGTATGTTTTACAATATTTTTGGACCCATGAAGACCAGTCTTCAGCAACCCATGCTTGCCAACTATGCTTGTTGCAAGAGGCGACTAACGGGATCGGCTGACTTGGTTGATGCATGTCATCGTATCCCAACTGCGTGGTTCGATGCTCATGATGTCAATCACTGGATTGTCTGGTCCAGACTCGATTATTTACAGACCGCTGTCATATAGCTGGAATATTGCTGAGTGTAGCGTTGAATGACAAACAAACAAATACAATATCTGTGACAGTACTAAATAATCTCACCTTATTTGCTGTAATCAGGTACTATGCCCCCTGGTGCTTAGAAAATTGAAAAAGGGGGTTTGCTTATTAAGGCCATGCAAAAGTTAAAATTGTTGTTGGAGATCCACCGGTAGAAAACAAAACAAAAAAGGTCCAAACGTTGATGAGACAATTATATACCCCTTTGAAGCTGGGTGTGTTTTCTGTGAAAAGTCTGTAATAAATACAGGAAGATACAGACTGTAATGTAAATGTTCAAGCTTAGTATGGGGTGCTTAAAAAAATTACTTCTAGATTAGTGTAGAAGTTGGTCAGGGGTTGCTTATGAGAATGGGGTGCTTAATACGGCGAATATGGTACATAAAAATGTTTTCTGTTTCAAACTGCTAATCACTCCATAACTTTTGACATATTCTTATTCTTTATGAAATTTGATCCACAGTTGTTTCACAATACCTATGACAATACAATACAATGTTCTGTTAAAAACTGTGAAACATAGAGTAACTCCTGATATATGTGTTCCTTTCTTTGAAGATGTTAAAAGTGTGCAAAACTAAACCCAAGAGGCTGTTTTATGTTTGAAGGTTTACCGCAGGCTCCGTCTAACATGGCAGGGTTGACTGCAGAGGAGCTGAAAACGATGGAGGGACAGGAGCGAGAGAATGTGGAAGCACGAATCCAGTGGCTGCGTGATATTCAGGCTCTACTGGATGGTGCTATGGTTCTTATAAACCAGTATAATCAGGTGGCTTCACAAATGAGGTAAGCTGAGTGGGAGTGGAATATTCTATTTATTGTTCTGATATGAGTAAAATATAGTGATTTATCATCCAATACTGGCTCCTACCATGCCTACAAGAGATATTGCTTGGGTGAGATCAAGCGATATCTACATTGTAGATATTGCTGCAATGAAATTGCATCACAATGCTTTGCAGACCATTGTGACGTCATTGGTTACAATGACCTCACGATCAAATTACATTACTAATGGCTCTACTACTGAAGCTGTTAACAGTACTTTTTACACTTAGACACTGCTTATTACTGTCTACAAACTGAAGTTTGAAGAATGATGTTGGATGATGAATAAAATCTCATCCTTGTGTCTTTTGATATCAAATATATCAACGAGTGTGGATATATTTGATATCAAAAGACACGAGGGTGAGATTCTCTTTTTACAGTGAAATATCATGAACTTGGGCATGTTGAGTTGTCATTTGTTCCAGAGAAACAGTGTTGATCTTAGCCCATAGTACCTATTGGGATTCTGCTGGTACAATAATGTTACAATGTTTTGAATGTTACTTTGAGTAAACAGATTTTGCTGTAATACCTGTTATTTTCATTTGGGTTGCGTAAGACTTAATGTCACTATACTGAATAAATGATAGTTATCTTCAACTTCATCTTGATAGAACATTATCACTGCCTTGTTGTTAGTATGTAATTGTTAACTAGTTTTAACCAATTCTTTCTTTGTACTAGTATGCCCGGTATATCCTCTACAAGAGTGAGCTCCACTGCTGCAACCACTCCATCTTCTTCATCAAACACATCTTCACCATCAATGGGAGCGAGGCCCAAAACTACAGTCAAGTCCGAGAGCAATATTTCAAAATCACAAGTTAATTTTGCACAAGTTAAGAAAGAAGATAAAACAGGTGCGTATTCATGTGCAGGTGGAAGTCAAATAACATGTATTTTACCTTATCCAGACTCATACTAATTTACTTATCGCATTCTTCTTCCTGAAACGTAGTGGAAACTCTTGTGCTGTGTTTACAATTCACCCAAACACACCCCTCTCACACGCAAGCGCACAGGAAACATGTGACCAACCTGTCTGACTCATCACTGTCATATTTTCGCCACAGCTAGACCTACACAAAGTCGAAGTTAATATCCTCCACAAAGGGGTTCACGGAGCCTTCCTCAATAAAAGAAGACATCTGCGCGCAGCCTGACAATCATGACTCACCCCAGTCAGAAGACTTTCCATCCATCTGTGAAGATCACGAGATGTTGGCGTGGGTCGCAGATGGCCTACCCATTTCATCACCCTCCAGGGATAATCCTACCAGCGAGTCCTACTTCATCAAGGGAGATGATATTGACACCTTGATCAATCCACAGATGAGGCTGATTTCATAGATGGCCAGAAACCTTGATGCCTCTTTTCCCAAGGCTACTCGTACCCACAGTTTGCCAACACCAAGAAGTTTCCTTTACACGGGATGTCTGCCTTCCCATGGAGATTGATGAGGACTGTACATTGATGTCTGATGTGAAGAGCAAAGCATAGCGCGTCAACCATAAAAATTAGCACAGCCCAATACGACGACAAGACATTCTTTCTTTGGACTTTCAATGTCCCGCTCCATTAATGAAGCAATGCTGAATACTTTAAACATCACTCAGACCGACTGGGAGAGGATGTTCCTGTCTGCAGTGATCTTGAAGAAGAAACATCAAGTCAGTTCAGTATTAGCCGGTCTTACTCTTCTCTGATGCCAGGGCTTGATAGCCAACTAGCATTGGCCTGACTCCATACAAAGCTTCTGTTACATCACACTTGGAATTCTTCTTTCATTTTCGGGGGCGGTCGGGTAGCCTAGTGGTTAAAGCGTTCGCTCGTCACGCCGAAGGGTTCGATTCCCGACATGGGTACAATGTGTGAAGCCCATTTCTGGTGTCCCCCGCCGTGATATTGCTGGAATATTGCTAAAAGCGGCGTAAAACTATACTCACTCACTCACTCACTCTTTCGTTTTCGATGGCTTCATCTGCAGCATCAACAAGGAGGTGGCCCAAGATTCTAAGGACCAGATGTTAATTAAGTCAGTCCCGACTATGAACTTGATTTATTTACAATCGACACTTTGTCGGTTTTCAGGCATCAAAAAGGCTAAGGGCAAACGCTTCAGTGGATATAGAGGACGCAAGAGTGGATCCTTTCGGAGACCATAGGACAGACATGATCAGTCCAACTGGGGAAGGGGATCAAGAGGATACCGCGCCTACCATTGAAGGGGAGCTGTTGAACGACTGGGAACGACCCCAGCCGTTCAAGCACCGCTATCTGCCATAAGTGGAAGACTGGCAAGATATTGGGACATTCTGAACAACCCATTTGTATTGTAGTGACCATAGTACAATGTGTGAAGCCCATTTCTTGTGTCCCCCGCTGTGATATTGCAGGAATATTGCTAAAAGCGGCGTAAAACCATACTCACTCACTCAGTAACCACAAGTTTGTTAAAATCTCATGGCTTCCCCTTAAACAACCCCAAATTATGTACCACGCTCCATTGCAAAGATGTTTCCTCTTAAAAGGAAAATATCCATTCTCATCCCTGTGTATGAGAGGAGCGTCACCATCTCTCAACTGCCAATACTTCAATATCCAGAAGAACTGCAGTCCATGCGAACAGAGGTGATTGGCACCTTTCATGAAAGAAGTCAACAAAAAGTATCTCCAAAGTCCTGACAAACTCAGGAGGATCCACCTACCACAACTAAAATAAATGATAAAGAAGGACGACTACCTGGCAAGCATCGATGCCTACCTTAACATCCCAATCGATCCAGCCTTCAGGAAATATCTCTGTCTTCTGTACAGGGTCAACATTACCAATGGACAGTCTTGTCTTGAATTTCAATGGCGCTGTGGTTATTTAATCAGGTTATCAAACCAGTTGTGGCCTTCTGCACAAGAAGGAGATCCGTTGCACTTTTTAATTGGGCTACAGGATTCAAGCTCATCAACAAGCAGAGCCAATCAGACTTCAACTGAATTTCACTCTAAAACTACTAACACAACTAGGATGGTTAGCCAATTTCCAGAAGTCTGATCTCAACCTGTCCCAGGATCTCAAGGTTTTTGGGCATCAGGTTCCTGACGGGGCAGAACCTTATTCAAGTTCCAGAAGATCGTTGGATGAACATCCAGTTACATTCTAGCAGCAATTCACATGCAACCAGTTGCAACTTCAGCCCAAACCTTGATAGAACGGGGAGGCTTCGCCTGCACCCAGCACAGAGATTCCTCAAACCCTTCCTCGATCAACAAGAACTACAACTTCCACAACATCTGAAGAAACGTCTCAAATGGTGGACAATAAAGTTTAATGTTTGTGGAGGAACCTTCTTGAATGAGCCGGAATACAATCAACATATATTTGTAGATGCCTTACTCCAAGGATGGGGTGCCCATCTTGGCTCTGAAGTAACGTTGAGGCTGTGGTCTGCAGATGAAAAGCTCTTCCACTTCAACCATCTCGGGTTCGGGACAGTAATCCGGCGAATATCTCATCGGGCGCCACAGTTCAGCGACAAGAACTTAATGTTAAGAACAGACAAATCAACTGTGCCATCGACATAAACCATCAAGGCACAACAAGGTTGGCAACTCTTCTGATGTTAACATTCCAGCTATATGAGTTAATGGACATCCTGAATCTAAAATTCAAAGCAAGTCACATCCCAGGAGCGTCCAATCTCCTAACAGACGCCCTGTCCAGACCATCAGTACTGTCACCCAACAGAGTGGATGCTCCATCCAGAAGCATTTCAACTGGTGACAAAAGAAGGAGGTAGTCCATCGGTGGATCTGTTTTTAACCAGGTTCAGTGGACAGATCTTCACCTTCATCTCCCCAGTACTGGGCCCTCAGGCTTGGTCAAACGACGCACTGGCAATATCCTGGGAACGTCTCCACGCATACACATTCCACCAGCTCGGATACCAATTGTGTTGCAGATATCAAACAAAGAACCTTCAACTGCTTTTGGTTGCACCTTATTGTCCGGTGAGAACATGGTTCCCATGCCTCTTCGCAGCAGCAGGAGAACCCAACTCTAAAGCTCCTGGACTGGCCAAATCTGCTTCTTCATCCACACTCTAAACAAGTTCATCCACGACTGGATCTCTACCCACTTCACGTATGGAGCATATCACGAACAACCTCCCAAGACGAGGCCACTCTGTCAGGACAGTCTCCTGAACCCTTTGCAGATCCACAAGGAACTTGTATGACAACAATTTGACCAGTAGAGAAAAAGTGTTCTCAGCAGCAAAAGCTACATCACCACAAGTGGCGGAATTTTTGTGTCATCTTTGGAGCAAAAGGCTTCTCAAGGGTTCAACCTCAGGAACTTATTTGGCCAGTGGAAAAAACCTCACTAAGGTTCCTGAACTGATAGCCTTACTGACATCCTATAAAGTTGAGGATCAACAGAAAAAGTGTACAACCCCAGCTTGGGATTTAAACATAGTACTGCAACATCTTACATGTAATGTTGACGAACCGCTGGAAGAAGCTGACTTTGAACATCTGACACAAAAGACTTTGTTCCTCCTGGCATTAGCCACAGCAGCCAGAGTGACAAGAAATAAATGAGTCAGACAGGTTGGTCATGTGTTGCAGGTGCACTTGCGTGTGAGAGGGGTGCGTTTGGGTGAGATTTTTTACGAAAAGCAAACAAACATAAATGAGGATTTGATATCATGTGTTGATGTGACATCACTCACTTGTCATCTCACAATTGACTATGTCATCTGTTTCAACCACTTTCGAGTCTACTGGCCTAAACTTAGCTCTTTGCATCATTTTAGGTAGATTTTAGTGTCTTTACACAGACCATTATGAGCTGAGATTACTAGACCGAACACAATTTTGAAATGCTCAGGCTTTGGACTTGTGGCTCACATGACATTGATTTACCATGCCTTACAGAGTATTGTTGGTGGGAACAAGGTAGATGCAATTTATACATTCCAAAAGTTTTCACAGAAAAGTATTTGTTACATTTGTCAAAAGTGGTGATGTTACGATTTGAACATTTGTGTATATCCCTTGACCATCAGTGTCTGGGTGTTCAACCTGTATTATTGTGTGTGGTCCTCTGATGACACATGTAACTCATTATGCTGAAAAAATGTATTTCTTTGCCACATTAGGTTATGTGTTTTTTCAATGTTTGTGAAACAATAAGGTATAATAAGAGTAAGTTCTATTACTCTTATAGTTTCACAAACCATGAAAAAACACATAACCTAATGTGGCAAAGAAATACATTTTTCAGCATAATGAGTTACATGTGAAACTATAAGCGTAATAATAGAAGTGTAAGAGGCGACTAACAGTATCTGGTGTATTTGTTTGTTTGTTATTTAAAGCCGCACTCAGCAATATTCCAGCTATATGAAGGCGGTCTGTAAATAATCAAGTCTGGACCAGACAATCCAGTGATTAATATCATGAGCAATTGGGATCGATGACATGTATCAACCAAGTCAGCAGGTCTGACCACCCGATCTCGTAAGTCGCCTCTTTCGTCTGGTATATGAAACTGATCTCATATATGAATTGTATTCAGTGCAATTTTCAAGCCTATTATTTATTTTTTCCTGTAGTATTTTTTAGCAATCTTGATCCATTCTCATTCCTGCTATGGTTGTTTCAGATTATTCCGATTTAGAAGGTGCAATTGGTTATACGCCTCCGACAGAGGAAGACATTCCCCAGTGGGTGGATCCTGCGCAAGAAGAGCATGGTGATGAGTTACACGAGGTCAGGAAGAGGAGATTAAAAAAGTTTTCCCAGAATGATGATGTGAACGATAACCTAGATCTGGACTGAGATCCCTGATAACATGAATGTGTGTGACTTATAACTCGTACAGTAGCTGCAGTGTGGTCTCAAGAACATACAGTTATGCCAATGATATCTTGTTGGTGATATCATCAAGAATGAACTCAGTGAAAAAGTGTCCTTTCTCCAGTATTCCTTACATAGTAGCAAGTACATTTTACTTGATAGATATTGAAGTAGATATTGTCCAATCTCAAACTGTTTAAAGGGGAGTAAGATTTAGGTTATTTGGCAGTCCTGGCAAATTTGATTGAAGTCCCTCAAATCCCACTTTTTCTGCTGGTTGATATATGACATATCAAATTCACAGTTAATGATTACCCTAATTACAATGTCTGACTTTCACACATATGAAGTACAATGCGGACATGAGATTTTTAATGACAACTTCTTTGTTTGTAACACTATATCAAGGGTATTTCTTGCCCCTTTCAGCGGATGAATGAAGTATGAATGAAGACGATCAACATGTAGACCTGAATATTGTTGCAAACAATAAAGATGAGGTTTTCATAAATGTTTCATGTCTTCATGTCCTTCCGACTTCTAAATGCCTATCACAGGCTTATTAAGTACGGTGTCTAGAACAAAGCAGAACATGGGCACCAGGTCGTTACGTGCCGTCCCCTTTTAAGGAATCATGACAGATTTGCTGAAATTTGGTTTTAAATGTTTCTAAATCCTCATGCTCCTTACCATGATCTGGTGAGGAAACATCCCATTCCTGCTGCAAATGGCTGAAAACAATATTCACTTACTTTTTAATAGTTGATTGTGTATACTTGATATTACACTGTAGTTATTTTGTTACTGACATTAAATGTCTGTTCATCATGATTCATATGTGATAAGGAAAAGTATTGGGTCATGTATAGTTTTTGATTGGAACTCCCTGTGTCTCTGCTGTACATATGTGTACAACATCAACTTCGGAGAGGCAATTATTGTGTCCTCTATGATGTCCAATCATGGACTGTCTGTACCCATGTTCATTACTAAGTTTTGTTCCCTTGCAAGTTGCTTTGTTTATTGACATGTTAGGGGTCTTTATTGAAACTGGTATCTTTGTACGGTAATGGTAAGATGTCTAGATACATGCTTTTTGTCTTGTTGAATAATGGAGTGTTTCATCAGAGTTGTATATTGTTTGTATGAATGGAATATGTCTTGTATAGACAGCTGACTCAATCACAACAGATGATCTATGCAGATTAATGTATCCAAGTCTTGCCAAAATTGCCGTACATATTTTGTTGCAATTATGTTGCTTGGTTATCATGGTTCCATTTTAATTGAAGAAATACCAAGACCGGTTCAGGTGCATTTTAGATATAGTGATTTATGTTTTGATGAAATTCATGCTTCATAGATACTTTTGTAATTATGATTGAAACAAAGGATTGTCAGCTGCATTTTGTAGATAAATAGCCAGTGTTGTACCTGGCATCATGGCAATATATTCAGAAACCTGAGTTAATATTCTGTATTTGACTGGTCACTAATCAGACATATAGCAAGCACATTAAATAGTTCACAATTTGTGTAAAATTTACTCCAGCCAGTAGTGTGTGTGTAATGTAATTTCTGTATATGTTCTATACACTAGCTGATGACATTTTGTAAAGATAAAAAATTATGGACATCAGATATGACATCTGTTTGTGTTGATGTTTCTATGATAATCTGATATACTCACCGCCAAAAGAAAATGAACCATAGAAACATAGAGAAGTATGTTCGTTAAGAAGAGATGTTTCCAATGTGTACCAATTAATGACAAAACAATCAGTCAGATGTTACCACAGGGTGTCTTTATACTTTGCATGATATGTTGCATGTATTTTTCAAACTTTACACACTAATCCTGCACGAGACAAATGGTGCATCTCGAGTCATGGATCTATGATGTCACATGTGATGCGTTCATGAGCTTGGGTTGACACTACATAAAAGTATGTTCGTTTGTGCATCGAATCAATCTAATATCTCTTGCTTATGAGTAAGTCTGCATCTCTTTACCAACATGTATGGTATTCGCATATCTTTTGGCAGTGAGTATATATTAGTACTTGAAAAAATGCTTCACAATGGCAATAAATTTCTCATTGACAGCAATGTATGATAAATGTGTGTTGATCATTGATTCAACCTTACTCGTTAAAAAATTACTCAACCCATTTATCTCATGCACATGCATTCCATTTCATAGAAATCTAGTCAAGTACTTCATGTTACTGTAATTGTTAATATTGCAAGATAACTCGTATTACTGAAAATAAAGTAAATTTAAAAAAAATATAAACAAGATGTTAACAGTCTTTCCTGAACATTCACTGTGGATCTGACACAGTAGTTCACTTATGCATTATACAGCTTATTGCTTGTGACCTGACATCCCATCAAGAACGATTATTCAATTGTCTCCAGAGATAGAAATCATTCGTTCACTTCTATTAAACTTTAGATTGTGATATATATATATATATATATGTCTTATAAAAACAAATGCAAAACAAAATAAATGTTTGCCCTGTCAAAGTGTTCACATCTAAATAATGTCTATATTTACTTTCTTTCTCATTATTTGCAAGCTTTTCTTCAGCACTGATATAGGGACCTTGAATAGTGTAGGACTTCCTTTTAAAGTTAAAAAGATTTTATGACCACCATTTCATAGCTATGATCTTTTATACTGAATTCCTTCCACTCTTCAGTTCAGTGTCAAATATTTTATTGATGTCATGTTCTTTTCTTCTCTTCCATTCTTATTTGTTTCTTCATGAAGAAACTTGTGTGTATCCAATGGTAGGACATTGGACGACAAGGACTTCAAGTACCAGTACTAAGCTTCACCCATCAAATAGCATTGTGTTTAATGTTCAGAATGTAAGATTGAAAGTGTAATTTGTCTTGCTATCTGAGGTCAGATGTGACAAGTATTCTGTACTGACTGAAGTCGCCAGTGATAGTAGTAGACACGTCCTCCATCATAGATTTATAATATTTATCTTTCATTATGGTTACAAACCATGTACCATTTCCGGGAAACCTCAGAAGCTTTGTGTCTCTATCCCTGTAATACTTTTAGAAGTACCATACTGCTCCTAACAGAATGTGAAATTATCAGGAACTTAAGAATATGACTGTGAATTACTAATTTCATTTTCAATATGACTCTGGGCTGAACAATGGTATAAATAAGATTTTAGAAGTAGTCAGAGATCACAGGTGAGGGGACTGTTTTGGGGTATGTTTCAAATTCTAATCTTCGTTTAAAACCTCAAATCAACTTTCCAGTAAGTGCAGTCCTTTTCCTCCTTATCACGTGCTTGTGACACCAAAGTTGCCTTGCGAATATGTTAAGTAATAATGGATGGCTTCTTTGTGGTGCTATTTGATGTGTAGGGAATTCAGTCAGATTTTTCAGATTGTGTGCTCTTTTTACAATTTGTTCAGGGTTTGTTCAAATGTGTGGATAATTGATTTGATATGATCATGGTTGGAATATTTTTAACTATTCTCAAGATTCAAATGATTATTTAACCATGCTCCATGCTGTATCTTCTGAATTAAACATCCAGGAAACCTGAGTACCAGTCAATATGAGTTTGTTTCCTCTCATATGACACTTACATATTCCCTAGTTTATTGATCATGCTGACTGTTTCAAAATACTTGCTATTTCATGATGAGGTTGGTACTGTGGTTTGTATTTTCCGACACAGTCCAATTATGGGATTTGTGTCAATGACAATATTTATTGTGTAAATAACTGTTTCAGCACGTCATCTGTGTGTAAATTCATTTATCAAGCATGTGCCCCGTCTTGTTCTTGTAACTGTAAATATGAATATTTTTGTGAATAAATAATCTTTAATCAGAGTTTATGACAATGTAGTTTCTTATATTCGTATGACATTGACAATGTTTTCAAGATGGGGTTTGGGGTATGTTTTTATTTCACATCAACAAGGATGTGCTTAGAATATTGGTTTCGTACGTTTGTCGGTGTCACATTGTGCTACATGGTTAAAGGCCTGAAAAGCTAGGACTAAACAAAAGCCTGTCCATCAAGGATTAAACAAAAGCCTGTCCTTCCAAGACTAAACAAAAGCCTGCCCTCCAGAACTAACCAAAGGCTTGTCCATCCAGGACAAAACAAAAGCATGTCACTCGGGACTAAACAAAAACCTGTCCATCCAGAACTAAACAAAAGCCTGTCATCCAGGACTAAAAAAAAGCCTGTCCATCCAGGGCTAAATAAAAGCCTGCCATCCACAACTAAACAAAAGCCTGTCACCCACAACTAAACAAAAGCCTGTCATCCACAACTAAACAAAAGCCTGTCATCCACAACTAAACAAAAGCCTGTCCATCCAGGACTAAACAAAAGCCTGTCCATCCAGGACTAAACAAAAGCCTGTCCATCCAGACTAAACAAATACAAAAGCCTGTCCATCCGGACTTAACAAAAGCCTGTCCATCCAGGACTAAACAAAAGCCTGTCCATACTCAACTAAACAAAAGCCTGTCCATCCGGACTTAACAAAAGCCTGTCCATCCAGGACTAAACAAAAGCCTGTCCATACTCAACTAAACAAAAGCCTGTCCATCCGGACTTAACAAAAGCCTGTCCATCCAGGACTAAACAAAAGCCTGTCCATCCGGACTAAACAAAAGCCTGTCATCCACAACTAAACAAAAGCCTGTCATCCACAACTAAACAAAAGCCTGTCATCCACAACTAAACAAAAGCCTGTCCATCCGGACTGAACAAAAACCGGTCATCCAGGGCCCACTTGCATAAAGCGATCTTAGTGCTAAGATGATCATAACTCCCATACTTTAACATAGGCTTACAATAGTTTTAGCGTTAAGATGGTTGGTTACAGGCCGCCTAATTCACATTTCGAAAATAGATAGCCAAAATTGATGTGGCTAGCGGGGCAATGGTTACGGTTGCGTGATTGTGGATGTGGCTCTCGTGGCTATGCTGTCAAAACATGCTTTGTGATTCTAACAGGTTACCGTATTTAACAAAACAAGTCTTGTTTTCTCATTTTTTATTCAGATCATAACAGGGATAATATATTCATCAAAACATTACATTGATGGATATCATGACAGGTCATATTACATTGTCACATTACAGGTCACGATTGTGTAATGAATTGTTGCTAGCACAGTATACTAATGGAAGCATATGGCCAAACACCTCAGCATGTAAACAATAAATCTGATCAAACAACTTGGGACAGGCATAAAATGTACCATCACAAAATACAATATCTGCAGCACACAAATGTTCAATGTTCTTGTCTGTAGTGAAGATGAGGATGTCGTCACTAACACGGTGTAGGAACTGGTCGCCTCCGTCAGTCATGGAGTACTTTTCCAGCTGGATCTGGGGTCTGCTGTCAGGAAGGCGGGGCACGGTCTTGTGTCTCTGGCGGTAGAGGATAGTAGTGAGAGACTTCAGGGCTGGTCTTTGCTTCAGGAGGTCATCTGTACTGAGACGATGTCGTGATGTTGGCGTAGTCTGGATATCTCCTCTCCGTAGATAGTGGGTATAGGGGTCGTTTCTGTCCTAGCTCTCTCCATCAGTTTAGCCTTAAAGGCATCAACCTCAAACTCGAACGGTAGTGGGTCGTGGGAGTGACCCATGATCTCAATGGCGTGGAGCAACTCACCCAGAGTTGTGATCCTTGCAGTGCACTCCTTGACAATACAGGACCAGTATCTTCTTTCACCACGACTGCTCTTACACCGAAACTTAAAGCCATCCTAGTACAAAATGACGCCTCCTCTGCCACTTTCAAGGAACTTTATTTGAACTTGTGCATTTGTCACGGTTCTGACATGGAGTACTTACTTACTTACTTACTTTGGAGATTTAACGTGCGCTTTCCGACTGATGCGTATTTCGCACACGGGCCCGGCCAGGCCATTTAATGTGTTTCCGAAAGGGGCGAAGGTGGTCTGTGCAACCCAAGAGGGGGGTTTTAGGGGTTGCTTATATAGAATTTGGGAATTTTGAGATTTGGAATAGATGCATGGAGTGAACAGGACGTCACTTAAATATGTTATGAATAACAGCATTAACTCAATGTCAATTAAGACCGCCATTGTATCGGTAATCTGATTAATTAATTACCGGCTAGAGTGTGTGTGTGTGTGTGGGGGGGGGGGGGGGGGGGGGGGGGGCAAATATGTGTACAAGTATCACTTGTCCCCAACTTGATTCAAATAAAACTGTTTTCTATAAAAAAAAAATCCATTGTCCATTACCAATTACCGACCAATCAGTAATAATTTAAGTCCTGGCTTCCAGTTGTCCATTACTATCAGCGCTAATTACTGTAACATGTTGGCTTCCGTTCAGACGTTGTGTTCCACATAATAAAGAAGATGACATCCATAAATTATCTTCCTTATGTGTATCACTTTTACATGCCTGTCAAAGACTTCATCTATGATGACATTTGAAATTTGAACATGAAAACGAATCGATAATAATACTTTTATGTGTTTTACATGTTCATCCCCAGTATGTGATTTGTACGCGAGTCGACCTATCATTGTAATGAAAATAATTGTGAGTGCGCGGTTCGCTGATGTCATAAAGTACGTACATTTTGTGAAACACTTACTTTAAAGGGCTCTCTGCTAGCCTGAGTGAAATACTAGTAAGTATAGTTATATTAAATCTTCATATAACTATACTTGCTAGTATTTCTTCAAATTATTTTCTTAAGTTTTCATTACTTCATAACTGATATCTCAATGCAAGATGAACTTAAAATACAACAAATGTTTGTTTAAAAAAAATAATAATTCGACTTTGAAATAAACACTGAACACACATTCTGACCTTAATCACAACAATGAAATACAAATTAAATATAAATCACCAAGTCATCGACAGAATCGCAGAATCTTGATGTTTGAATTAACGTTGAAATGTTTGTGGCAAATCAGTTGTAATTAAAATATTAGGGCAAAGTCGTTAGTTACTTTGTCAATGTCAATGTCAATGTCCTTGTGGATGTGGAGGAGTGCCTAAGAGCTCATCCTCTCGTTGGTCATTGTTGACCTGAGATATGTCTTGGTCTGCCTCATTGCGCTGAACGAATGTTCTGCAGTGGCAGAACACACTGGCATGGTGACAAGGGTTTTCACAGCCATGTGAATATTAGGATATAGATCCTCAGTGGCCTCTCACAACTTGATAACCCATCTACCACTAAAATCCTAAAGTGCGTAAGGATTCCGATTTTCAAGTTAGACATTAAATTTCATAACTTCTTTGATAGGCATTTAGAAGTTGGAATACTAAGTAAGGATAGGATTTATGGATGAACAACTTCTTTATTACAATTAGGAGCGACGTTTCGGTGTGGGTTCTAACACCGTTATCAAGCAAGTGATGAGTTTACTCAAAGACGTGTATGTACGTCCGTGGTTTACTTAATTTTAGAAAAAAATGTGTTTCTTTTTAAGTGTAAGCTATTGCTTTTCTGCTTCAATGGTAGTTTTGTCCCTGGTTGCTGTTGCATCATGTTATCAAGGGATCCTTTACAAGTGAATCGTAAATCCTATGCAACACCTGCTTGAGCAGTCCCATGAGATTGTTCCATATTTTCTGTGGGGAAGGATAGGTCGCGCTGATCTCGGCATGCTTGTGGTAAGAGCCAAATAATGAGGAAGTGGTGGTCAGACTCGGCAGATTGCATGTCACTATGTCCCAGTGACAAGGATAATTTCTCATGCCTGTTTCAGATTTTAAGTAGCCTACAGGCCAGCATGATATAAGTGGAATATAGCAGACGGCATTCAGCGACATTCACTCGCTTAGTTTAACTGTAAGGTATTGTAAAATGACTGGGAGTGTGTGCTGCAATCCGATTGGTTGAAACACATGATTAAATGGGAATCGAAGCCGGGAAATATCCAGGTTCACTGTGCATGAATACCTTTCTTGATAATTATGTTTTTTTCTCTATCCCAAATTTGAAAAACATGACATTCGGCTTGGCGAAATTGATGCAACATTAATTAAATATAAAGTTTCATCAATATTTATCAGAACAATTGCTATAAATACTTGTTTTTCCCACAATGTGCCAACCAGACATGTTCAGTTATCACAGAAGCATCTGACATCATCAATTGTATCATGACATTGCTTTCCAATATGACATGAACTCTGTCTCCCAACTGTGGGAGTTCGCGTGGAGAGAGAGAGAGAGGAAGAAAATGACTGATAACTTTTGTATTTTACCATGTTTATAAACATTATGAAGGCCACAGCTTCCAGATAAAATTTCTTGGCATTGAATAATCAATAAAACCTGCAAATTTTAATACACACGCTGTTTATCTGTTTAAATTGATTCTTTTCTCTCAAGTGCACATTCAAGGCATTTCAGCCATCGTGGTACAAATGTATCATTTCAGGAGATAAACATCAATGGTCACAAAGAATAGTTGGACGAGCTGGAGGTATGACTTCATGGCATGGAATACAAATATGAATACTGATTATTTGACATTGTATAAAACGCTTAACATTATTGTCAATTTTCAGTTGCACTTTCTGTATGTTTGTTTGTTTTTACGCCTCTCTCAGCAATATTCCAGCTATATGACGGCGGTCTGTAAATAATCGAATCTGGACCAGACAATCCAGTAATTGACATAACGAGCATTGATCCATGTAATTGAGATACCCTGACATGCATCAACCAAGTCAGCGAGCCTGACCACACGATACGGTTATAGACGCCGACCGCCTCCGTGGTCTAGTGGTAGAGCGTCCCTGGCCGCGTCATACCAAAAGACGTTAGTCAAAAGATGATACTTGTTGTTACCCTATCTGGCGCTCGGCATTAAGAGGCTAAAACAAGGACTGGTCGGCTCGGAGTCAATATACTGTGTCTGAGTGGGGTATTCATGTTCAACTGCGGCGTGGTATCTCAGTGATCTAGCTCTATAAATCGACATCAGTCCGGACTAGTACAAGCAGCCACACACACACATACACGTGCATGCACGTCGCTATATATAAGTGCAATAATCTTGGACACGACGTTAAACCCCATTTCACCTCACCTCACTGTTATAGTCGCCTCTTGCGACAAGCAATGTCGCCATTTACGGCAAGCATGGGTTGCTGAAGACCTATTTAACCACTTTCTGCATATGTTGGTTGGTTTGTAGTTTAACGCCGCACTCAGCAATATTCCAGCTATATGACTGCGGTCTGTAAATAATCGAGTCTGGACCAGACAATCCAGTGATTAAGAACATGAGCATCGATCTACGCAATTGGGATCGATGACATGCATCAACCAAGTCAGCGAGCCTGACCACCCGATTCCGTTAGTCGCCTTTTACGGCAATCATTGTACTTAAACAGCTGTGAAACAGACATGATATCACTCTGACAGGTTCTAAGTCGTGATGAGCAGGTTACAACACAGTATTTAGTATTTCAGCTACAGAGTGAGACATGACACAACTGATGTTTTAATGATATTTGTAAATGTATACACTCTGATAGTAGAATGCAGAGCAAAAGCATCCAATGTGAAATTGTTGTGGTAAATGTAAAATCTATATATAATGATATAATGAATACAACGTTTTAATTTTACAGTACCAGAGGCTAGATCTTTCCAATAATTTTTGACTGATATACAAATGATCACAGTGAAACATCCAGAACAAGAATTCTGGTCATGGAATCCCTTTAGCAATGGTTTGAAATGCAATCACAGGCTCAAATTGTTTTACTGTTTCTTTATCTTTTATTTATCAACGTTTAGGCGTAGAATATAAGTACGCCTACGTCATTTTTAACTTGTGTTTATTTTGAGGTAGTGTTTGTGAGAAATTTAACAATCCGTATTCCGATATATTATTAATGATGAACCTTATTTCGGAAAATATTCGGAATCATATTTGTACACCGTAGGCAGAAGTAAACTTCCGGTTTGACTGCCACACGTGCAATATGGAGTGACAGAGAGAAAGTAGATACACAGGTGATCTATAAATACCGTTCTACGAAACCTCTTTCTTAGAATTGTGACTGTTTATTCTCGCAAGTGATCATACCATAATGCTCAGTCCGTTTTCGGATACTTGGGTTACTTCTTATCTGTTTGAATATTGCACAACTAACCGACATTTGACAGATCTGATCACGTCTTGCAGATGTCTTGTTGTCAACTGTAGTTGTTAGGAAGCAGCACCGTCCCAGTAAGTGTATCTAGTCAGAGACAGATGTTCTCTGGTCTAGTGAAATCATCAAGGACCTATAGACTATTGAAATGTGTCTGGCAACTCATACTTTAGGGTAATGCAATCGCGCAAAAATGAATATACTTAAAATAGTTGACAACTAGTCTTTTCCCTTTATTGTGCTTGCAAGTTTGAATCACGTAACATGATCAGAGAAAGTCTAAAATTATCGTAAAGATGGTGAAAGGATGACGTTTCAGGACTTCAAGGGATAGTTTAAGTATGACCATTTCTCTCACTAAAGATGATTTGTTTTCCATATGTTTGAACATGTCTAAAGACAATATGAGCTTTGATCAAAGACTTTTATTATGCATTTAGGTCTACATATCAATGCTTATTATCACACACTAGAAAAGGCTTCCTGAAAAACTCTAAATTCAGCCTTTTCAACACATTTTAGTTGCAACTAAATGTAATTTTGTAATCCTGGTAAGTTCAAAACATGCAGACCTGTGAAGATCTGTGTAAGAATAGGTCTTCAGCAAACCATGCTTGTCGTAGAAGGCGCCTATGCTTGTTGTAAGAGGCAACTAATGGGATCGGGTGGTCAGGCTCACTGACTTGGTTGATGCATGTGTTCGTATCTCAATTGAGTGGATCGATGTTCATGATATCACTCACTGGATTGTCTGGTCCAGCTTTAATTATTTACAGACCACTCTCATATAACTGGAATATTGTTGAGTGCGGAGTTAAACAACAAACAAACAAACCAATCTCATTAAAATCAGACCTCAGTTCTCGCTATCGCTAAACAAAGATCTGAAGACATCCCATTAGGGGTCATGTCAGAACGTCCTTTCGTCCGACTAATCAGAGCGTCGCTTACCAGATCATGAAAGTGACAGTCGGAATGGGATTTCTAATCGTGCAACCATGAAAACTTTAACATGGGGTATTCCGAACGATAGTTACGTCTGAATCCATACAATCTAGACCATCTATTAGCCATTCCAGAATGTTCATTTGTTCAGGTTTCAAATTTGTAATCGAGAATTTGTCAAATAACTTTCGAAGCATGGTCGCCAATTTGAAATTAGTGCCGTAAAGCACGAGAAAGCTTCCTTCAGAATGGTCATTCCATTGGTCAGTCAAAGTTTGTGCAAGGTCGGACTGACGTGACCCGTAATGAGATGTCCTCAGATCTTTGTTTAGTGGTAGCGAGAACTAAGATCTAAATTTTAATGAGATTGACAAACAAACCAAAATCAAAGCATGCAATGTTGAAATGAACAGTTTAATTCTTGTTCCTATGAACACGTCTGCTCACTATCATAACAATTTGTCTGAAGGTTTTGCTAGTTTCTTCAATTATGCAGACCTATTACCTTGTCCTGTAATGATTTCCCAGTCACAGAAACACAGTATATAATATAAGACATATACATTTTATGGATACTTCTGTAGTTCAAATGGAAGGCAGGCCAGTTAAAAGGCGTGGACGCCCAAACAGAGGAGGAGGAAGATTTACTCGAGGGCGTGGCCAGAGAGGAAGAGGGGGCCGTGGACGAGGCCAGCAAGCAAGTCCGCGTGGAGGTTCCCGAGGAGGTGGATCAGGTTTCACAAGGAAGGGGCTTGATGATAAATATGACTGGGAAGACCACCCCCTGGATGGATTGCCCCTTGATGATGATGATTATGATAGAGGGTAAAAAAAACCTATTTTAATATTCAACATTATTGGGATGTAGGCAATGGAAGGATTAAATGATGGACATTACATCTTTCAAAGAGGACATAGTGAAAAAAGTTAAATAAGGTGAAATTCAGACACACTTTTTACACTACAGTCTCTGTATTGAATGGGTACCCGGTAGGATGAGATGTTATTGTGGCTGTAAACCTTCTTCCGCCTCATATCATGTTTTGTTGCCTCTAAGCAAGTTTGTCTCCTGTAAATATCATTTTGGGGCTATATGTATGCTGTCAAATACAGATGTTTTCTTTGATAGATTTAGGTTTGCTTATTAAGAATATCATGCCCTCTTTGCTGACGAATACAAAGCCTTCTACAATACCTCCGTGTCAGAATGATGAGATCTGATTGGGTCTGATCTTGATAAAATACTATGCATCCCACCAGGGAGGGAAATACATTTCTGAGTGGGTGATTATATCCCTAATACCCCGCCATGAAGAAGACAGGCTGCACATGGCTTTCTGAGTGGGAGAATACATCCCACCTCAAACTGAAAGGCTGCACGCTTTTTCCGAGCCAATGAAAGTTGTCTGCAGCTCAATTTCTATCAATTTTGATTTTTAAAAATTCTTTTTAAATGGCAGATTAAAACATGTTGATAAGATAAATTCATTGTAGCAGTATCATGTGAGGTACGTCGTGGGGAATACGTTGGATAGATGTGGCTTCATGTGTCCCATGTTAGGGTGATACCGCTAGGTGATATTGCTGCAACTTATAATACACACAAGAAAAATATCATCACAAAATGTCATATCACAGTATCAACTTCAGGATCTTAATTATATTTCTAAGTTATTAATTCTAAGTTCAGTTGTCAAAAAATACAAGCTTGATAATTTGATTAAACTCAGATACACAGCCCCAAAGCGCCGGCACAATGGGCCACAGGTCAAGGTCACAATGCAGCATCTGCAGATGAGCACAGAGAACCAGGAGATGGTACGAGACATGCTGCGAGACCTGCACGGGGAGGAACTGGATATGCCTGAGTAAGAACCCTGACCATCACATATTTTCTTTGGATAATCAATAAGAGTGAGTGAGTGAGCTGTGTTTGATGCTGCTTTGAACGGTAGTCTAATGATATCACAGCTTAATGTTGGTGGAAAGCCCCATTTGATCCAGTTTTTAAATGTTTACCACTTTGGTGAAACCCACGAGCATGGGTATGGTGCTAACCAACATAGAATCATAATCACGTCAAACCCACGACCATAGGTTTCTGACATGTCCAAGGGACGCAACTCTGCACAGCAAATTGCGGCACCTCAATAAAATAATGATTAGAGTTTCTTGAACAATTTACATTTGATTTTTACACAAATGTTTTTGTAAACCAGTGGTAAAAGCTTGAATCTTTATCTTAATTTAGTAATTATACGATCATTATTATTAGCAGTAACCTTGTAAGTCTTCTTGGGGCGGTCGGGTAGCCTAGTGGTAAAACGTTCGCTCGTCACGCCAAAGACCTGGGTTCGATTCCCGACATGGGAACAAAGTGTGAAGCCCATTTCTGGTGTCCCCCGCTGTGTTATTGCTGGAATATTGCTAAAAGCGGCGTAAAACCATACTCACTCACTCACTGTAAGTCTTCTTAAGACAAGATAATAAATTTCTCCAGATTAATAGTTGTGCTGTACTGCGCGTGTTTGTCAGAGGGTTCATCTGATTGTGGTGTTACAGACAAGATGAGTATGATGAACTGGATACAAGAGATAACCACCATTACTGGATCACACAGCAGCCCTTGCAGATTGAAGATGGCTGCAGCTTTGCTTTCTATGGCCATGCTGAAGATGTTGGAGAGACACCAAAAAGAGCCAAGGCTCCTAAAACTATCAATCAGTTTGGAATTCAGAAACTTGCAAGGTTTGTAAAGTCTCACAATATGTAACAATGTGCTTTGGCCTAAGGCCTCTGATTATGTTCATTGATGAAATGGATGCGGTATTGTGTTAGGTGTTGGTAGCCATGGTAGCAGTACTGGAATAGTGGGTGTCAAGAGCCATGCCTGTAAACTGGATGCTGGTCTCCCATTTTCTATACTCCAGGGTATTATATCGCCATACTATTAGGATATGTTGTCTGAATTCATTCCCCACCATATTTTTGCATTGGGTCCAGTTTGAATAACAATGCTTAAAATAGCCAGTCAAATGCATTGTTCTTTACTGATTGATGGGATATCACCAGTACTTGACCTACCTTGTTGAATATCTCAGATACAACTGGGAACACTTGATAGCAGAAGAATTCCCTCTCCTTTTGTCGGCTAAAAGATGTGTCTAGGGCACGCTGGTTTAAGACTGCCATTTTGAAATTATGTCAATGCCAAAATCTCATCCAGAAGTCATTTTGATTGGTTGCTGATTTCAAGATTGTGAGGAAGAGAAATTTATTACATGTGTCAAGGGTGGGTAATTTGAGATCACGAGAATCACGGAAAAAGATCCAAGGGTTAGTGTTGGTTTACTGAAAAGGCAGCCCAGGAGATATAGAGGATGTACACCGTGTATGAAAGCTTTATATGAAGGTCAATGCTAGAATACTTTTGATTTGGAGAATTATGTCAAAATGAAGTGCAAACTCTTCATTTAGTGGCACACGTATACTGCAATGTACCTATTCTATATTCTACAGTCCCCAGGTCCTCCTCTCCCCTCCCCTCCCCCTGGCCTTGTATATAGGCTCCATCAGCAAAAAGCAAAAATCTTCTTTATGAGTCCAAATGGTTGATGCCATATGGCTCTGTAATAAATATGAATTGAATCTTATGAATTTTTGTGGTCCTTAGATACTGTAGTTTTAAAATATAATTAGAGATCAAAATGTGATTTTTCACCCAAAAGGTCCCTCATCTCATGGTTGGTCACATATGCAGGGGTGAGAATTTTCCGCAGAACCACGAATTTTTGTGACCACAAATTTGGTAAAATCTGATGGCTTCCCCAATAAATACCCCCTGGGCAAGCCAGGAACCCCAGTTCCCCGATTATATTTCTAGGTTTGTCCGCACCATACCCATGCTCGTTGGTTTCACCGAAGTGGTAAACGTCTGAGACCTGCATCACTTCGGGCTTTCCTCCCACAATAAGCTGACACCCCGTGATATAACTGGAATACTGTTAAAAGAGGCGTTTAACCCAACTCACTCACTCACTCATAAACACCCCAAATTGTGGACCACGTTCCATTGCAAAGAAGTTTCATCTGAAAAGGAAAAATATCCATTCTCATCCCGGCATTTGTAAAAATTTCACTCCGTGTGATTAGTTGTGTTTGAATTTTTAAGGAATTCTGACTCAAATTATCACTATCATTAGTCCATAGCCCTGAATACCAACCAGCATATGCCTGGTTGAAAAGAAAGAGTCTTGGACCACTGCACCAGCACCTACCCTTGGAGTTCTATGATCAAAGTCCTGTATGATTGGTTGGTTTGTTGGTTTGTTGTTTAACGCCGCACTCAGCAATATTCCAGCTATATGACGGCGGTCTGTAAATAATCGAGTCTGGACCAGACAATCCAGTGATTGACATCATGAGCATCGATCCACTCAATTGGGATACAATGACATGCGTCAACCAAGTCAGCGATCCTGACCACCCGATCCCGTTAGTCGCCTCTTAGGACAAGCACAGTCACCTTTTACGGCAAGCTTGGGCTGCTGAAGACCTATTCTATCCCGGATCTTCATGTGTCTCCAGTATGATTGTCATGCATTGGGGTGTTGCTGTGATATGGTTTGATCTTACTTTGCAGGTATGGGTTTGACAAAGAAAGGTGTATTGAGGCCCTGAAAGCATGTGATGAAGACATAGGGGCTTCTCTGGAGCGTTTACTGTGTGAGAGTTTCAATCTCCTGAAAGTGGACGTGCCCCAAGACGGCGAGCAGACGTCTGAGGAATGGCAGGAGATACTGGACGCTCGCATGGAGGAGATGACAGCCTTACAGTCGATCTATGACGATAAGTTCGAAGAGAGGATAGCAAACAAAATATGGATTCTCCATCTTGATCTTGAATCTCTGAACCAAATACTTCATCCTACACCCTCGAAACCTAGGCAGATGGTCAAACGACAGTACGACAAAAATATATGTAAATATTTTCAAAAAGGGTCATGTAAATTTGGAAGTAAATGTCGGCACAAGCATTCTGTGTTAAACCCTGACGAGGACAGTGTTGAGGAACAGCATACCAAAATGAACAGTTCATATCAACTGGAGGTGCGGTTCCCACCTGGGAATAAATATCCCCGGGAACCCCCCTTTCTAGTCTTCTCCTCCTCTCACCCTTTCCTCCCAACTCACAGCTGCCTGCATATAACACGTTTCTTAATAGAAGAAGCCAAAAGTCTTTCCGAGCACCACGAGCCTGTGATATTTACTCTGCTGAGTCTGCTGGAAGATGATGGGGTGTTGCAGAGTCTGGTGGAACAACCTCCTCTGGAGTTCAGCGTGCCCAAGGCCATCATATCCCGGAATCAGTTCCGCATTCTTGAGGAGGGCAACTTTGGAGCGTCTGCTGACCAAGGTGTTGATGATGATGAGGAGGATGATGATGAGCAGGTGGCGAAGATGGTTGAGATGATGGAGAAGGAAGGGGAGAAGAATGCTGTCGTGGAGGAAGTTATTCCGACACAGAAATATGGAAGGAAGGATGTTGTCCCAAGAAGGATAAACAAAACAGAGCTATTCAAGAAGAACAGACTCATGAAGGACGACTTTGAAAAGAAACAGGTCAGTCAGATTCATTGAAATGTGAATAATTCTTTTGTAACACTGAGACATCACTGTGTGTAATATGTGTAACCACTGTGTGTAATATGTGTAACCAAACTCTAGTTTAAAGTTGTTAATGAAATTTACTGGTCATGAAATGTTTCAGCAACTACTCAACAGGTCTGCCTGAGGATTGCCTCGGTGGCCTAGTGGTAGAGCATCTGCCCAGAGAGCGGAAGGTGCGGGGTTCGATTCCAAACGAACCAAACGTTAGACAATGATACTTGTTGTTACCTTGCCTTGTCATTAAGGGGCTAAAACAAGGACTGGTCGGCGCAGAGTCCGAGTATACTGTGTCTGAGTGGGGTATTCATATCAAACTGAGGCATGGTATCTTAGTGGGCTAGCACTATAAATCGGCATCAGTCTGGACTAGTATAAGCAGCCACACACACACACACACTTGCATGCACGTTGCTCTATAAGCACAATAATCTTGGAAGCGATGTTAAACCCCAACTCTTAGAAGTTGATGGATGACAAAGTAGACAACAACTTCTTTAACAAATGTTTAATGTACTTGCTTGACAATGTTATAAGGATCTATACTGCAACATCGCTATAATAGTACATTAAAGAAGTTGTTATCCATAATTTTTTTCTATTGTATTATAATTATTGTTTGAATATCAATGCCCATCTTTTTCCTTCTTTCACTGTGTGAACATTTTCTTTGATTACTAGTCATCGGGTAGTTACAAGAATATGATTGCTCAGCGTGGCAAACTCCCGGCCTGGGACAGACAAGATGAGATTGTGGAGACCATAGAGAGCAACCAGGTTGTCGTCATCAGTGGAATGACAGGGTAGGGGTAACACCTTATTTGGGGACCAGATTCTACATTTGACACCCATGAAATGTCATAAGGCCATTTTTTGACTTCTTAATTCCAAAACAGCTTTAAACTTCACTTTCTACTCTTTGAATATTGGTCATCAGATTTCATGGCTCTTATGAATGAATGATTTGGGTTTATCGCCACTTTGAACTGTATTCAAGTTATATCATGGCATGTCAGCTTGATTTGGGAGGAAGGCCTGAAGTAATGCAGGTCTCAGACAATTACCAATTTGGTGAAACTCACAAGCACTGGTACGGTGCTGACAAACCTAGAAACAAAATCGGGGCGAACCGGGATAGGTTTCTGGCGTGTCCAAGGGACGCAACTTTGCACATCGAAATGCGGCGCCTTAGATGATTCATGAACTAATTTGATATTTAATGTTATGTTACTTCAATTGCACTGTAAAACTGAATTCTGAAGTCTACTTATCTTTTTATTCCATATTTAAGTATGCATGTCATGAAATTGTATTGGCTCTTGAAATTTTCTTTTCTATGATTTGTTTGTAAATTAGCTAAAATTAGAGCATGGTGTGAGACTGATTGTAGCACATCTGATTCTGTTTGGCAGGTGTGGAAAAACTACACAAGTGCCCCAGTTTATCCTGGATAAATACCTCAGGTCCAAGAGCATGAAGATGTGTAACATCATCTGTACACAGCCGCGACGTATCTCTGCAATATCTGTGGCTGAGAGGGTGGCCGATGAACGATGTGAAAAATTAGGGCGGAGTGTTGGCTACCAGATCAGACTGGAGAGCAAGCAGGTATGATAGTCATACAGCCCATGTAATGTCCCACGGATATCATGTCATGTATGTCGCCTTCATGTGTAGGGTAAATCTCTTCTGAGGGGTTTTATGATATTTAAAACATGCATCCGTGGGATAAGACCAAGGAACTTCAGCCCCGAGGTTTTATCCCAATGATAAGGGTTTTAATATCATAAATAACCGAGGGAAGGTGTTTTATCTAACTTATAAACTGAAAAAAGAAACTTTAAACAATGTTTATCAACATTTTTATGTTTCAAACATACTTTCCATGAACCTTAGGAAACGGGCGTAAAATATCTTGAAAAATCGGAGTCAGTATAGTTGGTTATCCATGTTAACTGTGGCATTGCATCTCAGTTGGCTAGCACTGTAGTTTGGACTAGAACAAGCAGCCTCATGCACACATTCATGCAAATCGCTCTATTAGTGTAGTCTGTAACGTGACGTTAAACCACATTTCATCCAAGCACACCTTCTTCTTCCCAAGGCAAGAGCGTCCACTAGCCTTTTTATCAAAGTCTTGTTTCAACACTTGCCACATCAAGCCCACTTTCCTGTGCTAAATATGACTGGAGTATCACACATATCAATAGTCCAATCAGAGAATGTTTCATAAAATCAACATCCACGGCTGGTCTATGAAAGTGATTTACCTCTGCCTGTCTTTGTTGAATTGAATATGTTTTTCATCTTTCTCTCACACACACACACACACACACACACACACACACACACACACACACACACACACACACACACACACACACACACACACACACACACACACACACACACACACACACACCAACGATTGCATTTGTTTTTATGTCAGGGATGAAATTGTGAATGTTTGCTTTATATGATCGACCTATAGTTACTAGATAAGAACAGCGATCTGAATGGATATCACATCTTCATTACAAGGGGACAACTCTTCATCTACTTGAGGTGGCACCAGGGTCAAGCCAAGAAAAGTGGGCTTGATGTGGCAAGGGTAGAAACTAGGCTTTGATATAGGCTAGTGGACATGTTTGACAGCCCACCTTATGCCACTAAGTAATGTTCCAGGCGTATCACAACTATCGAGGAGACGCCAGAAATGGGCTTCACACATTTTTTCCATATAGGGTTTGAACCCAGATCTACGGCGTGATGAGCCAGCTCCTTAACCAAAGTCTCTCACCCATATGAAGTCATATCAACTTCATCTTCTTTCTTTACATTAGTCAAACACATGAACGATCTATTTCGTTATTAAAGTCAAAGCGATGTTTCAGTGTACAATCCAACACCATTCTTACACCGTTCTCACACTTTCAGTCTGCATGGACACGCTTGCTGTTCTGCACGACAGGAATAATTCTCCGACAACTGGAAGGTGACCCAAGCCTTGAGGGCGTTACACATCTCATTATTGATGAAGTACATGAACGATCAGAAGACAGGTAAGTCTTCTAGAGATGCCTGCAATGTCTCTTCCTACAGTTGCTTAGTGCAGTCTGAGGTTTTAAGATCACAACCTTTTGACACATGATTAAGACATAATTTGTTCATAAGTCTTAGTCCTTTTGACGGAGTATGGACTTGACTTTAATGTTAGGATGTATTTATCTTTAGACAGTGGCAGTGTGTAAAAAAATGTGTAGAAAAAAAAGGTTAATTTGTCAACTTATCTTACAAAGTTGAGTATTAGCTTCTTATTTCAAGACTTTTTCAATGTTTTCCAGTGACTTTCTGATAATGATATTGCGTAACCTCTTGCGCGTGCGGCATGACCTCAAAGTGATACTGATGAGTGCGACCTTGAATGCTGATCTGTTCTCACACTACTTCAAAGAGTGCCCTGTCTTGGAGATTCCTGGTAAGTTGAGCAGTTCATACAAGTGATTCCAATAAGGAGATATTTTCAGAAACCTTTCCAGAAAAACATATCCTAACCATTGTCTTACTCTAGATAGTTCCTGTTCTCTAATTGCAAATTATTTGCTATTTGTTTAAGCATAGTAAAGATATGTAATCCAGAGAGTATATATTTGACCGAGGAATTAAATGATCTATTAAATTTTAGAAAATTTCTCAGTTGAAAATATTTGGAGGACTTACATTTTGCCTTGATCATTTACATATAGGAAATGATTTCTCTACTGCAGGATCACCACAGTCAGTTTTCAATGCTTGGAAAAATATTTTCCTCCCAACTTTTTGTACTATGTATTCTGACATGTATATTCAGTGGTTAATGAGACTGTTGTTTCCATCTTCCTGAGGCAAGGGAGTTAAAAAAGTCCAGTACCCACCATTGTCGAACTATGCTGGAATTTCTGGGCTCGATTGTGGCACCACTGGAGGCTATTATGAGTTATGTCCCTTCTATGGCCCTCCTTTTTGACCAATCAGATTCTACCTCTCACATCACTTGTATTTGCTTCAAGTAAAATGGCGTCGCCCAGTGAGGATGATCTGATCGACAATCAAGATCTATTTTGTTATAAAATGGGTCTTACTTCACAAAGGGCATCAAATCACGAGAGCACCTTGATTAAAAGTATGAAAAGATTTGGAAAATATCTGTTGATGCTAAGTTGTAGGTACACATGCTTTGCAAATCCTGCAATCGGCCGAAAGATCTGCACGGCAGTTTACAAACCGCATGTTGATTTCGTTACACGATTTTTCATTGCTCAATGCATAGACTTGTTAGTCCAGCCAAAATGTAATTCTTTAATTCCTGTCTAGTTCATCAAGGGTGGAAACTGGACTTTATAGTCAGTTAACTCCCTTGGCTCAGGAAGATGGTTGTTTCTTGCTTTACTTCCCCAAAGAGCAGGTGTTTGCTGAAGTGTGGACGATATACACATGTCTGTTTGTTTGACAGGAAGGACCTTCCCTGTTGATCAGTTCTTCCTAGAAGATGCCATTGAATACACAAGGTAAGCAGGGAGAGCACGTTCATTGCCATTACAGCAGTGTGATGATTATAACTTATTCATATTGATGTATATACATAAGAAAAATTAATGCAAGGAGTGGAAGTTATTGTCATGTCTGATGAGTCACTTCAAGGATGGGATCCTGTGCATCAGTCGTGTCCCCGGCTTGCTGTGATGGTAGTGATGCGATTCAGCGATTTGGTTGATTATATGTCATTGTGCCCAAATTGCTATCAGTAACTGAGTTGTCTGGTCCAGTCATATTCGAAATAATTTTAGAACCCCAACAAGACAGTCGGTCAGGTGACCCATAAGTGTTGCCTGCCCATCTACAAACTTTCCTGCCCACATTCAGACATTATGAATATTGTAAAATCGCGTCTTGATTCAGTTGAAATAATGCAAACAATTACTTGAGAGTCTATGAAGAGTTATAATAAAACCGAATATGTAAGTAGTCTTAAAATTATTTGCCAGACAGGTGAAGGAAAATTTCATGCAGCCTGACAGAAAAGTTACCAGCCATGGGCAGGGGGGCAGGTTATTTCAGACACTGGGTCCAGACTCAATTATTTACAGACCGCTGTCATATAACTTAAGATATGTGGCTGAGTGCATCATTAAACAACAAAGAAAACAACATTTGATGTGTCACTGTTGGATGTTGTTCTCTTGAATAACAGGGTAGAGAGGGCACCTTCCTTTTTTTCAAATTTCTGTGTTTGCCTATTGTTGATTGAATCATAAAGAAAATGTCATTCCTTCCTAGAATTTAGAAACCCATGGTTACACATGGCATCTGCTGTTGAGAATTAACTGAGCTCAGGCTGGATTCCAGTAGAAGTTGGTGGTCAGCTTCTGAACTGTATGGCACCAGTCCATTGAGGATTATTACCTATTAAATGTCGCATCCATTACCTTAAATCAGTACATTACAAGAACGATCACAATTACAGATTTGTTATGGAAGAGAATTCTGCCTATGCCCGCCCAATCAAGCGAAGCAATGCCATGCGTGCCCAGCCAGGGAGAGGTCAAGGTCGTATATCAGCAGACGACATCCATGATGAACTGGAGGAGATAGGGAACACTGTGATGGTGGAGCCAGCCAAAGACAACATCAGGGATGACAACCTGTCTGTCAAGCAACTCTTCTACAGATACAGTGGTAGGAATCTGAATAAACCAATCATTCATCATGTTTATGGGGCAGTGGGGTAGCCTCGTGGTTAAAGATTCTGCTCATCACGCCGAAGACCCTGGTTCGATTCCCCACATGGGTAGAATGTGTGAAGCCCATTTCTGGTGTCCCTCGCTGTTATGTTGCTGGAGTATTGCCAAAAGCATCGTAAAACAATACCCACTCATCATGTTTATGATGAAAGTTGTTGCTAACATTTTATACTATGCAATTACAAGAAATAACAAGGCCTTGTCCCTTAATGTGGCCATTTTGTTCATCTGATTCCTAGGTCTGTCAGTGTTATGGCATTAATGGAATGTGTTTGACCTGAGCTGCTTGCTTTTGTACTATATTGTAGGTTCCTTGTAACCTTCGTAGTAATTGACCCCGTGGGGATTCTGGATGTCAAAAGTCGTCAGCATCCTATACTGATTGTTAGAAATAACTTTTTGACTTGTTTGATGGTGTGTCATCGAATCCCAATGCTTTGGCTCATTGCTTATAATATCAATGACTGGGTTGTCTGGCAAAGACTATCTTTTACAGGTGGGTGTTGGATAGCTTATATTATTGCAGGGTGTGGGTGTGGAGATCGTTTTGTGAAACAAAGCCAGGCTGAGCAATGCACCATGCATGCCTAACTGACTGACGATTGCCCAGTGGTCTAAGGCGCCGCAATTTGCTGTGCAGAGTTGTGTCCCTTGGGAACGCCAGAAACCTATGCGTCATGGCTGATTGTGTGTCATGGTGCGCAGTGTGTGTCATGGCTGATTGTGTGTCATGGTTCCCCGTGTGTGTCATGGCTGATTGTGTCATGGTTCCCAGCGTGTGTCATGGCTGATTGTGTGTCATGGTTCCCAGTGCATGTCATGGCTGATTGTGTGTCATGGTTCCCACCGTGGGTCATGGCTGATTGTGTGTCATGGTTCCCAGTGTATGTCATGGCTGATTGTGTGTCATGGTTCCCAGCGTGGGTCATGGCTGATTGTGTGTCATGGTTCCCAGTGTGTGTCATGGCTGATTGTGTGTCATGGTTCCCAGCGTGGGTCATGGCTGATTGTGTGTCATGGTTCCCAGCGTGGGTCATGGCTGATTGTGTGTCATGGTTCCCAGCGTGGGTCATGGCTGATTGTGTGTCATGGTTCCCAGCGTGTGTCATGGCTGATTGTGTGTCATGGTTCCCAGTGTGTGTCATGGCTGATTGTGTGTCATGGTTCCCAGCGTGGGTCATGGCTGATTGTGTGTCATGGTTCCCAGCGTGTGTCATGGCTGATTGTGTGTCATGGTTCCCAGCGTGTGTCATGGCTGATTGTGTGTCATGGTTCCCAGTGTGTGTCATGGCTGATTGTGTGTCATGGTTCCCAGTGTGTGTCATGGCTGATTGTGTGTCATGGTTCCCAGCGTGTGTCATGGCTGATTGTGTGTCATGGTTCCCAGCATGGGTCATGGCTTATTGTGTGTCATGGTTCCCAGCATGTGTCATGGCTGATTGTGTGTCATGGTGCGCAACGTGTGTCATGGTTCCCAGCGTGTGTCATGGCTGATTGTGTGTCATGGTTCCCAGCGTGTGTCATGGCTGATTGTGTGTCATGGTTCCCACCGTGTGTCATGGCTGATTGTGTGTCATGGTTCCCACCGTGTGTCATGGCTGATTGTGTGTCATGGTTCCCAGCATGGGTCATGGCTGATTGTGTGTCATGGTTCCCACCGTGTGTCATGGCTGATTGTGTGTCATGGCTGATTGTGTGTCATGGCTGATTGTGTGTCATGGTTCCCAGTGTGTGTCATGGCTGATTGTGTGTCATGGCTGATTGTGTGTCATGGCTGATTGTGTGTCATGGCTGATTGTGTGTCATGGTGCGCAGTGTGTGTCATGGCTGATTGTGTGTCATGGTTCCCAGTGTGGGTCATGGCTGATTGTGTGTCATGGTTCCCAGTGTGTGTCATGGCTGATTGTGTGTCATGGTTCCCAGTGTGTGTCATGGCTGATTGTGTGTCATGGTGCCTAGCATGGGTCATGGCTGGATGTGTGTCATGGTGCCTAGCATGGGTCATGGCTGGATGTGTGTCATGGTTCCCAGTGTGTGTCATGGCTGATTGTGTGTCATGGTTCCCACCATGTGTCATGGCTGATTGTGTGTCATGGTTCCCAGTGTATGTCATGGCTGATTGTGTGTCATGGTTCCCACCGTGGGTCATGGCTGATTGTGTGTCATGGTTCCCAGTGTGTGTCATGGCTGATTGTGTGTCATGGTTCCCAACGTGTGTCATGGCTGATTGTGTGTCATGGTTCCAAGCATGGGTCATGGCTGATTGTGTGTCATGGTTCCCAGTGTGTGTCATGGCTGATTGTGTGTCATGGTTCCCACCGTGGGTCATGGCTGATTGTGTGTCATGGTTCCCAGCATGTGTCATGGCTGATTGTGTGTCATGGTTCCCAGCATGTGTCATGGCTGATTGTGTGTCATGGTTCCCAGTGTGGGTCAAGGCTGATTGTGTGTCATGGTGCGCAGTGTGTGTCATGGCTGATTGTGTGTCATGGTTCCCAGTGTGTGTCATGGCTGATTGTGTGTCATGGTGCGCAGCGTGTGTCATGGCTGATTGTGTGTCATGGCTGATTGTGTGTCATGGTTCCCAGTGTGTGTCATGGCTGATTGTGTGTCATGGTTCCCAGTGTGTGTCATGGCTGATTGTGTGTCATGGTTCCCACCATGTGTCATGGCTGATTGTGTGTCATGGTTCCCAGTGTGTGTCATGGCTGATTGTGTGTCATGGTTCCCAGTGTGTGTCATGGCTGATTGTGTGTCATGGTTCCCAGTGTGTGTCATGGCTGATTGTGTGTCATGGTTCCCAGTGTGGGTCATGGCTGATTGTGTGTCATGGTGCGCAGTGTGTGTCATGGCTGATTGTGTGTCATGGTTCCCAGCGTGGGTCATGGATGATTGTGTGTCATGGTTCCCAGTGTGGGTCATGGCTGGATGTGTGTCATGGTGCGCAGTGTGTGTCATGGCTGATTGTGTGTCATGGTTCCCAGTGTGTGTCATGGCTGATTGTGTGTCATGGTTCCCAGTGTGGGTCATGGCTGATTGTGTGTCATGGTTCCCAGTGTGGGTCATGGCTGATTGTGTGTCATGGTGCGCAGTGTGTGTCATGGCTGATTGTGTGTCATGGTTCCCAGTGTGTGTCATGGCTGATTGTGTGTCATGGTTCCCAGCGTGGGTCATGGCTGATTGTGTGTCATGGTTCCCAGTGTGGGTCATGGCTGATTGTGTGTCATGGTTCCCAGCGTGGGTCATGGCTGATTGTGTGTCATGGTTCCCAGTGTGGGTCATGGCTGATTGTGTGTCATGGTTCCCAGTGTGTGTCATGGCTGATTGTGTGTCATGATGTGATATACAGCTGGAGTATTCCATTTGCTTACTTTGTTTTCGGATCCATATTTTCCAGAATACCACAAGTCGACCATCAAGGCTATGGCTATTATGGACATGGAGAAAATCAACTTTGACCTCATTGTAGCTATACTGGAGTGGATTGTGGGTGGGAAACATGAGGTAATCCACTTGAAAAACACTTGGAAATTTGATAAACATATCACAGTGATATTCTAAGTATTGACATTGATATTGATAGATACTGATCAGTGAAGGTAAAGGCTATATGTTGATGTAGCAAAGTGTTTTTACGCAGTTGATAAATGGATAGATAAATAAATACACTCAGTAACAAAAGTTTAGCAACACTCAAATCTTAAGCATTATTTGAAAATGAGAAAATGTCAGAAACGGACTAATGCACTGACTTCACGGAGAGAACATATCGCACCATCACACCAAGTTACGCTGATTTTTAGTGACATCTTCATTTACACATGCATGGCACATGATTTTATTCACATTGGGACGCCAGTGAATCTCGTCACATGAATCGCTATAAAACCTCGATGAAACATTAGTGGCACTCATTGTTGAAAGGGAAACACTGGACGCTACACAATTTAAATTATGGGTCGACGGAGAGGAATGCCATTGGCCATTGGCATGTTAAGGGCAGGGATGAGCTTGAGACAAGTTGGGAGACACTTTAATTTGCTTTACAGCACCATTTCCCGTCTACAGACACGTGTTGCACAGACTGGGACCGTGAAAGATCGAGCCCGCAGCAGTAGACCCGTAACACCACAGCAAGGGAAGATCGCTACATTATGACGTCATCACGACGTAATCAACTAAACAGTGCACCAGAACTTGCTCAAGCACTTCATCGCGCAACTGGAACACGTGTACATGCACAGCTTATCCGTAATCGCCTCCATTCAGCCGGTTTGCGGGCTCGACGTCCACTTCGACGCATCCCCTTAACGCTACGTCACATCCAAGACCGAGTCGCGTGGACACGGAGCCACCAAAGATGGCGCCATACACAATGGAGACAAGTGTTATTCACAGATGGATCTGTTTCTGCCTTCGGTTTACGGATCGAAGAGCCCGCATATAGCGACGACGTAGAGAGAGATTTGACCCTAATAACGTCATTCAACATGATCGATATGGTGGAGGAAGTGTATTGGTTTGGGGAGGAATCCACTGGGGTGGGAAAACAGACCTCATTGTGCTGAACAACACTCTGACTGCCCAACGGTACTGCGATCAGGTGATAACGCCAGTGGTTCTACCGTTCATGAGAGCTCACCCTGGACACATCTTCCAACAAGACAATGCGCGCCTCCACACAGCTCGACTGACTCAGAATCTGTTGCAACAACACAACGTTGACGTCCTCAATTGGCCGGCTAGATCTCCAGATCTTGCTCCCATTGAACACGCCTGGTATATCCTTGGGAGACGTTTAAGAAGGAACCATCCTAACGTCAACAACATTCGTGACCTTGGCCTTGCCCTCCAACAAGCATGGGCAACCATCACTCTTGGTGAGATCAGGAAGCTCATTAGAGGAATGCGTAAAGATTGTGTGGCGGTACAACAGGCCGGTGGGCGTCACACTCGCTACTGAGGGATAGCAACAGTCATGTGTGAAAATGGTCAACAAACCCCCATGTCCTTTGAGTGACTTTTCCTTATCTCTCCTATTGCTGTCACAACTGTGTCGAACATTCATGAATGCCACATTGAACTACACAATGGTCAAGATAATAAAAACCCATTTCTCTGTTGAGTTTTCTATTTTGTGTATTAAAATACGGTGTTGCTAAACTTTTGTTACTGAGTATAGTTCTTGGTTGTTGGTTCTCACTTGTACTGAACATGCTGAGCAGACATATTGGAGTTTTGAAACTTCCATTTTTGAAAATAGCATAGGGACCCCAAAGGCAATATGAATATTGAAATACCTTCTTGTCGTTAACATACTGGTGCGTACTGTTAAGCATTCAGTGATGGTTTATCAAACAATGTTTGTCCATCAAGAATGCTTGTATTGTAAATCTTTACTTTCAGTACCGCAAGGATGGGGCTATTTTAATCTTCATGCCTGGTTTTGCTGAGATACAGACCTTGTATGACATGCTGATGACAAGCAAAGAGTTTGGGAGCAGGAATAGGGGCAGGTGAGTGAGAGAAGGAATAGAGTTTTGTTAGGAACAAGGATAGCTGCGGCTATGTTTTCTAATTATACACCTGATTTAAAAGGGCCGGGGTATATAGTCATACTAAAGAATTCTGTCCATCCGGCCTTTCGTCCATCCTTTCGTCCATCCTTCTGTCTGTCCGAGGACATTTTTTTGTGTGATCTATAACTTGAAAACTACTACATCGATTCTTTTCAAACTTCATGAACACTTTTTATACCTATAAGAGAGGTGCAGTGTGAAGTTTGATTTCAATATTTAGATTTTAATATTTTACTTAAATTATTTACTGAAACATTTATGCTACCTATAACTTGAAAACTACTGCATGGATTCTTTTCCAATTGAGGGTACAATATCTAAACCAGTAGGAGAGGTGCAGTGCAAAGTTTGATTTCGTTAATCAGATTTTCTGAGAAATGTTGTTTTTTTCTTTTCATGTTTTGAACTTAGAAATAGTTTGGAGTCAAAGTCGGGGCATTAGTGAGCCCTGCTCACTTTTTGTCTTGTTGCATTTGATTTGATTCATTTTGTACCCTACTGCCAAGTCATAGGCTAAACTGTTACATGTGGATATAAACCTACTGTATCTGTAAAAGCACACTAGTGATAGGGCTAGGTTACCTGTGACCACGCTAAACTGAACTTGGAACCAAACATGCAAATGGACCTTTGATAACTATATAAAACATAGATTGATATTTATGAGGTTAATAAAGCTTCTAATGATCCAGTTTGGCCTTGTAACCCGTATTTCATTGTTTGTTTGTTACATTTTATCATTGAAATTTCTTGAATACAATCTATTGAGAGTAGTGTAAAACCATGCTCCACTAACCTCCTGTTTTCAGATACAAGATCGTGCCTCTCCATTCATCTTTATCCAGTGAGGATCAGCATGCTGTGTTTTCGTGAGTAAGAGTTCTGAAAGACTTTATGATTGTAATGGGGCCGGGGAGGTAGCCTAGTGGTGGAATCGGTCACTCGTCACGCCAAAGACCCAGGTTTGATTCCCCACATTGATACAATGTGTGAAGCCTGTTTCTGTTTTCCCTCCTGATATTGTGGGAATATTGCAAAAATTGGCGTTAAACCATACTCACTCACTCATGCATGTAATGATTGAGAGGGAGGTTGATTAAATTTTTAAATTTCTTCGAATGAGTCAAGTGTAGAATCATCATTGAAATGGTCGAACTGCTGCAACTCACTGAGCAGAGTGCTGTCCCCTTGCTGACAGTAGCTGCTGTTCAAGTCCCTGAATCCACTTCGTTGTATTCTGGGGGCGGTCGGGTAGCCTAGTGGTTAAAGCATTCTCTCGTCACGCGGAAGACCCGGGTTCGATTTCCCGACATGGGTACAATGTGTGAAGCCCATTTCTGGTGTCCCCCGCCGTGATATTGCTGGAATATTGCTAAAAGCGGCGTAAAACCATACTCACTCACTCACTCGTTGTATTCTGTGGTCTCTCAACACCATACTCATGGTTTTCATGTACATGTTGTGATGAATTAAGAGTAGATGAGACACACTATGTCGATTTTTCAGGCGACCCCGAGAAGGTGTCACTAAGATTGTGATATCCACCAACATTGCTGAGACGTCTATCACCATCGATGATGTGGTGTTTGTCATTGATGCTGGGAGGATGAAGGAGAAGAGGTAAGTACAGACACTGTTATACAGGGCTCATTCTAGCAGGCCAAGATCCAGGGTGGAATAGGTCTTCAGCAACCCATGCTTGCCGTTTAAAGGCGACCATGCTTGTTGTAAGAGGGGACTAATGGGATCGGTAGGTCAGGCTCGCTGACTTGGTTGAGGCATGTCATCATATCCCATTTATCCCATTTGCGTAAATCGATGCTCATGATGTCAATCACTGGATTGTCTGTTATCGCTATGAGTATTCTATTTCGAACTACTGGAGTTATGAAAACAGTCATACAATGTCCCGGCCATTTGCTGTATATATCCTGTGTGTATACTTGTACTGGACTACGGTTGTAATGGAACTAAAATTAGTGGTCCCTTTGAGTTGCTATAACCGTAGTTTACTGTGATGTATATAGTCAGGCATTTTCTGGCATGTCATTGTGAACTTATTAATGTTGATGTATTGGGTTAATGCTGCGGATTCTAAGAAGTCAGCATCAGCACTGAAACGCTTGTCTCGTCGGTACAGGTATGACTCCTGCAAGGGGATGGAGAGTCTGGAGATGGTGTGGGTGTCTCGGGCCAA
The DNA here is from genome assembly GCF_023055435.1 of Haliotis rufescens. Taxonomy (NCBI): domain Eukaryota; kingdom Metazoa; phylum Mollusca; class Gastropoda; order Lepetellida; family Haliotidae; genus Haliotis; species Haliotis rufescens. The sequence goes on along the minus strand of NW_025964001.1, from coordinate 6,677,908 downwards.
CGCGCAGCAGAGGAAAGGTCGAGCAGGTCGTGTGGCGTCTGGTGTCTGCTTCCATCTCTTCACACAACACAGATTTGAACATCATCTCCGCCCCCAACCCATACCTGGTCAGTTAGTGAGAGTACATTGTCTGTATGTACCTGGTCAGTTAGTGAGAGTTCAGTATCTGTCTGTATGTATCTGTATGTACCTGGTCAGTTAGTGAGAGTAGAGTGTCTGCATGTACCTGGTCAGTTAGTGAGAGTTCAGTATCTGTCTGTATGTATCTGTATGTACCTGGTCAGTCAGTGAGAGTACAGTGTCTGCATGTACCTGGTCAGTTAGTGAGAGTACAGTGTCTGTCTGTATGTATCTGCATGTACCTGGTCAGTTAGTGAGGGTACAGTGTCTGCATGTACCTTGTCAGTTAGTGAGGGTACAGTGTCTGCATCTACCTGTATGTACCTGGTCAGTTAGTGAGAGTACAGTGTCTGTATGTATCTGTATGTACCTTGTCAGTTAGTGAGAGTACAGTGTCTGTATGTATCTGTATGTACCTGGTCAGTCAGTGAGAGTACAGTGTCTGCATATACCTGGTCAGTTAGTGAGAGTACAGTGTCTGTCTGTATGTATCTGCATGTACCTGGTCAGTTAGTGAGGGTACAGCGTCTGCATGTACCTGGTCAGTTAGTGAGGGTACAGTGTCTGCATGTACCTTGTCAGTTACTGAGAGTACAGTGTCTGTATGTATCTGTATGTACCTGGTCAGTTAGTGAGAGTACAGTGTCTGTCTGTATGTACCTGTATGTACCTTGTCAGTTAGTGAGACTACAGTGTCTGTATGTACCTGGTCAGTTATTTAGAGTACAGTGTCTGTCTGTATGTACCTGGTCAGTTAGTGGGGCTTGTATTAAGCATGTTAAGTGATAGTGTATTCTCTACCTGAATTTACCTTTGATGTCCTTGTTTGCCTCGCCTGGGAGTCTGCTCATCATGAGGAGGATCCAGGTTTGAATTGCCACATTGGCATGATATGTAGGGATAGTACTGGAAAGGGTGGTATTAGAATAGATAGTTACAGAAGTGGAATGGATATTATCAGGGTGGGTACAGAGGGTAGTGCTGGTATGGGTGTGGAAAGTGCTGGAGGATTGTACAAGAGTGGGTTAAGATAGTACAAGGATGGGTAGGGATGGATAGAGAATAAGATTGGTAGTGATTGGTAGAAATGTTAAGATGGTCGGGATGGGAATAGGTCCATGATGGGTAGTGATCGGAATAGGTCCAGGATAGGTAGGGATGGGAATAGGTCCAGGATGGGTAGGGATGGGAATAGGTCCAGGATGGGTAGGGATCGGAATAGGTCCAGGATAGGTAGGGATGGGAATAGGTCCAGGATGGGTAGGGATCGGAATAGGTCCAGGATAGGTAGGGATGGGAATAGGTCCAGGATGGGTAGGGATGGGAATAGGTCCAGGATGGGAATAAGTCCAGGATGGGTATGGATGGGAATAGGTCCAGGATGTGTAGGGATGGGAATAAGTCCAGGACTGGTAGGGATGGGACTAAGTCCAAGATGGGTAGGGATGGGAATAGGTCCAGGATGGATAGGGATGGGAATAGGTCCAGGATGGGTAGGGATGGGAATAGGTCCAGGATGGGAATAAGTCCAGGATGGGTATGGATGGGAATAGGTCCAGGATGTGTAGGGATGGGAATAGGTCCAGGATGGGTAGGGATGGGAATAGGTCCAGGATGGGTAGGGATGGGAATAGGCCCAGTATGGGTACGGATGGGAATAAGTCCAAGATGGGTAGGAATGGGGCTTGGATTGGCAGGAATGCTAGGATAGGGTAGGGATCGGGTTAGGATGGAAGGAATAGGTCTTTGGTGAGGATGCGAATAGAATGGATAGTGATGGGATGGTAAGGGATAGGGCTAGGATGGTAAGGGATAGGGCTAGGATGGTAAGGGACAGGACTAGGATGGTAAGGGATAGGGCTAGGTTGGCAAGGGATAGGGCTAGGATGGTAAGGGATAGAGCTAGGTTGGTAAGGGACAGGGCTAGGATGGTAAGGGATAGGGCTAGGATGGTAAGGGACAGGGCTAGGATGGTAAGGGACAGGGCTAGGATGGTAATGGACAGGGCTAGGATGGTAAGGGACAGGGCTAGGATGGTAAGGGACAGGGCTAGGATGGTAAGGGATAGGGCTAGGATGGTAAGGGATAGGGCTAGGATGTTAAGGGACAGGGCTAGGATGGTAAGGGATAGGGCTAGGATGGTAAGGGACAGGGCTAGGATGGTAAGGGATAGGGCTAGGATGGTAAGGGACAGGGCTAGGATGGTAAGGGATTGGGCTAGGATGGTAAGGGATAGGGCTAGGATGGTAAGGGATAGGGCTAGGATTGGTAGGGAAAAAATACATGCAATAAGACAGTTGAATTTAGAATCTCAGTCAAAACATCTTTTTTCAGAGATACAACGAGCACCTCTGGAACAGATTGTCCTGAGGATTAAGATGCTTCCTTTATTTAAAAAACATGGAATTCAGGTAACATATTGGGTTTCTTTTGTATGGTCATGTCACCATACCATATCAGAACAACAGTTTTGAAAATGATAAAATGGCGAGGAAGATATTGGTGATTGATATTTGACATGAACCTTCTGAGTTCCCATGGGGATTCCAGGATAGAATTGTCCCCCAGCAACCTATGCTGGTCGTAAGATGTAAATTAATAGATTGGGTAGTCAGGCTTGTTGACTTAGTTGATAGTGTGTCAACGTAACCTAAAGGCATGGATGATTGCTCATACCATCAATCACAGGTTTATCTGGTTCAGAATCAATTTTTCACAGCCTACCGTCCGATGGCTGGTCGTATGTAATGCAGTGTTTAACAAACAAACAAGGTATGTAACTAGAGATCTGACTACCCACTACATTTACTTCCTCAAAAGAAGACCTGGTGGACTTTAGAGTAGCCTATGGGTTGAAGTGTTGGTACCGAGATGTTTGATATGTTAAATACTCATCAGACAATTGCTGCAAAATGCTATCTACTAGAATAAATCCCTCCCTTCATCATAATTGTGTCTCTCAGGGTCTAAATGTGACTTCATTCAGGAAATGACTTGATATTCTTCTATCAACCAGGAGGTGCTGGAGAGCCTCCTGGAACCTCCCAAGGGGGATGCCATCCACAACGCCATCAAGAGGCTGCAGGACCTTGGCGCACTCGATGACCTACAGGTAAGGCTACACAAAAACAATAGTTCTTGTTTCTCATCACTGTAGCAAAAAATAAATTAATTGTTGATAACTTATTTACTCTCTACTAGTGAAGTTGATTGTGTTCAGCTTCTTGTCCTAAGTGTGTTGAGTTTGAGTGTTGTCCCCAACTTCTGCTGAACAGAAATTATGGGATGCTTCTGGTCAAACAGTCTCTCTCTCTCTCTCTCTGTGTCTCTCTGTGTCTCTGTGTCTCTCTGTGTCTCTCTGTACCAGTCTGGACTAATGCCGATTTATTCATGCTGCTACCCACCCCATTGAGATACCATGCCCCAGTTTAACATGAAAACCCAACTCAGACACAGTGTACTCACACCGAGCCGACTAGTCCTTGTTTTAATGCCAAACACCAGGCAGGGTGACAAGAAGTGCCATCTTTTTAATGTCTTTTGGTATGACGCAGCCGGGTATGGAAACCCCAACCTTTCACTCTTGGGCTGGATGCTCTACCTACTGGACCATGGAGGCTATCTTACTACACAGTAGGGTCCTTCAGTGCCACCTTTGTCTACAAAGCAGTTGTACCATTGTATAGCTGATCTATCTGCATCATATGACTATACTCATAATTACCACTGGTTGAGTGGCATTTGAACTCAAACACCAACATATTTCTTAGCTCTCTATTTCTATTTGTTCGATTGCAAGTTGACAGTATGAAATACATTTTCTAGGAGCTGACTCCTCTCGGCTACCATGTTGGATCATTGCCAGTTGATGTTCGGTAGGTCACTTTGTCTTTATATGTGGTGACGGGGAAATAGTATCTGTAATATCATCACTATGGGTAATACTTTATGGGGATTCTGGGTTTGAATAGGTCCCCAGCAACGGATTGGGTGGTCAGGCATAGTGACTTGGATGATTGTGTGTCATCATACCTAGAGGACTTGGATTGTTGTGTACGATTTCACTCATTGGATTGTCTGGTCCAGACTAATTATTTACAGGCTGCTGTCATTTAGCTGGGATATTGCTGAGTGCAGCATTAAACAAACAAACAAACAGTGTGTATCACTCACAGTTTTCGCAGTACTTTCCTGCTTGTAAAACTTTCCAGATTTCCAGTATCTATGACCTAGGTCACATCGGGGGTTTGAACCCACATACAGCCGACACCAAATATAGAAATGAACCTCTGTACAACCCATGTCACTCACTCTGTCTTGTGCTGACAGAATCGGGAAGCTGATGCTGTTGGGAGCCATCTTCCGCTGTCTGGATGCTGCCCTCACTATAGCTGCAACCCTCAGCTCCAAGTCACCATTTGTAAGTAGACATGGACGGTTTATCCATCTGAAGATGTTACGATGAAGGCATTACGCTGGTTATATCATGGCATTCACATGCTCAGTGTACATTGTCTACTTCATCGTTGCAAATCATGTTTGTTCTGCATACTGAAGAGTAGGCAGTTGTAAATACACGTTTAGTTTGATAGTTGTATTTTATTCAGTTGGTGTGTGATAGAAGTTGACAAAACTGTGCAATATATGGAAAAGTGAGGTTCATTTATGCTGATACTGAGTTAAACCGAAATCACAGCTTTGTGATCTCACTTTACATATGCTGCTGTAGTTTTGACTTGCTATGGTGTATGTAATACCATCTTAAATACTTTCCGAACGTTGCGTTGAACACATAAAGAAGGAACTCTGTGCATTATTGCCTTTGTTTTGTGTCAATATTTCTACATATGTAGGTGTGCAGTCCAAATGCGTAGAATAAGAGTTGACTGGTCTTCTTTTGTGAGTGAGACCTGTGAAGATCCGGGGTAGAATAGGTCTTCAGAAACCCCTGCTTGCCGAAAAAGGCGACTATGCTTGTCGTAAGAGGCGACTAATGGGATAGGATGGTCAGGCTCGCTGACTTGATTGATGCATGTCATTGTATCCCAATCGTGTGGATCGATGCTCATGTCAATCACTGGATTGTTTGGTCCAGACTTGATTTCTTTACAGACCGCCGTCATATAGCTACAATATTGCTGAGTGCAGCCTTAAGCAACAAACAAACAAACAAACAAATACTTTCCATAATGGAAATAACAATTGTTGTAAGACATGAAGGCGGATGTACAGATCTATTCAACTGACCACGTTGTTTTAGGTTTCCCCGTTTGACAAGAGGGATGAAGCAGACAAGAAGAAGCTGGAGTTTGCTGTGGGAAATTCTGACCACTTGACCATGTTGAAAGCTTACATGGTGAGTTGTGTTGTGTATATGGAAGACTACATGCTCCCACTTTGTCTACAACTATGAATCTTCCCGAGGCAAGGGACTTAACTGACTGACAGTGTCAAACCTTGCCGAACTAGGCTGGAATTATGGAGTTACAATTTGGCTGGACTGGTTAAAAAAACAACATGGCAACTGCCATGTCGAATTGTTCAATTGCAGGATTTGCAGAGCATGTGTACTGTCAACTGTGTGTCGACAGATATTTTCCCAATCTTTTCATGTTTTTAATCAAGGTGCTCAAGTGATTTGATGCACTTCACTATGAAAAACGCGTTTTATTACAATATAGATCTTTATTATTGATGAAATTGTCTTTGACTGGGCAGGCATCGCTATTTAGTTTGAAGCTAGTGCAAGAGATATGAGAGGTGGAATCTGATTGGTTAGTAGAGGGACATAGAAGGGACGTAACTCATAATAGCCACTGGTTGCGCTAAAATCAATCCCACAAATTCCAGGCTAGTTCGGCAAGGGTGGAAACTGGACTTTTATAATCCCTTGCCTTGAGAAGATGATATGTGGATGTTTCAGAAAGTGTTGAATCATCAATCCTATTTACTGCTTTAAGAGACAAGCTACATATACAGCAATAATTTTTATCCTGTTTCAGATTCTTTTTCTACTATGGAAGTCAAATAACCTGGTCTTTCCTGGTGAACTGTTCATGTTCTGAAAATGAATAATCCGAAACATATTTTGTCTCATACCAAAACGTCAGCTCAAAATCCGAATTAGGTAAAGTTAGAGACTTGTTCAGTAGTTTGATGTTGAATATAAAACTTAATTCATTAAGTTTTGAGACATAATCTGTCACCACCCCCATAACAGCACATGAATAAAAATTGGCTCAGTGAAATATATGAAATGGATGGAAAACTGGAAGGGCCATTAACCCTACCCCTAAACTTAAGGAATTCAGATTTTTATCCAAAATCAAACTTTTGATCTGGTTCTTTTGGCAATGTTGGTGCTGAGAATAGGTGGATGTGTGACTGCAAATTTGACAGCCAGGGAACAACAGTGAAACCAGGGTTTCACTGCGTTACATATGTGGTCTCTATCAGGCAGCTGGGTTAAACACTGAACTGTGGCCATGTGCCTGGAGTGTGTGTGATGTGGCCTGCTACTGTATTCATCTGTCTGTTTCACAGGGCTGGATTGAGGCAAAGGAAAAGGGTTCCCACAACCAGTATGTCTTCTGTCGGGAGAACTTCCTCTCCATAAAGTCACTGCAAGTAAGTCAACCTCTTTCTGTGTTGGTTGAACAAGTAAGTAGACATCTTTCTGTGTTGGTTGAACAAGTAAGTCGACATCTTTATGTGTTGGTTGAACAAGTAAGTAGACATCTTTCTGTGTTGGTTGAGCAAGTAACTTGACATCTTTCTGAGTTGGTTGAGCAAGTAAGTTGACCTCTTTCTGTGTTGGTTGAGCAAGTAAGTTGACCTCTTTCTATGTTGGTTGAGCAAGTAAGTCGACATCTTTCTGTGTTGGTTGAGCAAGTAAGTTGACCTCTTTCTGTGTTGGTTGAGCAAGTAAGTTGACCTCTTTCTGTGTTGTTTGAACAAGTAAGTTGACCTCTTTCTGAGTTGGTTGAGCAAGTGAGTTGACCTCTTTCTGAGTTGGTTGAGCAAGTAAATTGACCTCTTTCTGTTTTGGTTGAGCAAGTAAATTGACCTCTTTCTTGTGTTGGTTGAGCAAGTAAGTCGACATCTTTCTGTGTTGTTTGAACAAGTAAGTTGACCTCTTTCTGATTTGGTTGAGCAAGTAAGTCGACCTCTTTCTGTTTTGGTTGAGCAAGTAAGTTAACCTCTTTCTGAGTTGGTTGAGCAAGTAAGTTGTCCTCTTTCTATGTTGTTTGAACAAGTAAGTTGACCTCTTTCTGAGTTGGTTGAGCAAGTAAGTTGACATCTTTCTGTGTTGGTTGAGCAAGTAAGTTGACCTCTTTCTATGCTGATTGGGCAAGTAAGTTGACTTCTTTCTGTGTTGGTTGAGCAAGTAAGTTGACCTCTTTCTGTGTTGGTTGAGCAAGTAAGTTGACATCTTTCTGTGTTGGTTGAGCAAGTAAGTTGACCTATTTCTGTGTTGGTTGAGCAAGTAAGTTGACCTCTTTCTATGTTGTTTGGGCAAGTAAGTTGACCTCTTTCTATGTTGTTTGGGCAAGTAAGTTGACCTCTTTCTGTGTTGGTTGAGCAAGTAAGTTGACCTCTTTCTGAGTTGGTTGAGCAAGTAAATTGACCTCTTTCTGTTTTGGTTGAGCAAGTAAATTGACCTCTTTCTTGTGTTGGTTGAGCAAGTAAGTCGACATCTTTCTGTGTTGTTTGAACAAGTAAGTTGACCTCTTTCTGATTTGGTTGAGCAAGTAAGTCGACCTCTTTCTGTTTTGGTTGAGCAAGTAAGTTAACCTCTTTCTGAGTTGGTTGAGCAAGTAAGTTGTCCTCTTTCTATGTTGTTTGAACAAGTAAGTTGACCTCTTTCTGAGTTGGTTGAGCAAGTAAGTTGACATCTTTCTGTGTTGGTTGAGCAAGTAAGTTGACCTCTTTCTATGCTGATTGGGCAAGTAAGTTGACTTCTTTCTGTGTTGGTTGAGCAAGTAAGTTGACCTCTTTCTGTGTTGGTTGAGCAAGTAAGTTGACATCTTTCTGTGTTGGTTGAGCAAGTAAGTTGACCTATTTCTGTGTTGGTTGAGCAAGTAAGTTGACCTCTTTCTATGTTGTTTGGGCAAGTAAGTTGACCTCTTTCTATGTTGTTTGGGCAAGTAAGTTGACCTCTTTCTGTGTTGGTTGAGCAAGTAAGTTGACCTCTTTCTGTGTTGGTTGAGCAAGTAATTAGACCTCTTTCTGTGTTGTTGTACGGCAAAAAGTATATCTCTATAGTATCTTGTTTCATAATACATGATATGATACACAATGTGAGACATGATTTGATATACAATATGAAACAGTATGAAACACTGTATAAAACATTGTCCTCCATGATATGATACGCCATATGAAACGCGATATGACACATGATGTCATACACAATGTCATACACAATGTCATACACGATGTCATACACATTTCATACACAAGGTCATACACAATGTCATACACAATGTCATACACTGTGTGAGACATACACGATGTCATACACAATGTCATACACAATGTCATACACAATGTCATACACTGTGTGAGACATTGTCCTACATGATATGATACACCATATGAAACGCGATATGACACATGATGTCATACACAATGTCATACACAATGTCATACACTGTGTGACACATACACGATGTCATACACAATGCCATACACAATGTCATACACAATGTCACACACTGTGAGACATTGTCCTACATGATATGATACACCATATGAAACACAATATGACACACAATGTCAACAAATGTCATACACAGTGTGAAACATCGTCCTACGTGTATGATACAACATATGAAACGCGATATGACACACAATATCAAACAAGATATAATACACAATGTGATACATGATTTGATTCACCATATGAAACAATACAATACTCGATATGATGCACAATGTCAAACACAATATCAAACAGTATCAGTAGCAGTGACTATTGGGACTATTTTCATTATTGACCCCATTCTTGACCCCACACTATTGCAATAGTGTTGTGATAGTTGTCAACTTTTGCAAAAGCATTGCGAAGGCAGTAAACCAACCTTAATTATATCAGTCAATGTAAAGGAAATAAATAAAATATTGCTGACAATCTCAAAGTCGGCCATTTTCTGTGCTACTCAAACCAAAGGGAAGTAACTCTAATCTGAAGTTATCATTATCCCTGCTTACCAACACAAAGGCAGGATTGAAATTTGCATAATTTATGTTCTGTTTTTAACTGATTGCATCTTTCGAAGCTATGAATTGTTATGCATATTATTGACATTACTGTAGAATTTATAAGTTCCTATCGATATAGTACTATCGAGGGCAAACAATTGCATTACATCGATAGCTCGTTATATCATTACACTCTTAATTATCAGGTTTGTAAGTTTTTAAGAAGTATTTACGTGAGATTATTTGTGAAAATCTCCATGTGGTGTATTTGCAGATGCTGTGCAGTTTAAAGCAGCAGTTTGTGGAGCTGTTGTCTGATATTGGGTTTGTGAAGGAAGGAGTGACGCTGAGGGATGTGGAGAGGGCAGCCCGGACAGGAGGGAGGGATGGAGTGTTGGAGGCCACAGGACAGGAGGTGAGTGTGTCAGAGGGCAGGTAGTGAGGTAGGGGTTGTGAAGGAAGGAGTGATGCTGAGGGATGTGGAGAGGGCAGCCCAGACAGGAGGGAGGGATGGAGTGTTGGAGGCCACAGGACAGGAGGTGAGTGTGTCAGAGGGTGGCAGGTAGTGATGTAGGGGTTGTGAAGGAAGGAGTGATGACTGGTTACACTGAGGAGGATAGTTGCTGACATACAAATCATGTTTTGTGATGAGGATTCGGTCCTGGTTGCTGACCATTCAGGCCAAGCTTTTCTGTAATTTGTACCTGTATAGAACCAAACCATATTATTGTCTTGAAATGTGCTTGTGTTACAGGCCAATGTCAACTCCAAGAACTGGAAGCTGGTGTCAGCGGTGCTGGTCGGTGCCTTGTACCCAAATGTCGTCCAGATACTTGTCCCTGAGACCCGGTACAGCCAGAGCAGTGGGGGTACGACATCAGTTACCATAGAAACACCATAGATATTTACACTTCAGAACAGTAGTTTTATTTTGCAAAGTTGTCATTGTTTGGTGAAGACTTGATATGCTGGAATGATTATTGTTCTGAACAAATTGTCTGATTATGTAGAAAAAAACCCATAACAATAGACTAAAAAGAATAATAGGCTTGGTCCTCAGGCACCCCCCGCATCATCATTAAGTCTGCCATATGTTTTGTTTATTTTTAAAAAAACCCATAAAATTCCTAACACTTAACAACAATATAACACACAGTTACTTCCCTTTACATCTCGTGCTATCGTTATGGTGGCAATAGGAGTTTGTATGCTTGAATATGTAGGGAGGCCCTTTCCCAGGTTGATGGTACACAACTGTACAAAAAACGAAAAAACACTGCCAGCCCGCACTATGTCTTCAAAAGTCATTGCCTGAGAACCAATTCTTTTATTTTTTAAGCCATATATAGATTGATGATTAGATAATCAATAGATTGATTTTCAGACAAGCATCTATTGTACAGCTTTTATGTTTGGACTGGCCCCCAACTCAAATACAATCTGTATTTGTCATTAAACTGTTGCAGTTTGCTTGCACATGTTTCTTAGAGGTATTTTATCCTAAGTATTTCTGGTGTCCCCTGCTATAATATTACTGGAATATTGCTAAAAGTGGCATAAAACCATATTCACTCACTCACTCAGTGACTAAATTTGACCTTTCCATATATTCCCGGACTAAGCTTCCAGGATCACCTGTAAGAAACTACATGATCATTTGTACCAGAGTCTGAAATTGACACTATTGAAAGCACGTAAAATGTCCCATGTCGTCATGAAGTTTATGACTGTGTGTTTTGTTGACCAGGAGCTATTATGAAAGCCCCGAGACCGGAGGAGATGAAGTTCAAGACGAAAATGGATGGATATGTAAGTTATCTCTGCTGCTGATTATGTTTGTGGACGATAATAAACATAGCATTTCCATTAAACTTTGTACCTGTCTGAGTCTTTAGGAACTAGTCTGAGTGTAGATATATATATTTTGGTCTGGTCAGCCCAGCTGATCATAGTCAGAATATTCAGATTCCGCTGAAGACGATGACAATGGCCAAGTGTGTGCTAGTAGATTCAAAAGTGTGTGACCCAAATGCACAGCAACACAACGACCCAAATGCACAGCAACACAAACGACCCAAATGCACAGCAACACAACGACCCAAATGCACAGCAACACAACGACCCAAATCCACAGCAACACAACGACCCAAATGCACAGCAACACAAACGACCCAAATGTCTTGCCTGTCAAGGAGAAGCTGTTGGTATAAAAATTAGGGCTGGGATGATACACCAACTGTGCGATCTCATACGTATCACGACACCTTGTTCACGATCCGATACGTATCACGATACTTGCTTGTGCTCTTGTCTGTGGTGCATAAGCAATCTTTTACAAAGACAGGGTAGTAAAGTACCTGACACACTGACGATTTACAGTTGGAGGTGTCAAGTATGGCGCAATGGATGAGAATATTTACTTTTTCACAACTAATTTTCACTACTAGTTAGTGTTTGGTGTAATACCCATAAAATTAAACATTTAAGGTATGTATTTTTTTTTTTACTTAGTGTGTGACTGTGATTGATACTTGTATCGGGAAGTTAAATATTGCGACCCATCGATGCATTGATGTATCATCCCACCACTAATAAAAATATAAGAACAAGAGGGAAAAATTCACTTATATTTCTAAATGATGAGGGGCGGTCGGGTAGCCTAGTGGTTAAAGCGTTCGCTCGTCACACCGAAGACCCGGGTTCGATTCCCGACATGGGTACAATGTGTGAAGCCCATTTCTGATGTCCCCCGCCGTGATATTGCTGGAATATTGCTAAAAGCGGCGTAAAACCATACTCACTCACTCACTCTAAATGATGATTTTCACCATGTCTTTTTGCATAGGTGTCTGTCCATCCATCGTCTGTCAACTTCCAAGTACGTCACTACGACAGCCCATATCTGGTGTATCACGAAAAAGTGAAAACGTCAAAGGTTGGTAACACATCTCCTGGTTATTAATAAGTCAATATGTTAGTTATTATGAATTTCTTTAGAGTTCATCCATAGGGTGTTGTTAGGATCAGTTGATGCTCATGATACTTGTCACATTTATGCATTCGATTTTTGTGATCATGACAGAGATCTGATTTCAACAGACTGGTAATTCCGAATGATATTTGTGATGTGTGCTTGTGTTATTTTAATACAGTAACTACGTTTATAATGAATCTGCTTACAACAACTGGTGGCTAGAACTAACTGTTTGGTCCTGGCCATTTGTTGTATTTGTGATATTGGCTTATAAAATTGTTGGAGATAATGAAATAACGGATATAGCGAACTTTGTGGTCTGTCAATGACAATGTTTATGTTTATAATGAACTGTTAATGTCTGAGCTGTTCACATGGCAACAGTCATCCTATCAAAACATCGCAGCCACACACGGATAAACAATTGAAGGCATGTGATTATCTTGAAAATTTGTTCTCAAGTTACACCCTCAATTAACTATAGTAAAACAGTGATACGACTATAGCCTTTAAAGTGGGATGACTAGATTAAGGAAACATAACTTGATCCAAGATGTCTGACAGTCAAAATGGTTATTGAACAGAATGGTTGGCTGATTATCCCCCCCTTTTGGTCAACTTATGGTCATGATGAACTAAAATTATTGGTTCTTTTGAGTTCGTTTAACCACAGTTTACTGTCTATTCAAATACTGACATTGTGTAGTGAGTGATTGTTGTTGATGTTGCAGGTGTATATCCGCGACTGCACGATGGTGTCGGTGTATCCGCTGCTGCTGTTTGGGGGTGGCACCCTCTCGGTGGAGCTCAGCAAGGGTTCCTTTATCCTCTCAGTGGATGACGGCTGGATACGATTCATGGCTGGTTCACATCAGGTACAGTCAATAATTGGCTGCCAGTGTATTTTGGTGTTCTATTTGCTCTCTGTAAAATATTTTTTTGTGAAGTGACTTAATCGTATTGAGTTTTTTCGTAAGGTCAAGTAAGTCATCATCGTAAACCATAAGTGTTGGTATCAGAAATCTGCTATCATATTTTACAGGTGACAAAACAGATTTTAAGGTAGCAGTTTAGCTACTTGCTATCGTTAATGTTCAGGGATGTGAAATCTCCGCGGAAAATTGCGTTTTTTAAAGCAGTAATCCTCAGAAAAAATCATCTTCCGCGTAAAAATATAATCAAAGATTTTAAAAAATACTTAGAAAAATATGATCGAAAACCGGACAACCGTCGCGGTTTGACCTGTTTTCGATCAGAGCTTTCAGCATTATAGGTTTTCGGACATCATACATTTTCTATCACAAATACTTGCACTTTTACAAGGGGTGTGGCGTCACACAGAAATTGTAATTACTCCGATGATGGCTTGTTTTTAAGATAAAGTCGTCTTTTAGCCTATAAGTGAATGAGATGTTTTACAGTTGTTCATGTGATTAGTGAGAAAACTATGAATGTTTCTTTCTTTTCTGGCAACTCTAAAAATTACCAGTCTCCATAATTTTTGTCAGTCCCAACTTTCAACAAATAAAAAGACGTATGAAAGTTACCCGGTTATAATTCTTTCAACATCATGTTCCATGCAATGAGATCATCTCTGAAGTAACTTAGTTAGATCTCCACATCATTCACTCAAAGTTCAGTCACAATTTTCTCTTTTTTAAACATATTTCAAAACTAAGTTGCTACAAATATATATTTAGAATCGAGGCAGATCGAAATTATACTTCCTTGCACAGGGGAAAACCCTGATGGTAAGAGACAAGGTGACTTCTTTCGAAAAATATCCTTACATGAATGCCGCTGATGTTTAATTCAGCAACAAAGATTTAAAAGGTTCTTTATTTGCCGGTCCACAGGGACTGGCAGTCACATGAATTACCGGTCCAAGCCTAACTTTACCTGTAAATAACCGGTAATTACTGTTCGATGGTAACACTGTGATTCTGTCACCTAACTTCCCAAGGACAGTCCTGATTGCTTTGACTCTGGTTTGCTGCTTGAGTTGCTTAGAGTGATTCTCTGGTAAAAATAATTATGGGGCTATGCTTATAAAAAATGATGTGTATATAATGACTCCATGGAATGGTGTGGTTCTCAGTATGTGTGTGTGTGTGTTTGGTTTTAGACCAGAGCCATATACTCCATCTTTTCCTTATTACAGATTGCGGAGCTTGTGAAGGAGCTAAAGAATGAACTGGACCAGTTACTGGCTGACAAGATCAAGATGCCCCACATGGACCTGTGTACATGTCCCCGAGGGAGCACGATAATCGCCACCATCGTCAAGCTGATCACTACACAGTAAGAGCTGTTCTAACATCATCAAGATGCAGCACATGGACCTGTGTACATGTCCTCGAGGGAGCATGATAATCACCACCATCGTCAAGCTGATCACTACACAGTAGAAGCTGTTCTTCCATCATCCAGATGCCCAACATGGACCTGTGTACATGTCCTTGAGGGAGCATGATAATCGCCACCATCGTCAAGCTGATCACTACACAGTAGAAGCTGTTCTACTATCATCAAGATGCCCCACATGGACCTGTGTACATGTCCTTGAGGGAGCACGATAATTGCTACCGTCGTCAAGCTAATCACTACACAGTAGAAGCTGCTCTACCATCATCAAGATGCCCCACATGGACCTATGTACATGTCCTGGAGGGCGCACGATAATTGCTACCGTCATCAAGTTAATCACTACACAGTAGAAGCCGTTTTACCATCATCAAGATGTCCCCACATGGACCTATGTACATGTCCCCGAGGGAGCACGATAATTGCTACCGTCATCAAGTTAATCACTACACAGTAGAAGCCGTTTTACCATCATCAAGATGTCCCCACATGGACCTGTGTACATGTCCCCGAGGGAGCACGATAATTGCTACCAGTGTCAAGCTAATCACTACACAGTAGAAGCTGTTCTACCATCATCAAGATGCCCCACATGGACCTGTGTACATGTCCTTGAGGGAGCACGATAATCGCCACCATAGTCAAACTGATCACTACACAGTAGAAGCTGTTCTACCATCATCAAGATGCCCCACATGGACCTGTGTACATGTCCTCGAGGGAACACGATAATTGCCCCCATGGTCAAGCTAATCACTATACAGAAGAAGCTGTTCTACCGACTTCCAAACCACTCTAGGACCTAGATGGTGGAGATATATTTGCGTGCACACTCCAGTACTATTAGGGTGTTTAGGATTATTTATTTGTGTTATATGTGTTGAATCTAGTACAGAGTTGATACTGTGAAACTATGACATATCTATTCACAAAACTTTGCATGTATAAACTTAAGCTTTTATTGAAACTGTGCCTTTTGTAGATAAGGTTACTTGAAACCTGGATGTTTGTTGTTTCCATGGAAACAAGCTAGACTTGGAATTGAAGATTGAAGACATTTATTCCTCAGAACCACTGGATGTTTCTTCAGGAGCCATTGTGTCTTGGCTTTATGTATCTTGTTGACATGGATCTTTGATATGAACAAATTTCAAAGGTCTCTAATGATTTGTTATATTGTATGGTATTTTGTTATCCAGTTTTTCCATCAAGAGAATTCATACTTAATGGTTTTGTGTATTTATGCAGAGATATGGTCTCTGATTTATCTAAATGACCAAGTATATACAGTCTAGTATGTGAATTGACAAACGTGTGTGTGATTGATCTGTGTTCAGGGAGTCAAGGAGTCGGGTTTAATGCCACTTTGAGTGAGTGAGTGAGTTGGGTTTTACTCCGCTTTTAACAATATTCTACCAATATCATGGCGGGGGACACCTAAAATGGGCTTCACACATTGTACCCATGTCGGGAATCAAACCCGGGTCTTCGGCGTGACGAGTGAACGCTTTAACCACTTGGCTACCTGCTCGTCTCAATGCCACTTGGAACAGCATTTTTCAATCATATCATGCTGCTTCAGGTTGATGCATGAGAAAAGCCCACAGTGATGCAGGTTGCTGAGGATGGGATGTTGCTGACAAGGTGTAATAATAATGATAATAATAATAATAATAATAATGATAATGATAAGGCTATTTGTATTGGGCAAAATTCACATCACTGAAGGACATGCTAAATGCACAGGTTCAGCATATGTAAATATGTACAACACAGAGGGGACAGTCAGATAGTAAAAATATACATTTTCAGTTGTAGCATTCAAAAAGGTATATTTAGAGTCCAGACATAAACACAGTGATGCCAGGTGCACTTTTAAAGCTGAAGGGAAGGGAGTTCTTATAGAGAGGCACCAGCATGAGAGAAGAATCGAGCACCCAAAAAATTAGTTTGTATTTTGATACAGACAGGAGGAGTTGGACGTAAGAGTCGTAAGAGGCGACTAACGGGATCGCTGACTCGGTTGATGCATGCCATCATATCCCAATTGCGTGAATTGATGCTCATGATGTCAAACACCCGATTGTCTGGTCCATACTTGATTATATAAAGACCGCACTTATTTTGCTAGAAAATTGCTGAGTGCGGCATTAAACATCAAATAACAAACAACCAAATTTATTGAACCAGCTAATGTGTGACAGGATATACAGTGTTTTATTGTAGGATAAACAACTTCCACTTGTCGTTTATTTCTTATATGAGATAGCAAAATTATTTGCAGCCTCTTTTAGGATGATGATAAAATGTACAAGCTTTACAAACATTTACCGGGGAACACGTTTTTAAATAATGATGACTCCCTCAATAGAATCCAACCTCGGTGATGTCAGACAAGTACATGTTATGTACAGGTGGGAATTTCCTGCATGTTCTCACATTCCTCATGTTGATTACCTGTACCTTTTCACCCAGTACCCATTGTCATATCTCTCCCGCCTTTTGATGCGATCGTTCAGCCATCGCGTTTATCTGTGTTGCCCAGCTACATCTGTGGGGAACATCTCGCTAGACACTCTCCTCTCTAAACTAATGTCGTCCAATTTATGGCGTCATCAACTTGCAAGCTCAGGTTCGAATCTCCAGAAATGACGTCATGATAGAACAATATTTTATCTTGAATTAAACCACTCTTTTTTCTTCATTGTTCTTTGCGATTTATTGTGTAGCTCTCTTATATATGCTAGGTTCTGTATTGATGTGGTCTGACTGTAACTATCATTGTGCCAAATGAGGATACCTGATTATGGAAACAGCATTATACACTGAATCCATGAATTCTAACAATTATAAGTTTGATTAGTGATGCTATGAATTAATTGCTATGTGCATGTAATTTGCTAGTTCATGAGGTCAGAAGTATGGTTGAGTGAGATAAGAAGTTGTTTTTTTCACTGACAATCAATTTTATTGATGTGTTGAGACTAAATGAGTTTTTTATGGTCAATGGATGTTTTTCGTAAACTTTCCCCCTCAAACATTCTTGTCCACAAACAATGGTTAAGTAAATACTGACACAACTGACCTTAACCGATGGTATGTGTGAGTCAATCATGTTACATATATGCATTATGTAATTCCCACTGTTTCACAAGAACAAATGTAATACTGTCTATCATAGCATCACATACTTCTCCGACTTCTTCTTCTTCGGGCGGTGGGGTAGCCTAGTGGTTAAAGCGTTCGCTCGTCACGTCGAAGACCCGGGTTCGATTCCTGACATGGGTAAAATGTGTGAAGCCCATTTCTGGTGTCCCACGCCGTGACATTGCTGGAATATTGCTAAAAGTGGCGTAAAACCATACTCACTCACTCTTCTTCTTCTTCTTCAGTGATATAAATAATATACAGATTCTATACATATTAATTTCCAAAATCATAGGGGTTGGTTGTCCAAATGAAATAAGGATAACATTAAAGAAATCTTTCTTTTATTAAGTGGTCCCTTAAAAGTATTGTTGGAAGCGATTATGAAGAAAACCTCAATGAAAAGAAAAACGTTTTTGGGGAATGACAAGTCAAAGGGTTACCTCCCTTTCATTATTTGGGTACAGGTATGGTGAGAAAAAAATAGATTTCAATGTTGTTGGTTGGTTTGTTGTTTTATGATGCACTTAGCAATATTCCAACTATATGACAGCGGTCTGTAAATAATCGAGTCTGGACCAGACAATCCAGTGACTGATATCATGAGCATCGATCCACGCAATTGCAATCGATGACATGCATCAACCAAGAAAGCGAGCCTGATCTACCGACGCCTCTTACGACAAGCATAGTCACCTTTTACGGCAAGCATGGGTTGCTGAAGACCTATTCTACCCCGGATCTTCACGGGTCGACTTTTATGTAATATTTTGATTCCACATTAGTGTAATTTTCCCCAGGCAGATCAGTTAACCCTAAAGTCAGTGCTTGTAAATAAAAATTGTTATCACAAGTCGGTGAGTGTATATGAGTTAAAGGGGAAGTGTACACGCAAAAATCACTTTCTTTCTTTTTCTAAACAAAACGCAATTTTAGAATTAGTTAGTATCTGTGTTTGAAAATATACACTCATTTTGTTTCACAGTGAAAGTAGGAAGCTCACAATAGTGTGAAAATGATATGCCGTTATGAAGCCTTCGTTTTACGAGCGAAATAGGCCTGAGTTATCCCCCTTAGATTATGACGTAATTGGTGCCAATTCAACTGGGTCCCTGTCTATTCTCAACGCAAAAGATATCAACGACCAGTTTGCGGTAAAACAACATGGTCTACGACACACTCCGGCGCAGTGGTGACTCAGCATAACACAATTCTGGCTGGCATCTGAGACGCTAGAATCACAAAACTGTACCTACACCACGTGAAGCGGCTCTAACAAAGCATGATGACGTCATAATGTTTATCAATTGGCACCAATGACGTCATATTGCAAGGGGGGTAAGCCATGGTGTTTTTGTTATGGAAATAGAACACTTGGTAAAAGTGAAAAATATAAATCGTTTTAATGCAAAAAATATGTTAATTAAATTTGATGTTTTTATATTTTTGTCTATGACACTTCTATGTTAACACTTTTAATGTGGAAAAAGTACAAGAAAAATAGGTTCATTTCCGTGTGAACTTGCCCTTTAATATCACTGAGTATGTGGAACGAATGAGAATGGGTGAATCTTTTACCTTCTATATTTTATTGCCTCAGGTCTGTACATACCATTAATATTTATTTGAATTGTAAAGCATACTATTGTGGCATAATTATTCTCATATCTATTTACAGCTAAAAGAAACTTGTACCACAAACAGTTTGTACGGCTGAGAAATGATGGTTGTTTGTGGTCGTTGCCATTCATTCAATGGACCCAGTTTCACAAAGGGCGGTGGGGTGGCCTAGTGGTTAAAGCGTTCGCTCGTCACGCTGAAGACCCAGGTTCGATTCACCACATGGGTACAATGTGTAATGCCCATTTCTGGTGTCCCTTGTCGTGATATTGGTCGAATATTGCTAAAAGCAGCGTAAAACCATTCTCAGTCACTCACTTCTTTCACAAACTGACAGTGAACAGCTCTATGAAACTGGCCCTGGATTGGATGGAGAACCTGATCTGATCAATATTTATGCTGCAACAACTTTATCACTGGCTTTCCATAAAATTGACGTTCATTTATTTTTGATTCTCAGTTCATAAAAAAAAAACTATCTACAAAACACATGCTTTGGAAAGACCAGCATCGTGGTCCAGGGCCAGACTACAACTGTCCTAATACATGTACATGTTAAAGTAGACGTGAGTTATTATGGTTGTGGTGGTAAGATCGTTTTATGGAGTCGGGGGCACGGGTGTCCCAGTCGTCTGAGGTGCCGCGATTCGCTGTGCAGAGTTGCGTCCCTTGGGTACGCAAGAAACCTGTGATCGTGGGTTCAAATCCTGGTTCGCCCCAATTATGTTTCTAGGTTTGTCAGCACCATACCCGTGCTCGGGGGTTTCACCGAAGTAGTTAATAACGTCTGAGACCTGCATCACTTCGGGCTTTCCTCCCACATTAAGCTGATTGTGATACAACACCTGGAATACTGTTAAAAGGGGCGTTAAACACAACTCTCTCACTCACTTTTGTAGAGTGAGGTCCAGAGGTGTGTCAGTAATGAAATCTTAAGCTGTGAAATCACAGGTATGTACTGCTCTGCTTTCACTGCCCATCGTCGACTGGTCACAGACACTTTCAAAAGCAGTACATAGCTACGATTTGCAGCCAAGTAGTCTTGTCCTGTTTTGAGTTTACTCAACACTGACAGAGCAATGCAAATTTTCACATAAGTATAACACACCTCAGTCAATCATGTTCATGCATGAAATTGTTGCCAGCTGACTGGTAGGTAAGATAACATTTAGTGCTAATAAAAACCTTTGATGTAAGAACAGCAAGCTTGTTATGTATGCCAGGAGGTAGGGCTGGAGTCCGAATGTACCATCCTGGTACCCACCGACCTATTACCTGACCCTACCCGGGTACCCGCTGTAGATATCAAGAGATAGGTACACAATGTCCGATTGGGAATAGTTTGACCGTAGCCATGGACATAATGTATTTAGATACACGTATAAAACGATCTGGTCATACATACGCTGACGTTGACTGAAGATTTATCTTTATTCAAACATATAAAAGTCAGAAGGAATGGGTGTATAGTCAGAAAGAAATGCGGGCATTAGTGACTTGTAGTGTAACCATAGAGTTCTAGATCAGTTTTGTCATAAAAACAAAAGGGGGCACGGGTAGCCCAGTCATCTAAGGCGCCGCGATTCGCTGTGCAGAGTTGCGTCCCTTAGGCACGCAAGAAACCTATGATTGTGGATTTGAATCCCGGTTCGCCCCGATTATGTTTCTAGGTTTGTCAGCACCATACCCGTGCTCGTAGGTTTCACCAAAATGGTAAGCGTCTGAGACCTGCACCACTTCGGGCTTTCCTCCCACATTCAGCTGACATGCCGTGATGTAACTGGAATAATGTTAAAAGCGGCGTTAAACACAACTCACTCACTCATAAAAACAATGACTTTGAATGTCATATTCACCTGGTGGGGGATCCTTGGTAAGGAGAGGGTCCTGATGGGGGTGACACACGTCTGTTGTAAGTATAACTTGGGGGGTTTAGTCAGTATCTTTTTAAAATATTTTGGTCATTAAATTTAAGAGGTGCCTTAAAATGTGTGATATTTGGTAAGTTGTTTGTATACTCCCCAGGGTGCTGAGATTGAAAGAATCGAGTGCACACAGATCCATTGACCAGGATAATAATGCTTGGGCTTATTTAATGGTAACTTTACATTTATGCAAAGCAATTTTTATGGGCATTTTACGTTATTTTTTTGCAATAAAAAGTCAAGTTTAATTTAGTTGTTATTCGCTATAGAGCAGTATACTTAATCAGGACCCTCTTAGAATAGGTTCCGAGTTAGGGATCAGTTGGTTAATCTCTTGGACTTTGTTGATGGCAGGGTCGCAGGTCACCATTATGAATCAGACTTGATTATTCACATATACAGCTGAAATATATCTTCCCTGGCAAGAGAGTTACCTGACTTTATTAGTCCCAGTTTCCCCCCTACTGACCAATCAGATTCCACCTCTCATATAACTTGCATTGCTTTAAAACAAAATGGTGGCGCCGTGTCAACATGGCCAAGAAGCTTGTGTTTTGTTGTGTTTTGTTGTTTAACTGGAATTTCCCAGCAATATAAGGGTGGTCTTTAAATAATCAAATCTTGACCAGATTGATGTCATGAGCATTGATCTACGCAATGGGGATACGATGCATGCATCAACCAAGTCAGCGAGTCTGACCACCTGATCCCCTTAGTCGCCTCCTATGACAAGCATGGGTTGCTGAAGACCAATTCTAACATGGTTTCATCAAAGACTTCTAAAACGGACACCTATGGGGATTCTGGGTTAGGACAGGTCCCCAGCGATCGGTCTGGCTACGGGTATGTGACCTGATTAACTGTTTGTCATACTACCCCGACCGCGTGGTACGCTGCTCACAATGTCAATCGCTGGATTGTCTGGTCCAGACTCGAATTTACGCAGGCCGTCGTCAAGTGGCTGTAATATTGTGCCGCGTTAGACGACAAACAAACAAATCTCAAACAGACGTGTCAGCTTCAAGTGGGCGTACACAACTTCGTTCTTTCCTCTCACCTTAAGCTGACAGTCTGGAGAAATTATTGTCTGTGAAACGTCCAAACGACCCATTGCTGGCGACTCTCAGAAATCCTCAGTAACCAGCGCTTGCCATAAAAGCCAAATACAATGAACATTGGGATGATCAAAATGCATGACCTGAACCTCTTTCGTTCTCCACCCTCCGACGGCATACTTATGCATGGACACGTTGATCGCAGCTCCTAATGCCTTTCAGTGGAACGCGACCTTGGGCCCGGATTCCCAAAGTGATAGTAGCACCACGACTGCGTTTTGAAGCTATCACGTTGACATCAATGTAACTGAATCATTAGGTTTTGTTTGTTTGTTGTTTAATGCCGCACTAAGCAATATTCCAGCTATATGACGGCGGTCTGTAAATAATCGAGTCTGGACCAGACAATCCAGTGATTGATATCATGAGCATCAATCCACGCAATTGTGATACGATGACGTGCTTCAACCAAGTCACCAAGCCTGACCACCCGATCCCGTTAGTCGCCTCTTTTACGACAAACATAATCGCCTGCTTGCCATGCTTACCGTAGACCTATTCTACCCAGGATCTTCACGGGTCGAATCTTTAGGTGACATGGTTTCCACACAGATAAGATATATTTGACGATTGTTTGGCTACCAAACGCAAAATATTTACCGAATTATGTACAAGAGCATTTTTGTAATTTAATTGCACCCGTCCCTTTTTCAAGCAACCCATCCATTGTCCGTACTGATTGTTGTTCAGATCAACGTTATAAGTTACCAATTTGTTACCGGCATCAGTGTGGACATTATTAACGTGACCGATTAATAATTGGATGGCAACCTTTGTAAGTAACTGCAAATATTTCTTGTGGATTCCCAAGCCGCTGAAATTGATCAAACGATCGGAGGCCCACACCAATACGCCCTGCTGCATTTAAAACGCCATTATGAGGAATATGCTTCATGTCATGAATGCAATCTCCGGACAACTGATACCAACATCTAGTATGTCCAATATCCAATATGGTCGATCAGGGACCAGCAAATGCTAAACAAGGTTAATTGGCCATCCCGAAAGGCACGTGCAATATTTGTACAGCACGGTCACGTGACGCTATCGACCGTCAGTGTTTCTATATTTCACCGCCGTATAAATCATCCCAAATACCATGTAACTTTTCACTCTGAATCCCATTTGGTCATCCCTGAATCCCGTCACACGCATTTCAAAAGCGCGTGACGGAAGTCATTCTACAAGGCAAAAAACGAAATCAGACGAAAAACTATAGAACACGTTCCTATAGGTCATAAAAGGGTGTGATTTGATGTTAAATCTGTGAAATATTTACCAAAATAAACACAACATTTAAAGGATTATTTTTTAAATGTTGAATCTGCATACCAAATACGATTATATTTGCGTTTAGCATCCAGCACTGATGAATCCCGAATACCCTCTAAACAGATCCCCTAATCTCGCGTACCAAAAGGGGGTGACAGCCTTATAAGAATAAGTATCTTCTATTACATAGACTTATTGAAACGCCAAGCCTGTAAGGTACCTAGTAACTTTTCTGTTGAACAATAACAGTATTAAACCCATGGAGATCCGGATTAGAGTAGGTCTTCATCAACTCATTCATGCTTGTCGTCAGAGCCGTCTATGCTTGTAAGAGTGAGCGAGTGAGTATGGTTTTACGCCGCTTTTAGCAATATTCCAGCAATATCACGGCGGGGGACACCAGAAATGGGCTTCAAACATTGTATCCATGTCGGGAATCGAACCCGGGTCTTCGGTGTGACGAGCTAACACTTCAACCACTAGGCTACCCGACCGCCCCTTATGCTTGTAAGAGGCGACTATAGGGATCGCTGTCTTGGTTGATGCATGTTATCGTTTCACAAAACCGATCGATACTCACAATATTAATCACTGGGTTGTCTGGTCCAGGCTTGATTATTTACAGACCACCGTCATATAGCTGAAATATAACTGAGGGCGGCGTTAAACAACAAACAAACAAACACTTGCCTTTCAAAGACCTGACTTCTAGCATATGTAGCTAATTTCCCGGCCGATGTTCTGGAGCAGCCTTTTAAGCGGTTGGGGTTTCGGCTATTAACACTGTTGTTGGTTGGTTGGCATGTTGTTTAACGCCGCATTAAACAATATTCCAGCTACATGACGGCGGTCTGTAAATAATCGAGTCTGGACCAGACAATCCAGTGATTAATATCATGAGCATCGATCCACGCAATTGGGATCGATGACATGCATCAACCAAGTCAGCGAGCCTGACCATCCAGTCCCGATAGTCGCCTTTTACGACAAGCATAGTCACCTTTTACGGAAAGCATGGGTTGCTGAAGACCTATTCTACCCCGGAATCTTCACGGGTCCATTAACACTAACATAATTGCATAACGACTTCCATCAATCAGTATCTCCGTAATATTTTAAGTTTTATTAACACTGTACTTGAAATATTACGGAGATACTGATTGATGGAAGTCGTTATGCAACTATGTTAGACTTTCACACTGCACCGTGTATTTGCATAGACCCAGCAACACGAGAAAGTACTCTTCCAATGGTGGACCTCCATCACCTTCTGCATGTTGGTTTATTTGATGAGTGTGTGTTTAACGCGAACGCGAACTATGCCAGTGGCGGAAACATGGGCCATGTGATTATTATTAAAAATATAAGGGCTAGATGAAAGCATACAACTCGCATGGCAATTAATTCGTGTTTTGTTGTTGTGATGTTTTTTTTAAATATATCATTACTTTGTATTTATATAAATGAGTTACATCTGTATTGCATTAACTAAGTTATGTGATTACTGTATTTAAAAAGGTTGTGTAGTACGCGTGGCTACTGTTTCCGTAATTCCAAATCTTTTTGTTCCATATAACATTAGAAATACATGTATGATTCATAGATCTACTGATTGCTTAGTTTGTTTACTGAATCTCCAAACCAGTTCTGATAAATGTCGATACATTTAATAAATCTTGACCTTAATCAACACATAACTAAAATAACATTGTAAATGTCAAATTTTGATTCGATACTGCAAATAAAGTTAAAAATATCCCCAAAACAACATTTACCAAACTATGTCCGGACGAAGCAACTGGATGCTCTTCTATTTTCCACCATCGATTTTCGACAACACTAGGTCAGAGGTCATTCTAGATGTACACAAGAATACGCCTCTGTCTCTGCTCCAAAGACTTTTCAAGAAACACAGAAACCCGAAATGTAAGCAAAATTTAAATACAAAGAAAACAAAATGTCTTTCAAAGACCTGAAAGAAAACAACATTTTATACCTGTTTTTTTTTACTTCCAAAAATTTTTAAATGACGGTTTGCAGTAATCAAGTAGTGTTAAAACATCACCAACTTCGTTTGTCAGCTCAATTCTATAAATCGATTGCACCATACCTGCAGGCGTTAAAAAGGTACGGAAATCTGTTGGGACCGTTGTTATTTGGAGTGAGTGAGTGAGTGAGTTTGGTTTAACGCCGCTTTTAACAGTATTCCAGTCATATCACGGCGTGTCAGCTTAATGTGGGAGGAAAGCCCGAAGTGATGCAGGTCTCAGACGTTTACCACTTCGGTGAAACCCACGGGCACGGGTATGGTGCTGACAAGCCTAGAAACATAATTGGGGCGAACCGGGATTCGAACCCACAACCATAGGTTTCTGGCGTGCCCAAGGGACGCAACTCTGCACAGCGAATCGCGGCGCCTTAGACGACTGGGCCACCCGTGCCCCCTGTTATTTGGAATGAATAACCACATATCTTCTGAGCCGCTCATGTTTCATGAGTAAGAAAGTTAGGTTTAACGCCGCGTACGCGTTGAACAGTATTCTAGATATATTTCCGACAAGCGTAGAATGGTCATGGGTAATAACATTCCTATGTTTGCACATGCAAATTTTGGTAATTCTCATTGCTAATTGATAAATTGAAGCCTCAATACGTCACATTGTTTCAGTATTGAAAAAATACGATATGACGTCAACCATTGTTCATGTTTTGATAACGCGACGTCATCTTAAAACATAGGCTACCATCAGTGAAGTTTATGTGTAGAGTGGACATGTCATACGTAGATATTTTTCTATATTTTACTCATTAACATTTTAAGAGAGAAAATTAGAAACTCGTATGTATGGAATACTGTAAGGGACAATGTTGGGATCTTCCATTCTTGCGATCTCGACCTTTGCGTGTTTGTTGTTAAACGCCTCTCTCGACCTTTGGGAACGAGCTAAATATGCCAAAAATGCGAGATCACGAGAACGCGAGAGTTTAACCAAATCTTAATGAGTAATATAGAAGAATAACCTACTCGGAATTACGATTTATCTGTCCCTCGTGAATGAATGATGTAAGCCCCTCGCCATTGCCTCGCTATTCATTCACTCGGGACGGATAATCCGTAATTGCTCGTAGCTCGATGGTATTCTCTAATTATTACCCATAGAGTTCGAAATGTCGTTTACTACCTACGAGGGCAAACATAACGGGGTTAATTAAAATCATATGTGCCCTTGGGTGATCATGAGACAACAGTGTATTATTTCCGTCATCCGGACGGCATTGTTAACGTCATTCGAATCGTATTGTGACGTGAGGTCTGAATGACGTCACACTAGAAACGACATCATAGCTGAATATTGTTAACGTCATTCGACAAATTGTGGTTCCGCTGCTGTTGGAGACTTGATGTCCTTATAGGTAAACACTAACATGTATCTGTATGTAGACATCTTCTTCGTTAATAAATAGAACATTGTATTCGTGTTCCTGTATACTAAGTTTACGACACTCGTGCCTAAATTCCGGTATTTCCCGAGCGAGAGTGACGGCATTGTTGATTTAAATCGAGTCTTATTGTGATGTAAGGTAGGAATGACGTCACAATAAGACGACGTAAAAGCTGAAGGTTGTTGACGTCATTCGACAATTGAGGTTTTCTTACACGACGGAGCAGTGCATTTTACAAGGGGGAGCTAAAAAAGATTACCGATATTACGAAACTATTGTAAGAATTAGTGTATTACCCTCGCTCTCTGTCGGTAAATAAAAGAATTCTTACACTTCTCGAAAGATCAGTATTCCACAGTATTATAATCGCTATTTACTTGCTTGCTCATTAAAAAACCCGATTCTCGTTCCTTTATGGTGAAATTCAGACCATTCAACGTAAAATGATTATTCTCTGGCATGATATCAGACAACAACGTAATATGCATATTAGTCACTCATTATTTGAATTCCCCGCCAGAACATTCTTTCAGCAGGGGTTTCCCTGGGAGCATGCGCGTTTGAAGGATTCCCCTACTTCCGGAAATACCATCAACACGTGTGACTGTTTTCGTTTCTCCGCCAGCTTCCTGAAATCGAGATGGCAGATTTAGAGACAGTCAAACGTGAATTTGAAGCAGTTCTACACCATGTTACAGACGATGTCCGGTCTCATTTTCTAAGCTGGATCAAGGATAAAATAAATTCAGGTATAAACATAAATTCGATTTGAAAAAGAAGAAACGTTTGTTGATGTGCAATATTTGACAGTCTCTGTGAATCAACTTTCACAGATCAGCTGGTTACACAGGCCTGTTATTACACGTACACGACAGCTGACTGCAGATATGATTGAAGAGGTTCTTGTTTTCCCATTTATGTATATAAATCTATTAAAATGATTAAAATGACTTTCAGTTAAACCTATCGGATTATTAACAGTTTTGAGCTCACCTTAATTTTAATCTAATCTAATCAATCTAAATAGAAACAAGGTGAGCTTTTGTACCATGGCACCGTGGTTTACATCTTTGTTCAATTAAACGAAAATAATTTTATTACATATAGGTAGAAGTTTTGAGAGACTGACAATTGAACTTACCGTATTTGACGTAATAAGCGCCGAGGGCGCTTTCTTATTAGAATATAATTTTTGTGAAAGGGTTGAAAGATCGTAAATTTCGTGGTTTATGCTGACAGCCAGAAATGATACAAAAGAAAAGTCTGTGTGTATTATACACGACAGATATATTTTTCAAGAATTTAATCGCCAGTAATTAAGGGTGCATATAACACACGAGTGCGTATTATACACGAATAACTAAGTCTTGTGTACATGGATCAATCGGAAGGGTGCTAATTGGGATTGTTCACTAGCCAATATATCAGCAAATATCGTCGTGGGCGCTTATTAGAGCGGGGCGCTTATTACGTCGAATACGGTATATCTTGATTCATGTCAAGTACTATACTGCTGAATATGAATGATGTAATGTATGTCAGGTGAATGGGGAGATGTGACGAGGGAGAAGAGTAACGAGGATGTCATGTTGGAGACCATTCAGAGTCACCTGCGGGCAGAGCTTCCGATCAACGCCGTGTCAAGCACGGAGAGCTTCCATTTCCCCCAGACAGGACCAGTGAGTTGTGTATATTGAAACCTGGTTAGTCTGGACCCTGTTAGACAGACACCCCAGCCGTGTGGACAATAGGGCTGGGACAAGTCCAAATATGCTCCCTGAGTACCCATCCCCCTATCACCCAAACCTACTCAGGTATCTGCTGTTGGTTTCAATATTTGGGAACAAAAGGTCCGATTAGGAATTATTTTACCAGAGCTCTGGCAAAAACTATTTGGATACTCATATAAAATGATCTGATCATGCAAACGCTGAGGTTGACTGAGCTTTATTTATACTGGAAGATATAAAAGTCAGAAGGAATGCATGCACAGTCAGACTGAAATACGAACATATTTGACTTGTTGTGTAACCAGAGAGTTTTATTGCTCTTGTCATAAAAAAATATATCTCACGCAACTAACCATGGGTCCGGGTAGTCCTGTGGGTACCCGGGTCCTACTCAGTACCCACCCGACTCGAGTTACCAGGCTCAGCCCTATGAGACAGCTTTGAGCATGAGAGATCCAGAACTTTGTTAATCTGGACGATTTCACTGAGGATGGTTTTGTCTGGATTAACAGTGTTTCACTGTCTTAAACCTTTATCATTAACCTGTATCAACACAACCTATTCCAATACCTTAATTATCTTCAAAACCATATGCTATTTTCCATAAATCTGTTTCAATTACATCTATTCAAATGCCATTGTTATATTCAAAACCATATGCTATTTTCCATGAGACACCACATTCTGTTCTAATATTAAAAGGACTTTGATCCAATACGTTACATTTCATGATGTGCACTGCAAGAAAACTATTTACTACATTCCTGCAATTTAAAAATGTTAGGTGCATTGTTTCGAACTTTTCATTCATTTACTTGTGCCGAAAAGGCACATCATTATATAAATGTGCTTAGACTGAAAATGGAACGGCTTAGAACGTTCTGTACAGGTATTCAAAGTGAGACTGTTGTACCTGGTCACGAAGAAGAAAAGGACAAAAATTATTGAATACACTTGATAGTTTAGTCAGATCCAATCTACTTTCTTGTTTTATGGACAAGCTTACACTAAATTTTGCGTAAGTAACCAAGAGATAAAAAATGTTGTTTTATTGATAATATGTTTTTTTATTGTATTGCTGTTTAATTTTTTTGTCTTAGAATTTGTTTTAGGTTATAAAACTCAAAACAACTGGATAACATTTATTTAAGTTTCATTCGGCCTCCTGTCTCTTTGCTTAATGACAAACCTAAAAATTCAGAAAAACAAGTAATTAGATTGGGCTGGTTTTAGATCAAGTTGGAATATGTCCTATCTGTACCCAAGAAAAAAACAAAATGAAGTGAGGAAAAAAGAGAGAAAAAAGGAACATTTGTGTCACTTATGCGTCACATTTGCAAATGTCCTCCACTTGTCTTCCATAAAACATTTTGAAAGCTATACTGAGGCCTTGAATGTTGTAACCTTGATCAAACAACTTTTGAGCAAGAGTCGTATGACACTCTTTGAAATATTTGTTGAAAAACATGCTCGATTGTACCTCAAAAGTTGTGAAATCTAGACAGGATGCCTGGAGCTGCTGGAATATTGTTCGATTTGAAAGATAAATTGTCTTTTGGAAAGTTGATGTCATCCGTCTTGTCATACATATTTTGTTACATTGAACCTTTATGCATATATCTAAATGTGAAACAGACAAGGTTGTTCACTGTTCTATAGCTCAAGTTGGTTGGTTGGTTTGTTGTTTAACGCCGCACTCAGAATATTCCAGCTACATGACGGCGGTCTGTAAATAATGGAGTCTGAACCAGACAATCCAGTGATTAATGTCATGAGCATCGATCCACGCAATTGGGATCGATGACATGCATCAACCAAGTCAGCGAGCCTGACCACCCGATCCCGTTAGTCGCCTTTTACGACAAGCATAATCACCTTTTACGGCAAGCATGGGTTGCTGAAGACCTATTCTACCCCGGAATCTCCACGGGTCCTATAGCTCAAGTGGGTATATCAGTGGGATGGAATTGGCTGTTTGACCATTATTGAACGATATCAGATTATCGATATATCTGTAGCTTAAGTTGAACTTCTTGGCCATTTCACTTGTTTTTATTTTGCTAATTCCAGCAAAAACATTTGTCTTCTTCTTATTATTGTATATGTTTGAATAAGATAACATAAATGATTACGAAAAATAAATATAAAAAAAATATGTGCCTGTTCATGTTGTCATCCTCTGTATGTTAAGAATGCTGACTGTGATCCCAGCACCACGGTACACGTCGACGCCTTCCTGTATGACGAGGATGCCGTAGACGAGCTGTGCGAGGAGGGCAAGATGAGCAGGAACTACTGCACCGGCTGTGGCTCCAAGGATGTCCAGCCTCTCAGTCAGTGCTGCCTTACTACTACTACTACTACTACTACTACTACTACTACTACTACTACTACTACTACTAATGATAATGTGCATATTTATAATGTGCCAAATCCACACCCTTGAGCATGCTCAATGTGCTACATTATTGCCCCAGTCAGTGCATCAGTGTGCACTATGTAATATTTTTATTCCACATTAGTGTATTACATTAGTGTTCTACAGTCAGTGCATCTGTGTGCACTCGATTTTCATTCTCAGCTCCCTGGGGAATATACTACCCATGCTGTTTGTCAGGTGCTCGACGGTTATCAGTAGCATTGCCAGGTCATTCGGCTGGGGTACCCATTCACTCCTGGGTGAACATGCAGAGATATATTTCAAACAAAGTCACTTGCCTGAGAAGACATCAGATGTCGTCCTGTGAGACATCAGGGGCACAGTGGCTCCTCAGCACAGTCGAAAAGTGGATTTGGTGTATGGCTGGGACGAGTCCAAATTAAATACCCAGGTTCCCAACCCCCTATTACCCGACCCTACTCAGGTACCTGCTGTAGGTCTCAAGATGAAATAGGTGAAACCAGCAAACTCTTCCATGACTGTCTCACAGGAAAGTCTTGGTCCACATATAGAACACTGATATCCAGGCATAAAAACTATTAATTTAAAAAAAAAAATGTAAATATTAGTGAAGGCAAGGCTACGTCCCTGGGTTTGACTGGGCCAGAGTTATTTATGAACTGTGATCAGTATGTGATGGTAGCATTCACTCACTCACTTACCCAACTTTACAATAACTGGTTTGTTTGCAGCATTCATCACACACTCGGCATCTGCCAGTCAGGTGAAGTACATCTTTAGCTACGCCCTGCCCGACCTCAGTGGGAAGACAGTACTGGATGTTGGGTCTCGGACTGGCGCTTTGCTGTATGGGGTACAGTCTTTTGTTTACATATATACAATACCTACTTGATAAATCGCAAAGAACAATGAAGAACGAAGTGTGGTTTATCTCACGATAAAACGTTGTTCTATCATGCCTTCATTTCTGGAGATTCGAAGTTGTGCTCGCAACTTGGTGACGTCGTATATTGGACTATGTTACTTTTGAGAGGGGATGTCTAGTGAGTTGTTCAACTGAGGTGTAGCTGGGCAACGCAGCTAAACACGATGGCCGAATGATCGTATCCAAAAGTGAGACATATGACAATCGGTATTGGGAGAAGGGTACAGGTAACTGATGTGAGGATTGTGAGAATATGCGGGAAAAACCCACCTGTGCATTAAATGGACTTGTCTGACTTTGCCTAGGTTGGTTCTGTTGAGGGAGTCATCATTATTAAAATACGGGTAAATATGTAAAGCTTGTGCATTTTAGTAAACATCCTTAAAGAGGCTGTACATAATGTTGATATCTCATATAAGAAATAAAAGACGAGTGGGAGTTGTTTTTCATTCAATAAAACACTGCAGTGAGAATAAACCACTTGGAGCTGCACCCCTCATGGCTTATTCTCCCTGAGGTATTTTATTGTATGATAAACAATTCCCACTCATCATTTTTTTCTAAAACAATTGATCCAACCTGTGTTAATCTCACTATGTCAGTGTAGGTGGGATGTGTTTTTACCTGACTGAGAATGTATACTGGTGTTCCTCTCGAAGGATTTCCTGTCATTGAGCAGTTATAATAATTTCTTTTTTTTAATTGCTCAATCTTTAGTTGGTTTACTAAATTTTCTTCGAAACACATGTTCAAAATTGAAATTAGAAGAAGGTTCTGAAACAATTATCTTATATTTTAAGGTTATCTCATAAAATATTTAAAATGATCTTCAAATATCAGCAGGGTGAAGTAAAGAAATTAATCTTCTGGCCTCAAATCAATCTCAGGTGGAGTTTTTTATTATAAACAACATTGTTAATGGAAACAGAGAAAGACAAAATAGATTTCTTAACTTTAACTGCATCAGGGCCCACTTGCACAAAGCGATCTTAGCGCTAAGACTATTGTAAGCCTGTGCTAAAGTATGGGAGTTACGATCATCTTAGCGCTAAGATTGCTTTGTGCAAGTGGGCCAAGGGCCCTGTTCCTCAAAGCAATCTTAGCGCTAAGGTGATCGTAAGTCCCATACTTTAACATAGGCTTAAGATCATTGTAGCGCTGAGATCGAGGCCCAGGGCTTCATTTGCACCAGGTGCATGTTGATGTGAAAAGCTAGTTGCACTGGTGCATTTTTTATATAGCCCTGTACATGTATATATATTTCTTTCGTAGTAAGTTTGGGTAATATAATAATACTATGTGTGAGATGAGTTTGTGTATCCACCAGGCCTACCTGTACAGCAAGGCCAAGCACATTGTGGGGGTGGAGCTTGACTCAACATTCACCAGCCTCCAGACAGCCGCTGTCTCCAAGTATAAGATGGGGGACAGAATACAGGTACCTGCCTTCATTACATCAATAGACGTGTTACAGACCCACAACTGTTGTATATACCAGTGCTACATAGAAAGGATAAGAAATTTATGGATGAACAACTTCTTTATTACAATTAAGAGCGACGTTTCGGTGTAGGTTCTAACACCGTTATCAAGCTACATACCCTACAACTATTGTATATATAAGTGCAACATACCCTACAACTATTGTATATGTAAGTGCTACATACTCTACAACTGTTGTGTATATAAGTGCTACATACCCTACAACTATTGTATATACCAGTGCTACATACCCTACAACTATTGTATATATTAGTGCTACATACCCTACGACTATTGTATATACCAGTGCTACATACCCTACAACTATTGTATATATAAGTGCAACATACCCTACAACTATTGTATATATAAGCGCTACATACCCTACAACTATTGTATATGTAAGTGCTACATACTCTTCAACTGTTGTATATATCAGTGCTACATACCCTACAACTATTGTATGTATCAGTGCTACATACCCTACAACTATTGTATATATAAGCGCTATATACCCTACAACTATTGTATATGTAAGTGCAACATACCCTACAACTATTGTATATATAAGTGCTACATACTCTACAACTATTGTATATATAAGTGCTACATACTCTACAACTATTGTATATGTAAGTGCAACATATCCTACAACTATTGTATATATAAGCGCTACATACCCTACAACTATTGTATAAATAAGTGCTACATTCATACGTGGTCAGACTCGGTGATTTG
Organism: Haliotis rufescens; assembly: GCF_023055435.1. Lineage (NCBI taxonomy): Eukaryota > Metazoa > Mollusca > Gastropoda > Lepetellida > Haliotidae > Haliotis > Haliotis rufescens. The sequence continues at coordinate 6,643,447 of NW_025964001.1, read as the reverse complement.
GTGATTGTGAGTTATTGTACCCAGACAATGTGGATTGTTGTTCACTATATCAATCATTGGATTGTCTGGTCTAGACTTGATTATTTACAGGCTTCCGTCATATTTAGCTGGAATGTTTCTGAGAGCGGCATTAAACAACAAACAAACAAAACAAATAGAAGGGTACAATAGATTTCATTAAGTGCATCGTCATTCGCTGTAGCGAAAAAAGTGACGATCCCTGTCCGATAATGTCAACTTGTATTCTGACTATTTGCAACAGACCAGGACTATAATATTGATGTTGATATTGACTATAATTGTTGTGCAGGTGATACATGACGACATACAGAACAAGGGAACGCTGATAGCTTCCAGTAAGTATGCCCTTGACCCAGCCATACATCAGGTGCAGATATCTACTTCCAGATGAAGAAAGAGATAAGATGGTCAGAATGAACACGTGTGGGTGAAATGGGTTTAAAGCTTTGTACAGTAGTTCCTGGCAAATATCAAGATCAACAAATATTATTTGGATCAATTTCATGAATATATTTCTTGTCGTCTCTGTTTGTTTGTATCTTTGGATATGAAAGTACATTCTCTCCACTGATGTGATAGATAACACTTTGGTTGATAAGTGTGGATGCTTTCTCATGCATTGTTTGGCCAATCTATAGTAGTCAATATCATGATTAAACATGAGTCACACACATTGTTTACTAAGGCTTAAAAAAATAAAAGAATTGTTTCTCAGGCAATGACTTTTGAAAATATAGTGCGTAGGGCTGGGACGAGTCCTAATTACAATCGGGTATCTGACCCCCTATTACCCGACCCTACCTGGGTACTCACTGCAGGTCTCAAGAGTTGGGAACAAAATGTCTGATTGGGAATTGTTTTACCTCAGCCATGGCCAAAAATATTTAGATACATGTATCAAATGATCAGATCATGCACAGACTGAAGTTGACTGAAGCTTTATCTTTACTCAAATATCAACAAGTCAAAAGGAATGTGTGCATCGTCAGAAAGAAATGCAAACATTAGCGACTTGTAGTGTAACCATTGAGCTATAGTGAGTTTTTGTCATTAAACAATATATTATGTGACTAACCATGGGTCTGGGTAGTCCTGTGGGTACCCGGGTCGTACTCAGGACCCACCTGACCCAAGTACCCGAGTTACCGGTCCCAGCCAAATAGTGTGGGTGTGGAGTGTTTTTGTTAAGTGGTTGTTCAAACTAGTATGTCACCAGATAAACAGTTGTGTACCATCAACCCGGGGAAGGGCCTCCCTACATAAACAAGTATACAAACTCCTATTGCCACCATGACCATAACATGAGATGCGCCGTAAATCAGAGCGCATATAAAGGGAAGTAACTGCATGCTCTATTGGAATTGCATTGTTTTTAAGTATTAGGATTTTTTTTTTAAAATGGAAATAAAAACGAAACGTGCAGCAGACTTTATGATGATGCGGGTGGTGCCTGAGAACCAAGACTACTATTTTTTTTTAGCCTAAAAGTAATGTTTTCGACTTCTCCTCTTGGAATTATTTAAGCGCGTTTTGAACAGTGTCTGAAATGCCTGCCTGCTGTACCGTGGCTGGTAACATTTCTGTTGGGAGAGGGGAAGTTTAGTCCTACCTGCCTTACTGTCTAGTAGTAAACTTCTACGCTACACTGACAATTTGAATGACATTGATGTGTGACACACTTACCTGAAAGCAATGGTTGATGCATGTCATCGATCCCAATTTCGTTGATTGATGCTCATGATATCAATCACAGGATTGTCTGGTCCAGACTCAATTTTTTACAGACCGCCGTTACATACTGAAATGTTGCTGAGTGTGGCGTTAAACAACAAACAAACAAAACCTGAAAGCAAGAGCTATTTTTGTGATAATTTAGCTATAAATGTTAAAGCCACAAAGTGAAGGAAATCTGAGAACAATGATAATGATTATATACTCAAGCATGTATTCACAAATGTGAGGTGAAAATGAAATGAAATAGTCTGTCCCTTAGCATCTCAGTAAATGAATCCCGCTCCGGCGCAGTAACGACTTAGCATTACACCACTGATTAGCATATCACGTGATCTGACTTTTCTATTGTTTGTAAACAAACACTTTTAATCAGAAGTGAGATCAGTCCGGCCTAATGGTGGCATTTCAGTGTGACTTACAGATGTTTTACATAATCATTAAGTTTAATGACAACAGGCTGACAACTGTGACAGTTAGGAGAATGACAATATATGTAATAATGGTAAATCATCATGTCTATTGATGTTTTATATTGAATTTCACATTTTTATTGACAAGTTTGTTATACCTGTTCGTTCACTTGAATTCGCTGGGATATGATGTTTTTTAAAGCGCATAAACACTCAATCAATACTTTTTTACATTATGAATCAGAAACAACTTCTATTCTTTTTTTAAAAACTCTGATATGTGCATTGACATCGTGTTAGGTAGACAGTGCATGTACTGTCGTGTCGGACATCAACCCCCTACGACTCACCTCGGTTATACTGCTGAATGTTTATAATGCTCATCCATTATTCGGACCCCCGAGGTAGCGTTGTAGTGAGGGGTCACTGTATACATCAAATTGACCGTCTTGCTGTTTATCTGTAGAGCTGCTGTGTCTGCATGTAGAACTGTAAAGCCGTTGTAAATGGAGGATAAATGTGCAATTAATAAGTGGAAAGAGTTCTTCATGATTTTGAATATTTTAAGTTATCCATTTCATGTTATATCTATCTAAATGTGTACACTTTTAAAATAAAATACTGTAAATCTTGAAATTAATGCGAGTGCTAATTGGAAGCGAAAAATATGTGTGGTCTTTGTTCGCATTAATGAAACTTCGCATTTATGTCTCCAAAATGACTATCAACAATTAGATGGCCTCACTTCACACTTTGGATAGCGGAAATACCAACTTGAATATAAACACAAACATGGTTTTTTGAGCAGCATTTATGACAAGTACATAACAATGTGAATTAAAGAATAGAAATTACACATCCGGTGAGTTATCACTGCTGAGGTCAAGAGTTCTACCCACAAACTAGGCATCATTGACCACTCCAATCAGTGAACTGTTGTTGGTTCAATAATTTTATTGCCTTTGAGCTTCCTTAATGCCAGTCAACAGAATAAACATATAAACTGTGTGGTGTTTTCAGGAAAACATTGTTTGTTTTTACTCAGTGCAAATAATCGGTACTATTCGCTGTTTGATTGGTATAAGGTAAGAATATGTATCATTCCACTAGGGATGGGGTTGGGGGTGGGGAGTTGCATTGATATTGAGTGGCATTTTGGGCTAGGGGTCAGCAGTCGTATTAATTTAGAGATGCATAATTTTCAAGATTTACGGTAGATAAAACAATGTAATTTGTTGAATGGACTGTGTAAGATGTGACGAAGGTTGACCACAAGGAACCCTGGGTAGGAGAGTGTACATGCATATCACAGAGACAGAACCTGATATGGGATGTGCACACTGACCTATAACAGACCATGGCTGCTTGTCCATTATAATCTATTGTGTGAATAAAATCAAGGACTTTATTTGCAGGTGATGTGGTTATCTTGAACAATGTGTTTGAGTTCTTCGTGCCGAAAGATTTACAGGAAAAGTAAGTACCACATTGTAATAGTGATTAATTATTATCTTCAGACATGGAATGTTTTATGGTTAGACCATGATTCTTATTGAAAGGCATACTTCCTGGTCAGGTGACCAATTGCTTGTGACAATAACTGACCTGGCATCAGATATACATGTGTTTCGTCAGGAGATTCATGCTGCTAAGAAAAGATGGTTATCTCCATGAGGATTCCAAGATTCCAGGATTCTATGCTTGTCATACAAGGTGATATAATGGATTGGGTGGTCTAACTAGGTTCATAGCATGTCATTGTCCAGAGGGAGTGGATTGTTCATAATATCAATCGCTGAATTTTGTAATCCAGATTTGATTATTTTCAGGCCTCCATCATATGACTGGAATATAGCTGAGTGTGGCATTAAACATTAATGTACCACTGTTATTACATTAATTAGTAACATAAAAAAAAGATACATTTGAACAATAATTAGGGATTGGTGCCACTGGCCTCCCTAAATAGTATTTACTGATTTTACATAATTTTTGGTATAGTGATGTTAAACACATAAGACTGACATAGAGGACATTCACTATGTCTTGACATTGGGCTGTTAATTAAAGCACATTGAGCACCACTGAGCACATTGTCACTAGTTTTGATGCTATGATCATGAACTTGTAAATCTGAAGTCATTGGACAAGACGTTGTTCTTTTGTGTCTACAAGTAGTATGAAATTATTATTAATTGTAAATTTTGCCTGATTAATCATATTATTATTTCAAGAAACCCTTAAACAAAACTGTCTGCAGTTGTAAACAAGTTTTGCAATATCTTTTTCAAATTGTTTTTTATCCTGCAGATTGTGGAGTTACCTGTTTTCAACGCTAAGGAACAATACAATCCTTGTGACTGTGCCCAGTTTAGAGGAGTCTCTACAACAGCTGCAGGTATTAACACTGGACCATTTCACAGTAACACTGGACCATTTCACTGTAACCCTGGACCATTTGACAGTAACCCTGGACCATTTGACAGTGACACTGGACCATTTCACAGTAACCCTGGACCATTTGACAGTCACCCTGGACCATTTGACAGTAACCCTGGACCATTTGACAGTAACACTGGACCATTTGACACTAACACTGGACCATTTGACAGTAACCCTGGACCATTTGACAGTAACACTGGACCATTTGACAGTAACCCTGGATCATTTGACAGTAACTCTGGACCATTTGACAGTAACACTGGACCATTTGATTTTAACACTGGGCCATTTAACAGTAACCCTGGACCATTTCACTGTAACCCTGGACCATTTGACAGTATCCCTGGACCATTTGACAGTGACACTGGACCATTTCACAGTAACCCTGGACCATTTGACAGTCACCCTGGACCATTTGACAGTAACCCTGGACCATTTGACAGTAACACTGGACCATTTGACACTAACACTGGACCATTTGACAGTAACCCTGGACCATTTGACAGTAACACTGGACCATTTGACAGTAACCCTGGATCATTTGACAGTAACTCTGGACCATTTGACAGTAACACTGGACCATTTGATTTTAACACTGGGCCATTTAACAGTAACCCTGGACCATTTCACAGTGACCCTGGACCATTTGACAGTAACCCAGGACCATTTGACAGTAACCCTGGAACATTTAACAGTAACCCTGAACCATTTGACAGTAACACTGGACCATTTGACTGTAACCCTGGACCATTTCACTGTAACCCTGGACCATTTCACAGTAACACTGGACCATTTCACAGTAACCCTGGACCATTTCACAGTAACCCAGGACCATTTGACAGTAACCCTGGACCATTTGACAGTAACACTGGACCATTCGACAGTAACCCTGGACCATTTGACAGTAACCCTGGACAATTTGACAGTAACACTGAACCATTTGACAGTAACCCTGGACCATTTGACAGTAACACTGGACCATTTGACAGTAACACTGGACCATTTAACAGTAACCCTGGATCATTTCACAGTAACCCTGGACCATTTGACAGTAACTCTGGACCATTTGACAGTAACTCTGGACCATTTAACAGTAACCCTGGACCATTTGACAGTAACACTGGACTATTTCACAGCGACCCTGGACCATTTGACAGTAACTCTGGATCATTTGACAGTAACCCAGGACCATTTCACAGTAACACTGGACTATTTCACAGTGACCCTGGACCATTTGACAGTAACCCTTGACCATTTGACAGTAACACTGGACCATTTCACTGTAACCCTGGACCATTTGACAGTAACACTGGACCATTTGACAGTAACCCTGGACCATTTGACAGTAACCCAGGACCATTTGACAGTAACCCTGGACCATTTGACAGTAACACTGGACCATTTGACAGTAACACTGGACCATTTGACAGTAACCCTGGACCATTTGACAGTAACCCTGGACAATTTGACAGTAACACTGAACCATTTGACAGTAACACTGGACCATTTGACAGTAACACTGGACCATTTGACAGTAACACTGGACCATTTAACAGTAACCCTGGATCATTTCACAGTAACCCTGGACCATTTGACAGTAACTCTGGACCATTTGACAGTAACTCTGAACCATTTAACAGTAACCCTGGACCATTTGACAGTAACACTGGACTATTTTACAGCGACCCTGGACCATTTCACAGTAACTCTGGATCATTTGACAGTAACCCAGGACCATTTCACAGTAACACAGGACTATTTCACAGTGACCCTTGACCATTTGACAGTAACCCTGGACCATTTGACAGTAACACTGGACCATTTGACAGTAACCCTGGACCATTTGACAGTAACACTGGACCATTTCACAGAAACCCTGGACCATTTCACAGTAACCCTGGACCATTTCACAGTAACTCTGGACCATTTAACAGTAACCCTGGACCATTTGACAGTAACCCTGGACCATTTGACAGTAACACTGGACTATTTGACAGTAACTCTGGACCATTTCAGAGTAACTCTGGACCATTTGACAGTAACACTGGACCATTTAACAGTAACACTGGACCATTTGACAGTAACACTGGACCATTTGACAGTAACTCTGGATCATTTTACAGTAACACTGGACCATTTGACAGTAACTCTGGACCATTTGACAGTAACACTGGACCATTTGACAGTAACACTGGACCATTTCACAGTAACACTGGACCATTTCACAGTAACCCTGGACTATTTGACAGTAACCCTTGACCATTTGACAGTAACACTGGACCATTTGACAGTAACCCTGGACCATTTGACAGTTACACTGGACTATTTCACAGTAACACTGGATCATATGACAGTAACTCTGGACCATTTAACAGCAACACTGGACCATTTGACAGTAACACTGGACCATTTGACAGTAACACTGGACCATTTGACAGTAACTCTGGATCATTTTACAGTAACACTGGACCATTTGACAGTAACTCTGGACCATTTGACAGTAACACTGGACCATTTGACAGTAACACTGGACCATTTCACAGTAACACTGGACCATTTCACAGTAACCCTGGACTATTTGACAGTAACACTGGATCGTTTGACAGTAACTCTGGACAATTTAACAGTAACCCTAGACCATTTGACAGTTACACTGGACTATTTCACAGTAACACTGGATCATATGACAGTAACTCTGGACCATTTGACAGTAACACTGGACCATTTGACAGTAACTCTGGACCATTTGACAGTAACACTGGACCATTTGACAGTAACTTTGGACTATTTGACAGTAACACTGGACCATTTGACAGTAACACTGGACCATTTGACAATAACTCTGGACCATTTAACACTAACACTTGACCAATTGACAGTAACACTGGATCATTTCACTTTAACAATGGATCATTTCACTTTAACCCTGGACCATTTGACAGAAACACTGGATCATTTCACTGTAACACTGGATCATTTCACTTTAACCCTGGACCATTTGACAGTAACATTGGATCATTTCACTTTAACCCTGGACCATTTGACAGTAACTCTGAATCATTTGACTGTAACACGGGATCATTTCACTTTAACACTGGATCATTTCACTTTAACCCTGGACCATTTGACAGTAACACTGGATCATTTCGCTTTAACCCTGGACCATTTGACAGTAACATTGGATCATTTCACTGTAACACTTGATCATTTCACTTTAACACTGGATCATTCCACTTTAACCCTGGACCATTTGACAGTAACTCTGGATCATTTGACTGTAACACTGGACCATTTGACAGTAACCCAGGACCATTTCACAGTAACCCTGGACCATTTTGCAGTAACACTGGACAATTTATAAGTAACACTGGATCATTTAACAGTAACACTGGACCATATCACAGTAACCCTGGACCATTTCAGTGTTTGAAATAATTTTAATACCCAACAAGACAGTCGGGCAAGTGACCCATAAGTGTTGCCTGCCTATCTTCATAGTAATGTGCTTGTATTCAGGCATTATAAATTTTGAAAAAATTGCAAAAAAAGTAAGAGACAAATCTCGTCTCGATTCAGTTGAAATAATGCAAACAATCACTTGAGAATCTACGAGGAGTTATAATAGAACTGAGTATGTAAGTAGACTTAAAATTAAAACTTGGGCAGGTGGAGGAAAATTTCATGCAGCCCGACTGAAAAGTTAACAGCCACCGGTAGGCAGTCAGTCAGACCATTTCAAGTTACTTTACTTATCAAAGGAAGGTTAATAAAGTGATGAAATGTGTTCTTTTTTAGGTGGATGTACAGAAAGTTCACAGAGAGCTCATTGCGTTCTTAATGTTAAGCATTACGTGCAAAAAGTCTTCTCAACAATGTCACAACACACATAAGGCCCAAATCAGAAATAGTTTTGTTACCCTAAACTGACCCCACCATTATTTTCCTGCAATCCTTACATTGAAATCCAGTCTGTCGCTAACGTCAGAAAAAATTATCATCATCCTTCCACTTACACAAAACAACTGAAATATTAAGAGACATCCTCCTCTGTCAGCATGGCGTCGCATGTGTGCTGTACTGTTGGATATACAAAAAATCGTAGCTATGTGAAACATGAAAAATATGATGTGTTGACACCACAGATGATAGACGTTCATTTGTCACTGTTTCAGACTGGTATTAACTTGAAACAGTGTGTGGAGTCTATTGATCTGACCTCAGCTCTCCAGAAGGGCAGGCACCAGCTCCTAGACAGTCCCGGCGCTGATGACGCCGACCTCACAAGTATCCATTTGTACAGAGTCCTGGGATGACGTTCTTCTAGTCAATAAATAAGTAATTACAAAGTGTGTGTCTTCATCATTGCATCAATGCATGGCTCTGGTTGTGCAAAAGTTGCTTTTGTGTTCCATATGTTGTCATGGGTTTGAATATCCATTTGTAACCGGAAGTGGTTGCCCACTGTACCAACACTTGCTGTATGAGAAGGAACGCAACTTTGATTTCAAATATTGGTGTAATTTGAAGTTTTGCATGCACAGTGCCTGTAGAGAGTTAGATGTGTTGGATGTGTGAATAAGAACCTTGTGCACTTTGCTGCAGTATTGACAGACGTAGTGCAGCAGATGTGAAATGTGTTGGGCGCCGGATGTGAAGTGTTGACAGAAGTTGGGCTCTGTATGTGAATATAAACATTGTCACTTGCCATTTCCTGCACAGGTCTGCATGTTTCAACTAGTTTGGTTTCCCATCTTGCCAGGCTGGTGGCCTTCAGATCGATATGTCTGTGTTCACAAGGTCAAAAGGGAGAAGATATCAGGTCACCTGACCTTTTGAAAGAGAATATCAGGTCAGGTGACTGTAAGGGGAGGATATCAGGTCAGGTGACTGTAAGGGGAGGATATCAGGTCAGGTGACTGTAAGGGGAGGATATCAGGTCAGGTGACTGTAAGGGGAGGATATCAGGTCAGGTGACTGTAAGGTGGAGGATATCAGGTCAGGTGACTGTAAGGGGAGGATATCAGGTCAGGTGACTGTAAGGGGAGGATATCAGGTCAGGTGACTGTAAGGGGAGGATATCAGGTCAGGTGAATGTAAGGGGAGGATATCAGGTCAGGTGACTGTAAGGGGAGGATATCAGGTCAGGTGACTGTAAGGGGAGGATATCAGGTCAGGTGACTGTAAGGGGAGGATATCAGGTCAGGTGACTGTAAGGGGAGGATATCAGGTCAGGTGAATGTAAGGGGGAGGATATCAGGCCAGGTGACTGTAAGGGGGAGGATATCAGGTCAGGTGACTGTAAGGGGAGGATATCAGGTCAGGTGACTGTAAGGGGAGGATATCAGGTCAGGTGAATGTAAGGGGAGGATATCAGGTCAGGTGACTGTAAGGGGAGGATATCAGGTCAGGTGACTGTAAGGGGAGGATATCAGGTCAGGTGACTTTAAGGGGAGGATATCAGGCCAGGTGACTGTAAGGGGGAGGATATCAGGTCAGGTGACTGTAAGGGGGAGGATATCAGGCCAGGTGACTGTAAGGGGGAGGATATCAGGCCAGGTGACTGTAAGGGGAGGATATCAGGTAAGGTGACTGTAAGGGGAGGATATCAGGTCAGGTGACTGTAAGGGGGAGGATATCAGGTCAGGTGACTGTAAGGGGGAGGATATCAGGCCAGGTGACTGTAAGGGGAGGATATCAGGCCAGGTGACTGTAAGGGGGAGGATATCAGGTCAGGTGACTGTAAGGGGGAGGATATCAGGCCAGGTGACTGTAAGGGGGAGGATATCAGGCCAGGTGACTGTAAGGGGAGGATATCAGGTAAGGTGACTGTAAGGGGAGGATATCAGGTCAGGTGACTGTAAGGGGGAGGATATCAGGTCAGGTGACTGTAAGGGGAGGATATCAGGTCAGGTGACTGTAAGGGGAGGATATCAGGCCAGGTGACTGTAAGGGGAGGATATCAGGCCAGGTGACTGTAAGGGGAGGATATCAGGTAAGGTGACTGTAAGGGGGAGGATATCAGGTCAGGTGACTGTAAGGGGGAGGATATCAGGCCAGGTGACTGTAAGGTGGAGGATATCAGGCCAGGTGACTGTAAGGGGAGGATATCAAGTCAGGTGACTGTTAGGGGGAGGATATCAGGTCAGGTGACTGTAAGGGGGAGGATATCAGGTAAGGTGATAGTGAGGTGGAGGATATCAGGCCAGGTGACAGTTAGGGGGAGGATATCAGGCCAGGTGACTGTAAGGGGAGGATATCAGGTAAGGTGACTGTAAGGGGAGGATATCAGGTCAGGTGACTGTAAGGGGGAGGATATCAGGTCAGGTGACTGTAAGGGGGAGGATATCAGGCCAGGTGACTGTAAGGGGAGGATATCAGGCCAGGTGACTGTAAGGGGGAGGATATCGGGTCAGGTGACTGTAAGGGGGAGGATATCAGGCCAGGTGACTGTAAGGGGGAGGATATCAGGCCAGGTGACTGTAAGGGGAGGATATCAGGTAAGGTGACTGTAAGGGGAGGATATCAGGTCAGGTGACTGTAAGGGGGAGGATATCAGGTCAGGTGACTGTAAGGGGAGGATATCAGGTCAGGTGACTGTAAGGGGAGGATATCAGGCCAGGTGACTGTAAGGGGAGGATATCAGGCCAGGTGACTGTAAGGGGAGGATATCAGGTAAGGTGACTGTAAGGGGGAGGATATCAGGTCAGGTGACTGTAAGGGGGAGGATATCAGGCCAGGTGACTGTAAGGTGGAGGATATCAGGCCAGGTGACTGTAAGGGGAGGATATCAAGTCAGGTGACTGTTAGGGGGAGGATATCAGGTAAGGTGACTGTAAGGGGGAGGATATCAGGTAAGGTGATAGTGAGGTGGAGGATATCAGGCCAGGTGACAGTTAGGGGGGGGGGGGGATATCAGGTAAGGTGACTGTAAGGGGGAGGATATCAGGTCAGGTGACTAAGTGGGAGGATATCAGGTAAGGTGACTGTAAGGTGGAGGATATCAGGCCAGGTGACCGTTAGGGGGAGGATATCAGGTCAGGTGACTGTTAGGGGGTAGATGTCAAACTTTAGAAGAGACCCGCTGGTGACACGGTCACTGCAGCTGACGTACGATTCTCCTTTGATCCAGATCTGTTCTCCGCTTACCCACTGACCGAGACAGCCAGAATACAGGACGGCTGAGTGCTCCAATAGGGAGAGGATATCAGGTCAGGGGACTGTTAAGAAGAGAATATCAGGCCAGGTGAATGTAAGGGGGAGGGTATCAGGCCAGGTGAATGTAAGGGGGAGGATATCAGGTCAGGTGACTGTTAGGTGGAGGATATCAGGCCAGGTGACTGTTAGCTGGAGGATATCAGGTCAGGTGAATGTAAGGGGGAGGATATCAGGTCAGGTGACTGTAAGGGGAGGATATCAGGTCAGGTGACTGTAAGGGGGAGGATATCAGGTAAGGTGACTGTAAGGGGGAGGATATCAGGTCAGGTGACTGTAAGGGGAGGATATCAGGTCAGGTGACTGTAAGGGGGAGGATATCAGGCCAGGTGACTGTAAGGGGGAGGATATCAAGTCAGGTGACTGTTAGGGGGAGGATATCAGGTCAGGTGACTGTAAGGGGGAGGATATCAGGTAAGGTGATAGTAAGGTGGAGGATATCAGGCCAGGTGACAGGGGGGGGGGGGGGGGGGATATCAGGTAAGGTGACTGTAAGGGGGAGGATATCAGGTCAGGTGACTAAGTGGGAGGATATCAGGTAAGGTGACTGTAAGGTGGAGGATATCAGGCCAGGTGACCGTTAGGGGGAGGATATCAGGTCAGGTGACTGTTAGGGGGTAGATGTCAAACTTTAGAAGAGACCCGCTGGTGACACGGTCACTGCAGCTGACGTACGATTCTCCTTTGATCCAGATCTGTTCTCCGCTTACCCACTGACCGAGACAGCCAGGATACAGGACGGCTGAGTGCTCCAAATTGCACATAAAGCACATATCATCCAGTGTCAACCTTACCACCCGTCGTGGCTCTGAGCTGGACGCCGTCAGATTCGGACCTGCGGGTGCCTAACATGCCCCAAACGAGACAGGTGTCGGACGACCAATCTATTATACCAGTATAGGATCCGGATGGCACAGATGGTTGCAATATTGATGTTTTGGCAACGCTGGAAACCCCTACCACCGGCAACTTGTTCCTGGACCACTCGATTCCGGGGTAGGATAGGTCTTCAGCAACCCATGCTTGCCGTAAAAGGCGACTAACGGGATCGGGTGGTCAGGCTCGCTGACTTGGTTGATGCATGTCATCAATCCCAATTTCGTGGATTGATGCTCATGATATTAATCACTGAATTGTCTGGTCAAGACTCGATTATTTACAGACCGCCGTCATATAGCTGGAATATTGTTGAGTGCGGCGTTAAACAATAAACCAACCAAATCGTTTGCTGACCTCATTGAAATATGAACGTCAACGCCAGAGAGTAACCATGCTCAATTATCCAATGAAACAGATTCCATAGTGCATAAAAGGCAGAATAACTGAAAATTATGTGAAAGGATCACTGAAAATCGGTAATGAGACCAAGTATTCACGAAAGAACTGGACCGCCTCCGTGGTCTAGAGGTAGAGCGTCCGGCCGGAGAGCGGAAGGTCCTGGGTTCGATCCCCGGCCGCGTCATACCAAAAGACGTTAAAAGATGGTACTTGTTGTTACCCTTTCTGGCGCTCGGCATTAAGGGGCTAAAACAAGGACTTGTCTGCTCGGAGTCAGTATACTGTGTCGGAGTGGGTTATTCACGTTAAACTGCGGCATGGTGTCTCAGTGGGCTAGCACTATAAATCGGCATCAGTCCGGACTTGTACAAGCAGCCATACAAACACATACACGTGCATGCACGTCCCTATATACGTCTGCTTGAGTACGCTTGTTGCATTGGCCTACATTTTTAGTACGGAGGCAGTTACTCGTTCATGGGGACCATCTTCATCTGCCATCTCTGGCAACTGATGGAACAAGTTCTGCCAGTGGCGCAAAAGACAAGGCAGGGATGTGGTACCTGTTACGATTCCAAAAGTAGCAGATTTCCTTCTCGATCTCCGCCAGAATAACAAGTTCCATCATAACACTAATGAGGGATACCGTTCTGCCCTAAAACCAGTTCTTTCAACACGACTGGCTTGACACTGTAGATCATCCTATTCTCAACAGACTCATGAGATCCTGTTGGAGGACGTTACAATTTAATTCCACTTTAATACTATTTAATACCCGCATTTCATAAAGTGATGTTTTACTGCTCACAGAGTTACTTCCCTTTATCATGTCAGGATACGCTGATGCTGTTTTCAAATCCCAGAGTTCTTCAGATTATATTCCTTCATGGCTACCTTTTACCACAGTAGTCGTCACGTACTTCACGTTAAGAAGACACGACGTATGAAGGCTATTATCCTTTCAGCTGGAATAATGTTCACATTGGCCTGAAACCAAACTCATTAATTACCACCTGACTATCTTAAAGTCTGACCTTTTCTGCCCTGAGATACTCCAATACGATAAGCAAGCATTCCACAACAAATATGATAGACACGGTATGGTTACAATTTTATTGAACGAGAACGGTGTCCTATTGACCAAAATGGCGAATATAAATATGACATTTTCTATCCTTTCAACATCGTTTCGTGTAAGGGATTGCTGTCATAGTAACGAGTTTTCATACACACGCACGTTTTCATCACACAAACCACATTGTTGATTCTTTTCTTGCCATTGATTGAATAAAAATCAATTTCAAGTTCAGCAACTATCCAATCATGTATTACCGTTTCTCAACGTGCGCCTTTACCAGCATGTAACGCAGATGAAGCTATTCACACGACAGATTTGTAATACCTCAAGTTGCATACCAGTATGCTTCTTTTCCTGTTCCGGGTGCTTTGTTTACCTGTTTGGGTGTCGATGCTTTTCACAGGTAAGATTATTGTCACAATGTGCCCAATGTCCTAACCAAGATTTATGCAAATGTACACCGACGAAGGGAAGGATTTCGACTCAATCCTAGCGAGTTTGATTTTAGCCATCGCACACCCTCTTCATCTGTCTTCTCAGCCGGTAACCTCTTTATTTAGTGGCCAATGCGCACACAAAGAAAGTGTAGCTATGAGCACACAGACAGTGTAGCCAACGAGCATGCAGAAATGTAGCTATGAGCACACAGACAGTGTAGCCAATGAGCATGCAGAAGTGTAGCTATGAGCACTCACACAGTGTAGCCAATAAGCATGCAAAAATATAGCTATGAGCACACAGTGTAGCCAATGAGCATGCAGAAATGTAGCTATGAGCACAGTGTAGCCAATGAGCATGCAGAAGTGTAGCTATGAGCACAGTGTAGCCAATGACCATGCAGAAGTGTAGCTACGAGCACGCAGAAGTGTAGCTATGAGCACGCAGAAGTGTAGCTATGAGCATGCAGAAGTGTAGCTATGAGCATGCAGAAGTGTAGCTATGAGCACTCACACAGTGTAGCCAATAAGCATGCAAAAATATAGCTATGAGCACACAGTGTAGCCAATGAGCATGCAGAAATGTAGCTATGAGCACAGTGTAGCCAATGAGCATGCAGAAGTGTAGCTATGAGCACAGTGTAGCCAATGAGCATGCAGAAGTGTAGCTACGAGCACGCAGAAGTGTAGCTATGAGCATGCAGAAGTGTAGCTATGAGCATGCAGAAGTGTAGCTATGAGCATGCAGAAGTGTAGCTATGAGCATGCAGAAGTGTAGCTATGAGCACAGTGTAGCCAATGAGCATGCAGAAGTGTAGCTACGAGCACGCAGAAGTGTAGCTATGAGCACGCAGAAGTGTAGCTATGAGCACACAGAAAGAGTAGCCAATGGGCATGCAGAAATGTAGCTATGAGCATGCAGAAGTGTAGCAATGAGCATGCAGAAATGTAGCTATGAGCATGCAGAAATGTAGCTATGAGCATGCAGAAATGTAGCTATGATCACAGTGTAGCCAATGAGCATGCAGAAATGTAGCTATGAGCATGCAGAAGTGTAGCTATGAGCGTGCAGAAATGTAGCTATGAGCATGCAGAAGTGTAGCTATGAGCACACAGAAAGTGTAGCCAATGAGCATGCAGAAGTGTAGCTATGAGCACGCAGAAAGTGTAGCCAATGAGCATGCAGGAATGTAGCTATGAGCACAGAGAAAATATAGCCAATGAGCACATACAAACAAAATAGCCGACATGATCAACTTGACGGAGGAGATTTCCGTAGAAGGGCTAGGTTTTAGTCATAACTGATCAACTTGCGGATCATTCCGAGGTAATTATGAACATGTGTCGAATAAATACTGTAGTAGATTCATAGACTGGTGTAGTACATTGACGACTGTCACTTTCAGCCTGGGTACGGATCGAGTCGATAGTTAAGTGTGCATTTCTTCATTGTGTTCCTCATACAATAATACATTCATTCTATTAAGGTTCATACCACAATGAACTCACACAAAGTGAAAATCAATTCTTGTTGTTTTTTATATCACTGTTGTATACCTCAAGGGATGTATACACAGTTTCATTTAGTACGTGTGGCTTCCTGCTCTGAGTGTTTGATCCCGATTCTGCTCCCATCCTCATTGTGTGGCAGTTTGATACCGAATGTTCCCCCGTCCCCTTGGTATGACAGTTTGATCCCGATTAATCCCCAGTCCCTCTGGTATGACAGTTTGATCCCGATTAATCCCCAGTCCCTCTGGTATGACAGTTTGATCCCGATTAATCCCCAGTCCCTCTGGTATGACAGTTTGATCCCGATTAATCCCCGATCCCTCTGGTATGACAGTTTGATCCCGATTAATCCCCAGTCCCTCTGGTATGACAGTTTGATCCCGATTAATCCCCAGTCCCTCTGGCATGACAGTTTGATCCCGATTTTCCCCGATCCCTCTGGTATGACCGTTTGATCCCCATTTCTCCCCCTTCCCTCTGGTATGACAGTTTAATCTCTAATGATCCCCATTCCCTCTTGTATGACAGCTTGATTCCGATTTCCCCCGATCCCTCTGGTATGACAGTTTGATTCCGATTGTGCGACCATCCTCCTTCTATGGAAGTTTGATACCGATTGTTTCCCCATTCCTCTTGTATGACAGTTTGATCCCGATTTTCCCCGATCCCTCTGGTATGACCGTTTGATCCCGATTATTCCCCAGTCCCTCTGGTATGACCGTTTGATCCCGATTTCTCCGCCTTCCCTCTGGTATGACAGTTTGATCTCTAATGATCCCCATTCCCTCTTGTATGACAGCTTGATCCCGATTTTCCCCGATCCCTCTGGTATGACAGTTTGATTCCGATTGTGCGACCATCCCTCTTTCTATGGCAGTTTGATACCGATTGTTTCCCCATTCCTCTGGTATGACAGTTTGATCTCTATTGATCCCTTCTCTTCCTGGTATGACAGTTTGATCTCTATTGATCCCTTCTCTTCCTGGTATGGCAGTTTGACACAGATTCCCCCCCCCCCCCCCCCCCATTTCTCTTGTATGACAGTTTGACCCCGATTGTTCCCCCATATCTCATGTATGACAGTTTGATCTCTATTCATCCCTTATCTTCCTGGTATGACAGTTTGACCCCGATTGTTCTCCCATTTCCTGGTATGACAGCCATACAACAACCATCTGAATCGGGGAATAGAATAGATCCATACGAAGAGACGTGACAAGAGGGTATATCTGCTGAAATTCTTCTGCATGCAGCAACATCTTTTATAGTTTGGTTACTACAAATGTTTGTTGTTTAACGCCGCACTCACCAATATTCCAGCTATATGACGGCGGTCTGTAAATAATCGAGTTTGGACCAGACAATCTCGTGGTTGACATAATGAACATCGAATTGGGATGCGATGACATGCATCAACCAAGTCAGCGAGCCTGACCACCCGATCCCGTTAGTCGCCTCTTACGACAAGCATAGTCGCCTTTTTCGGCAAGCATGGGTTGCTGAAGACCTATTCTACCCCGGAATCGAGTGGTCCAGGAACGAGTTGCCGGTGGTAGGAGTTTCCAGCGTTGCCAAAACATCAATATTACAACCATTCTGTGCCATCCGGATCCTATTATCAACCAGCGTCGTTATACATTTACATCAAGATCAGGAAGTCAAAATGCCCCACATGTGACGGGAGAGATTTACGAAGTTGTTTATGAAGGTGTGTCAAATAGATACTGCGGTAAATTCATAGATTGCTGTAGTCTGTCACTGTCAGCCTGAACACAGATCGAGTGGATTGTTGTGATGTGCATTTCGTCGTTTTGTTCACTGGGGTCGTATCGAGTATTCGTGAACGGACATGCAGTCAAACTGTCCGACCTTTCCGAATGCATGCCTAAAAGTTAAGCTCAAGATTAAAAGGTTAACATGATCAGAAACAACGCTTTTGGATTTATTCCTACAAGGAATTCCCAGGGTTTTCCCTGGGACTATGAAAGTAGTCCGTTAAAGTGTGTCGTTCATACACATATAAACGCAATTTTCGCGTCAATGAAAAAGCCGTATATTGTGTAACCTTCACATTAAAAGAGAATATCTTATTGTCCATTGTAAAACTTTGAACGAAGTGTAGCAACGCGACGCTGTACGTCACTGGACATGATGTCATTGTCGGATTATGTGACGTCCAAACAATAGTTTTATTGGCCTAATGTCGCCACGTTTGACAGGTAAACCACCTCCTTTCTTCATTTTCTAAGAATCAAAGATTATGGTGAATGTATAGAATTACTCAATCGTAAGGCACAAGACATTCTTAGTTAATTCACTTGGGACAGACGCTTTATTATAATACATCATCTGATGAAGAAAAACCGCCTCCGTGGTGTAGTGGTCAGGGTTCGATCTCCAGCCGCGTCATACCAAAAGACGATAAACGATAAGTACTTGCCGTTACCCTACCTGGTGCTCGGCATTAAGGGACTAAAACAAGGACTGGTCGGCTCGGAGTCACTATACTGTGTCTGAGTGGGGTCGTCAAGTTAAACTGCGGCATGGACGCACGCACATCGAACCTAGTAGATCAAATGGAAGATAGCATTCCATATTACGATGCAGATCACGTTAAAAATATTTGCATTATTCTATTTGGACGTGACATCAAAAGTAAATTCTCTTCAGTATTGTTTATTCACACGTTTGTTAACACATGCCAAGTATTATTTACAAAAGCATCTCGGTTTGATTGTTGAACTTTCAAATGTTGTTACCGCAGTCGTTAATAAGCTGGAATGATAATGATGGTTGACACAATCGTTAGAGATTGCCAGATGGTAATACAAAAGAGAGTAGAAGTACAGGCTTTTATACAACGATCCTTAATACAATATAATTGTCTCACGATTTGATGTCGGACATCGTTGCAAAGAGATGCCTGGGATGTCTTTGGGCACAATTGTGCTGTGTACAAAACCGTACTACACAACGATACACCGACAGACACAATGATACACCGACAGACACAATGATACACCGACAGACACAATGATACACCGACAGACACAATGATACACCGACAGACACAATGATACACTAACAGACACAATGATACACCGACAGACACAATGATACACTAACAGACACAATGATACACCGACAGACACAATGATACACCGACAGACACAATGATACACCGACAGACACAATGATACACCGACAGACACAATGATACACCGACAGACACAATGATACACTAACAGACACAATGATACACCGACAGACACAATGATACACCGACAGACACAATGATACACCGACAGACACAATGATACACCGACAGACACAATGATACACCGACAGACACAATGATACACTAACAGACACAATGATACACCGACAGACACAATGATACACCGACAGACACAATGATACACCGACAGACACAATGATACACTAACAGACACAAAGACAAATAGACAGACAGAATGATACACCATCAGACACAATGATACACCAACAGACACACTGACACACCAACAGACACATAAACATATGTAAGATAAATGTTTATTGCTATGTTCAGTCCAAATGGTTATCGACTGTATGTATACACGCGGTAAAAAGTAACTGTGCTTCGTATAAATGTTTCGTTATTGAAAATAACAACATTATATTTGGTCATTCGCCCTGATCAATGTTTTACAAAAACAACAACAACAACAACAACAATAATAATAATAATTTTCTGTCCCCTTTGACTCTAATGTGATTGACAAGACTGAGGAAAAACATGGCAAATATGCAATCCTCGCTTTTGAAATGTCACACTTGCATCCCAAGTACCAAGTTGTCCGACTCCCCATTGTTCTCGGTGCCTTAGGTTTGGTACCTCCCAATCTGTTGACTGACATCGGGAGAGTACCTGGGTTTGCTACCAGGATTACAGCCCTTCTGACAATCTGGGTAATGCAGAAGGCTGCAGTGTTGGGGAGTCTTCACATTCTCCGAAAGGTTCTGGGTGGGTTTGACTAGGCAGCGCTACCTGGGAGAAGTCCCATTCGCTGTCCGGGCTGCGTGTAGAGGGGGAAAGAGCCCTGAGCTGATGATGAGCCTAACCAGCCTGACTGTGCCAGGGTCACCCAAACCCTCTTTGCTGCATTTTATATTTTAATCTGTAAATAATAATAATATATGAAAGGAGCCAGAAAGGGATGTTGGGGTTGTAATGATAAATTGCTGGTTCAGAAAATGATCCTTGAAGAGGCTAAAACTTACCACCGTAACCTCTCAATGTGTTGGATAGACTACAGAAAAAGCTTATGATTCTGTACCTCACGAATGGATTTTGAAGTCACTGGAATGTATTGACCTACCCGAGCTCAACTTGAGATGTATTCGCAGAGGCAGGTGGTGACTTCGGAACCCATTTTTTTTAGAAGATGAATATTTCAGGGCGATTCTTTCAGTCCTTTGCTTTTCTGTGCTTAGCAAAGAGGAAGGTTATCATCCTGGACCTCCTCAGCAGATCTCCAACACCCCTTACTCATTTCCTTTACATGGATGACCTTGAACTTATTGCCAATGGAGGATCCACACTAAAAAAACTGATTCTCCTTGTCGAGTCATTTTCTAATGATATTGGCATGTCATTTGGACTCGACAAATGCAACATTCTTCATCTGAAACGTGGCAAGGTAGAAGAGGGAGGGTCAGTCAGTTTACTTGGAGGAGGAGTTATTGACCATCTCGTGGAAGGTTAGGCCTATACGTACTAAGGGGTGCTGATTTTGGACAAACTCCAGAACCATATCAAGGAAAAAATTCGGGCAGAGTACAAATGTAGACTTAAGAAAATCTGGAGTTCAGAGCTGAACGCTCGAAAATAAAGTAAAAGCCAAAAATACTTATGCTGTACCCGTCCCTTCATATTCTTTTGGTGTTGTTGATTGGACGAAACAAGAATTTCAGGGTATCATGTCAGACAATAGATCCCACCACCATCGCTCTTCCCTCAATCGCTTATATTTACCAATCATTATTGGAGGACGTGGTTTGATTAACGTTGGGGCTCTTCAATGGCCGTGGAACCCCTCACTCCTTGACCTAGCGAAACCCTCACGACCATGCGAGTTGCAGAGTGATGTCTTAAACTGACCAAATGCCGAAACGGCATTTTCGAACTTGAAAAATGCTGACACAGAACGGCCATGTGCTTAAGTAACTGCTGTAGAGTCTCTTGGCATCCCAAAACACAGTTACGAGATGAGGGAGATGGACCATCACAAAATCATTGCCAAAACCCATACATGGTAACAGGAGAGAGGGCGACACACCCCCATACACCAATTTCAAACACCCTACTCTGTTAATACCCTAATGTTTCAATTCTGTAGGTAGACTAAGATATAGCTTACAACATACTGCTACCAGCGGGAAAAACTAATTGTAGTAAAGTAGAGTGGTGTGAGTATCATGTTTTTTGAACCTAACTACATAATATTTGTTTATCATAAGAATTTCATTGACAAAACCCAAATACCTATACCTAGTAACAGGAGACAGCGACACGCCCTAAAAGAGGAATGGTGTAATAACTCAATGACCAATGTCAATAACGGGTGTGACCACCATTTGCGTTGATAGAGGCGAGGCAACGTTGGTGCATTAAAGATTGATTAAACAGTCTGGGGGATGCTGCTCCAAATGTCAACCAAAGATTGGCCCAGATGAGCAAGAGTTACCGGCTGGTTCTGGTCCTGTCGTAACAGTTGGTCCATTTCATACCTGGCATATTCTCTTGAGGAGATGTCTGGAGAGATCAATGTTATGCTGCCTCATAGAGTCTGTTACAACACATGGGCGGGCATTATCCTGCTCCAACGTGACGTTACGTCCCTGTATTTGCACAAAGGGGTAGAACATGATCTCGAACGATGACGTCCCGAAAGCGTACGCCATTGATATTGTCGTCATTAACAATGATGGTTGGTTGTCCCATGTCCCATGTCCCATGTGGTGGTCATTTTCTGCTTTCGTGGTTGCCCATTTTCCATTATCAGGATGAAATGTAGGCACCATTTTATTGTATGCATATGGCAGAGGTAGATGTTAACATTTAGAGATTTTAACAGGACTTATGGTCAGATGCCAGAAGTGAAAGACTGACTGAGAGATGTTGTGTTGATACGCAATGACACAAAGTCAGATAAGCTTCTTGGAGATATTTGTGGCTTCAGACAGAGACATTTCTAATGTTAGTAATTGTAAAAATGAGGGACTACCCATGAACCTGCAGCACGCAAGGTCTAACAAAGAGCAAACAAGAGCTGTGTTTGTGTGGAACAGTGGTTTTATTGTTCATCTAAAGTACCCACACCTTGGTGCTAGCACAGATGGTGTGATACAGTAATGATGGACAAACTGGAGGTGTTCTCGAGATAAAGTGTCCTGCACGTTTTGACTGGAGTCCAAGGAGTATGCCAATGGTCCTCGATTCTTTTGTTTTCTTGATGAGAAGGGCTGTGTTCGGCTTGAAAAGTCTCAAAGATATTATTATCAAAATCAGGGTCAATTGGCTATTACCAAAAGACTTTTGTCTTGTTTCATGGTTTGGACTTTGAACGAATGGACTATTGACAGAATTAGATTTGAAGAAAAAGGCTGGAATGACATGCTGCCCAAAATGTCCTATCAGAATTATTCTCAAGAAGAGTGAAAAGAGGTATTCCAACTGTATAATTAACAAGGTTTCAAATGTAGCTGAATTTGTCAGATCGCATATGTAAAATACTTATATATCCTGTATATTTAAGTGTTTGAATATTACCAACAAGATACATTATACTTTCCTGTTACATTTACAGTGAAAACATATGCCATGAATTTACCGTAAAGAAAAGACAAATAACTGAATCTTCTTTGTAAGTAAATTGCTTCACCTATTGTATTGAATATTGATTCAAAAATCAATGCAAAATATATTTAGTTCACATGATTCATTTTTCTGTTTTTCCTCACACAAGCGTTGCTATCCTTATTGATAGCTTATAGTAATTATCTGCGTTGCAGCTCACTTATACAAGTCATGCTTTCAAACATGTACATGACATTACCACGATGATCAAGACACAAATAAATCATCAAAATGTTTTTATTGATGAACTGATGACTATGTTCAGACCCACTGTCAACAACATGGGTTTAACATGGATTGATGCTGAAGAGCTAGAGAGACATTATTGTTCAGTTTAATTTACAATGTGGTTATCATTTATGGACTTTCCTTGACTATTCTGTGTGTGTGTTTGTTTATGTGTGTGTGTCTGTGTGCCGATTTATCTTTCTTTATTGTTCACAAATGCTAACCTGACTGGTTTACTGCATTATATATAACAAATCCACATTTTCAAGCATACGATTATCAGTCAAAATTCTGACCTACTTTACCACAAAAAATGTGTATATATATCCATAACACGACACTTGTGTCGCGTATTGAGGTGAAATATTTTCAACTACATTCCTCAAGGATTCAATGCCTTTTGTATCGAGGACTTATTTATAAGAAGTTTTAAGAAGCATGTCAAAGTTCTCGTTATCAAGAAATAAACAGACCATTGGTAAAACCAAAATGAATCCTTTCAAACAAATATGATATTTTCTTATGTAACAATAAACAACACACACTGACCTAGGTTTACCTGAATAGTTCCTGCAGGTTCAAAAGTGAACAAAGTCAGGTAATAAGTCACACACACACATTCCAAGAAATAATGTACTCTGTCCTTGGCAACATCCTTAACAAATTTGTATTAACAGATATTGTTATTGAACAAGATGTGGTTGAATATTTGTCAAATACATACATATATTCAATATTTGTGTTAAGCCATTGCGATTGAAATAGTACCTTGTAATATGCGACAATTTGTAACTCGTTCTATTTGACGCTCAACATGAATCCTCAAAAAGGCAGTTGTCTTGGTTACATATCGCCTCATGTTGAGTCAGCTGCTGTTTTTTTTGGGGTTTTAAATGGGGGAATAATGAGATCAATACCTCTAGGTATAGTAAATCAGAGATTAAAAAACAACAACCTTTATCTGCCATAATAGCAGCGCCTTGCACACATAGTTCAACGTGACCACTGAGTCTGATGTCAATCACAATACAAGTCCGAAGAGAATGTTACAACACCAGCTGGAATAATCTCAATCAATGCCTTGTATGTCATACATGTATGTGACTGTAGGTGATGTGAGCTAGGTGTGAACGTCCTCTGTCCATATCGCAGTGCAATCTAAAACTACTCTACTGGTAGGATAATGTCTACAAAATGAATCTGGAATACACTCTTCAAAAAAAGAAACGCACAGGAAGATTTTTAGTAAATTTATTGTAACTTATAAAGTCGATATATTTATTTTAATATAATAGGTTTTCGAACTTGAAAAATGTTGACAATTGAATGACAAATAATTGGCTTCTGCTTGTCTTTTCATAGCCACTACCACGGGTAACGAATGCCATAACCTGCACGTGCATTTTGCTTTACTGTTTTCCTCCATGACATTTTTGAACAGGTGTGAAAACAATGCCGTTTAGACATTGCAAATCGACAATGGCTGCGCACCGTTTGTCGAATATCAGGCCACCAACATTTTCCAATAACATATATCCAATTTATATACCGGATTTTTTGTGTAGTTAGGTCCACTGAACTACATACTACCTGTGCGTTTCTTGCACTAACAATGAGAGCTGAACATGCAAAATAGTGAAACCATCTGCTGCATGTTGCACGTGAAATTATTAAAATTGTTTTGTTAAATCATCTAGTAACAGTCTTAATCTAAGTCTCATTAGAATCATGGACCCATGAAGATCTTGGGTAGAGAAGGTCTTCAGCAACCATGCTTGCAGTAACAGGCGACTATGCTTGTCGTTAGAGGCGAGTGGCGGGATCTGGTGGTAAGGCTTGTTGACTTGGTTGATGCATCCCAAATGACTTAGATCGTTGCTCATGATGTCAATCACTTGATTGTCTGGTCCAGACTATTATTTACAGACCGCCGTCATATAGCTTGACTATTGCTCAGAGTGGCGTTAAACAACAGACAAACAAACAAATAAACAAATATTTGGTGAAACTCCGTGCAAACAGTTACACGTACAACCACGCCAGAGTTATAGCAGTGTTGATGTACATAATAATTATTTTGTTGAAAATGATTCGTAATAAACTGTAAATTTCTCATCTAATTTATCAGTCGATACTTTTCGTTTCACAAAGAGCCATTTTGTTACCTGACTTGCGTGTATTCTTTCGCTTCGAACAACCGTATCATCGATTTCAAATTTATTTTTTAATGAAGTTGATTTTGTATATAACCATATCCAAATGTATACTAAAGAATTTTAGTGACATCAAATATTTTTGATTACTCTTGTTTATATTTTTTACGCCACTCTCAAATATCTCCTTCCCCCGTCACTCGATGAGAGAAACATGATATTTCACTCGACACATGAAATATCCTCTATATAATCTGGAGACATATCAACTATCTATGAAAAGGCATGGTGCATTTTTCAAACAGTTTGAGTGCAACCGACGTGACGCCCTTGTCTTCAATGTATCAGGTTTGTATCGTAACTGGAGGAAAATGCGCAATTGGCTGAATACACACTGTAGACATTGTTTTATCTGTTTTAATTGCCAATTGCAATTCATTTTTTAAATGACCTTAACGGTATTACCAGTGATATTTCATTTGGCAGACATGGTTGCGTACGGATATCTCCCCAATAACGGCACACCAAGTTCTTTTGCATACTTCCTAAAATATAAAGAAAACAGGCTGAACGATTCCATAGGTTCGTCACCACATAAACGGAATGAAGCCCTATTGGAGACGACATTATCAAACATCGTTACACAACTGGGATGGCAAACTGTTGTGCTCATCGGCGATTCGTCCAGTGGTGAGTACTATATACCAAGCAAAGCAGGATGCATTGTTTGATAGGCATTACTTGGAAGTTCTGCTATAGATCCTTATGCCGTCGTCAAGCAAGACTTTCTTGTTTGACAACGGTGTAAGGATCTATACCGAAACGTCGCCCTTACAGTAATTAAAGTTGTTATCCATAAAGTGTGTCTACTTTGTCAAGCAGGATGCATAGTTTGGTTATTGTTTGAATAGTGATTCATTTATAGCTCTCCAGTTAGCTTATGTTATGGCCTGCTCGTTGTCGTCGTCGTTAGTAAACATCTGCTCCTCGGTTGGTTGGTTGGTTTGTTGTTTAACGCCGCACTCAGCAATATTCCAGCTATATGACGGCGGTCTGTAAATAATCGAGTCTGGAATAGACAATCCAGTGAGCATCGATCCACGTAATTGGGATCGATGACATGCATCAACCAAGTCAGCGAGCCTGACCACCCGATCCCGTCAGTAGCCTTTTACGGCAAGCATGGGTCCCTTCTCCTCGGGAGCCACTGGACCAAAAAAGCTGAATCTCCACATGCTTGTTCCCACCAATTATGACATCTGAATTTGTTCAAGAGGTTTAAATAATATTTTCAATATGGTAATCATATCGCAAAATTCATGGCCATCACGCGGCCAGTATTGTTCAAAATATAATGCAATTTAGTATATGTTTATAAGTTGAAGGGGGTCAAATTCAAGGTTCCGTTTTTTGAACCATTTAATATTTTGGCCTTGATTTGACCTTTGGGCTTAGACCATGTTGAAAGCTGAAACTTCTTATGGCCATTAATCAGCCATTTTTTTTCAAATTAGCATGCGATTTTGTACCTTATCTAAGTCTCATTAGAATCATGAACCCGTGAAGATCCGGGTTAGAATAGGTCTTTAGCAACCCATGCTTGCCGTAACAGGCTACTGATGATATCTGAATTTGTTCAAGAGGTTTGAATCTTATTTTAAATATGGCCGCTGTAATGAAAATCTTATTAATGGCCCCTGCTCAGCCAGTTGTGCTCCTACATTCCTTCAAAATGCATTTTTTGTTCTGTACACATTTCTGAAATTGCCCGAGGAAGCTGAAGCGTGGCGTGTGTGTTTTTCCTCATGATGACATATTTTGACATATAGTTTACTTTTTGTGTGAGAAACAATTGAAAACAATTATATGGCATTAGAAAATGTCATATTCTCCTCAGAAGATGTAAAAGGCAAAGTGAATGTAGTAGTTGTGCACTGAAACAAACATTCATATTCTCGTCGATTATAAAATTTAGCTACTTGTTTCATATCTTTGGCTTCAATATTTATGCAGAATCTATTTGAATAGAAATCCTGAGAGGAACGTTTACTTTGTTAAGTGGCCGTCCTTGTTAACATTTTTAATAGTTGAATATATATCTAGGTGAGCTACAGTGTCGTAAAACTATTTTTCATTGATTTTCAAAGTTCTTTGTTAATGTTTTATCGTGATGATAGCTTAATGCCATTTACTTTACCAGGGTACATATATAGCTAGTTAATTGTTGCATTTTTAATAGTTGACTATATATCCAGGTGAGCTACAGTGTCGTAAAACTATTTTTCATGGATTAGGCAAAGTTCTTTGTTAATGTTTTACCATGATGATAGCTTAATGTTATTTACTTCAGCAGGGTACATATTAAGCTAGTTAATTATTGCATTTTTAATAGTTGACTATAAATCCAGGTGAGCTACAGTGTCGTAAAACTATTTTTCATTGATTAGGCAAAGTTCTTTGTTAATGTTTTACCATGATGATAGCTTAATGCTTTTTCCTTTACCAGGGTACATATATATCTAGTTAATTATTGCACAAGGACACACAGTTTTGAGTTTTGTGTAACCATGGACATGGTTTTGTTTGTTTGATCAGGATACATACTTTGTTTGACACTAGTTTTGTCTATTGTTTGACTATGATCTCTGCTTTCGTTAGTTTGAGTAGGAAGCATGTCGTGTTTGTCCATGGATACAGTACTTGTGTATTATTTGACGATAACCGTAGTTTTGTTTGTTGTTTGATAATGACACATAGTTTTGTTTGTTTGACCATGGCATATACTTTTGTTTATTGTGTAAATATGACGCATAGTTTTGTTAAAGCACGACACAGTTTTGTCTTTTGGTTGAGCATCATACATAGTTGTCTTTGTTTGACGAGCATCCATGGTCTTGCTTATATTTCTAGTATGACGTATAGCGTTTTTCTTGTTTAACCATGGATCTTAAGCCTTGTTTAATCTTTATCAATGACGTAATATTTCTGTTTGTTTAACCATGATGAACATGTATGGTTTGGTACATTTCTTAAACATGTCACACGGCGTTGTTTATTTTGTGCTTATGGTGTATGGTTGTCTTTCTGTATGACCAGGACATAGTTGACCGCCTCCGTGGTCTAGTGGTAGAGCGTCCGCCCGGAGAGCGGAAGGTCCGGGGTTCGATCCCTGGCCGCGTCATACCAAAAGACGTTAAAAGATGGTACTTGTTGTTACCCTGTCTGGCGCTCGGCATTAAGGGGCTAAAACAAGGACTGGAGTCAGTATACTGTGTATTCATGTTAAACTGCGGCGTGGTATCTCAGTGAGCTAGCACTATAAATCGGCATCAGTCCGGGCTAGTTCAAGCAGCCACACAAACACACCCACGTACATGTACGTCGCTATATAAGTGCAATAATCTTGGACGCGACGTTAAACCCCATTTCACCTTATCTCACCAGGACATAGTTCTGTTAAACCCTCTTCACTGATTAAATACAAAGAAACATATTTATGTTCATTGTTTAAAAGTGCTGTGCCTATACCCCGGTGCATCTGTTAATCAAAGAAACCAGAATACCGTGTACAATACCTCGTTACAGACAAGTTCCTTGAAGGGCTGACTCAACAGCTGCAGCGTCCACACAGTGTCATCCGGGTACTTCACTTCAACATCAGCAAGAAGCCACCTTGGTATTTCAGGGACATCCTGCTGGATATTTACATGCACGTCTTTCCAAACCTTCACTTCATCCTCGTCTGTGACCAACCAGTTGTACAGGCAATAATAACTGCAGTAAGTGCTTCCTTATCCCCTTTCTATGGACTGTCACTATTTCGAATGAAGTCAATCATGCTTTCTTTACTGTGCTATAAAAGCTTGCGAATTTATCCAACTAACCCAAATGGATTCAAAGGTGTTTTCTCGTAAGGCCTTCGTAATTACTTTTTCGGATGTATACTTTATAGAATACAATTTTAATTTTAAATATAAATAAATAGTTCAAAAACATGTTAGTTTAGTGATCTATTAAAGTGAGTGTTCAGGTTCTATGATGATGTGATAGCTTGATGTGGGAGGACATCCTAAAGTTATGCAGAGTCCAGACGTTTACCATTTTGTACAAACCTACGAATGCGGGTATGGCTGACAAACCTGAAAACATAATCAGTCGATCCGGGATTCGAACCCATGATCATAGTTTTCTTGCACGTCCAAAGAACACAACTCTGTACATCGTTTGCGGCTGTTTAGACGTCTGAGCCACAAGTGCCCCTTAAAAGCATTGTCGGTTGGGGTGAAATGAAGAAGATTATTTTTCATTGACATGTCAGAGTATATCTCTTTTTAAACCTCATATAAAGGTGTTCTCTCATTAGACAGACGGCGGAAAGTGCAAGGGGTAATTTGATTCATTATTTGGGATATTGTAGTTTACAAATTCAAGCGCCGATTTTGCTTTTAGGAAAAGGATGGGGAAGCTTTTTGGAAAGTGTGTGTGGCTGTGTGTGTGTGTGTGTGTGAGAGTGTGTGTGTGTGTGAGAGTGTGTGTGTGTGTGTGTGTGTGTGTGTGTGTGTGTGTGTGTGTGTGTGTGTGTGTGTGTGTGTGTGTGTGTGTGTGTGTGTGTGTGTGTGTGTGTGTGTGTGTGTGTGTGTGTGTGTGTGTGTGAGATGCCGATTTATCTTTCTTTATTGTTCACAAATGCTAACCTGAGTGGTTTACTGCATTTTATATATTAACAAATCCACATTTTCAAGCATACGATTATCAGTCACAATATCATCAAATCTGTCAAAATTCTGACCTACTCTACCACTTAATGTGTGTATATATCCATGACACGACACTTTTGTGTGTGTGTGTGTGCATTTGATAGAAAAAAGACAGATGATTACACATAATCCATTCCGGTAACATTTTGCGTTTGTAAATACAAAATAGTTAAATGTTTGTTATTTTCGTATGTCACAAATAATTCAGCCTCTGGATCCGCGTCTCAGTATTCATAAACCGGTGTAAATAAAAGGACAACCTTTCATCTTGCTGCATGGTGGCCATGATTACTGAATCTTGTGTCATTAACAGGCTGACGCTGTGGATACCACTTCCAATAGAACTACAGACTTCCGTCACTCTTCCTTCTGGTTAGCAGTCGCCAAGGAGGTCATCCCGGCTTCCAGTATTGTGTATCTGGAGAATATTGCCTTGTTGACCACACCAAGGGAGACCAATGCAAGTATATCTTTGTTTGGGTTCTTGAATATATCACTTTAGAGCAAGTTTGAGATAAATCCGAAAATCTGTATAAGACTAATATGTACTTAATAGATGAAGCAGTTTTGCACGACAGGTACGCAACACGTGATTGTCGTACAAGGTGACTATCTCAGTAGAGTGGTCAGGCTGGGTCACTTGGTCAATTGCATGAATATTTGCTCATCTTTTCATGCTCATATTAATCGTGGGTATTTGTTCATGATATCAATCATTGATTTGTCTGGTCCAGCCTGGATTATTGCAGACGCAGAGATAAAGCTGCGAAATTGTCAAGTTCGTCGTTAAACTAAAGCAACAACTTATCTTAAGTTCCCACATTGTGGGAATAAAAGCAACAAAACCCTTTCCATATTCAATAGAAATCTCTGTTAAAAGCAGAGTCGATTGCACGATTCCGACTATGTCATGAGCACGTGTTTGTGAATCATGTCACATAGTGATGCTACCAGGTGTCCGCGAAATAGCTGAGCGTATCCTACCCCACCGGTGATACCCGTCACAAATATATGTCGATTTCAAACCTGAAACAAATCCTCCACGTCTACCACAAAACCTTTTGAGAGCTTTACTGAGGCCTGGAATGTTGTGACCTTGATCAAACAACTTTTGAACAAGTCGTATGACGCTCTTTGAAATCTTGGTAGAAAGAGAAGTTCATTCTTGTTAAACAGCTTTGTGTTCACACGAATGTTACTGAATGTGCCAGACATAAAATAAATGTCATAAAGCCATTTCCATAATCATAAGATGATGATATTTGTTTGTTGTTTAACGCCGCACTCAGCAATATTCCAGCGATATGACGGCGGTCTGTAAATAATCGGGTTAGGACCAGACAATCCAGTGATTGACACCATGAGCATCGATCTACGCCATTGGGACACGATGACATGCATCAACCAAGTCAGCGAGTCTGACCACCCGTTAGTCGCCTCTTACGACAAGCATAGTCGCCTTTTACGGCAAGCGTGGGCTGCTGAAGACCTATTCTACCTCGGATCTTCACGGGTCCATGATCATAAGAATTATCTGCTAAAAGCAGAGTCCACAGTAAAACCATATTGTCACTATACTTTGTTTATTTTACAGTGTGATCCCGCAGGTACTATTCTGTCTGTGACCCGTCTTACAGGAATCGGCAGCACCAAACACTGGACACGTACACCACTTGACTCCTGCAGGAAATGCAATATACTTGATGACTTGTTTCCCAACGTGAAATACGGCTACAACAAGCGAGCTCTCGTGGTCGCCACAAAAGGGGTATTTAGATAAACACAACTTAAATAGAACTGTATATGATTTATGGAGAATATGTTCTCACAGAAATACTTTGTTTAAATCAGGGGTTTAATCAGGATCAGGTCTATACATTTGGCAAAATAGCATGATGGTTTGGACTTTTCGATTGGTTAAAATGAATTGATAGACGAGGAGTACTTCCTAATGTTAGTGCCTCTCCGATAAACAGTATTTCAGGTTTAATACATACAGAGGAATATTTCGATCCCATATACTATACAGTGCTTAATCACTGTGTATATAGTGCAGCATATGTAGTTATTACTGAGTCCACATTACCAATCAATTGCATGTAAGGCCATTGAGATCTTATAGTAAATACAGTTTTGTCAGTGTATATATGATATCTATATATATATGACATGATTATATAAATTTCGTGGTCATTTTAAAAAAAAGCCCTGCAAAGTACAAAAGGCATAAAATTTCTTCATTTTCATCAGAACTTCGGATTCCATCGGTAAAATGGTATTATTTAGATTACTGTCGTCAATGTCATAACTATATTAAAAAAGATTGAAGGTGGAGAGGTGAAATGGGGTTTAACCTCGTGTTCAAGATTATTGCACTTATATAGCGTGTGTGTGTGTGTGTGTGTGTGTGTGTGTGTGTGTGTGTGTGTGTGTGTGTGTGTGTGCTTGTACTTATCCGGACTGATGCCAATTCATAGTGCTAACCCACCGAGGTACCATGCCGCAGTTTAACATGAATACCCCACCCAGACACAGTTTATTGACTCCGAGACCATTCCTTGTTTTAGCCCCTTTATGCCGAGCGCCAGATTGGGTAACACCAAGTACCATCGTTTAACGTCTTTTGGTATGACGCGGCCGGGGATTGAACCCCGGGCTTCCGCTCTCCGGGCGGACGCTCTACCATTAGACCACGGAGGCGTCCCAATTTTTTTTTTGATAAATCACAAGCACATATAATAATAGAGTAACATAGCTTTCTTTTTTATTTTACCAGGACACAAATCTGTTGAGCTCTTTATTTCTGATTTGCTTTCTAGAGACATGTGTGTGACCATGTTGTGTTTACAGATTAAAAGAACATCGAGAAACACCCAAAATCTTTCCGCCGAAGCCCAATATTTGTTATGTCCGATGTTATCGGAAAATATTATCGGCTTGTTTGCTAGTCATGGTACCCACATCGCCAATACGTCATGTATTTGTATACACTGTGCAGCTACGGTCCTCCACCACCCGTGAATAAATACGAATGCTTCGTGGTGTATTCGATATTTTGAACCATCGAATAAAACCAATGCCTGTTGCCACCGAGTGCTCTGACCAATGAGAGCTCAGATTACATCGACAAATGCAACACGTGTCTGCTCTATACTTTGGTTAATTCCCTAGGCTACAATAGAATTCGCCTTTTAAGTTTATGAACGGAGTCCCCCCTGAAGATCAGGTTTATAATTGGTCTTCAGCATCCCATGCTTGTCGTAAGAGGCGACTAACGGAATTGGGTGGTCAGACTCGCTGACTTGGTTGATGCATGTCATCGTATCACAGTTGCGTAGATCGATGCTCATGGTGTCAATCACTGGATTGTCTGGTCCTCGTTTGATCATTTAGCTGGAATACTGCGGCGTGAAACAACAAACAAACAGACAAACAAACAAACAAACAAACTATAACAAAACAGGAACGGGGAAAGTCTCATTTGATTTCAGTGAGTTCCACACGGGCCCATTTCATTACCGCGACACACGTCAAAAAAAGACACACGTCATCGCAAAGCGGCCGTATTTATTTTATACGTAAGTGAGAAAAACTGAGTTTTCCGAAGTTGAGAAAAGTGATTTTTTCATTGCAGTAAACATAACACTTGATATTTCACTGCTGTGAAACTATTGTCGTACAATAGTGACTTCCCCTAAAATTGTCTCCCTTTATCGTAAGTTTCTGGTCCGTTCAAAAACTATTGGCTTCCTTTTTACCTTAGTTCCACATTGACAAGGCAAAATAATGACAGAAGGTCATTTATGGAGATATTTTCACTTGTGGCTACGTAGTCACTCGATGAGAAAAACATGATATTTCACTCGACACGTGAACTTTTCTCTATGCACTCACGGGTGTTGGAGGACAGTAGTGTATACGGACCCGTGAAGTATGGACTATCGACTACCGGAAAGTAATGCATACGTTACAATATGATGCCAATAAATCTAAAGTAATTGATATTGATACACAAGTTTACATTTCAGACAGGGCCTCTGCATCACTATAATGGCAGCGTGGCCACTGGGCCTATCTTCGACATACTCGGAGAAATATCTCTGGCTCTTAATTTCAGGTGAGTCACATCAAGGCCCCCCCCCCCCCCCCCCCCCCCCCAAGGAAATCCTCAAAATCACGATTGCCTCTATCCAATTCACGTTAGCAAAGTGGTAGAATGGATCAGTCCAGATTATACCCAATTTGCCAAACACGAAAAATGAAAATATTGTACTTATTTATTTGATTAAAATAAATAAATAAATAAATGAAATGATTTACATTGTTTCATAGGCTTTAATACCATGAACATAAACATTAGAAATATTTCAGCAGGGTGTAATGTATCACTATATCATATTGCTTGAACCATTGGTTGATTATTTATTAACGTGAAATTCCCACGAAAAGCATCGATATTGTACCAAATATTGCCATAAACCTCCGTAATTGCGAAATGTTTGCACGTATATTGTGACTAACCACATTTCTTAGATACGTCCTGCCACGGTTGGTGACATTTAAGTGTGAGTAATTTGTTATCAGCTACGACCGGATAAAAGCGCCACCCGACGGAGAATGGGGAAGCAAGGTGGACGGACAATGGAACGGCCTGGTGGGAATAATGGCGAGAAGGGTAAGCATGGGATCACAACAAATTAATTATATTTTCTTCGGAATTTTACTTTACCCGTCTTTCTTAGTGAGAAATAGTGAGTAATTGGGAGAGTAGTGCTTTAACGTCGCTTTGTATATTAAGCATCGGCAGTGTGCTTTTAACAGTACTTCAGCTACATTACGGTTTGAGCTTCAGGGATTTTGTATGGAGACTACATAGTTTTATCAGCTACCGCTGCAAACCAAGATATTTTAAAATTAAAACTAGCCGAAATGTGTTTTATAACCCCCATCTTGCAATAATGTATTTTTGTGGATGACAGTTTCCTTTCTTCAACAGTCCGAGGCATCCTTATTGTTTTCAAGCATTTATTTGGATATATCTTTCCTCTATGTTATTATTATATTCCAATAGGCTCATATGTCGTATATTCCAATAGACTGATATGTCTTATTGTAACGCTCATATGTCTTATATTCCAATAGGCTGATATGTCTTATTATAACATGATGATATGTCGTGTATTCCAATAGGCTGATATGCCGTATATTCCAATAGGCTGATATATCGTATATTCCAATAGGCTGATATGTCTTATTATAACATGATGATATGTCGTGTATTCCAATAGGCTGATATGTCTTATTATAACATGCTGATTGTCGTTTATTCCAATAGGCTGATATATCGTATATTCCAATAGGCTGATGTGTCGTATTTTCCAATAGGCTGATATATCGTATATTCCAATAGGCTGATATGGCGTATATTCCAATAGCCTGATTTGTCGTATATTCCAATAGGCTGATATATCGTATATTCCAATAGGCTGATATTTCGTATTATCCAATAGGCTGATATGTCTTATATTCCAATTTGGTCGGATATTCACACTATTTCGGTGATAAGTGATCCACCCGTAACTTGTTTTAACCGGAGCAAACTAACAAAATTATTCTAATATGCTGATATATCTGGTTCCATAAAGCTGACGTGTCTTATATTCCAGGAGGCTGATGTGGCTGCAGCTGAAGTGACTGTTCACGAGGACAGGTTCGGTGTTTTGGATTTTGTCTTCCCTGAAATCCTCATTGACTCAGTTGATATATTGTATCGGAAGGGGGAACTGAAGAAGGACACTTTACTCGACTTTCTCCGTCCATTCCAAACGTCTGTCTACTTGTGTTTCCTTGTTGCCTTGGTGGTGATGCCGTTACTGTATCTGATCGTACAGTATTTCATCAAGGTAGGACCAATGCTGGCCATCGAGAAGACGCCCGTTGGAGATTTATACCAGTACTTTATGGGCTGCGTACTGCATCAAGGTATGACACTACTGGAGATTTATATTTATAAATAACTGAATATCTCAGATATTAGCTTTACAACATCATTAATTCACACGATTGTTGAATTGACTTACATTGTCAATTGTACAATGGCTAAACGTTAAATCTTTTATTTGGTATCGTTATTATATATTGTGTAAAATATATTTTATTTTTAACTATATCGTATTTTTTAAAACACATTTGTCCGAAAGGGAAATATGCACTTTCTAGAAGTCTTTGATAGGCTTTGAATATAAAAAACCCCATTGTATCCAGGAAACAATAACGTCTTTAAGTCGTGAATGGTCATTTGTACGCGGGGCAAGCAAAGGAATGTATTTCGACAGATAATTAAGACTGGTTATTCTCAACGTTTTGACGTTGACGTTGGTGTTTAATATTTACATCAGATTAAACACCAGTGTCCCAATGGTCAATGGCGCCTTAATTCACTTACGCAGAGGTGCCTCTCGGAGTTGCTATGTCATGTTTCACCACAATGGTGGTCCTTGGTCAGTTATCAACATACCCTTCTCCTTTTGGTTCGGGGCACGGGTGGCCGAGTTGTCTAAGGCCCCGCGAGTTGCGTCCCTTGGGTACGCCAGAAACCTATGATTGTGGGTTCGAATCCCGGTTCGCCCCGATTATGTTTTTAGGTTTGTCAGCACCATACCATGCTCGTGGGTTTCCCCGAACTGGTTAACGTCTGAGACCTGCATCACTTCGGGCTTTCCTCCAACATTAAGCTGACACGCCTTGTCATAACTGGAATACTGTTAAAAGCGGCGTTAAACCCAACCCACTCACACTCTCCCTTGGGTTCACAATATGGTCACAACATTAGGCTGATACGCCGGAATATAACTAAAATACTTATCAACGCGGCTTGCACTGTATCTATGACGTTCGACAACACAGCCGAAGTGACCTGGCGACTATTATCTCCCTTTCATACGGAAGGTGGACGCCTGCAGCCCTCATCCTGCGCAGGACGCGTTCTTGTTGCCACCTTTTGGATCTTCTGTGTGATAATGGGAGCTGCGTATAGCGCCATGCTCACGGCGTCCATGGCGGTTAAAACAGAGGCGCCCCCTTTCACCAACATCAGAGAGTTGCTGGACAGACAGGACTATACTATAGGAATGTTGGCAAGTGGAGCACCACGGACAATACTGAGTGTAAGCAAGCATTCTTCTTTAATATAAGTCCCAAGAACATAATTACACTTTTCGGCGTTGGAATTACAAAGAAGTCACGTGAAAGACTTAGTACTGTACTTAGTTCTTAGTACAGTGCTTAGTACTGGTTGTTAGATGTTCTTGAAAACTGTTTGCTGTTGTCAAAAGACTTATCTAGCTAATGAACACTAATTCATTTTCAAATATATCTTACTGTGTTGGGGGGCACGGGTGGCCCAGTCGTCTAAGGCGCCGCGATTCGCTGTGCAGAGTTGCGTCCCTTGGGCAATCAGAAACCTATGATTGTGGGTTCGAATCCCGGTTCGCCCCGATTATGTTTCTAGGTTTGTCAGCACCGTACCCGTGCTCGTGAGTTTCACCGAAGTGGTAACCGTCGGAGACCTGCATCACTTCGGGCTTTCCTCCCACATTAAGCTGACACGCCGCGATATAACTGGAATACTGTTAAAAGCGGCGTTAAACCAAACTCACTCACTCTTACTGTGTTTGTTTGTTGTTTAACGCCGCACTCAGCAATATTCCAGCTATATGATGGCAGTCTGTAAATAATCGAGTCTGAACCAGACAATTCATTGATTGATCCACGCAGTTGGGATACGATGACATGCCTCAACCAAGTCAGGGAGCCTGACCACCCGATACCATTAGTCGCCTCTTACCTCAAGCATAGTTGCCTTTAAAGACAAGCATGGGTTGCTGAAGACCTATTCCACCATGATCTTCACGGGTAGTTAATTATAGTGATCTGAACCCCTTTGAGATATCTGGATGTACTTTAGGATGTCACCTGATGATGTTGTTTGGTAAAGACAGAACGTTAAAACATTACAGTAAACTACGGTTATAACGAACTAAAAGGGACCACTAATATAAGTTAGTTATAACCGTAGTTCGTTACATGCACATATACTGCCTATATACAGCAAATGGTCGGGGCCCCAAAACAGTTCGTAATATCCGTCAGTTCGGTATGAGCATGTTCGTTATAAACGTGGGTTACTGTATTTAGTAAATATTATCATGAGCATGACTTTACCATTCGATATTTTTGCTTGAACAAGCACGAAGCTAAATTTGAATGAACGAGCACCAAGGCTACAGTTGACATAGAATCATTTCCTTCTTTCAGAGAACCAAATCCGGCCAAGTGAGAGAAATATGGTCAAGGCTTTCAGCTTTAAATGAGACTGACTCTTCTATATTTTCACTGAACTCCCAGTTGCAGTTAAACAGGGTAATTCATGAAAACTACGCCCTTGTGATAGAGGGGACTTTGGGGATGGAAATGGTGAGAAAAGACTGTCGGTTGAAACTTTTGACTGAAAAACTTCACTGGCAACAAATGACATATGCTCTTCCTTTGGGATCCTATTTGAAAAGAGACTTCGATCGGGTGTAAGTAAACAGTGATAACTTGTTAAAGCCATGCACTTATCCAATTTACTCACTATGGAGTTAAGGGACGTTGGGGTAGCCTTGTAGTTAAAGCGTTCGCTCGTCACGCCGAAGACCCGGGTTCGATTCCCCACATGGGTACAATGTGTGAAGCCCATTTGTTGTGTCCCCCGCCGTGATATTGCTGGAATATTGCTAGAGGCGGCGTAAGACCATACTCACTCACTCACTCATACCAGTAAAGTACATTCCTCAAGTCATACGTAAGTCATATATCATTAGTCATTATCGATTTGGGAAAATATACCAATCAAAATAATTTAGGGAACGCAGATCATTATTGATATAACTGAAAGAAACATGGATGAACGATTTATGGTGTATACTTGACATTTCGTAACAAAATGACTGTTCGAGTGCTTTCAAAGTAACTAGAACTATTAATTACAAGACTGACGGTGAAGGAAAACGCTTCCCAAAACACGTCTGAACGCAATCAGTTTTTTTAGCCCCGCACGTGCTACACATGACAAGTAACAGTCAATGTGGGCATAAAATGGTTCATTGCATATGCAACTGAAACGCAACTCTTGGAAGTTGAAAATACGACGTTTCATGAATACGTTTATCGTTTATCTGCAATACCCCTCAGTAATGACGTTGAGTGTATGTTGTTAGTTGACGTTGTTGTAATTTCTTTGATCACATGAGAAACTCATACGTCCCAACAGAATATATAAAACACAGAGGCCTGTT
Source organism: Haliotis rufescens (assembly GCF_023055435.1). Taxonomy (NCBI): domain Eukaryota; kingdom Metazoa; phylum Mollusca; class Gastropoda; order Lepetellida; family Haliotidae; genus Haliotis; species Haliotis rufescens. The sequence goes on along the minus strand of NW_025964001.1, from coordinate 6,603,946 downwards.
GCAAACCAAAGAGATAAGTAAGCTTAAGAACTGTCTAGGTTCATCTCAATCATTTTTGCCAAAATTAATGGCGTTTATTGGGTATCCTCTGCTGGCTTGATCGTGATCTGCTCAGGTCTGGTTATGAGTATGAAAGATTGGTTTGTGTCTCCCATCTCCGCAGTCCAGTTATATGACAGCGATCTGGAAATAATCGAGTCTGGACCAGACAATCGATTGACGCCGACGGGGTTAGTACGATGACACGCTATCAGCCAAGTCACCGAGCCTAACCACCCGATATAATGGCGGCCTCTTACGACCAGCATAGGTTGCAAGGGACATATTCTGAAACGGAATCCCAATCGGGTTGAGAATAAAATAATTTCTGGCGTGACCCTTAATGGGATGTCCTTAGATCTTTGGATGGAGATAGCGAGGACTAAGATCTGATTTTAATGAGATTGAATAGTACAGGTACTCGACAAATGACCTTCACTGTGACCTTGACCTTGTTCGATCTTTGCTCCGCTCTAAGGATAATATATACCAACTTTAACTGACCTACAGTTAGTCCAGATTCTTCAGGCTTTGACCTTCAACATGTCCTTGACAGTAGTTAAAAAAATTAATTCCAGGGCTATAAAGGAGATATATAATATACATAACTGGTTTCAAAGACAAAAGACGGCGTGTGGTCCAAATATACCTTGAATCGTCCCATTTACACCTTGCTGCTTAATTACAACGGATTTACATCCCGTAAGCGATAGGGTAGCATAGTTGTTCAAGCGTTCGCCCTTCATTAGGCCCATAGCTAAAAGCGGCGAAACAAGCCTAACTAAGTCACCTACTTACTCATACACTGTTATGATAGAATCTAGTGTTTGGTTTGCTCTTAGCAACAGTCAAGCCATGTGAATGCGGCCTATAAACAATCTCGGCCACGAAAACAAGTGATTAATATTCTGAGAACTGTCCCACACCGTTCGATGTGATGTCACAGAATCAACCAAGTCACCGAGCTCAATCCATTAAGTTTTCTTTCACGACCAACTAAGACTCCTGGTGACCAATTTATAAGCCGTTTCTCTACCGAGGAGTGTATGTAGTAACGTTCTGTTTGATTAAAATACGCAATGAACATTTGGAATTTAGAATATGTTTATTTACAAAAACATATTACACCACAATTTATGGCTACATATTATTGCAATTTTTTTAAACCCAAATACAAGTATACATGTATACTATATCTACAAAATATTTCCATCTACATTTTACAACAAAATACTCATAGCTACATATAATTAGTAAATACTTAATATTAATATATTAAACAGTAGAAATTGCATTCACAATGGCAACTTGATGAGGGTTAAATTAATCGTTTCTTAATAGAAATATATGACTCGAGTGAGTGAGTGAGTGAGTTGGGTTTAACGCCGCTTTTAACATTATTCCAGTTATATCACGGCGTGTCAGCTTAATGTGAGAGGAAAGCCCGAAGTGATGCAGGTCTCAGACGTTTACCACTTCGGTGAAACCCACGAGCACGGGTATGGTGTTGACAAACCTAGAAACATAATTGGGTCGAACCGGGATTCGAACCCACAATCATAGGTTTCTGGCGTGCCCAAGGGACGCAACTCTGCACAGCGAATCGCGGCGCCTTAGACGACTGGGTATATGACTCGAGGTACAGGGTGGTAGGTACATGCTGGTAGACACAAAACAACCGTCAGAAAACCGGATTAATTTCGAGCTAAGAAGCGGATTATATGCGCGTAGATTACGCCAGTCTTCAGTAACAACCCAAAAAGATGGAGTGATGCTTTTCTCGATTGTTTAAAAATTACAGATCATTGCGGTGAGTAAGTGTCTTGATGGATGTTGTTCTGTATCGTTTGACAATTCAGCTTTCCATATTTATCAATAAAAGCAGGAAATTTAATAATAAACTTAAATATAAACTTTTATCTTTGTAACTCAGATTTAAATGGTCAAACTTTCATAAGAACGTGAAGTTAATAGCCGTTATAAACGTACATAAACTGCTATCAAGTGTGAGAAACACGAATATGCTGTAGGAAATGGATTTTAAATTAGTGGTGATACGTTTACATTGAGTGCTCCGGATTCTAAAAGGAAGGACTTTGTATACATGTCTACGTTAATATATTGTACATTTCAGGCCACATATCAGGACCAGTGATGACCAGAAAACAGCCTGGGGATAATCCTGTATATACGGTTGTCCTATGTGGTAATCGTCTGGAATTCAATTTCAACAAATAATATGGTTCAAAACCAAACGTTTCACGTGAATGGGTCACTGAAAATCAGTGATGACACTAGGTGTTTGCGGTAATACAGTTATTTGCGAGGTGTTACTTTGAAGTGAAACATGGTACTGGGTGTACGTAAAACATTTAGTTCAAAGTTACAACCCGTTTGCAGTTTTCTGTATGTCGGTATTTGCTTTTTAGAGAAAAATGGAGAAAAGTGAGAATCGAACGTGATTCAGTACCAGCATAACAGGAAAAAGGTATGTCACGACATGAAACACGAAGATTTGAAAAGCACGATAGGGAAAGACTTTTCTTCTTTCTAACCGTTAAGAAATTGTCTGCTGAACTTAATCTCTGCGAAAGCAGCAAAACAGATGACCACAGCAGTCTGAAACTCAAGTTGAGGCTGTCCAGTGGATGCTGGTCAAGATTAAAACTTCCAAAGGACAGGGATATAATTAACCTGGAGCGTCGCTGGGTCGAATTCTGTACGTCAACGTCGGTCTCGAATATCTACCGAAACAGAATCTCTGCGGCAAAAATTGGTAAAACCAATGGGTATAATTATGTGATTGGGTCATTGATGTTGACAAAGGAGCGTGTCATATTTAGTAAATTCTTTTGAAAGTCTACCAAAACAGTTCTAGAATGACTTAACCCGAACTTTGGTGGTGAAACCGGGATTGAAAAGCATAAAAAGCATGTGAACAACATGTACCTGCTCTGAAGTACAAATACACTTGCGAAATGTGGATGCCATAAGCTGGAGCTGTTGAAATGGTGCATGACATGATGATGACATTCGCGATTCGAAAATCGAAATCAACCCAATTGGCGTACAGCTTGGTACACAGACGTTTTGAAGTGTAAGATTATATTGAAAAATAATGTGTGAATATAGTCCATTCTGAGCGATTTTCTTTGTGAGGCCACGGGCATTTCGAGTTTCACCTTTTACAATGTCTTCACGTAGTATTTAGAAACTGTAGCAAGATGAATTTAGACAAGATTGACTTAATCACAAGCCTTATAAATAAACTACATCATGATGCTACCAAATGAAACGTTGCAATACAAGAATAAAAGAAGTTGCAATCTCAAAGCCAATATTGTCTTCATTACTTACAGAATAAATATAACTGAATACTTGTAGCTACGTATTACTACAAACTAATATTAGCTACATATAAAATTAAAAATAATAACAATATACCCATACACGACAACAAAATGCATACAGGCTTCTTTGCATGTGGATGGGGTTTGGGGTTCACTCAGGGTTTCCCAAATGAGGTTATTAGTGTAAGTGGTCCACTGGACATCTAGCATCCACACTTTGCTGATTGCAAAGATGAGGCTGAATCATTCCCTTGCAGCAATAAAATTGTTTCTCATTTCAGCATGATGCAGCTGAAGAGCAGTGGGATCATCCAGCATCATATTGCCAAGGTATCGAAGTCTCCCCACATGTGCGACGTAACCGATGAAGTGAACCCGGTTGGATTCACACATATGACAGGGGAACTGTCCCTATTGGCAGCTGGTGTGGGCCTTGCAGCTGTAGCTCTTGTCGGGGAAAAACTTGTGGATTACTGTAAAGCTAAACACAGTGCCTCTTCCAGCTTGGGAAATTAAAATACGCCAAGGTGGATCAAAGTATGTTTAAACTATTTAAAAAGATGATTTCCATGCCAGCATCGTGGCTGTGATGGTAACCTTATAATGGTTGGTTGGTTTCTTGTTTAACGTCGCACTCTCAATATTCCAGCTATATGACGGCGGTCTGTAAATAATCACGGAACTCACGGAAATCAAATGAGACTTACTCCGTTCCTGTTTTGTTGTAGTTTGTTTGTTTGCTTGTTTGTTGTTTCACGCCGCACTCAGCAGTAGTCCAGCTATATAATCATACGAAGACCAGACAATCCAGTGATTGATATCATGAGCTTCGATCCACGCAATTGGGATCGATGATCACCAAGTCAGCGAGCCTGACCACCCGATCCCGTTAGTCGCCTCTTACGACAAGCACAGTCGTCTTTTACGGCAATCATGGGTTTCTACCCCGGATCTTCACAGGAACCTTATAAGATGTGGGACGTTGACCAAGGACTGTTATAAACAGCCATCGGGATAAGTTTTTTTACCCAAGATGGTAATGATTGGTACACTGCAAGATGCTGGCTATTACAAGGGCAGCCTGTAAATATTCATGTCCTGACCAGACAAACCACGACAGAAAGCATACGCATCACTAGTATCCACGCCATCGAGGCCAAGTCACCGAACCTGACCACAAAATCGATTTCAGTCAGCTTTTATAATAATGGGATTCATGGGATTTACCTGACAAAAGAAATACTGATTTGTGTATTAATGTATATTATTCCCGTGTGTATATATAATATCATATAACATCCCCATAGCCCAATGGGGTTAGGAATGAATTCACATAATCAACAGTATATTAACATCTATCATTTTGATAATGATAACATATTTAACCAATTTTTTAATAATAGGTGCATTTCGTGATATTGTGGGAGGAAGGCCTGTAGAGTCGTAGACATTTATCTGTTTGGTAAGCCCCGCGTTAACAGATCCAGATCGAGGACGATAATTTTGGATTCGAATCCGCCTCCATCGGATCCCGGAAATTCTAAAGGGGCGCAACTCTGCACATCGAATTGCGGGACCTTAGATATTCGTGTCATTTGTTCCCTTCTATATACCCAAACAATTCTTCTCTTGTTTATAAATTCCCCATAGACATTAATAGAAACATACATGCATGCATACTTTTTTTTCAAGTATTAAGTTTCTGACTACAACTTCTGTGATGACGATACCGCACAGCCCTGCATCCTGGATTATGATGTAGAGGCACTTGTCCAAAAGCAAATATTTCTTTACGTATTCATTACAAAAAACGAATACTAGTTGTGTGAATTTAAATAAATTCAACACAACTCATTTGACGATTCCGACTATATCATAAACATGTGTTAATGAATCACTGTCAAATATTGATGATACCAGTTGTTCGCGAAATGGTGAGCGTATTCTTTCCCACCGGTGGCACAGGTTACAAACACATGCAAGGGCAAGTGAATTGTCCAACTGAACAAATACGGGAACATAACAGTATGGTAAAATAAGTCAAAATAGGGAACTGCATCGAACATCACGTCATGTTTGGAAATGTCATCATTAAATGATTGGAAACTCAACATTTATGTTGTGTTAAGCCGATAGAAATCTTTCGCACTATTTAATTTCCCCCAAACCGCTTGAGTTCTTGACTTAAGCAGGAATGAATAGTCTTTGTTCAGATTGTTCAAATCCTCTCAATTAGAATCGAAATCACATTGAAAAAGGTTTGACCATTAGCTCTCCATATTATAATGAAACAAAAGTGTCCTTTTTCAAAAAAGTTTATTTGATAACTTTTTGACTGATGAAAGTGGAATATGTGTCACTAATATTGCCTTGGAGTTGCCAACATGAATAAAATAACCAGGACTAACAATGATTCTTAAAGCAACATTTCCTCCCTTACAAGACATTTTCGGTGCTGTAGTGGTCAAAATTTCACCCGTTTTCATTTAGCTTCTAAAAGGGTATATTCATATTTCGTTTCTTTTAAGATAGCGATTTGTAATATTCCCATTTCGTTTAAAGATCTAAAATTCGTATTAACTGGTCTTAAGCTACCCTTCCAAATGTATAACAAGGGGGGGGTAAATGCTTTGGAGTCAGGTTTTGAAGCCATGTGGTCTGAGAAGGCACATGTCCAAGACACCATGTCACCAAATCAAAATTTATGGTCTGAAACAATGGTAAGCCAGGTTCACAATTTCACACCACGCCTCAAGCAATTAATGTAAATGGAATGTTACATTATATATATTATGCTGAACTTTAAGTAATTCTCTGGTGTGTAGAACTGATATCTGTTTCACCATGAGTGTTAGTTCATCTGTAGAAGCTCACCTTACCATACTTGCCCATCAAGTTCAAATGTGAGCCTAGCTCTCTTTAAGTTAATTATCGTTTAAAATGTATAGACATGTAATTGTTTGTTTTTGTTAAGCACTGAGACAGCTTCTCATCTGTTTCAGTCAATCTGTATTGTGTAAAAGAGCAACATGAAAATAGATAAGAAAGAATGACAGAAACCAGAATAACGAATGGAGAGCACAAGAGACTTGGTTAATACAGGTGCTTCTATGTAGAGTGTGACAGTTCCGTCTTCTTTCTAAAATAGTCCTCGGCTGGACCGTTTCCCTTTCGACTCTCACAGCATAAAACAACATGGCAAAATACCTTATTTCTGTAAAGTACGTTTGTCATACTGATATGAAAATATGTTCAACGTTTTTAGGAAGAGTAACGTTTGATATTAAATTTCTGTTCCAGGAATAACTATGTATCTCTATCCATTCTCCAAAGAAACAGACCAATCCGATCTTCTCCCTGTTTATAGTACAAGAAGCACTGTGACTGGCGTTTGGGCAAGGCAACAATATCTTACTTTTTGTAAGAAGATCTACAACCTCCAGACCATTTCCCCACTGTGACATCCCTTTGCCCATTGTGCTGAGGCATACATGCTGTTTGGGTACCTTTTCCTTCAAAAGAACTGTAACTTTTCCACTCTGATTATAGTCAAGCGAATACAACGCGTACCACCCGGTACCCTTTCTAGAAGTCCACAATATATGATTGTTCGCAGCAGCCAAATCGCCAAAAGTCGTACGGGACTTATACGGGAAAAATTTCATATTCTTTCCATCCATTGAAGTTGACACGAAATAGAAACTTATCGGACTGAGCCAGACGGTAACTAGTAGTCCTGTTGTTGTATCTACGGCAAAAGATATCATTCTTCCTCTCATGACAGTCCTCTTACTTTTTCCATTAATGTTTTTACTTGTAAGACTAACACCATAATTGAGAGTAAACAATTTGCATTCTGTTATGACAAAGTTAATGTTTGTTTTTTCCGAGTATTTTAGTCCCGTTGAAAGTCTCTTCTTATTTTGCACGTCATACGCATAAATTTCTCGACTTGAGGTAGTGAACATGATGTTATCAGTCAATGCACGATGTCCAGAAGGGAAAATGCATTTAGGATCCACCATCTCATTCATCATCTTCTCTGGTGCACCAGTTGCTTCATCTTCTTTTATCGCAGATCCTTTACGTGCTGTGTGTGCTGGTTTGGTGTCGTGTGTCTCCTTGGCTAAAATATCTTTCTTTTCAGTGTCTGTTATTTTCGCAAATGAAGAACAGGTGATGCCCGTCATTTCATCGTTGCTCCGCAGTTTAAGGCGATACATCACAGACATCTTGTCATGGTTACTGTCTCTGTACTCATTAATTAAAACACATGATTCACGTTGATTTGAGATATCTTGATACGTTCTTGTCACCGCAAAGAACGAGCATGATTCCTTTGCTGAACAGTCTATTGCACATCTGGACAACCCCCTCCCGGACGTCATTGCGGAATCAGCATTTCCAGCCACTGTATTGCTATTATTGTGATACGTCCACGCAAGAACAATGAGTAGGGTGGTGAGTGCCATTGTAAATTTGTGGAATATGACAGCCTTGTATGTGTGTGTGTCTCGCCTATGTTACCTGACCCGATTGATTTCAGTTCGTGATCTTCAGAATACGAGGCGCATACTTCTGTTAATTTATTATTTTAGTATGACTAGTTACAATAAATATACTCTTCAAAAAAAGAAACTTGACATAGATGTAAAACCACTTTTTTGCCAAATATCTAAAATAAAAGAACCAAATAAGTCAAACAGAAAGATGATGTGTCTATAATTCGCGAAAACACATGCAAAGCACATAAACGTAGCGTTTGGGGATCAATTTTACAGCTTCATCCAAACGCAACCGCCTGTAAAAAAACGTGCAGCACAGTATCCTGCATTTAGGCATGCAGGCCCCCCTGCTGAATGGGTATAAAAATCCACATCAACGGCTGTTCATACAGTCCTTATAACGGTAGTAGAGGCGGTGGCTGAATGCCAAGACTGAATGCAGCTCAACGGAACAACGCCATTGGGAGATTACAAGCTGGAGCAACTCAGCAAGAAGTGGCCAGGCACTTTGGCGTATCCAGACAGACAATCTCCGCACTGTGGACCCGATACAACAACACCAACAGAATTGACGACAGACCAAGGTCAGGAAGACCAAGGGTGACAACCCAAGCACAAGATCGATACATCCGGCTGCGACACCGCACAACCACAGCCACGTCTACAACCACACAGATTCCTGGGGTACGCAGAATATCAGATCAAACGGTACGCAACAGACTGAGGGAGGCTGGACTTTTTGCACGAAGACCTGTTCGACGTCATGTATTGACCCCACGTCATCTGGCGGACCGTCTTCTTTGGTGCCAACAGAGGGTTAGATGGGCACGTGCAAGGTGGAGAAATGTACTGTTTACTGACGAGTCCCGTTTCCTACTCACACGTGCTGATGGGCGCGCACGTGTCTACAGACGTCGGGGTGAATGTTACGCCCTCAACTGTGTGCCGCAGGTTGTCCCATTTGGCGGCGGCAGTGTCATGGTATGGGCCGGAATTCATCACAGTGGTAGGACGCCTCTCGTGCATGTGGCAGGTGCGTTACAGAGACTTGATCCTACGGCCTTACGTTCTTCCTCATGTCAACGTTCATGGCGGACAGTTCCAGCAGGACAACGCTCGACCGCATATTGCACGTGTTTGTCAGGACTTCTTACAGCACAACAACATCCAGACATTACCTTGGCCAGCCCGGTCACCAGATTTGTCCCCGATTGAGCATCTGTGGGACGAGTTGGATCGACGCGTTCGCAGAAGGAATCCACCGCCCCAAACACTTCCGGCGCTTCTTGATGCACTTCAGCATGAATGGCAGCACATCCAACAGCATGTTATTGACAACTTGATTGCATCTATGGGTGATTGATGCACGTGGTGGGCACAACCGATACTGACATTTTCTGTACCCCTGTGACATTAACTGTATCGTGTACGTGTGTCTGTCTAGGTGACACGATTAATGTTTTGAACATTGTGTACATTGATCTTCAAACAGTGTTTCAATTATGGTTTCTGTGTCCTATTTTGAAACAATCGCATTATATTACATTTTGAAAGTCAGCGTCAAGTTTCTTTTTTTAAAGAGTATATTTTAAAGGCATTTAAGCAGATAAGGTCACAAGATACGTCTGAGTGGGTGAGTTAAACTTTAACGTCGCATCGACATTATTATTATAGCGTCGAGACCAAATTGATATATACACAGTTTGTTCATGAATACAAAGTTATATTTTAAAACAATTTATTAAACAAATTTGGGCATAACAATATCATGTATAAAGTTTTAAAACACGGGCTATAGGCCACCTGAAACCAAAGCTAGGCCACCTCACTGGGCATCATGGGGACTCACAGTGCCTCGGCTTCCTGCATGATACCCCAGGAGGATTTACGTCATCACTTTATCTACTGGTGGTTGTGCACAATACCAGCCAATATTAAAGAATACTCAGCAATGAGTTGGCTTGAAAACACTGGTTGATAATAGTTAAATCGATTATGATGGGATTACGTGTCACACAGGGGACAATAATTTTACGATACTTTAACCTGGATAGAGACTTCAACAATGTCAGTTGATATAGAGAATCTCACACGAGTGTCTTTTGACATCAAATATATCAACACGAGTTGATAAAAGTGGAAAATTTCCGAGGCTTGTGACACTCGGGTGAGATTTTATTTATCATCCAACATCATTCTTCCAACTTTTTCAATTTGTAGACAGCAATTAGCAGTGTCTTCACTGTAAAAAGGTACTGCTTACAGCTTCAGTAGCAGAGCCATTAGTGATGTCATTTGATTGTGACGTCATGGTAACCAGTGATGTCACAATGGTCTGCAAAGCATTGTGATGTAATTTCATTGCAGCGATATCTACAGTGTAGATATCGCTTGATCTCATCCAAGCGATATCTCTTTTGGGAGCGAGTTTTGGATGATAAAAATAGCATCACACCAAATTTAAAAAAACCCAACAAGTTGCAGCTGTGCATTAATGTAAATGTTCTAGTCAATCAACGTTCCTTTCCTAACACCGAGGCACAGATCATTTGTCCGGAAGGGTTTACAGTGAAGACAAAGCCGTTGTAAACAGATACCAACGATGATCTAATGGCATTACAGCCCGTGCAGATCCGGGGTAGAAGAGGTCTTCAGCATCCCATGTTTGCCGTAAAAGGTGACTATGTTTGTCGTAAAAGGCGACTAACGGGATCGGGTGGTCAGGCTCGCCGACTTGGTTGATGCATGTCATCGATCCCAATAGCGTGGATCGATGCTCATGATATTAATCACTGGATTGTCTGGCCCAGACTCTATTATTTACAGACCGCCGTCATATAGCTGGAATATTGCTGAGTGCGGCGTTAAACAACAAACAAACAAACCAATTCAATGGCATTACTGTAGTGGACTTTCTGGCGAAATATGTGTGATATATATATTTGTAGTAGACGGGATTGAACGTACATATATTTGTGTGAAGCTAATGTTTAATAGAATTATAATATTATAAGTAAAATGTATCATTCGCCTTGCACAGCACCAGATATAAATACTCCACAGAACCCCTCTGTGGTAAATGGTTAGTTTCTTTCCAACCTTAATTGAAAAGAGGTTTGAGAACATGTGGTACAAGTCAAAGTGTGGAATTGCACTGGACATAACTTTGTCACTGCTGCGCCAGATTGTGAAATTCCTCCTCGTGTTTATTATAGATCTGTTGGCATTGCATGTTGTAACCCTGATCAAACAACAAGAGTCGTGAGATATTGTACACCGCGTTCTGGTCTGAAAGGAGGAGTAATAGTATACTTTTCACATTATTTTCAGAACACCATACCACTGATTGAATTCAAAGCTTTACTGAGGCCTCGAATGTTGTAATCTCCATGAAACAACGTTTGAGCAAGAGTCGTATGAGGATCATTGAAATCTTCGAAGAACGAGCATGCTCAATTTTACTTTAAACGTTGTGACATGTAGACACCAAAGCCTGGATTTGCTGGACTATGTTCGACATGAAGGGAAAGTTGACGTTATGATATTCCCCTTGTCATAAATCTTGTGGATAGATTTTTGGTCACTTTGTTTACGCATAGATCTTAATATAAAACAGAAAAGGCAGTTTCGCTGGCCTCTTTCAATTCAAAGACCGCCTCCGTGGTCTAGTGGTGGAGCGTCCGCCCGGAGAGCGGAATGTCCGGGGTTTGTTCCCCGACCGCGTCATACCAAAAGACGTTAAAAGATGGTACTTGTTGTTACCCTGTCTGGCGCTCGGCATTAAGGGGCTAAAACAAGGAGTGGTCGGCTCGGAGCCAGTACACTGTGTTGAGTGGGGATTTCATGTTAAACTGCGGCATGGTATCTCAGTGAGCTAGTACTATAAATCGACATCAGTCCGGACTAGTAAAAGCAGCCACACAAACACACACACTTCCATGCACGTCGCTATATACTGTAAGTGCAATAATCTTGGACGCGACGTTAAACCCCATTTCACCTCACCAACTTCAATTCAATCTCAGATGGATATCAGCGGAAGAGAATGGGCTATTTGACTATTATTGAACGATATCGTATCGTCGATATACCTGAACCTTAAGTTAAATTTCTTAGACAAATTCGTATAGAATCTGAGAAGAAATTAAAACCTGCCCAGATCAGTAGAGGGGGGGAGGGGGGGGGGGGGGGGGGGGCAATTGGTGCCCATAAGGAGGCCTACTTCTTGCCGAAATGTACCCAAAAGTCACATAGATGTTGTCTATGAGAAAGTCCAACATTTCACGGATTGTTTTCTCAGTAAACTTCAGGTAAGATTTGCTTCAATTTCTTACAAATTGTCCCGCACCGTCCAAGATCTATGGTCTTCCAAGTTTAGTGACCAATGACTCATGAATCAAGGAATGACGCTTTTCCTTAAGTTTGTCGGGTGCACTTTCTACAGACCGCCTCCGTGGTCTAGTGGTAGAGCGTCAACCCGGAGAGCGGAAGTTCGGGGGTTTGATCCCCGGCCGCGTCATACCAAAAGACCTTAATAGATGGTTCTTGTTGTTACACTGACTGACGCACGGCATCAAGGGGCAAAGGTCGGCTCGGAGTCAGTATACTGTGTCGGAGTGGGGTATTCATGTTAAACTGCGGCATGGTATCTCAGTGGGCAAGCACTATAAAATCGGCATTAGTCCGGACTAGTACAAGCAGCCGCACGCCGTGTAAATGCAATAATCTTGAACGCGACGTTAAACCCTATTTGAACTCACCTCATCTTTCTTCTACACTTGCCATGTGTCTAAGTCATGTCAAATATAATTCATACTAGTTGCAGTATGATACAAGAACTTAAATTTCTGATACTACATATGCTTTCAATTTGCTCAATTAGCTGCCCATAGGTGGATACCTTGGGCACTTGGGAAACCTATGATTGTGGGTTCGAATCCGGTTCGTCCATATTAATTCTTTAGGTTTGTCAGCTCCATACCCGTGCTCGTGGGTTTCATCAAAGTGATACACGTCTGAGACCTGCATCACTTCGGGCTTTCCTCCGACATTAAACGGACAGGCCATGATTGAACTGGAATACTGTAAAATGCGGCGTTAAACTCAACTCACTCACTCACTCTTCAGCCTTTCTGTTTTGAAATTGTACTGCTTTGGGCATGTATGTCACAAAACCAGAATTACTTAATACTACTTTGGTTAATAAGGTTGCTACAGGTATGGAATTTTCTGTTTCAAAGTTGCAAACCGTGAGTAATTTCAATAAACTGAAAGTGCTTATGACTTTGTTATTAAAGTAGCTAGAGACAAAGAAGGACTTCGTTTCAAAGTACAACATGATGCACATGTTTCCCAAACCAGAAGTGATTTCATTAAAATGGAAATGCTTATTACTTTCGAACCTAGAGACAAAGGGGTCGTATATATCAAAAACGTCAAAAAGTGACGTAATTTAAACGGACAACCTTTGTTATTAACCTCAAAACGTCATCGCCAGAGACCAGTCTCAAATACGTACCACCCAATTGCCATAGGGTGTAAAAGGCAAAATAGTAATGAAAATTATATGAATGGATCACTGAAAATCAGTTATGACACCAGGTGTTCACCACAAGGATTAACATATCCTGCACCACCAGTGGCACCCACCACCCACATAATATTCATTAAACTGTAACTGCCATATAGTAATGAGATTGCATGGGAAAGCATCGCGCACTGTACTCTCATATAGTAATGAGATTGCATGGGATAGCATCGCGCATCATGTTGGCAAGCTACAAGGAAGCGAGGGGCACTGAAATATTTCGTGATGCATGTTTCTGATGTTCTTTTTCCGAAGGTTTGGTTCATCCATGAAAATGTCAATATGGGGTCTGCTTCTGATTGTTGCATGTAGTAGTTGTAGATAGGCATTGGAATATTTCGTGATGCATGTTTCTGATGTTCTTTTTCCGAAGGTTTGGTTCATCCATGAAAATGTCAATATGGGGTCTGCTTCTGATTGTTGCATGTAGTAGTTGTAGATCGCGACATTGTCATTCGCAGCATGACTGCAATCATGCATACAAACACTCGGTTGAGATTTCACTGCATCTCATAATAAACTGCTGGGCAAAAGGAAATACACACTCATGTTTGATGGAGGGCGGTCGGGTAGCCTAGTGGTTAAAGCGTTCGCTCGTCACGCCGAAGACCTGGGTTCGATTCCCGACATTGGGTTCGATTCCCGATATGGGTACAATGTGTGAAGCCCATTTCTGGTGTCCCCCGCCGTGAAATATCTGGAATATTGCTAAGAGCGGCGTAAAACCATACTCACTCACTTATGTTTGATGGTGGCTAACAATGAACAAACAAGAAATGGTCCGTCGATTGTGAAAGTCATGATACGGGTATCATAGTTGTGTTTTGGGCCTGAAGTTCGCAATGTCTCGGCGACTGATCATACTAGTAACGTTCAGAGGACGTCTGTAAAGATTTGGTCAATTCGAATTTTCAAGTGTATACTTTCTTTTGCCCGACAGTCAATGTTGCAAAGGTTATGAATCCAACGCTTGATTCTGCCTCCCATTTATATTTCATTAAGTCGTGACAAAACAGAACATTAAAAAGAAATAATCATTTGGCGAGGAACATTTGGTATTTTCAGTGATACGGTTGATGATAATAATAAATTATATATGTTGAAGAAACCCAATCCTATTGCACAATATGCCTTATTAATGAAGAACAAACGCGACGTTTTGCTTGCATTTTAAAGTTGTGCTGTTTGTTAGTTTTTTCACTTTTGATCTCCTCTCTAGGATGCCCAGTGTATTGATTCTTTACGTGTGCATTTCTCGCCTTCTTGTCACGAGGGAGTATTTATTTACGACATATTCCAGCCGGTCTGTCATCAAGTGATCCATATTGTGACGCTGTCAGGGTGCGTTGACAGGCAATCAACCAAGACACCCGATCTATTTGGTCACTTCGTACGACCAGTATAAGTTGGTTGGTTGGTTTGTTGTTTAACGCCGCACTCAGCAATATTCCAGCTATATGACGGCGGTGTGTAAATAATCGTGTCCGGGCCAGACAATCCAGTGATTAATATTATGAGCATCGATCCACGCAATTGGGATCGATGACATGCATCAACCAAGTCAGCGTCTGACCACCCAATCCCTTTAGTCGCCTCGTACGACAAGTATAATCGCCTTTAACGGCAGCAATGGGTTGCCGAAGATCTATTCTACCCCGGATCTTCACGGGTCACGACCAGTATGAGGTTTGAGCCTACTCTCACCCGGAATCCCCACTGGACTGTAAAATCCAAAAGTAATTTTTAATTGTCCGCAGCACTCTTTCCCTACGTCAACTCTCTCGGGAGATTTATGACGTCACGCTGGAATGTTATTAAGTCATAATACAATAGATGACGTCAAATGCCTCCGTCATAACTGACGCCGACAGCATGGACAAAAGTTGTTCTGATAAATATTGATCAAACATAATATTGTATTAGTCTGGTATCTTTTAGTTTCTTTTCAAATTTATTAATTAAAGAGTTTAGGGATCCCGTTTAGAATTTATTATTTGTTTGAGGAAACAAAATGAAAGGAGCATTCTTTATTTCTAAATACAATTCCCAAGGCACGGTACTGCACCTCGAAGGGTAAAAACCTGAATGTCTGTACTTGATTATTCAATCATATCTCAATGTCATTTTCAAGGTCATTCAAGAGTCCTTCAGACAAGTTTCTTCCAATGATGTTCCAATCATACTAGCCACAAAACTCCCAACGTCTGATATCAACACGTGAATAGTAAGTTTTGTCGCTTTTAAGGCTCGCTGACTTGGTTGATGCATGTCATCGTATCCTAATTGCGTGGATCGATGCTAATGATATCAACCAATGAATGTCTGGTTCAGACTCGATTATTTACAGACCGCTGTCATGTAGCTGGAATATTGTTCAGTGCGGAGTTAAACAACAAACAAACAAACAAACATCACGTTTCACCCTGAAATGCAATATGGCCGCATTGGGCACAACTCGTTCCTTTCCGTGATCTGAAAGAAAACAATGGACATGGGTGACCCAAATGACCTGATTTGTAGTATGTGAAATAAAACATGCAATCGCAAAAATTACGCTGCCACGGCAAAACACCAGAAAAACATGAACCTCTGTGAGCACATGTGCGTGCTTCGTCAGTAGTGCGTGTGTGCTTTGCGGGCTCTATGGTAACTTGGAATACAATATCACTGTTTAATGCATGAACCAGAGGGAATAACAAGGCAGTGAGTAGGAGAATATGAACAAATTCCACGTGCTATAAATTAAGGGGACATGGAAGTTCAGTCGTCTACGGCTTTGAAAAGAGGAAGGAAATCTGTGATGCTGGTTCCCCCTGATTATGTTTTTAGGTTTGTCAGCCCATTTCCCGGGTTCGGGACTTTTACTGGAAAACGACCTGTATCACTTCGAGTTTCGCTCCCTCATTTAGCAAACAAGCTTTGATATCACTAAGTTATGTTTAAAGCAGTCCTTAAAACATACTCACTCACTACAATAGAGTAGTACGTCGGATCAACAATATTGCTTCTAGCTATATCAAGGCGACCTGTGCATTATCGAGTAGCAGACTAACCAGCGATGGATTTGTTTTAGCAACGTACCACGCCGTCGGGTAGGTCCTAAACCTAAGCACCCGATCCACTTAGCCACCTGTCAATTGCAAGCATATATTGCTTAATACAGCGCTTAATCACATAACAGCCTATGTTACATTTACACATTATTAGGACTACTTCTCATTACCATATATGGACATAATTTGATAAAAACATCGCAACGCTACAATTAAATGTTAGGACTTCTTGATACATACATGTACCTACTAATGAAATGATAGTGAAGGTGTCATGACGTCAAATGTCGGAAAAATTCATTTCGGGCGTGCAGATCAATATCTGGTGTGGCGATACATCCACGTCACCTTGATGGCATATTAATGATTAACTTGCGTATGGTTGCCCATGGTTTTGCCTGACATTCCGCCTATCCAAAGATGGGCCACGTTGGTGCAGATGGTTCATGTTGCGTTCAGATGTAAGGCCATGGTATTGTAAATGTACATCCACGTATGCACTACTGGAGACATGTCAGATGTAACGCCATGGTATTGTAAATGTGCATCCCACATGTGCTCTATTGGAGACATGTCAGATGTTGTGTTCAGATGTAACGCCATGGTATTGTAAATGTGCATCCCACATGTGCTCTACTGGAGACATGTCAGATATAACGCCATGGTATTGTAAATGTACATCCCACATATGCTCTATTGGAGACATGTCAGATGTAAGGCCATGGTATTGTAAATGTGCATCCCACATATGCTCTATTGGAGACATGTCAGATGTTGCGTTCAGATGTAAGGCCATGGTATTGTAAATGTGCATCCCACATGTGCTCTATTGGAGACATGTCAGATGTTGCGTTTAGATGTAAGGCCATGGTATTGTAAATGTGCATCCCACACATGCTCTATTGGAGACATGTCAGATGTTGCGTTTAGATGTAAGGCCATGGTATTGTAAATGTGCATCCCACATATGCTCTATTGGAGACATGTCAGATGTTGCGTTCAGATGTAAGGCCATGGTATTGTAAATGTGCATCCCACATGTGCTCTATTGGAGACATGTCAGATGTTGCGTTCAGATGTAAGGCCATGGTATTGTAAATGTGCATCCCACATATGCTCTATTGGAGACATGTCAGATGTTGCGTTCAGATGTAAGGCCATGGTATTGTAAATGTGCATCCCACATGTGCTCTATTGGAGACATGTCAGATGTTGCGTTCAGATGTAACGCCATGGTATTGTAAATGTACATCCCACATATGCTCTATCTGAGACTTGTCAGATGTTGTGTTCAGATGTAACGCCATGGTATTGTAAATGTACATCCCACATATGCTCTATCTGAGACATGTCAGATGTTGTGTTAAGATGTAAGGCCATGGTTTAGTAAATGTACATCCCACATATGCTCTATCTGAGACATGTCAGATGTTGTGTTAAGATGTAAGGCCATGGTTTTGTAAATGTACATCCCACATATGCTCTATCTGAGACATGTCAGATGTTGCGTTCAGATGTAACGCCATGATATTGTAAATGTACATCCCACATGTGCTCTATTGGAGACATGTCAGATGTTGCGTTCAGATGTAACGCCATGGTATTGTAAATGTACATTCCACATATGCTCTATTGGAGACATGTCAGATGTTGTGTTCAGATGTAACGCCATGGTATTGTAAATGTACATCCCACATATGCTCTCTTGGAGACACATCAGGTGACTTAGCGGGCCAGGTCAATGTCCTTATGCCTTCTCGTCGGAGATAATCGGTGACAACCTGGGTACCATGTGGCCTGGCACTGTGATGTGCCGATAATTCTAGCGAATGGAACAACGACAGGACGCAAAATTTCAACATATCGCTGGCCAGTAAAATGTCTCTTCACTTTAAATAAAATCAGTTCGCCTGTCATGTGTGATATCGCCCAACACCATGACACAACCGCCCCCATACTCTCTAGTAGGCATTTGAAGCACGTGCTTAGCGCAAATGGATTAGATATTGTAAGTTTCCCTATAGGCACAGACACGTGGTGAACTCGTGCATCAAGTGCTGTACATGCATGATGTGAAATGTTGCGTTCAGATGTAAAGCAATGGTATTGTAAATGTACATCTCTATGTAAGATCGCTACATTCAAATCATTAGTTTCCTTTTTTCTTGTTGGGTAGTGTAGAAAACGTCATTGTTTGTAAATAATAAATATCTTGCACACTAAATGTCCCGTCGACCCGTGAAGATCCGGGGTAGAATAGCTCTCCAGCAACCCATGCTTGCCGTAAAAGGCGACTATGCTTGTCGAAAGAGGCGACTAACGGGATCGGGTGGTCAGGCTCGCTGACTTGGTTGATGCATGTCATCAATCCCAATTGCGTGGATAGATGCTCATGATATCAATCACTGGATTGTCTGGTCCAGACTCGATTATTTACAGACCGCCGTCATATAGCTGGAATATTGCTGAGTGCGGCGTTAAACAACAAACCAACCAACAGACAACCAGTGCCCCGTCCTTTTACTAAATGGGAAATATTACTCCATAACTCTAATTTCATATGGAACCTTTGAGTGTTTGACTTAATACTAAATATATGAGTAAAGTAGCGCATCCGGTTGAACCGATTTCGCACTTTGTATATAATTGTTGAATTTACTCTTGAAAGGGTTTCATGTTACGAAGGACCCATTACCCTACACATCGTGCTCTTATCTGCGATGTGTGTCTCAGATATATAGTAATTAAGACATGTACGAGCTCGAGCATCAGCTGGTTGTCACGACTGCCGTGTAAAAGGATTACTTTAATGATAGTCAGTTGACATTAATGTCCATGTACACATCTGAGCCATGAGCGAATGATTGATTTTTATGTAGAGTTTCTTCTCCAGACCTGCTTCATTATGCTCGGACAAGAGCAAATCGGTGACCTGTTGATGTCATGGTAAAGACTAATAACCCTCTTTAAAGCATTGTGGTTACTGCCAAAAGGGCAATGGGTATCGGCATGATTTTCGTAGTGTCTTTGATCACTGCTACAGATTTAACAGGTCAGTATTGTTATTTTCCAGTTCTGTATCATTTGCAATAACTATTGCAGTAGCATCAAGGAACATTGCTCACAACGTAAAACTTATTCAGTATATTTGTTTTAATGCATAAAGCGAATATTTCATTGAATAAGCCTTACCATAAGATAATATGTATGACACGAAATCTCACAAAACTGTAAGGGATCCTATTCAAGTACCCTAATAGCTATGAACTAAAATGTATGACACTGTCCTTTATATAAAGGCAATATGACCTTCCTACTTCTTGTGTAGGGGACTACATTTTGATGAAGTCATGTGTTTGTTTCCGTTTTCGGCCACTACATTGTGAAAAATATGCGATCGTTCTTCCTGGAGTTTTAATACACGATAAGGGCAGGTAACTCGCATGGAGCATACTTGCATGGCTCATCACAATACCGGAAGCATTCTGTATTTTGCGGAAGTAGCCGAGTTGACCGATGTTATTGACATTCATGACTCAGGATCACAATTCTTTAATACCAACCCCGTGGAGACCCGGGATAGAATGTGTCCCCAGCACCCGATTGCTGGTCGTAAAAGGAGACCCCTGTGTCGATGGAGGACAGAAGTCGGGTGGTTGAGGACATAGGTTCCAGGCACCTGTGCCCAATACACTTCTTCGACCCTTACTTTATCTTGACGCGTGGTCGGATGGGCCTGGTCCTATTATTCGGTTGGTCATGCCAAGGTATCGTGCGTTTTAGCACAGATTTGATGCATTTCGTCCTCATTTTGCAATTTGTCCTTCGTTAAATTGTTCTCAAAGTATGTATGTATATTTGTATGTTGAATTATTTGTAATATTTGCCTAGAGTCTTTAAGCCCAGAAGGCGGTGGTTCGTGGGCCAATCTTGTTGTACGTTATTATCCCCCGCCACGAAGTGGAAGGTGGATATAGGAATGGGTGCTCCGTCCGTCCTTCCGTCCGTCACATTTCGTTTCAAAAACCATGAGAGATATCTTAACCAAACTTGGCACATAGATAGGTCTAGTGGTAAACTGGTGTCTTTTGACAGTTTGGGATTTAAAAAAAATATTGTTCGAGTTTCCATGGCAACGACTTTGACTTACACTGAAAATGGCGGTAGTGCTCGTTTTCGGAGCAAATCTTGAAAACCGTACAATATTTCTTCACCAAACTTGGGACATAGATAGGTCTAGTGGTAAACTGGTGCCTTTTGATAGTTTGGGATTAATTTTTTTAATATATTTTTCGAGTTTCCATTGCAACGACTTTGACTTACACTGAAAATGGCGGTAGTGTTCGTTTCCGGAGCAGATCTTGAAAACCGTACAATATTTCTTCACCAAACTTGGCACATCTAGACTATTGGATAACTGGTGCCCTTGGATAATTTGGGATTTTTATCAAAGTTATTTTTCGAGTTTCCATGGCAACGACTTTGACTTACATTGAAAATGGCGGTAGTGCTCGTAACATATCTTAAAAACCGTACAATATTTCTTCACCAAGCTATGTGATGAAATGTCATCTCGCAGTATTGAAATGCATTTCCTTTCTTGTTAGCAAGTTCTGCATTGCTTGTGTGTATGTTGCTCCAAAAGTGTCATGGACACGGTTGTCACATTCACTTTCCCATTTCATGCAGAAAATTCAGGATCTCTCCAAGCAGCATGAATGTGAACATGTCCTAGTTACTGGGGATTTCAACTGTGATCTAAATGAAAAGCTGAAAGTTGAAGATTTCTTTAATGTGCGGAAAATCACTCGACTCATTCATTCTCCAACTCACTGTCTTGGAGCGATACTGGACTTGTTGTTTACTGATCATGCCAGTGCTGTAGCATTCCTTGGTTGGTTTGGTTGGTTTGTTGTTTAACGCCGCACTCAGCAATATTCCAGCTATATGACGGCGGTCTGTATATAATCGAGTCTGGACCAGACAATCCAGTGCTTGATATCATGAGCATCGATCCACGCAATTGGGATCGATGACATGTATCAACCAAGTCAGCGAGCCTGACCACCCGATCCCGTTAGTCGCCTCTTACGACAAGCATAGTCGCCTATCCGAGAAAGAGACAAGAGTATTGCCGATCTCTTCACTGATGACATCAATTTCGTGTGCAGGGTGTAGTTGAAGCAAAGCGCTTCAACTTTAAGGAGGACGGAATCTATAAACTCCTTACGTTTGATGTTCCAAAGTTACCTCAAACAATTAAAGTAGGATGCTTCTCTTTGAGTCGTGACATGTATGTTGCAAATCCTCTCAGATGCTTTAATTGCCAGAAATGTGGCCATGGACAGAAATCCACCAAACAATCATGCTGCTTGCTATCGTTGTGGTGGCAAAGATCATGATAGCACATTCATATGTGAATATGTGTACATTGCTCTGGTTCAATCATGTCCTCATCAAGAGAATGCCCAGTTTGGCAATTTGAAATGACAACTCAAAGAGTGAGTAAGTGAGTTTGGTTTTACGCCTCTTTTAGCAATATTCCAGAAATATCACGGCGGGGGACACCATGTAGGGAATCGAACCCAGGTCTTCGGCGTGACAAGCGAACGCTTTAACCACTCAAATAATATGAAAGGAGATGAAAATAAGTTTTTTCGTGATGCAAGGAATTTGGCAGCTTCAGTTACTCCTTTATGCAACATTTTTACCTTGATAGGTTAGTCATCCACATGTGCCGAGGTCATCAAACCTTTTAAAAACTTTCCTCTCCAAACGAGGCCAATGGAGGGACACAGCAAATAGGTGGATTGGCACGGCATCAATGTCTACAGATGTTACGAAACTGGCAACTGCATCATGATTGAAGGAGTGTTGACTGAGGATGGCTTTATCTGTTTTTAGATGTGTCACTGTGGTATCCCTTGTTGATTTGCGCTGTAGTGCTTTTAAATCATCGGCTCGTGAAGGAATACTTTTCTTCACATATAACTTTCCTGCTTACAGCAGGCAACTGAACCAATAGACGAAGAATGGCATTTTCCACAAAGTTCAGGTATTGATAACCTGAAAATGAATTTGTCTTTCAGACCTGCAAATTCAATTGTTACCAACTTCGTATTCTTCAGGGAATGTAGTAATCGTCCTGTTAAATTGAAATGCAAGACAATGAAGGTGCATCTGAAGTATCTTGAGCACTCTGTACTACATTTGATATTGCCAATGTTATTGATAATGACTTCTGGACTTTTGGCTTGCTACAAGTTGAATGGCGTGGGCAATTCGGTGGATATTTACGGTATCTATATGGTCAGCTGTTACCAATAAGGTCCCTACACTTCTGTCCTTTGATTTTCTTAGATACAATTATGGGAATTCTGGCAAACATGTCTTGAATTTCCATTTTCCCCGAGAAATTTTAATAAATTCATGCCTATTTTTTTGTGCGGTCCAAAAGGGATTCTAGTAAAGTTGTCATCGCTTACATGTGTTTAAAGTTTGATCAGGATGTCTCGTCGTTTGTTGATATCGTCATCTCTGCCTGATTCAGGAGGTGGGTGTCTTGGCAAAAGTGCTGGTGGTGTATATTTGTGGAGGGAGTGAGTGAGTGAGTTGGGTTTTACGCCGCTTTTAACAGTATTCCAGTTATATCACGGCGTGTCAGCTTAATGTGGAAGGAACGTCCGAAGTGATGCAGGTCTCAGACGTTTACCACTTTGGTGAAACCCACGAACGTGAGCTTTGATTCCATTTTCAAATTCATGATTTGATTCTCCTTGTTTCCAGTCGTCAGAATACATGATCATTCGCATCAGGATTCAAAATGGCATTGAATGATGTGTATTTCGAAAAGTTAGTTGCTGCTTTGCATGGACACTTTGTTTACCGCCACATTTGCCGACATCATGGCACCATTCAATTTCAATGCTGTCTTTTTGTATTCCGTGAAGTGTGATGGTAACATTCACAGCTACTGTGATCTGCTTTCGTCAGGGATTGGGTCACTGCGGTTTTTTTAGTCTGACTAAATTGTCCAGCATCAGTATGACGTGATTATTGCAAGTTCACAAACCCAACGACATCACCAGCTAGTGCCTTGTACTTGTGTGCATGCTGCTTCATGAAGGTATTGTAGTAGCATGTATGAGCCAGTGATCTTTCTTTAAGACTCTTTTCTGATGTTTTCAAACTGGTCGTGCATCCAAAGTTGCTGGTTATGGAGAACACATTGTTTATGCTTCTATAGTTCATCAAAAGTTCATGTGGTGTACTCTGTTGCAACATACCAACGTGGCGTTGGTTCAGAGTGTTGAGAAGAACACCATAGCAAAATAGCAAAAGTCTCTCCAACTTCTTCTTCAACAGCTTCTCTCTATCAGGCGATTTAAAACAGCTATCTTTATTAATGAAAACTTCAAACAACATCAGTCTGTACATAACGTGACACATCAAGGAACCATTCTCCTTTGATATCAAAGTTGTATAATGGCAGATGATTGGGAAGCTTGAAGTCAAAGCATGGTGCATACTTGGTAACATCTCCAAAGTCTGTAGAACGGCGACCATTGTCATGAAATAGATCTTCACTACGAAGGATTTATTCGTTTGTTTGTTTGTTTGTTTGTTGTTTAACCCCGCACTTAGAAATAATTCAGCTATGTGGTGTGTAAATAATCGAGTCTGTACTTTACAATCCAGTGACTGACATCATGAACATCGATCTACGCCATTTAGATACGATGGCATGCATCAACTGTGGAGGCAAATGAACCCTGTCTCAACTTGTGACGAATAGAACTGGCATTACAATATATCACTAAAGTTATCCATCTTATCCAACATATAACAGCGTATACTCTCCTCCATATCAGCATGTGTATAACACAAAACCTAACTCAATTCCACCACTTGGAATCCCATGCAGTCCAATGTGTTTCTGCTGTTGCTGAATATATCGTAACAGAAATGCCTCCATGGCAATCCAGAATACCTGATGATAATTTGGAACTGGTGAAACAAAAACAAATCTGAAACTAATCGATTATTTTACCAAAAAACAATTTAATCAGCTAAAGAACCAGAATCCCTCTGATACCAGTATGTAAACAGATGGGTCAAAAGATGGTGAGAAGGTCAGAAGCTGCAGCTGTTACTAACATCTGTACGACTACCTCATGGAAGCTCGACATTTAAGGCAGAGGCACAGGTTACCATTAGCTTTGCGATACATTGAAGACAATACTAGTTCCGGTCCATTTGGCCGCGATGAAGTTGTGTTACAGCGCTGGCGCATTGGCCACAGTTTTTAAATACGTACATATTTCGTATCCCCTGTACTAGCCCAGTTACTATCGAGCACATTTGACTTGAATGTATTGATTTTTGCACTTATCGGACAACGCTTTTATGATAATGTTCATATCTTAACTGAACCTTTTAGAACAGTTTCTAACCACTTGCTTTTGGCATATTTAAAACAAATCCAACTCTATGATAAAATATAGATTTTTATTTGAACAGTCAAAATTTACCCTTGAATGTGATATTAACTGATATTTTAGTTATTTTCAGCATCACTTTTATTGTTTGTTTACATATGGTCAGATTAGACATTTTCTCGCCCCGAATAGCTGCAGGATTGCTGATGCGGCGTTAAGCAATAACTACTCACTCACTCGCTCGCTTCCATACAAAGTGTACATACAAAGGATTTTGAGATGATTGCGTCTAACCCTCAAGGAAAGAACTCTTTGCGTTATTGCCTATGTTGTAGGTCGGTATTTCCATACATGAGGGTGAATAATACGAATACGTAGAATAACAGTTGACTGCTTTTCTTTTGTGAGTCAGTGAATGGTGTTTTAACGTCACAGCAGTATTCAGCTATATCATTTGGGCATGTAAGTAAGTCTGCACCTCACAATGCAGTGTAGACCCGTGAAGATTCCGGGGTAGAATAGGTCTTCAGCAACCCATGCTTGCCGTGAAAGGTGATTATGCTTGTCGTAATAGGCGACAAACGGGATCGGGTGGTCAGGCTCGCTGACTTGGTTGGTGCATGTCATCGATCCCAATTGCGTGGTTCGATGCTCATGATATTAATCACTGGATTGTCTGGTCCAGACTCGTTTATTTACAGACCGCCGTCATATAGCTGGAATATTGCTGAGTGCGGCGTTAAACAACAAACCAACCAGCCAACCACAATGCAGTGACTGAAAGCATGAGTAATGATCCTTAGATGACAGGCAATCAACAAAGATACACAGATCGACGTCCCGATCCCCATTTAGACCTTCTGACGACAAGCATGAAATACTGAGGCAGCTCCGATAGAAAGATTGCAAGAGGGGTCTGGTAAGAACGCTGTTAATAATAAACGTTTCATTCAGATTCCGCAAATGCACCCTTTTACGGAGGGAGAATTTATGATCTCATTAAGGGACTCGGATGGAACAACTTGGCGATGCTGCTACATTGTAGAAACGGTATGTGCATGTGTGTTGTGCCGTAACATCATTTTCCATTTAAGAGTTGTATCATTGACTCGGTTTGGTGTACCGACGTCTGACGGAAAATGTGATTGACATCTTTGCTTTCATCTTTCATCATCATTTTACAATAATGTTTTTTCTTCCCGGCTGTTTTTTTATGTATGAAAAGATATTACATAGAAGAAGATAAAATGATCGGTCCATAGTACTGTAACTGTCAAAGTGAGTGAGTGAGTATGGTTTTACGCCGCTTTTAGCAATATTCCAGCAATATCACGGCGGGGGACACCAGAAATGGGCTTCACACATTGTACCCATGTCGGGAATCGAACCCGGGTCTTCGGCGTGACGTAACTGTCAAAGGGTCGTCCATCTTAAACATTTTAAATGCAAAGTCTTTTCTGTTCTATTGGACCGCTTCGGTCTAGTTGATACAGCGTTTGTGCGGAAAGCGTCATACATAAAGACGTTAAAAGATGGTACTTGTTACCCTGTCTGACGCACGACATAAAGGGGATAAAACTCTGGAGTCCGCATACTGTGTCTGAGTGGGGTATTGACTGCGGCATGGCACACACACACACACACACACACACACACACACACACACACACACACACACACACACACACACACACAGAAGTAACAATTATACCTAACAGTTTCCATTTCAAGGAAAGAGGCGGGATTAAAAAGACTTTTGGCTATAATTCAAACTCCACTTCGTCATTTAACTCACAACTCATGTAGATCAGCTTAGCAGTTCCTAGTTAATATTTATTCTAAAGTACTAAATTTAAAAACCTCCACTCGGCATGGTTGGAGAGCGTGAAGGCCAGAAAATATTTAAGACCACCGAAACTGTCCTGTTCGATGCACATGGCATAATGGTACAAATTGTGTCTGTTTACTTCATATATCCAAGGTATAAGGCTGTTAATTTTTTAAAATTATAATACTGGCGTATTCAGGTTGTGATGGCCTTGCCTCGGAAGTACTCCGGGCGTCGGGTCGTGGTATTGAGGTCTGTGTTTATGACCTGAACACTACCAACATCAACACTGTCTTGCAAGACATCCACGACATACAGTTTCCTGATATCCACGTGATCGCCGCAGTGGACGAGGGGCCTATGCAGTACCTACTGTCGACGGTGAGTGAGATGTATGACGGCATGGAAGATTGATTCGTTCAAATGTTTAATAGTGTGAGTGAGTTGGAGTTAAGATATATCACGGTGTGGCAGATTGATACATGTACATGTCTTGTTAAAACCAGAAAGTGGGTGAGTAGGGTTTACGTTCTATCACAGCGAGGCAGCCAGATATCATACGAGTCTGTGTCTGAGTTTGACTAAACGCCACCTTTGAACAATTTTCCAGCCTTAATGTGGAAGGAAAGTAATAAATGGCGCAGGGCGAAGATGTTTACCCTATGTACAAACAACCATCATGTGGGGCGAGTATGGGATTGGAACTAAGCAGCTAAACTCGAAAAAGATAACTGTTGTCTCAGATATAACTTTCCCATAAGTCACGTGCACGATGAGTTGTGCAGTTATACAACATGTTCTTAAAGACTATACGCACAATACATCTGATGGCGACTATGCTTGTCGTAAGAAACCTCTGATTGTTGGTTCGAATCCCGGTTCGTCCAAATTATTCTTTTAGGTTTGTCAGCTCAATACCTGGATTTCATGGGTTTCACCAAAGTGATACGCGTCTGAGACATGCATCACTTCGAGCTTTTCTCCCACATAAAACTCACAGGCCATGATTGAACAGGAATACTGTAAAAAGCGGCGTTAATCCCGTGAAGATCCGGGATAGAATAGGTCTTCAGCAACCCATGCTTGCCATAAAAAGCGACTATGCTTGTCGTAAGAGGCGTCTAACGGTATCGGGTGGTCAGGCTCGCTGATATGGTTGATGCATGTCATCGATCCCAATTGCATGGACGGATGCTCATGATATCAATCACTGGATTGTCTGGTCCAGACTCGATTATTTACAGACCGCCGTCATATAGCTGTAATATTGCTGAGTGCGGCGTTAAGCAACAAACAAACCAACCAACCAATGAACCTGAACTAGTTGTAATACTTAGTTTTCTACTGAAAGGCAATATAACGTTTGTTTGATTTATCGCAACCTCTGATGTTTGTCGTTAACTTACGATGTCAACACAGCTTATTTAAGAGGATACATTAGATGTAGATGTCGCAAAGTTAAAGCAATGACTCTCATGTGCAGATTTGGATGTATTCTTGAAAAATATGCAAACCTTGATTGCAGATTAACTTCACGTGATTGTAGTTTTTGCTTTGTGTTCTTGCAAATATTTACGTGTAAATAGTGGAACTATCGTAGTGTTCTTACATTTTAATATTGGCTAGCATTGTGCACAGCCACCAGTGGCTAAAGTGATGACGTAAATCCTGCTGGGGTATCATGCAGGAAGCAGAGGTACTGTAAGTCCCCATGATCCCCAGCGAGGTGGCCTAGCCTTGGTTACTGGTGGCCTATAGCCGTGTTTTAAAACTGTATATATAATATTGTTATGCTCAAATATGTTTCATGAATTGTTTCTAAATATAATATTCTCAAATATGTTTTACAACTTTGCATTAATGACTCAATTGTATATATTAACTTAGTCTCGTCGCTTTATGGCTGAGATAATGCCGATGCGACGTTAAATTTTAACTCACTCACTCTTACATTTTGTCGGAAACTGTGCGATGAGCATGCAAAGCGTGTAAAATAAACTGTTTCGTGTTAGCGTACACAAGGATCTTAGATGTGATTATAAATGCACATCGCACACTTAAAACCCTTAATTAGGATTGATAGTTATTAGGATCCATAAACCTTCCAATGTATATGGGTGTACGACCTTGAATAACCAGTTAACTTGATTGGTAGACCGGTTGGAGCTGAACATAATCCTATCCATCTTTGTCTACTTTTTATTAAAAATCTCGTCCTTCACTTTCATATGTTACATTGCAGGCGGACAAGTTTGATTTGAAGTCCAAGAGAATGACAGATTTCCGTCATCATTCACAATGGTTGTTACTGGTGGAAAACCTAAGTAATCCCGACTCTGTTGACAACCTGGAGAATGTTGCCATGATACGATATTCACAGGTAGTTTCTAAACATCTCTTGATATAATAGTGGATAGTCCTTCAGATTTGTTCTTCACTAATTTTCAGCGATCCATTCTGTTTTGACCGATGGTTATTTTTTACGTGTTGACGTTTTATATTGACAGTATCGTCCGAGTTTAGTAACAAAAAGCGTCAATAATAAATGTGAGCATTATCATCTATGGTACACGGTGTCCCTTAATATCAGGCGTGTTAACCTTTTTATATATCATTTTAAAGTTTTGAAGCAAATGTCTTCATGTTCTATTATTGAATGATGACATCGTAAACGTGAATCTTTAAAGAGTCTTGTATCAATTAAGTTTGGTACAAATCCATCGACATGAATCGAATTTCAGAAATCAGCCCCGGGCCAATATATGCCCAATACGGCCACATAGCCGTTATCGAGATTGTTGTGCTCTTTGATAGGAAGTATCGACAAACCTTGGCCATAATCCATTCATGTTTGTTCACGTCAACGTGGCGACGGACGGAAGACTGGCACCAAGCCAATGTTTAAGTTCCACTTGTGAATATCAACTGACCTTATACCAACGGAGTGTCTGAGAGCGTTATGTCTTTAGATACCAACCATTTTATAATCTGGGAGCGCCTGGTATTTAAAAAAACAAATAATTTGTTCCAGTACATATTTGACAAAAAAGAGTTTATGTATCATGTCATGACCAAATATGATGTTGTTATGTTTAATAACATAACAATTACACCACTTTATATGAATCGGGGCGGTCGGGTAGCCTAGTTGTTAAAGCGTTCGCTCGTCACGCCGAAGACCCGGGTTCGATTCCCGACATGGGTACAATGTGTGAAGCCCATTTCTGGTGTCCCCCGCCGTGATATTGCTGGAATATTGCTAAAAGCGGCGTAAAACCATACTCACTCACTCACTCACTTTATATGAATCACAGTTACTTTTCTTCCACTAATGTACATTCAAATCTAAAATCTCTTAAGATTGATGTGTTTGTATTTTGTTTTGATATATACAGCCGCATGAAAGAGCCATGGATGGTAGAGAAGGGCAACGTGAAATGTAAAGATATGACTTAAAATCTTCAGTGTGAAAAATCTCATGTTGCAATATACTTCCATTGATATATTTTGCAAGAGAATCTAATAATGAACATTATTTATTCTGATACGTTCGTTCTATTAAGCTTCTTCCCGTTATTATTTTCATTGGTATATTGGTTTGGAAAAAAATATGTTTAGGCCCTGAACACAAATCTCAGCACTGTCCAATACTTTTAACGCATAAACGGACCACCTCCGGGGTCTAATGGTAGAGCGTCCGCCCGGAGAGAGGAAGGTCCGGGGTTCGATCCCCGATAGCTTCATACCAAAAGACGTTAAAAGATGGTACTTGTTGTTATCCTGTCTGGCGCTCGGCACTAAGGGGCTAAAACAAGTACTGGTCGGCTCGGAGTCAGTATACTGTGTCTGAGTGGGGTATTCATGTTAAACTGCGGCATGGTATCTCAGTGTGCTAGCACTATAAACCGGCATCAGTCCGGACAAGCAGCCACACATACGCGCATACACCTGCATGCACGTCGCTATATAAGTGCAATAATCTTGGACGCGACGTTAAACCCCATTTCACCTTACCTCACCTAACGCCTAAACATGTCTATTACCTAAACATGATGAGATCTGACACACGTTAAAATTATGGGACAGTGAACGTGCTTAAGTTTGTTTTTAGATCTAAACACATTTTAACAGTGTGTATTCTCGTGACTCATGACGTTAAATTACATGTGCGGTTGATAGCAACAGAGATTCATTCAGTGTTAAACAATATGTCTGCATTTGGATAAAAATATTCTTTTAAATATACAGCTTTGATTTTGGCTCCTCGATGATTTATTATTATATTTGCGTTGGTCTATCTTCCAGGGAGTAGTTCGCGAGGCCGTCACGCTGACCCATCGCTCTGCCAGATCAACGTTTGACCAGCTGTCCGGTTGTGACACAGTAACCGCTATACGATGCTATTTTCCGAACACTGCTTATGGGTACAACAACAGACGTCTGTTGGTTGCAATGCTCCCGGTAGTGTAATCGTACCGTTTTTTGCAGACCTTTTCCAATGTATGTGTACATGCAAATGTGTAAATATCAACCCAATCTCATAAAAATCAGATCTTAGTTCTCGCTACTGCTAAACGAAGCTCTGATGACATCCCACTACGGGTCACGTCAGAACAACCTTTCATCCGACCATTCAGAGTGTCGCTTACCAGATCGCAAAGTGACAGTCTGAATGTATTTTCTTATCATGCAACCTCGAAAAGGTCAACAAGGGGTATTCCAAACGACAATTACAGGCTATACGACTGATTCTGTCCAAAACATTGTCTATTTCTCACTTCAGTGGGATAAACATGTCAAACGGAATAGACTTTCCATAGTCCGTCGGAAATTCTTCAATACAATCTCACCATCAATTTGACATTCCCAAAATGTTCGTTTGTTCCATTTCAAATTTTGAATCAATATTTTTTAAAGCGTAGATTGGAATGGAAGTCGCTAGTTTGTCACTAGTGTTGTAAAGCTAGAGGAAGCTGCTTTCTGATTGGCTAATGTCGACTTCTTGTTAGTCATTTCATTGGTCGGTCAAATTCGTGAAAGGTCGTTCTGATGTGACCTGTATTGGAACGTCCTAAGATCTTTGAGTAGCAGAAGCGAGCACAAAGATCTAATTTTAACGAGATTGATACCAATTCAAATTTTCAATAATATGTCTGCGTAAATAATTGTGCATTGAATGGAATTGTTACTGTACCATTATTACAGTTATGACTTTCTTTTAGTCCCCTCCGTACGTCTACAAGAAACTTTCGCAAGGAAAAGCTGTGTACAGCGGCTATGCCTTTGACATATTGACGGAAATCGCCAAGGTCTTAAATTTCAGGTAATGTATAAATTGCTAATTATGATATGTTCTATACAATACACAAACATTACATAAATATTTTCAAAAACATGAAAACATATGAAAATAAAAAACTCCTAAAGAAACATGCACAGTGCATTTTACCTTTCGCTAAGATACTCGTTTGAGATTGGTTACTCAATGGGCAAATATTCCCGTGTACCCCAATGACAGATACAACAGCAGGTACACTCATTACTCATTACTCATTGTGTATTTGGACTTGTCTACCATTACTGATTTATTGTCTGTAACCGGTGACCAATCACCTGATTGTCATGACACAATCTGATTAGTTACAGCGTCGTGGAACCACCAGAAAGGTCGTGGGGTTTGCCAGTGAATGGAACCTACAACGGTATAGTGGGTATGCTTCATCGACGGGTAAGCACTTGTTCCAATTCACAACCCTCAGTCCACAAACAAGCAAACTCTCGCGTTTATTGGTTGATACCGCATTTTAACATTCTTAGAAGAAATCGATTAACTTCTATCTGAATGTATGAGATTGGGTGTTGTGTTGCAACTCGATCAATTAGTGCTCACTACGTCCGTTAATCCACTGCCTACATGACCTTTCGTTGATGGCCCGGTCGGCTCAGGTGCCATAATTCGCTATGCAGAGTTGCCATAATCCAGTTGTGGGTTCGCCCTGATAATATGTATATATTAAACTCATACGCGGCAATAAATGATGAAATGACGTTCGAAACCACGTTTAACCCGACCGATATACTCAATATATGTCGTTATATCCTTGTACAGATTTCAGAGACTGTTCAAAGAGTGAGTGAGTTGGGTTTAACACCGCTTTTAAAAGTGTTTCAGTAATATCACGGCGTGTCAGCTTCATGTGGGACGAAAGCCCGAAGTGATGCAGGTCTCAGACGTTTACCACTTCGGTGAAACACACGAGCACGGGTATGGTGCTGACAAACCTAGAAACATTATCAGGGTGAACCGGGATTCGAACCCACAATCATAGGTTTCTGGCGAGCCCAAGGGACGCAACTCTGCACAGCGAATCGCGGCGCCTTAGACGATTGGGCCATGCGTCCCCCCGACTGTTCAAAGACCACAGACACGTGTACGCAAAGGGTTATCCCACACCATTAATTCTACAGCTCTACGCGACGTTAAACCCCATTTCACCCCTTTCTTGTGAGTGAATAAATATACGATTATAAAAAGAAGAACGAAAAAGTTTGTGATATTACAAAATTCATATTTTCAGGAAGTGGACCTTGCGGCATGTGACTTAACAGTTGACAAGGACAGGGCGAAGTACATGGATTACATTTACCCATCCATCAATACACAATTCACAGATGCAGTTTACATGACTCATGGCCCTGAACCAAGATCGTCTTTACTTCTTCTCGCTCGTCCGTTTAAGCATACGGTGTATGTGGTTCTCTTTGGCATTGCTTTTGTAATTCCTGTTTTGTTAGTATTGATCGGAAGTAGTCTAAATACTCTATGGAGATATGGCAGTACGGACATCGACACCCACGACGCGAGAAAATGGACGTGTGGTCATCATATATATCACCAGACAGTGGAAGCAGGACTGGAGGTTATCGGGGCGTTGTTTAAACAGAGTAAGTATGATTGATCGATGTTGCATCGCTGCTATCGATGATCTCGAAAAAGCCAGACTTCCAGAAACGTAGAAATGTGTTTGGGTGTTTTTCCCATTTTTTTTACCAGCGAGTATTGACCTTAAACAATTTTTATGTGTAAATACAGTAAACTACGGTTAAAAAGGCCTCGAGGGGACCACTAATTTTAGTTCGTAATAACCGTAGTTCGTTATAAGCAAACATACAGCATATAAACAACAAATGGTCGTTGCAAAACATAAGTTCGTTATGTCGGTCAGTTCGTTATAAGCGTGTTCGTTATAAACGCAGTTTACTGTAAATTTGTATTTGGTCTCATAGGAAGGAAAGCCAGGGGAGCTTTAATCAAAAGAGTTATTTAAACTCTGTTTTTTCAGGTACAACCAAAATTCCAGAGTCAATGTCTGGCAAGGTATTGTTTTCGTCATGGTTGATGCTGATTTTGGTGGTGACTTCAGTGTACTGTGCTAACCTTGTCGCATCCATGTCTATCCATGACGAGTCTTCACTATTCTCCAGCCTTGAGGATGTGGTGGCAAGTGACTACTCTGTGGGGATGAGAATAAGCGGCTTATCTCATACCATTCTTAAGGTACTTTACCATCCACAGAGAATGGTCAATCTGACGAAGGTTCCGCAGTTCGTGCAGCACGCACCGTAACGCTTGGTACCGGAACTGCAGTTATATGTATCAAACAAGATGTAAATCTCTATGTCATTTTACACTTCCCAGGGGGCGGTGGGGAAAGCCTAGTGGTTAAGGCGTTCGCCCATCACGCCGAGTTCGATTCCCAACGTGTGTGAAGCCCATTTGCAGTGTCCCCCGCCGTGGTATTGCTAGAATATTGCTAAAAGCGGCGTAAATCCATACCCACTCACTCAGCTGAAGGACGTGGCGTCAAACACAACTCGACCACTCTCTTATTCTTTCAGATGACTTTCTCATTACTCGTCGTTTTAATACTATTAACAACAGGCTAATTGCCCAATGTTACATATGGCTAACAACCATTTACAGTTAAACCACATTGTACCATGGATTTGGAAATTACTCGATTCTGGTCAATCAGAGGTTGCCAAATCACAATAACCCCCCTCTGATTGAAACAGCTGATTTGACGACCGTATCACCGCTGAAGCTAAGTTCAGATAATATTCTCCTTACGTATCAATATTATCAATATTCCAGCAATATCACAGCGGGGACACCAGAAATAGGCTTCACACATTGTACTTATGTGCGGAATCGAACCCGAGTCTTCGGCGTGACGAGCGAACGCTTCAACCACCAGGCTACCCTGGTCTGATAGTACAGAAGCAGGTCGATCACCCAGTGAATGATGGACACACTGTATTTACAACCGGTACATCTTGAACTGTTGGTTGACACTCGAAATACGCAGATGATAAATTGGTGCTGATTTTTTAATTTGTTAATTTTTTAACGCTGCACTCAGCAATATTCCAGGTTTATGACGGCGGTCTGTAAATAATCGAGTCTGGACCAGACAATCCAGTGATTGACATCATGAGCATCGATCCACGCAATTGGGATACGATGACATGCATCAACCAAGTCAGCGATCCTGACCGCCCGATCCCGTTAGTCGCCTCTTACGACAAGCATAGTCGCCTTTTACGACAAGAGTGGGTTTCTAAAGACCTATTCTACCTCGGGTCTTCTTGGTGCTGTATTAAAGAGGTCTTCTAATCCCCAAATCACTGTCTTAATGTAATTGTTTAACAAAATACATTGTCAATATTTATTATTTGTTTTTCAGAAAAGTTTGCTCTCAACGATTCAGCAGAAACTGTGGGTGAAGATTCTGGCCAATGATCCTGCCACCCTCACATTTTCCACAGAGCAGCATATAGAACGGGTGAAACAAAAGAAGTATATATTCTTGTTGTACCGAGTATTGGCGGACCAGTATCTAGCCGAGGACTGTCAGCTGGCAGCTATCGGAGAGAGAATTACCTGGGAACAGTTGTCCTTTGGAGTTGCAAGAAAGTCATTCCTGAAACCCGACATGGAGAGGGTGTAAGCATCCATGCAATAGTTTCATATAAGGTCTTTGGAACCTTTTATGCTCCGGAATCCCTTCGGGTGTGATAAGCTGGAATCAGGGCTCTATAGAACTATAGTTGTTACGTCGTGGTAATGCATTTTAAAACACGGGGCACGGGTGGCCCAGTCTTCTGAGGCACCGCGATTGGCTGTGCAGAGTTGCGTCCCTTGGGCACGCCAGAAACTTATGATTGTGGGTTCGCCCTGATTATGTTTCTAGGTTTGTCAGCACCATACCCGTGCCCCTGGGTTTCACCAAAGTGGTAAACGTCTGAGACCTGCATCACTTCGGGCTTTCCCCCCACATTAAGCTGACACGCCGCGATATATCTGGAATAATGTTAAAAGCGGCGATAAACCCCAACTGACTCACTGATTTTAAAACAATACTTCTACCCCCATGCTGACAATCTCTATAATCACTGGCTATAGAATAAAGAAATTAACGATATTTTGGATAAGTACCGATTCTGTCATCCCTTTTCAGCATGGGGACAAATATATATTGAGCTGTTGATTCAAGTGGTAATTGAGCATGGTTATGCCATATCGTCTTGTCTCTACACATAACATTTGTGTATTCAAGCGTGATGGAGGATTGTTTTACGACGCTTTAGCAATACTCCAGCAATATCAAAGTGGGAGACACCAGAAGTGGGATTCACACATCGTACCCATGTGGTGAATCGAAACGGGCCTTCCTCGTGATAAACGCACCCTTTAGGCCAGCTCATCGCTCCTTCCCTTGTTGTAGCAATCTGCTATTCTTAGTCCTTCTGAGTCTTTTTTCGTTTATGGACATAAGCCAGGTAGACGCGACTCAATAGATCGAGTGGTTTGGGTCGTAGGCTTGGTTGTTTGCGTGTCATCGTACCCCGACTGCATGGATCGTTGCTCACTATATCAACCACTGGTTTATCTGAATCAGACTCGAATATTTCCAGACCGCCGTTATATAGTTGCAATATTTTTTAGCGTGGCGTTAAACAACAAGTAAACAAACACAACTTGATGACATCGTTTCCTCGAATTCGCAAGTTCACAGTCCTCGGATATTTGGTTTAATTCATGACCGTGATACCGCCCCAACATCTTTTCATGGATATAAACTGAACACGATATTCTCTCAAATGAAATCCAGGGGACCTGGGTTAGGAACGGCCCCAAGCACCTTATTTCTGGTCATGACAGGCGACAACAGCGGGTCGAGTTGTCGGTCTTTGCAAAATTGCCTGCCATTGTGCCCTTGTTGTGAACTAGTTGGAATATTGCTGACTGCAGAATTAAACATTCAACATTTCTCCTGGCTCTCTTCAAACGTTTTCACGGTATTTGGCAACGTTACACAAAAAAACATGCATATTCCCTGCTCAAAATGACGTTTCGTAGGTCCATGTCATTCAAGGCTATTTGTACCACTGTATTAAACGTAGAATCATTGCCATTGCTAACGATCGCAAGCAACTAAAGGGATATCGTACATCCTGGTGGAGTACCATGCGGGCGGCAAAGGTACCGTAAGTCCCCATGGTTTCTCGTATGGTTCCCTAACTTGGTTGCTGGTAATCTATAACTTGTCTGTATAAATTATGTGCAATCAGTTTTTTTTACCTTTACATACTAGTTTTAAATGCAACAGTGTGATGATCTCGCTGTCGCTTGTCCACATATGTTATATGTTAACTGCATTTATTATTATTGTATCATCGTTATATGGTTGCAATATTTCCGATACGATGTAAAATTTTAACTCGCTGACTCACTCTCACCAAGTTATCCAATTTTACATGAACATTCTGTGACAATCGACATGCATAAGTTTGTTTGTTTGTTGTTTAACGCCACACTCAGCAATATTTCAGCTATATGAGGGCGGTCTGTAAATAATCGAGTCTGGAACAGACAGTCCAGTGATTGATATCATGAGCATCGATCCACGCAATTGGGATACGATGACATGCATCAACCAAGTCAGCAAGCCTGATCACCCGATCCCGTTAGTCGCTTCTAACGACAAGCGTAGTCGCCTTTTACGACAAACATGGGTCGCTGAAAACCTATTGTAACCCGGATGTTCACGGGTCGACATGTTTAAGTGATGTGGGTTAATCCTTTTACAGAATGTCGCAACTACGCGAGAGTGGCCTCCTGGACCTGTGGTGGAAGAAAAGACAGAAAAAAAGAAACATGACAAAATGTGCAAATAAACGACGCCTGGAGCCAGTGTCACTACATCATGTTGGAGGGGGGTTCATGGTTGTCGGTGTTGGAGCTGCTCTGAGCGCGGCAGTACTCTGTGTGGAAATACTACATCACGCTGTGTGCAACAGACACATGGGACAGAACGGTGTTCCCAAAGAGTGAGTGAGTGAGTGAGTGAGTGAGTGAGTATGGTTTTAAGCCGTGTTTAGCAATATTCCAGCAATATCACAGTGGGGGACACCAGAAATGGGCTTCACACATTGTACCCACATGGGGAATCGAACCCGGGTCTTCGGCGTGACGAGCGAACGCTAAACCACTAGACTACCCCACCGCCCCTGTTCCCAAAGACCTGAACCAATCCGGATGTTATATCTTTTACCATCAAGATACAGGGGCGATTGGCTAGCCATGTGGTAATGCGTTCGCTTGTCACGCCAAAGTTCGACTCCACACACGGGTAAAATGTGTGTCCGCATGAATATTACTAAAAGCGGCGTAAAACCACACTCACTCTCTAGATACACGCCGTTGATATGACAGTTTATGACCCCAAAGGTCAATGAGCGGATTTACATATGATAATTGTAGAAGTATGAAATCAACACTACTAATAATCTTCGAAATAATATGTGAAGATACACCGTTGTGTCGAATGTGAATGCACAAACGTTAATACTTCGAGTTATCCGAGATTCGACACATCTGAAACTGATGAATAAAGAAGGCATACACATGCACCAAGCGTTTACTTCGAAACAACGGTGTACATAGAAATTTGACCATACAGGCAAGGAAACGAAAACAGAAAATACTCTGATTCGTGATTTGCATCAAACACCCAACATTTCTTAAACATGAATTGTATACTACCGATTAATGGTTGATGTCAGTAAATATTAGTGGTTGGACGATACACGATGCATCGCGATTTTTTACTTCTCGATACAAGTATCGATCACAAAAATATGGATTCTGACCTTAAATATTTGTTTTTAATAACTCTTCCATTAAACACTAAACAGTAGTGCACGTCAATTGTGAAAACATAAATATGTTCATCCATTGCTCCATACTGACACTGCCAACTGTAAATTGTCAGTGTGCCAGGTATATTTGGCCTTGTGTCTATGACAAAGATGGCTTACGCACCACAGATAAAATCTCATGCAAGTATCGTGATACATATCGGATCGTGAGATATCTTGATACGTATCGGATCGTACAGTTGGTGTATCGTCCCAGCCCCAGTAATTATAGATTAAATTTTTACATGTATTAAATGAAATAATAAACTATGATGATGTGTCTGGAGTTGCTTCCCCTTGATCGTTCTCTCCCCTATACCCCTAACGCCGAGGAATAAATATTGGCACAACATACAACATGGTGATCGAACAGTGCCGAGCTAAGTGTATTCCTGGTCTAACGGCTGAGATTCTTATTTCTCAAAGAAAGTATTCGGTGTTCCTGTAATCAGATGTACAACCATGTTATGTCAACTACATACAGCAGCACCCGGGAAGATCCGGGGTAGAATAGGTCTTCAGCAACCCATGCTTGCTGTAAAGGGCGACTACGCTTGTCGTAAGAGGCGACTAACGGGATCGGGTGGTCGGGCTCGCTGACTTGGCTGATGCATGTCATCGATCCCAATTGTGTGGATCGATGCTCATGATGTCAATCACTGGATTGTCTGGTTCAGACTCGATTATTTACAGACCGCCGCCATATACCTGGAATATTGGTGAATGCGGCGTTAAACAACAAACAAACAAACCAAACATACAACAGCTTCGGGAGGTGCAGTCTTCAGAGGCAGTCTGTTTTTTGTTTGTCTGTTAACGCCGCACTCAGAAATATTCCATGTATGAGGCAGCAGTCTGTAAATAATCGAGTCTGGACCAGACAATCCAGTGATCATCCATCTACGCAATTGGATCCGGAATACGATGACATGCATCAGCCAAGTCAGCGAGCCTGACCACCCGATCCCGTTTGTCGCCTCTGGACACAGGAAGTGCAACGCTTCTCATGTAACTAAATACTCTTACACAATTGTTCCTTAATTTTCATATGCATATCACTTTTGTATGCATCCAACAAATTGACTGAATTTTAATGGTGGTGATTGCTGTAATTCATTATTCCGATTGATAACAATATAAGGAAGACTCGGAATGTAATTTCATGGTGTGATAATATTGACATTTCGAGTATAAAGTGTGATTATTCTCATAAGCATAACTGTTCCCACTTGACATGACTTGACTTCCATGAAATCACTATCAGGACACAAGACATGTTCAAATGAGATAGGTCATGTAAATCAACGAAGAGTGTAAGGTTTCAAGTGTTGGTTTGATCTTTTAAACGCAAATGAGAAATGTTATATATTAACCATGCATCAACAGGTTGGCCTCTAGTGTACATGTACAGTAAACTACGGTTATAACGATCACGCTTATAACGAACTGACCGATATAACGAAGTTATATTTTAGTCCCGGCCATTTGTTGTATATATGCTGTATATAAGCTTAAAACGAACCACGGTTATAACGAACTAAATTAGTGGTCCCTTTGAGTTCGTTATAACCGTAGTTTACTGTTGTCGATATTTCATCATTTAGATGAGCAGTGTTTACCTTATAACATAGCTTTTTTTTAAAATAAGGTTGCAAAGAACAAAGATACCGCAATCGTACGAGGTTGGTAAAAGGCATAACTGCTTGATCCATAGAAAATACTATGAGGCCGATTGTCAACGGGTGAAATTGAACTTTCATCACGTACTTGCCCGCCATTGACACATGTAACGGAATTGGAACTAAGTTACAAATAGTTACTTGTTTGTTTGTTGTTTAACGCACTCAGCGATATTCCAGCTGTATGACAGCGGTCTGTAAATAATCGACTCTGAACCAGACAATCCAGTGATCAGCGTCCTGAGCATCGATCCACGCAATTGGAATACGATGATATGCATCAACCAAGTCAGCGAGCCTGACCACCCGATCCCGTTAGTCGCCTTTTACGACAAGCATAGTCGCCTTTTACGGCAAGCATGGGTTGCTGAAGATCTATTCTACCCCGGATCTTCACGGGTTCCACGCAATTGGAATACGATGCTATGCATCAGCCAAGTCAGCGAGCCTGACCACCTGATCCCGCCCCTAACAACAAGCAATGTCGCCTTTTACGGCAATAATGGGTTGCTGAAGACCCATTCTACCCCGGATGTTCACGGCTCGCGGGTTGTTTGTGGCTGCTGAATCTATATTGCGATGAGTGAGTGAGTGAGTTTGGTTTTACGCCGCTTTTAGCAATATGCCAGCAATATCACGGCGGGGGACTCCAGAAATGGGCTTCACACATTGTACACATGTCGGGAATCGAACCCGGATCTCAGCGTGACGAGCGAACGCTTTAACCATTAGGCTACCCGACCGCCCCTATATTGCGATGAAAATCGGCCTGTAGGTACGGCAACTCGGTGGGGAACAGGGTCAATTAGTAAGCAAAAAGCAATCGGCGTCAAATCAAATATTAGGTCGTCATGAGACTGGCCAGCCGACTTGTATTGGTTTTCACAGGACGACGAGTGGATAATCACACAGCTAGATTCTTTGACTAGTAATGGTTAACTCTTTTCTGTCCCTGTTGTTCTGTTTGTAGATATAATCTGCAATTGCGTTCAATAAAAGGATCGTGTTGATGATGGTGCGAGATACTTGCATTGATTAAGTTTCGTTTTCCAAATCAGACCGCGTGAAAAGGCCGGTGGTTCAATACCTGGCCGCGTCATACACCAAAAGACTTTATAAGACGTTAACTTGTTGTCACCCCGCCTGGCCTCCGTCGTCAACGGATACAGCATGACTGGTATAAGTGTCTGAATAGGGTATCCATGTTAATCTGCGGTGTGGTATCTGAGTGGGCTAGCACTATAAAGCCGGGTTATGTACAGACTAGCACAAGCAACCACTTCAATGATCCAAACTATCGTATTCGGATTTGTTCTCAGTACGTGCATGTATCAAAGATGCTTTTCCGTGTTTCTAGCTTTGGTTTTTGCGATTATAGTTATTATACATGTCAACAAAACAAGGAAGACTCACGTGCTTGTAGTACGATGTGTACGCTTATACCAAGTAGAGTGGTGGTGAAATTGGGTTTAACGTCGCGTCCAAGATTATTGCACTTATATAGCGACGTGCATGCACGTGTGTGTGTGGCTGCTTGTACTAGCCCGGACTGATGGCGATTTATAGTGCTAGCTCACTGAGATACCACGCCGCAGTTTAACATGAATACCCCACTCAGACACTGTATACTGACTCCGAGCCGACCAGTCCTTGTTTTAGCCCCTGAATGCCGAGCGCCAGACAGGGTAACAAGAAGTACCATCTTTTAACATCTTTTGGTATGACGCGGTCGGGGATCGAACCCCGGGCCTTCCGCTCTACCACTAGACCACGGAGACGGCCCAAGTAGAGTCATACTGATTTGTAATGTACTGGTATAATAATAATAGGCTATTTATATTGCGCATATTTCCACAACACCCAGGAGCAAGCTCAATGCGGTATTATTACCCCGGTCAGTGGATCAGTGTGCACTCAAGAATCATTCTCAGCTCCCTGGGGAGTATACAACCCAAGCTGCCTGTGAGGCGCTAGAAGGTTAACAGCCACATTACATTCTCATCCTACCGGGTACCCATTCACTGCTGGGTGAACAGAGGCACATTTCGAACAAAGTCACTTGCCCAAGGAGACACCACATATAATATATGTGACTCAGTGTGGGGCTGGACCGAACCCCTAGAAACTCTCAGGGGGCAAGCTATCGAAACGCGGTCATCCAAGGACTCTCCGCGACCGACATTGCTTGACCTGATTTATGACCTATACGCTATGCATAGGACCACGTGCCACCATGAACTCACTGAGTTTAGTTTAGGAAATCAATCAATTCAAGCTGATAAAGTATTTTGTGAATCGGAAAAGAAATATTCGCCTAACCCAAACTTGTATAGAGAAGCCGCGACCAGTGACCCAGTTTACATTCTGACCGAGTATAATGATTCCCGTTTGTGACATGAACCTGGCGTGACAAGAAAAAGGGAATATTTGCCGAGTATATTCTTTATCATAAATACCATGCACATACTTTTTATACCTAATACGTAAACGATATTTACGATACGGAAACACGGAAGGGTAATACTATCTTTCGCATATAATGCCCCATTTTCATTCACTACATGTACAGTAGCTTATAAAAAAGAAATCGTAAATGAATGAAACGCCTTCGTGAACCGCCCCATTCATGATATTGTGCCAAATGATTGGCAAACATTTCTGCCAACAAAAGCACTTTCACATCGGGAAACCTCAATCACAATATTTTGCGAACGTTACTAGGCAATAGTTTTTCGAGCAAGTATATCGCATCGATGTATGGAGCTTATTAAAAGCAGTGCCTGGGGGTGACCTCACCGCATACTTATCAAATTGTGATGCCAAAGTTTTAGGATTGGTTATCGCATCGATAACTATATAAACTGACGTCTAAAAGAAACTTTACCAACTGAAAATATAAATTTCAGACAAAGTATAAATTGTTTATCGATGAAGTCTATCTAAAACACAGAACCTAAATACAACAATAGTGTATGCAGAAAATGATAATCGTATGTTACATGTTTGCGAGATAACACGCGAAAAAGTGAAAAACACGTGCACCACGGACAACTGCAAATGCACGTGTGGGTAAGGGTATAAAACGATTGCAACGGCAAGTCAGACATCCACAGTGATAAAAAAACACAAAAGAAATGCCACGACTCACAGTTGAACAACGTGAACGCGCCTTGGGTATGGTACAGATGCGAGCCACCCACGCCCATATTGCACGAACCTTCGGTTGCTCCCGTGTTGCCGTTACCAACTTGATGCAACGTTACAGACAGACAGGGCGGACCGCTGACAGGCCAAGAACAGGCAGACCCAGGGTGACCACGCCCCACGATGACCGGTACTTGCGTACCTTGCACCTCCGAAACCACTTCCTGACAGTGACGTCATCGGCGACAAATGCCTTAGGTCACAGGGTAAGTCGACAGACAGTGGCCAGGGGACTCAAGGCTCATGGAATCAGGGATTTTAGACAATACATAGGACAGCTATTGACAGCGCAACATCGTCGTCTGCGATTGAGATGGGCCCGGACTGTACGACGTTTCGATTCTGTATGTTTTGTCGGTTTTGAGCAAGAGTGATTTCAAACTCTTGTAAAGTTTCTTTTGGACGTCAGTTTATTACGAGTATGTGCTGATCGCCAGTATTTCCCGAAACACCCTCGGCAATTCATAATTCAACCAAGGTGCTCTTTTGAGCATTAATTATATTATTTACAATTATAGGTATTAATGGAATGTTTTCTCTGTTTCCTTCATGTCTTAAGTAGTATTTAGGGACTGGTAATTTATTATAGAGGGAGTGGGGATCTGGAGTTAGGCTGTGTCATATTTTGCCAAGCCCACCCTTCCCCTTCCCTATAATAAGTTACTAGTCCCTTAATGGTTGTATTTGGGATAATGACTTCGGTCTGGATCATAGCTCATGACGTGTGTGATTTGCCTGGTTGGTAGGGGAATAAGAGCAAACAGTCTCCAATTCGATGCGATATTCCTGACTTCGGCGTTGAACTACTTTCACTCTCACTCACTCACTCAATCAAATTTGATATTTAGATAAGATTAGGTACATATGTACTACTACGGTGAGTTCATTGATAACATACCACCAATTTCTTTAATTACATCACCTGGTTTTCGGATGTTTTTCCTTAAAATCCTTTGAGTCTGTCAATAAATGTCAATAAATATTTCTGTATTACATCCTTTTCATTGATGATACGTCAACGCGTTATTTCCTACATTAAAGCA
Source organism: Haliotis rufescens (assembly GCF_023055435.1). Lineage (NCBI taxonomy): Eukaryota > Metazoa > Mollusca > Gastropoda > Lepetellida > Haliotidae > Haliotis > Haliotis rufescens. The sequence continues at coordinate 6,558,956 of NW_025964001.1, read as the reverse complement.
TTTCAATTACTAAAATTAATTAAAAACACAGTTTTCAAAATCTTACTTCTATTGCAATCTTGTGCAAAATTAGGTCGGTGGACACGTATGGCAAATAAAATAAAATAAAACCCGTCTTCGTTCATCTAATAATGTGCCATCCCAGAATCAGCCTACATCGTTTCTATAGAAAGAAAGCTGCGGGGGTCGCAAGCAAAACCCCGCTTCATTCACCGTGTCACAGTTTGGAATAAACAGTCCCGGAATGTAAACACATTAACCATCCAGGCTTCCACCCACCCCTCAAAAAGGTTTGCCGAACTGATGTTTGATGTGAATCGATGTCATCGTCAACAACGCCAGATTAAAGGCGAATTGATTTGCCTTTTCTTATTTGAATGATATTCCAAAGGTGTTTACTTATTTACCAGTGACTCTTTGGAAGTACAGGAACGTGTTTGTATTCACATCATTAGCATCGATCGACTATATTCCCGAGCTTCTCCTTATCACCAAATAAGCGAATGGCGGATATTGTCAATAAATGGCTATTCTTATAATTGAGGTCATGGTTGAATATTTATGCCTGAGATAAAATCACGATTGATATACAAGATTTATAGTGTGCTGTGTGCAGGTAGTTGTGTGAGATACTCGGATGATCATGATGAAGATGGTAGATCATGTTGCGATGGCAATGATAGGAATCATCATTCAAACGCTCGTTACAAGTAAGACCTTTTGAACTCTAAGCCATAAATTGTGGACAATACTTGAATATACATGTGATGTGAACTGCAAACCTTTATCGACACTATGTATGCAAGCATGACAATATCAAAACATATCAATTGTTATTTTATGTATCAACTGTCATGTTTGTTATTCCGCCTATCACGTCGAGTTTTTCATTTATGATTTACGCCTGCCTTAGACATTATTAGTGCGCGGACGCTCCTGTACACAATTGTACGAATTTGAGCTTTAAAATATATTCTTACGCATTTTGATGAATCACGTTTTAGACTGAAACGAACTGAATATAAAACGATAAAACCCTTTCCATATCCAATAGAAATCTCTGCATAAAGCAGAGTCGATTGTACGATTCCGACTATATCACGAGCATGTGTTTATGAATCACTATCAAATAGTAATGATACCAGGTTTTCGCGAAAAGGTGAGCGTATCCTGCCGCACTGGTGGCCCCCGTCACAAACACATGCACAGGCAAGTCAATTGTTCACCTGAAAAAAACACATGGTGCAAGTCAAAATAGGGAATTGCATCGGACATCACTTTTGTCACTGATATATATATACGCTCAATATTGCTTTTTGTAGAATCAATTGAAAAACATTTCCGGTACAAGAAAAACCTACAATGTAAGAAACACACTTCTTATCCGGTCACTTGAGCACATACCTCTTAGCAAATCTGCAACATTAACTCATAATTTTACACTCAGGTACAAAAGCAAGTTTGAGTCAGACATATTTTAATGACATGGATGACAACGTGTATGTCCAAACCCTTTTCAATAATATTACATGATTAAATTACACATGCTAAAACTGAGAAGCAAGAAGTGCGTGTGTGTGTGTGTGTTTGTGTGTTTGTGTCTGTGTCTGCTTGTACTAGTCCGAACCACTGAGTTACCATGCTGCAGTTTAACAGGAATACCCAACTAAGACACAGCATACTGACTCCGAGCCAACCAGTTTAGTCCCTTAATGCCGAGCGCCAGACAGGGTAACTACAAGTACCATCTTTTAACGTCTTTTGGTATGACACGGGGATCGAACCCCGGACCTTCCGCTCTCCGGCCAGACGTGCTACCTCTAGACCATGGATGCGGTCGAGAAGCAGGAAGAGAGCGAAAGTGAATGGTTCAGTTGACATCCCTCAAGATGTCTACTCATTTGGAACGCCTAAAGAGAAACAGGTCGTAGACTTGTACAATTTGGGGGGAGCCAGTGAGCATATTCATGTTGCTGTCAAAATAAGAAACTTAACCAGGATGAATCTCGGATTCAAACCAACGATTGGCAGACCCTGGCATAACTAAGGGACGCAACTCAGCTCACTGACCATTGAGTCACCGTGTCAATGTGCGAAAGTGATACTCATTTAAAGAATCATCCAAATTTAATATCATATGTGAAGTTAACTCTGCCAGTATTTGAGTAAATGATTCAAAGTCATCTTAACAATTTATCGGTATTATTTCATGTAAATGTTTTTGTATGCACTATCATCGCGTTTCCATCAGCACACATAAATAAATTGCTCACATAAGTATCTTGATGAAAATTAGGTATGCTTTGAATAAATAAATGATCTGAAAATAAAACAAAACTGAAATTTATTTCATTCAGCAGCCTTGTCAAACAACTTTAATATTTTGTCTGAATCTGACCTCCCAGAAGGTGATGCTTCAGCCTACTTTTAAAACAAGAATGACCTCTCATTTTTCAAAGACTTCTTCCAGATGGCCTCGGGGCATTCATTTGGCACGTGCCACGAAATGTCAGGGAGGAACGAAAGGTCACTAGGATGAGGCCAAGCTTCGAAAAGGTTTAGATGAAGATTCGTCACAGGTGACGGTCAGCGTTTAAGTTTTTATAAAATATGGCTATATCATTATACATTTCTGATGCACGTTTCTCTCAAAGGCATGGAACATGGAACTATATTTACATGTTTCATAACAAATCCTATCTGTATTCTTCTTTTAGCGTAAGAGCGAAATGCTAAAATATTCTTGATGTGGTAATGTGTCATTTTGTTTGTCTGTCAGAGATCAAACCTAAAGTATTTTCGTTATCTGATCGACCAGGGCGTCTGTCGTCATCTTTATGAAGCCATTCGAAATAAAAACAGCGATCTGATTGGATATCGCGTTTTCATCACAAGGGAGTGAGTGAGTGAGTGAGTATGGTTTTACGCCGCTTTTAGCAATATTCCAGCAATATCACGGCGGGGGACACCAGAAATGGGCTTCACACATCACAAGGGACACAGCTCGTGTTCTATACGGCGTGGCGCCACAACCGAGGCAAGAAAAATAGGCTTGAGAAACTAGGCTTTGACACAGGCTTGTGGACATTCTTGCCTCTGGAAGATCACTGTCTCTTAGATATGACGCAAAGGTTATTGACATAAGGGGCTATCCAACAATGGCCTCCAAAGGGAATTCTTATGAAACATGGTACCAGGAGGTCAAACGTCAAGGTCGCAAGAAATATCACCCAACGTTTTTGGCTCAAAATGTATGAATGCATATATGAATGAATGCAACTTTAGTAAATTCTTTTTTTTAGCATGAGACCATGCTGTGAAAAGGTTTTGGTAAAAAAAGTAAAAGGCCATTTAGAGTTCAGTTTTTTTTTAAACATGGTTATATCATCATCAGTTCCTGGTGCATGGTTACCTAAAGGCACGAGACTTATTTGCAAGCTTTTATTCCTCACAGTCACGGTGGATGTTAGTCAGGTAAATGTCATCTTTGAAGTTAATATGAAACATGGATGTATCCTCCATTACCAGTAACATTTGCACTTGTTTTTAATTCAGAATTCTAATTCTGGGATCTTCAGAAGTTGTCGTGATTAAGGTCAAGATCTGTAAGTAATGCTTCCCGACTTGAAGCTTTTTTGGAGCATGTACATGTACTTGTTAACACCGCTAGCTCATAACTAATATTCAGATATTTTCCTTTCAGAGAGCCGAGCGGGACTTTTCAATGGCATCTACTTTGGCATCCCCGAGGACAAAGAATCAACCATGGTTCATGATGTCATTCATCTTATTTCACGGCAGAAGTGGACTTCACCTGTAATATTCACTGATAACTTCAGAGGTAGTCTTGTTTACTATGTAAAGGTAACGAAAGGAAACATCTGAGTGAGTATGGTTTTACGCCGCTTTTAGCAATATTCCAGCAATATTACGGATTGGGACACCAGAAATTGGCTTCACCCACTGTATCCATGTCGGAAATCGAACCCGGGTCTTCTCGTGACGAGCGAACGCTTTAACCATTAGGCTAATTTGGGGATATTAAAAATCATATGTATTGCGGTCCCTTAGACGACTGAGACACACGTGCCCCCTCGATATTAGTAATGTCTTATATGTGACGTTAGCCCTGGTTATTGTTCACTCGTTTAAAGTCGTTTATTCCGTGATTAGTCAATTTTCTAATTGCCACTGAATCCTTTGAGTGACTGAACACCCCCCCCCCCCCCCCACACACACACACACACACATTTGTTTAGCCATATGGCATGCTTTTGGTGAAACGCAACACCACGGGTTTGGTGCTTACAAACCTCAAACATCAGGGCGAATATGGGATTCAAACCCACGATCATATGTTTCTGGGATACCTAATGGTCTAAACTGTGCACACCGAATTGCATCGTCTCAGACGACAACCTGTGCCCTCAAAAACGTCCGTTAATCTCAATTCAGAATCAACGTGATCGAACTGTATGTTCATTGAATAAATTATTTTTTTCTGTGCAGTTACACTCTACCAGAAACTCCTAACGAAGCTGACAACCGAAGAAGGGAATAGCTCGTCTTATCCACTGATATTTAATATGTCCACAATGGCAACAAACGAGTTGGAGAACCATCTTCACGGAATATACCAACTCTACAACAGAAAGATCCCACTGCTCCTACTATGCAGCTTGAAGAACAGCGAAAACGTACTTTCAACCGTAAGTTGGCGTTAGGCCTTGAATATAACGCCGATAAAGAAGAGTGGTGTCAGCATGTCTCCTCAGAGAACATATTCTGAACTTTGTGGATCCAGCTGCCAAAGCATTACGTCCACTACACTTTACAAAATCGGCAAAACAGTTTATCATTTTCAAAATATAATCATGGTTTATTCCTATTATCTATGGCACTTTCTTTCATATATATGCGTTGAATTTTGATTATATTAGATGGGATGTCAGCTGACCAACAGGGTCTGCCTAGGCCAAGGGATCTAGCGGAAGTCCTCAGTCTGGATCTCTCGATCTGCTTTATGACCGCCATTACTGAGAATTTGTTCAGGTCATAAAAATATTTTACAAACATTCGTTTTAGATGCATTTTTGTTAATTTACCTACTGGTTGAGAGGAATTGTATTTTGGTATCCAGTTTCTTTGACGCACAGTAGTTAGAGGGATATAATATTACAAGACGGACCTACGTCCTGTTTAAGCTATAACTAACCTGTCATAAGGCAAACAATACCTGACACGTTACCTAATCCCAAGGCTAGTTTAATTTTTAAGTATTAGAACATTATTTACTCATATATGTGTGGTGATGGTAATGACCTGTTGAGCACGAATCCAAAAAGGTTTGTTGTATTCATTTCAATGTAACATTTGTCGGTTCGTGACTAAGGCAAACGCCATTGGCGAGAGGACAAGAGGCCTGCTCGACTACAAGCACCGATCCTACTGGCTGGTGGTGGCAGGCACATCATGGCTGGAGGCGATTAGGAATGCCTCATCCCAACTGGAAAATGTCGCAGTACTTCCTTATCGAACTGATAGCAGTCGACGCCATAAGTCCGATGAACTTTTCAAAAAGGATATCTTTGTAAGTTGACACTCATTCTTTGAGACAAAATGCGATTGAAATTCATTGTGCATGTTAACGCATTCTGTAAGGCAAAACGAGATCGTTATTTTGTTCTTAGAATGATACTAATTTCGCCGAGCCTCAGGCTGGCACCAGGCATGTCCAAACTGTGTTTTCTAACAAACTGTTTTATAATGCCTTTACCAGATAGACTGCAATGTGGTATGCGAGGAACAGTACATCAGCACGGCGTTGGGAACAACACAAGGCAGGCACTGGAAGTGGCGAAGTTACGACGACGTGCAAAATTCCAAGAACAGTGATGATCTGGAACTACTCCTTTTTCCAAATACAGCATACGGTTACAACGGCCACGAGCTCCTTGTCGCAACTATAGTGGTAGGACAGAAACTAGACTGAATATATTGTGATGCCTTTATGAGAGCTATGCAGTGGTATGACGTCTGAGATACTTAAATATTTTGTATTCTCTTCTCATTCACCCCTACACATGACCATCGTACACAGAGTCAGAAAACTTAAAGTACCAAGACAATACAATACAGTAATAATTACTGACAGGGAGAATTCAAGGAAAACATGAAAGATTAAAACTTAAAGCCTTTCCAAGGGTTTCAACTGTCATTTTCTAGGTTTTTATAGTTGGGTTATTAGCCTATGTCTGTTAATATTTTTTAGAATCCATCATACTGTATACTAAGCACAACACACATTTTCCACATTTTCCAACAAGACTTATTTTCAAAACCAATAAATATAGTTAATGAAATATTTCATGAATTTTAAAACTGAACAAATATATGTCATTTTGTACATATTCTAGGTTTTTCATGCTATGTCGGTGACTTTCATGGTTGACACCAAAACCAAGGCTTTTCAAGAGGGACCTTACGATTCAAGGCATTTCAAGCCAGTATGAATCTTGGAGATGATAAGAGTTATTTGTGAGTGAGTGAGTGAGTGAATGAGCGCAAATAATCGAATCTAGTCAAAACAAACCAGTGACTGTAAACGCAAGCAGCGACCCACGCCGCATGAAACGTTTCTAACCAATGAAGGTAATGCAAACCTCTTTAGTCGCTTTTCACAAAAGCAATGGGGTAATGGACACCTATTCTTCTTCTTCTCCTCGGGGGCACGGGTGGCCCTGTCGCCTAAGGCGCCGCGATTCGCTGTGCAGAGTTGCGTCCCCTAGGCACGCTAGAAACCTATGATTGTGGGTTCGAATCCCGGTTCGCCCCGATTATGTTTCTAGGTTTGTCAGCACCATACCCGTGCTCGTGGGTTTCACCGATGTGGTAAACGTCTTAGACCTGCATCAAACATTAAAGCTGACACGCCGTGATATAACTGGAATACTGTTAAAAGCGGTGCTAAAACCAAACTCACTCACTCGCTCACTTCTTCTTCTTCTTTTTATTATCATTATCCTGGGCTGGGTCAAGGTATTCTTGAAAATAGTGAATTGCCTTGCCATATATATATGCCACAGTAACAGAGATGCATATGACACCACCACCCCTTTAGAGGTTCCGAACACACAGAAAGCAAACACTGTATCTTTCAAACAATATAATCGTAACATGCAAATCTTTTGCAGGAACCGCCATACACGGAACGAACTACAGATGCTAATGAAACAATATATTCTGGATTCTGTTTCGACGTTTTCCATCTTATGATAAAAGCCCTAAATTTCAGGTGAGTCAATCTCCGCTGGCGTGCAAACCAATTGTACACTGAGAATGAGAAAATACGAAGGGTTGTATAAGTAATAGAGTGCAATGAATTGTTTTTATTTCTGGGTTAGGATGGGTAAGCGTTAACTGGACATAACTACTACCGCCGAAAGTGATACGACCTGTGACATTTGTTCTGTGCAACAGTATCTTAATAGGAGTACAGTAATGTACGGTTTAAACGAACTCAAAGGGACTACTATTTTTTGTTCGTTATAACCGTACTTCGTTATAAGCATATATACAGTATAACTAATGCAAATAGTCGGGACCAAAAAGTAAGTTCGTTATATCCGTCAGTTCGTTATAAGCGTGTTCGTTATGACCGTAGTTTACTGTATCTCGAAAATTTCTTACAGCAAGATACTGTACTGTCTGAGGTATATTCCTCGCGATATAAATGTACATGACCTGCTTGCATGGCGATGTGTCATTGAAATGGAGCCATTGGAAGTAATTGGCTAGGGTCAATAGGTAGCAATTCTGTTTGTCATAGGGGCAGTCGTCTAAGGCGCTGCGATTCGCTATGCAGAATTGCGTCCCTTGGGCACGCCAGAAACCTATGGGGGTTCGAATCCCGGTTCGCCCCGATTATGTTTCTAGGTCTGGCAGCACCATACCCCCGCTCGTGGGTTTCACCGAAGTGGTAAACGTCTGAGAACTGCATCACTTCGGGCTTTCCTCCCACATTAAGCTGACTCGCCGTGATATAACTGGAATACTGTTAAAAGCGGTGCTAAACCAAACTCACTCACTCTATATTTGTCAAATTATGTTCACCCATCTCTAACATAATCACCATAACACAAGGACGTGGTCTCCAGACATGGCACCAATAAAAAGACAGACTACCCATGGATGGACGATGGAGCATTGTACCCCTTTAAGAACAGATTTTCGTCGGCTTTATCGTATCGTATGTCTATAACAGTTACAGGGTACTTCCATACAATGACCTGGACTGGGGAGACATGTACGAAGATAGTGGCAACTGGTCAGGCATTATAGGAGAACTTCAGCGACGGGTAAGTCATATATCTGTAAGGTTAAAGCCTTTCTATTCTGTTGTCGACCGCCTCCGTGGTTTAGTGGTACAGCGTCACCCCCTCCTCCCACGGAGAGCGGAAGGTTGGGGGTTCGAACCCCTGCCGCGTCATACAAACAAAAAGACGTTAAAGCCAATCTGGATGTAAAAAAGGTCGTCAGGATAACAAAGACAAGACGGCATGCACGTCGCTGGTAGTATGTTAGTGAGAAAATAGTGAACGCAACGTTAAACGTCATCCCACCTTACCCATATGTAATCGACATTATCTTCAAATCTAAAAGATGTAATTAATAATTATACTCTGCCTTACAAACATGGAGTATTGTCCCCACAGAATGCAGATGTGGCGGTGACCAGCTTATGGATCGAAGAGCAGAGATCGAAGGCGATAGATTACGTTGAACCGGGCATCGGTACATATAAGATGGTCTTTCTATACCGCAGTACGAGTTTGGACACAGATTTGAGTCTACTATCGTTCCTGGATCCATTCAAGACTAATGTGTATCTACTGATAATGGGCATCCTTTTGACTGTGCCATTGTTTTTCTTTATTATTGAGACACATCTTATTGAAGAAAATAATAAAGTTCAACTTCGCGATGTTTACTTCCATTTCATGGGCATTTTATTCCAACAAGGTATGTATCTAAATGATATCATGTAAAAGTGTGTGAGTGAGTATGGTTTTACGCCGCTTTTAGCCATATTCCAGCAATATCACGGCGGGGGACACCAGAAATGTGAATTGCAGCGGACATAATTTTTGTTTTTGATAATGACTTCCAAAGCTTTACCACACAGCTTTCTGAAAGCTAAACTAAGGCTTATAAAATGTTGTAAACTTGATCAAACAACTTCTGAGCAAGAGTCGTATGGCGCTCTTTGAAAAACATGTCGATAGAGCATGCCCGATTGTTATTTAAAAGGTGTGAAATGTAAACACCAAAGGCTGGAGCTGCAGGAATGTTGATCGACATGAAGAGAAAATTGACTATTGGAAAGTCGAAGTCATCCCTCTGGTCATACAGTCTTGTAGCGAGTGTTTTGTCACTCTGAATCTTTATGCACAATGTGTCTATAAAGAAACATACAATTACCAACTCGCTAGATATTTTCAGTCTCATATCGTATTCATTGATTTACTCGACAACATATTAATGGATACTTCATGGCACAATGTCCCATGTTAGTTACATATACTGTTATATCAAACAATATATCTAAATTATCCCATGTCTTGAAAATACAAATTAATCCAAAGTGTATCATGAATTAACATCGTCTGTCTTGAATTTCCAAAGTGAATCATGAATTTACATCCGTCTGTCTTGAATTTCCGTCATGTCAATATTTCCTTTTGATCTTGTGGATTTAATGAGAACATTTGAAGAAATATTTCTTTGATTCGTCAGGGGGCTCCCTGCGTCCTGTTTCCTGGACGGCCAGGGCGGTCGTATCCACCTTCTGGCTGTGCTCTATCTGCCTTGCGGCGTCCTACAGCGCCTACCTGACGGCCTCTCTCACCGCCAACAGCGAAATCCAGCCCTTCACCAGTATCAAAGAACTATTGCAGAGGGACGACTATAAAATTGGAATACATGGACAGAACATTCAGATTTTGAGTGTAAGAAAACTTTAATGGGGTAACAGTGTGGCCAACACAATTCCTATATACGCAGAAGACCAATTATTTGAAAACAGCTTACACATTAACTAAACTCGCTCACACACTCCTAGCAGCAATAATTTGGAAAAAAGCTGCACATGTATGCTTAACCTACTTGAAACATTTTGTAACCTCGGAACCATAACGTGTTATAATGGGCGGGGGATATAGATGACTTCGTCGAAAATACGCTTGTTATTTATATACATTCTTTAAAATCCATATTCTTTTCAGCTTGAGGGAAGTATCAATTACACCAATATGCAAAGTAAGACAGAGTGTATGGCTTATTGTCTCACCTAACCTGCATGCGATCATGTTATCAGTGGCATATTTGGCCACCATATTGTTACGAGATGTTTTCCAAATAAAAACGCAATGGTTAAACTAGAAATGGATACGTAGAGAACTAAATCGTGAAGTCAGTAAATGAACACACATTTTTCATTATGTGTAATCAACAAATTATGTTCAAACACAGTATTAGGTTTACAATAAAAATAGGTCAAATACGTGTGAGCAGCAATAAATACATGAAGTAAAAGGCCCCAGAGTTAGTACAAGTGCACTTACGACTGTCCATAATTGTTCACCGTCAAATGTCTTGAAACAGGCATGTCTCTATTCTTTAATCTGGAACAGTGCTGGCAGGAATTCATTGTTTTCGGATAGGTATACTAATATTAATATAAATAAAGCGACAAAACCCTTTACATATACTATAGAAATCTCTGCATAAAGCAGAGTCGATTATACGATTCCGACTATATCAAGAGCATGTGTTTATGAATCCCTATCAAATATTAATAACACCAGGTGTTCGAGAAAAAGGTGAGCGTATCCTGCCCCACCGGTGGCACCCGTCATAAACACATGCAAAGGCAAGTCAATTGTTCACCTGAAAAAACACACGGGAACATATGGTACAATAGGGAATTGCATCGGACATCACTTTTGTCACTGATGCGTCAAATTTGAAAACTTTTTAAAAGCTTTACTGATGCCTTGAATTTTATAACCTGAAGAAAATCCACACTTGGCATGTAGATAGACAGAAGTCAGGTCGTAAAAGGCCTAGAAATTACCCTCGCCTCGCTCTTTTACAGACACAGCCAGCGTTCTAGAAACTCCCATCCCGAAATTTTCCAAATGTCAAGCCGGTCATGTTCGAGTGTACACGAAGCGGATAACTCCACATGGCTCACTAACGATGTCTGTTGCCAAGACAGCACTCAACAATTTCACCAGCACTGCAATCATTACTGCCACTGACAATCACTACAAATAGACTTACTACTATCTTTCCTATCACATACATGTAGTTATATACAAATAGTATTTGTAATATTTCCTCTAAATCACTCTCTAAAGTACTTGTTTCGAATGCAGCATGCCAAGAAGGGCCTACTGATGGACGTATGGCAGAAGATACTGAAGAGTAACCGCAGTGACCCTACAGTCTTTGATAAAGATCGACGTAGGTTCACAAAGAAGATCTTGACAGAGAGGTTTGCTCTTGTCATCAGGGAGATGTACGCTACCGAAATGGTTTCAAACACCTGCGATTTATCTATACTACCTGAAGTCCTTCACGTGGAACGCCTTGCGTTTGCCCTGAGCAAGAGGAGTCCATATCTAACGGATTTTCAACACAAGTGAGTCTCGTGGCGTTTTGTCATGTTCTGTTGAAAATGATATTTCCGATACATATTACTTATGGCCGGAGTCACGTGCATGTGCACGATGGCCCTGTTGCCGATGGCGATGCAATTTGCTTTGAAGACCTGTGTCTGAAAGTCGTGCCAGCTAACCGGCTGATCATAGGTTCGAGGCTCGGATTCTCATTATGATCCTTGGTCATATCCATGCTATTCGACCGCCTCCGTGGTCTAGTGGTAGAGCGTCCGCCCGGAGAGCGGAAGGTCGATCCCCGGCCGCGTCATACCAAAAGACGTTAAAAGATGGTACTTGTTGTTACCCTGTCTGGCGCTCGGCATTAAGGGGCTAAAACAAGGACTGGTCGGCTCGGAGTCAGTACACTTTGTCTGAGTGGGGTATTCATGTTAAACTGCGGCATGGTAATTCAGTGAGCTAGCACTATAAATCGGCATCAGTCCGGACTAGTACAAGCAGCCACACAAACACACACACGTACATGCACGGCGCTATATAAGTGCAATAATCTTGGACGCGACGTTAAACCCCATTTCACCTCACCTCACCACGCTATTCCGTCTCACGAAAGAGGCAAACGTCTCCGACATGGGGTTTTGCTCTCCAAAAACTAAACAGTTACCCTATTCCCGAATCCAAGGTGATATATTTGTTAAGCTAAAACAGGTGAAAAGCAATGTTTGAGAAGAAAGAGACGTTCTAGTTATGATATATTCTACTTCCTGTGGTTTCCTTTGATACTCTATAGGGTAGGTTCATCCGCAGAGGAATGCCTTAAAATGAAACATGATCATGTTGAGTCACACAAGACATAACGGAAGGTTTGCTTTTCAGGATGAGGCACCTGTGGGACAGTGGAACAGTTAGACATTTGGAAGAAGGGTCCACCGATCGCCAAACTAAGTGTGAACGTATGAAAAGTCGCACTGTGTCCATGAATTATATGCTGGGCAAATTGTCGTTGCTTGTACTGGGATCTGTGATAGCAACTCTAAGTCTTACTACTGAGTTTGTTGCACGAAGGACACTTATGAGGGTGAATACTGTCAGGAAGCCCAACCCAATTTCCAAACTGAAGAGATGATTAACGCGATTTTAACGAGCCCAGGATACGTATCACTGAGCGATTGCGTTGAACATTATTGAAGTTCAACAACGTTTCAGATTATGTTTGGAGGCAAGCTAATAGCAACTCTTTACAGCGATGTATGACGCCTTAGACGGCTGGGCAACGGTATAAACATTGTCTGTTACAGTTGTTTGTACTTAAAGTCTATGTCTATATTTGTTTTCATTGAAGTAGATACTTTATCATCGCCATTACCAAGAAGACATCGATAGGATCTCTCAGTATGAAATGTGGGACTGTTTCCTATTAAATAGTCTCATATAAAGCAATATGGTTGAAGTATGACGGCATTGTTGTTACACTTTTTAGCGAATTGTATTGTTGCAAATAATGAATAATGGACGTGTCTTGTGTGGTGTCAGTTGAGAATATTTTAAAATCATCGTCATGTAGTTTTAGTATAATAAAAAACCCAATTGTAATAGGTGGACCGAAGACCAGTTTCACCTGTAGCAATTATTCTCAGTTTACAATGATTACCATGTTTAGGGTTGTAGGAATTTGTTTCTTTACTTAATTTCATTTCACTGTTTTGTTTCTTGTGAAAGAGATGCGATACTGAATATTACCCAGAGAATTGCTGCAATGTATTCATCACCAGTTTTATAATAATTTTCTATTATGAAACAATAAATGTCCCCAAAATTGAAACCGACAATTCCTTAATCAATAACAGACTTGAAGAACAGATCACATCTTGTAACAACACAAAGTTCTTTCTTCATCACAACCGATACACAAAGAATGCTTGTGAGACTAAGAATTTGCAAATGAGTGAATGAAGCAATACATGAATATTCTATATTTCGACCTGTAAATAATGGAATTTGGGCTTGACAAACCTGTGATTGATGGTATGTGCAATGATTTGCAATCATCCAGGTGACCTGCCGGTTTCCTCTTAAATTACGTCATTACATATCAGTACCCTTCGTAGCCAATACCCATAGCGATTACAGGTCATAACTGCCCACAGTACAGCATACTTTAGCCGTCTCCCGACTGCCAAAGAAGTGGCATTCCAAATTTCCAAACCTGCATTCATCAATCTCCAAAATGTTCCAAGCGTGTGATATATTTTGAGGCTGTATGATGCATGGACTTAGTATTACGACCCATATTGCAATGGAGACACACCTTAGTTTTTCCAGTGTCAAATTCAGGACTAGATCCATCTCTCCCTGCATCATAGACATATTGCTGTCACTTCCATTTCTGTCGATATTTTTTCTGTTTATCTGAATGATTTTATGTTGTTTTGCAATAAGCTTCTGTTGGCCCACGTTGGCCTTAATTTAGTCTATCCGAAACAAGTAACTGTGCTTCATATAAAGTTCAATAAAAGTAAATTTATTCTGAATATCTTTCAATACATATTCTTGAAGACAGCGCCTTCACTTCAAGGTCATCACGCGCTTGTTCATGCACGACGCATAATTTTGATGTTTGCTTATTTGCTGGGAGCATGATACTCACACACAGGGCTTTTGAATATGAACAGCATGTAAGTATTGTATAACTATCAGGTGCTCCTAAAACACTTTTTGAACGCTTGCGCAATGGCACGGCTCGTCGAACGTTAACGTCTTCGCGCAGTGGGTAATCTGCAGGAATGGCGTAAAACGAAGATGCCAGACATTTTATTGTGGATAACGAAAGACAATATCATCTCTTTTGCTCATGACTTGCCACATTAACAAGACAGTTAACTCGAAGAATTCCTGGGTTGAAACCAATTAGTAGCACAACATTTCGCAACCGGTTGAGGGAGCACAATTTCAGGACGCAATGTCCTGCAATACGTCCAACTTTGCTTAGAAGTCATCGTAAGCCACGTCTGGTTTGATGTAGACAGCATCTAAGGTTCAGAAGACAAGACTGAGACAGTTTACTGTTCACAGTTGAGTCACAGATGAGTACAGGTCTACAGGTGTCCAGGAGTACGTTTTAGCGACGCTTGCCTTTCTCAACGTCGTCAGTTTTGGGGACGTGCGTGTAATGATGTGGGATGGCATCACAGCTTATGGAAGAACACAACTCATCGTGGTTAATGCCAATTTGAATGGCGCACGCTAAAAGAACGACATCTTTCGAGATCATGTTCTACCCTTGCAGCAGAATAATGCCCACCCACACGTGTTGTTACAGACTTTTTGAGGGATCATAACGTTGCTGTACTGCCATGGCCGGCTGTTTCTACAGACTTTTCCCTCATAGAACATCCCTGGGATGATATGCAGCGACGCCTACGACAGGACCAGAACCAACCAGTAACTCTAGCTCAGCTGGGCAGATCTCTGATTGACACTTGGAACATGCCCCAGGTTGTTTTCAAACATCTGATGTCTTCAATGCGCCGCAGAACACTGAACATACATAATGATTTGCACCTTTAAAAAGTGTTTACCAAGTATGCATGATATATGTAGTCAATTTCATGAAACAAAGACGCGAGATAACAATGAATGTTTACCTTTACAGTTAAGCATGTGACATACCTGTATTTACCCACCACATAAACATAAAGCTTTAAATAACCCATATATGACGTGACGCAGCTTCACATATTATGTTATTTGCGACATAAATATATATTGTGCTTCAGGATTGGCTGTTATTAGTTTATTGGTTTCATTGTTCCCTATTGATGTTACTCTGTCGTGTAATGAATATTACTATCAGCTAAAAGCAGCGTCAAACCCATCTACTCACTCACTCACACATCTACCTTGTAAATTCGAAGTGCATATTTTTGTCAAGGACGCGTTTGTATCTCGGGCGCGTTTATTCCTATGGCTACCAACTTGATCAATTATCCGACTTTTGCAAGAAAATGCGAACATAATCTTTATGTAACACAATATCTATTGGTATAAAACCAAAATAATAATTAAGATTAAAGTAAATAGAAAATCTCACCGGAGTGACATGTGATATTAAATATATCAACAAATGTCGTAAAAAGGAGTTTTTAACTGGTATTGACGAGTATTGATATATTTGTGTCAAAACACACAAGGGTGAGATTCTATTTATCATCCAAAACCATCCTTTCAATTTTCTCAGTTTGTAAACAGTATTAACCAGTATCTTGAGTGAAACAGGTACAGTTAAACAGCTCAGCGCTAAGTTCGCTTTCTTGAACGGGACTCGTGCTAACAAAATGTAATCAACGTCCGAAATAACCTGAATACTCTGGCACTCATATACAAAATCAACCTGCCTCAGGTCTCCTTGGATCGCTGCATCACATATTCTTTGTCAGAAAAATAGATGATAATAGCTTTTTGTTATGTGTGTTAACATGTAATGGTTGCTTGAGGTTCTCGATATTATGTAACTAAATAGTGCACATATTGATCAGGCAAACATGCACGCAATGCCAGGATAAGACGTTTGGGTGATCGAAATATCCTGTAAACTGCTATGGAAGATATGTACAGGTCTCAAACACTTATAAACAGACATTGCCACGTATGTATGTCCCCAGATATCGGACCTCAGAAACAGATGCTTAACTTTCAAATACTTGGCAGATGTTAGCGAGTGCATTATTTACGTTATTTGTCCACACAATCTGTGTCCGTATAGTTTGCTGTGACACTGAGAAACTGTTCCAAACCCTGTATAAATTTATCTATCTTTTCATTTTTGTTCAGATTTTAATCATCGTTCGCTAAGGTTAATTCATAACATGTTCTGCTAGAATATTTTTTTATAGTTAAAAAGTACAAAATTTTGATTTGTATATGAAACACCTGATAATGAATGACATTCCCGATATCACATGACCATGACGACGTCACAGACGACGATGGTAGACAATGTGTTCAGCATATATTACGCGTATTGGTCTGCGAAAGTGTCAGAGGTCAGAGGGAAATCTGGAAATGTACCAGTACAATATACTACTACTGAGATTTCCGATAAACTATCGTCAATGTAATTAACTTTGTTTATAATGACACAAAACTGCCTGCCCGCATCAGAGATCTGTTGTAGTAACGCCAGGCCGTCTTGTCACATGCATGTATGTACTTCACCATTGTAAAGCGTCACGCACTCGCACGCATGCACGCACGCACGCACGCACGCACGCACGCACACCGACGACGTTGGTCATTGCACATCACACTTGAGCTGGAATATCGCTGAGTGCGGCATTAAACAGTGTACAAACAAAACATCATACCGATGACTGGATTGTCTGGTATAGACTCCATTTAGTACACTGGGCGCGTCGTATGGCAGGAATATTGCTGGTTGCGTCGTTAGGCGACAAACACTGACTTATTTATATTGTGCGAAATGCAAGTGCTCCCGGTAGAGCAGGACATGTAGACATTGAGTCTGCCGGACAAATTGAGATTGGACACGTCTGACTGCCTTAACTTCCTGATATGCACTTTAATCACATCCTGTACATTATATCCGTGTAAACAGGTAAAGCCAGATGACAAATATATTGAACAGGTGAAAAGTTATTTCAAGACGTTGCCGTCGCGTGGCAGGCAACAAGCAAACATTTACGTTTTGGGTGCTACTCTTTGTCCAAGACATGCTTACCCATTTCGCGAACACTTGGTGTTGTCATTGACTTTTAGCGATCGATTCATACACTTTTCCCCGCTGTATGACGTATCACGTTTCAAGTCCTAATGCGTTTGACGATTCGTCTTACGTTAAGCCTTGACAACTACGTTTGAAGATCTCCTGAATTTCAAGCGATGTCTTTGTGCACATCTTAATCGAACAATAGTCCCTACGAAAGTGACGAATTGTCGATGTGTTAGTGCTCATTAAATTCACATCCCCCATACTCTTCATCAATGGGAACGTCGATGATGGAGTAAATTGCCAATAGTAAACTTGGCCCGTCTGGGCCCAGACCTGACCGACTCTGAGACAATGATGGCTGGCCAGAATAATCTGTGACGTCAGATGCTAGAACTGCCTGAGTGAGTGAGTTTGGTTTAACGCCGCTTTTAACAGTATTCTAGTTATATCACGGCGTGTCAGCTTAATGTGAGAGGAAAGCCCGAAGTGATGCAGGTCTGAGACGTTTACCACTTCGGTGAAACCCACGAGCACGGGTATGGTGCTGACAAACCTAGAAACATAATCGGGGCGAAACGGGATTCGAACCCACAATAATAGGTTTCTGGTGTGCCCAAGGGACGCAACTCTGAACAGCGAATCGCGGCGCCTTAGAAGACCGGGCCACCCGTGCCCCCTAGAACTGCCTTAACGTGGCCACATTTTTTCCTTAATCACTATAACTAAGATCGATCAGTGCGATAAAAATGTGTCTTATAATAATACCAAAAGCATTTTACTTCGTGTGGTCCATAAAATGTCCATAAAGCAGTATCTCTTTGCATACTCCGTTTACCATAATATCTTAAAGCGTATCATTTATACTTTTAATCGATAGTCTTTATTAAGATATCGCTTCAGTGAAATTTCAGTGACATGAAGTCCTGGGACTGTCGATAAGGTCGTGTCAGCCGTCATTCGATTATAACTGATTATGGAACGATTATGACAAATGTGCCAAGATGTATAGTTTGAAAAATATATCCTCACCTTATTTAGTTCATAACATAATAACTAATTTCAGGTAATAGAGTGATTTTGAATGGTTTCTTGGTTATATAGAAATATAAAATATAAAAAAATACTTTATTCTCCAGTTATCTGTGAACCATCTTAAATTACGCTAAAGGCAGGTAACAATGTGATCAATTTTCTAAATTGTTGTCATTATTGATGTAAACAGTTCAGTACAATTCTAGTTATTTCGGGCATTGAAGAAAGGCTTTGTTTGAATAACCGAATCAAACATAAAATTAGTTCATAAAACAACCTGAGATCACAAACTACTTATCAAGTCATAGCTTTACGGTACAAACTGATCGACCTTCTGTAGTGACAACGTTGATATTTTCATTATCTGATGTAGGGTACTAATTATATCTTTCAATATTTACAATAACCACTGATGCTTGTCACACGTCGTCTTGTGTTGTATTTGGTTTATTGACAACACATGAATAATTGATAGTGGTCGATGTGAACAATCTGCCAGTTCTCAAATTAGCGGACGTCGTCTTCTGACATTGTTTATTCACTGACAAATATCTTATTGTTCTTGGGAGACCAATTGATTGAGATAGTAGAAAAGAATTACCACATCATATGGTTGTATTTTACATTAACGGTGAAAAAAAGATGTCTGTTTGTATATTATTCTATTCGAATATACGTAAAAACGTGACAAACTGGATACTTTGGAACAGTGATTACAGGACATCGTCTGAAAGTTAGTTTGAAGGTGGTCATGTAGTGGAAAGATGATGTCTTTTGCATTGACATTAATTGTGGCAGCCTTATCGTATTCTATTATCGGATCTGCAGGTAAGGCCATTTCAAATGAATTGATTTTGTGTTATTGTGTTTGATTTGTTTTTAATCATTTATTTAACCGTTTCAGGGAGATGCAATCATGACTAACCATAATGCATTGCTGTATCTTTTTGTCTGTTTTCCGTGAATGTTCAACAAAGAAACATAATGGTTACATTAGCATGTAAAGTTCGAAGCTAACATATGTGTCACCTAATCTTCCTGACATGATGTGTTCTAACTTAGTTGTTTTTCTAGTTGTAATGTATAATTCAATAACAGAATTCCAAAGTCATTATAAATGCCTTCTCCTGTCTGACTTTTTGTCGTCTGTTCACGTGACACTGACGATGTTGTGACATTAAGGGCTGCATTAACGTCACGATTACATGGTTAAGCTAGCTCATGAGATGCCTCATTCAAAATTACATTTCAATAAAACTTTAATTTAATACGCAATCATTTCCTACAGAAAACGTTAATATTCATTTTGTTTCTCAGAATAGAATAACACTCGTAACAAGACAAAAAGTTATCAGGGCTAAAAAATTCCCTGACTTCGAAACAGTGATTGACTGATTGAGTTGGGTTTAACGCCGCTTTTAACAGTATTCTAGATATGTCACGGCGCGTCAGCTTAATGTGTGAGGAACGCCAGAAATGATGCAGGTCTCAGACTTTTAACACTCCGGTGAAATCCACGAACACCTAGAAACATAATCAGAGCGAACCGGGATTCGAACACACAATCATAGGTTACTGGCGTGCCTAAGGGACGCAACTCTGCACAACAAATCGAGGCGCCTTAGACGACTGGGTCACCCATGCCCCCGATTTCGAAACAGTTCCCAAAAATGTGAAAAGAACCAATGCACTAGTTTTCTAGTTACAGGTCGCACAAATGTTTCAGTAACACATTTCTGGGTAAAAAAAGAAGAAGAAAAATATCAGTATTTTTTCAGAAACTCCACTTATCTTAATCAAACATTGCACTGCACCTCTCCTATTGGTATAGAAACTGTATTCGCAATCGGAAAAGAATCCATGAAGTAGTGTTTAAGTTATAGGTCGCACAAATGCTCAAGTAAAAGATATTATCATATCGTTTTCAGAAAATACACATATCAAAATCAATCTTTGCACTGCACATCTTCTATTAGTATGGAAACTGTTTCCCGAATTTGAAAAGAAGCCATGCTGTCAATTTCAAGTTATAGGTCACACAAACGTTTAAGTAAACATTTTCCAAGCCAAAAGATGAAACAAAAATGTATTTCTTTCAGGAGTCCAAATATTGAAATCAAACTCCGCAAAGCATCTCCCCTAAAGGTATAAAAAGTTATCACTCAATTTGAAAAATATATATATCTAGTAGTTTTCAAGTGATAGGTCTTACAAAAAGATGTCCTCGGAAGGATGGACGGGCGGGATTCCTTGGTACAACTGTATAACCCCGCCCTTTTTGGTCAGGTATGATAATTTGTGCATCTTCCCAGTATTTTTTATATTTATAAAAAAATACATTTAGTACCATTAACGAAGAAATAAGACACGTTAAGATTAAATAATAATAAAAGCGATGTCCAATTCATAATTGAGGCCATAAATGTTTATTTCTTTCATTTTTACATACAGACAATATGACTGGATGCTATGGAAGGCTGTACGAAAGCAGATATTTCCAACTTCCAGTGCAGAATCAATCCATCATGGCCGAGGACATTGCGCATATCATGTCCACGTGGGAATGGAGGTCTACCGTAATCATATATGACAGATCAAGAGGTAACTGGAGTGAATGAGTAATTATAAGATAGCTACGCGATAAATCGCAAAGAGCAATGAAGATCGAAGCGTGTTTTATTTCACGATAAAACATTGATCTATCGTGACGTCATTTCTGGAGATTCGAACATGCGCTCGCAACTTGATGACGTTTATGGGACGACTTTATTTTTGAGAGGGTGGGGTCTAGTGAGTATTTCCCCTGAGATGTAGCTGTGCAACGCAGCTAACCACAGTTGCCGAACGATTGCTTCCCAAAGTGGGAGATGTATGACAATCGGTATTGGGAGAAAAGGTACAGATGAGCGACGTGAGGATTGTTAGAATATGCGGAAAATACCAAACTTAACCCATCTGATATTGTCGAGGTCGGGAATCATCATTATTAAAATACGGGTATATATTTTTAAACCCTGTACAAATTTTCATAATCCTTTAAGAGGCTGTACATTATGTTGATATCTCGTATAAGAAATAAATGACTCGTGGTCGTTGTTTATCGTACAATAAAACACTGCAGGGAGAATAAACCACTCGGGACTGCGCCCTTCATGGATTATTCTCCCTGCAGTGTTTTATTGTTAACAACTACCACTCGT
Organism: Haliotis rufescens; assembly: GCF_023055435.1. Taxonomy (NCBI): domain Eukaryota; kingdom Metazoa; phylum Mollusca; class Gastropoda; order Lepetellida; family Haliotidae; genus Haliotis; species Haliotis rufescens. The sequence goes on along the minus strand of NW_025964001.1, from coordinate 6,537,315 downwards.
TTATTTCTTAAATAAAGTTTCCTTCGTTGTAGTAATATTGTAACAATACTTTGGACATCACAAAAAGTAATAGTTACAGTTTTTAATTGATTTTCTGCTTGTTGATTTTTACGTCAGTAGTATAGATCAGCACAGCGATGACATGTTAAAAATGTCAACATCCAGTATGATATACACGATAACAGTTATTAGTCATTCTCTCACAGACCATTTCAATTTCACCAATACGAACTCCACGTAGATAAGATGTAATTGTGTACACAAGCTGTATCACCCGTGAAGATGGGGTTAGAATTGTTCTTCAGCATCCCGTGCTTGCCGCACGGGGCGACAAACGGCATTGGGTTGTCAGGCTCGCTGACTTAGTTGATGCATGTCATCTTATCCCAACTGCGTAGATCGATGCTCATTATATCAATGACTGGAATGTCTGGTTCAGATTTAATTATTTACAGACCGCCGTTATATAGCCTGTAAATTACAAACATTTATATTTATAAACAACTTCTCTTTCATTCTACATGAAATACGAAGCTGACCAGTGCGAGTTTATTGATAAAGCAAACTACATTGAAATAATGAGTTTAAAAATAACATGATCGTAAACCAGGAACAAAGGACAGGTTGGCCTTTATAAAAAGATGATCTCCTGCTGATACATGAAACACTTGTCCCGACATCGATACATACACACATTGCCTTGTTTGCAGAGATCCTCTTCCAGACGTTGATGTCCCTATGGCTGGAAGAAGACAGAGATATGAAGGAAGTCCCGGCCATATTGGAGATGACCACGACGTCAATTAAGATGGAGGACTACCTCTGGACAGTACACAACATGTACTTCCCACACATTAACTTACTTCTCCTCTGCAATATGAAAAACACAGTGGACATACTATCTATTGTACGTATATTACAGAGTGACAAAACTATGTGTACACATGCACCTTGAGTACTCGCTATTCTCCTGCTTTCTTCAAACATCAAGGGGGCACGGGCGGCCCAGTCGTCTAAGGCGCTGCGATTCGCTGTGCAGAGTTGCGTCCCTTGGGCACGCCCGAAACCTATGATTGTGGGTTCGAATCCCGATTCGCCCCGATTATGTTTCTAGGTTTGTCAGCACTATACCCGTGCTCGTGGGTTTCACCGAAGTGGTAAACGTCTGAGACCTGCATCACTTCGGTCTTCCCTCCCACATCAAGCTGACGCGCCGTGACATAACTGGAATACTGTTAAAAGCGGCGTTAAACCAAACTCACTCACTCAAACATCAAGCTGACATGCTCTTATATAAGTGAAGTACTGATCACAGTTAAACCAAACTCACACACGCATTCTTTCGTTTCTCCTGGTGCCATCACTGATGATCTCTTCATATAATTATGATGGCTAATTTGTAATTTACGCCCAATGGAATCTGTTTCTTCGGATAATCGAGAATTGTTAGTCTCTGGCATTGACAATATATTTTTAAATTCAAATACTTAGTATTAGTCGGGACCATGCAAAGAATCTGTTTTTCGTATGGTGTAGAAAAGGTTTTGTCACATTTATTTGACTGCTACTATAGAGTAAGAATAAGTGTTCTAAGAAGCCATATTGGTAGTTTGATGGCAACACACATTGACAACTTCGTGTAAATCATATCCACATTTCCACAGGCTGACACAATAGACAAGTCTTCTGCTCGCCTTCTTGACTACACACACAAATCCTTCTGGCTGGTTGTTCCTGGGGAGGACTGGCTTGGCGCAGTAAAGACGGCGTCAACTCATCTACAGAATGTGGCCATACTTCCATACTCTGACGTCAGAAGGGACAAGCATGACATACATTACACCATTCCACTTTATGTAGGTGTAACATAGAAATGATGAATACTGGTTGATGAATACGTATCCCGTGTGTCTGAAATTACGTCCACATTTAATGTGTACGCTTAAACATGATTGTTTGCTCAAATCGTATTTAAACCGCATCTAATATATCACAAGAGTAAGGCATATATAAATGCAGTTTTCAGTCGTGCCAATCTATTATGAACAGTGATTATGAATCTATTATTAATTTAAAACGTTTTACATTATAACCTTACAGGAAGTATGTGAATAATAGATTAACTATTGATAACTAACTGTGACATATGTGTTTACTTTGAAAATAAGAAACCAATATTCCTTTAGTTAGCATAAAATATTTGGATATTGGGTTGAACATTCGCAACCTAAATTTAAACATCGCCAGGAAGTTATGTCAATGAAGTGTTTTAGATTGTAATTTAAGGATAAAATTATAACCAGGAACCTTAAATAATTCTTTACTGTGAACGAACTTGTTGATGAAATGTGTATCTGTGCTGTTTCATCATGTACAAGTACGATGGTAATTATGTAATAACTTGCATTTTAGCCTAGCTGTAAGGTCGTGTGTGAAGACAAGTATATTTCCTCAGCGGTCGGGATGTCTACATCACGGACGTGGCGATGGCTCAGCTTTGATGCTATACACAACATCCACGACTTCAGATCGTTCATCCGTCTTCTATATCCAAATATGGACTATGGCTACAACCATCACAAATTGTTAGTTACAACCAGAGAGGTATGATCTTAATTACCCGACAAAACAACAATCCAGTCCAATGCGTTGGATTTTCATGTGTAGAGTTGCGTCCCTTAGTCGTATCAGGATCCACTGGCCGTGGTTTGATAAAGAGTGAGTGAGTGAGTGAGTGAGTTTGGTTTAGCGCCGGTTTTAACAATATTCCAGATATACCACTTTGGTGAAAACCACGAGCACGGGTATGGTGATGACAAACCTAGAAACATAATCGGGGCGAGCCGGGATTCGATTCGAACCCACAATCATCGGTTTCTGGCGTGCCCAAAGGACGCAGCTCTGCACAGCGAATAGCGGCGCCTTAGACGACTGGGCCTTCCGTGCCCCCAAATATGAACTAGAACTTACGTAATGAGAAATATGGTAATCGTCGACATGTGTCTTGGTTACCTAATTATGTAGATATCTCGTGAATTGAAACAATCTAAACAGCGACATTAGGCCTCATCAACCAGCCCACACCTTAGTTAACATGTAGAAGACAAACCTACCAAACATCGGTTCTAATGAACGTTGCACACACCTGTTATGTGAAATTGCGTTTAACCGCGTTTTTGGTTAATTATTTGAGAGTTGACTGTGATTGGATTTCGTTTCCGTAATTGTTTCCATTCTTGGTTATCCTGAATGTTTAACTACAATGGCTAGAATTCGGTGTTGTTACACCATATATTTAATGTAACGAGCTCAGCCTCATATACCGTATTCGACGTAATAAGCGCCCAGGGCGCTCTCAAAATAGAAATAGGGGGTTCTTATTAAAATATTATTTTGATAAAAAAACCAGGGTTGAAAGATGAAGGTCGTGTTCATGTATGACAGATATATTTTTCCAGAATTTGATTGCCAATAATTAAGGGTGATATAACACACGAGTGCGTATCATACGCGAATAGATAAGTCTTGTGAACATTGATCAATCGGAAGGGGTGCTAATTGGGATTGTTCACTAGCCAATATATTCGCAAATATCGCCGTGGGCGCTTATTAGAGCGGGGCGCTTATTAGGTCGAATACGGTATATGTATATTTTGCGCAAATATTTCAGTTTTGATATCAAGGCTGACGACGGCCATCAGAACCATATTAGCTCATTTCCCTTGCATAAATATGTTTTTTACAGTTCTCAATATCATCCGTACTAAGAAGTATTAAGAACATTCTATTAATAAATAATCCGTCTATTTTCAGTCTGGCATCTGTTCAACTATAACGGAACATAACAACATATCCGTTTATTCTGGATACTGTTTTGACATCATCCGCCTGATCACAAAGGCCCTAAATATGAGGTATGAGGTGTCATTAATCGTTTGTCTGTAAAGAACCGTATTGATTGTTACAAAAGTCAGTATGCACAGCGAAACTTCAAAGTTCTTGGTACCATTGAAAATATATGACCCAATTTCTTGTACAGATTTTAGCGAGGCCAAAACGTATTGTCGAAAACTCGCTTATTCGCAAACAAGGGATAGCCAATCAAGAATTGTACGATGGCTACCATACTTTAGTGGCTATATATACTCATTCAAAAAGGTATGGGGACGCCCATCATTCTATGAAAATAAGTGGGTTCACTGTGCCCTATGCAATCCATCAAATACAGAACACTCCCCTGAGTAAGGTCGGTGCTGACCAGACACCGTTGAGGTTGCGTTTGTGGCTGGACACCTGCCCGAATTTGCCCAATTTCGAATGCGTTTGTTTCGATATGCAAACATGGTTCACGCCAATGCAACAATGCAGATTTCCCGCCGCTCATTCCTGCTCTGAATGCTAATGGACCTGATGCTATACTCCAAGATGATAATGTCAGGCCGTATCGAGCTCGTGTCGTCACATATTGTAATAACTTAAATAGCATCATTAGATCGTTGTGTCCATCTTACTCTGTGGGTCTGGCGCCAGTCGATAATCTTTTGGATGTTTTTGTTTGACGGATACACTTGCTAACCATCCACCCACCGTGTATGGTCAACAACACATCAAGTGTCATCACTCAAGAGGGGCATTCAATCCTCAGGCAACATTAAGGATACATGTTCGGTCGATACGACGTCGCTGCAGGGAATGCATCCAGCAGAGGGGTGGCCATACGCATTACTGGACTTTGTTCCTCCCTGTCACTTTGTGAAATGACAACTGTGTCTCCATACCCAATACCCCAGTAGTCTGTATAACAGTAGCAAACGAAATGCTGCAATGATTATTCACCAACAAACTAAGTTTATTACATGTATAATAAATGAGTTGTTCATAAGAGAGAAGTACCCGTGAAGATCCGGTAAGAAAAGGTCTTCAGCAACCCATGCTTGCCGTAAGAGGCGACGGGATCGGGTGGGGAGGCTCGCTGATTTGGTTGATGTATGCCAATGCTCATGATGTCAATCACTGGATTGTCTGGTCCAGACTCGATCATTTACAGTCCGCCTTTATACAGCTGGAATATCACTGAATGCGGCGTTAAACAACAAACAAATAAATAAAATATAAGAGAGAAGCTATTTGATTTTCAGGTGATTTTGGTTTGAGCTCGGCATTAGAAAAAAGAATATAACGAACTGTAATCTTGGGACACTCTATCGTCTGCAAGAAGAGGGCACATTATTATTTCCTGCAATGCAAGACAGTCAAAGCTCTTTTTCAGTAAAACGGGGGCTTGATTATTTTCTTAGAAAAAGTTCCGGCCTTCTTCTTTGTTTTGTTTTTCATTGCCTTGGAGTTATGACTTTTGCCAAACTGTATTTTTATGATTACTTTATACCCATACATGTGGTGATGCAGACAGACGTGATCTACATTGAGTGTGTGCTTTTCCTGAACTGACAAAGGATATGTAGTAAATTTGGGCATTTGGCTTAAACGTTGTACGAGGGGCGTTCAATAAATTGCAACTTCAATATAAGACCAAGTCGCAGAATATCTTTTGCACTTTTATTTTTCAATATAATCTCCATTCACCTCAATACACTATTTCATTTGTCCTTCAAACTTTTAACACCACTTTATAGACATCCACAGATTGTCCCTCTAACCACGCCTCTGTGGCCTCGTCATCCTGGAAGCGTCTTCCACGTAGGGCAGATTTCATTTGCCGGAACAGGAAATAGCCACTGGGGGCTAAGTCTGGGCTTGTAGGGTGGGTGATTTGACTGTACAGCCTCGACTTAAATTTGGGCATTAGGCTTAAACGTAGTGCATGTACTTTAAACGGCCATGTGCTGATGAAACTAAAATGGTATGGTTAGTGTTGTAGAGCATGTATACATGGAAAAGTCAAATTATCTAATTGTTGGTCTGTTTGCAAGCGTCGAACTGAACAATGCAAGTTGTGAGACGGCTGCCTGTAAATAACTGAGTCTTGGACAGAAATTTAGTGATTGATGAGCAAAGTTCAAACGATGACTATCCACCCTATCCATATATTAAAACAGACTGGTACTTTTTAGCACAGGTGATTGGTCATATTTTGCCGATCACCACATTTAATGTAACATTTTTACATGATCTCACCCCTTTCCTTTAGCAAATGACCAGTCCCTAAATAATGTTGAAATTTAACTATACAATCATTTGAAAACAAGCCCTGTCATTATTTCATCTCCCACACCCGTACAGTTGTGATAAATTTTGGCAACCCCCTTTCTCGCTGTGTCATTTTGCAGCCCTCCCTATAATAAATGACAAGTCCCTAAGCTCAATGAGATTGATGATTTGATTTCCTTGTTTCTCTAAAGTGTACAGGTAATACAGTCTAACAACACGAAATGGGGACGCAGTGAGGGCGGACACTGGACGGGAATGATGGGCGAGATACAACGTGGGGTATGTAGATGTCGTTGTCTGTCGAAGGTTGAGATGATTGACAGTAGTGTGGGAAAATGAAATCAAACTTCATAAGTAAGAACCAGGGGCGCAACTAGACTTATTTTATGTGTGGTTTAGGGCCATGATTACCAAAAACAATAAACGATGCTCTTAAACGCTATTTCTTTCATTTTGGGACCGTGTATGTTACATTATATTTATAACAAATATTGGTAATTTGTTAATTAAAAGGTTTTTTTAATTTGTAATATATATCCGTGTTTCACCATCACATTTTCGACTTTCATTCAAGAAACATCTATGATGACAAATGAAATGTGAACATTAAAACGAACAGATGATGTATGTGATGGTTATTTATTTTTTCATATTGTAACTCGAGCCGAGATATCATTATAATGAAAATAACTGTGAGTGCGATTTGCTAACGTCACAAACCATCTACCACTAAAATCCTAAAGTGCGTAGTAAATATTCCGATTATCCAGTTAGACAATAAATATCACGTTCTACCGATTTTTTATTAAGAGTATAATTAAATAATTTTCTGCATAGATGGCAAATAAAGGTTTACTCTGCCCTTTTTAGGTGGACGCAATTGTTTTTCTGCTACAATGTTTCGCCTCTGAGAATTATTTTATTTACAAAGGAAAAGTAATAATAACAATGATGACTTGAATCTTCCAGATTAATCAATCTTGTGTGTCGTACACGCACGAAACCTAGCTTGTATCCTTTTCACAGGCTTGTAGGATTAACAGACACGATCGTACCTCATGATCAAATATGTTCAGCTAAGCTCTCAAGCTGATGTTATCTCCAATGAGGAATACAAATAGGACGACGCCTCATCGTACCAGTGCATGTTGATGATCCAGTAGAAAATTAGGAGTTAAGAGTCATGAGAAATAATAACTTCTCATAATAACGATCTCAGTCAGAAAATGATAGAAACTTAAATAGATGATGTTTTTAATAACTAGGTCCGTTATTAGTTCATGGGCATGATGTCAATAAATCATGTAAATAACCTTTTGGGCAAGTGGATACTATTTTTTGTATGCACATTAACGGCTAATTACTTTAAGTCTACAGTAATTAATTTAACCATGTTCAAGAAGATATGCTTTATTTCCATGGGTGCACGGGTGCCCAAGCAGCACAAGGCGTGCAGAGTTGCGTCCCTTAGACGGGCCAGAAACATATGGTCACAGAGTTTCCTTGATTATGTATCTAGATTTGTGAACAAAGTGGTAAACGTCAAATATCATTATAACTTCGGGCTTCCCTGCCACATCAAGTCGACACATCGTTATATGACTGAAATACTATGCTTTTTATTTGTAATATACATCCGTGTTTCACCATCACCTTTTCGACTTTCATTCAAGAAACATCTAAGATGACAAATGAAATGTGAACATTAAAACGAATAGATAATGTATTTGATGGTTATTTATTTTTTCATATTTTAACGCGAGCCGAGTTATCATCATAATGAAAATAACTTTGAGCGCGATTAGCTAACGTCACAAACCATCTACCACTAAAATGTGCGTAGTAAATTTTCCGATTATTAAGTTAGACAATGAATATCACGTTCGACCGAGTTTTCATTAAGAGTATAAATTAATATTTTCTGAAAAGATGGTAAATAAAGGTTTACTTGTGCCCTTGTTTGGAGTAAAAAAAGGTGCTTTTTAGGTGGACGCAATTGTTTTTCTGCTACAATGTTAGTTTCGCCTCTGAGAATTATTTTATTTACAAATGAAAAGTAATAATAACAATGATGACTTGAATCTTCCGGATTAATCAATCTTCTGTGTAATACACATACGAAACCTACCTTGTATTCTTTTTACAGGCTTGTAGGATTAACAGACACGATCGTTCGTCATGATCAAATATTTACAGCTAAGCTCTCAAGCTGCTGTTATCTCTAATGAGGAATACAAATAAGATGACGCCTCATCGAACCACTGCATGTTAATGATCCAGTACAAAATAAGGAGTTTAGGGTAATGAGAAATAATAACTTAACGATCTCAGTCAGTAAATGATAGAACCTTAAATAGATGATGTTTTTAATAACTAGGTCCGTTATTAGTTCATGGGCATGATGTCAATGTATCATGTAAATAACCTTTTGGGCAAGTATATACTAACTTGTGTATGCACATTAACGGCTTATTACTTTAACTCAAAGTCGACAGTGCATAATTTAACCTTGTTCAAGAAGATATGGTATAAGATATATTTCCATGGGTGCACGGGTGTCCAAGCAGCACATGGCGTGCAGAGTTGCGTCCCTTAGACGGACCAGAAACATATGGTCAGAGAGTTTCCTTGATTATGTATCTAGATTAGTGAGTGAGTGAGTTGGGTTTTAGCACCGCTTTTAACAGTATTCCAGTTATATCACGGCGTGTCAGCTTAATGTGGGAGGAAAGCCCGAAGTGATGCAGGTCTCAGACGTTTACCACATCGGTGAAACCCACGAGCACGGGCATGGTGCTGACAAACCCAGAAACATAATCGGGGCGAACCGGGATTCGAACCCACAATCATAGGTTTCTGGCGTACCCAAGGGACGCAACTCTGCACAGCGAATTGCGGCGCCTTAGACGACTTGGCCACCCATGCCCCCATCTAGATTAGTGAATAAAGTGGTAAACGTCAAAGGTTATTATAACTTCAGGCTTCCCTGCCACATCAAGTCGGCACATCGTTATATAACTGAAATACTATGCTAACGGCGTTACACCTAACTCATTCACTCTTTAACTTCCTTTCCTTTGTATCTAGGATGCCGACATAGCAGTGGACGACGTCTCGTTTCATAGCAGCAGGAACTCCATCATGGACTTTGTTTTACCTGGTCTGGGCACAATTAACACTGTGGTACTGTACAGGAGAAATATGGAAAGAGAGACAAGCCTTTTCTCATTCCTCGATCCCTTCCAATACCATGTCTACCTCGTCCTCTTGGCATCACTGTTGGTCATTCCTATGCTATATTGTGGGGTTGAAAGAAGTATTCAAGAAAGACGCAGTGCGGTTCCGATTTCCCAAATTTACTATTATTTCATTGGAGGGACCCTTCAGCAAGGTAACCATTGTCTTGTTTGTTCACATAATCGTGTTGTACTTCGCCCTTCATCCCCGATTCCATTCGCTACCATAACGTCTCCTTGAGTCCCGATTCGTAGCGCATGCACAAAAGAAAACTGTGCAATGTCCTGAGCGAGAGATATTCTGTGCTAGGGTCCAAAAGGAAGCTATAGTGGCGAATAGGTCCAGAGTACTTATCATAGTTGAAAGGTTTGGTTTGGTTTTTTGTTTAACGCCGGACTCAGCAATGTTCCAGCTATATGACGGCGGTCTGTAAATCCAGTGATTGATATTATGAGCATCGATGCACGCAATTGGGATCGATGACATGCATCAGCCAAGTCAGCGAGCCTGACCACCCGATCCCGTTAGTCGCCTTTTACGACAAGCATAGTAACCTTTTACGGCAAGCATGGGTTGCTGAAGACCTATTCTACCCCGAAATCTTCACGGGTCCATAATTGAAACGATTTATTACACTGTATAATCGAGGATGGCGTGAAGAAACATGCCTTTGTGTTAAATTTTATTCCTGGCATATGTAATATACGCTGACTCTTAAACTTTGATGTGATAAGTCGCAACTTTCGTAAACACCTGGTATCATCCCCGTTTGATAGTCATGCTTACCATACAGTCGGAATCGTTTAAACGACTCTGCCTTTAGCAGAGATTTCTTGTGACTATGACACGGGTTTTGTGGCTTTTAGCTATATACTCACCAACAAAAAAACGTGAACCATTTAGCAATGTGTACGTTAAGAAGAGTTGCTTCCAATGTGTACCACTTAATGAAAAACAACAACAATAAGTGAGTGTCTGTATTCTCATCACGGTATTCAAGTGATTTCCAAACTTTACACGCGAATTCTGCAAAAGACAAATGGTGCATCTCGAGTAATAGATCTGTAATGTAATGGGTTCATGGGCGTCGATTCACACAACTTAACAGTATGTTCGTTTGGGGCATCGACCCAATCTAATGCCTCTTGAATATGATTAATTCCTCATACATAAACCAACATGCATGGTATTTGCGTTTCATTTGTCGCTGAGTATATTAATACGGACATGGCCATTTTTTTTGAAGGTGTAATCAATAAGATGTATACGGATGATATAATCACTTTATTATATACTTCAATGTGAAAGATTGAGTTTTCTGAAGTTGAGAAAAGTGATATTTTCATTGCAGTGAACATGACATAATATCTCACTGCAGTGAACATAATACTTTGACAGAACTATTGTCATACAAGAATTACCTCCCATTAAATTGTTTCCCTTTGTCGTAAGTGACTAGCCCGTTCTCAAACTGTTGAGGTTCTTTTTACGTTAGGTGCACATTGACAAGGCACAATAGTGACAGATGGTCGTTAATGGAGTTGACATCACCTCCTGTCGTTTGTTATTCTCTCGTAAATGTTTACTTATACGTTGTAAATTTCTCATATTTAACTCGTCAATCGAGACTGTTCGTTTCGCAAAGCAGCATGTATTCTTTCGCTTCCAAGAGCGGTCTCTTAGTTTTCAAGAATATTTTTTGTTAAAGTTGATTTTGTATATATAATCGTATCTAAATGTATGATAAAGAAGTTTCGTTTTTTTATACTTTTGTTTATATATATATTTTAAGAAACTACTTTTTAAATCGCAAATACAAGGGGTGGTGAACCGTCCCTTTGTGTTAGGTAGGGGGAATTTACGTTTCCAGGTTTTACATTTGTAATGAAATTATTTAATTTTCTGGTAAACAACTACACAACAAGGATATAAGAAATAGGATATTCCATGTGTCGTGTGAACTATCATGTTCCTATGCAACTCGTGAAAATATCTCCATTCCCCCAGTAACTCGATGAGAGAAACATGATAGTTCACACTGGACACATATTCTCTATGTATGTGAAATAGTCTTGATCTATTTTGGATTCAGAAATGGTTTCATTACAATACCTTGAAAATTAAAGGAGGAAGTCTTCATATGGTTGTCTGAGGTGTCACCACAGCTCGCGGTTCATATGATAAAATGCATTGTTGGCGAAATTGCAAAAAAACAACAACCCCAAAAGCATTACGCTCGTGGCTCAAAATGAAAATCCTGGGAAATGTATACTCAGCAACACCCGAAAATATGAAAACACATAATGTTAATCTCCAACCTTTATTAAAAGTCACTGCGTGTGATGTCCATGTACGTCTCCTCAGAACGGTGAAGATCCTGGTTAGAATTGGTCTTCAGCAACCCATGGCCATGCTTGCCGTGACAGGATCGGGTGGTCAGGCTCGGTGACTTGGTTGATGCATGTCATCGTATCCCAATTGCGTGGACCGATGCTCATGATGTCAATCACTGGATTACCTTGTCCAAACTCGATTATTACTAGACCGCCGTCATATAGCTGGAATATTGCTGAGTGCGAAGTTAAATAACAACAAACAAACAAACATAAACGTCCCCCTCAACTTCAGAAGGTAACCCCCGTTTGCTTGTCAACAGGGGGTTCTCTACATCCGGCCTCATGGACGGCCCGAGCTGTTGTGTCTACGTTTTGGCTGAGTTCAATATGTCTGGCTGCTTCCTATAGCGCTTACCTGACCGCGAGTCTCACAACCGGCAACAACGTCCAACCCTTCACTGACATCCAAGGCCTTCTGCAGAGAGATGACTACAAAGTTGGCATGAAAGGACGCGGTTCGGCGTATGACTTGTTAAAGGTGTGTGTTTTCGGTTGGAATTTACGAAATTCTCGTATAGATTTTATAAGGAACATCGATGTAGGCACTTCACTGTGTAAATAGTTTAGGGACTTCATTAGTGTCATTATCACGATTGGTAAACATTATCTCGTAGAGCATGGGCATATCGTTTTCATGTTATGAATATCATGACTTGATTTTTATTAATGATTTGATTTATATGCCGTGTGGTGACAATGTCACCGAGACTGACTACCTGATCCTTTGGTTGCTAGGGAGCATTTCTATTCCGCTGCCTTGGTTGACTGCTCGTCGTCCTGTCCCAGTGACGTGGATCAATGCTAATGATTTTAATCACTGGATTGTCTGGTCCAACCAGACCGCCGTCATGTAGCGGTAATATTGCTGAGTGCGGCGTTAAACAAAAAAAAGTAAAATAATAACGAGTCACTTTGAGTTTCATTTACGTTTTACCTAAAATGTTTTACAGGAATCCCAGGATACGATTTTGAAAGGTCTTTGGAACAAGTTAACTAAAAGCAACAAAACCGACCCCTCAGTATTGGACAGTGATTTGGAATTGCAACTGGCGAAAGTTCTTACGGAAAAATATGCAGTAATAATAAACTATGATCTGGCAGAAGGAGCAATGACCATAGACTGCAGGTTTGCTGTTCTAAAGGAGGTGCTCAACACACAACAAATGTCTTTTGGGATGCGAAAAGGGTCACCTTACAAAGACGACGTAGAGAGAATGTGAGTATACATGTATTTACCTGTGAAAGTCACTTGCAGAAAAGTGTTATTTTAGAAGTGTGATAATATATTTCTTTTATATACTATGCCAAAAAGTAGGGGCTAGTGGGAATCAGCAAGACATATCTTCTGATCTATATTGAATTGGCAAATGAAATGACATGATCAATTCTGGAGAGCAGGCGACAAGATCTAATGGGGTCTAATGGTTGGTGCGATGAGATAGTGGCGCACTTGTCGTTAAAAAAGTCGGTGATCAAATTCGAAATCTGCATTTTGCAGCAAACGTCACTAATATCGGGTAAAACCACATCTGTTGGACAAACATGCACGACTTCGAAGCATGCTTCTGATCAGTCGACTAATGTCAGCTTGACTCATGTTGTTCCGCTCATCATCGAGAGCAACACCGGGTTGATTGGGAGAGGTGGGTGCATTTAGACGTTGACGTACACGTCTACCAATGACGTCACAGGCGTGGTCAAAGGGGGGGGGGGGGGGGGGGGGGGAGGCATGGATGTTTTGGCGTTGGAGGAGTTAGATCACAATCTGGGCACGATAAGAAAGTTGTTTGTTCAGGTTTACGACATTTAAGACCTTAGTAAAACGTTCATAACGGTTTATGGTACCAGCATACCATACATTTGAAGGACATTTGCAAATTTGACACATCAGCTACAAAAATTATGTTCAGTGGAATTCCCTATTGGGACTTGAACCCATGTTTCAGTAATCCGTTACAAGGACGAGTAAATGACGTTCACTCTATTTAGCAGTGTAATACTGGAATAAACCACCAAACAAATAGTGTTTTATATATATATATAGGAACAGTAATACTCCAAGTAAAACCGGCACCTGTGCACTAAGTATGAACAACTGACGAGGGACTTTCTAACATTTACGTGTGTCTGTGAAATGTTCCATTCTGTATTCTGTATTGTATTCAAAAAGGAATCAGTGTGTGTAAGTGTTTGTCGAGACTGATGACACTAAGATATAAAAAAAATCATGAAAATATTGTTTGTAGTGAGTTACGTTTTACGATGAAGTAACCATAATGTCTGCTATAATACTGCGGCCTGCAAATGATAGTTGAAACACACTGAGAATTAACATCAAATGTGAAATGGTATTTCCAAAGCAACTCGTTCATTACGGTCGGTCCTTTTAGTACACACGTGGGAAGTCATCTGTGTGTCATGTGAGTGTTATATGTGTAAGGCAGCATCAGTAATGTTAAGCCATGGAGGATTATATTGAGTGAGTGAGTTGGGTTTAACGCCGCTTTTAACAGTATTACAGTCATATCACGGCGTGTCAGCTTAATGTGGGAGGAAATCCCGAAGTAATACGGGTCTCAGACGTTTACCACTTCGGGGAAACCCACGAGCACGGGTATGGTGCTGACAAACCTTGAAACATAATCGGGGCGAACCGGGATTGGAACCCACAATCATAGGTTTCTGGCGTGCCCAAGGGACGCAACTCTGCACAGCGAATCGCGGCGCCTTAGACGACTGGGCCACCCGTGCCCCTGGATTATATGGAAACAGCAGTACATTTTACACATGATACCACTAACGGGATCGGGTTTTCATGCTCGTTGATTTGGTTGATGCATGTCATCGTACCCCAGTTGCGTTGATCGATGCTCATGATGTCAATCACTGGATTGTCTGGTCCAGACACGATTATGTAGCTGGGATATTGCTGAGTGCGGCGTTCAACAAACAAACTACATATGGACACTATGACATAAAATGTTCATCAATGTGATCACCTTAACTGAAATCGGTCATCATTTCTCGTCTGGCATGGTGAAACCATGACATACTGAGGTCAGCTTTGAGACATTCTAATCCGGAAATCGATACAAAACAATCACATGCACTGCCATGCTCATGTCATCGAAGTGGGCATAGATGGCACCCTGGTCGCAATTCAAGGATCCCCTGCGCACCCTGATTATGACGTTTAGAGATTCAGCACCATACCATGCTCGTGGATTTTACCACAGTGGTAAACATCTCTGACCTACGTCACATTTGACTTTCCTCCCACATCATGTCATGTCTGCATTGATGTGTCAATCTAAACTCATTTTCATTTGTTCCCTTGAATTATTGATAATTTCGTCATGAGCATCAATATCGTAATTTCGTAATTTTGCTCAAATCAGATTTCTATGGAATCCAATGTCATTAAAATCTTAATGCTCGCTACCTCTACACACAGATGTGAGGACATCCGATAACAGGTCACGACATTATCGCGAACTTTGATCGAATAATGAAATGACAAAATTGAAGTCGATATTGCTTTCTCGAGTTTTACGGCGCTGGTTTGAAAATGGCGACTTTCATTCCAGACTAGCTTTTAAAAATATTTGGACGATTCACAAGCTGAACAAAAGAACATCACGGAAAGCCTCTTCTGTTTCAAATGTCTATCCCATTGAAGCGAGATAGATAATAAGTTTGACAGGATGAGTCGTACAGCCGCAAACGGAGTGCTGAATGTCTCGTGTTAACGTTTTCGATGCAACAGCATGTCCTCAGATTTATTAACGCGGATGCGAGCACTAAGATCTGATTAAAATGAGAATGTATGGGATCATATTTATTAGCTGTTATTATTGTTCAGCTTATACATGACTGGTGTGTCACACGGTATTTGTCAGGTAGTATAAAATAGATCTCTGTTTTAGGCTGAGACGAATTGTGGAGAGCGGAACGATCGAACATGCAGAGGACCGATTTAAGAAAAGACCTCTCAGTTGTGAACGGATAAGGAAACGGAGCGTGTCAATGGAGTATATGCTTGGAAAACTGTCAGTTCTCGTTATGGGATCGGCGAGTGCCTTTGTTGTACTTCTAGTAGAAATTTTAGTGAAAAGAAAAACTCTAAGAAAGAATGCTTGAACAGTCATTTATACTTGAGTACAACAAACTCGCAGAATTTCACATGAACATGAATTAATGTATCATAGATAATACAATAACAACGATAATATTTGCAGTAATTTTATATGGGTGAGTGGGGGTACATTATATACATGTATTATACACGATTAAGTTCATATCGCTACGTATTAAATATATTATTACAAAATGCAACATACAACATGCGTATATTAGAAAAACAATTTGAAGTTGGTACCCTCCAAGTTTAGGTCATAATCCCTTGGAAGTCCTTGAAGATTTTATCTCAAACAATGACTTACGCGCGCATTTTCAATGATGGATCTAATATTTATCTGCATCCTGCCACTGGCACATACTCTGCCATTACCATTCCTATGCCAAAGCCAGCCCGTGATAATACTGATCCATCAAATTATTGTCTCATATATTTTACTGTGTTTCTAAAATCATGGAGCACATCGTCAACAATCGATTAGTCTTGGTTATTGGAGACCAATAACCTCCCAGTACCATTACTATCATAAAGTTAAAATATGTATGTGAATAATTAATGGCTTGTTTTGAATTTGGTGTGATGCTTTTTATCAACGAAGGTTAGTCAAGCCCTGCCCAGGAGGTTAAAGTACCGTAAAATGACACCGTCCCCGCCCCGTGTGACACGTAATTCCTATCATAATCGATGTTCATGTACTATCATCAACCAATGTTTTAAGCCAACTCATTGCAGAGCATTTTTTGATATTAGCAAGTATTGTGTACAACCACCAGTAGCGTGATGAAAGGTGATGCACCGTAAGTCCCTATGATCCCAGGCGAGGTGGCCTTGTTTTTATTACTTGTGGCTCATAGTTGTATACTGTAACAGTTATATTGTTATGCCAAAATATGTTTGACAAATTTGTTTCGAAATAGAACTTTGTATTCATGAATCGCTTGTACGTATATATACAACTTGTCTTCGTCGCTATGTGGCTGAAATAATGACGATGCGGCACAACATTTTAACTCCGTCACTCACTGAATTGCGTAGATCTATGCCAATGACTGTATTGTCTGGTCCAGACATGTAGCTGGAGTATTGTTGAGTGCGACGTTAAACAACAAACAAGCCAACAAACATGGTAATGATACCAAGTGTACGCTAATACCCGTCACTAACACATGCAAAGGCAAGCAATGTGTTCACCTGAAGAAACACACGGGAACATATGATATATATACAAGTCAAAATATGTAATTAAATCAAACATCATTTGGGTTACTGATGCATCAACTATGGAGGTCCACAGAGCTATCATAACCACCTTTGAATGTTTTACTTTAACATATGCCACAATGTTTGTTTGTTTGTTGTTTTACGGCGCACTCAGCAATATTCCAGCTATATGACGGCGGACTGTAACTAATCGAGTCTGTACCAGACAACCCTGTGATTGATATCATGCAATTGGGATCGATGACATGCATCATGTGCGAGACCATTACATGCACACTGCTTTGATGATGCAACCATTAAGCTTAACACACGCACAAAACAACAATTTAACATGCAGTATATAGTATCATATCATCTATTGATTGTATTTATATCGTACATATATCACTACAAAACATGTTCTTAATTCCAGCTAGTCAACATTTTCAAACTGGACCAGACCAGATAGTTACTAATTATCAATAAATCATTAAACTATTTTTCTCTCGACACAGCATTGCAGTTATTCTTCCGCCGGAGACACACCTCTACAAGCAGCACTACACATGCAAGCCCTAGGCCTCCACACAGCACAATGAAACATCCCCCCAGCTCTTCCAGTGTGATGGAGTAAACACGTCTGTCTTCGTCACATGATGTCGTTGCATTGTCTCCATATGTCCACTTCTTCCACCAAAACTCCAGTACACCACTCACACGAAGTTGATGCATTCTGAAACATAAAACTTTTATGCAAGCGTCAACATTAAGGGGGCAAGCGTCAACATTAAGGGGGCAAGCGTCAACATTAAGGGGGCAAGCGTCAACTCAATGCCATCATAAAGTGAAACCCCATTAATCGAAATGTACACAGTTATCTGGATTATCAAATTTCCAGAAATGGGCTTCACCTATTGTACCGATGTCGGGAATCGAACCCGGGTCTTCGGCGTGACGAGCGAACGCTTTAACCACAAGGCTGACTGACCGCCCTACCAAAAGAAGATGCAACGTTTCTGCAGTATACATCCCGTGGTAATAAATGATAATAAACGTGCAAACATCACATTATAAAACAGAACACGAGAATAGTTAAATTATCCTACACTGCGTCCATGTCAGCTTTCAGTGGGTGTCCCTTCGGCAATCCAAATGAGATCCGTTCATTCGCCCAAAGCGCATGTTTTCCAATGCGTGCAAGGTTGCAGTCACCAGCAATGTATCTTTCTGCAGATGTCACATACATGATGTAAGCATGGGTCCCCTCTTTGACTCTCCTTATATGGTTTTCTTCATCAGTAAGGAAAATCCCACGGTCAGTTTGATTTAGAGCAGTCATTTTGTCGTACAGTCGACGGATCTCTGACTGTTGTGACTCCTGAAAGGATCAGAAGTACATATTGTGATAATTCAAAAACACTTGAAGCACACTATACAATACTAGTGCATAACATTCCCTCAAATTTCAGTCAGACAAGCGGACAGGCAACATTGCAAAGTTACCAGACCAGATAAATTGTTGCCAGTCCAGAGCTTTCTAGGCTAACGAACACAAGTAACAAAAGGGTAAACCTTATAGTAGTAATGTTTCATGTTAGTTCTAAAATAACAATAAACTTTCGGTTTTCTTTTTTCGGGGGGGGGGGGGGGGGGGGGGGGGGGGGGCCTTCAGCAAAGTAGACCGTCTCGGACTGTCGGGTAGGCGGGTATGGTAAACACTGACAATACCAATCGTGAATTGTTGTTTAGAGTTTTCAACAGAATTAAAAGAGGCTAATTATAAGAGGGCACCGCTTTTGTGCTATGCAGCTTAAACGAAAGCATTGTTAATACCACTCACTAACTCTACACAAATACAAGTTATATATTTCATTTCCCCCAACGACACGGCTGAAATATTGCCTACGTGACGTTAAATTTCACTCACTCACTCATCTCCCCCTCCCCCATCAATATACAGTGTTGGGAGAGAAGGATGTTCTTTGCTGTTCGTACTGTATTCTTACTGCCTATACCCCAAATCAAATATATTTAAGGGCACTTTTCTTTTAATCCATCACAGGAAGCAGGAAGCAATCCGACTTCACAACAGTGTTGATTTAGAAAGAAAAACTACATCAAAGACAGCATTAATAACATTTGTTAACATTAGGAAAATGATATTCTTACCTGTAGGTTTTCATACCATGAACTGAGAGCTTTAACGCCTACACTGTAGTCGCTGTTAACGAGATCATTGATGCTGGATAACCCAGAGGTCTCCGCTCCCGCAGTTAAGGCAGCCATCAGATTAGTGCAATATGCGGAGGAGATGAGGATAACTAAAATCCAGTACGACGAGAGAAGAATTTTCCCTGCAGTTGATTTTGGTTCCGTTTGAAATCCTGACAATTTGATAATATATTATTGAAGACGAATATGTAATTATCTTTCTTTTGAAATAAGGTACAGAAGTCGAAGTCAGCTTCGTTTACAATATCTATTTTTTTAAAGGGACATGTTTGAATGTTTCTTGTTTAACGCCGCACACAGCAAAAAATCTAGCCATGTTCGGTCCCCGCAATTGGGATACGATGACATGCATCAACCGAGTCAGGGGCAGTCGGGTAGCCAAGAGGTTAAAGCATTCGGTCGTCACGTCGAAGAATCGGGTTCGATTACCAACATGGGTACAATGTGTGAAGCCCATTTCTGGTGTCTCCCGCCGTGATTTTGCTGGAATATTGCTAAAAACATGCTCACTCCCACAACCAAGTCAGTGAGCCTGACCACCAGATCCCGTTAGTCGCTTTGGGGTCGCTTGAGACCTATTCTAACCCGGATCTTCACAGGTGTATATGAATGTAAGTAAATCAGTAAGTTGGGATGTAGTTGTTATCAGAGAAATCGTTTGTCGGCTCGCAGAGTAGAAATGTTTTGGTCTTTGCATGACTACACATAAGTAATATAGAATTAAGGCAAAATGAGAAATAGACCATCTCTGTGTCCCCAATAAATGAATATTGTGATATTCATCTACCATTTTATCCATTTTAAAAATATGTGCGACTTCATATGCATGTATAAAAACAAATCCAAGTTGGTTTTCCATATCACACATATAGGTTTTGAATATGCGATAAAATACGTACTTTAAGAAGCTACAATGTTAATTGATATGTTTTAAAACTAAATAAATATACGATCTCAATAATTACAAGGAAGAACTAATTATAATATTAACAATATAAAAGCTCCATACTGACCTTGCCTTAATGCAGCGCCAATGAATTCCCAGCTGATACCTGACAGTTTTCGAAGATCTGTTGATGTTCCTTCACAAATGTGTGGTTTTTCTACGATAACGAACAAAACCAACGATCCAGTTAGTATTCCAAGATATATAAGATAGACGCCCGGTTGTAGTGAATTGATGATAAGGAAGAGAGACCTTTTGGGGGCAGCCTTTTTTCTGTATATGACGTCCGTTCCATCGACGTTAAAGGCAGGGTCGACATAGTCCATTACCTGTGCCCGTCCATAGTGTACAGACAAGTCAGCGGCTGCAAGGTCTACCTCCTGAATGTAGAGCAATGTCAATAAACTCATATACAGATTCTAGAGCTCACCAAAAACGCTAAACAGTTAACCTTTGATGGCTAGTATTTGAACATTTTGATGCAAATGATTGCGGTTGGCTTGAACAATTACAACGTAGAATACACATGGAATAGCAACATTTCAAATAAATTATCTTTGTTCAGCAGTACTTAGAGAGAACTATATTATTCGTAAGCTGTACATCGTTCAGTGCAGTTTACTATTGACGGAATACAACTGATACATAAATTGTACATGCACGTAAATATACATGTACATGTACGTATCCATTCAGCACAGTGATAACCAAGTTTACCAACTAACACGATAGCCGTCGGATCATCATTATAATTAATTATAGTACTGAACCTTACATGACCCTGGAAGCCAAAATTCTTTTGCAATGTATGTGCATTTTACTTAACTCTTCGGCTGAGTTGACCGACCATGCCATTCCACTGACCGTCTTCGAGTTCACCCCAGCCCCGATCATCAGGTTCTATGATGTCATAACTGTGTAAAGGAGACATTAATGTGGCCAAGTCATGTTTTAAGTATTTGTACATATAAGTTAGATATTTGAGATGTTTCATTTTAGCTTTAAACTTTACATACAGTACCCTACAAACACTAAAAAAAACCTTTAGAGTTATACAAGCCCTCAATACAATAAGCCTATCCCTGCACCCTGCATTTAACAATAGCCACCTTACTGGGTCAGGCCAGGTTCTGTCCCATGCGTATGCACACTGCACAAGTTTCTTTTGTCTGTCTGCTTTAGTTTCTCTGGTCAGCTTACTATCTATTGTGTATGTAGTTTTAAAGGTTTCTGTCCGGCATATCCTGTTGGCAGTTGTTCACATTTATTCGAGGAGGTCACTTGGATTTATATTGGATCGTTTTCCTTAATATCAGCCCCTTGCTGATTGTGGATATGGAACATTGTGCATTCACGGAACTCGATATTTGTGTATTGAGGATTTCATTATCCAGAATGATGTGACCGTAAACAACCTTGAACGTTGCTGCGAACCACTGAGTTAAGCTCATTGCCACACAGTGGGTTTACTATGATTATTATCTACTCTCTGAATAAAGATGGTTGTCATTTGAACTGACGAGTAGCGTCGTGTTGTGTGTGCCCCACCAACATCCACCCCATAACCGCTACTACATTAATATCAATCCTCTTCTTTTTCGCGTCTGACTTGGCACATGCGTGGATTTTGCAAGTTGTCCGGTATAAGTTTTACTATCGGCTAAAATATGTTTTCTTATTTGCCATTATTTTTATCACACAGGTGGATATGTACTCCTACAACAAACCTACACAACAAAAGTAATGTGTCATTTTCCATTACTCGCATGGTGAGTAACCAGAAACATAACCAAATTTGATTGAGTGATGAAATGTCTTATTGGAACTTGGAATGATTATCAAATATATTTTGGCAACCTTGTCTCTGGCCTATATATAAACCGGCCTCTCATGCAATAAAGATTATAACTGTTAGTTTGATGAACGTTTTGTGCTAAATGCAGGCTTCACAGTGTCAATTGTCTTTGCAGGTTCACATGCGTCGAGAACAATTTCCTGATATCAATAAAACGTCTGCAAGACACTACAATACGGAATTGATCATTATTTAATATTTTGATATTAATTACTCTGTGAGATCATATTTCAACTCATCAAAATCGTAAAATCAATATTGCTGCCATTCCTTCCTCAAAATCTATCAGCATGAAACTTTAGGTGAAATGAAACATGGTGGGTAAGCGAAAACTTACATACAGATACCAAATTACCTGAAATTAAGTTTCTTGGCGATGGTATCTAAGATTGCAAAGACGTAGCCAGTAAATGTCACCTGTCCGTTGATCGTTTTCTTATACACGTACACACTGGACTGTAATGAAAAGAAGGAATGATGTTATTTATTTGTTTTTATACATAATGATTCAGAGTAACAATAAAGTATCCATTTGGCATTTCCTTGCACTCCTTTACCCTCATCAACTAGTAATAAAAGAGTCCAGTAAAACCACCTCATCTGTTTCATATTTTGATCTATCCATAAAGATTCAGAATTACAAACAAATCTCCCCTAGACCGTGATAAGGTGGAAGGCTTCAACTGTCCTATAGTCATATTTCCCTTTAAGGTTATTTCATCGGGGTTACCGGCGGCAAAGCACTGGTGGAGCAAACGGTTTTGTGGCGGACATGTTTGGGACATTTCCAAGTTTAAGGCAGCAAAGACCAAAGTGATGTCCGATGCGGTTCCCCATTTGGACTTGTGCCATTTGTTTCAATGTTGTTCGTGTGGACACTTAGCTGGTCTTTGGGTTTGTTTGTGACAGTTTGCCACAAGTGAGTAGGATACACTCAACGTTTGGCCAACACCTGGTGTCATCACAATTTGATGGTGATTCACAGACACATGCTTTTGATATACATATATAACAGCGATTTGTAAATAATCAAGAAATATAAACCTGTGTTTGATACGAGGGGATGTCAAAAAGTTTTGAGCCTCACACAGAAAAAGTAAAAGAATTGGATTGTTACTACTTTATTTTTCAACATAGTCCCCTCCCAACTCCACACACTTGTTCCACCTAGTTTGCCAGTCACTGATGCCCGATCGGTAGAAGTCAACATTCTGGTCCCCTAACCAACCCTCCACAGCAGCAGTTAGCTCATCGGCATCTTCAAATCTCCGCCCCCGGAGGTGATTTTTCAGCCTGGGAAAGAGGTGGAGGTCACTGGGGGCCAGTTCTGGAGAATAGGGTGGGTGAGGGAGGAGTTCGCACGGCTCGTGTGGACTGGTGGGTTGTCCTGGTGAAGCAGAATCCCACGACGTATTTTTCCAAGGCGTTTCACCTTGATGGATTGGCGCACCTGCTTCAATAACTTGGCGTAATACTCCCCATTCATTGCCATGGGGCAGGTAGTCGATGTGAATCACCCCTTTGCTGTCCCAAAAGATGGTCATCATAACCTTCTTGGTGAATCTGGTGGCTTTGAACTTCTTTGTCTTTGGAGAAGTGGCGTGTTTCCATTCCATCGACTCCTGTTTGCTCTCCAGATTATAATGGTAAACCCAGGTGTCATCACTGGTTACAATCCTAAAATGAAAATCATCTGGGTTGGCGTACCGAGTTAGCAAGGCTCCACTGATGGTGACCCTTGATAGCTTCATGTCATCTGCAAGCATTCTCGGGACCCATCTGGCACATACTTTGGACATGTGGAGTTTGCCATGATTATATTATGTATGTATCCATATGATAGGCCTGTTGTTTATTCTAGCTCATGGAGAGTAATACGGCGGTTATCAATCACTAGTTTGTGTACAGTGTCAATGTTTTCAGGGCTGGTACTGGTTGATGGCCGTCCGGACCGTCATCTTCTAAGCTCTCTCTGCCACGCTGAAATTCCTTCACCCACCGTTTGATAGTTGAAGACGATGGGGAAGACTCTTCATAAACTGCAGTCAATCGCTCTTCCACCTGTTTGGCAGATTGACCCTCTAGGACAAGGAACTTTATCACCGCCCTGTACTCAGATTTGTCCATTTTGCCAATTCACTAGGGGTAGGTCTCTTCCACGAAGTGTTGTGACAAAATAATTGCAGCCAGCAATATGTTTCTACATAGCATCAGTAGCTAAGACATTCATGTACATCAGATGTAGCGCATTGTACCATTCGACCAGGAATACTGTGTGAAGCTCAACACTTTTGATATCCCCTTGTAAGATATGATACAGCCAGATCATTCGTAACACCCTATCCCCTTTTACATCGCCTTTTATGACAAGCAAGGCTTTAGGTGAGATGTTCCGTCCAGGAAACCTAGGGTCGAGTGATTTTGTAGCAATATGAGATCACTACTTCTGATCAAGGGTGAGCTCAAGTAGTGCATTACTTTAAATATATGAATTTATTGTCCTGATATGAACCTAGCCAATCGAAAACTTTGATGTAAAATAATACATTTACATTGTTAATATTTTACTACGTATTTCAATTGTGTAGGGCGACATTGGTGGTAGGGATTGATATTTTAACTTGCCATCAATGTATTGCAAGCTGAAGATCAGGGTCTTCAGCAATCCATGCTTGTCATAAGAGGCGACTATACTTGTAAGAGGCGATTAGCGGGATCGGTTGGTAAGGCTAGCTGACTTGTTTTGATGCATGTCATCGTATCCCGATTGCATGGATCGATGCTCATGATGTCAATCACTGGATTGCCTGGTCCATGCTTGATTATTGACAGACCGCCGCCATATAGTTTGAATATTACTGAGTGCGGCGTTAAACAACAAAGAAACAAACAAACAAACAAACGAAAAGACGAACAGACTACATGTACCTCAAGCGTAGTGACCAGCAGTCGCCGATTGTTGTAACCATACTGTGTGTTAGGATAGATCCTCTTCAAGAGAGGTACGCTTGTGTCTTCCTTACTAGTGACGGTGAAGAATAACCTCCCTTGTGGTGTATTATGAAGACTGTACATCTGTGTTCTGTTCCTGGATTGATGAGTCTGGAACGTAACGAAAGATAATCGATAAGTGGCATTTCATTGTCCTATCTCTCAATTGAAAATCACCTTTGCAAACAGTTTACATGTGGAGTAAATATTTAACGGTCGTTTCCAATTTAATGTCAAGGCAGACAGTTACTGTTCACGTTTAGGCTATTCAGTTCACAATCAATAGCTGTATGTCTCTGAAAGAACAATATGTGCGTGGGTTCGAATCTTATATTTGTAGTTAGTCTGCGCCAGGCCTGTGATCGTGGTTAAGTATATGATCTGCTTCACAGGTTTTCCTCCAACATGTATCCTACACGTCATGATGGAACAGAAACACTGTTCGAAGTGGCGTTCAACACAACTTACCCTTAAGAATGCAATGCCAACAGTTACATGCCATCATATAGGTGTCCTATTACCATACATATGTAACTTGTGTCAAATTACGCTTCACACAAAATAATTGCTGTAAATTATAAAACGTACTGATAGACTGGATTCTTCATCGTGGATGATCACCGCAACGTTTTCTAGATGGTTCACATGTACTTCATTCAGAATCGTAGCATTCGTCGTAAGAATAATAATCTTGGAACGATGTCTGAAATCTGTTGTGCGGTTTGAATGGAAATCGAAGTTGTCTAACTGGAATAAAAGTAAAGACATTAAAATCAGAACACAACCTAAAAACGCTTTCCCGTGCAATGTTTGACATGATAAATGAAAGGAAACTTTATGCAAATATTCAACATCGTAACAATGATTATCCATATTAATGAAAGGCAACCCATCTCTTAAATTGTACATGGACATTCAGTGAAACGCCGTTAAACCGGACATCGTCCCTTCAGCAATCGTTCGGGTCATGGTTGTCCGAAATAGACAGGCCCGTGATGACAGAACCTCTATGTTATTGCATTTCATTGCATGTCACAACATGTCACGGGCAGTAATCAATGTACACCCGTTCCCAGCGAACTAAAACTTGACTTTGCATTGCATTTTGACTATCTTAACTAACAAAACAGTATCTGTTCTTCATGAAACTTTGCTTGGATAACCCAAACAGGCTTTGACATTTCCAAAGATAACTTTCAAATAGACAGTATGAAATTCCAGTTCACGTGAACAATAGCTTTCAATTTCTGAATATATTAGAGTCTTATGTATTAAAATCATCCAGAATATTTCAAATTGCAATTTGTATTTTACCTAGCTATATATCGATATACCATAACATATTTGGTTTGAAATGAATATTCGTTGTTCTAATTAACATAATAATGCCATACATTTTGCAGATACACAAGACTATTTTGTCAAAACGTTAAGAAAAACATGAACATAATTCATGATTTCCACACCTTTCTGTTCAGACAAAGGATGGACACTTTATGTTGGGTCACACCAGTGTCAAGTTCCATGTCTGGACAGTTTATATATATTTGCTTACAAATGGAAGTTACGAAAGGTTTTTAATTCATTTCGAATAATATTAAAGGTCTTTTTACAGACTCACCATTGACAGGAACTTCAGTGATGATGTTTTGCTTAATGCAATGATGACATTGATATCAGGAAACAGCTGATCGTGGATGTCATTGAACATACGACGATTGTCTATTTCATCCATGTTGTATATTTGTTGCTTTATGGTGTTTGTCAGTTGAATTTCTGGAGTGGATAGTTAATTCATATAATCTATCAATAGAAATAAACAAAGCCATAGAACTGCTGGTCACTTCCGAGGAACATGTTACACATGTTCCGAAGTTATAGCATTCTCGATTATTCAGTGTATTATATCACCAGTCTATTGATATAAATTCCATAGATCAGATTCGCTTTGAGATCGAAATAGCCGTCCTATCACATTCGAGACCGGAGCGACAGAACATTTGAGAGATGGTGATGAGGACGTCATTCCCTAAAGGAAGCCACGGTAGCGAATGATCCAAGGGTATTTTTCCTTACAAGAATAGAGACTTAATACACTTGGGTCTCTATTATGAAGTTGTATATACAAATAATGAAATCGTGGCACATCCATTCGCAACAACGAGTGTTTCACGGTTTTACTGTGCTAATATTGAATAGCCTTTTTAAGGAGCTTAAAGTTATATTCTTTAAACTGACAATGGTAAATGGTTAACTAAGAATTGGTGTTATATTAACCAACATTCAGATGTAGCACCCCTCTATACAATACAGCACTGTCGAGTGTGCAATTAGTGTTTTTTCAAACATCCACATCGACAATAAGGGGCCCAAAGCTAAGTTGAGCCGATGTACCTAAGAGAAAGTAGCATTTTCTGATTATCAGTATAACCTAACTACTCTATGTCTTTAGCCTTTAGTTTATCCTCTAATTATAACAAGTATATCTTTGCTTTGTGGTGATAGTAAACAGAATTTCTAGAATAGATAGTTATAGATATATTGCACAGATAAATTCCCTTGATCCAGCGTTTAATTAAATTATTCGTACCAATTACACTAGAAATCACTTTATCACCATTGTTTCCATTTCTAGAAGTGTTGTAATAGTCATTTAAAATTATAACTCAGGGATTTTTGGAAGCAATTTTCATTTAATTATTTGCTGATGACATTGTCCTTATGGATGTTAGGTTACGAAAGCACCTCAATTAATTTAGAACATATTGTGATAAGTGGAAAGTATATGACGCAAAATTAAGAACGTATGAAGCATTTTGAATAGATAACTCGAACCTTGAGATCGTATCAAGTTTTAAATATTTGAGAGGGCAATTATCTTCATCAGGATCATGGTTGTAACCCAAAGAACTTTCGCACAATAAGCGTGGAAGATTGTTGAGTTAATGCGGTAAATTATGTACTTTCTCAGACGATATCTGTTTTCACATATTGATGCAAAAATGTTATGATTTACGGTGCTGACGAACGGGGATTTCACGATTCGCCAGATATGGAAAAATATCCACGATCGTTTCTGCAAACTTGTCTTATCTCTCAATTGAACAACACCCAATAAAGTAGCAAGAGGTTTCGTAAACTGGAGTAAAATAAGATTTTTTCATTATGTTAAGATAATTAAGTTTTGGCTTAGGCTTTTATTACAGGAAGAAAACGCTATCCTGAAGCATTCGTTTGAATGTCTGCATCACAGAGCAGAAAATGGTTAAATCTGTTGGGCTGCAAATTTCACTCCTTTTTATAAATCGTTTTAGTGAAGCCCGTCAGCAACAAAGTGTAAGAAGGGAAAATGCATTCATATCTCGATTTAAACAAAGATGTTTAGATATTGATTACCAAGAATGGAATGGTGATATAGAAACTTATTGTAAAGTTGAGTTTCATTTCACAATAAAAGATAAGCTTGATTATAATTTTCTATCCAAACATATTAACATTACAATTTACAAAAATACTTTTATTAGATTGCGTCATAACTTACTTTTAGAGATGCAAGAATGTAGACTATCCAAAGATCGAAACGACTCGGTCTTTTTTTATTCCCTACATTGAATCCGAATATCATGTCTGGCCGGCATGTCCCTTTTGTTCTAGTTTAAGGAATTCTAGTCTTCCAAATCCTATTGCACATCTCCCAGCAATACAAAGCTTCAAATGTTACACTGATGTATTCAAAAGAGTAGCCTCATTTATATTTTCAACGACTAAACCTTAAGAAACGTAGAACACATTTGAAGCGTGCGTCAATACTGTGATTAAACTGTTAACTGCATTATTTATGTATAATTTAATTTAACATCAACAGTATAATGTATTCCGTGCGATACCAGTCTATACTCTGCGCTCTGTCCAGATGGACCCTTTACGCCAATAAGCCACCATCAAACTCGAGTTGCGTAATAAGTTATTAAGCACGTGATTCTGTACAACCCAAACTAAAAGTGGACTGGTTTGTTTGTTTGTTGGTTTACGCCGCATTCAGCACTATTCCAGTTATATGACGGCGGTCTGTAAATAATCGAGTCTGGACCAGACAATAAAGTGATTGATATCATGAGCATCGATCCACGCACCTGGGATCGATGACATGCTTCAACCAAGTTAACGAGCCTGACCACCGATCGCGTTAGTCGCCTCTAACGGCAAGCATAGTCGCCCTTTACTGCAAGCATGGGTTACTGACGACCTATTCTACCTCGGATCTTCACGGGTCCAAAGTTATAGTGAATGTAAGATAGGTGTATGTATAAGTTGACATTTAGAACATAACATGTGACTGGAAAATCCAGATCGTACCTTCGTTCGACTTGTTATCATTGATTACCGCCACTGACGTCCACTTCAAGCCATCCATCAGGGTGTTGACAACATGTGAGAGGCATGACATTTTCTGACATCTCTCTACAACAGGCAAATACGTCACATGTTACTTAGGCCCTCAAAGTCTTTCTTCATGGAATAGTCGATGGTGCTTGATATTATATACTAGCGGAAAAAAAAGTAACTTTACTTTACAACAGGTCAATGAACTTATGTTTGCTCTGAAATTAAATAATGCATCTTTCAATATATATTCATGAAGACATCGACTTTAAGGTCGTGCATCACAATTTGCACGTGCATGTTAATGATGTTCTTAATGGAATAGTCGATGGTGCTTGATATTATATACTAGCGGAAAAAAGTAACTTTACTTTACAACAGGTCAATGAACTTATGTTTGCTCTGAAATTAAATAATGCATCTTTCAATATATATTCATGAAGACATCGACTTTAAGGTCGTGCATCACAATATGCACGTGCATGTTAATGATGTTTGCATGTCTGTCAGTTTCAAACCCTAAGACCTCGGCACCATACAGAAGCAATAGCATGCTCTTCACATCGAAAATATGGAAGTAGAAATCTAGTGAAAAAGGTTGTAGCGAATGTATACCTCTCAGGATAGATATCCATACTCTTTTCGCCCGCAGGGCAATCTTATCAAGAGTTTTAGACCAGCTAAGCCTATTATCAAAATACAAACCCAAGTAAGTATAGCCGTAAACAACTTCAACCCTTTTCCCTTTGTAAAACCACTTTTCGAAACGTGACAAACAACCACCATTTTTAAATACAACAACTTTTGTCTTGGAAATAATAACTGACATTTTCCGAGTGTTACAAGAAATCTCAAGGAAGCTTTATTTCTCCTTAATGGTATTGGGTGGCATCACATCCCATGGGAGAACACATATCGTCATTGTTATAGGAAATTTGGATGGCAGACGCTACCGGGACGACATCGTTCAAGATCATGTTCTATCCATTGTGCAGATGCAGGGACTTTGCGTCACAAGTTGGAGGATAATGCCTGCCTCAACGTTGCACGTGTTGTAACAGACTATTTGGGGCAGCATAACTTTCTGTACTGCCATGGTCGGCAATTTACCCAGGCATCTGCCAAACCGATGTCTACGTCAGCACCCTTCATTTAGGTAACCAGGTATGGGTTTTGTCAATGAATTTGTTATAAAAAAAAGCACTGATCAGACGAATGACCAAATACTATGTTATTTCCAATAATATAACATTTACACCACGTTATGTGATGTTTGCTTATCTGTTGTTTAACGCCACACTCAGCAATATACAAGCGATATGACGGCGGTTTGTTATTAATCAATCTGGACCAGACAATCGGGAAATCACATAATGAGCATCGATCTACACAATTGGGATACGATGACATGCATCAACGAGTCTGACCACCCGATCCCGTTAGTCGCTTCTTAAGACAAGCATGGGTTATTGTAGACCAATGCTTACCCGGATCTTCACGGGTAACCACATAATATGAAGCACAGTTACGTTTTGTTTGCTAGTATATGTGGGAGTTATCTGTGAATGCACCAGTGCACAAGTATGTAGTCAGTGTAAGCAAAACGATTATCTATCAGGAACACAGTTTTATTATTATTATTATGTACAGATTAAAATAAAGAATGCAGTAAAGAGGGTTTGGGTGATCCTGGCATGGTCAGGCTGGTCAGGCTCATCATCAGCTCAGGGCCCTTGCCCCCTCTACACGCAGCCCAGGAAGCGCTGCCAAGTCAAACCCACCCAGCCCAGAACTTTTCGGAGAATGTGAAGACTCCCCAACACTGCAGCCTTCTGAATTACCCATATTGTCAGAGGGGCTGTATTCCTGGTAGCAACCCCGGTACTCTCCCGATGTCAGTCAGCAGATTGGGCGGTAACAAACCTAAGGTACCGAGAACAATGGGGAGTCGGACACCTTGGTACTTGGGATGCAAGCGTGACAGTTTGAAAGCGAGGTCTGCATATTTGCCCTGTTTTTCCTGAATCACATTACTGTCAAAAGCGACAGAAAATTCAATGATATAGTGATATAAATGATTGCATTTATCAAAAAGGACAAGATCAGGTTTGTTGGCCTAAATAGGTCTGAGGCCGTATACGAGCCTATTCGAAAGAGGTTTGTATTTATCATTTTCCACGACGCCCTCTACAAATTCTTGGTCGTACCATGGATTTACGGATCTATTATTATTATCATTATTATATTTATTGGTATCTAAACAGTAAATGTTTTTAATGTTTCTTGCATTGTTTTGATGGACTTTTGAATGAAGCAATATTCTTCTTCTAACATAGATTCGTTCAATTTGGCAGTTGCAGCGAGTTTCATTCTAGTCAATCAAAGAATAATTTTTGTGTGCTTAATAAACTTGTATGATGCATATCAACTAAACAACTAATCATTACCTGATTTACATATATACATATACAAATTACTAAGCTCCCTGCAAGGCATTAATTTCTGACTTTCTGACCGATACCAAAATTAGGACAGCAAAGACTCATCTGTTATAATTGGCCGACATAGTTAGGTAAAAATCTTCCACACATATCCTTACAGTGGTTCATTAGTGAGTGATGTAACATTTAAAGTCACGTCGGCAATACTTCAGCCACATTGTAGTTAGGGGTATGTATACATTGTGCTCGTTTCCCTATCATAAAGTATAAAACGTTCACGCCAGAGAATAACCAATCTCTATTATCCGATGAAACAGATTCCTTTGAGCGTAAAATACAAAATAGCGGCTAAAATTCATGGCTTTAGCAACCTCAAAGTTAAAATTAAAACTGAAGTACGAGAGAATTTGAGGGCAAAGTTGAAACCAAAGACCAAACCCCACCGACGGTTAGTATGCCAAGTTTCTGTTCCATCACATGATTTGTTTCAGATATTTGCAAGCGATCTTATGTTTCAAATCAGTTGATTAACTCATCGGTTATTGGCTCGATTGTGCTGAATCGTACATTTATATTGTATACCATAATACTAGTTAAAACGTAATCAAATTTATGCATTTACGTGAAGTTTGATACATAAAAACAGGAAGACTTCGAAAGTCAGGATCCTGTTGACACGGAAACCTCTTGGTCCTTAAGATGACACCATTGAGCATTGGTATATGTTGCTTTTACTCTACAATCATAACATTTTACCAAATTCAATCCGCAATTCAAAGCATTGAAAAGCACACTTTTAAAGACTTGTTATTTGACCATTGATTGGTCCAATTAAAATGTAAGAAGGATTGAACCTCTTTCAGTCAAAACTTTAAAAACATCTTTATCATCTGAATTATTGTTCTGATGTCCAGGAGTTAATAGTTGGCACGAATGGCACTAACAACGACTTCTATATCTAGACTTGAAAGGACAACAGCACCACAGACTGACGTTAATAGCTGCATCAAATATTCTAACTCGCCTTTAAGCATGTTCCAACTTACCTTGAGCCCAAACAGACAGCAGGTATTCATTACAAAATATCAGAACAAAGAAGGTGATTTGGATCCAACGACCCTGAGCGGTTGACATGATGATCATGACTGTGATGATATCTTCCCCTGTCTCATGCCTCAATGGATATTGATTAAAATTGCTTAATGTAAAAATGGAATTAAGATTAACGCGCGTATTATTTCAGCGCATCCCATAACATCACTGCAAACATACGATATATTCCATCGTGCCTGTCTAAACCTCTATTACATGGCAAGCATGTGTTTTATCGATTTTTCTAGGTGTAGGTCAATAACCTAATTGACATTACTGACTACTAAAACGGCAATGTTCTAAAGAGGTGGATTGCACATAATGGAACATATTATAAAATCGTGTACATTGTGTTTTCTAAACTTAGAAACGTTTGATCACTGCTATTTCAACGACTGATGACCCCAATGCAGACAAACTGATGCAAGTGCAGATGTCAGCCGGAGTGTACATCGACTGTTATTGAAATACATATTTCTATGAACAAGCACTATCTATATATTTCATTTCACTTGTAGAAATAGCATCTGTTCCCCAGTTTAGAGCCCTGTTTAATACAGAACAGATTTGGGTCTTTTGAAATATTGCATAGCCTGGAATATATATTGTCATAGTAAGTAATATTGGTAGCGGTAAAAACTGTATTTGTATTTGTAGTAGTGGTTGGTGGCAGCAGCCAATGGCAGAAGCGCTGGGTAAAACAGCGAGTGCTGTCAGGGAAGAAGTGGAGTTCAGAGTAACTTCAGCAACACATGCTTGCCGTAAGAAGCGACTGTGCTTGCCATATATGTCATCGCCCAATTGCCTAGGTTGACTTTTGGCATAGACCATTATAAGCATACCCATTCCCAATTATATTTCTCTATCAGCAGTTAACGATAAGGTAAATTTACTACAGTGAAAGACTTGTGAGACAATGGTGTTTGTTTAAATGTGAATGTAATTGACAGCAAATACACATTGCGTTGTTGACAGCACCCACGACCATTGATGGCATCCTGTTTTTTATCTCTGAAATCCATCCAGTATTTGCTGTTCATTTCCCGAATGCCATCGTTTACACATTAAACATCATTCTATTGCCATGACTGGTGTACAACAGAGATCAGTATGTTATCATTTCTATATACATTCATCATCGACAAAGGTGCATTTAGACCTTGTGAGAAGGATAATGAAGGCAAATTACGTTCAACAAGCGGTGTTGAGTCAACAGGATGAAAACACTCATCCCGTAGATTATCCCTTTTACTGATATTTGCATTATTGTACGTTATAAATTGGAACAAAATAAGATAAAATGTAAAGGGCAATGAATACATTTGTCAAATTGAACAGATTTTCACAATTCTGGATTTATAGTACTTGCAGGGATTAGCCCTTTCATCTATATTAGAGGGTACGGTTGGCCAAGTCGTAAAAAGTGCGGCAAATAATATGTTGGGTCCTTAAGAGATTAATTTCATCAATACATATGAAGTACACACATATGTGCATCTTGTCTGTGATTATAGTTATTCACTTGATGTTGATTTGGTCAAGGCCTTGATGATGCTAAATACGAGCAAGACACTCACTCAATCAAACGCGTGATGACTTATTCGCGTTATACCTCGAACATATATTTATACAATATACGGTGTAATTTCAATCCAGTCATTCCATCTTTTCAAACCTAGACAATACAGTCATTAACTATCAAATAAACCAGTGAGAATGTGTCACAACATCAACACCAACATTTTGTTATTCTTCCTCCTTATACACATGTCCACTTTCAACAATACAAATTAATGCTCGCCAAAAGCCTCCACACACGACAGGAAAGCCTCCCCACAACTTCCTCAGGGTGATGGAATAAACACGTCTGCCTTCGTCACAGGAGGTCGTGGCAGTGCCTCCAACCGTCTATATTGTCCACCAAACATCCACACCACTCTCTTCAAGTTGGTACATTCTGAAACATAAGGATATTATGCAAGCCGTAACTCCCTTCACCCTCAATGCCATTATAAAGTGCAAACACGTTTATCCTGAATGTACAGTGCAGTCATCCGGATTATCAAATTTCCGAATTATATACTTTGCACATACGTAAACGTTTTTAACATTGTGTATTTGGTACAAATTTGTAAACACAAAGTCTTCCTGCCATATACCTTGCTGATGTATGCAACCAGTGTGAAAGCAAGATGTTAAAACAGAAAGTACAAGAGTCATCAGAAGATGACAAATCCCCCCGGTCCCCAAAAAATCGAAAGAAAAAACCATCTGATTGTAACAGTAAGTCCAACATGGTGAGAGAATTTCTATCTAATCTGTCTGTCCGTATATCAAAAGTAGAGCTATCTAAACAATACCATGATGGAATTAGGATTCGAAACTTTGCATTTCTATGTCAGGTACACACCACTATGAACAGAATCAAAATCAAACTTGTTACCATGGAAACAGGAAAAAATATCAATTCTAAAAATCCCTGAATAGCAAAAGACACCCGTTGGCAATCTTGTCTTTGTGTGTGCACAGTTTCAAGAAAGAGTATCTATTATTTTTAGAGAGATGGCCCTGACAAACAAACCATTATGAAAAGCGTCAAAGTCAAACTTGTTGCCATTGACATGTAAAATATACACCTGGTCATATATATCGCACCACCCACATTTATTCACTAAGTAAAACTGGATCTTCAACCTCATAAAAATGGTGCTTAGAAAAGCACATTAAACTGTTTATATGGCCGCATGTGACCGTTCAGTCATAAAATTGACAACACAAGACCGAATTTGAGCACAAATTGAGGGTTTGTAGGAAACTAAAGTTCACTAAAATCACCGTGAAATAAGGTGAAATAAGTATCTGTATCTGGTGTAACCGCCTCGCACTTGGATAACATGTCCCACAAATGCTCAATAGGATTAATATCTGGACTTCTGGCATGCCAGGGCAGTGTCTCGAAGGCGTTGTGTTGGAGGTGATGAACAACAGCTCGAGCACGATGTAGTCTGGCATTATCGTCAATGAAGACTGGACGTGTGGCGAGAGCATGATTATCTAAATGAGGAACAACAGCACCGTCCAGGATCAAGTTCTGGTACCACTGTCCATTCAGTGTTCCGGTAACTGTGATGAGATCAAGTTTACAATCGTAGGAACAACACTCCAAACCCATGACGGATCCACCCCGAAATGGAACATCAGCTTGAATGTTCCTCTGATCATATGCTGTGCCTCCAAATTCGTGCCCTCCCGTCTGATGCATCAAAAATCTGCTTTCATCAGACCAGTGGATCCTTCTCCATTTCCTCAGGTTCCAGCGACCACGTGCACGTGCTTGGCACCAGGCTAAACGGGCATGGCGGTGCTGATTTGTGAGGAGTGGACGTCTGATTGATCGTCTTGCTCTCAATAGTGCAGAATTTAGGCGTCGTCTGATGGTGCTGATGGACACTTTGTTGTAAGGATGCCATCCATTTCGGAGCTGTGCACAAGTAGACTTTGGGCTTCGTCTGGCTTGGCGTACGAGAGCACGATCTTCCCTGTCATTGTTTTTTCTAGGACGTCCAAACCTCGGTGCATCCTTCACTTCACCGGAAG
This sequence comes from Haliotis rufescens, assembly GCF_023055435.1. Lineage (NCBI taxonomy): Eukaryota > Metazoa > Mollusca > Gastropoda > Lepetellida > Haliotidae > Haliotis > Haliotis rufescens. Next base: position 6,500,639 of record NW_025964001.1, on the reverse strand, counting down.
CAATATGCTTGCGTATTAGCCTGCTGATGACAGTGTGATTAATGTTCAGTTGTGCTTCAATAGCACGACATGACATACCAGTCTGGTGCATACCAATAATGTGCCATCTTTGGTTTAGAGGCACTGGGCGCTTGGGCATTTCACTGGTTGGTCAAAATAAAGCTTAATTTATGCCTAAAACCAAATTATAGCTGTGTCTGCCAACATAACATACGCCAAAGAGGCTATGTGCACACTGCATTTTTTAGCAAACCGACCCCCGGTACAAGCATGCTCAACGCAAGCATGCACATGCAGCTCGGAACAGGGTGTGTTTGTGATATTATGTTCACAGATGGTGAAGTATATGAAATATGTACTTGTAGTTTAAAAAAACGAAAATTATATTTTCTACTTTTACTTTAAAATGTGTGGTGCGATATTTATGACGAGGTGTATATATAAATTCTAAACACCTCTGAGTAGAAAAAGCTACCATTTGATTAACTAGTCTTTGCGTGTGCAAAATGTCGTGAAAGAATGCCTATTGGTATTAAAGATATGGTCCGGACAAACACAGCACTATGAGCAGAGTCAAAGTCAAACTTGTTGCCATGGAAACAGGAATTGTTTAATAAAAAGAATTCCAAAACAGCAAAAGGCACCACTTAAGGATCTGTTTGACATATCTGCTAAGTTGTGTAGAAAGATACTGAATTTTTTTCGAGATACGCTCCGGAAACAAAACAGACAGGGAGACGGACAGACAGACGGGGCGTTTCTCGCCCCCTGTCCCCCTTTCTTTCTGCTTTCCCCCCAAAACGACAGAAATGGTCAATATAGAGTTTACAACAGAAATATGTGGGGGCACACAGTTGGCATTTTCTCCCCTCAGGCATGCCAGAAACCTTTGATCGTAGGATCTGTTCCAGGATTCCCCTGATCATCTTTCAAGCTCTGTCACCCCTCGCTTGTGGGTTTAACCAAAGTGCTCAACGTCTTGCATCACTAGTACTTCGGGCGTTCCTTCAACATTAAGCTAACACGTCGTGATATGACTGGAATACCAATAAAAGCTGCGTTAAACCCAACTCACCCAATCACTCTGCGTGTCATCGTCTGCGGTGGTGATGTGACCTGACATTTGATTGACAGGGTCATGCAGTAAGCATGTTGTTGAATGGATTACTCGCATACACTCAATATTTCGATGAGCGTTACTCGTTCGCTATCTCGCGATACACTCGTAATTCCATTCAATAAGTTAAACTTAGACATTTATTAAAGTTAAATACTTACTATTTAATATTTCAACGAAATCCCACACAAGGCATCAACTGACCCGTGAGGATCCGGTGTAGAATAGGTCTTCTATCAAGTTTAGATGCATCATTCGACCCGATTCAGATATAATGTTTCATGGTAGTTATTATCGGCTAACTGCATTTTCAATGCACTCCTATATGAATGTTTTGCAGTTCGTGTTTGTATCTAGGTATGTGTACCATTAGTACTGGTATATGCGTTGTGTATACAGTATTTGGCAAATATTCAGGTATTGTCCATATCTATGCATTTACATCAAGGCGGAACAATATACTCAAAGGCAACGTTATAGAGACGTGGATTTGCTTCACTTACAAACGTTTACATGCGTTCTTGGCTTTGATTGGTTGGTTGGTTGGTTAGTTGTTTCACGCCGCATTCTGCAGTGTTCAAGCTATATGACGGCGGTCTGTAAATAATCGAGTATGGAACAGACAATCCAGTGATTAATGTCATGAGCATCGATCCACGCAATTGGGATCGATGACATGCATCAACCAAGTTAGCGAGCCTGACCACCCGGTTCCCGTTAGTCGCGTTTTACAGCAAGCATGGGTTGCTGAAGACTTCTACCCCGGAATCTTCACGGGTCTTCTTGGATTTGAACCAGGAAAATGTATATGAAGAAGCTTGAAGTTAAGCAACCAATCAAATGTACTGGCATTGCCTGTTTTTTACAAGGAATAACGGATATTATGGAGAAATTGCTTTAAATGTTTTCTAAAAAGGCCATACATCCAATCCGATACCATCACCGATTTTAGTTAGATTCGGACAAGTTCAAAGAGTAATCTTAAATCAATTTATTTGCAGTAGTGAACAGATGCACACTATATACATGTATCTTACAAGATTAAGTCAATATTGTTTTGTATTAAATCAATTATTGAAAGTTAGTAAAGCAAAATGCAACACGCCACAGGAGCATATTTAAAAAGCAAAGTCGAAATGCGCTTATAATTAGTCTGTACCTTTTTGAACAGTGAATAAATAACTTGCAAGTTGAGGTCGCATCAGTTACCTGTTACCTACATACCGACAAGCCTGTGAACGCTACCAAGCTGGCATTGTGCATGCAGATTCCTTTCTTGTTCTGGAGCTAATTGTGTACAGTAATCCTGCGAAACATCAAGCATACTCAATATCTGCATCACATATCACTTTTGGCTGCACTCTAGCCACCAGATATAGTGGACGAGCCCCATCATATTTGCCTCCAACTTAAACAACAATACATGCATCATCAGAAATGAACATGTAATGGAGGCCATTAATGTAAAAAGATTACATCCTTAGGCTTCATTCCTGTCTTCACGTCACCCTTGTGTGTTTGTTGTTTATGTTAATCTATGTGTATGTGTCTTCTCAGCAATGTAACCATGCCATACTCACGGTGTCACTGTGCTCCTGAGACCGGTTGTCATGTGTTATGTGGCAGTGTATTTTAGTGCTGAACAATGATTGTAACTGTGTTACAGTGTTTCTGTTGAGAGTCGGTATACGCTCCATGCATTGTGTTTGGAAAGTGATTAGTCGTCAGTAATGTAGTACTATTTAATGTAAGCAGTTTTGAGAAAGTTGCTATATTTAGATGCCAGTCACATGTGTAAACTTCCGGAATGATAGGGATTGAGATAGAATATTCCACATGTTTCTATTTCAGTCTTTGTAGTCTTTGTTGTGAGGGCACTGTGTGGAAATTTCCAGTAGCCAGTTAGACTGTATATAAATGGACAAGAGCGTGCCTCTCGTACATCTCTCACACATTTCATTACATGAAAACCAGCATTCGTGTAAAGATCACTAATCACCACTCATTCCCTGCCAAGGCCATCTCGGAAGCTTGACTTCTGTCTCAACTGGGTGAATTTACTATTCACAGACTTTTGCTATCACAACTGTATTTTTTAATTGATACTGACCACTGCGCTCATATTATATACTGCCATTGAATATTGTACTACCACTCTATTGTGTACTGCCATTGTAATTGCTGTGCAGTATTTTTTTCTCTTATTTGTAAACCTAGTGAATTTTGTAACACACATGTTGATTGTATACCATTTGTTGGTTGTTTGTTTGTTTCACACAAAGTTCATTCTAGTAAGTTAAGTTAACCGCTAATTGTAACAGACACCGTAGCATGACGACATCCGGACTTTGCCGAACGGGGACGACACCGGGCAATTAAGAGAGGAGGAAGCGTTACCGTCACCAGACCGTGACTAGAATGGTTTTACGACCCGGTGGCACAGTGGTTGATCACCTGCGTGATAAAGGTGCCAGTATATGAACCGAAACGTCGCATTGAAGCATAAAGAAGTTGGAAGTCACCTCCGTCTTCACTGATACTACAGCTAGCTAAAATGCCACTTAAAGATACAGAATATACATGTTTGTCAATTAGTTAGGGTAACTTCCAAGTAGGTTTATGTTTCAAACACTTCAAGCCTCAATGACTGGTCACTTCTAATCAATGTAAGAATATTTTAGAAAATATTTTCAAAGATGGTCCACTGAGACGTGGCCTTTTTGTTTGTTGCCAATTGCAATGCATACCCGCAGATTGGTCCTAAATACATATGATTGTTTTTACGTATGCTACCATGAATGTGTTGAATTGAGTCTCCTACCATACTGATACGCTCGTACACCCACCTACAGAAAGCAATGTGTTATTTAGAATACTTGTGGATATTGCCTGAAGTGCAAAGACAGAACATATGTTAACTCTGTTCATATGCACAATAATAGCTACGTATGTAATCACACCACAGTATAATTGCAACGATGTGGTTGATATGTTTGATGGACGAGCAACAGTGGAGTGAACATTTCCATAAAAAGAAAGAAACATTTGGTTACCTTTGTCTTGAGCTCTAAGAGTTTCGTAGAAAGACACATCAAGTATGTCACCCGTGGGTAATGAACACCAAGCTGGAGTAGCAGCATACTGGTCATATCCTTCGCAGAGTACAGAACAGTCGCAAACTTCTCCGGACTCGGGAAGTCGACCATATCAGATTGTGTTCACAGTGCGTGTGATACGGCTACTGACAAATGTAATTTCTTCAAAATACATTGACGCTCCCTCTTGACTGCTGTCGATTTGCACACCTGCCATATATCCTCATGTGTGTCATTGCGTTCCAATGCACTACTTACAAACCTGTGAAATCTTCCATACCTTTGTAAGATTACATATACGTGTAATTGTGTGCATATGAACAAGGTCATAGTAACTGATATACATGCAAATAAATGTTACAAACATTCTCCACTTAAACCCTCATTGTCCGATTTTGGCAGTATCATAAGCACGTCTTTATGAAACTTTGCAATTGCACATTATCAAACAGTCAATCTGAAAGATGTTTTCCCGCGTGAGAGGGCATCTCACACTTAGCTACTTGAAAGGGATTAGTCTGTATCATAAATTCTCACGAGTATTGAAAAGGTCTTGTCATTTTAATTAAGCACTTATATTGATCTGGTAGAATACATTTTCTTTACATATAAATCCACTGATACTTGAGAGCAGGGGTGTGTCGCATTCATATTGAATCGCATTTTTGGCTAGAGGCCAGCGCTCACATTCTTTTGGAGATGCATTAATTTCACGATTTACAGTATGTTTGACACATTTGCTTTTAAATGTCACATGGTATTTGTGACAAGCTTGCAGATAAATACATTTGTTCTCATCGCTAAATGGATGAAATAATGCCGATGCGACGTTTTAACTCGCTCACTTTCTTTTTATGAATGACTATCAAAGACTGATGGTTAGCGTTTTTCTGCCCCGTCGGGTCGGTGGCTCCCATCAGTCAAAGATACAAAAGCATGCCGGATCAAACATTGGTTGACCGCCGTCATATGTTGACTTGGTTGATACAAAGTTAAAATACGGAACTGGATCGCACATCATTTTGGTAACTGACCCGTGAAGATCTGGGGTAGAATAGGCCTTCAAGCAACCCATGCTTGCCGTATAAGGCGACTATGTTTATCGTACGAGGCGACTAACGGGACTGGGTCGTCAGGCATGCTGACTTGGTTGATGTCATCGTATCTCAACTGCGTGGATCGATGCTCAGGATGTCAATCACTGGATTGCCTGCTCCAGACTTGATTATTTACAGACTGCCGTCATATAGTTGTAATATTGCTGAGTGCGGCATAAAAAACAAACAAACAAAACAAACAAATCATGTTGGTAACTGATGCATCAAATTGGAAATGTCCACAGGTCTCTCACGCAACGTTTTTCAAAGTTAACTGAGACCTTGAGTGCAGTATCCCCGATTAAGCAATTTTTGAGCAAAATTCGCTCTTTGGAAACTTCATAGAATGAGCAATTGTCTATTTGCAAACCTTGTGAAATCTTGGCACCATCAACAGAATATACAGCGAAGCAAGTACCATCTGAAGATAATCACGTTGTGATAACAAGGATTGTTAAACCTACGTTTGAAGATTTATATGTACTCGGGACAAGGCTACCTTCAACTAATCGGAGCACTAGCCAGTATAAAGACGCCTTGGATGCACTATGTAACACTTATGACAAATATTCTTGTGTCGGAACATGTGTAATAGCTGGGGACCTCAACGCTGATATTAACCACTATCCAACTAGCCAAAGGACAAAGCTTCTAACGGAACGCCTATTCAACGAAAGGAATATAATAACAACATCCACTATCTGCCCTGAAGCGCCCAAAGCTACCTTTCACTCCAAGGACAATACGAGGAAGTCAACTGTGGACTACATATGCGTCCCTGAATATATGCGAGGCTACATAGATAGCTACAATGTCAATACTGACGTGTCATATGATGTATCGGATCACTATCCGGTATGCAGCTTACTTCGTATACAACGTTGCTCGTCCTTCAACTATCGCTCCTCTAAGATCTCAGTCAAATGGTCAAAAGCTGATGATACAGATATTAAATTGTACAGCAGCGAAGTTGATAAGCTCCTGAACTTCACAATGGACAGTAACCAGCAGACAGACATGGTATCTTTGATAGAGAGATACAACTCACGTGTAACAAACAGTCTCCTCTCAGCCTCGGTAACAACAATCCCTAATGGTGTATATCGACATTACCTTCGACCTTACTGGAAGTCGGATAAACTGGATGCCTACCATTATGATATGAGATGTCACCGCAGAGAATGGAAACGAGGAGGTAGACCACGTGATGAGCAGTCAATACTGTATAAAAACTACAAAAATGCTAAAAGAAACTTTCGCAGGAATAAACGTCAAGCCGAATGTAGACTTGCAGAAGAGCTTTATAGGGATATTGAACAGAGTTGTGATGTAGATGTGGGCTACTTTTACAGGAGAATAAAAAGTATCAGAAGGAAACAGTCAACAATAAAAACTTTTGAAGTACAACGACATAGTAGCAAACGATCCTGTCAGTATTGTTAACACCTGGAGAGACTATTTCAGGGATTTAGCAACTCCTGACTATTCAAACAGAAATAATGAATTCGATATATCTGATGATGAGATACAAGTATTGAACAGAGAGTCCCTTGGACAAGATAACACTATCCTGAAAGACCCATTTACATCAGAAGAGATTAGCTGTGTGGTAAAGACACTCAAATGCCGAAAGTCCTCCGGTCCTGATGGAGTGACTAATGAACATATAAGGCATGCTGGAGATAGGTTACTACATCATCTTGTGATTCTCTTTAACCTAATAATAAAACACGAGTATTCTCCGTTACCTTACAGAACTGGATTCACAATTGCACTTTATAAACAAAATGGAAAAGGCAAATGTGACCCCCAAAACTACCGCGGTATCACCATTACATCAGCTATCGGAAAACTGCTAGAGAAAGTAATCATGGAGAGAATACAGAGTTGGATCAACCGTAACATTATATTCCCCGATGACTTACAGTTTGGATTTCGGAAGAGTAGTGGGGCTCAGTTTGCAGAACTTACTCTGCAAGAATGTATTGCATATTTCAAACAATGCAAGTCAGTACTCTACTGCACTTTTCTCGATAACGAAAAAGCGTTTGATAAGATTTGGCACAATGGACTGCTGAAAAAACTATTCACTCTTGGATTAAATGGAAAGTGCTGGCGATTTATCAAACATTCTTATACCACAGCAAGATCTTATATTACATTTCAAGGTCAGCAATCAGAATACTTTGCTATACGTAGAGGTGTTGGACAAGGAAGAGTCCTTTCAGCATGGCTTTTTCTGGTTTACGTTGATGAACTTATTAAAGAACTGAAACGTACAGGCACTGGCATCCAAGTAGCAAACATGACAATTCCGACGTTACTGCTGGCAGATGACACTACCTTACTTAGCACTACGCTTAAAGGCATGCAGGACCTCATAGACACTGTAGACGCGTATGCTCTGAAATGGAGACTTACCTACAACCCGTCCAAAAGCTGTGTCATTGCTTTCAACACAAGCGTTAAAAGGCCATTGTCATTTAACCTCACCATAGGCGGAGAAACAATTAATAGAGTTGAGCAGACGAGATATGCAGGAGTTATCTTCTCCCATAACACCTTGACTAAACGACGAATTGAATCAGCATGTCACAAAGCATTGAAAACTCTAAACTCTCTATATACATCCGGATTAAATGTCCATGGGTTTAATCCTATCATTAGTGCAAAGATATGGCGAACTGTTATCTTGCCAAATGCTCTCTACTCATGTGAGTTGTTCACCAACATATCTGATGCTTCATACACAAAACTGGAAACCACCCAGAGAACGTTTGCCCGACGTGCACAAGGATTCCCTTGTAGATCAGCATGCGAGCCCACCATAACAGCAGTTGGACTATGGTCAATGCACACATATATAGACAAATGTAAACTGTTATTCTTTGGTCGACTATGTAGACAGAATAATTCCTTTATATCGAAGAAACTTTTCTTATGGCTATAAGGCAACTGTATAGCAGGATTCAACATCAACAGCAGTTTCATACAAGAGACAGTTTTACTGTTTAGAAAATATAATATAAAAGAAATACTGCTTGCTTATCTTATATATGGCACTTTTATGGACAAACAGAGATGGTGCTCTGTGGTCAAGAAGGTTCTTAATCAATATGAACAGTCATTAAACTTCAGCGTGCCTCACAACAAACCAGGGCTACAAACCTTTTATGAAATTCACCCGACAGTGCGTATGCATCATTTGTGGAAAATAGCATACGTTCATGCAACACACAAACTCTACATATCATCCATGATATATCTGGCATCAGTAAAACCTGGTTATGTCACATGTACACTATGTCACACCATAGTACCGGACAGTACAAAACATGTCATCATTGACTGTGAAGGACTCATACAACAGAGAAATCAGATGTGCGATAAACTTTCTTCACTGCTGCATATAAACGATTTTATTAACTTTTGTGACCAGTAATGACAATGCAATGTTGAACTGTTTGCTTGGAGGAGATCACAACATCTTATGTCGTGTTGCTTTTAGCACTTGGATACGATTTGTGTTGGTTGTCTCAAAGTTTGTACATATTTGCAGGTTACACATCAAACAAAGCATGTTATAACCGTTACTGTTCACAAGCTCCTACCTGAAGGACATTGTATTCATTATTTTTTTTGTTATCTGCGTTTTGTTCACTACAGGTCATCTATGATCTGACCTAACTTACTGTCATATGTACTCTTAAATTATTGGAGGAAATAAAGAATGTTTGTCTGTCTGTGTGTCACTCTTAATTGTTGTTGCAAAGAACTAAATATGAAACAAAAAAGGGTGATTCGCTGGTCTCCAAAATTTCGAGTTCAGGTGGACAAATCAATGGACAGTATGTGGCTATTTGAGAGATAACAGATCGTCGATATACCTGAAACGCCTTGTCAAGTTCCCTTGTTTTGCCAATCCCAGCAGTTATAAAGCGATTCATATCGAGCATTTCAGATAATCAACTTCAGATGACATTTGCTTTTATTTTTTACCAACTGTCCTTAGCCTTTGAAAAGGGATATGAAACCAAATCCATGGTCACCACGTTTATTGACGAATGCTGCATGACAAATGAAGTTTGTCATGTGGGATAGTGTTTTAACAGAATTGAACTTGGTTCTTTTACTGAGATTGCAAATTCTGTCTGTCTCAAATAATGTCAGTAGATATAAAGAAAGAATTCCTTGGTTGTTATACGATTATGGTTAATCTTTGAGACAGGTATTGGGTGAAAATGTGACAGTACTGATGCGTGGTTTTGGCACCTGTCTTACTCAGTTTACATACTGGCCTTATATGTGGCATTATTTGATATGACACTTACGCCAAATTCTTTAATCAAACAATTAAAGAAGTGATGTAGTGATTGTGCGAATTGCTTCTGTCGCTTTTATTTACTTATAAAGGTTAATGTGATAATGGTGTTTGCTTGGTTGGAAGTGTAATTGACATCAAATACACAATATGTTGCGGACAACATCGACGACCTCTGATGATATGCTATATTTATTGTTCTGTTACTTCAAACGCGTTTTTTCGTACATCATATTCTTAACGACTTTGTATGACTGTCGGGCAGACAGGAGAGATCAATGAGTTAACCTCTACAGTGAGTGAGTGAGTTTGGTTTCGGCCACTTTTAACAATATTCTAGCAGTATCACGGTGGGGGGCACCAGAAATAGGCTACACACATTGCGCTCATAGCGGGAATCGAACCCAGGTCCTCGGCGTGACGAGCGAACACTTTAACCACCAGGCTACCTGACGCCCCTTAACCTCCACAGAGAGGGTGCAGTTTGACCTTCTTGAGAAGCACAATGAAAGGAAGTCATGTTAAAAATGAGACCATATTGAATAATCAGAACACATATTCTGATTACAGTAATGGATATGTAGTCACAAAATCATCAAATATCAAATGTACTCTGTCTGTAAATATGAATTATTGTGTATTAATATTTCGAACATAAAAGCTGACCCCCCCCCCCCCCCCAACCCCAACCTCCAATCAAGTACTTACATAACCCTGGTACTTGCATAGCCCTTTTATCTTTTTTAGGGGACATGAGGGGCATGGTCGTCAAAAAATGCAAACCCTCACTCCACACGTACATGTATATGCGAAGTACATCCGGTCGTTGAGGTAGCCTTAGATATGTGCTCATTGAGACGAAGACCTGGGCTCACATGGTTACTATGTGTGAGACCAATACATGCCTTCTGCTTTGATGAAGAAATCATTAGGTTAAACACGAAAACAATTTAAGGCGTGGTGTATGATGTTAATCTCTAGTTGATACGTCGTTCATATATTACTGCAAAACATGTTCTCAATTGCAAGGGGTGGTGGGGTAGCCTAGTGGTTAAAGCGTTTACTCGTCACGCCGAAGACCCGAATTCGATTACCCACAAAGGTACTATATGTGTGAAGCCCATTCCTAATGTCTGCCGTGATATTGCTGGAATATTGCTAAAAATGGCGTAAAACCATACTCACTCGCTCATAATTGCAGCTAGTCAAATTTTTAAACCTGGCATAGATAATTACCAATGGCCAAATTGAGGACTAAAATATCTATGCGCGTTACACCAGCGGTTTGCTGTTATTCTTCCGCCGGAGACGTATCTCCACAAGCAACACTACAAATGCTAAGCCCAGGCCTCCACACAGGACAAGAAAGCCTCCCCCCACCTCTCCCAGTGTGATGGGGTAAATACGTCTGAGTTCGTCACATGACGTCGTGGTATTGACTCCATGTGTCCACTTCTTCCACATAATCTCCAATATACCACTATCTTCAAGCTGATGCATTCTGAAACAAAGAAATTTATGCAAGCGTCAACTCACCCGAATGCCATTACAAAATGAAACCTCGTTAATATGAAATATACAGTGAAGTAATCTAGATGATTAAATGTTTTTCCATGGCTGATATTTCCTTCAAAACTAACAAGAAGTTTCTGCTTTACGGCTAATGCTATTATCTGATAATATACGTTGAAACAAGGTTATGAAACAGAAAACTAGAGATTGAAATATCCTACACTGTGTCCATGTCAGTTTTTAATGGATGTCCTTTCGGTAATCCAAATGATATCGATTCTTTCGCCCAATGCACTTGTATTCCGATACGTGCGAGGTTGCAGTCATCAGCAATGTATCTTTGTGCTGAGGACTTGTACACGAAGTAAACATGGGTTCCTGCTTTGACTCTCCTCATCTGGTTTTCGTCATCGTTAAGTAAAATTTCAGGGTCTGTCTGACTTTGAGCGATCACTTTGTCGTACAGACGACGCATCTCTGACTGCTGTGACTCCTGTAGAGTTCAGAAGTACATATTTGTATCACATTCTAGATCATTATCACTTGCAAGACACTATACAATACCAATCGTGATTGTAATTCAGAGTTGTAAATATCAGGGGGTACGTGTGGCCCATTTGTTTTTGCAGCTTTAAATGAAATACTAATCGAAGCAGCGTTTACCCATTTACTAACTCACACTGCACAAAATATATGAAACACATTTTCTCTTCACCTTCCCCTTTATATACAATGTTGGCGCAAAGGAGCCTTTCTAATTTTTCTTGCTCATCGTCTAGCGTTCTATTCCCCTCCTCCCATACAAAAAACCCCAAACAAACAAAACAAAAGACAAAAAATAAAAAATAAACTAAAAGGCACTTGTCTCGTAATCCATCAGTGGAAACGTAAGCAAACCGACTAAAACATAATGTCGATTGAGAAAGTAGACCAGCCTCAAAGACAACATCAATAAAATTGATAAAAAAACCGGGTATTTTTACCTGTATGTTTGTAAAAATAGAACTGGACTTTGGAACGCCTATACTATAGTCGCTGTCAACGAGATCACTGATGCTGGATAATTTAAATGTCTCAACACCCGCACTTAAGGCAGCCATCAGATTTGTGCAATATACGGAGGAGATGAGGATAACTAAAATCCAGTGTGATGAAAGAAGAATTTTCCCTGCAGTTGATTTGGGTTCCGTTTGAAATCCTGACAATATTGAAGACAAACATGTAATTACTTTCCTTTGGAAACAGTACAAAAACCAATGTTATCTGCGTTTGCAATACCTAATATTAATAACACACACATAAAAGTAAGTATAATAGTAAGATGGGATGTATATGGCATTAGAACAATCGCTTGTCAGCTCCTAGAGTAGAAAGTTTGGTCTTTGCATGAATGCACGTGTGTAATGTAATGTTATGGCGAAATGGTAAAAAAGCCAAACATAATTGTGTCCCAGCAAAGGAACATTATTTAGTTGTTTTATCATATCACATAAAGTGTCCTTGAGTATGCGATAAAAAAGTATTTTTTAAAGCTATATTGTCAATCATAATTTATCTTTTGCAAACGAAATTACGATCTGAATCATTACAAAGACAAACTGACTATAAGATATAATGATTTTAAGACCCATACTGACCTTGCCTAAATGCAGAGCCAATGAATTGCCAGCTAATACTTGACAGTTGTCGACGAAGAATGGTAGATTCTCCCTCACAGATCTGTGGATTCTCTACTATGATGAACATAACCAATACTCCAGTTAGTACTCCAAAAAATATAAGGTAGATGGCAGGTTGCAGGGAATTGATCAGAAGGAAGAGAGACCTTGCTGGTGCAGTCTTTTTTCTGTATATGACGTCCACGTCATCGATGTTAATGGCGGGAAAGACAAAGTCCATTACCTGTGCCCTTCCATAGAGTACAGTTAAGTCAGCGGCTGCAAGATCTACCTCCTGAATGAAAAAGGAATGGTCAATAACTTTATTTTGACATTGCTGTATGCACAAACTGTTAATCACAAAAATGCTGAAAAGCTCGCTTACGTTAAGTGTCTTTGGTCTCATGATTGATAATCTAATATATACTATTCAGTACAGCGAAGTATTGTTGGAATACAGATGATACATAGATGATATACATGAATATATCTATTTAGCAAAACAGTTTCCCAGTTTATCAACGTTCACGATAGTGGTCAGATTATCATAAGGGGTTATAATCAAATTTAGTACGCTATATGACCCTAAAACCCAAATTCATTTCGCAAGGTCTACCTCCTGAATGTTAAGCAATGGTAAATAAACTCTTATAGAGATTCTAGAGCTCACCTAAACGCTAAACAGTAAACCTTTGATGGCTAGTATTTGAACATTTTGATGCAAATGATTGTGGTTACCTTGAACAATTAAAACGTAGAATACACATGTGAAGGAATAGCAACATTTCAAATATATTACCTTTGCTTAGCAGTACCTAAAGAGAACTATATTATTCGTAAGCTGTACATCGTTCAGAACAGTTTACTATTGACGGAATACAACTGATACATAAATTGTACATGCACGTAAATATACATGTTGGTTGGTTGGTTGGTTTGTTGTTTAACGCCGCACTCAGCAATATTCCAGCTATATGACGGCTGTCTGTAAATAATCGAGTCTGGACCAGACAATCCAGAGATTAATATCATGAGCATCGATCCACGCAATTTGAATTGATGACCTGCATCAACCAAGTCAGCGAGCCTGACCACCCGATCCCGTTAGTCGCCTTTTACGACAAGCATAGTCACCTAATACGGCAAGCATGGGTTGGTGAAGACCTATTCTACCCCGGAATCTTCACGGTTCAAATATACATGTACGTATCCATTCATCACAGATATCCAGTTTACCAACTTACACGATAGTCGTCGGATCATCATTATAATTAATTGTAGTACTGAACTTTACATGACCCTGGAAGCCCAAATTCTTTTGCAATGTATGTGCATCGTACTTAACTCTTCGACTGAGTTGACCGACCATGCCATTCCACTGACCGTTTTGGAGGTTACCCCAGTCGCCATCATCTGGTTCTATGATGTCATAACTGTGTAAAGGAGACATTAATATGTATTTTCTTTTTTGGCATATGAATGGGTTTTGCACACACATCCATAAAAAACTTCAACTCAATATGTTACACAATCCGATTTTGTTCTTAATATTTATAGCAGTTAAAACCAGAAAAAATACCAAAATTAATATTTTGTTTTTGCTTTTGGAAATTGAAATAATTTTGAAAAAGATCTTTGTAGCCTTTTATTTTGGACTAATTTCCGGCTCCACACTGTCAAATTATCATCCTGATTCGTGACATGTTCAAAAGCGTCAACACTTATTTCTTAATATTTTACTCTCAATACAACGTCGACAGGACATTACAATGTGGTATGTCTTGATTCAGACTGATACTATTACATAGTTGATCTTTGTGATGTTTTGACATTTATTAGTGAGGGACATCAATGATGTTCACGTTTCAAGGCATCGAAATTACACATGCAATGTGGCTACCATGTACCCCTCAAAATCTATGGACATGTAACTTTATATGAAATGAAACATGTGGGTAAACAAAAACATACATGTAAATCAACAAATACCTGAAATTAAGTTTCTTGGCGATTGTGTCCAAGATTTCAAAGGCGTAGCCGGAAAATGTCACCTGTCCGTTGATCGTTTTCTTATCCACGTACACAGCTGACTGTTATGAAAATAAGGAATGATATTTATTGTGTGAATGGGGAAATGTTATTTTGTCTGTGCATAAAGATTCAGAGTGACAACAAAGTATCCCCAAGACATTGTTATCTCTGATTTACCCACTTCAACCAGAATTAACAGAGACAAGTGACACCACCTGATCTGCTTCATATTTATATCTTCGATGCGCATGATGTCAATCACTGGATTGTCTGATCCAGACTCGATTATTTACAGACCGCCGTCATATAATTTGAATATTTCTGAGTGCGGCGTTAAACAAGAAACCAAACAACCAAGCATATTCATATCTATGCATACAGATTCCGAAAGACAAATGTCCAGAAGAATGAAGAGGGATGACATCAAGTTTCCAATCGTCAACTTCCTTCTCATGTATGGCAATACTCCAACATCTTCAGCCTCTATTGTCTAGAGTTAATATTTTTGAGGTACAATCTTTCAAAAATGATTTCAAAGAGCGTCATATGAGCGTATATGAGTTGCAATGTTCAAGGCCCCAGTACAATTTTCAAAAGGTTTTATGGTAGACAAAATGATACCTAGTGCAATTCCCGTGTGCATATGTTCCCGAGTTTGTTCAGGTAAATAAATGACTTAGCTGTGCATGTATTTGTGAGGGGTGATGGTGTCTACATTTCACAACTATTGAGGTACAAACGAGCACGCTCTTTCGGCCTGGATTTACGGGAGCATCATACGTCCCATGCTCAATGGCTATTTGATTGGTGTTGTCACTATTTGTCACTATGTTATATTTTCCACAGTTATTTCCCCTTTTCACCCTGTGGAATTTGCATTGGCACAAAATCTAGGCTGGTTATTCTCTTGCATTGACAATTTATATTTACAACAGTCAAGGCCTTCATTGAGGGCATGTGGTGGACATTTCCGATTGACACAACAGCGACCAAAGTAATGTCCGATGCGATTCCATATTTTGACTTTGATGTGTTCGGGTGAAGACCTAGCTTACCTTTGCATTTGTTGGTGATATGAATATGATTTATGCTTTTTTCGCCAATGGCATTAAAGGAGGCCTGATTATATATAACCAAGCACAAAACGGATGTCAAATCCTGTTTCCTAGCTCCGATACTAATGCTAATGCATAAAATATTCATGAAAAACACGTCAGCGAAAACAAGCTAATTCGCAATGGTGTTTGAATAGATAATAAATGTTGTAACTGACAAAAGGTTGAACATTATGTTTCTTGTAATATTCACGTTTTGCAAACACGTGTGTTCATTTATTTAATTACTTCAGCAAGATGTATAATTGGAAACGCAAAACCTTTAACATTTTTCGAATAAAAATATTCGATGGATTTCGTAACAACCCCAAATATCCTCAAACTATAATGCAGTCCATTATGGCATTTCTGACAAACATGAATGTGTATAAAATTGATTGAGTTAGTGAATTGGCTTAAAATCCTAAGGAATGAAGATCGTACACGTTTACCTCTTTCGTAAAACTGACAAATATAGGCATAGATAGCTGCGGTGCTCACACACGATTACTGGGCCATCCGTGTACGTTAGTTATTAAGAAGATAAGATTACAGGTATTAATGTCAGTGTAATGAATTATTTTGGTTACTTTGGTACACATACTAAAAGACATGCATTCAGGCATATAACGTAACTCAGTTTTAGTCTTAAATAGTAGTCCTTATTTCAAGCATGAACATTGTATTCAAATATAGAAGAAAGACACAGTTTGCTTTCAACTGGCCTTTTCAATGAAGGTTTCAATATAAAAATTTGAACAAGAAATTCCACAAAATTATGTTAACATTTAGAAGAATTTACAATTTACAACACATCGCTTGTTGCCATGATGCACAATACCATCCCATGCTTACCTCTTGACTCACTGGCACTTTCCCTTGCTTACCCTTTTCACGAACACTTGGTAACATCACTGCTATTCAGTGATCCATTCATAGAAGTTTCATCACTACTTAACTTCTTACGCCCATGGAATACCGGCAGATATTCGAGACTGATTATTCTCTGGTGTTGATGTTTTGAATCATACCTGTATTACACAATGACTTACCAGTTAAAATGACAAACGTGTTTCATGATAATGTACATATATTACAAGGTATATGGTACCTTGTGTATAGGGATGACTATCGAGGGAATATTCATTATTGCAATAGTATTGCCATTGTTAACACTGATGGTCATGTTTACTATTTAACTGCAATATAGGTAAAACTATTGAGTTACAACGAACAAGTAAGTGATTAACAGTATTGTAATTTTGTTACGGCTGGCAATACTATCGATTGTGTGGGGCAGCATCGATGGTAGGTATTGATATTTTAACTTGCTATAAATCTATTGCCTATGTACCATGGTCAATTGCGATGTATCGATCACTCGATCAGTCGTCACAGCCGTAATAACGTGTACCTTAACCGTTGTGACCAGCAGTCGCCGATTGTTGTAACCGTACTGTGTGTTTGGATAGATCCTCTTCAAGGGACTTGCGAGTGTTGGTTCCTTACTGGGGATGTGGATGAACAGCCTCCCTTGTGGTGTATTATGAAGAGTGAAAATATGTGTTCCGTTCCTGGATTGAGTCTGGAACATAACGAAATATAATAGATATGTGGCATTTCTGTTGATGAGAAATGACCGCCTGCAAATAGTTTGGAGTAGATATTTGTTGCTCATTTCCACACTGTCACCAGGCACCTTTTGGAGATTTAATTCACAATCTACAGATGTTAGTCTCTAAAAGAACAATACGCATGTGGGTTCGAATCTTAGATAAGCGTTAATTATGATTTGTGGTTAGTCAGCACCATGCCTGTGCTTGGTATAAAAAGTGGTGAAGTATGAGGTCTGCTTCACAAGTTTTCCTCAAAGCCAACATTAAACTTACAGGACATGATAGAACAGAAACACTTTTAAACACAACTCACTGTTAGGTTGCAGTTAAATACCATGATATAGGTGTCATATTGTTGTACATTTGTAGCTGATTCTTGGCTAAAAAGGCTTGAACAGTGTATGTAATACTTGCATTCAGTTAAATTAAATTATATCACGTACTGATAGACTGGACTCTTCATCGTTCATGATCACTGCAACGTTTTCTAGATGGTTTACATTCACATCATTCAGCATTGACGAGCTCGTCGTTAGAATGATAAGCTTAGAACGATGTCTGAAATCCGTTGTACGGTTTGAATACAAATCGAAGTTGTCAATCTGGAATCAGAGCAATTACAATAAAATAAGTACAAAAACTAAACTTATTTTTATCAAATTCAGTGAAACGACGTTAATCCTGACATCGTCCTTTCAGTAATCGTCTGGGTCATGGTGTCTCATTGAAGATCCGTGATGACATAGTTATTTCATTGCATGGCATGTCTCAGGCAGTAATCAATGTACATGTTGGTGGGTGGTTTGGGTATCAGTAGTTCCAAGGAAAGGTATGAGGGGAAATGAAATAGAGGGTAAGGTGAGGTTATGTGAGGTGAGGATGTAATCACTGCAGACTAAGTAGTCAAATGCTGGACTGTGTGAAAGATGACGAGACTGTATGATAAGAGGAATGATTTCAACTTTCCAATAATAAAATTTCATTTTTTGTCGAGCAATATTCCAGCAGCTCCAGTTCTTGAATGTCTACATTTCCGATACAATTGAGCATGCTCCTTCCACGAAGATTTCGAAAGAGCGTCATACAGTGTACGACTCTTGCTCAATAGTTGTTTGATCAGAATCTTAGTTTTCAAAAGGTTTTATGGTAGACATGTGGAGGACATTTTCAAATTTGACACGTCAGTGACAAAAACTACATGTATGCCTGATGCAATTTCCTATTTTGACTTGTGCAATATGATCCCGCGTTTGTTCATGTGAACAAGTGAACAAGTGAAATGCCTTTGCCTATTTGTGATGGTTGTCACCGTTGGGGCAGGTTAAGCTCTCCGTTTTAATTAAAAACGTCTCGAATATCTACCAGAACAGATTCCATAGAGCGTAAAAGGCAAAATGATGAAAATCATGTGAATATATCATTTAACACCAGTGGTGACGCGGAGAAAGGATAAGCATGTCCTACTCTACCGATAACAACCGATAATCACAAAACTGTCATTAGAAAAGTAAGTCCCAGTGATAAAGGAGGTGTGAAAACTTGATTTAGCCCACAGCATGGACTGGCAACGTGCATTATGTTGACAAACGATGACACATATTCCACTGAATATTTAAAATAACTCCATAACTTTTCTGGAATGGCTTGTCCATGTCTGTAATGGTGAAACATTATTTGAAAAGGTATATTGCTCCACTTGAAGGGTAACATTCACCATTGGACAATCGAAATGTTCTCTTTTGTACATCTGTGCACAGAGACTGTCAGCATATTGAACCGCTTTGATTTCCAATCCTGAGGTTGAGGTGAGGTGAGGTGAGGTTGAGGTGAGGTGAGGTGAGGTGAGGTGAGGTGAGGTGAGGTGAGGTGAGGTGAGGTGAAGACAATAATCTATCCTGTCCTTTTTTTTAAAAAGTGATGTGATGTACTCATCTGAAACTGTGGTTGAACCTTTTGTTATTTCCCGTAAGTTCATCATGACAGGTTAGTAGTGCAAAGGGTGGAAATGTCAAATGCTTTTGACTGGTCTGAGATTGAAAAACCTCAAGTAATTCTTGTTTTTCCTATGTTATCTCACAGTATGTAATTAGGCCTTGCTTGAATGTGTAACAGAATGTTTGGTAGTTGTTTTGAGAAGGACGTTGGTGGTAAATTTGTGGACCCTGCAATGTGTCTCTTTATATGACACTTAGGAATCCAGTATAAAGGTGTAATGCATTCATATTATCCTCATATGTTTTCGAAATTCTAAACTAGTGCGTACCCATGGATAACTAATTCATGATTGCCACATATTTTCTTTTCAGACATTGGACTGATTTTTATGTTGGATTCATAGACATCCCATTAAAGTTCCTTATGTTAAGAGTTTGCGTATCTGTTATTACAAATGCATGTGATGAAAGGGATGAAACCTATGTACTCATATGAATATACAAAGGTCATATAGCCTCACCTTTGACAGGAGCTGCAGAGTTGATGTTTGCCTTAATGCAATGATGACATTGATATCGGGAAACAACAGATTGTGGATGTCAGTCATCATAAGACGACTGTCAATTTCATCTATGTTGTATACCAGTTGCTTTATTGTGGTAGTCAGATGAATTTCTGGAATAGATTTTATTTTATTTGATCAATTTACAGACCCTATAAAATGGTGCCATGGAACTACTTTTTGACTGGTAATTCCGAGATAGATATGTTCAGAAGTTAAATCATTCAAGATTATCCAGTGTATTATATTTGCATCCTATTATGATAAGTTACGAAGCGTTTTTATTATGTTATATTATTCTTACCATCAAATTACTCTTATTAATGAAAGAAATTGTGAGAGTTGGATTAGTGACGTCTCTTCTAAACATTTTTTTATTGTTCAATGATAATGAAAAGACACAGTTCAATTCTTAACTTATATAGAAGCTTGAAAACTATTGGGAATAAAATGGTTCCTGAGAAGATGATGCTTACACATTTGTCAGTCATACATTCTCTATGCATGTACAGAAATCCGATATCATCCGGATCACCAAAGTCAGTTTATCGAATCAAGATTACTGTGTAACATAATGACATTGTATACAGGGATCCTAGCAGCATTCCTTTAACCGAATAACACGTTTTCACTGTAAGCACATGTATATTCCAAACATTTCTCAGTATCTGTCATCAATCGATAACAAGATTAAAATACTAGTGAAATGAAAATAAAATAAATGTGGTTTTAATCTTTATCATATTATATTTCCTACGAGATTGTGTGTTTTCTGGGGTTGCATAATGTTGTAAGCTTGTAATGCCGGCAAAATTGTGAATGTGATGTAGACGTCTGTATTAGTTGCCATTTATCACCTAACATGTGACTAGGAAAACAAACTTCATACCTTCGTTCGACTTGTTATCATTGATTACCGCTACTGACGTCCACTTTAAGCCATCCATCAGGGTGTTGACAGCATGTGAGAGGCATGACATTTTCTGACATCTCTCTTCAACAGGCAAAAACGTCACATGTCACTTTGGTGACAAGTCATTCTTAATGGAATAATCGATGGTGCTTGATATTATATACAAGCGGGAAAAAATAACTTTACTTTACAACTTATGTTTGTTCTGAAATTAAATAATACACATTTCAATATATGTTCATGAAGATATCGACTTTATGGTCGTGTATCACAATTTGCACGTGCATGTTAATGCACGGTGCACAATGTGGATGTTTGCATGTTTGTTAGTAGCAAGATACTCAAACACATTTTTTATTGTGATCAGCACACGATGGTTGTTGGCTATTATGTGCTCATAACAGTGTACAGTGCACTGTTCACAGATGAGTTCAGGTTTCATCTAGACAACTCAACGTCGTCAGTTTGGGGATAGAAATGTAATGGTAAAGGGTGGCATCACAACTCGTCATTGTTAATGGTAATTTGAATGGCGTACGCTACCTGGACGACATCATGCAAAAGCACCACTCATTGTGCAAAAGCAGAATACTGCCTGCCTAAACGTTGCACATGTTGTAACAGGCTATTTGAGGCAGCATAACATTCTGTACTGCCATGGTCTGCAATTTTTTCGAGACATCTGCCAAAACGATGCATTTACACCCCTTTATATGATGTTGGTTTGTTCTTTGTTTAACGACGCAGTCTGCAATATTCCAGCCATATGACGGAGGTCTGTAAATAATCATTCTGAACCAGACTATCTAGCGATTGACATAATGAGCATCGATCTCAATTGGGATACGATGACATGCAAGTAGTTCATAGCAACGATCTGGTAACAAAGCCAGCAGGAGTTATCTCCCCTACCGGAAGTGCCGCCATCTTGGATTTGCAAAGAGGGGTATGCTGGGTCAAGAGGGTGCCACATCCGGTTCCGGGGAGGAGGACATAAGAAGCGCTCGTAAAATCCTCAAATTCAATGTTAAAAGAAGCGCACGTAAAATTCTCCACCTCCATTTAAAAAAAAAAAGCGCAAAAAAGGAGGTGGTAGTGGTGGTGGTGGAGGAGGTTTTTTTTAGTTATTGGTAGGCAAAGCAATGATGAAAGCTTTCTTTCGGGAGAGTGGGGTGAGAAGAAGAAAAAACACGAAGGACACTACAAAATCATTCATCATCAGTTAGAGCTGCATGATCTGATGATGAAATCGAGTGCCTTGTACAAAGGTTACTATGAAATGTTGAGTGCGAAAATAAGGGCCATCAAAGCGGAACGGGAACGGGAACTGCAACGGGAACTGGAACAGGAACAGAAATGGAAACTTTCATCCTAGGAAGGCGGGGGAAGTTTTTCCCATGGGAGAGAAAGCACAACCCGCTGTTTGACCAATCGGAGACCCGCACTGGGCGTGTGTGGTCACTGTTTGGACGAAATCCAAAGCTTCTGATTGGTGCCTTTTCGATCCTATTAATTTGGTAGACATGTCCACCGCCACCCCAATCATGTTATGGAACGGATGTCTGAATTCTAAAGGTTGACCGACATGGACAGACATGGACGTGATGTAGGAATGCCTATGTGATGTACTTCGTGTCTCCATGCAAACGTGATGTCTCTTGTGACTACAAACATACATTGTTTTTTTATAGACATACGTAGTGTTGTCACTAGCTCATCAATTCCTAGGTGTTGGCACTCGTGTATGCCTGCTTGGCGTTTTTTTACTCGTTTATCCATGCAAACGTGGTGCCACTCGTGACTACAAACAGACGTTAAATAGAGGTTTAGATCGATAGACATACGTGACGTTGTCACTCGCTCATCCACGCCTCGGTGTTGGCACTCGTGTATGCATACATGCGTGCTGTCACTCGTGTCTCTATGCAAACGTGGTGTCACGCGTGTCTTCAAACAGACGTTCATATATTTATAGATAGATCGATAGACATACGTGGTGTTTTACTCGTGTCTCCATGCAAACGTGATAACCATACATACATACATAGAGGCGTAGTGTCACTCGTAGGACGCCTCCAAGAGGACGGGGAGGGTGTGGGTACTTTTGATTGTTTTTTGTGCTTGGCAATGATCAAAACGTTCCTTCGGGAGAGTTGGGCGGCCCTGAAAAGGGCCGTTGGAAAACAAACTGGAAACTGGAAACTGTACGAAACTGGAAAACTGGAAAACGGAAATTATTGTGCCATGCATTAGTCATTTTGCTCAGATGATATATCTCCTTCCTCCTCCTCGGACTGATAACGTCGCCGGCGCTTTGAAGGGAGGGGCTTCTGTCATGTTTTCTTTTGCCTAGGCACTTGTCTCACTTGTGTCACTTGTGTTGACATGGACGCCGCTGCTGGAGTCTTCTTGCGGTGGGGTTCTGGGCAATCTGCAGCGACATGGTCAACGGCTTGGCAGTTGTAGCATGGGCCTTGACTGCTTATCTTCGTCTTCGTACAGACATAGTGGCGGTGACCTTGAGTGTGACACTCGGTACATGTCACTTCTGGGCAGTACAGGGAACTGTGACTGTCGGTCTGGCATTTTATACAACTGTATCCAGACGACATAGTTGATCTCTCATTCAGTGCTTGGACTTTTTTATAGTAGAGGCACTGAAACCCTGCTTCCTGATTGGTCGAACACGCAGCATGCTGATTGGTCCGTTTTGGCGTCTGGTCTGAGCCTCAGTTTTCCAAACCGACCCGACCCTTGTGTTTCTTTTCCACAGGAACAGGCCTGTTCCATGGGAGAGAAAGCACAACCCGTTGTTGACCAATCAGAGCCCGAACACGCCCTGTTCTGGTCCTGATTGGTCGAAAACCCAAGCTTCTGATTGGTCAGATCTCGATCCTGTGTTTTCCCTCGGGTGTGCATGTCAATCCACATCCTAAAGACAAACTAAACTTTATTTTTAATTTCCTGCTCACATGAACCAACACACAAAACAAAAGCCACAGGATGAGGGGCATCCCTGTGATTTTATGAACAGGAAACTTTGTCACTAGGGGTGAACAAGACACTCTGCTCTTCTCTTCCATGCTTCTTCGGACGACAGACGTCTGTATTTTTCATTCACTTCTCCATTAGGACAAAACACACACAAGTATTAACAGAGGACTTTGGCGTGCTTCAGAGGTTCTCTACAGGGTTTGTCAGAATGTCACATGGCAGCAATAGCAGATAACACGATCATCTCGACCATGATAGAAATAGCCAGCCATGGCCATGTCATATGGGGTCTAGGCCATCTGTTTAGGCCATGTTTGAAAAGACCTCAGACGTTGTTGAAATGAATCCTAGTCAGGATGAGAAAGATGACTCAAGGTGTAAGGAGAAGGTTGTGCCTCCTGGAAGTCACTGAGTTGCCATGTGTCGTCCATAAAGAGTGTGTTTTTTCTCGCTTGTTCTCTCACCTTTTCAGACACCCACCCGGTATCGCGGACATCTTGGGATGGTGGCATGGCATTCATAGACCGTCTTTGCCCCATGATGGCTGTTGCTCCACTGAAGGTAGGTCAGTGGGTTCGCATGCTTTTATGAAGTCTCTCCTAATCTCATAGGATCGGCACATACACGATGGGTAACTCGGATCTGGAAAACAGGCTGGGACGTACTCGATGGTCTTGCAACGGGGTGGGTTTCAAGTCCAAGAACAGGCAAGCGTAAGGTTCTTTGGTGGCGTCTTCATAGGCTTCACGCAGACATCACCTGGAAACACCTGGCGAGCCAGACTGTCGATTTGCGATGCATCTCTCGGATTTTTAAAGAGGACCATGTAATCAGCATCCAGACTTATGGTGCTATGTTGTAGTGATTGGGCAAACAAGTTCTGAGTGAGATACAGGTTGAGGTGTTGACGGGCTCTGTAATTCAATTCTTGATGGTGTTTCCGCCCAGCTCATCTGTTAAATCACACAACGTATCCCCCAGGGGTGGATTCCATTCCTCTGGGCGATGGATGTAAATGACATTGTCCGTGTCGAAGTACAAGACCCTGCGATTCAACGGTTTGAGGATGTTGTACAGCTTGAGATGCGCTTGTGCGGTGACCCAAGCAGCCACGGCGACATTGGAATTAGGATGTGACGTTGGAATTCTTTCTTGGGGGTTTAGTTCACCAGCACAGTATGTTCGTTGATGACCATGACATCGTTGATAGTATTTCTTTCATCTCTCAACAGAGCAAAGTACTTGGCAGGATCGCTGATATATGCTGTCTGACCATAGCCTAGTGCTGAACTTGCCCCAGTGCGAATTAAGACAGGCCTTGCAAAGAGCGTGAAGTCCTGGGTTCTTCTTGATGTTGGCCTGTCGGAGTGAAGCACATCCACGCCTCAAAATATCAACATCGCTCTGACAGTAGGCTAAGCGTTCTTCTTGCAAGTGAAACAAGACTCCTTCTTGAACTTTCTTAGTATGTCACTGGAGGAAGGTGGTGCGTTCTGTGGGAGACATGCCTTCAGGATCGTACATGGCTGCTGGCAGATAGAGACCTCTGTAGGTCTGGTTGGCCTGGGCATTGAACAAGTGAGTAAAGTATCCTTTCTTCAGTTCAGCCAGTGCAAAGGTCTCTGGAATGCTTTCAGTGGCATGGTCAGGAAACACAAGCGTCCCACTGTCATCTGTAAAATATTTTGCCCTCTCAGTATCACGTCTGGGTTTTTTACCAGATGCGGGTGCATGGCCTTCATGATCAAGTGTCCATCATACCCCTGCGCGTTATGAGCAATCGCATAAATGACGTCATCCTCATCAGGCGGTATGGCGGGCGTGTTCGCCTCCATGGGATCCACCGCCTCCTCCTCCTCAAGCAGGGCGGGCGTGTCCACCTCCATGGGAGGGTGTGCTGCTGCTGCTGCTGCTGCTGCCTCCTCGCGTGGTTCATCCTCCTCAGGTCGTGCCTTCTTGGGTTTTTCGGACAGGGTCATCAACCATGCACGCATATCGTCTAGCGTGGTGGGACCTTGACCTTCTTGTCTCCATGGACAGTCTTGGCACAACTCGCTTGTCCCTTGACCCATACACCGATCACATCCTAAATGCACCACGCACAAATTCGGGATGTGTATCCCCGTGTCTTGCATACATTCAAAATCATAGAAGATGAATTTGGCATTGTCTCGCTGGGCTTTTTTGCTCCATCCATCCATCCATCATCATCATCATCATCATCATCACAGGTTTCACGGAGGGTTGTGACATAGCATCGATGCTTAATTAATTAATTAGGTAAAAATCTTCCATACATTTCCTTACAGTGGTTCATTGGTGAGTGATGTAACATTTTAAGTCACGTCAGCAATGTTTCAGCCATATTGTAACTTGAACTAGTTGTACAAGTGTACCAACTTAAAATAAAACTGACAACGATACAAAATAAAAAAGGGTCTATGGCAACAAAGGTAAGGTCACCATACGTACCTCTGCTACCTTCACGGTCCCCAAGAAAGATTTACACCTTTCCCCTAGTTTCTAGCAATTGTTTAAAGTTTAGACAAAGATAAAAAGATCAAAATGGGAGTTTGTATACATCTACCTTGAATTACGCGGTTTTACATTATTATCCTTTCAGAGGGATATCTATATTATGCTACAGACTTTCACTATCATAAAGTATAAAACGTCCACGCCAGAGAATAAACCAGTCTTGATTATCCGATGAAACATATTCCTTTGTGTGCAAAATGCAAAATAGAGCACAGTTCAATACAAAGATCAAACCGAGGGTTAGTATGCCAAGTTTCTGTTCCACCACATGATTTGTTTCAGATATTTGCAAGCGATCTTATGTTTCAGATCAGTTGATTTACTCATCGGTTATTCGCTCGATTGTGCTGAATCGTACATTAATATTTCAGCAGTTATAGTCCAGCAGTTAATAGCTAGTATGCATGGCACTAACAACAACTTCTATATCTAGACTGAAAAGGACAACAGCACCATAGACTGACTTAATAATTACATCAAATAAACTCGTCGTTAAGCATGCACCAACTTACCTTGAGCCTGAACAGACAACAGGTTGTCTAAACAAAATATCAGAACAGAGAAGGCGAGTGAGTGAGAGAGTATGGTTTTACGCCGCTTTTAGCAATATTCTTTATATAAGATGTATAAAAGTGTTCTGATGTATATCAGGCCAGCAGTTAAATGGCGCGCATGACACTCATCACAACTTCGATATCTAGACTGGAAAGGGACACATCATGGCGCATTAGTACAGAGCCCAGCCAAAGGCAATGAATCACAACTACACTGTAGAATAGTTACATCAAATAATCAAGCATGTTCCAACTTACCTTGAGTCCGAACAGGCAGCAGGTATTCATTACAAAATATCAGAACAAAGAAGGTGTTTTGGATCCAACGTCCCTGAACGGCTGACATGATGATCATGGCTGTGATGATATCTCCCCTGCCTCGTGCTTCAATGGATATTTATTAAAATTGCCAAAAATATAAATGGAATTATTGGATCAATGCGTGTATAATTTCGTGTTCACAACAGCACTGCAAACAGACGATATATTTCATCGTGCCTGTCTAAACCCTTATTACATGGCAAATATATGTTTTATCGATTTTTCTGGGTGTTAGTCAATAACATAATTGACAATTACTCCTTTTTTTAAAACGGCAATGTTCTAAAGAGGTGGATTGCAGTTATGTGAGTGAGTGGAATACAGAGTAACCTCACCTGGTTGTTAACAAGCATGGCAGGGTTGATCGTTTGCGAAAAGTCGGAACGGGACAGGTTCCAGAAGGCTGGCATCACCTGGACCTTATTAAAATATCCGGATAGGCGTTTCCTCCATTTTAGTGATTTTAGAGTGTTCCTTAAATATATTGCATTAAGTCTTTGCATTGAGACTTTTGACATAGAACACTGGAAGCATACCTATACCCAATTATATATATTTTTCATCTGTTAACGATGAGGTACATTTAGTGCAGGTAAAGACTTGTGAGACAATGGTGTTTGTTTTACTGTGAATGTAATTGACAGCAAATACACATTGCGTTGTCGAAAGCACTCACGACCATTGATGGCATTCTGTTTTTTTATCTCTGAAATCCATCCAGTATTTGCTGTTCATTTCCCGAATGCCATCACTTACACATTAAACAACATTCTATTGCTATGACTGGCGTACAACAGAGATCAATGTGTTATCATTTCCACATTCACCATCTTCTCAGGTGTATTAAGACCTTGTGAGAAGGATAATGAAGCCAAATTACATTAAACAGTTGATGGGTATTGTTGAATCAACAGAATGAAAACACTCATCCCGTAGATTTTCGCCGTTACTGATATCTGCATTATTGTACGTTATACATTGGAACAAAACAAGACAAAAAGGTACAGGTCAACGAATACATTTGTAAAATTGAACAGAATTTCACAAATCTGGATTGATAGTACTTGCAGGGGTTAGCCCTTTCATCTATATTAGAGGGTACAGTTGGCCAGGTCGTCAAAAGTGCGGCAAATAATGTCTTGTGTCCCTTAGATATTCATTTCATTGGTTAATAGGAAGTATACACATATGTGCATCTTGTCTGTGATGTTAGTTATTCACTTGGTGAGATGAAGGCCTTGATGATGCAAAATACGAGCAAGACACTCACTCAATCTAAAGAGTGATGACTTATGCGCGGTATACCTCGTACATATATTAATACAACACATGTTGTAATTTTCATCTCGTCATTAACTGTCAAATAAACCAGTGAGAAGTCAAGGTTGACACAACATCAACACCAACACCAACATTCTGTTATCCTCCCACCTGAAACATATCACCACTAGCAACACTACAAATGCCAGTCCAAAGCCTCTACACACTACAGGAAAGCCTCCCCCCAACTTCCCCAGTGATTGAATAAACACGTCTGTCTTCGTCACAGCAGGCAGTGTCTCAAACCGTCTATACCACTCTCTTCAAGTTGGTACATTCTGAAACATAAGGATATTGTGCAAGCCGTAACTCCCTTTACCCTCAATGCCATTATAAAGTGGAAACCCGTTAATCCTGAATGTACAGTGCAATCATCGGGATTATCAAATTTCCGAATTATATACATTGTACTTTGCATATACGTAAACGTTCTTAACATTGTGTATTTGGTACAAACTTGAAAACACAACAGTCTTTCTGCCATATACCTTGCTGATGTATACAACCAGTGTGAAAGCAAGATGTTTAAACAGAAAGTACAAGAGTCATCAGAAGATGACATATCCCCCCGGTCCCCAAAAATTCGAAAGAAAAAATCATCTGACTGTAAGTGTAAGTCCAACATGGTGAGAGAATTTCTATCTAATCTGTCTGTCCGTATATCAAAAGTAGATATTGAGCTATCTAAACAATACCATGATGGAATTAGGATTCGAAACTTTGCATTTCTATGTCAGGTACACACCACTATGAACAGAATCAAAATCAAACTTGTTACAATGGAAACAGGAAAAAATATAAATTCTAAAAATCCCTGAACAGCAAAAGGCACCCGTTGACAATCTTGTCTTTGTGTGTGCACAGTTTCAAGAAAGAGTATCTATTATTTTAAGAGATATGGCTCTGACAAACAAACCATTATGAAAAGCGTCAAAGTCAAACTTGTTGCCATGGAAATGTAAAATATACACCTCGTCATATATATCGCACCACCCACTTTTATTCACTAAGTAAAACTGGATCTTCAACCTCATAAAAATGGTGCTTAGAAAAGCACATTAAACTGTTTATATGGCCTCATGTGACCGTTCAGTCATAAAATTGACAACACAAGACCGAATTTGAGCACTAATTGAGGGTTTGTAGGAAACTAAAGTTCACTAAAATCACCGTGAAATAAGGTGAAATAAGTATCTGTATCTGGTGTAACCGCCTCGCACTTGGATACCATTGTCTACTGGTCACCAGACGTCTGAATCTCTGTTGGGGGATCTGCTGCCTCTCATCATGCAATGCATGGGTCAATTCCTGAAGGTTCTGAACTGGAGGATCCCTTGCTCTCACCCTATGTCCCAAAATGTCCTACTAATGCTCAATAGGATTAATATCTGGACTTCTGGCATGCCAGGGTAGTGTCTCAATGGCGTTGTGTTGGAGAAGCACGATGTGGTCTGGCATTATCGTCAATGAAGACTGGACGTGTGGCGAGAGCATGGTTATCTAAATGAGGAACAACAGCACCGTCCAGGATCAAGTTCTGGTACCTCTGTCCCTTCAGTGTTCCGGTAACTGTGATGAGGTCAAGTTTACAATCGTAGGAACAACACCCCCAACCCATGACGGATCCACCCCCAAATCGAACATCAGCTTGAATGTTCCTCTGATCATATGCTGTGCCTCCAAAGTCGTGCCCTCCCGTCTGATGCATCAAAAATCTGCTTTCATCGGACCAGTGGACCTTCTCCATGTCCCCAGGTTCCAGCGAGCACGTGCTTGGCACCAGGCTAAACGGGCATGGCGGTGCTGATTTGTGAGGAGCGGACGTCTGATTGATCGTCTTGCTCTCAATCCTGCAGAATTTAGGCGTCGTCTGATGGTGCTGATGGACACTCTGTTCTAAGGATGCCATCCATGTCGGAGCTGTGTACAAGTAGACTTTGGGCTTCGTCTGGCTTGGCGTACGAGAGCACGATCTTCCCTGTCATTGTTTTTTTCTAGGACGTCCAGACCTCGGTGCATCCTTCACTTCACCGGAAGCAGTATGCTTGCGTATTAGCCTGCTGATGACAGTGTGATTAATGTCAGTTGTGCTCCAATAGCACGACATGACATACCAGTCTGGTGCATACCAATAATTTGCCATCTTTGGTTCAGAGGCACTGGACGCTTGGGCATTTCACTGGTTGGTCAAAATAAAGCTTAATTTATGCCTAAAACCAAATTTTAGCTGTGTCTGCCAACATAACATACGCCAAAAGAGGCTATGGGCACACTGCATTTTTAGCAAACCCACCCCCGGTACAAGCATGCTCAACGCAAGCATGCACGTGCAGCTCGGAACAGGATGTGTTTGTGATATTATGTTCACAGATGGTGAAGTATATGAAATATGTACTTGTAGTTTAAAAAACCGAAAACTATATTTTCTACTTTTACTTTAAAATGTGTGGTGCGATATTTATGACGAGGTGTATATATAAATTCTAAACACCCCTGAGTAGAAAAAGCTACCATTTGATTAACTGGTCTTTGCGTGTGCAAAATGTCGTGAAAGAATGCCTATTGGTATTAAAGATATGGTCCGGACAAACACGGCACTGAGTCAACAGACAGGGAGACGGACAGACAGACGGGGCGTCAACCGTATCTCGCCCCCCCCCCCCCCCCTTTCTTTCTGCTTTCCCCCCAAAACGACAGAAATGGTCAATTTAGAGTTTTCAACAGAAATATGTGGGGGCACACAGTTGGCATTTTCTCCCCTCAGACCTGCCAGAAACCTTTGATCGTAGGATCTGTTCCAGGATTCTTCTGATCATCTTTCAAGGTCTGTCACCCCTCGCTTGTGGGTTTAACCAAAGTGCTTAACGTCTTGCATCACTAGTACTTCGGGCGTTCCTTCAACATTAAGCTAACACGCCGTGATATGACTGGAATACCAATAAAAGCTGCGTTAAACCCAACTCACCCAATCACTCTGCGTGTCATCTTCTGCGGTGGTGATGTGACCTGACATTTGATTGACAGGTTCATGCTGTAAGCATGTTGTTGAATGGATTACTCGCATACACTCAATATTTCGATGAGCGTTACTCATTCGCTATCTCGCGATACACTCGTAATTCCATTCAATAACTTAGACATTTATTAAAGTTAAATACTTACTCTATTTAATATTGCAACGAAATCCCACACAAGGCATCAACTGACCCGTGAAGATCCGGGGTAGAATAGGTCTTCTATCAAGTTTAGATGCATCATTCGACCCGATTCAGATAAATGTTTCATGGTAGTTATTACCGACTAACTGCATTTTCAATGCATTCCTATATGAATGTTTTGCAGTTCGTGTTTGTATCTAGGTATGTGTACCATTAGTACTGGTATGCGTTGTGTATACAGTATTTGGCAAATAGTCAGGTATTGTCCATATCTATGCATTTACATCAAGGCGGAACAATATACTCAAAGGCAACGTTATAGTGACGTGGATTTGCTTCACTTACAAACGTTTACATGCATTCTTGGATTTGATTGGTTGGTTGGTTTGTTGTTTAACGCCGCATTCAGAAATATTCCAGCTATATGACGGCGGTCTGTAAATAATCGAGTCTGGGCCAGACAATCCAGTGATTAATGTCATGAGCATCGATCCACGCAATTGGGATCGATGACATGCATCAACCAAGTCAGCGAGTCTGACCACCCGATCCCGTTAGTCGCCTTTTACGGCAAACATGGGTTGCTGAAGACTTCTACCCCGGAATCTTCACGGGTCTTCTTGGATTTGAACCAGGAAAATGTGAATGAAAAAGCTCGAAGTAAAGCAACCAATCAAATGTACTGGTATTGCCTGTTTTTTTTACAAGGAATAACGGATATTATGGAGTAATTGCTTCAAATGTTTTCTAAAAAGGCCATACATCCAATCCGATATCATCACCGATTTTAGTAATATTCGGACAAGTTCGAAGAGTGATCTTAAATGAATTTATTTGCAGTAGTGAACAGATGAAGGGGCACACTATATCCATGTAATCTTACAAGATTAAGTCAATATTGTTTTGTATTAAATCAATTATTGAAAGTTAGTAAAGGAAAATGCAACACGCCACAGGAGCATATTTAGAAAGCAAAGTCGAAACGCTCATATAATTAGTCTGTACCTTTTTGAACAGTGAATAAATAACTTACAAGTTGAGATCGCATCAGTAACCCGTTAGCTACATACCGACAAGCCCGTGAACTCTACAATGCTGGCATTGTGCATGCAGATTCCTTTCTTGTTCTGGAGCTAATGGTGTACAGTAATCCTGCGAAACATCAAGCTTACTCAACATCTGCATCACATATCACTTTTGGCTGCACTCTAGCCACCAGATATAGTGGACGAGCCCCATCATATTTGCCCCTAACTTAAACAACAATACAGGCATCATCAGAAATGAACATGTAATGGAGTTCATTAACGTAAAAAGATTACATCCCTAGGCTTCATTCCTGTCTTCACGTCACCCTTGTGTGTTTGTTGTTTATGTTAATCTGTGTGTATATGCCATCTCAGCAATGTAACCATGCCATACTCACGGTGTCACTGTGCTCCTGAGACCAGGTGTCATTTGTTATGTGGCAGTGTATTTTATTGCTGAACAATGATTGTAACTGTGTTACAGTGTTTCTGTTGAGATTCGGTATACGCTCCATGCATTGTGTTTGGAAAGTGATTAGTCGTCAGTAATGTAGTACTATTTAATGTAAGCAGTTTTGAGAAAGTTGCTATATTTAGATGCCAGTGACATGTGTAAACTTCCGGAATAATAGGGATTGAGATAGAATATTCCACATGTTTCTATTTCAGTCTTTGTTGTGAGGGCACTGTGTGGAAATTTCCAGTAGCCAGTTAGACTGTATATAAATGGACAAGAGCGTGCCTCTCGTATCTCTCACATCTCTTATTTGTAAACCTAGTGAATTTTGTAATACACGTGTTGATTGTATACCATTTGTTGGTTGTTTGTTGGCTTCACACAAAGTTCATTTTAGTAAGTTAAGTTAACCGCTAATTGTAACAGACACCGTAGCATGACTACATCCGGACTTTGCCGACCGGGCACGACACCGGGCAATTAAGAGAGGAGGAAGCGTTACCGTCACCAGACCGTGACTAGAATGGTTTTTTCTACCCGGTGGCACAATGGTTGATCACCTGTGTGATAAAGGTGCCAGCATATGAATCGAAACATCGCATTGAAACATAAAGAAGTTGGAAGTCACCTCCGTCTTCACTGATACTACAGCTAGCTAAAAATGCCACTTAAAGATACAGAATATACATGTTTGTCAATTAGTTTGGGTAACTTCCAAGTAGGCTTATGTTTCAAACACTTCAAGCCTCAATGACTGGTCACTTCTATTTAATGTAAGAATATTTTTATACCTGCGTGATAAAGGTGCCAGCATATGAGACCTTAAGTGCAGTATCCCCGATTAAACAATTTTTGAGCAAAACACGCTCTTTGGAAGCTTCATAGAATGAGCAATTGTCAATTTTGCAAACGTTGTGCAATCTTGGAACCAACGGCTGGAGCAGCTGGAGCATTGTTCAACAAGGGAAGGTAGACCATTGGAAAGTGTAAGTCTTCGTTGTCATACCGTTTTGTGTATAGCTTGTGTGTCACTCTTAATTGTTGTTGCAAAGAACTAAATATGAAACCCAAACGGTGGCTTCGCTGGTCTCCAAAATTTCGAGTTCAGGTGGACAAATCAATTGACAGTATGTGGCTATTTGAGAGATAACAGATCGTCGATATACCTGAAACGCCTTGTCAAGTTCCCTTGTTTTGCCAATCCGAGCAGTTATAAAGCGATTCATATCGAGCATTTCAGATAATCAACTTCAGATGACATTTGCCTGTGTAAATGCATCAGCTTGAAGATAGGGATATGTAACCAAATGGTCACCACGTTTATTGACGAATGCTGCATGACAAATGAAGGTTGTCATATGGGATAGTGTTTTAAGAGAATTGAACTTGGTTCTTTTCGGAGATTGCAAATTCTGTCTGTCTCAAATAATGTCAGTAGATATAAAGAAAGTATTCCTTGGTCGTTATAAGATTATGGTTAATCTTTGGGACAGGGATTTGGTGAAAATGTGACAGTACTGATGCGTGGTTTCGGCACCTGTCTTACTCAGTTTACATACGGGCCTTATATGTGGCATTTATTTGATATGACACTTATGCTAAATTCTTTAATCAAACAATTAAAGAAGTCACGTAGTGGTTGTGGAAATGGCTTCTGTCGCTTTTATTTACTTATAAAGATTAATGTGTAATGGTGTTTGCTTTATTGGAAGTGTAATTGACATCAAATACACAATATGTTGCGGACAACATCGACGACCTCTGATGATATGCTATATTTATTACTTCAAACGCGTTTATTCGTACATCATATTCTTAACGACTTTGTAAGACTGTCGGGCAGACAGCAGAGTTCAATTTGTTAATCTCCACAGTGAGTGAGTTTGGTTTATGCCACTTTTAACAATATTCTAGCAGTATCACGTAGGGGGCACCACAAATAGGCTTCACACATTGCGCTCATAGGGGGAATCGAACCCAGGTCCTCGGCGTGACGAGCGAACACTTTAACCACCAGGCTACCTGACCGCCCCTTAACCTCCACAGAGAGGGTGCAGTTTGACCTTCTTGAGAAGCACAATGAAATGAAGTCATGTTAAAAAATGAGACCATGTTGAATAATCAGAACACATATTCTGATTACAATAATGGATATGGAGTCACAAAATCATCAAATATCTCAAATATCATCAAATGTACTCTCTCTGTAAATATGAGTTATTGTTTATTAATAATTAGAACATAAAAGTTGACCCCAGCCCCAACCCCAACCCCCACTCAAGTACTTGCATATCCCTTTTATCTTTTTTAAGGGACATGAGGGGCATGGTCGTCAAAAAATGCAAATCCTCACTCCAGGCGTATATGCGAAGTACATCCGGTCGTTGAGGTAGCCTTAGATATGTGCTCATTGAGACGAAGACCTGGGCTCACATGGTTACTATGTGTGAGACCAATACATGCCTTTTGCTTTGATGAAGAAATCATTATGTTAAACACGAAAACAATTTAAGGCGTGGTGTATGATGTTAATCTCTAGTTAATACGTCGTTCATATATTTCTGCAAAACATGTTCTCAATTGCAAGGGGTGTTGGGGGGGGGGGGGGGGGGGATGTGGGTGTGTGTGTGTGTGTGTGTGTGTGTGTGTGTGTGTGTGTGTGTGGTAGCCTAGTGGTTAAAGCGTTTACTCGTCACGCCGAAGACCCGAATTCGATTACCCACATAAGTACTATATGTGTGAAGCCCATTCCTAATGTCTGCCGTGATATTGCTGGAATATTGCTAAAAATGGCGTAAAACCATACTCACTCGCTCATAATTGCAGCTAGTCAAATTTTTAAACCTGGCATAGATAGTTACCAAGGGCCAAATTAAGGACTAAAATATCTGTGCGCGTTACACCAGCGGTTTGCTGTTATTCTTCCAACGGAGACGTATCTCCACAAGCAACACTACAAATGCTAAGCCCAGGACTCCACACAGGACAAGAAAGCCTCCCCCAACCTCTCCCAGTGTGATGGGGTAAACACGTCTGAGTTCGTCACATGACGTCGTGGTATTGTCTCCATATGTCCACTTCTTCCACAAAATATCCAATATACCACTATCTTCAAGCTGATGCATTCTGAAACAAAGAAATGTATGCAAGCGTCAACTCATCCGAATGCCATTACAAAATGAAACCTCGTTAATATGAAATATACAGTGAAGTAATCTAGAAGATTAAACGTGTTTCCTTGGCTGATATTTCCTTCTGCTTTACGGCTTGTGCTATTATCTGATAATATACGTGGAAACAAGGTTATGAAACAGAAAACTAGAGATTGAAATATCCTACACTGTGTCCATGTCAGTTTTTATAGGATGTCCTTTCGGTAATCCAAGTGATATCGATTCTTTCGCCCAATGCACTTGCATTCCAATACGTGCGAGGTTGCAGTCATCAGCAATGTATCTTTCTGCTGAGGACTTGTACAAGAAGTAAACATGGGTTCCTGCTTTGACTCTCCTCATATGGTTTTCGTCATCGTTAAGTAAAATTTCAGGGTCTGTCTGACTTTGAGCGATCACTTTGTCGTACAGACGACGCATCTCTGACTGCTGTGACTCCTGTGGGGATCAGAAGTACATATTAGCATCACATTCTAGATCATAAACACTTGCAAGACACTATACAGTACCAATCATGATTGTAATTCAGAGTTGTAAATATCAGGGGTACGTGTGGCCCATTTGTTTTTGCAGCTTTAAATGAAATACTAATCAAAGCAGCGTTTACCCATTTACTAACTCACACTGCACAAAATATATGAAACACATTTACTCTTCACCTTCCCCTTTATATACAATGTTGGCGCAAAGGAGCCTTTCTAATTTTTCTTGCTCATCGTCTAGCGTTCTATTCCCCTCCTCCCATACAAAAAACCCCAAACAAACAAAACAAAAGACAAAAAAAACCCCAAAAAACTAAAAGGCACTTGTCTCGTAATCCATCAGTGGAAACGTAAGCAAACCGTCTAAAACACAATGTCGATTGAGAAAGTAGACCAGCCTCAAAGACAACATCAATAAAATTGATAAAAAACCCGGGTATTTTTACCTGTATGTTTGTAAAAATAGAACTGGACTTTGGAACGCCTATACTATAGTCGCTGTCAACGAGATCACGGATGCTGGATAATTTAAATGTCTCAACACCCGCACTTAAGGCAGCCATCAGATTTGTGCAATATACGGAGGAGATGAGGATAACTAAAATCCAGTGTGATGAAAGAAGAATTTTCCCTGCAGTTGATTTGGGTTCCGTTTGAAATCCTGACAATATTGAAGACAAACATGTAATTACTTTCCTTTGGAAACAGTACAAAAACCAATGTTATCTGCGTTTGCAATACCTAATATTAATAACACACACATAAAAGTAAGTATAATAGTAAGATGGGATGTATATGGCATTAGAGAAATCGCTTGTCAGCTCCCAGAGTAGAAAGTTTGGTCTTTGCATGAATGCACGTGTGTAATGTAATGTTATGGCGAAATGGTAAAAAAGCCAAACATAATTGTGTCCCAGCAAAGGAACATTATTTTATTTAGTTTAGTTAATTTTGAGACTTCGTTAGACTTCATGTACATGTATATAAAAATATCCAAGTTGTTTTATCATATCACATAAAGTGTCCTTGAATATGCGATAAAGAAGTATTTTTTGAAGCTATATTGTCAATCATAATTTATCTTTTGCAAACGAAATTACGATCTGAATCATTACAAAGACAAACTGACTATAAGATATAATGATTTTAAGATCCATACTGACCTTGCCTAAATGGAGAGCCAATGAATTGCCAGCTAATACTTGACAGTTGTCGAAGAAGAATGGTAGTTTGTCCCTCACAGATCTTTGGATTCTCTACTATGATGAACATAACCAATACTCCAGTTAGTACTCCAAAAAATATAAGGTAGATGGCAGGTTGCAGGGAATTGACCAAAAGGAAGAGAGACCTTGCTGGTGCAGTCTTTTTTCTGTATATGACGTCCACGTCATCGATGTTAATGGCGGGAGAGACAAAGTCCATTACCTGTGCCCTTCCATAGAGTACAGTTAAGTCAGCGGCTGCAAGATCTACCTCCTGAATGAAAAAGGAATGGTCAATAACTTTATTGCTCGCTTACGTTAAGTGTCTTTGGTCTCATTATTTATAATCTAATATATAATCTTCAGTACAGCGAAGTATTGTTGGAATACAGATGATACATAGATGATATACATGAATATATCTATTTAGCAAAACAGTTTCCCAGTTTATCAACGTTCACGATAGTGGTAAGATTATCATGAGATGTTATAATCAAATTTAGTACGCTATATGACCCTAAAACCCAAATTCATTTCGCAAGGTCTACCTCCTGAATGTTAAGCAATGGTAAATAAACTCTTATAGAGATTCTAGAGCTCACCTAAACGCTAAACAGTAAACCTTTGATGGCTAGTATTTGAACATTTTGATGCAAATGATTGTGGTTACCTTGAACAATTAAAACGTAGAATACACATGTGAAGGAATAGCAACATTTCAAATATATTACCTTTGCTTAGCAGTACCTAAAGAGAACTATATTATTCGTAAGCTGTACATCGTTCAGAACAGTTTACTATTGACGGAATACAACTGATACATAAATTGTACATGCACGTAAATATACATGTTGGTTGGTTGGTTGGTTTGTTGTTTAACGCCGCACTCAGCAATATTCCAGCTATATGACGGCTGTCTGTAAATAATCGAGTCTGGACAAGACAATCCAGAGATTAATATCATGAGCATCGATCCACGCAATTGGAATTGATGACATGCATCAACCAAGTCAACGAGCCTGACCCTCCGATCCCGTTAGTCGCCTTTCACGACAAGCATAGTCACCTAATACGGCAAGCATGGGTTGGTGAAGACCTATTCTACCCCGGAATCTTCACGGTTCAAATATACATGTACGTATCCATTCATCACAGATATCCAGTTTACCAACTTACACGATAGTCGTCGGATCATCATTATAATTAATTGTAGTACTGAACTTTACATGACCCTGGAAGCCCAAATTCTTTTGCAATGTATGTGCATCGTACTTAACTCTTCGACTGAGTTGACCGACCATGCCATTCCACTGACCGTTTTGGAGGTTACCCCAGTCGCCATCATCTGGTTCTATGATGTCATAACTGTGTAAAGGAGACATTAATATGTATTTTCTTTTTTGGCATATGAATGGGTTTTGCACACACACCCATAAAAAAATTCAACTCAATATGTTACACAATCCGATTGTGTTCTTAATATCTATAGCAGTTAAAACCAGAAAAAATACCAAAATTAATATTTTGTTTTTGCTTTTGGAAAAGATCTTGGCAGCCTTCTATTTTGGACTAAGTTCCGGCTCCACACTGTCAAATTATCATCCTGATTCGTGACATGTTCAAAAGCGTCAACACTTATTTCTTAATATTTTACTCTCAATACAACGTCGACAGGACATTACAATGTGGTATGTCTTGATTCAGACTGATACTATTAAATAGTTGATCTCTGTAATGTTTTGACATTTATTAGTGAGGGACATCAATGATGTTCACGTTTCAAGGCATTGAAATTACACATGCAATGTGGCTACCATGTACACCTCAAAATCTATGGACATGTAACTTTATATGAAATGAAACATGTGGGTAAACAAAAACATACATATAAATCAACAAATACCTGAAATTAAGTTTCTTGGCGATTGTGTCTAAGATTTCAAAGACGTAGCCGGTAAATGTCACCTGTGCGTTGATCGTTTTCTTATCCACGTATACACCGGACTGTTATGAAAATAAGGAATGACGTTTATTGTGTGAATGAGGAAATGTTATTTTGTCTGTGCATAAAGATTCAGAGTGACAACAAAGTATCCCCAAGAATTTTTTATCTCTGATTTACCCACTTCAACCAGAATTAACACAGACAAGTGACACCACCTGATCTGTTTCATATTCATATCTTCGATGCGCATGATGTCAATCACTGCATTGTCTTGTCCAGACTCGATTATTTACAGACCGTCGTCATATAGCTGGAATATTGCTGAGTGCGGCGTTAAACAAGAAACCAAACAACCAAGCATATTCATATCTATGCATACAGATTCCGAAAGACAAATGTCCAGAAGAATGAAGAGGGATGACATCAAGTTTCCAATAGTCAACTTCCTCCTCATGTATGGCAATACTCCAACATCTTCAGCCTTTATTGTCTACAGTTAATATTTTTGAGGTACAATCTTTCAAAAATGATTTCAAAGAGCGTCATATGAGCGTATATGGGTTGCAATGTTCAAGGCCCCAGTAATAGTTTCAAAAGGTTTTATGGTAGACGAAATGATGCCTGGTGCAATTCCCTTGTGCATATGTTCCCGAGTTTGTTCAGGTAAATAACTGACTTAGCTGTGCATGTATTTGTGAGGGGTGATGGTGTCTACATTTCACAACTATTGAGGTACAAACGAGCACGCTCTTTCGGCCTGGATTTATGGGAGCATCATACGTCTATTTGATTGGTGTTGTCACTATTTGTCACTATGTTATATTTTCCACAGTTATTTCCCCTTTACGCCTTGTTGAATTTGCATTGGCACAAAATCTAGGCTGGTTATTCTCTTGCATTGACAATTTATATTTACAACAGTCAAGGCCTTCATTGAGGGCATGTGTGAACACCTAGCTTGCCTTTGCATTTGTTGGTGATATGAATATGATTATTTATATTCATGAAAAAACACGTCAGCGAATACAAGCTTATTCGCAATGGTGTTTGAATAGATAATAATTGTTGTAACTGACTAAAGGTTGAACATTATGTTTACTTGATATATTCACGTTTTGCACTTTCCTTTTGCAAACAGATGTGTTCATTTACTTAATTACTTCAGCAAGATGTATAATTGGAAATGCAAAACATTTAACATTTTTCGAATAAAAATATTCGATGGATTCGTAACAACCCCAAATATCCTCAAACTATAATGCTGTCCATTGTGGCATTTCTGACAAACATGAATGTGTATAAAATTGATTGAGTTAGTGAACTGGTTTTAACGGAACAAAATCCTAAGGGATGAAGATCGTACACGTTTACCTCTTTCGTAAAACTGACAAATATAGGCATAGATAGCTGCGGTGCTCACACACGATTACTTGGACATCCGTGTACGTTAGTTATTAAGAAGATAAGATTACAGGTATTAATGTCAGTGTAATGAATTATTTTGGTTACTTTGGTACACATACTAAAAGACATGCATTCAGGCATATAACGTAACACAGTTTTAGTCTTAAATAGTAGTCCTTATTTCAAGCATGAACATTGTATTCAAATATAGAAGAAAGACACAGTTTGCTTTCAACTGGCCTTTTCAATGAAGGTTTCAATATAAAAATTTGAACAAGAAATTCCACAAAATTATGTTAACATTTAGAAGAATTTACAATTTACAACACATCGCTTGTTGCCATGATGCACAATACCATCCCATGCTTACCTCTTGACTCACTGGCACTTTCCCGTGCTTACCCTTTTCACGAAC
The DNA here is from genome assembly GCF_023055435.1 of Haliotis rufescens. NCBI lineage: Eukaryota > Metazoa > Mollusca > Gastropoda > Lepetellida > Haliotidae > Haliotis > Haliotis rufescens. The sequence goes on along the minus strand of NW_025964001.1, from coordinate 6,458,694 downwards.
ACTTGGTAACATCACTGCTATTCAGTGATCCATTCATAGAAGTTTCATCACTACTTAACTTCTTACGCCCATGGAATACCGGCAGATATTCGAGACTGATTATTCTCTGGTGTTGATGTTTTGAATCATACCTGTATTACACAATGACTTACCAGTTTAAATGACAAACGTGTTTCATGATAATGTACATATATTACAAGGTATATGGTACCTTGTGTGTAGGGACGACTATCGAGGGAATATTCATTATTGCAATAGTATTGCCATTGTTAACACTGATGGTCATGTTTACTATTTAACTGCAATATAGGTAAAACTATTGAGTTACAACGAACAAGTAAGTGATTAACAGTATTTTAATTTTGTTACGGCTGGCAATACTATCGATTGTGTGGGGCAGCATCGATGGTAGGTATTGATATTTTAACTTGCTATAAATCTATTGCCTATGTACCATGGTCAATTGCGATGTATCGATCACTCGATCAGTCGTCACAGCCGTAATAACGTGTACCTTAACCGTTGTGACCAGCAGTCGCCGATTGTTGTAACCGTACTGGGTGTTTGGATAGATCTTCTTCAAGGGACTTGCGAGTGTTAGTTCCTTACTGGGGATGTGGATGAACAGCCTCCCTTGTGGTGTATTATGAAGAGTGAAAATATGTGTTCCGTTCCTGGATTGAGTCTGGAACATAACGAAATATAATAGATATGTGGCATTTCTGTTGATGAGAAATGACCGCCTGCAGATAGTTTGGAGTAGATATTTGTTGCTCATTTCCACACTGTCACCAGTCACCTTTTGGAGATTTAATTCACAATCTACAGATGTTAGTCTCTAAAAGAACAATACGCATGTGGGTTCGAATCTTAGATAAGCGTTAATTATGATTTGTGGTTAGTCAGCACCATGCCTGTGCTTGGTATAAAAAGTGGTGAAGTATGAGGTCTGCTTCACAAGTTTTCCTCAAAGCCAACATTAAACTTACAGGACATGATAGAACAGAAACACTTTTAAACACAACTCACTGTTAGGTTGCAGTTAAATACCATGATATAGGTGTCATATTGTTGTACATTTGTAGCTGATGCTTGGCTAAAAAAGCTTGAACAGTGTATGTAAAACTTGCATTCAGTTAAATTAAATTATAACACGTACTGATAGACTAGACTCTTCATCGTTCATGATCACTGCAACGTTTTCTAGATGGTTTACATTCACATCATTCAGCATTGACGAGCTCGTCGTTAGAATGATAAGCTTAGAACGATGTCTGAAATCCGTTGTACGGTTTGAATACAAATCGAAGTTGTCAATCTGGAATCAGAGCAATAACAATAAAATAAGTACAAAAACTAAACTTATTTTTATCAAATTCAGTGAAACGACGTTAATCCTGACATCGTCCTTTCAGTAATCGTCTGGGTCATGGTGTCTCATTGAAGATCCGTGGTGACATAGTTATTTCATTGCATGGCATGTCTCAGGCAGTAATCAATGTACATGTTGGTGGGTGGTTTGGGTATCAGTAGTTCCAAGGAAAGGTATGAGGGGAAATGAAATAGAGGGTAAGGTGAGGTTATGTGAGGTGAGGTTATGTGAGGTGAGGATGGAATCACTGCAGACTAAACTAGTCAAATGCTGGACTGTGTGAAAGATGACGAGACTGTATGATAAGAGGAATGATTTCAACTTTCCAATAGTAAAATTTCACTTTTTGTCGAGCAATATTCCAGCAGCTCCAGTTCTTGAATGTCTACATTTCCGATACAATTGAGCATGCTCCTTCCACGAAGATTTCGAAAGAGCGTCATACAATGTACGACTCTTGCTCAATAGTTGTTTGATCAGAATCTTAGTTTTCAAAAGGTTTTATGGTAGACATGTGGAGGACATTTTCAAATTTGACACGTCACTGACAAAAACTACATGTATGCCTGGTGCAATTTCCTATTTTGACTTGTGCCATATGATCCCGCGTTTGTTCATGTGAACAAGTGAAATGCCTTTGCCTATTTGTGATGGTTGTCACCGTTGGGGCAGGTTAAGCTCTCCGTTTTAATTAAAAACGTCTCGAATATCTACCAGAACAGATTCCATAGAGCGTAAAAGGCAAAATGATGAAAATCATGTGAATATATCATTTAACACCAGTGGTGACGCGGAGAAAGGATAAGCATGTCCTACTCTACCGATAACAACCGATAATCACAAAACTGTCATTATAAGTAAGTCCCAGTGATAAAGGAGGTGTGAAAACTTGATTTAGCCCACAGCATGGACTGGCAACGTGCATTATGTTGACAAACGATGACACATATTCCACTGAATATTTAAAATAACTCCATAACTTTTCTGGAATAGCTTGTCCATGTCTGTAATGGTGAAACATTATTTGAAAAGGTATATTGCTCCACTAGAAGGGTAACATTCACCATTGGACAATCGAAATGTTCTCTTTTGTACATCTGTGCACAGAGACTGTCAGCATATTGAACCGCTTTGATTTCCAATCCTGAGGGTGAGGTGAGGTGAAGTGAGGGGAGCGGAGGTGAAGACAATAATCTATCCTGTCATTTTAAAAAAGAGTGATGTGATGTACTCATCTGAAACTGTGGTTGAACCTTTTGTTATTTCTCGTAAGTTCATCATGACAGGTTAGTAGTGCAAAGGGTGGAAATGTCAAATGCTTTTGACTGGTCTGAGATTGAAAAACCTCAAGTAAAGCTTGTGTTTAATATGTTATCTCACAGTATGTAATTAGGCCTTGCTTGAATGTGTAACAGAATGTTTGGTAGTTGTTTTGAGAAGGACGTTGGTGGTAAATTTGTGGACCCTGCAATGTGTCTCTTTATATGACACTTAGGAATCCAGTATAAAGGTGTAATGCATTCATATTATTCTCATATGTTTTCGAAATTCTAAACTAGTGCGTACACATGTATAACTAATTCATGATTGCCACATATTTTCTTTTCAGACATTGGACTGATTTTTATGTTGGATTCATATAAAAGTTCCTTGTGTTAAGAGTTTGCGTATCTGTTATTACAAATGCATGTGATGAAAGGGTTGAAACCTATGTACTCATATGAATATACAAAGGTCATATAGCCTCACCTTTGACAGGAGCTGCAGAGTTGAAGTTTGCCTTAATGCAATGATGACATTGATATCGGGAAACAACAGATTGTGGATGTCAGTCATCATAAGACGACTGTCAATTTCATCTATGTTGTATACCAGTTGCTTTATGGTGGTAGTAAGATGAATTTCTGGAATAGATTTTATTTTATTTGATCAATTTACAGACCCTATAAAATGGTGCCATGGAACTACTTTGTGACTGGTAATTCCGAGATATACATGTTCAGAAGTTATAACATTCATGATTATCAAGTGTATTATATTTGCATCCTATTATGATAAGTTCCCTTGACGAGGCGTTTTTATTATGTTATATTATTCTTACCATCAAATTACTCTCTTCTAAACATTTTTTTATTGTCCAATGATAATGAAAAGACACAGTTCAATTCTTAATTCATATAGAAGCTTGAAAACTATTGGGAAAAAATTGTTCCTGAGAAGATGATGCTTACACATTTGTCAGTCAAACATTCTCTATGCATGTACAGAAATCCGATATCAGCATTCCTTTAAACGATTAACACGTTTTCACTGTAAGCACATGTATATTCCAAACATTTCTCAGTATCTGTCATCAATCGATAACAAGATTAAAATACTAGTGAAATGAAAATAAAATAAATGTGGTTTTAATCTTTATCATATTATATTTCCTACGAGATTGTGTGTTTTCTGGGGTTGCATAATGTTGTAAGCTTGTAATGCCGGCAACATTGTGAATGTGATGTAGACGTCTGTATTAGTTGCCATTTATCACCTAACATGTGACTGGGAAAACAAGCTTCATACCTTCGTTGGACTTGTTATCATTGATTACCGCTACTGACGTCCACTTTAAGCCATCCATCAGGGTGTTGACAGCATGTGAGAGGCATGGCATTTTCTGACATCTCTCTTCAACAGGCAAAAACGTCACATGTCACTTTGGTGACAAGTCATTCTTAATGGAATAATCGATGGTGCTTGATATTATATACAAGCGGAAAAAAGTAACTTTACTTTACAACTTATGTTTGTTCTGAAATTAAATAATACACATTTCAATATATGTTCATAAAGATATCGACTTTATGGTCGTGTATCACAATTTGAACGTGCATGTTAATGCACGGTGCACAATGTGGATGTTTGCATGTCTGTTAGTAGCAAGATACTCAAACGCATTTTTTATTGTGATCAGCACACGATGGTTGTTAGCTATTATGTGCTCATAACAGTGTACAGTGCACTGTTCACAGATGAGTTCAGGTTTCATCTAGACAACTCAACGTCGTCAGTTTGGGGATAGAAATGTAATGGTAAAGGGTGGCATCACAACTCGTCATTGTTAATGGTAATTTGAATGGCGTACGCTACCTGGACGACATCATGCAAAAGCACCACTCATTGTGCAAAAGCAGAATACTGCCTGCCTAAACGTTGCACATGTTGTAACAGGCTATTTGAGTCAGCATAACATTCTGTACTGCCATGACCGGCAATTTCTCGAGACTTCAGCCAAAACGATGCATTTACACCCCTTTATATGAGTTTTTCATTCGTTGTTTAACGACGCACTCTGCAATATTCCAGCCATATGACGGAGGTCTGTAAATAATCATTCTGAACCAGACAATCCAGCAATTGACATAATGAGCATCGATCTCAATTGGGATACGATGACATGCAAGTAGTTCATAGCAACGATCTGGTAACAAAGCCGGCAGGAGTTATCTCCCCCACCGGAAGTGCCGCTATCTTGGATTTGCAAAGAAGGGTATGCTGGGTCAAGAGGGCGCCACACCCGTTCAGGGGAGGAGGACATAAGAAGCGCTCGTAAAATCCTCCACTTCAATTCTAAAAGAAGCGCAAGTAAAGTTCTCCACTTCCATTAAAACAAAAGCGCAAAAAAGGAGGTGGAAGTGGTGCTGGTGGAGGAGGTTTTTTTGTTGTTGGTAGGCAAAGCAATGATGAAAGCTTTCTTTCGGGAGAGTGGGGTGCTTGAGAAGAAGAAAAAAACATGAAGCACACTATAAAATAATTCATCATCAGTTAGAGCTGCATGATCTGATGATGAAATCGAGTGCCTTGTACAAAGGTTAATATGAAATGTTGAATGCAAAAATATGGGCCATCAAAGCGGAACTGGAACGGGAACGGGAACTGGGACGGGAACTGGAACAGGAACAGGAACTGAAATGGAAACTTTCATCCTAGGAAGGTGGGGGAAGTTTTTTCCATGTGAGAGAAAGCACAACCCGCTGTTTGACCAATCGGAGACCCGCACAGGGCGTGTGTGGTCACTGATTGGACGAAATCCAAAGCTTCTGATTGGTGCCTTTTCGATCCTATTAATTTGGTAGACATGTCCACCGCCACCCCAATCATGTTATGGAACGGACGTCTGAATTCTAAAGGTTGACCGACATGGACAGACATGGACGTGATGTAGGAATGCCTATGTGATGTACTTCGTGTCTCCATGCAAACGTGATGTCTCTTGTGACTACAAACATACATTGTTTTTTTATAGACATACGTAGTGTTGTCACTAGCTCATCCATTCCGAGGTGTTGGCACTCGTGTATGCCTGCTTGGCGTTTTTTTACTCGTTTATCCATGCAAACGTGGTGCCACTCGTGACTACAAACAGACGTTAAATAGAGGTTTAGATCGATAGACATACGTGACGTTGTCACTCGCTCCTCCACGCCTCGGTGTTGGCACTCCCGTATGCATACATGCGTGCTGTCACTCGTGTCTTCAAACAGACGTTCATATATTTATAGATAGATCGATAGACATACGTGGTGTTTTACTCGTGTCTCCATGCAAACGTGATAACCATACATACATACATAGAGGCGTGGTGTCACTCGTAGGACGCCTCCAAGAGGACGGGGAGGGTGTGGGTACTTTTGATTGTTTTTTGTGTTTGGCAATGATCAAAACGTTCCTTCGGGAGAGTTGGGCGGCCCTGAAAAGGGCCGTTGGAAAACAAACTGGAAACTGGAAACTGTACGAAACTGGAAAACTGGAAAACGGAAATTATTGTGCCATGCATTAGTCCCTTTGCTCAGATGATATATCTCCTTCCTCCTCCTCGGACTGATAACGTCGCCGGCGCTTTGAAGGGAGCTTTCTTGAGGGGCTTCTGTCATGTTTTCTTTTGCCTAGGCACTTGTGTCACTTGTGTTGACATGGACGCCGCTGCTTGAGTCTTCTTGCGGTGGGGTTCTGGGCAATCTGCAGCGACATGGTCAACGGCTTGGCAGTCGTAGCATGGGCCTTGACTGCTTATATTCGTCTTCGTACAGACATAGTGGCGGTGACCTTGAGTGTGACACTCGGTACATGTCACTTCAGGGCAGTACAGGTAACTGTGACTGTCGACCTGGCATTTTATACAACTGTATCCAGACGACATGGTTGATCTCTCATTCAGTGCTTGGACTTTTTTACAGTAGAGGCACCGAAACCCTGCTTCCTGATTGGTCGAACACGCAGCATGATGATTTGTCCGTTTTGGCGTCTGGTCTGAGCCTCAGTTTTCCAAACCGACCCGATCCTTGTGTTTCTTTTCCATAGGAACAGGCCTGTTCCATGGGAGAGAAAGCACAACCCGTTGTTGACCAATCAGAGCCCGAACACGCCCTGTTCTGGTCCTGATTGGTCGAAAACCCAAGCTTCTGATTGGTCAGATCTCGATCCTGTGTTTTCCCTCGGGTGTGCATGTCAATCCACATCCTAAAGACAAACTAAACTTTATTTTTAATTTCCCGCTCACATGAACCAACACACAAAACAAAAGCCACAGGTTGAAGGGCATCCCTGTGATTTTATGAACAGGAAACTTTGTCACTAGGGGTGAACAAGACACTCTGCTCTTCTCTTCCATGCATCTTCGGACAACAGACGTCTGTTTTTTTCATTCACTTCTCCATTAGGACAAAACACACACAAGTATTAACAGAGGACTTTGGCGTGCTTCAGAGGTTCTCTACAGGGTTTGTCAGAATGTCACATGGCAGCAATAACAGATAACACGATCATCTCGACCATGATAGAAATAGCCAGCCATGGCCATGTCATAAGGGGTCTAGGGAATCTGTTTAGGCCATGTTTGAAAAGACCTCAGACGTTGTTGAAATGAATCATAGTCAGGATGAGAAAGATGACTCAAGGTGTAAGGAGAAGGTCGTGCCTCCAGGATGTCACTGAGTTGCCATGTGTCGTCCATAAAGAGTGTGTTTTTTCTCGCTTGTTCTCTCACCTTTTCAGACACCCACTCGGTATCGCGGACATCTTGGGATGGTGGCATCCCACTGTCATCTGTAAAATCTGTTGCCCTCTCAGTATCACGTCTGGGGTTTTCACCAGATGCGGGTGCTTGGCATTCATGATCAAGTGTCCATCATACCCCTGCGCATTATGAGCAATCGCATAAATGACGTCATCCTCATCAGGCGGTAGGGCGGGCGTTTTCGCCTCCATTGGATCCTCCGCCTCCTCCTCCTCAAGCAGGGTGGGTGTGTCCATCTCCATGGGAGGGTGTGCTGCTGCTGCTGCTGCTGCTGCCCCCTTGCGTGCTTCATCCTCCTTAGGTCGTGCCTTCTTGGGTTTTTCGGACAGGGTCATCAACAATGCACGCATATCGTCTTGCCTGGTGGGACCCGGAAACACTTTCACACGACTAGGACCTTGACCTTCTTGTCTCCATGGCTAGTCTTGACACAACTCGCTTGTCGCTTGACCCATGGACCGACCACATCCTAAATGCACCATGCACAAATTCGGGATGTGTACCCCCGTGTCTTGCATACATTCAAAATCATAGAAGAGGAACTTGGCGTTGTCTCGCTGGGCTTGTTTGCTCCATCCATCATCATCACTATCATCATCATCATCATCATCATCATCATCACAGGTTTCACGGAGGGGTGTGACATAGCATCGATGCTCTGGGGTCACCGGTTCTTGACACCCTTAACATGGAGGGCAGTCTTCTGAACACATGTGTTGGGCCATAGGTGTCACCAAGACATGGTCACGCTGAAAACAGGTCAGACACCTGTGAATCGCTTGACAGGCACTGGGTCTTTCCCTCTTGGGGTGACTGGACATGGCGGGTGTAACAGCGCTGATTTCGGAACGATCCTTAGTATGACAAGCAATACATCCCATGATCTTCCTTGGGTCCACAAGGTGTGGGGTGGTGGCATGCATGGCAGCGGTATTGCTTGTTGCAGGGTAGGCTTTCGGGATGGTCATAACCACGGTCGCAGTGCTCACAGTAATGGTTAGACCCCCAAAAGGCTGGCATGTCAGTGATCACATCAAAGTGGTCATGATGATGGTATGAATGCAATATGGTGGCGCCGGGTGGAGGCTCATCACTCTTGTACAACAGCCTGTTGAACATATCTTGACTGTAGACTTTCAGCTGATAGTTCCATTGGGCCAAGGCACGTCCCATACGTTCTAGGGTGTCCAGGCCCTGACAGTGGCCTTCATGGATGCAAAGGCACCGAAACATTGCCTGTGCAAGTTTTCTTTAAACGTCGGTTCGCCCCGTTGTTCTCATCAGTCTCACTCTCTGGCATGACCATTCTTGGGTAGGGGGGTCAGGGCCACCCCACTCTCTCGAAAGAACACGTTCATAATTTCTTTGCCTACCAACAAGAAAACACCTCCTCCTCCACCACCACCACCTTTTTTAAATGGAAGTGGAGGAATTTACGAGCGCTTCTAATGTCCTCCTCCTCCTCCCCGGTACCTGATGTGGCGCCCTCTTGGAGCCGCACGCCTCCCCGAAACCAGACGTGACGCCATATTCAAGGCAATAATTATTATTTACAGATGAAAATAAAAAATGCAGCAAAGAGGGTTTGGGTGATCCTGGCACACTCAGGCTGGTTAGGCTCATCATCAGCTCAGTGCCCTTACCCCCTCACCACGCAGCCCAGACAGCGAATGGGACTTCTCCCAGGAAGCGCTGCCTAGTCAAACCCACCCAGAACTTTTCGGAGAATGTGAAGACTCCCCAACGCTGCAGCCTTCTGCATTACCCAGATTGTCAGAAGGGCTGTATTCCTGGTAGCAAAACCGGGTACTCTCCCAGTGTCAGTCAACAGATTGGAAGGTACCAAACCTAAGGCACCGAGAACAATGGGGAGTCGTACAACTTGGTACTTGTGATGCAAGCGTGACATTTCGAAAGCAAGGTCCGCATATTTGCCATGTATTTCCACAATCTTGTCAATGACAATAGTCTCAGGGGACAGAACATTTAATGATATAAATGATTTCATTGGATTTATCAAAAAGGACAAGATCAGGTTTGTTGGCTTGGATACGTCTGAGGTTGTAATTGGGCCTATTCCAAAGAATTTTGTATTTATCATTACACGCAGCCCAGACAGCGAATGGGACTTCTCCCAGCAAGCGCTGTCTAGTCAAATCCACCCAGAACTTTTCGGAGAATGTGAAGACTCCCCAACACTGCAGCCTTTGAAATTACACAGATTGTCAGAAGGGCTGTATTCCTGTCAACAAGATCAGGTTTGTTGGCCTTGGTACGTCTGAGGCCGTATACGAGCCTATTCGAAAGAAGTTTGTATTTATCATTTTCCATGACGCCCTCTACATATTCTGGGTCGTACCATGGATTTACCTCTATTATTATTGTCTTTATTATTATATTTATTGGTATCTAAACAGTAAATGTATTTAATGTTTCTTGCATTGTTTTGATGAACTTTGGAATGAAGCAATATTCTTCTTCTTATATAGACTCGTTCAATTTGGCAATTGCATCGAGGTTCTTTCTAGTCAATCAACGAATTATTTTTTGTGCTGAATAAATTTGTATGATGCATATCAGCTAAAAAACTAATCCTTAACCGATTAACATAGATACAAGTAGTTGTGTGCAGGACTCTAGTACCGCTCCTGGCTTCTGATTGGTCGAGAGGATCTGTGACGTCACTTCCGGTTTCGGTTTGGTCACGTGACTGCGCATGCGCATATGGCATGATGGGTACTGCGCGCGCATCCAAGATGGCGGCACATCCATTTCCGGTGGCGCGCGCATCCAAGATGGCGGCGCATCCGTTTCCGGTGGCGTGCACACCCAAGATGGCGTCGCATCCGTTTCCGGGGAGGAGGGATGGGGAAAAACCCAGAGAAACGGTCGTACAAGGTGAACAAGATCGACATGGTTGTTGTTCTTTTGTTGTTCTAAAAATAGAAATAGAAAAGGCGGTGGTGGTGAAGGGAGGGAGGAGGAGGAGGAGGAGGGGGAGGGAGGAAGGCGGGAAGGGAGTCGGGTTCTTTCTTTTGTTTTGTGTTGTTTTGGTGGGTGGGTGGCGATGGCATGTGGAGATGATAGCTCACTGAGACGAACTTATCATACACAGTCGACGACTCTGCCACTTTGTTGCTAGGTTGACGTCATATCGGCGAAGGATCTTGCAACAACATGTCACAAATCATGTCATCGGGTATGGTGATGTGTTTGTCAACTTTGAGGTGTAAGGTTTCGTTCCACAAGGCGATCGTGTATTGTAGCCCACGATGACAGCCGTTCGTCTAAGTTAAAAGTCGGTGAGTGGCAATCACCTCAGCGCTACGATCATGGTGTGGAATTCTAAAGGTGTTGGCTGAATTCTAAAGGTGAATCGACAGACACAGACATGAACGTGATGTAGGTATATGCCTACGTACTGTCATTCGTGTCTCCATGGTGCCACGCGTGACTACAAACACACGTTTATCCATAGGATGATGCATTGTCACTCGTTTATTTATACCGAGGTGCTGGCACTCGTGTATGTTGACATGTGTACTGTCACGCGTGTCTTCATGTACACGTACTGTTATTCGTGTCTCTATGCAAACATGGTGCCACGCGTGACGACAAACACACGTTTATCCATAGGATGATGCATTGTCACTCGTTCATTTATACCGAAGTGCTGACACTCGTGTATGTTTACATGTGTACTGTCACGCGTGTCTCCATGCACACGTGATGGACTTCATGTCTTCAAACACACATGGTGTACTACGTCTCTCCATGTAAACGTGATGTTCTTCATGTCTTCATGCCAAACGTAGTGTCATGTGTGTCTTCAAAAAGACATTGATCCATAGGATGATGACGTTGTCATCCGTTCATTTATACCGAGGTGCTGACACTCGTGTAGGTTGACATGCGTACTGTCACGCGTGTCTCCATGCACACGTGATGTACTTCATGTCTTCAAACACACATGGTGTACTACGTCTCTCCATGTAAACGTGATGTACTTCATGTCTTCATGCAAAACGTAGTGTCATGTGTGTCTTCAAAAAGACATAGATCCATAGGATGATGACGTTGTCATCCGTTCATTTATACCGAGGTGCTGACACTCGTGTAGGTTGACATGCGTACTGTCACGCGTGTCTCCATGCACACGTGATGTACTTCATGTCTTCAAACACACATGGTGTACTACGTCTCTCCATGTAAACGTGATGTACTTCATGTCTTCATGCAAAACGTAGTGTCATGTGTGTCTTCAAAAAGACATAGATCCATAGGATGATGACGTTGTCACTCGTTTATTTATACCGAGGAGTTGGCTCTCGTGTAGGTCTACATACGTACGGTCACGTGTGTCTCCATGCAAACGTCATGTATTTCGTGTTGCCATGCAAACGTGGTGTCACGCGTGACAACAAACCCATGTTTATCCATAGGATGATGGCGTTGTCATTCGTTCATCCACGCCGAGGAGTTGGCACTCGTGTATGTTTACGTGTCTGTTACCATTTGTGTCTCCATGCAAACGTCATGTACTACGTGTTTCCATGCAAACGTGGTGCCATGCGTGTCTACAAACAGACGTTTATCCATAAGATTATTATTTATACCGAGGAGTTGGCACTCGTGTATGTTTGCATGTGTACTGTCACACGTGTCTTCAAACAGACGTGGTGTACTACGCGTCTCCATGCAAAACGTTGTGCCACGCGTGACTACAAACAGACGTTACTAGAAATTTAGATCAATACACATGCGTGACGTTTGCAAACGTAGTGTACTTCGTGTCTCCATGCAAACGTAGTGTCACGCGTGTCTCCATGCAAACGTGGTGTCGTGCGTGTCTTCAAACAGACGTTTATTAATATTATTATTTATAACATTTATATTTATAAGGATAGAGATCGAGAGATCAATAGACATACGTGGTGTTTGATTCGTGTCTCCATGCAAACGTGATACCACTCGTGTACACAACCATACATACAACCATACAAACGTACATAGAGGCGTGGTGTCACTCGTAGGCGTGTACCTCCAAGAGGACTGGGGAGGGTGTGGATTCTTTTGGATTGTTGTTTGTACTGGCAAAGCAAAGGATGAAAGCGTTCTTTTGGGAGAGATGGGTGGCCCTGAAAAGGGCCGTTGGAAACAAACTGGAAACAAGCTGGACGAGGCTTGTCTCTGTTTTACATTACTTTCCTTGATCTCGATACTAGATAATAATACGGACCACCCCAACAGTCGGGGACGTCAACTCCGCGTTGTATAGCTTGTTGTAAAGCTGCAATAGCCTCAGACTTGTTCTTAAACCAGTGTGGGCTCTGCGATAGGATCGTCTCCGATTCACCAGGTGGGTAGGTCACTATTGTCCACGAATAGACTTTACTCATCAACGGACATTGTTGACTGTTGGTCTGACACTTCAGACAGCTGCAGCCAGACGACATGGTTGATCTCTCATTCAGTGCTTGTACACTCACTGTACATCCCTGTCAGGCTGACTGTACACTCATGTAAGGCTGCCTGTACACCCATATAAGACTACCTGTACACCCATCACAAGGGTCTGTGTCCGGTTTGGAAAAAACGAATGTCAGACCAGGCGCCGGAACGGAACCATCGACCTGCTGCGTTTTCGACCAATCAGGAAGCAGGGTTTCAGTGCCTCTCATATAAAAAATTAAAAAAGAGCGAAGCCACGCACACCGTCACAGTCCAAGCACTGAATGAGAGATCAACCATGTCGTCTGGCTGCAGCTGTCTGAAGTGTCAGACCAACAGTCAACAATGTCCGTTGATGAGTAAAGTCTATTCGTGGACAATAGTGACCTACCCACCTGGTGAATCGGAGACGATCCTATCGCAGAGCCCACACTGGTTTAAGAACAAGTCTGAGGCTATTGCAGCTTTACAACAAGCTATACAACGCGGAGTTGACGTCCCCGACTGTTGGGGTGGTCCGTATTATTATCTAGTATCGAGATCAAGGAAAGTAATGTAAAACAGAGACAAGCCTCGTCCAGCTTGTTTCCAGTTTGTTTCCAACGGCCCTTTTCAGGGCCACCCATCTCTCCCAAAAGAACGCTTTCATCCTTTGCTTTGCCAGTACAAACAACAATCCAAAAGAATCCACACCCTCCCCAGTCCTCTTGGAGGTACACGCCTACGAGTGACACCACGCCTCTATGTACGTTTGTATGGTTGTATGTATGGTTGTGTACACGAGTGGTATCACGTTTGCATGGAGACACGAATCAAACACCAAGTATGTCTATTGATCTCTCGATCTCTATCCTTATAAATATAAATGTTATAAATAATAATATTAATAAACGTCTGTATGAAGACACGCACGACACCACGTTTGCATGGAGACACGCGTGACACTACGTTTGCATGGAGACACGAAGTACACTACGTTTGCAAACGTCACGCATGTGTATTGATCTAAACTTCTAGTAACGTCTGTTTGTAGTCACGCGTGGCACAACGTTTTGCATGGAGACGCGTAGTACACCACGTCTGTTTGAAGACACGTGTGACAGTACACATGCAAACATACACGAGTGCCAACTCCTCGGTATAAATAATAATCTTATGGATAAACGTCTGTTTGTAGACACGCATGGCACCACGTTTGCATGGAAACACGTAGTACATGACGTTTGCATGGAGACACAAATTGTAACAGACACGTTAACATACACGAGTGCCAACTCCTCGGCGTGGATGAACGAATGACAACGCCATCATCCTATGGATAAACATGGGTTTGTTGTCACGCGTGACACCACGTTTGCATGGCAACACGAAGTACATGACGTTTGCATGGAGACACACGTGACCGTACGTATGTAGACCTACACGAGAGCCAACTCCTCGGTATAAATAAACGAGTGACAACGTCATCATCCTATGGATCTATGTCTTTTTGAAGACACACATGACACTACGTTTTGCATGAAGACATGAAGTACATCACGTTTACATGGAGAGACGTAGTACACCATGTGTGTTTGAAGACATGAAGTACATCACGTGTGCATGGAGACACGCGTGACAGTACGCATGTCAACCTACACCAGTGTCAGCACCTCGGTATAAATGAACGAGTGACAACGTCATCATCCTATGGATCCATGTCTTTTTGAAGACACACATGACACTACGTTTTGCATGAAGACATGAAGTACATCACGTTTACATGGAGAGACGTAGTACACCATGTGTGTTTGAAGACATGAAGTCCATCACGTGTGCATGGAGACACGCGTGACAGTACACATGTAAACATACACGAGTGTCAGCACTTCGGTATAAATGAACGAGTGACAACGTCATCATCCTATGGATAAACGTGTGTTTGTCGTCACGCGTGGCACCATGTTTGCATAGAGACACGAATAACAGTACGTGTACATGAAGACACGCGTGACAGTACACATGTCAACATACACGAGTGCCAGCACCTCGGTATAAATAAACGAGTGACAATGCATCATCCTATGGATAAACGTGTGTTTGTAGTCACGCGTGGCACCATGGAGACTCGAATGACAGTACGTAGGCATATAGCTACATCACGTTCATGTCTGTGCCTGTCGATTCACCTTTAGAATTCAGCCAACACCTTTAGAATTCCACACCATGATCGTAGCGCTGAGGTGATTGCCACTCACCGACTTTTAACTTAGACGAACGGCTGTCATCGTGGGCTACAATACACGATCGCCTTGTGGAACGAAACCTTACACCTCAAAGTTGACAAACACATCACCATACCCGATGACATGATTTGTGACATGTTGTTGCAAGATCCTTCGCCGATATGACGTCAACCTAGCAACAAAGTGGCAGAGTCGTCGACTGTGTATGATAAGCTCGTCTCAGTGAGCTATCATCTCCACATGCCATCGCCACCCACCCACCAAAACAAAACAAAAGAAAGAACCCGACTCCCTTCCCGCCTTCCTCCCTCCCCCTCCTCCTCCCCTCCCTCCCTTCACCACTACCGCCGCCTTTTCTATTTCTATTTTTAGAACAACAAAAGAACAACAACCATGTCGATCTTGTTCACCTTGTACGACCGTTTCTCTGGGTTTTCCCCCATCCCCCCTCCCCGGAAACGGATGCGACGCCATCTTGGATGCGCGCGCCACCGGAAACGGATGCGCCGCCATCTTGGATGCGCGCGCCACCGGAAACCGGAAGTGACGTCACATATCCTCTCGACCAATCAGAAGCCAGGAGCGGTACTAGAGTCCTGCACACAACTACTGATACATATACAAAAACCTAAGTTCCCTTCAAGGCATTAAGTTTCTGACCGGGACCAAAATTAGGACAGCAAAGACTCATCTGTTATAATTGGCCGACATAGTTAGGTAAAAATCTTCCATACATATCCTTACAGTGGTTCATTAGTGAGTGATGTAACATTTTAAGTCACGTCAGCAATGTTTTAGCCATATTGTAACTTGAACTAGTTATACAAGTGTACCAACTTAAAATAAAACTGACAATGATACAAAATAAAAAAGGGTAAAAAGCAACAAAGGTAGGGTCACCATACGGAACCTCTGCTACCTTCACGGTTCCCAAGGAGGATTTACACCTTTCCCCTAGTTTCTAGCAATTGTTGAAAGTTTAGACAAAGATAAAAAAGATAACAAGCTAAAAATGGGAGTTTGTATACATCTTCCTTAATTGACTTGATTTTACATTATTATCCTTTCAGAGAGACAACTATATTATGCTACAGACTTTCACTATCATAAAGTAGAAAACGTCCATGCCAGAGAATAACCAGTCACGATTATCCGATGAAACATATTCCTTTGTGTGCAAAAGGCAAAATGGAGCACAGTTCAATACAAAGATCAAACCCTAGCGAGGATTAGTGTGCCAAGTTTCTGTTCCATCACATGATTTGTTTGATATTTGCAAGCGATCTTATGTTTCAGATCAGTTGATTTATTCATCGGTTATTCGCTCGATTGTGCTGAATCATACATTAATATTGTATATGATAATACTAATGAAAACGTAAGCAAACTTTTGCATTTACGTGAAGTTTGATATATATAAACAGTAAGGCGTCGATAGTCCGGTTCCTGTTGTCACGGAAGCCTCTTCGTCCTGAAGATCACACCATTGAGCATTGGTATATGTTGCCTTTACTCTACAATCATAACGTGTGACCAAATTCCATTTGCAATGTAAAGCATTGACACTAACAACAACTTCTATATCTAGGCTGGAAAGGACAACAGCACCATAGACTGACTCAATAGCTACATAAAATAAACTAACTCGCCGTCAAGCATGTACCAACTTACCTTGGTTGGTTGGTTGGTTGGTTTGTTGTTTAACGCCGCACTCAGCAATATTCTAGCTATATGACGGCGGTCTGTAAAATAATCGAGTCTGGACCATACAATCCAGTTATTGACATCATGAGCATCGATCGACGCAATTGGGATCGATGACATGTATCAACCAAGTCAGCGAGCCTGACCACCCGATCCCGTTAGTCGCCTTTTACGACAAGCACAGTCGCCTTTTATGGCAAGTATGGGTTGCTGAAGACCTAATCTACCCCGGAATCTTCACGGGTCTCCAACTTACCTTGAGCCTGAACAGACACTCGGTATTCATGACAAAATATCAGAACAAAGAAGGTGATTTGGATCCAACGACCCTGAACGGTTGACATGATGATCATGTCTGTGATGATATCTTCCCCTGCCTCATGCCTCAATGGATATTACTAAAATTGCCAAATATTAAAATGGAATAAAGATAATGCGTGTATAATTTCAACGCCTCCCAT
This sequence comes from Haliotis rufescens, assembly GCF_023055435.1. NCBI lineage: Eukaryota > Metazoa > Mollusca > Gastropoda > Lepetellida > Haliotidae > Haliotis > Haliotis rufescens. Next base: position 6,441,420 of record NW_025964001.1, on the reverse strand, counting down.
AACAGCACTGCAAACAGACGATATATTTTATCGTGCCTATCTAAACCTCTATTACATGGCAAGTATATGTTTTATCGATTTTTCTGGGTGTAAGTCAATAATATAATTGACATTACTGACTATTGAAACGGCAATGTTCTAAAGAGGTGGATTGCACATATTGGAACACATTATAAAATCTTGTACATTGTGTTTTCTAAACTTATGTTGTTAATTGACCATTTTCAACCTTCTCAGATGCACATACAGAATGATTCTAAGGCGCAGCTTCTCTTAAACACCATGCATGATGTAACCGGTATGCCATATGCAGTGACAAATATATCGCTGTTGAATGGTCTCACCAATCAAAACGCACTGTGTACAATCTAAACTGTAGCAAAATATAAAGATTTTAAATTTATACTGCAGCATGGAATTGTATAAACGTATCCATATAATAAACGTAGTCGTCGGTGTGTTGAACACAACAGTACTTTTCAAACCCTGACACAGTAGTAGCTCACCTCGTGGCTTGTCGTTTGTAGTGAGTGAGTGAGTTGGGTTTAACGACGCTTTTAACATTATTCCAGTTATATCACGGCGTGTCAGCTTAATGTGGGAGGAAAGCCCGAAGTGATGCAGGTCTAAGACGTTTACCACTTCGGTGAAACCCACGAGCACGGGTATGGTGCTGACAAACCTAGAAACATAATCGGGGCGAACCGGGATTCGAACCCACAATCATAGGTTTCTGGCGTGCCAAAGGGACGCAACTCTGCACAGCGAATCGCGGCGCCTTAGACGACTGGGCCACCCGTGCCCCCTTGTCGTTTGTAACCCATAGGGACGTGAAAGGTTACTTTCGTTTTTTATAATAGGGTTCAGATAATGGGATTTTAATATTATTGGTTTAAAACAAAGTTTGATTATGTAAGACAACATTGGTCATTCACCACCCAGACCAACACAACCCATCAATCCCGACGTGTATCAGACGACCTACGCTTGGGTCGGGCGACATGAGAAACCAAATCAGCACTCAGCCATTAATTTGGGGTTGTTGAGTTTGTTTGTTTGATTATTTGCTTGTTTGTTGTTTACCGCCGCACTCAGCAATATTCCAGCCTTATGACGGCGGTCTGTAAATAATCTAGTCTGGACCAGACAATCCAGTGATTGACATCACGAGCAGCTTACCATAAGTTGTAATTTTGATTAAAGATGACTGACCATGAATAAATATGTCACTTTTAAACTGAAATATCACTGATTCTTAGTAATTAATGAACCTTTCAGGAAAGCACTACAAATCGTAAATTCATCAAATTTCATGAGAGCGAATTATCTTTTATATGATGAGCTCTTCCAAATTCTATAGTATCTCAACCAAGTAGATTTTGACAGGACGCATTCACGTTCGATCACTGCTATTTCAACGACTGATGACCCCAATGCAGACAAACTGATGCAAGTGTAGATGTCAGCCGGAGTGTACATCGACTGTTATTGAAATACATATTTCTATGAACAATCACTATCTATATATTTCATTTCACTTGTAGAAATAGAATCTATTTCCCAGTTTAGAGCCCTATTTAATACAGAAGACATTTGGGTATTTTGAAATATTGCACAGCCTGGAATGTATATTGTCATATAAAAATATCGGTAGCAGTAGAAACTGTATTTGTATTTGTAGTAATGGTTGGTGGCAGCAGCCAATGACAAAAACGCTGGGTAAAACAGCGAGTGGTGTCAGGGAGGGAGTGGAATTCAGAGTAACTTCACCTGGTTGTTAACAAACATGGCAGGGTTAACGTTGATCGTTCGAGACATTTCGGTACGGGACAAGTTCTAGAAGGCTGTCAGCACCTATATAAGAGCGACGCGAAGACGATCAGGGGCCTTTTACCTGACTTGCGTCTTATCTACTTGCAAAGTACCGATTGGATATCTGTCCAAAATCAACGACTTCCTGCCAACTTTCAACTCTACGCTGGAGTCAAGAAAGGATACACAAGACACATGGCAGTTACAAAATTCTGCACTGATATATGTTAAAGGGGCTGTTACGTAGTGCTGTTGCGTATTGCCCTTGTATTGCCTTTTAACTGTAATACCTACAAACCTCCTTTGATCTTGTGTAGTCATTTCCTGATTTCACAATTGTACGTACCGATTCTGGGTTAACCTCTGTGTTACAGACGGGACATCAACTCGTAAAACTATATATACGTTATATTCGTACTGTTACACATGTAAGGAACCAGTGAAGATCCGGTCTTCAGCAACACATGCTTGTCGTAAGAGGCGACTATGCTTGCCATAAATCATCGTATCATCGTATCATCGTAGGCTGACTTTTGGCATCGACCATCAGAAGCATACCCATTCCCAATTATATTTGTCTTTCAGCAGTGAACGACGAGGTAAATTTACTGCAGTGAAAGACTTGTGAGACAATAGTGTTTGTTTTAATGTGAATGTAATTGACAGCAAATACACATTGCGTTGTTGACAGCACCCACGACCATTGATGGCTTCCTGTTTTTTATCTCTGAAATCCATCCAGTATTTGCTGTTCATTTCCCGAATGCCATCGTTTACACATTAAACATCATTCTATTGCCATGACTGGTGTACAACAGAGATCAGTATGTTATCATTTCTATATACATTCATCATCGGCAAAGGTGCATTTAGACCTTGTGAGAAGGATAATGAAGGCAAATTACGTTCAACAAGCGGTCTTGAATGAACAGGATGAAAACACTCATCCCTGTAGAGGTCAACGAATACATTTGTAAAATTGAACAGAATTTCACAAATCTGGATTTATAGTACTTGCAGGGATTAGCCCTTTCATCTATATTAGAGGGTACGGTTGGCCAAGTCGTCAAAAGTGGGGCAAATAATATGTTGGGTCCCTAAGAGATTAATTTCAACGATACATATGAAGTACACACATATGTGCATCTTGTCTGTGATGTTAGTTATTTTCTTGGTGAGATGAAGGCCTTGATGATGCAAAATACGAGCAAGACACTCACTTAATCAAACGCGTGATGACTTATGCGCAGTATACCTCGAACATATATTTATACAATACATGTTGTAATTTCGATAAAAATCCATCTTTTTAAACTTAGACAATACAGTCATTAACTGTCAAATAAACCACTGAGAATGTGTCACAACATCAACACCAACATTCTGTTATTCTTCTACCTTAAACACATCTCCACTTTCAACAATACAAATGCTAGCCCAAAGCATCCATACACGACAGGAAAGCCTCCACCAACTTCCCCAGGGTGATGGAATAAACACGTCTGTCTTCGTCACAGGAGGTCGTGTCAGTATCTTGAACCGCCTATGTCGAATTGGGATTCGGAACTTTGCATTTCTGTGAAAGGTACACACCACTACGAACAGCATCAAAATCAAACTAGTTGCCATGGAAACAGAAAAAAACATATAAATTCTAAAAATCCCTGAATAGCAAAAGGCACCAGATGACAACTTTGTCATTGTGTGTGTATAGTTTCTATTATTTTTAGAGATAAAGTCCTCACAAACAAACCATTAGGAACAGCGTCAAAGTCAAATTGGTTGCCATGGAAATGGAAAATATATAAATTCTAAACACCCCTAAGTAGCAAAAGGTACAAACTGGTCTTTGAATGTGCAAAATGTCATGAAGGAATGCCCGTTTGTTTTAGAGATGTGGTCCGGACAATCACACCACTATGAGCAGAGTCATAGTCAAACTTGTTGCCATGGAAACAGGACAAAAGTATTTTTTTAAAATTCCTAAATAGCAAAAGGCACCACTTCAACCCTTGATTATTACATGTACTAAATTTGGATGAAAAATGTTGGATAGTGTTTTAGTTCTGCTCCGGAAACGACACCTACTTCCGTTTCAGCTGAGTCTAACTTGTTTTTTGTATGGAAACAGGGAAAAATCAAATGTTGAAATATTTCTAAATAGAAACAGGCACCACTTCAGCCCTTGGTTAATACATGTACCAGGTTTGGATTAAAAGACTTTTATAATTTGAAGTTGTGCTCCGGAAACAACACCTCCCCATTCCTTTTGAGATTAAGTCCCAAATGTTTTAATGGAAATCGAGAAAATTAAAAATGCTTAAAATCCGTAAATAGGAGTTGTTTGACATATCCGTCAAGTTGTGTTGAAATATATTGAACGGTTTTCGAACTACGCTCCGGAAACAAAATGATTACGGACAGACAGACGGACGATGGACGACGGACAGACAGACGGGGCGTCGACTATATAACCCCACCCCACGCATTCTCTGCCGCGGTATAAAAATACGCTACACAGCGTCCGTGTCGGTTTTCAATGGGTGTTCTTTCGGTAAATTTCAAATGAGATCCGTTCATTTTCCAATGACAAATGTTCTTCAGTACGTGCAAGGTGACCGTCATCAGCTGCAGAGGACACATACAGGATGTACACGAGGGTTTCCACTTTAACTCTCTTTCTTCATCGAAACGTCGAGAGTCAGTGTGACTTAGTGCAATCATTTTGTCGTACATTCGACGGATCTTTGACTGTTGGGACTCCTACAGAGTTCAGAAGTACATATTATGATCGCATTCTAATTCACTAAAGCTTGAAAGACACTGTACAATACCAATCATGATGAAACAGAAATATCAGAGTGAGTGGGTTATGTTTAACGCCGCTTTTAATAGTATTCTAGTTATATCACGGCGTGTCAGCTTAATGTCGGAGGAAAGCCCGAAGTGATGCAGGTCTTATAACGTTTACCACTTCGGTGAAACCCACGAGCACGGGTATGGTGCTGACAAACCTAGAAACATAATCGGGGCGAACCGGGATTAAAACCCACAATCATGGGTTTCTGGCATGCCCAAGGGACGCTACTCTGCACAGCGAATTGCGGCGGCTTAGACGACTGGGTCACCGTACCCTCGCTTGTGGGTTTAAACAAAGTGCTAAAAGTCTGATACAGGAGCATGCGCACGCATCCAATTCCGGATGCAAATGCATGTGCTGTCAGCGATTTCCGGTAAATCGCCATATTGGCACCAGCAGCATTTTTATCGTAGCTATTGTTCCGTATTACTCAGTCTACGATGCCACCCCGCAGAATACGGAAAGCCACCAGGGTGAATAAAAACGACAGAACACATGACGACAATGGGGCTAACCATAACGACAATTAAGCGAGTGACAGGCGAGCAACGACTAGCGTTCGTAGTCGTTATGCATCGACAATCCCACGGGCGACAGAACTTAACCCACAAAATTGGTACGTTGGACAACTTAGACAAAACAAATAGCAGAAGACATGGGGCTGAGAAACCTGCCGAAATCCATGACCAAAGCACAGTTGGTACACATATACACAAAGTACAAACAGGTCGATCATCCAGGCCCTCCATCCCCAGTGATAGTCAGAAGCGACCAAGCCCCAACAACGGCGAATTCCGAGGATTTTACGTCCGTTTGTAATGATGAATACAACGATTCATCGCCCTCGACAGCGACGGTAGGAACATAGTCACACAGTGATCTCAACATCGCTGAGTTGCTGCAAATAGTGAAAAATCTGCAGACATAGGTGGCCAGGCACTCCAGCTCCCTTATGCCGGGGAATATCCGGAGCACAGCAAGTAATGAAGCACCCACAGCACAAAGCATCCGTGCCATGGCTGACAGCTAGCCCTGGGACCCACTTCACTTCACCCGATCCCGTTAGTCGCCTGTTTATGGCAACTAGTTGTTTGTTGGTTTGTTGTTTAACGCCGCACTCAGCAATATTCAAGCTTTATGACGGCGGTCTGTAAATAATCGAGTTTGGACCAGACAATCCAGTGATTGATATCATGAGCATCGATCCACGCAATTGGGGATCGATAACATGCTTCAACCAAGTCAGCGAGCCTGACCACTCGATCCCGTTCGTCGCCCATAAAACCCATAATGTATTTCAAAAGATGTAGGCAGACCGGGGGTCGGCCCGATCGTCATGATGCAACGCTCCAAACACCGGAAACACGTTTTACTCCATTAAGGGGAATCCCCACAGTGGCGTTTTCTTTCGTTTGGAGGACGATTTCGCCTACCATGTTTTGTCGTCTGTTTTACGCTTATTTATATAATAAATATAATATTAATCAAGCATTTGTGATTAGATACTAAGATCGGCAAAGGTGCTATGTTGACTTTTCTTGCCCTTTAATAATATCCGATATTGACACAGTTAAGTGCAATTAACACTTTCATGAAATAAAAGTGAGTGAGTGAGTTTGGTTTTACGCCGCTTTTAGCAATATTCCAGCAATATCACGGCGGGGGACACCAGAAATGGGCTTCACACATTGTACCCATGTCGGGATTCGAACCCGGGTCTTCCGCGTGACGAGCGACCGCTTTAACCACTAGGCTACCCGACCGCCCCTCATGAAATAATAGAACTGGCTTCTTCATGATATATTTCACAATGTCCAACGAGTTGACTGGACCTTATTCAAATATGTGGAGTGGCGTGTCGACCATTTCAGCGTTTCCATTAAGTACATTGCATTAAGCTTTCGCGTTGAGACTACTGGCATAGGCCATTGGCAGCATACACATACCAAATTATATATTTTTCATCAGTTTACAATAATGGAAATTAAATGCAGTGAAAGACATGTAAGGTAATGATGTTTGTTGTAAAGTAAAGTGACAGCATCCACGACCATTGTATCATCCTGTATATTATCTCGTAAATCCATTAAGTATTGATTGTTTAATTCCCGAATGCGTGCGTTCATACATTGTACATGACATTGCCTAATACCTTTCTTTGGCTATTCTATTTCCACATTCAAAATCTACTGTGTAGCTGCATAATGAAAGCAAATTACGTTCAACAGTGAAGCCATGTTGAATCAACAGGATTAAAACACACATCCCGTCGATTAGAGCGCTCATTTTCCAATTAGTTGTGTCCTTGAGAGATCCATTTCAGTAATGGTAAATATGTAGTATACACACATATGCATCAGAGGTGTGTTCAGGATGCCCGGCGATATATGACTCCTTCCTGAACGGTACGCGCGTACTCGCTCTCACGGCACAGCATCAAAATGGCGTCGCCGGGGATCAGCCCTGTCCACAAGTGTTATAGGTTCACACGTTTAGTATTTCATCCACAGTGGTTAAAAGTTCATAATTAAATTTCATCATAAGTATGATGGGTTCATACTTTCATCTTCATGATAACTAATTGAAAAATGTTTGTTTGTTGTTTTAACTCCCACTAGGCAATATTCCAGCTAAATGACGGTGGTAATGACGTCATGAGCATCGATCTACGTAATTGGGATACGATGACATGCACCAATCAAGACCGGGAGCCTGACCACTCCATCCCGTTAGTCGCCTCTTCTGGCAAACATGGTTTGCTGAAGACCTATTCTCTGCAAGGATCTTCACGGGTCACAATATTGAAAATGTAATAAAGATTTGAATGGCAGATCTAGTCTTAAATTTATTCTTTAGACATCGGTTCGATTCCGGTCAAAGGCAAACTTTTGTAAAATATGGGACGCCATCTTGGATTACTCCGCGAACTTCCTCCCGGGCTTGACCGCAAGTGAAGGCGTGCGATCGTGCGGTCAGACGTGATCAATAATATCGCCCGTCCTCCTGGTCCGAGACATTAAAGAAGAAGAAGAGAAGAAGAAGTAGTTTATTTAAGTGTCACATATCGCTATGCACGATGAAATGACATAAAAGCATAAAATATGCAAGCAATATCCGGCCATACAGGCCTTTGAGACACTAAGTTAATTAAAATATCAAAGAATTAAGATATATCATATTGAACATATAACGTTCGCCCATAGTTATGTTATATATATATATATATATATATATATATATATATATATATATATATATATACTCACACGCAAAAGAAACACAAGTGGTTTTCAGCAAGTAGGTAACAAACACGGAACCATAAATTGATACGAGTTTTAGCCTGTAGAGAAGTCTGATGGTGTCTCCTGCATCGATACAATGCTACACAGACCACAGATGACCTTCCTCGGAGCGGTCGTCCTAGGGTCACCACACCTCGACAAGATCGGCAGATTACCCGTCAACACCAGCGACATTCGTTCCTAACTGCAAGTGAAAGTGCTCGACAGACAATAGGAACACATAATGGACACATTAGCCGGGACACTGTGATCCGACGTCTCCGTTCCAACAACCTCAGATGTCGCCGACCACACGTCGTCCTGTTCTCCAACCACGGCATCGACAAGCACGACTTCAGTGGGCACAGGGTCATCGCAATTGGCGTCATCGTGAGTGGAGGCGTGTCATTTTCTCTGATGAAAGTCGCTTGTGTGTCTCCCATGAAGAGTCAGAATTTGGCGGCGTCGAGGTGATCGTTTCACTGACAGAAACGTTGTGGAAAGGGATCCATGGGGTGGACCTAGCGTCATGATATGGACAGGGATCGGACTTAATGCGAGACTTGGACCCATGTGCTTTCTGAATGTTGGTCAAGGTCGGGGAAACTGCTCAGCGGTATATCGACCAAGTGATCAGACCCCACGTTGTTCCATTTTTTGCACAACATCAACAACACATTTTCCAGCAGGACAACGCTCGTCCCCATGTTGCCAGAGCTACCATGGCCTTTCTGCAACAACACAACATCCGTGTTCTACCGTGGCCAGTCCTCAGCCCTGATCTGAACCCCATCGAACACTTGTGGGATGAGGTTCAAAGGCGTCTGCACAATGTGCGCCCAGTCCCTACAACTGCCGATGAACTACGCACAGCTGCTCTGGATGCGTGCAGGAGGATCCCTAGGGCCTTTACAAATCGTCTGATCCACTCATGTACAGGAGATGCGTGGCAGTGATCAATGCTAATGGTGGTCACACCAGGTATTGACTGACATTTTGGGTATTGAACCGAAACTGTGTAAGCCCTTAACATTTGAAAAAACAGTTATGTCATCTGCCTTTTAATCCATTTTAAAGATTTCTTGTCTTTACTGTTGAAAATATATAACATGTATACTGCATACTCAACTTGCGTTTCTTTTGCGTGTGAGTATATATATATATATATGTACACTATATATATATATATACGTTAACTTATAAGCGTATCCCTTCTACGTTGAAACATCACTAACACCGTCGCGGCTAGGGATTTCTGTAGAGGTATGTACTGCATCAGAAAAAATAACTGATCGACGTTTGAGAACTCTGGGAAGAGTGGATCCAGTAGAGTAGCTTCCTTCCATAGGTTATATCGAATATCTGTGTAAAATGGTCATTTAGTCAGAAAGTGGACTTCGTCTTTTAATACTTTAGAGTTGCAATATCTACACTGTCTTTCTTCGAGGGGAGTGGGTGGACGTCTGAAACGACCTAGTTAAATATTCACTTGGCGCTGCAAAAGCCTGGCTTAACACATTACATCCTACGGGACCAATAATTGCCCCATGCCTTGATGATGCAAAACAAGAGCAAGATACTCAATCAAGTTAACGTGTGATGACGTACGAGGGGCGTTCAATAAGTTTTACAACTATAATATAAGACCAAGTCGCAGAATATCTTTAGCACTTTTATTTTTCAATATAATCTCCATTCACATTATAACACTTATTCCAATTGTCTTTCAAGCTTTTAATACCCCTTTTTATAGAAATCCGCAGATTGGCCCCCTAACCACGCCTCTGAGGCAGCCTTTATGTCCTCGGCATCCTGGAAGCGTCTTCCGCGTAGGACAGATTTCATTGGCCGGAACAGGAAATAGTCACTGGGGGCTAAGTCTGGGCTGTAGGTTGGGTGATTTAACTGTACAGCCCAGACTTAGCCTCCATACGTCTACTTGTAGCACTCTTTTAGAAGAAACATACGGACCTTATTAACTCGTTCTACCCGCAATGCCATTATAAAGTAAAACCTCGTAAATCCGGAATGTACCGGATTATCCAATTTCGGAATTATATACTTTGCCTATACGAGTGTAGATGTTCTTAACAGTCGACGCCCGGAATACTCTGACATGCTTCAACCAAGTCAGCGAGCCTGACCACCCGATCCCGTTACTCGCCTTTTACGACAAGCATAGTTGTCTTTAGAGAAAGCATGGGTTGCTAAAGACCTATTCTACCCAGGATTTTCACGGGTCTCATCTTAAAACACATTTACGTATATTGTGTTTTCATCTGTATGAAAACATGATATTCGTAAATGTTTTATTGTTTAAAAACTTATTTCTTTCAGCTCTCATCGTCAAATGGCATTCATGCAATGCTATTTGTCCACGCAACGACGTAACAAGGCAGCTACTCACATTAACTTTTGCAAGTATTACGCAATATGTCATAAAATGGGATGGGTTTTAAATGTAACGTTGTATTGACTTAAACGTTACGATTCGCGGCTGCATCACTTCATATTAGCGATCAATTAACATAGAGTGTGTCGTTAAAAACACTCCTGATACACGACAATGATAATAGCGAAATGGACACAAAAATACCGTCATTCCGAATAAGGGTAAACATTTCAGAACTAATCGAACATTCAGGATTTACCCGTCATGAAAGTATTTCCTATTAGATTACATTTGTGGAACACGTGATGGAACTTGACATAAGGGGCGTTAGAAATATTTGCTCCTCGCCGCATGTTTATATAGTCGTTATTATGTATGTACAGTTGGATGTCTCTTTGCCTTCCTCGAATCCCAATATGTACATATACTACCATGACTGATTTGAATTTGAATATTCACATACAGATACGCTCGTACACACACCTACAGAAGGCAATGTGTTTCTTGGAATACTTGTGGATATTGCCTGAAGTGCTTGGACAGAAAATATATGTTAGACCCTGTTGAAATGCACAATATTACCAACGTACGTAATCAACCCACAGGTGTAAATTGACTTAAACAGTATGCAAACAGTATAATTACAATGCGTTCACATGCACTGTCATATCATGTGTGTAATTATAACCATTTCATATTTCACCGCCAATATGGAAACTTTGTAGCTCTTCGTCGAAGGGAACATAGATATTTTCGATACACCATATCAACAGAAATCGCCCTTTGTCTCATTCCAGATCTATAACAGTAAAGAAACAGGAGTAAGGTTTGGTTGTACAACGTTGTGGTTGATAAATCTGATGAGCAGCAATGGATTTCTAAATGAAGAAAGAAACATTTAATGACCTTTGTCGAGAGCTCTAAGTGTGTCGTAGGAAGACGCATCAAGTATGTTACCCGTGGATGGTGAGCACCAATTTGGAGTAGCAACATACTGGTTCCATTCTTCGATCAGCAGAGCACAGAACAGTCGCACACCTCTTCCGACTCGGGAAGTCGACCGTGTCAGACCGTGTCCACAATGTGTGACTGCTCACAAATATAATTTCTGTAAAATACATTTCCGTTCTTTCTTTACGTGGTGTTTATTTGCAGACCTACCATATGTACTCATGTATGTTATTGTGTTCAAATGCACTATTTACATACCTGTTACATTTTACTTACCTATGTAAAAATGCATCTCCGTGTAATTGAGTGCATATGAACAGGGTCTAAGTAACTGACACACATATAAAAAAGAGCGAAAAGATATTCTCTACTACAACATTCATTGTACGATTTTGATCATAATTATGTGTGTGTGAATCAACTTTGTAATTGCAAAGGATTCACATCACCAAACAGTAAATATGAAAGATCTGTTTCCCCGGCTCTTCACGGGTCCTTAATTATGTATTTGAATAACTAATTGCTTAGTTTTAACTTTGATGTGTTGCTTCTTTTCAAAAGCGATAATGAAAGTTTCTGCCCAGGAGGTTAAAGTTCCGTAAAATGATTGTACAACTATGTACTGTAGTGGCTGTCAACAAGATCATTGAAAACTTAGATGTTTCAACTCCAGCAGTTAGGGCAACCATCAGATTTGTGCAAATATGCGATGAAGATCTCAATAATCTCAGTACAACGACCTTGGTGGGACTAAGAGTGAGTGAGTGAGTGAGTTTAATTAAAGTCACATCGGCAATATTTCAGCCATAATGTGACTTGAAAGAGTTGGACAAGATAAATAAAAAACTGTCGACGAAGGACAGTAGAATAACTAGCAATATATCACAGATTGACTTAAAACTAGTTGTAGAACATTAAAACTATTTGAACAGTTGGATACGACACATTATAAAAATGGGGCTATAGATCACCAGCACAAGGTTAAGGTCACCATACTAGGGACCAAGGGGACTTACTGTACCTCTGCTACCTGCATGGTTCCCCAGCAGGATTTACACCTTTACCCAAGTTACCGGTGGTTGTTGCAAGTTAAGCCAGAGATTAAAATCAACAAATATTCAACAAATATTCTGCAGTTAAAATAGAGGTAGATATAAATATACATTGAAAGAGGTGGTCTTACATACCCTCTCAGGGGGACACTAATTTTACGCTACGTCAACCCCGTCAAGGGCATAGCCACGAACAATCTCTGTTAATAATCATACACTACCGATTCATAAAATACATATCAAAATTTGTGAACTAGTTCAATATCTTTTAAAAGTTAAGGATTAAATATGAATTAACATTGTTAAAAAGGTCCTTAACTGTTTTGACACTGAAATATTGATCCCTTGTGATGGAAAAATCGATACAGTCAAGCTCACCTTTCAAAAGATAATCATGAGTATATCTGCTGTGGCCAATACGACATCGTCGCATAACGACCTCATCAAATCTGGACTGACAACCCAAGTAGGTGTAACCAATATTGGGTTGAATGTCATGTAATTTATTGTCTACTTGGGTGTCCCACTTCTTTTGCATTAGATCACGGATGTAAGATCTTATTGCAGGTTTCAAATCACTATATGGTATCAGAAGTGGTGTCACAGACTTGTTGAGCGCCGCCTTTGCAGCAGCATCGGCCATGGTATTTCCAGTTATGCCCACATGGCTCGGCAACCAACAAAATACGATGTCGCATTGGCCAGTTGAAAGATCAACTTAGTTAACGCCTGAAGACAAGAAAGAGAATCCGAAAAAATGATGAACTGTTTACATGAAGACTGTCGTTAAATATATACCAAGGCTGTAAGGATAGCATTGGCCTCAGCAGTGAAAATAGAGCTATTGTCTGGTATTCTAGACGATATAATTTTGGATCCAACGACAGTGGCACTTGCTACTTTGCCACCGTCCTTGGACCCATCAGTAAAAATTGAACGGTGAGTGTCATATTTGCTTCTCGGTTGTAAATATTCCTGTTGATATACTAGTTGATTTGTGTCAGATTTTAGAAGCGTGTCAGTGAAATGTCTACTTCTGGCCTCACCAACTGCCAGGGAGGAGTAGACAAAAGCCGGGAAGGAGAGATAAGATCCAGATCTAGATTTGCATTAGTAATATGGGATTTGAGCCGGATTCCAAGTGGAGGAATCAGTTTCGGTTTCTTCTGAAATAGATTTTCATACAGGGGATAGAAAACGGAGTCATAAGCAGGATTAGAGGGGTTCGAACGTAATTTAGTAATATATTGAAGAGACAATTTAATACGGCGGTGTTTTAAGGAAGGTTCATCAGCCTCGACATAGAGGCTGTCAACCGGAGAAGTTCGAAAAGCACCAAGACAAAGTCTTAATCCTTGATGGTGGATTAAATCCAGTTTTTTTAAATTACTCTTACAAGCTCCAGCATACACAATGGAGCCATAGTCCAGCTTAGAGCGAATAAGAGATCTGTATAAGTGAAGAAGGGTTTTCTGATCCCCTCCCCACTTTGAGTTTGAGACGACTTTTAGCAAATCTAAGGCCTTCAGGCATTTTGTCTTTAGATATTTAATATGTGGCAAAAAAGTTAGATGATGGTCGAAAATTAATCCTAAAAATTTGTCTTCTTTTACAATCTTGATCGGAGTGCCATCTAAAAAGAGTTCAGGATCTTTATGAGGTTTATATTTCCGACAAAAATGGATACAATTGGTCTTGGTCTGTGAAAACTTAAAGCCATTTTCAAGACACCATTTGTGAATTTAATTAAGACACAACTGTAATTGGCGTCAATAGTGCGCATATTTTTACCACGACATGAGATATTAAAATCATCCACAAACAATAAGCCATCAATTGAGTCATTTAATACTTTTGACAGACTATTTATTTTTATACTGAACAATGTAACAGACAAGATACTGCCCTGTGGATCTCCCTGATCCTGATTATAATGATCAGACAGGGTTGATCCAACACGAACTTGAAATTGTCTGTCCGTAAAAAACTGCAATATAAAATGAGGCAAACGGCCTCATAAACCGAAGTCGTGTAAATCTTTTAAAATACCATGTTTCCATGTTGTATCATAAGCTTTTTCAAGATCAAAAAAGATTGTTACAGCATGCTGGCTATTTACAATGGAATTTTTAATGAATGATTCTAAACGAACCAGATGGTCAATAGTACTTCGATTTGAATATTGGTAATAAGATTATTGGTTTCTAAAAACCATACTAAACGGTTATTGACCATGCGTTCCATGGTTTTACAAACGCAGCTAGTTAACGAAAAAGGTCGATAGTTACATGGATCAGTATGATCCCGGCCAGGTTTCGGTATAGGGATAACAATGGCATTGTGCCACGTAGGAGGAAAGTGTCCAGTTGTCCAAATATGATCAAAAATATTTAGAAGTGTTCCTAGACATGGATTGGGTAAATGTTTAAGGAGCTGATAGTGGATATTATCATCTGGTCAAGATGGATTAGCAAGTGATTTTTTTAATTCAATAAGGAACCATACAGCCCCTGTATTAACCAAGTTATTTAATAAACTGTAAGATATTCCCTGCATTATTTGCTCTATACATAAATCTGGCAGTAAGCGTGATCCAAATAATTTAGAGGAACCTCTTTGATCAACTCCATGTGCAAGATTCTAGCAGTTATAAATAATAGACTGCAACGGTGGTTTAATAATAACAATATAATAATCGAATCACAAGCTTTATGTCGATATAATTATTCCACCACAGACCATGTATTTACATTGCGAGCTATGATCAATAAATATTTATCAAAGAAAAATGGAAGGTCTCTTAACTGACTTCTTAAAGGTTGTGAGTGCATAAATGATGAAATATTGGTGTTAGAAGTAAATTCTTCAAGTTTGTTGTGAACATGTATTCATCACTGTATGCTTGTGGGAGAATTGATTCTTTACATGTAACATTGGTACCCGTCAAGGGTGTATCCTAGGTCCCCAAGTCTTCATAATTTTCGTCGACCGCCTCCGTGGTCTAGGGGTAGAGCGTCCACCCGGAGAGCGTAAGGTCAGGGGTTGGATCCCCGGCCGCTTCATACCAAAAGACGTTAAAAGATGGTACTTGTTGTTACCCTGTCTGACGCTGGGAATTAAGGGGCTAAAACAAGGACTGGTCAGCTCAGAGTCAGAATACTGTGTCTGAGTTGGGTATTCATGTTAAACTGCGGCATGGTATCTCAGTGAGTCTAGCACTATATAACGGCATCAGTCCGGACTAGTACAATCACACACACACACACACGCGCGCGCGCGTGCGCATGCACGTCAGTAATCTTAGACGCGACGTTAAACCCAAGGAGGAAGGTGGGAGAGGTGTTTTATATCTTCTCACATATCTGATGTGTTTTTATTATTTTCTTGCTGAAGATGCCTCATCTGTATCTGACACTATTTTTCAGCTTCAAAAGAAAAGTGATATTTTGGAACGTTTTTGTACAGAAACTGGAATGAAAGTTGCCTAAAAAACCCTAAAATTGTGGTATTTAGAAATGGAGGTCCCCTCCGCAGAAATTTTATGGACGAAGACAAGAGCAGTTTTCTTAATTAACAACTATCAGAAATATTAGTCATTATGATTGTTTTAACATTTTTGATGCTATGATCACAGCTTTTGTGTGCTATGGATCTGAGGTATGGGGAACCGCTTACTGTTATACCATTGAGAGTGTGCAAACGTGATTATGTAAATCATTTCTGAGAGTAAACAAGTATACTTATAACAATATGGTCCTGGGAGAGTCTCCATGCAATAATATTATACGTACAGTGCAGTGAAGTACTGGTGCAGACTGACCCAGTTACCACAACATAGATTTCCCCACCAAGCATATACACTGATTAAAACTCTTGATGATAATGGTAGAAATACTTGGGCATCTTATAGAAGACATATGGTTTTTGGATATGGTTTTGGATTTATATGGCTGTCTCAAGACATTGGTTGCAGCTCATCATGTATGATAACAACCCTCGACGCTTCTAATATAATTATTATTCTCAGTTTCAATCTTTACTAGCTGTAGAAACCCATTGAACTTGTGATCTTCTCTCACAATGTTTCGGTGTAATAACTTCAGACTTACTGTTGAATGCGGCCGCAATACAAAGACTCACGCTTCTTTTTATTCTGCCATGCCAGGGGCTTTAATAATGTCGAGGATGAATTACATGTATTGTTGATGTATGACAGCTATTCCTAACCGGGTAGAGAATGTTTCGCTAACCATCTCATAAATCCATCCAGAACTGAAGCCTTTGTAAGACATATCAATCGAAAATATTCATATTATTAAATGTTTGATCAAATTCCTTTGTCAAGAACTAAATATAAGAAGGAAATCACCCATCCCTGTAACATAAATTGTACTTTCCTCCAGCCATTTATTTATGTACATTTAATTATTTTATCTATCTTGTTTGTATTATGGGCCTAGGGACGAAGGTACTGAATAAAGTCTGTCTGTCTGTCTGTCTGACAAATGACTGACTTTACTCTGCAAATGGGAAGGGATCAGGATATGTCGTGAATAGTTTTCGTTAAACAAGTTCAAGTGGTAACATGCAAGAAAGCTTTGATCACAGGTTCGAGTCCCAGATTCTATTGGCTACCTTTCTTGGTCTGTCAACACCATACCCGCGCTCGTAGCTTTCACAAAAGTGTTACAAGTCTGAAAACTGGACCACTTTGCGTATTCCTCCCACGTTTAGTTGACACGCCGTGACATAACTGCCTTGCGTTCGATAGACTAAAACGTTTTGTACCGTTTCTGCACCCACGGTGCCTAGACGTTGATTTTATGTTCAACAAGCCGTGGCATTGCGTAAGCGGCATTTACGGTCAAACAAAACTGTATTAATGAGCACCTGATAGATAAAGTTGTGAATCACAACCTTAAAGTCGAGTTTATGTTCCTGTTTATGTATTGTACAGGCAATAGTCTCGTCCAATGGCACCATTAATTGCCTGAAATCAAGAACGAGAGTCTGAAGATACTATATTTTTGTTTTATGCTTTTTTATTGTTTAATTTTTTTATCCATGCCTTCTGGGCATGCAGAGCTATATTGTCATTTGTTGTTGACCAATGAAGCCTACCGTTAATAAATAAACCCACATAGGTGTAACAAGGAACAACTTCAACTACTGCCTTTATAAAACCATTTCTCAAAACGAAACAATCCACTATTTTGAATACTACAGTTTTAGTTTTAGACATAGTGACCGACATTTTCCAAGTTTCAACTTTTTTCTATCGACCTCAAATCCAAAGTCATGTAATTTTTGAAAATACCGTGCTTCCTCAAGTGTCATCTGCATGTTCTCGATCGAAAGAGAAAGACGCTGCATGGTGCTTGTTTATAATGGCATCCTAAACGAATGAGTCCAGTCTAACTGAAAGGTCAATGGTTCTGCGTTTTTTCCGAAAACTACATTGGATATCTGAAATTAAGTTAATAGATGCCAAGTACCATGCCAATCTATTGTTAACCATTGTTCTATGGTTTTACATACACAGTTGGGGAGATGGCATAATCCTTTCCTGACTGTGGTTTGGGAACAACAATGGGAACACGCCATGAAAAGGACATTTACCGAATGTGCAAATATCATCAAATATCAGAAGGGTTTCTAAACGGGATTCCGGCAAATGTTTTAGGAGTGGATAAGGAATATTACCAGCTTCTGTTGCAGTATCATGAGCTTGCCCAAGAGCAGTAAGAAGCTAATGTTTTTCGGTTCCTGTTCACTATGGTATGTTTCAAATTTAGATACACAGCGTGGAGGAGTGTTCTGCTAGTTTCATCCACCTTATTAGCAATATCGATCCAAGTCATCGGTCATCATCTAAGATGGTGGATACTGGATTGAGAACTTTTGGATCATGTTCCATACTTTGGACATGGGCGTACGTAGATTTATCTTTGAAACATAAGTTTGCCATGATTGACGTTTATTTTATTTAAACGTATGCTTTAGCATTTTATATCTAAAATGTATTAAAACCATGTACCACAGGATGGCGATGAAAAAAGTGTTTGGTCTTTTTCTTTGCCTTCCTAACTAGTTTGCAGTCGTTAAGCATGTAAGGTCAGTGCGGATTAGATAGGTACTAATTGTTAAATAAACGTATACAATATCGATAAAGCATTCATTTGCTGTTATTATTCCACCTGAGACGCATCTCCACAAGCAACACCACAAATGCTAGCCCAAGGCCTCCACACAGCACAAGAAAAACTCCCCCCACATTCGCCAGTGTGATGGAGTGAACTTGTCTGCCTTCGTCACATGACGTCGTTGCATTGTCTTCATATGTCCACTTCTTCCACCACATATCAAGTATGCCACTCTCTTCAAGCTGGTACATTCTGAAACAAAGAAATGTTATGCAGGTTTTAACTCACTCTAAATACAGTGCCATCATAAATGAAACTCTCGTTAATATGAATTATACAGTGACGTGAGGCAGCCGATCAAATTGCGGAATCATATTCTACTTTTCCTGACATTCATCTTCTGAAAGCCATGTTTCCGGGGTAGCAGAGTCTTGACTAACGCGTTTTCATTCTATGATGTTTTCGTCAAACCTAACAAGACGTTGCCAAAGCCTCTTTTATACTGCTTTTGTTTATAACTGATAATAAACGTGAAAACATAAGGTTATAGAACAGAAAACCAGAGAGTGATATATCCTACATTGTGTCCAAGTCGTCTTTTAATGGGTGTCCTTTCGGTAATCCAAATGATATCCATTCTTTGGCCCAAAGCACTTTTTCTCCAATGCTTGCAAGGTTGCAGTCATCAGCAATGTATCTTTGTGCAGATGACGCATACAACATGAACGCGTGGGTTCCCGCTTTAACTCTCTTCATATGGTTTTCGTCATCGTTAAGAAAAATCCCAGGGTCAGTCTGGCTTAGTGCAGTCATTTTGGCATATAGTCGACGGATATCTGACTGCTGTGACGTCTAAAGCGATAAGAAAAACATGTTATGGGAGCAGTCTAAATCATAAACAATTCCAGTCATGATTGTAATTTTGAGTGAGTGAGTGAGTGAGTTATATTTAAAGTCACATCGGCAATATTGCAGCCATATCGTGACTATCAAGGTTTTTATGTTTATAAATACAATTATACTTATATAAAAACCTGCCAAAGAAGGACAGTAAAAAGTACTAGACTTATCACAGAAAAGGATTTTAAAACTAGTATGGGATCATAAAAAAGATAACACTTTTACATAACAATAACATGATAAAAACGGGCTATAGATCGCCAGCCCCTGAAGGGAGATCACCATACTGGGGACCATGGGGACTTACAGTACCTTAGCTACCTGCATGGGTCCCAGCAGGATTTACATCATCCCTTCAAGTGGTGGCGATTATTGGCAGAGTTAGCCTTACATCTTAAAATGACACATATTCTACGATTAAAAACACGGTAGTTCTAAATTTACCTTGAAAGAAGTGGAACTTATGTACCCTCTCAGGAGGACAATAATTTTACAGTACTTTAACCCCCCTCGAGGATACAGCCACGAACATTCTCAGTTGCTAATTTAATCTACCGATCATAAAATATTTATATTTCACAAAACACAATCAAAATTTTGCACACAACTCTATTTCTTTTAAAAAACCAATGATTAAACGAGAATCAATACTGCTAAAAAGATCCTTAATAGATGACGAATTGAAATATTTATCCCTTGTGATGGAAAAATCAATGCAGTCAAGCAGGACATGCTTGACCGTGATTCTTTCATCACAAGGGATACAAAACGGAGGATCCTCACCTTTTAATAAATATTCATTTGTGTATCTGCTGTGGCCAATACGACATCGTCGCATAATGACCTCTTCAAATCTGGACTGACAGCCCAAGTAGGTGTAACCGATATTTGGATTAATTTCATGTAATTTATTGATACCTACTTGGGTGTCCCACTTCTTTTGCATCAGATCACGAATGTAAGATCTAATTGCAGTTTTATAATCAGTGTAGGGTATGAGAAGTGGTGTCACAGATTTGGTGAGTGCTGCTTTAGCAGCAGCATCGGCCATTGTGTTACCAGTGATGCCAACATGGCTTGGTAACCAACAAAAGACGATGTCATATTGGCCAGTAGCAAGATCATTAAATAATTCGATAATTTGGATTAAAAGTGGATGTTTGGATGACATATTTTTAATTGCCTGAAGGCATGAAAGTGAATCAGAGAAAATAATGAATTGTGTATGTTTTGATTGATTACTGATATATTTTAGTGCTGTAAAAATGGCGTTTGCCTCTGCTGTGAATATGGAACTGCTATCAGGTAATCGTGAAGATAATGTTCTGGATCCAATGACGGTGGCACTAGCAACTGTGCCACCATCCTTGGATCCATCTGTAAATATAGATTTATAAGTGTCGTAAGTGTTTCTTAATTGATGGTATTCTTGTTGATAAATTAATTGGTTAGTAACTGATTTCTTTAATTTTGTTAAGGAAAGATCTACCTCTGGCCTTACCATTTGCCAAGGAGGTGATGTAAACAGTTGAAAGGGAGCTATATCTTGCAATTTAATATTTGCGGCAGACATGTTAGACTGGATTCTGATTCCAAGTGGTGGAACAACAGACGATTTTTTATTATAAATATCTTGGTAAAGAGGATTAAAGACGCAGTTAAAAGCTGGATTTGACTGATTAGAATATAATTTAGTGACATATTGTAACGATAATTTCAGACGGCGTTGTTTAAGAGAAGGTTCATCCGCTTCTACATACAGACTGTGAATTGGTGACGTCCTAAAGGCTCCAAGGCAAAGCCTTAGGCCCTGATGATGGATAGTATCGAGTTTCTTTAAGTTACTTTTGCAGGCTCCACCGTAGACGATGGAGCCATAATCGAGTTTTGAACGGATCAATGACCTATACAAGTGTAGGAGGGTTGTTTGATCACCTCCCCACTTAGAATTAGACACTACTTTTAACAAATCGAGTGCCTTCAGGCATTTAGCTTTAAGGTAATTAATATGCGGAAGGAAAGTTAAATGACTATCAAAAATAAGGCCCAAGAACTTGGCCTCTTTAACAATTTTGATAGGGGTGCCATCTAAATAGAGCTCAGGGTCCTTATGCGGCTTATATTTTCTGCAGAAATGTATACAATTAGTTTTTGATTTCGAAAATTTAAACCCGTTTTGGAGGGACCATTTATGTATTTTATTGAGACAGATTTGTAACTGCCTCTCTATTGTATGCATATTTTTTCCTCGACAAGAAACATTAAAATCATCCACGAAAAGTGATCCATCTACTGAATCACTTAAAACCTTTGAAAGACTATTTATTTTTATACTAAATAAAGTGACAGACAAAATACTGCCTTGTGGGACACCCTGATCCTGATGATAATGATCAGACAGGGTAGAGCCCACGCGGATCTGAAATTGTCTGCCAGTTAAAAACTTGGATATAAATTCAGGCAAACGGCCTCTCAATCCAAAATCATGTAAATCCTTTAAAATCCCGTGTTTCCACGTTGTGTCATACGCTTTTTCTAAATCGAAAAAGATAGACACTGCATGCTGGTTATTAATGATTGCATTTTTCACAAATGATTCTAACCGTACTAAATGGTCAACGGTACTTCGATTCTTTCGAAAGCCACACTGAATATTTGTAATTAAATTATTTGATTCCAAGTACCATGTTAATCTATTGTTGACCATGCGTTCCATGGTTTTGCAAACGCAACTGGTCAATGAAATGGGTCTATAATTTGAGGGATCACTGTGATCCCGTCCAGGTTTCGGTATGGGTATTACTATGGCATCACGCCAGGAAGAAGGAAACTTACCTGTTGTCCATATTTCATCAAAAATCAACAAAAGGGTTTCTAAACACGGTTCTGGTAAGTGCTTCAGGAGTTGATAGTGTACATTATCAGCTCCTGTAGCAGTATCATGAGATTGTCCAAGAGCAGTATGAAGTTCATGGATCGAAAATATTTCATTGTAATCTTCCCCATTATCTGATTTAAAATTTATAGTTTTCTTTTCCTGCTGTTTTTGAAATTTTTGGAATTGAGGGACATAATTTGAGGAAGAAGAATGTTTAGCTAACGTTTCACCTAGTTTATTTGCAATATCCGATTTATTTGTTAATAGTTCATCCCCATTCTTAAGATGGTGGACGCTACATTTAGAACCCTTACCTTTAATTTTTTGTATCATGTTCCATACCTTGGACATGGGCGTTCGTGAGTTTATCTTGGAAACATAATGTTGCCAAGAATGCCGTTTATTTTGTTTAAACGTACGCCTGGCTTTAGCATTTAAGATTTTATATTTATTCAAATTATGGACCATAGGATGGCGACGGAAATAGTGTTCAGCCTTTTTCCGTGCCTTCCTAGCTTGTTTGCAGTCATTATTGAACCATGGTTTACGGATATGTGGATTTGTAGAGGACTTAGGAATACATTCATCTGCTATTTTGTTTAATTCATCTGAAAATAATTGTACAGGATCATTCGCATCAATAAATAGATCAGGTTTTAAATTGTTGGATGCAAGCATTTCAAATAAAGGCCAGTTGGCCTTAGTGAAGTTCCATCTTGTTGAAGGAGGAACATCTGAAGGTAAGACAGATTTTAAAATAGTTGGAAAATGATCACTGCCACAGAGGTCTTCGTGGACGGACCATTCAAATTCGTTTAATAAATCAGAGTGAGTGAGTGATAAATCCAGTGCAGAGTAGGTACCTGTACCGGGATGTAGATAAGTGTTTGAGCCATCGTTATAGATACATAAGTCATTGTTAGAAATAAAATCTTCCAAAAGTTTCCCCTTATTATTTGTCTGAACACTTCCCCAAATCGGATTGTGCCCATTTAGATCACCCATAATGATACAGGGTTTTGGGAGTTGATCATAGAGAGCTTGAAGTTCAGACTGTCGGAGAGAAGAAGATGGTGGGATATATAGCGAGCACAATGTAAAAACAATGTGCAAAGTCACACGGATTGCAACAGCTTGAAGCGGAGTAGTAAGTTGAACGGGGCTATGGATGACGCCGTGTTTCATTAGAATTGAAGAACCTCCAGTGGCTTTAGCACCAGGAGGGGAAAATACATTGTAGGGGGTATAACCTCTAATATCAAATTTGTCAGTATCCTTATAATATGTTTCCTGTAAACATATGGCAGATGGCTTAAAATCCTGTATTAAGAGTTGTAACTCATTGTAATTATTCCTAAGTCCTCTACAGTTCCATTGAATTAAATTTGATGAGTGACTCATGGTGGCTCGATTGGCGATCTCTCACGTGATCGTGAGGAAGATGAACTCCTATCACTAGTGCCTAACCATGGAGTCACCTCCATGTCTAGAGCACTAAAGGAGTTCTGAAGAGACACTTCCGAAGAAGAGAGGGTGCTAGGTGATTGTTTCCTATTTAACCTTTGCCTTTGCTTTTTGGATAATTTACGCTCCTGAACAGATGGCTCGTCAGGAGATGCCTCAGATGAAGTCTGTGTTTCAGCCTGAACACAACACGGTGATGATGCGGATTTACTGTCAGAGATTGGAATGTCACGGACAGAAGCACTTGTAACAGGTCGGTCAGAATTGACCCATGTCAAATCGGTTTGACACAGAACAGATGAAAATGTTTTTGCAGATTTGGACACAGCAGCAGAATAATTTAGAGTTGAAGGAGCTGTTGACTGACTGGCAACAAGCTCTCTAGCATCGGCAAAAGAGATGTTTTTTTCACATTTAAGTTTCAGTATTTTGGTCTCGGTTTGATACACAGGACAGGATTTGGAAGAGGCCATATGTTGGCCTTCGCAGTTTGAACATTTGAGATCTTCAGTACACTCCGCACTCTCGTGTTTGCCACCACAACGATGGCAAACAACGGGGCGTCTACAGGTTTTCGAACCGTGACCAAACTTTTGACATTTATAGCATTGGAGTGGATTGGGGACATACACATCCACTCCGATGTTGACATAACCTGCTTTAATTGAAGTTGGAACTGATGGACAAGCAAACGTGAACAAATATGTGTTCGTTAGGACAATATTTGATTTTTCATCCTTTCGGGTGAAACGTTTGACGGCTTGTACTCCTTGATATTTGAGTTCTGAAACAATTTCATCTTCCGTCATGTCTGAAAGGGAGCGTGTCCTGTCGCGAACAATGCCACGACAAGAGTTCAATGTCCTATGCTTTGAAACAGTAACCTCAACATTAGCAAAGTGTTTAATTGATAATAAATTGAGGGATTGTTGTTTCCACGAACATTCCACCAGAAGAGATCCAGTACGCAATCGTGTGACATTTTTAACTTCTCCACAATATCCATGAATGGCTTTGGATATAGCAAAGGGATTCAGCTTTAGCGGTTCATGATCTGTGGCTTCGATCACAAGGAATCGAGCCCAGGGATCAGGTGGAAGAGTATCAGCGTCATCGGACGAACTTGAGTCTAAATGGCGTCGTTTTGAACCAGATTGTGAGTGAGCCATGATTATGTTGAAGTGATTCAGCAACCCTGCTCCCCACCCACCATGGAGTATCATAATAGACTGTGTTGCAATGCACCGGATCTCCAAGATGCAAACACCAGGGCTACAGGGTTGTTATACTCCAGAAAATATGACACAAACAGCAATATCTGTATACCAAAATAAGTGCCAGGCTGGTTCTGCCCATGACAAGAAATTGGATACATATTGAGTTTGGAGGTCAACATTACCAGATTGGCCCATGAGCCACCGCCTTCTGGCATGGGACTCTAGGCAAAAGTGTACATATAATTTCCAATGAGAACATTCATTTACAGGTGTCAGAAATACAAAACATGAATGACATCAATGTTTTCCATACACAGGGCATGGCATGACCAGCCGATTGATAGAACCGGGCCCATTCTACCACCCGTCTAGGTGAAGTTAGGGTCAAAGTGGTGTGTTGGGCAAAGGAACACAGTTCCAGGAACCAGTGCCCTCAACCACCAGACTCCCTTCCTCCACCGACACAGGGGCGCAACCCACGGCAAACAGGTTGCCCAATTCGGTCGCCTCATACGACCAGCAATGGGGTGCTGTGGAAATATTCTACCCCGGTTCCACACGGGGGAAGAGCGATTAGCGTTACCCAGCACTCACCACGAGGAGGTTGCTCTTCACGAGTGCCTTGTAATTTTGAACAGAAATTGAAGAGGATACGAGTGACCCATTTGTTTAGGTCGCCGCAGCTTTGCAGCTTAAAATGAAATACGAATCAAATCGGGAATTTTTACCTGTAGGTGTTCACGATATAAACCAGAATCTGTAACGCCAACACTGTAGTCACTGTCAATGAGGTCATTGATGCTGGACAACTTAGACGTCTCAACACCCGCAGTTAAAGCAGCCATCAGATTTCCGCAAAATGCAAAGGAGATGATAATAACCAAAATCCAGTACGACGAGAGAAGAATTTTCCCTGCATTTGATTTTGGTTCCGTTTGAAATCCTGACAATACGTTAATATTATATAGAAGACGAATAAGGTTCAAAAGTCAAAATCGTGCTTGCAATAACTAATTATTAATGAAACACATATGAATGTGAGTAAACTAGTACATTGGCTTGTATTTTGTGATTAGGGAGATCGTTTGTCTGCTCCCAGATTAAATAGGTTTGGCTTTTGCGTGACTGCACATGAGTAATATAATATTATGGCGAAAAAGTAAATAAGCCAAACATATTTGTGTCCCAGTTAATAGACATTATTTTATTCAGCTTATATTTTATCAATTTTGAAAATATATGCTTTTTCATGTATATGTAAAAAATTGTTTTATCACATATACTGTTCTTGAATATGTGATAAAGCATTTATTTTTAAAGCTATAATGATGTTTTGTTAAAACATGTACGATAATGTCAAAGACAAACTACTAGAAGATGTAACAATTTGAAAGATCTACACTAACCTTGCCTAAATGCAGATCCAATGAATTCCCAGATCATACTATACAGTTGTTGAAGAACTGATATTCCCTCACAAATATGCGGAATTTCTACTATAATGAACATAACTAACACTCCAGTTAGTACTCCAAGAAATATAAGGTAGACGCCCGGTTGTAGTGAATTGACTACAAGGAAGAGAGACCTTGATGGGGCAGTCTTTTTTCTGTATATGACGTCCGATCCTTCGACATTAATGGCGGGATAGACATAGTCCATTACCTTTGCCCTTCCATAGTGAACAGTTAAGTCAGCGGCTGCAAGATCTACTTCCTGAATGTAAAAGCAATGGTTAATAACAATTTGAGATTTTAAAAATGGTTGTATTCACAAAGCAGTAATCACCAAAATGCTAAAGGGTGTGCCCTATGATGTCTTGCTTTCTTTAAATGTCTCATTATAGATTAATCTATCGGTGATTCCAACATGAACAATTTGGTGCAATGGATTGAGGTAGGCTTGAACAAACATAAATAGACATACACAAATGTATCTCTGCAGAAAAGCAATACCCCAGTTTAGCAACGTTCACGTTCATGATAATTAATTTTAGTACTGAGGGCATTTTAAAAACATTCGAAACAAAAAGTTAAGTTACCCATCAGAGTCCAAATAATGCCTTCTAAAAAGTAAAATTGAAATGACAAAGTGATATGACGAAGAAGTCTACCATAAATCGATATTGATGGTCATCTGACAGCTCGAGCCGTAGTGTGTGCTGCACAATGAACGTGGTGATCAAAGAGAGGCACGCTCAAAATTCAACTTTCTCCAGGTGAATTAATACAGATCATATCTTCATCAATACATATTGTTTGATGCACAATATAGTCCCATGACTCGCCGAAGAGAATCTGTAGGTAAGAGACGGACCATGATACACACTGAGATGGCTTACAGGGCCATAGGAAGCCGATTAGGGTATCACCATACTGTTATCAGTTGCTTAGCAGCAAAACATGCTCACAACAATTGTGTGCAGGATCGACCGTAATCAGGAAGTTCCAGAGTAACATCAGTAAGAGAACACAAGGCATTGCTCAGACAAGAATGGCGTGTTCCCTTAGAAATCAGTGGACAACCCTCAGATACATGTAGCTATGTGTAGGAGCGGTAAGGAACCGTCTCAAGGTGGCAAGTTTTTATGCTCGTAGATAAGAAAAACCGCCATTATTAACTGATCAGCACATCAAAGGACATCCTCAGTGGTGTACAGCACGGAGACATTGGAATCTGGCTTCCTGGCGCAAAGTTCATTTTCCGGACGTGTGAAGGGTGTTACTGCATGTTGTGTATTGACGGATCTAAGTTTGGAGACATAAAAAACTTGAGTAGTATAGGTAATGGGGGTTCTGCCGCAACTCCACTGGAGCCAGATTTATATACCTATACTGCTACTACAGGGGGAATTTTTTATGCCAAAATGATGATGCGATTCAACGATAGTCATGAGTTGTATTCAACGAAACATCAATATTAATTAATAATGGATAAAATTTACTTTGGCCACGAGGATATTGGAAAGGTGTAAGAGCAATAAAAAAATTAGCCACCGCGGCTAAGGTATCTAAAGATGTGGCCAAGGATTGGTTAAAGAAACAAGCGATGTGGCAAATATATTTACTGGCACCGCGTTATATACCGAGGAAGAAGTTTGATATTTTTACAACGAATGAAGTTCATCAGGCTGACCTCTTGTTTCTTCCCCACGATAAGGTAAAACGCAAAACGTATAGATACGCTTTAACAGTAGTGGATGTGGCTAGTCGCTAAACGCGGACCGCTAAAATGGCCTAAGCTATTTCAAGTAGATCCCGGTCACGAGTTTATGGGATCGATAACAAAACTGTTAACAAAGCACAATGTCGAAATCGTCCTTGGTGAAAGAGAGGCCCACCAAAGTCAAGCTATCGTCGAAAGATTTAACCGGACATTAGCGGAACGTTTGTTTGGCTATCAGTATGGGATCGAAATGAAATCGGAGCGATTGAGATCAACCGAATGGGTGACACGATTATCAGCCGTTGTATCAGCGCTGAATTATGAAGTAACGAGATTAATAGGGAAGAAACCATCCGATGCGATTAAAATGAAATCCGTGACTTCCGAATCTTCAGCACCGAGGAGAGGCAAAGAACGAAAACTTCCGGATAGAGTAAGGGTAAGATATTTATACCAGGCCGGTGAACACGAGGGAGGCCTACGTCGTGCAACCGATCCAATATGGTCTCTTAAGACATATAACATTAGTCGATTGGTTACGAAAGAAGCCTATTCTTTATTACCTTCAAGATGGACCGGGTAGGGCATTTGTACGAGAAGAGTTGTTCATAGTTCCCGACGGTACGGTATTACCACCATAACCATAAGCATAGGTAGTTACACCATCATTATCAATCCATCTCTTTGTATCTAAGGGGGATAATGATGTCTTGTTCATTCTTAATCCATATATCCTATGATTGTAACTTCTTAAAGAGTTCATCTCGTGTTTGAACGTTCTACCGTTGAATAATGATTCTTTATACTGTTCGTGTTTGATATGCTTTTTTACAACATACTTCTTAACGCCCTTAGCTTTTCTTATCTCTCCATTATCGGACTTCTTTATAGAATACATCTTAGGTCTTAATCCTACATACTCCGCTATAGGGGTCCCAGTACATTCATCCTTCATCTTACCTAACCCCTTTTTATTTACTACGCTGTGCAGTGGATTATCTTTTGGGTAATCGCTCGTGTCGAACATATCTATTTTTTCTGCCATATCTTTATACACATCCTCGGTTTGTATTTCCATCAACAAAGAATCTGTGTCGGTATATAAAACCTCGCATCTATCGTCGTATTGCTTCTTAAGTTCGTTGTAATAAAAGTCATACATTAAGTGTTTTGACAAGTCGAGAATACTCATACCGACGTAAACCGGTCTGTTGAATTTTATATTACTCTTCTGCATATGCAACACGGCTAAGTCGTTATCGAATATCTTGCTTCTGTTAAAAGCTGGACTGGCTATAAGTTTCCTGAGTCTTTCTTCCTCATTAGATCTGACTAATTAAACATCAACACGCTTCCTTAGATTCTCCATAGTTTACCAAATACTGAGTTATTCATGAGCTTATACAGATTCTTTTCGAAATCGCTGGTAGCTATCTTTCTTAAATCTGTGTTCAACCTTATATAGGGCTCCATCCAAGGGCTTCATCCAAGGGCTTTGATCGAACTTTAGAACTCTGTGTATTTTCTTAAGTTTCATACCTAACCATATAAATAACGGGAGATTTCTGTAGTGAACTGTATATTTTGTCTTATCCATCAAATTTGGTACGAGTTTTTCTATGTTAGCTAACCTACTATTACCCATCAAGGAGCGTTGATATTCCGACATCCAATCTTTATTAACCATTAATCTTTCGGGAGCTAGCGGATAACTGTTATGTTCTTTATGTAACGAACTTGGATATTCCAAGTCAACTTCTAGTATGTACCCTTTATTCGCATCGATATTATGGATATCATTCACATTAATATTATGGATATCACCAACCCATTCAAAACCACCCGTGGGTAAAGGTTGACTCATAGCCCATCCGTACAAATTGTTAGCGTCGAGATATAATATGTGCGTGTCGGGTTTACTCGGATCGTATCCTTCCACTAATTTATTATTAGCCTAAGAATACCTTTTCGCTGCCATCGATATACCACCTCTTAATCCTTTCTCAATAAACAAGTGCATATCGTAATCTGTGAGTAGTTTTAGTTCTACGCCGGTCTTCTTCAACAATGCATCCAACGATAGTCCGGGACTGGAATAGTACCATGCCGGGTCCAAGCCGTATTGTTTTAAACATGTCTTTCTAAATATCTCAAATATATCGGCGAGTAACAGTACATCGGTTTTTAAGTACAGATCGTGATAATCGCCTAAATTCTTACAACTTAATTTATCCCAGACCGTCAGAGCGTGTTCATAATCGGCATCTGTTATTTTAGATTCTGTTAAGTTACTATAGAATGATTCAAGGGGTGGTAATTCAGTTTCGTCGAATCTAGACCAATCATCCGTATATCCGTAAGGATATACACCTTTTCTCAGCATCAAATGATGAGTTATCTTATCGGTATATTGATTGTTATCGCAAAGTTTTTGGGATTGTTGGCATTAGCTAAATTGTCCAGGGAAGATAACAGAAACTGTACGGAGTCTATGAATCTAAGCCCATTACTTTGCTTTATTCTAGATTTCCCATCCTTGTCCCTATAATGTATAGGTTTAGTCAACGAGAACGATATGTATTTTTCCTTATTATTAGGAATGCACGTTAAACCGCCGTCGGTCTTCGAGATGCTTGCATAAGGAGATGTGAATCGTATCCCCTAAGGTTATGAAACACAACGGGGATGGGTATTGTTTGAGAATTCATTTTTAGTTTCAAGTTACACTCGTTATGCGCGGCTCCCCGATAATTACCTGTGACGTGACAATGATCTCTTACGGAATCCGCATCCAGTGGTTTATTACAAACATGACAACTCGTTGACTTCTTATGGGCCTTCC
This sequence comes from Haliotis rufescens, assembly GCF_023055435.1. Taxonomy (NCBI): domain Eukaryota; kingdom Metazoa; phylum Mollusca; class Gastropoda; order Lepetellida; family Haliotidae; genus Haliotis; species Haliotis rufescens. The sequence continues at coordinate 6,410,463 of NW_025964001.1, read as the reverse complement.
AATCATCCCTCGTCATACGCATGAGTTTCTTACACTTACATGGGTTTCATTTTGTAGATATTCTAGGAACTTTCCCGCTGCATCGGGACCTCTGTAAATCACGGGCGGGTTTGTTTTCCCATCATACCTTACAACTATATATCCAAACCCACAAGGAATATGTTCTTGAGTTTTGTACGTAAAACTATCTTGATTGCTTCGGTTGGTATTTTCTATGGGTTTGATAAGCTCTTCGAAGTCGGCGTAAATTACGTACGGTACTGGCATTTGATTACAATAATGTTCAAATTTTAATATATTTTTTCCCTCTTTAGGCATATCGATCCTGATAGCATTCTGTCCAACACCTCTACAGTCTTCTTTATGCGCTTCTAATAGATCTTGTCTGCTGTACCCATGCAGGCATCTTTCGCAGAAATATTTCTTTTCCTTATGTTTTGTTTGATCGTATGGTAGACTGTTTAAACTCTTTATCCACGTATAATGATATTAACCATCTTTTTCGATCAGAAATGAATTGATTCTGGGGATATGTTCCGGAGCGGAGCTTATCCTGTGTACAACAATTCCTTTAGAATGTCCGAAAACATTTATAGCTAAATTATTTTGTTTTTCCACCTTATCAATTTGTGATATTGGTGTAGGTTCGTCTATACCATCGAAGTTGAGTCCATCGTTTTGGGGATAGCTAGAAGGTCTATTTGCAATTTTAGAATCTACGTGGAACAATGCAGATCTTATCATCATTCTTAAACAGTCATCGGATTTATTTTTTACGTTAATTATGGCTTTTTTCTTCTTATAAGACGTGGGTAAATCTATATAAGATCCACCTTTGAAGGGCATATAATTTGCTATATCTAAATATAAACTATCGATTTTATCCACACCCCAACCCGAACCTCTATTAGTCCAGCATTCTAAAGTTTCCTGTATCCTCTGAATTGATGTATCTAATGATGCGTTTATAGTATCGGATTCGGTTATAACTTCTTGATTGCTACGGAAATATGGTTCGGTATATTCGGTGCTATCGTCTGTGTTACTTTTACTCAATAACATTTTAATCGTCAGCTGGTATTTTATACTATGTGAATCATCTAACTCCTCGTTAATTTTACTCGATATGATGGGCTTAATATCGTTAACATCCATGTTGGAATTAATATCCATCTTCCAACCTCTTAGATATTTACCAACGCCGGCGGATGTGGGTACAAATATTAATTCTTGTTGTTTATTATCAATATCAACATTATTATCATTATTATCATCATTATCATTGTTATCTAGTAAAGCGATCAATTCAGCTCTTCTCATTCGAGAATAACCTCTCAGCCCACTGTTTCTCGCTCGAGCTTTGAGTTCCCTAACAGTCTGGGGTTTGTTGTATTCCAAACCGAGTAAGGTAATCAATTCAGCTTTTCTCATTCGAGAATATCCACGTAGACCACGTTGCTTTGCCATAGCCTTCAACTCTCTGACAAAATCCATTGTGGTTGAATGGTATATGCAAATGAGACAAATGTCTAATTGGTTGTTTTCATATATCTAAATACGTATTCTCCCCAACCTATTCCTCTCATTGATGTAATCTCTCTTCCTAGGATTAATAATCTGGTTCCTGACCCTATCAGCACCGTGTTCCTTACATAAACAATAACGACCTTTGACCCCTATCCCGCATACAGAACACGTATAGTTTATGTTTCCGCGCCTGATGTAATAATTGTGTATACCGCAGTAAATTTCAACACAGCGTCGGTTACATAGAGTCGTCTTACCCATGAGTGTAAATATGCAATTATTCATGGTTATAAATCTATCATATCATTTGTCTAAATGCAAATCACATCTACACTATTAATTAGGCAGTCAGCCAACGCTATTTATAGGTCATGGTATAGCTGACAATTGCAACAGTTGATAATCCCATAATCACAAATGCGACCTCGCGGTTCTTTTGTTCCTCTGACGGTGTATAAAACTGACTCATTGTTGGTCTCGGTATTGGGTCGAGTTTTTTCCCATAAACGAGGTAGTATTCGTGCATGGCAGATTCGACATCCTTAAACGTTTGAATTGAATGTCCTTCCTTAAGCAGTTTTTCATGAATAAAGTCTAATCTCTTCATTCTCTGCCGCGTATATTGTGACTGGGCTGCTTGGAGTTGTTCCATTGCTTCGTTATGTCGTTTACGTTCCTCTTCAACTTCTTTAGCGTTTGATTCTCTCATACTAGAAAATAAAAAATTACTCCCTGAAAAAGCTAGAGCATTAACAATAGCTCCACCGACCATCATCGCAATTGTTGCCATAGTATATGAATATAAAATATTCAAATCTTTATATGAATATAATATATTCAAATGTTTAATTACTTCATTATGTCTTCCGGAATAAGCCCTTGCTTGATGAACATATCCTTCGTTGCCATTGCTAATCCAATATCAAGAACCATCATTGGTATATCATAACTATTAAAATCTAGCTTGGGAGGTGTGGCTTTAGTAATCATTTGAGCCATACGGGCATAGCCAATGGCCAAGCCGGTGACCACCGCTGAATGATACGTCGCGTTTACCAACATTTTATCGTCTGTAACTGGAGTAGTCATGCTTATTATAGCATTATATGCGGGCTAACCTCTAATTGAACTTGTTGTTGCGGCGGGGGTGACGTTTTCTCTTCTCCGGTCTTATAAAAGAACCATACAGCCGCTATACCAGCAACTCCTACTAGTGCCAATGTTTTAATCGGATTAATATTTGAGTTATTTATTAAGTTTGCTTTCCTCGCCAGTCCTCCCTTTCTTCCTGCAGCTATTTTTGGGGGGTTCTTAGTAACTCTGGGTTTTAGTATTTTCTCATTCACAGGTGGTGCAATCGCTGGTGGTGGTTCCTCATTCACTCGTTGTTCTGCAATCTGTTGTTCCTCGTTCACTTGTTGTTGTGTGTTCACAATCTGTTGTGGTGTCACCTGTTGAGTCTCCAATATTATTAAGTGGGCATGTATGTTTAAATTGACAATACCTAGCCATTATTAAAGCTGTGGTGAACGGAGCTAAGAACATTCCGAATCTATGATAAAACTCACAGCTCACTGAGCTTATAGCGTGTTCGATGAATGGGTCTTTCTCGAGAGATTCGCATTAATACATGTGATGTTCTGCCGGGATGGGGAGAAACGTACTAGCTACGACTGTGTATAGTTGTAATATAGACAACCCTATCGTTTTAGTCATGGTAGCTCCCAGTCTAGACTCGTAACGCGCGTAAAGTTTTTTAATTTCTTTGTCGGTCATGTTATCAATTTTTTCGATGGTATAATTTTCTCCCAAATATTGGGAACATTTTCCACCGGCTACCAAAGCGGCGAGTCTTTCTCTATGTTTATCTAAAGATTTATCTAAAGATTTATCTACATGTTGATCAGGCTCAGATTCTTTGAGCATTTGTTCGATGAGTTCGTCGCATTCCATAATGTAATACCTAAGGAGATATTTAAGTCTCACATAATATAATACGGCATATCCAATACATCCCGTAATAATGAACTGTTGTGAAAGAATGAGGATTTCGAACCACATTTTATGTAATATTAACCGCTCATGTTCAATTTGCTACATTTTGCTATAATTTTGCTATATTTTACTATAATTTTGCTATATTTGCTACATTTTTGCTACATTTTGCTAAGCAATTGCATAAGCAGCTGGTTGATCGGTTTTTAATACGAGTTTACAGTGCTTCGTTGCCGCTAACACTTTTCTCACTTTTCTCATTCAATCTTGGTATAAATGACATCATTTTCGCGTAAACATTCCTCGAATGAATCTCGGTCTTTGCAATGAAACAGTGCTACCCATTTGGTTTGCTCTCTGAGATCTTTCAGGACAGAGTTGTATTTTTGAGTAAGTACCCAAACGCTATGCTGAGTATGCCGACCGGAGAATGCTAAATACGAAAGCATATCTTTCTTTTTTGTGAGTTCTTTACTCGCGCTGCAGTCGTCTATTACGAAAAGGGTTGATTCTCCTTTGTATTTTTCGTGACATACTCGGAGGCAGTCTTGTAAACGATTGCCTGGATCGACTCTGTGTACCCTGTCGTCATTCATTACCAAATCTCTCGATAGGTATGTTTTATTAACGCTTATAGTTGGGCACAGAATAATAATATGATCGAAAACGTCCCGATAATGACTTTCTAAAATATCTAGAATAAAAGCTGTTTTTCCACAGCCCGTTTGCCCGCATATGATAGCACTGCGGATCTTTAGGTAAAAGATTATCAATAGATTGCTTGCACGAATCGCCCATTCTGTATATTAAGTTGCGCATCCATAATCACGTACAAATATATTTTTAATTTACCAGCCGCTTCCTGGAGCTTCGTTATCTGTATGGTGGCACCCTCGCTAGCATTTTCTATTCTCCTCCCACTGCCGTGTAGTTGATCATCGTCCGTTGTTCGCATGTCGAGCCATAGCGCGTACTTCGTGGTGAGGTATTCACCCATCGATACACTCCCGAGAGACAGATCTTTCACGACCGCGATAACTTCCGGGGAACGTTTTATAGAAGGAAGTTTTTTAATCTCAGCATTCCTTGGCTATATAGTTGATTAGGAACACCCTCGATAGTCAATTCTACTTTTGTAATCTTGGGATTGTAGAACTTCTCGGTATTTCTTTTAAACGCATCGGAGGGGTCCTCAAACAACATTAAAATACCCTTCAACGACCTCGTTGGGACATTTAGATTAATATTCCACATTGTATCTTCTTTGTCCCTCGTGATCTTTCGGCTGTCGCAGCAGGCGATCGTACAAAATGGCTAAACTTCCCGTATAATGGTTACGAATTGTCTGGCTAATTCCGGATCCGTTATCATATCGTACTCCAGCGAGATATTGTCAATGGAATAGCTAGCATCTTCACCACCGGTTCTGATTACTCTACCGTAGTCATTAAAAGTGAGTTCGTATTCTAACCTATCGCCTAGGGATGCTTGATAAAAGGGCATGTGGGAATCTAGTAATTCAGTCTAGGGGAACATAGAATCGGTTACCTAATGCGTCGGCATCGGCCTTATCTTCTTTGTTGGTATCAACACCATTTTCAGCGCCTACGTGCAGTCTCAATGTGTTCTTATTACAAATACCTTGGTACTGTAAGTTTTCCCGCTCATTATCTGTTCTCCAGAGATCCATGTAGCAATAGTATACATCGCTATCGTCGATACTCAAAACCTCATTACCACTAATTTTAATCGCGATTTTCTTAACGATAGCACGACCTATGTTCTGAACGGGCTCCCTGTTAACGTCGGTAGAAGTCAAACCAAACGTAAATGCTAGTCGGACAGTTCCCGGAACTAACACATCCTGTGCGCCAAGATTAGGAAAGCGAACCAGAAGCGTTTGATTCTGATCGATGGTACTAGGGTTATTAGTTATAGTTACAGACTGACGAATTGCTTTGACCCCTAATGGATCTCGAAGTCTACGTTGTGGGTTTAACTTGCGTCCGTATTGCGAAGACATTGTTATATTGAAAACATGTACCCTATGTTTAATATAAAAATGGATGATTATGATCTAGATACCTTTGATGACTTTGATAACCAGAATCCAATCGAAGATACTGATGAAACCAACTTTGGTGGCACGAATCTTCACGATGAACTTTTACAATCGTCCGTCAATGATTATTACGATGCCTTAAAAGATGATAAAAATTATGTTACTCCAATAGGTCGTGACTATTCAAAGTTTGAGATAGATAGTAAAGGAATATTGCGATTGCGTGGCGCTCCGGATATTGATCTTATGCATTCTCGTACTCGTAAGCCCCTAGCCTTGTCTACGATAGTCGGACGTCGTGGTGGTATCAACCTTATTCATGATGAATTAGGTTTTGTGGACTACCGACGAGCAAAACTTTCCGAGAAGACTACTAAGGCTCTTAGGACTATGCGTACTGAACTCAGTAACACAGATAATTTGGAAGCTTCCTCGATGGTGGCCTCGGACGGACTCGGAGGAATCTTAGCCACCATTGATGATCCTCAGTTACAGGTATCACCATCCTTAGAGTCCAGTATTAGGGAATTACGAGGTTTTGAGAACTCAACAATAATATAGCCAAGATATCCGAAATCGACAAGCATATAGCTTACGAGAAAACAAAACTTGAACAGGCGGGCGATGAGTTCAGTAGACGCCGCGTAGCGGAAAGATTGCGTAACTTAGAAGACGAAAAATCGGCCCGCCTAGAAGTTGCTTCCACTAATAGAGAGGAACTTCGCAAATCAGTCGTATTCGAGAAACCATCGATCGAGTCCTCAACGATGACACAACACTGGCCGATAAAATTAAAACATTGTTCAGAGAACAGGGAATAACAATTGCCAGTATTTTAACAGCATTGGGATTTATTATATCGACTTTGACTCTCGCCGGTGGCACAGGTGGCAGTACAGGTGGTGGTGGATCACCCCCTAGTGATGGTATAAAAGAGTGGATAAAAAAGCATTTAAAAGCATTAGGTTCAGCACTGGGAAAGCTCGCTGAGAAAGCCGCGGCTGCACTTCCCGGTATAATAGGGAGTGTTGTTTCCTGGCTATTGAATTTATTAGCTAAGACCACCACTTGGCTAAGTCAAAACTTGTGGGGGTTGATCGTAGCAATTGCAGGGCTGTTGTACGTATTCGCTAAGAACTATTTAACCAAATCAGTTCACTAACCAAATCATGAGTAAACCAGCCGCGACTGCACCCACTACAAGCGCTGTTTTTTCATCGATATGTTGTTGATTTTTAGCCTCAATATGCGGTGGCACTTGTGTTTGTGCATAAGTAGATGTTTGTGCGATAGTTGGTGTTTGTGGCTTGACTATTCCCTTTTCGCCCGTGATTGTTTGCGTTATAAATTCGACATTCATATCTGAATTTATACCTGGTTTTTGTTGATCGGTAGTGATAACAATTTTATTATTATAGCCTATCACTTGACCGATCTTAAGTTCCATATTACTCGGAGACATGTATAATCCCGGCGCATAAACGTAGTCCACTTTGGATTGAGCGTACTGTAATGCATCTTGAAAACGCTTTTTTGACGATGGTATGTCAACTGGTGAATTAATGGCGTCCTCCACGTTTGCGACAAACTGTTTTTGCGCATCGAAGGCCGTCCCAGTACCGATGATTCCCGTTCGTGTTTGCGATTGTGCACCGAGAATTGCCCATACATAAGTTCTTATCGATTCATTAAATCTTACAAATCCTGGGTTAGTAAAATTATTTTCCGTTTTATCATTAAGAAATTCATTCCAAGCGTCATCGTTCAGTTGTACAAATTTTTTAACAATATAAATTAACCCACTCTTAAAACTCATAATATTCCCTCTCCAATCGTTACTATAAAGTTCCCAGTCTATATACCAATGACCGGTTTTATACCAATGATCATATATTCTTGCGTAAAGTTTGCTGTCCTGCCGCAACTTATCAAAATGAACATGAAGTTTATTAAGTTCTTTATATACATAATCGCTTTCTTCTTTGACGGATATATTTTCCTCTGTGTAAGGAACACCTAGACCATGGTTTGCTCCTTTAATACGCCAATCTTTACTCGTAGAAACATTAAATTCCTGACAAATACGCTCATACGCGGACCTATCATAATTATTATTTGTGGAATTCCACGCTCGATCCTATGGTAATGGAGCACTAATTTCTTTAAGTATACGTCTAATCTGATAGTACACGTGAAATAATAAAACAGACTTATTTAGCATATATCCTGGGGCATTAACAGATACACCACATCCCGTTGTGGCACACCATACGGCAAAGTTTAACTGATTCTGCCAAAATTGCATCGGATTGTGAAACCAATCGTGCACCATTTTATCGCTAGTTGCCGTGACCCTGTACTTTTCAAAGATATCGGGTAATTTAACGAAAAAATCATCACCATATAGGAATTTACCATAATCGATAGATTAGTAATCTGTCTCGATTTCATATTTAAGTTATGATATAGTATCATTGTATATTTAATATGTATGTTACACTCCCGGGAATAAGAAATGGTCAGTCTATTGAACTGCTTCATACTATCGATAACTCGGATGGTCAGCTCGAAGTAGCTCTATGCGAGTAACGTATTACCCACGGTGGACCAATATAAATGCTGCAAAAGGAAATAATATTGTGATTATAACAAATAAACAAAATCTTATTGAAAAAACCATTCATATACCTGATGGGTATTACAGTATATGCACACTCAATGATAAATTTTTTAAGCCTAATGGAATTAGTATCACACCAAATGAGTCGAATGGGATAGTGAATATCGACACTGGAGAAAAAGGTATATGGATTAACATGAACTTAGCAATTACACTTGGATTTACACGGGTAGTAGGATCACCACACTTGAGATTATCAATATACAGGACAACATCTGATGGAGATACATTACCCGATTTAGTTCCCTATAAAGATTTGTGCATCCATCTTGATCAAATAAGCATGACAAATAATATTCAACTAGAAAGTCCTTCAACTCTGCTCAGATCTGTTCCAAAAATGTAAAATATAATAGTGGTACAACAGAATCTTTCTCAACATTACAATATAAAAAATTAAAGCGGGGTATTATTTCAGACCTCAAAATTTCTATATTAGATGTAAAACACCAACCTGTACATAAATAATGGTTGATTCCATATTTAAGTTATGATATAGTATCATTGTATATTTGATATGTATGTTACACTCCTGGGAATAACAAATGGTCAGTCTATTCAACTGCTTCGTACTATCGATAACTCGGATGGTCAGCTCGAAGTCGCCATCTGTGAAGTAACGTATTACCCACTGTGGACCAATATAAGTGCTGCAAAAAGAAATAATTGGGTAAGGGTAATTGAAAACGAATATGTTAGAGAATCCATTATTATACCTGATGGGTATTACAGCATATGCTCACTCAATGATGAATTTTTTAAGCCTTATGGAATTAGTATCACACAAAATGAGTCTAATGGGACAGTGAAAATCAGCACTGGAGAAAAAGGTGTACGGATTGTATTAGACTTATCAGCTACACTTGGATTTACACGCGAAGTTAAAATGATACCACCCAATGAAACAGAACAAGGAGATACATTGCCCGATTTAGTTCCCTATAAGGAGTTGTGCATCCATCTTGATCAAATAAGCACGACAAATAATATTCAACTAGAAAGTCCTTCAACTCTGCTCAGATGTGTTCCAGTGAAAAATGAAAAATACAATAGCGGTAGAACGGAATCTTTCTCACCATTACAATATAAAAAATTAAAGCGTGGTATTATTTCAGACCTCAAAATTTCTGTATTAGATGTAAAACACCAACCAGTACATATAGGATACTTAAGTGTAACACTCCATATTAAAAATAATGGTTGATGCATCAGGCCCTGGAACGCTCAGACAATGTAATACAATTGCGCTTTCCGATCACGGAGGCACAGAAGGGTTTGATAAACCCGGTAACAATGGTAAGTTATACGCTTTACACTTACACGATAATGTATACAAGCGGAAAGAAGTCACATTCACGGGTAATCTAGAAGATTTAAGCGATGTCGACGTTAGTAGACTCATTAAAAACACTTCGTACAATATTATTCTCAACGGCGAGAATAAATGGACTATGGTCGAAGCAAACATCGAGTGGCTAGTGAATATCGTCATTACCCCACCTTATGTGATGATGGGTAAGGGACATAATTTAACTAAGATAATAAATAGTGGCATTGTACTCGCGGCTTATATCGCGTCAAAACGAAAAAGTGTGTTAGTCACTCCCATGCCAGAAAACCCAGGTCATATGTTATATAGTCGTCCGGCAATCCAAAACGTTAGTTTAAATTTGGTTACTGAATTCGATGATATTAAACAGAACTTGAGTGCAATACCTTATATTTCTACGCTTATTATTGAAGTCTTGTTCGGAGATACACCGGAAAATGCCTTCGAAATATTACCAGGTCTATCGATTAAATGGCTAAAGAAACACCAACGTCAACGTTGCAGTATTATTCATATCGGAGCATCACCCGTTGCAACCCTCGAGGGGGTCCAAATTATTAAAAGTGACAGCATTTCTCTTTCTAAGATATTCTTGCCGTATAATATACATTTGATAAGGTTGATGTATAGTCTCAAAACATTTAAGCAAGACCAATTAAAGACTATTATATGATCGTAATATACACTATGAGTTTATATCCAGCGCTCGATGAAGCATTTGAAAAGATAGATACTTTTTATTAGAATAGGCTGTAAACTTATATATTTTTGGGGGGGTTGCACTTCTTCATTTAATCATTAGTAGAAAATACGCTTTTTTACCCTAATAGTATAAGTGCTTCCCCGTGTGCGAGATAGGTACCTCTGATATTTAACGTGCGCTTTCCGACTTAAGCCTATCTACCAGAACTTTATTTGCTGTTCTGGTCATACATAAATATATGTAAGTTACGTACATGGGGAGGCTAGATTATTTACAGCTTACAGCAATATAGTGCAAATGTTATGTTCAATAAAAGAAAACGTTGATAGATCTATAACACACTTTTTGTACTATTAAACAAACTGTGGACTTTTAAGATATTTTCGCATATTGTAATAACATCTAGCTAACAAATCATGTCTATCTCTGAAATCCACAAGCATAGTTGCTGTCAAACCTAAAAACATATTCGGGGAGGTCAGTTTTGACTTGCCGAGCACCTTAAGGTGAGTTTATTTTTAAACTGTCAAAAGCGATTGTCCCTTCAATACTGGTATATGGCTGGAAGCTGTCTCTCGGACTGTTATGAGTTATGATGTATTTTATGATATTACTGGGGAATGTTCAAATTAGTTACTGTCATTTAATCCAACGTTCTAACTGTCAACTGTCTCAACAGGACTATAGGTTTATTTATATATCTCCTCCCTGTCTCTATGTCTTAAGTTGTTAATCGGTAACTGCGGTCCAAATGTATCAACTTATTCATCTATTATTGCAAACTTGACTGATTTAAACATATCTAATTGATAATGAACTACTCAGTCAGTCAAGCACCTGTATCAGAAATGTAACACCAGCCATGTTTCATGTAGTCCCAATATCACTGAAAAATGCCGATGTAACGTGACATATAAATTTACTCACAGACAATATATTTTTCGTGAGAGTGAAGTACAATTTTATTAAAGTTTTATTAACAATTTCATAAACTATAATAATATTAATATTAAAATTCATCATCACTTGCCAAGTTTATGAAAATGTCCCCATTTGGGAGATGTCACATATAAACAAGGATTCGAACTAAGTTTTATCGTCTTTGACACTGAGGTTTATCCCCACTTTGCCAGCAAACTGCAGAAAATTAACAGTGAGTGAGTGAGCATCGTTTCTATGTTTATACAAGAAAAGATGTCATGCCAAAAACGCTCACAGTAGTTAGTGAGTAAACTCACGACCTGTCATGACCTGGTTGAGTGACTTCCTCCAATCAACGTGAAAGGATTACCCACAGAGAAAGAAAGGATTAAAGTCACCCATAAATCTTATCCTAACGTAGTACTCCAACTTCTAAATGCCTCTCAAAGAAGGATTAAAATCCTAAAGATATCCTATCCACGTGGTATAGGTACTCACAACCTCTAATAATAAACTGTTACGTTTGGTATCCCCAGCAATACTCACTATGGTCATTGGGCAAATGTAAAAATCACAAACCCTAACGAGATTCTGTCTACATGGTCAAACCCGGTGATTGTGAAGATCTCAAATTCTATCAACAGTCAGACAGCATGGCTGTTCATATTCATTTACAACATCCTCTTATAATTAGTATAAAAGTGTCCCACACAAAACCTTCTTTTATTTATTCTTTCAAAATACAAAACAGAAAGTGGGGTGTGGGGAAATGGGACATATTCCTTAATGGCGAACATTTACCAACCCGCGACAATCGTGTCAACACGGGGGTTCCCCTAGCAATAAACTCGCATCTAAATTCAATACTGTTCTACTGTCGGCTAGCCACAACGGCTAGACTGGACCCTAGTGGAATGGTTCATGCCATAACAGTCTAGCAACCGAACACTAATTAAGACGGGCCGACCTTGTATTTACGGTCTGGTGAACACAGCTCAATGGCCGCTCATTAACTCAAATTTCACATCCCACTGTTTTGTTTTATCTCACTATTCATTTGATAAAATTGTCAACTTCAACTGGAACCCGGTCCCGTGTTACACGCGTGTCACCCCGGGTGCAACCCGTTGAGCACCCGTGTCACATGCGTGTCACATGCGTGTTACACGCGTTCTCAACGCGTGTTAGGGGAATGAACTTTTAGGCAGTAGTGTATATGATGTTCTTGTTGCTTTATAATATACATCTCGGATATATGGTATTTTTGGGGGAAATACTTGACGCACTAATGTTTCGACCTGAGAACTATCGCGAGGGTTTTTGAGAATAACCATATGTACAATTGAAACTGATCGATCTGTGATGACGTGTTTTATTAAATACATTTTGTTGTAAATATATCAACGCCACGTTTCTATGACTCGATTTCTTTACAAACCACATTAGAAGTTCTAATTCCTCCTCAGAGGTTATATCACCCAGAAAATCATCCACGACTAACCAACTATTTTTTTGAATGAATCCCTCCGCTTCTACCACACTATGCACCAAATATATAGCGACACCGTGTCTTGCACAAACATTCGATATTTGATCGTACAGAGGCTGATGTTCGCTGAATACCCATACTATGACATCCGGTTTATAGCACAAAGGAAAATCTCCATCAAAACTTTGCAATAAGTTGTATACAAAAGTGGTTACGCCCGCTCCACTACATCCACTAACGACTAGACGAAATGGGTGTTTGAACATAATAGTATCCCAGGACACAAGAGTATGTCCAGCCATGTCAAGTACCTAATCTTTAATGCTAAACGCTAGTCATATATACACCTTTATAGAAATATGAATAATAAAGAAACACGACAAGGAGTAAAATAATACATAGTTTATATACATTATGCACAAGTACAGGTTACACAGGAATAGGGTCCCATACGGACAGGCCGTTTGGGTTACATTCTGGACACATAAAATAACCAAACTGGTTCATGTGATCCTTCTGCATGTAGCAGGGCACTACGTTCAAAAGTTCAGACACAAAGTCCGGCATGATGATAAAGCAGTTTAACAGCTGCTTCTTCTGATCCACATCCAGCTTGATTCCTGGGCGCTTGTAAGGTTTGACGACGTTTTGCTTTCCACACGAATACCATTTGCGTATGTCCAGTCCAGTCCAGGGTATGTATTATCCATTTCTGCATACATATTTCCTCCTAGATGACATTTCCCCATCTTCCCCTTTCTTGCTTATATTCTGTGATGTGTATTTTTATCTTTCCATGCCAGAACATTGCCACCACAAAGACGTTGTTTCCAAGAGCCAGTTGGCATCGTTGATCATCCTCTGAGAACACTGCTGAACTGTCTAACATTTTCAAGCTGATAATAAGGTACAGTATACAGCTTTACTTATAACCCTTGTATGACTTGTAGACATGTCTTGACACGTGGAACTTGCTGAGACATGCAAGCATGGTAAAAGATAAGATGTGGCTACTTGCAGATATCCCTACTCTGTGCCATTGTGATAAGAGGATCATTTATACCCACCCAATTTATCAGCTAAGATAAGAAAATCTGGGATACCTAGCCCATGTTGCAACCCTCGAGGGGGTCCAAATTATTAAAAGTGACAGCATTTCTCTTTCTAAGATATTCTTGCCGTATAATATACATTTGATAAGGTTGATGTATAGTCTCAAAACATTTAAGCAAGACCAATTAAAGACTATTATATGATCGTAATATACACTATGAGTTTATATCCAGCGCTCGATGAAGCATTTGAAAAGATAGATACTTTTTATTAGAATAGGCTGTAAACTTATATATTTTTGGGGGGGTTGCACTTCTTCATTTAATCATTAGTAGAAAATACGCTTTTTTACCCTAATAGTATAAGTGCTTCCCCGTGTGCGAGATAGGTACCTCTGATATTTAACGTGCGCTTTCCGACTTAAGCCTATCTACCAGAACTTTATTTGCTGTTCTGGTCATACATAAATATATGTAAGTTACGTACATGGGGAGGCTAGATTATTTACAGCTTACAGCAATATAGTGCAAATGTTATGTTCAATAAAAGAAAACGTTGATAGATCTATAACACACTTTTTGTACTATTAAACAAACTGTGGACTTTTAAGATATTTTCGCATATTGTAATAACATCTAGCTAACAAATCATGTCTATCTCTGAAATCCACAAGCATAGTTGCTGTCAAACCTAAAAACATATTCGGGGAGGTCAGTTTTGACTTGCCGAGCACCTTAAGGTGAGTTTATTTTTAAACTGTCAAAAGCGATTGTCCCTTCAATACTGGTATATGGCTGGAAGCTGTCTCTCGGACTGTTATGAGTTATGATGTATTTTATGATATTACTGGGGAATGTTCAAATTAGTTACTGTCATTTAATCCAACGTTCTAACTGTCAACTGTCTCAACAGGACTATAGGTTTATTTATATATCTCCTCCCTGTCTCTATGTCTTAAGTTGTTAATCGGTAACTGCGGTCCAAATGTATCAACTTATTCATCTATTATTGCAAACTTGACTGATTTAAACATATCTAATTGATAATGAACTACTCAGTCAGTCAAGCACCTGTATCAGAAATGTAACACCAGCCATGTTTCATGTAGTCCCAATATCACTGAAAAATGCCGATGTAACGTGACATATAAATTTACTCACAGACAATATATTTTTCGTGAGAGTGAAGTACAATTTTAGGGGAATGAACTTTTAGGCAGTAGTGTATATGATGTTCTTGTTGCTTTATAATATACATCTCGGATATATGGTATTTTTGGGGGAAATACTTGACGCACTAATGTTTCGACCTGAGAACTATCGCGAGGGTTTTTGAGAATAACCATATGTACAATTGAAACTGATCGATCTGTGATGACGTGTTTTATTAAATACATTTTGTTGTAAATATATCAACGCCACGTTTCTATGACTCGATTTCTTTACAAACCACATTAGAAGTTCTAATTCCTCCTCAGAGGTTATATCACCCAGAAAATCATCCACGACTAACCAACTATTTTTTTGAATGAATCCCTCCGCTTCTACCACACTATGCACCAAATATATAGCGACACCGTGTCTTGCACAAACATTCGATATTTGATCGTACAGAGGCTGATGTTCGCTGAATACCCATACTATGACATCCGGTTTATAGCACAAAGGAAAATCTCCATCAAAACTTTGCAATAAGTTGTATACAAAAGTGGTTACGCCCGCTCCACTACATCCACTAACGACTAGACGAAATGGGTGTTTGAACATAATAGTATCCCAGGACACAAGAGTATGTCCAGCCATGTCAAGTACCTAATCTTTAATGCTAAACGCTAGTCATATATACACCTTTATAGAAATATGAATAATAAAGAAACACGACAAGGAGTAAAATAATACATAGTTTATATACATTATGCACAAGTACAGGTTACACAGGAATAGGGTCCCATACGGACAGGCCGTTTGGGTTACATTCTGGACACATAAAATAACCAAACTGGTTCATGTGATCCTTCTGCATGTAGCAGGGCACTACGTTCAAAAGTTCAGACACAAAGTCCGGCATGATGATAAAGCAGTTTAACAGCTGCTTCTTCTGATCCACATCCAGCTTGATTCCTGGGCGCTTGTAAGGTTTGACGACGTTTTGCTTTCCACACGAATACCATTTGCGTATGTCCAGTCCAGTCCAGGGTATGTATTATCCATTTCTGCATACATATTTCCTCCTAGATGACATTTCCCCATCTTCCCCTTTCTTGCTTATATTCTGTGATGTGTATTTTTATCTTTCCATGCCAGAACATTGCCACCACAAAGACGTTGTTTCCAAGAGAGCCAGTTGGCATCGTTGATCATCCTCTGAGAACACTGCTGAACTGTCTAACATTTTCAAGCTGATAATAAGGTACAGTATACAGCTTTACTTATAACCCTTGTATGACTTGTAGACATGTCTTGACACGTGGAACTTGCTGAGACATGCAAGCATGGTAAAAGATAAGATGTGGCTACTTGCAGATATCCCTACTCTGTGCCATTGTGATAAGAGGATCATTTATACCCACCCAATTTATCAGCTAAGATAAGAAAATCTGGGATACCTAGCCAATGTCGCAAGGGTAAGCCGCTTAGCAAACACACACGTTGATCGCCAACTACAACTTGCCTGGTCCAGCACTCATTGGAAAAAGATTAGTGACTGTTCATTGCATTTTGCTTTGTATGCTCCTTGTTTTTCCCTTGTATGCTATTTTCAATAATAATAATAACAATAAAGAGTATTATTTGGCTTCTACATATCATGTACACACTATGTATACACACTACCAGTGGATCGTTATCAGCCCCTTCTAGTCTTAAAGCATTAGGGGCGGTCGGGTAGCCTAGTGGTTAAAGCGTTCGCTCATCACGCCGAAGACCCGGGTTCGATTCCCGACATGGGTACAATGTGTGAAGCCCATTTCTGGTGTCCCCCGCCGTGATATTGCTGGAATATTGCTAAAAGCGGCGTAAAACCATACTCACTCACACTTAAAGCATTACACATTGTTTTGCGACAA
This sequence comes from Haliotis rufescens, assembly GCF_023055435.1. Lineage (NCBI taxonomy): Eukaryota > Metazoa > Mollusca > Gastropoda > Lepetellida > Haliotidae > Haliotis > Haliotis rufescens. The sequence continues at coordinate 6,393,639 of NW_025964001.1, read as the reverse complement.
CATTGTAACGCTACGGTTTGAGAGTATTGACGTATTTTATATCTTAACAATTATCTCTTCAGCTTGAAGACATCATGGCATCGATCCATCACGACGGAGATTCCCAACTTCTAGTTCATCATCTTGAGAAAGTAGAACAGCAACTCGAACAGGAAGAACAAGAACTTTAAAGACGATATGTCTCTACTTGAATATTTGGAAGAAATTGAGCAGGACCTGGCATTAATCCATCATATGGATGACGTGGACCGACAGCCCAAACAAGTAGGGGGAGCTGTTCCACCTTTTTTTAGGGCGTGTGACAAGGCAAAGGGCTCGACGATTTAGAGCTAATGCCGTAAATTTTAATGTGCAATTTAACCCCGCCTGGTTGCAACAACAGAGACTCGAAGATTTACCGCAGGCACCTCAGGAGCAGTTTTATAACATCATTCAAAAACTAAGGCTCGATGTCAGTGCACCATTTCAACGGCTGGATCCCATTTGTAAAGCATGGGATACAAGAAGAACTGCCTTGACAAGAACCAACAGGGCTGATGTTCAAAAACAGGAGGCAGTTAGACTGTTTAGTGAAATTGGTATAGAGCCTGGGCCTTGCACCTGTAGGGATACTTGGAGTGTTTTCAGCGATTACCGGAATACCAACTGAAAGTATATTCTCAAGAAGTCTACAATAAGCTTTTGTACAAGAGTGCAGTGGAAAACCCCTCTAAGATCATTCACCTTTACCACCACAATAGCCACTATGATGTGATTACATCCATGGCAGCATTTACCGGGTACAGTGAATATTGTGAAGATTGCGACATGGGCTTCAATAACAAAGAAGACCATCGCTGTACCAGGGAATTTAGATGTCATCAATGTAGACGTCCCGGCTATTGTGGTAAAGGTGAAAAGGAAGGCATTCCATGTCTCGATTGCAAGAGGTGGTTTCAAACAACTTATTGTTACCAGCGACATCAAGACATGGTATTCCAACCAGTACATGTCAATCCCTACATCGGTGTACCAGCTGCAATCAAGAGGACAATGCCTATGCACATACAGTTCTTACAAAGGCGCCGTTCAGGAAAGGTAAGGAGCCCCTAACCCCAAAACACCTATGCTACATTACGCCCATAAAGGAAGACCATGGTACTACATCAAACACTGCGAACCTGCCCATGAAAAACAAAAGTTTATATTTTATGACTTTGAATGTCAACAGGAGACGGGAGTGCATGTACCTAACTTGTGTGTAGTACAGCTTGGTTGTGGCAGGTGTTTTGGGGATAAATCTACCAATCTGTGTGAGGGGTGTCCTTAGAGAAACAAAGATAAGGGGCCTTCAAGAACGAAAGTATTTCGAGGAGACAACACTTTGGAGGACATGGGAGGGTGGCTTGTTGACCAGAAACGAAACAAGAGGAAGAAGAGGGATGCTCCAAACTCGGCTTTACAGGAAGCCTTAAATGTCTTGGAGGAGGATGAGGACGAAGGTGAAGTATTGGTCATAGCTCACAATTATCGAGGATATGATGGTTATCTGCTGTTACATATTGCAACAAACACATTGTGGTTGCTCCACAGATTGTACTCAAAGGCCAGCAGATACTGATGACGAAATTGGGACGATTGGCCTTCAAGATTCTTTTAACTTTCTCAGCATGCCATTGAAATCATTTCCAAAGACATTTGGGCTCTCACAAGGATACTTCCCTCATTTCTTCAACACAACAGTCAACAAGAATTATGTAGGAGCCTATCCTCTCATGCACACCTATGGAGTGAGTTTGGATTTACGCGCTTTTAGCAATATTCCAGCAATATCTTGTCGGGGAACACCAGAAATGGGCTTCACACATTGTACCCAAGGACACCTATGGACCCGACAGTATGTCCTCGGGCGAACGGAAAACTTTCATCAAATGGTACGAAGAGAAAGTTTCCTCCAATGCCATATTCAACATGTCTGAGGATATACTGTCCTACTGCCAAATTGATGTGGATATTCTTAGAAGAGGATCTGCTGCTTTCCGAGATGTATTCATCGGGCAAAACAATGTGGATCCATTCCTAGAGGCAACAACCCTTCATTTAGCGTGTATGCTCATATTCAGAAAAATACTACCTGGATCCTCAAACAATTGCCATCATACCACCTCATGGAAATAGACCGGAGAGACGCTACTCAATACAGTGTCTCCAATGGTCAAGATGGTTAATGCATGAGGATCAAGATCTCAAAATAGAGCATGCACGCATTGAATGGGAAGCAAAGTTTCTTTGCTCCGATTGTTCTCGCTACAGTGTTGATGGGAAAGCAAGACTGTCTTTGAATTCATGAGATGTTTCTGGCATGGCTGCACAAAGTGCTACAAGGCTGTGCGGTGTGAACCACATCCCACCCTGGGAACAACCATGAGAGAGGTGTATCAAAAAAAACTGTATCGCCTTGCTTTGCCAAGCCAGCACAAGGACGTCGAGATAATTTTCCAGATATGGGAATGTGAATTCAAAACAGTCAGAAAACAAACCCAGAGTTGAAAGGATTCCTATCCACCTTTGAATACCTGACAGATCCTCGCGATGCTTCTTTGGAGGAAGAACCAATGCCATAAAATTGCATTATATCGCCCAAGAAGTGGAAGAAATAAAATATGTAGATGTGTGTTCCTTGTATCCATACAGTACGGAAAATTTCCCCTTGGCCACCCCAAGGTTGTGGATCATCCCCATGTGTCGCAATTGAATCATCTTGAAGGACTAATCTGGTGTTGCATTCTTCCACCATCACAACTGTAGCATCCCTTATTACCCCACAGAGCTGGTTGGAAACTAATGTTCCCTCTATGCAGAACATGTGCAGATGGTCAGATGGATGGGGACTGCCGTCATACGGATGAGAAACAAGCATGGGCGGGAACCTACATAACCACTGAGCTGCAAACAGCCTTACGCGAGTGTGGATACAGGGTTCTACACATATTTGAGGTCTGGCATTTTGATAATGTTCCCGAATATAGCAGAAGTATCCACCAAGGAGGATTATTTGCAAAATACGTAGACAACTTTTTAAAAATATAACAAGAGGCCAGCGCCCTCCCTGAAGGATGTACCGACCCCCAAAACTACGCCCATGAGATATATCAGAAAGAGGGAGTTACACTCGATGTCAACCGAATCATGAAGAATTCTGGGCTGTGGACATTGGCAAAAGGATGTTTGAATAACCACTGGGGCAAGTTTGGGTAGGGGCAAGTTTGGGTAAAGGCTAGGTTTTGGAAAAGCCAGCTATGTGACAGAGCCAGACCTATTCTTTGCCATGTTGAGAGACGAGTGGCATGAAGTCAAAGATGTCCTCATCGTCAATGAAAACATCCTGTTCGTCTCCACTGAACCAAGGAAAGACTTCCACAGTTCGCATCCTGCCTCCAATGTCGTCATCGCTGCCTGGGTTACAGCACAAGCCCGTCTCAAGTTATACAGGTAAGCTATTGCATTTATCAAAATTGCTACTTAGATTATAATTTTGTAATAATTTGGTTTCAATATGAAATAATCATACAGGTATTTGCATGTCATCTTTCTAATTTGTCCACAGCTACTTCGTGCCACTTGAGCGGAGGGTGCTGTACTTTGACACGGATAGCATCATTTACGTCCACAAGGCTAGTGGTGGAATCTGCCTTTAGATGATACTTTGGGCGACCTGACCGATGAGCTGGATGGCAACAGTATATCAACGTTCGTGTCAGGTGGCCCAAAGAACTATGCCTACAAATTGGTCCGACCTACTAAGGACGGGACAAGGACAGTATGCAAGGTTTAGAGGGTTCACGCTGAACTACCGTGCAAGCCAGCAAGTGAACTTTGACAGCGTGAAAGAAGTCATATGCGGCAAACAGGAGGAGTCAATAAGCGTGGACTCCCCTAACCTCATTGTACGCACAGGGTTCCATCAGGGCAACCAGTTGTTGACTGTCAGCACAGACAAGAAATACGGGATGGTGTACACAAAGAGATGTGTGCTGTATGGTGACAATGGATCATTTTCCCCACACTGAAATCGGCAGTGCCACGCCTCAACGTTGGTGTGTGGGTGACAACATGTTTCATTACTTGAACATGCCTAAGCTGGCACGACGTACTACAATATAAATTTGAAATAAAATGAATGAACAGAACTCCTATTTTTATGTTTTCATTGATTTGTGGCGTCAGTCGTTAACACACGGAGAATGTACGTAAAACTTCCCAAAAAGTGTTGTTAAGAATTCGCCACTGGATAGCGTTTTGTATAATATCACGGTTGTTGATTAGCAGAACACCAAGTTCTTTGCGGATTAATTGTATAATCGTTTGTGCCTGTCCGAGTTCGTTGACATTGACGGCTTCTGTGGTCAGTATACTATGAGTATTACTCGACTTAAGATTACTAGACCTTTGTTTAAATTTTTAGCGTGCATGTGATTTGCGTATCTTAAATTTATGTAGGCAAGCTGGGAAGGACCCGATAGGATTCTGAGTATGAATCGGCTTAATATTTTGAAAGCGTGGATGTACTCCAGGTATCTTAATCCGATGACGATAAGATATTGGGACGGACCCTGATGCGGGATTATGCTCCCTTGGAGTGAGTGAGTTAATATTTAACGTCACATCGGCAGTATTTCAGCCATATCGTGACGAGAACATTTATAATACCCATATTTAGACTGAATGCTCCCTTGGAAGAGCGTGTTTGTTTTATTTCAACGCCTTACTGAGTATTCCACACCAGTGTTAAGATAACATGTCCGACTCGCCCGGCATCTAATCCTAGCGACGCCTGAACAACTGGAGACAATGAAGACCGCTAAGTCCTGGTTCCTTGACGGGACATTCCGTGTCGTCAAAGCGCCCTTCGTACAACTGTACTCCGTTCACGTTTTCTTGGTTTCCGAGACAGGGGAGATGGAGCAGGTACCCACTGCTTTCATCTTCGTGTCTCGGAGGAGGCGTGTCGATTATGAGAAGGTATGCAACATACTTTGTATTTCAGCTTAACTAAAGGAAAAATTATATGTAACAAATAAACTATAGAAATAGACGTCAACCTGTGATATGTTATGTAATTTGTGTCTTCTTTATTTTAGGTATTTGAACGCTGCTATCCAAGATGGGGGACCATCAACCTCCAGAAGTCTGTCGCAGATTTTGAGCGAGCGTTGTGTGGGAGGCTCTAAGACGGGTCCTTCCGGAGGTGCAAGTCCATGGCTGTGCCTTCCATTGGCAGCAGGCGGTCTTCAGGCGAATACAGAATCTTAGTCTTGCGGTACGTATTAATATAATAAAATTGATAGAAATTTGTGTAACCAACCATGCATAGTAATATTTATTATAGCATATTTCGCATATATTTAATTATGTTTGTTTCTTTCCAGACGGAATATTCAGAGTCGACCGAGTTGTATGGATTTGTCAAGAAACTGATGGCGCTGCCATACTTACACACAAGCCACATCAGAGAGGAATTTTTCAAACTAAAGGAAGAAGCAGGTGACCAACTGGGTCTGCAGTGATACCTGGCCCGTGCAGACTTGGTCCGTGTATGGGTTGACTGTCCGCACCAACAACGAGTGTGAAGGTGAATATTTTCTTACGATTTTAATTACAATTTTGATGTCGATCACAAAGTGGTGAAACGTAATATTAAAATATGATTACTGATGAAACGTAATGAAATAACATGAATATATAATAGTTCTCTATCTTTTTTTTTAGGATGGCACGGACGACTCAACATCAGGGCCGCAAAGAGGAACATTAATTTCTTCAAACTGGTCGCCATCCTTCACAAGGAAGCCGAAAATCTACCAAGTACACGGACCTTCGTCTGCCAGAGCCAGATGTCCCATCACCAAAATTCCAGGACCAGGAAGTTTAACAAGGACTTAACAGAAGTCTGGCGGAAATATGAGGAGAGAGTCATCACCCAACTCCAATGCTTAGCTGCAGTGGCCAAACTGTTGTAACAATGAAGCGTGTCACATCTGAAAAAATGTTGAAATTGAAAAAATAAAATATAAAAATACAGAAACCAGTCTCTGTGAATACAATATTGATATGAAACAAGTCTGTTGTTCTTTTACTGTCATGTGTTCTTATGAGAACAATATCCATAGAACGGCTGGTTACTGTGCTAAACGCGCTGCGCTTCATGTTGAGTCAGTGAGTCAGAGCCCAGTCGGTTACGCTATTGGGACCGAGACTACAACACTAACATTTAGGTACATTATGTGTATAAAATGCATTACTATGTATTTCTGATAGTTACATACATATTCTAAAATACAAAAACCGACCGTAGTTCGCTAAAAAAAATTTTAAGGCGAGTCGGGTCAAAATCTTTTTACGCGAGTCGGGTGTATTTCGACACCGACTCGTTGGATATGCCTGCCAGACCCAATATGAAGTATATGCAAGATCGGTTTGATACATTTATTCGATGGCCCATACAGATGAAACAAACACCCCTGGATCTGGCAATGAGTAGATTCTTCTACACCGGAACTAACGATCGGTTTCAGTGCTTTCATTGCAGAGTAAAAATGTATCGTTGGAAAAGTACAGATAGTCCCGTCACAGAGCACAGGCGATATTCACCTAACTGCTCGTATATGAAGATGGTGTTTAGAAACGTATAACTCCGATATACGCTTCAAATCAAGGGTCATCATAAGGACCAACCAAATAAAACGAAAGAAAGCTTGAAAACATGATTATTTGTCTTGATTATCCTGTATGCGATGTATTTTGCCTGTTGTAAGAAACACGTCATTACATTATTTATTTAGCAAAGAGGTATACAGCATACATGTCCGACTATATGTGTCGAGACTGCCATTTCTAACATGACTAACATGTTCGCCGTATGTCTCTATTACTACGAGACTTTCTCGATACCCATGTCCGCCATTTTCCCGTCTCACACAAATCTGGCTAACAGACGTCATTTCTTACACGAGACGCCATTTTATCACGCCATTCTCACCAAACCGGTAGACACACTAAATCGGAAATGCTATGACATCCTTTCCACCTTCATTTCCAGAATACTCACACTCCCGGTTATGACGTCACTTCCTGTCTTGACATTTACCCCAAATCCTCATGCTACGTCCCTTCCGATTATGACGTCACTTTCGGTTGACCCATGACGTCACTTTGGGATTTGCTAGGTCCGGTCCCGAATGAGCCGGGGGACACCCAAGTAGGTACGAATAAATCGAAGATCCTCCATTCTGTGTACGTGTGATCAAAGAATCACAGTCAAGCATGTCCTGCTTGATTGTATTATATAATTTCAGGTTTCATCAGTCAAGGATCTTTTTAATCAGGTAAGTACTCATTTCATTCTTGGTTTTTAAAAAGAAATTTAACTTATTGATACATTTTGAATTGTGGAAATAGCTATATTTTATATTGGCAAGGTATAATTTGTAACTTAGATTGTTAGTGGCTATATCGTCATAGGGTGTTGAAGAAGCGTAAAAGTATTGTCCCCATGAGAGGATATGTAAGAACACATCATTCGAAGTACATTTATTCTTACCCCAGTTTTAAGCGTAGTATATTTGTATATTTTAACATTTGGCTTAATTGCGTATCACCACCAACAGCTGAAGTGATGGTGTAAATCCTGCTGGGAAGCCGTGCAGGTAGCAGAAGTATTTTAAGTCTCCGCGGTCCCAAGTAAGGTGCCCTAATTTTGGTTACTGGTGATCTATTGCCCATTTTTATATTGTATTGTTGATTGAAAATGTATTCTTTTAAATGTTTTCAACTAGTTTAAAATCGAAACTGTGATACTCTAGTTATTTTTCTGTCCTTCGCTGACAGGTATTTATTCCAGTCAAATCTATGTGTTATGTGTCAGTTCTCGTCACGATATGGCTGAAATATTGCCGATGTGACGTTAAATAACTCACTTGTCCCACAAGTGGATTCATGTCAGGTCACATGACAGGAAAATTCATCATACGGATGATGTTTCTGGTCAGAAAGTCTTCCGTGAACCTTGCAGTGTGTGGACGTGCATTGACATGCTGGAAGACAAGATTATGTCGCCTCCGATCGCCTAGTTCCTGCTGGCTTGGTCGAGTCTTGGCATATTGAACAAGTAACCGATGACCACTTTTGTGTGTGCTTTTAAAGAACCTGAGATCTGATTTTCACGTGCAGCATGTGGCCAGCAACAGCGGTTGCGTTTCTGTGCAGTGTTCATAGTTGCAGTTTTCACTTTCAGACTCATTGCCCCGATATGGTCTGATGTTCGAACCCGAACTGTCACAGAGCTAACAAGATGTTTAAAAAATGACACATGAATGTGAACGTGTCAAGAATGAGTGGCTAAGAGGTGGTAAATTACTTTAATACCTGATCAATAATACCCTCACCTAATGAAAGAACCTGTCACGTCTTCAACTTCTCACTTCTTGAAATTACCAACTGCTGGGTCTCAAGAATTGGTCAATGTTGACGAGGGTTGAGAATCGTGTTTGCTGAGAGAGTATCTCATCCGATGGAAGGCCCCTTTGACACATTGGCAACATTACGCCTTATCGATTGGCATCATTCAAATAGATATGCCATTCAACGACCTACGTTTTTTATTCAAAATACTTTCAAATTTACTGCTGATCCCAATATGGCAGCAAGTGAACTGTTATCTGAAAATCTGTTATCTTTCCGTAACGTAGCAGAAAAGACCGCTCATATTAAAAAAAACCCTTTTCGACAACAAAGTCAAGGTTATTCAACACATACTTTGTTGTTAAATTGGGGAAAGTCAACTTGGCTTTTTTCAATTGAATCAAAAGTACAGTGTGGACATTTCCGTTAGTGTTCGTTTGTTTGTTGTTCAACGCCGTACTCAGCAATATTCCAGCTATATGACAGCGGTCTGTAAATAATCGAGTCTGGACAAGACAATCCAGTGATTGATATCATGAGCATCGATCCACGCAATTTGGATCGATGACATACATCAACCAAGTCAGCGAGCCTGACCACCCGATCCTGTTAGTCGCCTTTTACGACAAGCATAATCGCCTTTTACGGCAAGCATGGGTTGCTGAAGACCTATTCTAACCCGGAATCTTCACGGGTCTATTATTAATGTTATGAACTCTGACCAGACGAACCGATGATGACTGTTTCGGACAAAGACCCACGTCGTCGGGGTACGATTACAAGCGATCAATGAGCCTAATAACTACCTGATCTGTCAAGTTGACTTGTATGGCAAGCACAGGTTGCTGGAGATCTTTTAAGGAGATGTCAGTTAATGCTTGTTTGACCTCATCAATATGGAACAATATGTATCTTTAATGTTTCGCATTACGACACTTGCACTGTAAATCGTGAAATTAATGCGTCTCCAAAAGAATGCGACCACTGGCCCCTAGCCAAAAATGCGACTCAATATGAATGCGACGACCCCCTCCTCTCTCACTTACTTACCTATGTTGGATATTTTACGTGCGCTTTCCGACTGCAAGGGTATGTCGCACACGGGCCCGTCAGGTCATTTAGTGAAGTTTGCGAAAAGGGGAGGTGCAACCCAGGAAGGGGGTTTAGGGGTTGCTTATATTATAATTTTGAGATTTAGAATGAATTCCAAGGGGAGGAGTGAACTAAGGGAGCTGTGTGTGGTGGATGGTTGTTGGTTTATGTAGTATGTACTATATAAGTAGTAATTTTAGATGCGGTTAATTAGGTCTGTTTTGATAAGAAATACGCCCAGGGCTTTGAAGTTTTGTGAGTTATTTAATGGGATTAGGATTGACTCTAGTGTCAGTCCCGTATTTAGGTTTAGAGTGGTTTGTAGTTTTGTTTTATGTATTTGGTAGTGTGTGCAGTGGATAAGTGCGTGTTCTGGTGTTTCTTGTAGGGTGGGCATGTTCCTGTTGCGTGTAGTTTAGCTATTTTTCGGTGATTGTTTAATTTGGTATGGCCTGTCTGTAGCTTAGTTAAGATTCTGTCGATTCTTTTTGGATGGATGTAATAGTTCTGGTTTGATGAAGGGCTTTTTTGAGGATTTTCCTAATTTGACAGTTTGAATTTTGATAGTTTGTTTGCTATGTTTTGGAGATCTTTTGTTCAGCGACGCTTTTAATTTCTGATTTGGAGATTGGAAAGTTTAGGCTTATGTCTTGGATTTTAAGGGTCAATTCCGACGATTCCTACATGTGCGGGTATCCAGGTAAATTCCATTTGTCAGCCCATTGTTGAATTTTATTAAGTGATGTTTGTAGTAAGTTTTTGACCATTTTAATGCTTTTGTGCGGATCCAGAGGGCTCCATCATCCGCGAATTTTGAAGTGTTTAACTTTAGGGGATAGCCCCACGAAGAGATCAGTAATAATTATATTGAAGAGTGTGGGACTTAGAATGATGCCCTGGGGAGTGCCGTTTTCTTGGGGACATTGGTCCGATAGCGTTTGGTCGATACCAACTGTAATTTTACGGTTTGTTAGAAAATCCTGGATGTAGTTGATTATTTGTCTTTTAAGCCCTATTTTTGTAGTTTTTGTATTACTAGTGATACTCCGTGAACTTTCCATTGTATACTTTGGGCTAGATCTGGGGTGCATATAGTTAAGTCGATAGCCGACATGTTATGGTGCATCTTGTATCTACTGGGTGGTTGTTATTAAGCAGTATTAGGTCGTTATGTTCTATCCATTCGGAGATAAATTTGCCGTGTTTATGTGGAAGGGTAAATTTAGTTCTAGCAGAGAATGTAATTTCTTGTATGCAGACGATGTGTGGACCTTTGTCTACTTTAAATTTAGTTTTTAATTCGTGGCCGAGGGAGGTTAGTCCGTTGGCGTTCCATTGGAAAATGTTCAGTCCTTCCATTTTGGGGGGAATGGTGGTTTGTTTATTTTTAAGTATAGCTTTGGTTTAATTAGAGACTTCCTTCAGGTGGATGTTGAAAAGGTTGAAAGGGAGTGTTGTTAGTCTGACTGACAGGTTTGGGATTTTACGTGCGCTATCCGACTGCAAGCGTATGTCGCACACGGGCCCGCCAGGCCATTTAATGCATTTTGCCAAAAAATACGAAGGAAAGGATTCGTGCAACCCAGGAGCGGGAATTTATAGTAGTAGTAGTAGTTTTCGGAGATTTAACGTACGCTTTCCGCGTGAAATAATTACACTATAGCGTATCTCGCACACGGCGTTGCACTTATACTATTGGGGGAAAAAAAGTGTAATGAATAAATAAAGAAGTGCAACCTAAAAAAAATGTAAACGTTTGCGGTGCTTAATCTAACAAAGCAAGTGGGGTGGGAGTTGGGGTAAAAAAAATTAATATAATATGGAAAGATTGGGCTTGGGTTGGAGGGGGTGGAGCCAAGCGGTTGAAGGCAGCGTCTTTGGCGGGCGAGCGTGTGTGGCGAGGCGTTTAGCTGAGGTGGCTAAGGGGGGGGGGGGGGGGGGGGGGGGGGAGGAACTAAGGCTAAGGGAGGTGTGAGTGCTGAGTAAGTTGTTCGATTTGTTTAATAATTTTTATTTTTATTTTTTAAAAATTGGGTTTGTTATTATTATTTGTGGGTTATTTTCGGTTAATAAGATCTGTTTTTATTAGGTATTTGCTTAGGGCTTTAAAGTTGGATGTGTTGTTTAGTGGGTTTAAGATTTTGTTTCTAGAGTTAACTCGGAGTTTAAGTTAAGTGTGTTTTGGAGTGTTGTTCTGTGTGTCTTGTGGTGTGGGCAGTGCACGAGTGCATGTTCTGTGGGGTTTTTTTTGAGTGCAGTGTTTGAAGGTGGCTGTTTAGTTTGGTGTGACCTGTTTGTAATTTAGTTATGGTCCTGTCGATTTTTTTGGATGGGTGAAGAATGTTGGCTTTAGTTAGGTTTTTTGAGTACTTTTGTTACCTGACAATTTGAGTTTTTGTATTTTGTTTGCCATTTTTTAAAAACATTTCTGTTTTGTTATGCTTTTAATTTCTGATTCTGAAATTGGCAGATTATTTCTGGGAGTTTTAAAAAGTGAAAGTTTAGCTGAAGCATCAGTGGTTTTATATCTAAAGAAAATACAGGAGAATCCCCACCTTAACCCAACCTTACATTAATCCAATCACACACCAAATAGAAACGCTTATTAGCGCTGAGGAGAGTACTTCCGCTAAAACAATACATGCGCGCTGGCTCGTGTCGGCCTTTGACGCAGTCGCAAAGCACAAAGACACCGTGTTGCGTGGGTGGCGTCCGTCTGGACTTGCAGGTGTGATCAGTGATGACATAAGTGTGTAGAACTCTTGTCTTTACCCCAGCAGTGACAATTCAAAGGATGTAATTAGTGTTGAATGACATTGTTTATATACATGTTACAAGTGCAGCAAGTATATATGATAACTTCAGTGAATTTGCTGCCTTCTTTCTGTAAGTTCATGTGGCATTTGTTTATCGCTACAATTTTAATACAAAATTCTGCAGAAACTAAAGATCCTTGGATGATGAGTACTCGAAGTATTCTAGGTCGACAGTCTGTAAGGACCAGACGAGGAGGTCTTCACCACTGACGAGGAGGTCTTAACCCCTCCAGATGCCAGTGGCGATTAGCAGACAGCAATGAGAAGGGTCCTGTTATTTCAATGGAGGCCGACCGAGAAGTTGTATGCCAAGAGATACTTGGATACACTCACAAAGGCTTGGTCCAGCTGATGTTAGAATGACAAAGAACGTCAAGCTGGAGTGGGACCCTTCAAGGGCGTGCGGGGAGAACATACTAAAGAAACTGTCTTTGGCCTTGTTGTAAATGGGAGTCATTGAACTGTCTTTGAATTTGGACCCAAACTCCAAATGGAAAATAAATGAAAATTTACAGCTACATGTATACCTACTCAATGAAAAAGAGATAGGGCCCATCCTGCCTCCCCTCATCATGGTTGCTGTCTTTCCTTGGCAATATGGAAGGGAAAGGATGATTGAAGGCAAAGTAACTCTGAACGTGATCCAAAGTTTCTTTCAAGCGAAAAGTTTTCACACTCCATTATGAATATTGAACATTAGGCGTGATTTGCATTTTGCATCAGGAACCATCATGTGAACATAGTTCAATGTATGATATATCCATTTATGAATACATAAAATTGATAACTTATTTGTGTTCATTAGGAAGCTGTGTAAATGACATTCTTTAATGTGTCATCTTTAGGGCAGGATTGGAAAAGATCCTGAGTGATCTCGGTGTAAGGTCAAGGCAATAGTTAAAGTGATATAGTCATAAAGTATGTGTTCCATTATCACTAAAATGCTTATTTCTGCACATATTTGAGAAGTCTTATGCATTTAGTTGTAATAATCTTGTAATACATACATATGAAAACTAGTCACTTTGACCCTTTGCAATGAGAAACATAAGCCATATTTTCATTGTTACACAGAATTCTGCCATTGGCCATCATAATTGGCTTTTTCTGGATTTTGTAATTGTCTTTCAAACAATGGCAACTGATATTGAAGGTCAAATTAGCTCTCAATGTGTTTCACTGAAGAAGTGCTCACTATGGTGGGATCAAATGCAGTACTTGGGATACTGTGCTTCGAAAGTCAATATAAGTGGTATGTGAAGATATAACAAGTACTGGTAACTTTCCAAAATATCCAGAAAAAAAGACATAATATTAATGTAAATTAAATCACACGAGACAGACGTAGGCAGGCTGGGAGTCCCGATCGCCATGATCGGTTGAAATTGCGCAAAGCTTCAAACACCGGGAACCGTTTTATATAATAATTAAGAGAAATCCTATCAGTAGCGGAATTTTCGTTTGGAGGACGACTTCGCCTGTCATGTTTTGTCGTCTGTTTTACGCCATATCCGTTTTCCAAATATGATATTAATCAAGCATTTGTGATTAAGTATTTGTGATTAAGCACCAATTGCACCCCTAGCCCATGAAGATCCGGGTGGAATGTGTCCTCAGGACCTCAGTGCTAGGCGACTAAATTTTGCAACCTGTTTGTCGTGTGTCGGTGAATGATGGGAGTCCGGTGGTGGAGGGCAGAGTTCCAGGAATAAGGTTAGAGAAGTCTTGCATTATGCCACAGTTTATGCCAGGGCTATCTACCGAATACAGAAGAGCTCTGGGGTCCATAGAGTGGAAGTGGTTGGAAGCTGGCCCAGTAGACTTGTCAGAAGGCCTCTTTTAGAACTGAGGTATCCTCAAAAGTCCATATGTCCCAGGTTATGCTTGGGAACCAAATGTGGGCAGAAAGTTGTGCACGAAGCTCATCTGCCAAAGAAAAAGTTTCAGATTCCTTTCTGAGGTATAAGAGGTCGCAGAAGACGAAGTGGTCCTGAAAGTTGAGGGGTGTGTGGTGATCGGCGATGTCCGGAAGGCTATCCGAGTGCGGTGACACGTGCCAGAGAGGCAAGGGGACCCAAGCAGCTCCCAGCTAATCAGCGCACTGGAATTCAACGTCCCGAACAGTCAAGATCAAGCAATCAAAGCAAGTACAAGTACAATTCTACTCCTTACTTGTTCACCCTTACAATATCGATACAATATGCTGTCAGCTGTCGCTACCATTACCACTAGTGTTAAGTAGTAGTGGCAGCAGTTTACACTACAATGCAATGACATAAATATGTCTGTTTAGTTTTTACGAAACAGGTAAAAGCAAATGATTTACCTTTTAGCTCTTCAAGGAACTTTATAATGTTTTATGATAGAAAGTCTGAATTATCAGTACAAGAGAAAGTTTCCATGTTCAGCTTTTAGGATAACATGCTCACATCATAGTATACATGTACACTTGACGATGTCAACAGAGTAATAAGGCACAAAAAGTACATATTGCAATTGTTAATGATTAAGTCGTATTTCTGCCAGTTGGAATGAGGGATGGCCGTGTCTCTGGTTTCCAGGATAATAATGGTTCCGTCTCCTCAAACTCAGACTGAGAATAGCCCTCCGTTTCTTCATTTTGAAGAAATGGGGCTATGATTCTACGTGGAGCAAACGGACGAAGTGCATGTTAATGTTCCGACTTGGGCGATCTGTGGACAACTTGAATAAATTTTGTCGACTCGTTGAACGCTGAAGTTTAAATAAGTGATAAAAAAGTTCCTCAAAGTATTTTTCTGCTATTCTGGTTCTTCTGCGATAGCGTAGAACTGTAGATTCGTGTATATCATTCCTTTCGAACTTTCTCTCCAGATGAACGTAAGCATCTTTGACATTTTTTTTAATTCGTATCGAAATTCTTTAATGTCATTGGCGTGAGTAGATATATGGTGTCTATATTTAACTCTTAAAGTACCATTTTTTATTAACATTTTCAAAGAGCTCAAAAGTTGTTTGATCAGAGTTACATTGTTCAAGACCTTTGTAAAGCTTTCAAAATGTTTTATGGTAGACATACGGACGACACATCTTCAGTGACGTAAATGGAATCCATCTGTTGATTATTCGTTGTATGGTGATTTCCAAACATTTGGCTCTATTATATGTGTGTAACAGAAATTGATGTAGGGACACCTATTGAAATTATGTCGCTTGCGTATTGATTATCTTCTGTTCATTGAACGGTTTGGATGATAATTAATAGGAAAAAGACAGGTTTATATAAACACCAATTGTTTTACTCTAATTGTGTAAATGGCGGGCCTACCGGTAGGGCAGGGCATGCTCAGCCGTGTCGCTGACACCTGTTGTCATCATTGAGTTTCAGTGATCCATTCAAATCATTTTGCACCCAATGGAACCTGTTTCGCAATTCTCTTGCGTTGACATGGTGTATTATATAAAAGTTTTGTAAATACAGACAGTGTTTGATCATCTAATGTTGTGTTAACAATAAACAGGATATTACCTATTAGTTGCATTTTACTTGGACTACTTACGACCAGGTTTAAAATAGTCACATTGTACATTGTCATTGATTTGAGGCAATATTTCAACAGAATGTGAACTTCAAGCATAGTCACGGCGTTGTAAATGAGTGGCAATAAATTTCAGTGCTGACATGTCCTCTGCTCTATGTTTTAACTATGGGTCTTATGCTCTCTGAAGAAAAATATAAATTTATGAAGAGAATTTATTATTTTTGCAATACCGTCATCAATGGCTGAACGTAGTTAATGCCGATCAGGATGTGTTAATAGAATTTTCATTCACTCGCAGGAATTTTCATTCACTCGCAGGAATTTTCATCCCTCGAAGACTTGCAGGTTTTGCAGATATTCCAGTGGGGAAACAAAGAATAACACATGATGGGCACACGCTATAACCACAACATGTATGTTACACCCACCCCCTTACAGACGCCGTTCATTACGACGACGGTCAAATAGGAGAAACCGATAATAATGAAAATCTGAACATAACATATTTAACGGTTGACATTGTTTATTCCAAGGACCAGATGAAAACAATCGCGCAACTTTCTTTTCTATTTATGGCGCTTTCTACGAATATAGTAATGTACATCATCATTATATACTCACACGCAAAAGAAACGCAAGTCGAGTATGCAGCATACATGTTATTTATTTTCAACAGTAAAGACAAGAAATACTAATAGGGCAAGATTGACAAAAATTTGACTGAAGACCGTTTAATGGATTAAAAAGCAGATGACATAATTGTTTTTTTTTTAAATGTTAAGGGCTTACACAGTTTCGGGTCTATACCCAAAATGTCAGTCAATACCTGGTGTGACCACCATTAGCATTGATCACTGCCACACACCTCCTGTACGTTGAGTGGATCAGACGATTTGTGAAGGCCGTGACCCCGTGTCCCAGACCTTGACCAACATTCAGAAAGGACATGGGTCCAAGTCTCACAATAAGTCCAATCCGTGCCCATATCTTGACGCTAGGTCCACCCCATGGATCCCTTTCCACAACGTTTCTGTCAGCGAAACGATCACCTCGACGCCGCCAAAATCTGACTCTTACGTCTGCATGGGAGACACAAAAGCGACTTTCATCAGAGAGGATGACACGCCTCCACTCACGATGACGCCAATTGTGATGACGCCAATTGTGATGACCATGTGCCCACTGAAGTCGTGCTTGTCGATGCCGTGGTTGGAGAACAGGACGACGTGCTGGTCGGCAACATCTGACGATATTGGAACGGAGACGTCGGATCACAGAGTCCCGGCTAATGTGTCGATTATGTGTTCCCATGGTCTGTCGAGCACTTTCACTTGCAGTTAAGAACGGATGTCGCTGGTGTTGACAGGTAATATGCCGATCTTGTCGAGGGGTGGTGACCCTAGGACGACCGCTCCGAGGAAGGTCATCTGTGGTCTGTGTAGCATTGTATCGATGCAGGAGACGGTAAATTGTGGTTATGTTAACGTTGAAATGACGGGCAACATCTGAGACAGACTCTCCAGCTTCAAAACGTCCGATAGCCTGGTTTCTCTGAATTTGAGTTAGGCGTGGCATTGTTCACCAAGGAGTGGTAGGTCCAAGAATCGGCCACAGTTTTATACCCGCTACAGTTCGTGACAGTTCGTGCATTTTCGATTTCGCGAGAAATGGGTGCATGATACCCACATATTCATTGAAATTGTGCGTTTTGGCGATTCGTTTTTTATGTTGCGTTTTTTCTCGGGGCTTCCAAAATGCAACCAAAAATATTGATAACACCATCAGGCTTCCCTACATGCTAAAACTCGTATCAATTAATTATTCCGTGTTTGTTACCTATATGCTTAAAACCACTTACGTTTTTTTTGCGTGTGAGTATATTAGCACTATTACATTACGATTGACATACTGTAACATACAATGGAGTCTGAGCTCTGAGGCCTATGTTTGCATAATCCCCATGGCTCCCAATTAACAGAGATCGAGTGTGATATTGGTGGGTTCTTAATTCGTTGACGAGCCATTGATCATTGAGTAAGAAACTGATCGATCTGTAGATCCATTAGGTGGTGTTCATTTAAGTGGTTTCGTTACGTAAAGGTATTGACAAATCATGTTGGCTTGTATTGTGACAACAGTGTATCTTCATGATCAATTGACGTGTTTTGAGTGAAAGATTCGTTCATGATCAATATGAAAGTGCACGTTTAATGTTTTTGTCCGTAGGCATTTTGTATGTCATTGGATCGTGATATGAAGTCGTATATGGTGTGTATTCACAACTTAGTGTAACCAAATAACTTCCTGCATATTTTTATCAATAATATTGGTTTTCCACTGCACGTGACATTTTGAATGTTTTATTTCCATTGTGATAGACATTATTACCCCTCCGTGGGTTCCGTCCGTCCGTCCGTCCGTCCTTCGACTTCTTATAGGGGAAGATCTTTTTTCAAAAACCATTTTAGTTGAGAAATGAAAGTTTACATACTGATATGACTGGTCATGATCTTAAATGAGTTCGAAAATTGGTGTCTTAAATTCTTTTTTTACAGAGTTATGGCCCTTGCTCCGTGCTTTTCAACTTAGTTCATACTGACTGATATGGGGACAAGTTTTCTCAGAAACTACTGTAATTAGATGAATGAAAGTTTGTATGCTTATATAAAAGATACTTGTCAAGACTGAGTTCGAAAATTGTTGCCGTAATTTTGTTTTTACAGAGCTATGACCCTTGCTCCGTGCTTTTCAACTTACTGCATAATGTCTTTAATAGGGACAACTTTCCTCAGAAACAACTGACGTTACATGAAAGACTGCGTTCGAAACTTAGATCCTTAAATTTGTTTTCCAGAGGTACTACATATACATGTTTTTAGATTTTTTAGCATACACAGTTACGGCCTTTCATCCATGTTATTTTACATGGTACATAGTATCTGCAATGGGGACAAGTTTTTTTCAGAATCCACTGAAGATAGTTTATCTAAGAGATATTTATCAAGACTGAGTTCGAGAATTTGTGCCATAAATTATTTTTTTCAGAAGAGGGGCCCTGTGTGTATCAATTTCACATTTAATCATTTTTGCAGAGTTGCGTCCCTTGGGCACACCAGAAACCTATGATTGTGGGTTCGAATGCCGGTTCGCCCCGATTATGTTTCTAGGTTTGTCAGCACCATACCCGTGATCGTGGGTTTCACCGAAGTGGTAAACGTCTTAGACCTGCATCACTTCGGGCTTTCCTCACACATCAAGCTGACACGCCTTGATATAACTGGAATACTGTTAAAAGCGGCGTTAAAACCCAACTCACTCACTCACTCTTCTTCAGGCTTTACATGACTCTTTTTATAGCTCATATAGCTATATGAACAAACAAAATTAGCATGTGCCCATAGTGTCAACGTTGTTTTTCTTGTTGGAAATTAATTACGTTTTGTGTAAATATGTATTCATCATTTTGAATTGAAAACTGAGAGAATATTGTTTTCGTAACCTTCAAACTGATGCGGTAAAAATGTTTTCAGTAAGTTAGTGAGTTCAGATTTCGCCGCTTTTAGCAATATTCCAGCAATTTCAGAAATGGGCTTCACACATTGTACCCATATGGCCCATTTGTTATTGATATTGAACTCTTGCCTTCGTTATGACGAACGAACGCTTTAACAATTGAGCTACACCACAGTCCCAATTGTTTTCTAGCATTGTGAGGACCCTTTTAACTCACTCTTAAAGCATGATCTTAAGCATGCACTTGTGAATAAAGTCAACTTCTTATGTACAAAATATCGTCTCGAATCTCACTCAGAAGAAACTGACTCGCTGGCACTCCGGGTAAGAATATAGATGAGAGGTAACTAAATGGATCGTTTGGTCAGACTCGCTGAATTGGTTGGTTTAGGAGATAAACATACTGTCTTTTCAATGTAGAGCGAGGTTTAACTGCAAATTAACTGCGCGAAATTAAATATAAACCCACACGTTGTATTACAAGTGAGAAGTTTTGCACCACGAAGCTAATTCTTTGGTGTTTACGAAGAGATGGAGTTAAATGGCATGGACTGAGTCCAGTAATTTAATTGGATTCTCGATCTAAATAAAGGAAAACACCGATTATTGACTTGAACAACGTATAAACCCGTTTTATGCAAAGACGGTGTTGCATACGTTACTCGCATTGAAAGTCTGCAGCATAGATACACGTACTTTGTGAACCATCATGACGCGGACACCCCTAAAGACAATTCAAAGATTTGTTCTACATCGCACGTCACTATTAAGACGTCACACCGCACACTGTGAAATAAAATATGTGACGTCATAGTCTGATATAGAAAAGTGCACATTTCAACCTCTATGCTGTCCCTAAACTTGAACTACACTTTCACAGTTGCGTTTTCGGCCAAATGCGTTTGCCATACATACTTTGAATATAATTGTGGTTACATAAATAACCAAAACTCTTCATTTTGTAACCTAAAAATGTACATATCACTATTTGAAAATGCCAACGGACAATGATTGCGAAAGAAGCTCTTGTCTTTTGATATTGGCTCCCGCGGTGAGTGATCGTCAGATCAGCTGTTTCAATCAGAGGTGGTTATTGTTATTTGAAACCTCTGATTGACCAATCTGAATGGATTTTCTCCAAATTGATTGTGCAATGAATGTTATCGAAATCGATGCACATGTAAATGAATGGTTGTCGGTCCCGACTCAATTATTTACAGATAACCGAGATAGTGTGCAGCGATAAACAACAAATACACAAACGCAGAAGACACAACTGGTATTGAATATATTGACCAAAGAACCCGGTGTTGCTTTTTATGATACTGATGTAAGTGTTTCTGTTGAAGCAGAATACACAACATAAACTACCATTCAAGGTATTTTAAAATAACCGTTACAGCCACATCGACAAAATGGTTTCTATATTTACCTTTGTGGGCTATAAGCCGAAATGTCGCCCGTCGTTGTCTGGAAACAATTCTCCCCTGGAACCCGTTCTGCATTCCTTGTAAAGAAAACAAAACAGTCTAGCATGTTTTGCTTGAGTGTATTGATTGATTGTATTGATAAGTCCCAATGGCCCCCCAGTACGGGGGCCTGGCCTTAGTTGCTAGTGAGCAATATGTTGTAATGTCAAAAATAGCTAGCCACAATTTTTAATGCCCCAATACTAGTTTTAAAACCAAACTGGGAATCGCTTGCTGTAATACTGTCCGTCGTTGACGGATTTTGATAATTTATGCTATTATATTAAATTAATGTATTCTAGTCACGATATGGTTTAAATACTGCCGATGTTACTCACTCACTCTCTCTCCTCTGAAACTACATGGTTGAAGCGGAAATTTGACATACAAGCATTTGGCCACCGTCCATGACACTTGAACGTGTTCAAGATATTCCGCGAGAACCTATGTTTGTTCATCAGTATGTTGTACTGAAGTAAACTAAATACAATCATCAAGGACATAATCGAACCATCCAACTCTCTGACAAATAGCATTGTGTTCGGGGGATCCATTCCGACCATGAAACTCCCGAAAGTCACCAAAGAAAACCACAATGTGACAGCGGGATGGATGTCGGACGCCTATCACTGTTACAGCTCTTCTAGGACCAGTGTAACCAATAACAAGCTAACGACCCGTGAAGATTCCGGGGTAGAATAGGTCTTCAGCAACCCATGCTTGCCGTAAAAGGTGACTATGCTTGTCGTAAAAGGTGACTAACGGGATCGGGTGGTCAGGCTCGCTGACTTGGTTTATGCATGTCATCGAACCCAATTGCGTGGATCGATGCTCATGATATCAATCACTGGATTGTCTAGTCCAGACTCGATTATTTACAGACCGCCGTCATATAGCTGGAATATTGCTCAGCAAACCAACAACAACAACAACAACAACAATAACAAGCTAACGGTTTGTCAACACACATCCTATTAAATATGAACTGACAAATTAAATAGATACCAATTTTATTTCCATCATACAACGCTTGAAATAAATTTATCATGTAACAACTACAATTAGCCATATATTATATTTTATAAAACAAAATAGTCCGAACATTTTGCTACTCGTTTGTTCACTTAGGGCGTATCACTACCCAGCGAAGATGTTATGTTCGAATAGCCTTGTTATGGACTAGATCGTTGATAAGGATTGATACCGAGCTCGATGTGGCAACATATATTTTTATAGGATATTGAACCAGCTTCCCATTCCACAGAGACTTATCAACAAAATTACGCCATATCAAGGCATCCGTATTATGAGAGCGAAGTGCGTATATTTTCAAAGGATACAACATGTAAACATAAAGCCGCATCACTTTCCGAATGCACACCATTACATCAAAGAATAGAGACATCTGAATTATTTGAGAAATCAAACCTAATTGTAGTCACAACAGTCGCCTTTTATTCCCTTCTTATGCTATGTACTTATCTTACATCGATCTTACGTTGACATGACTGAAATAATTTGATTTGCCGTCGCGACAACACACAGCTCGGCACGTTTCTGCTGTCGTAATGAGTCAGGCTAATGTCAGGATTATGTTTAAATAAGGGTTTGTTTGAAATATAACAGACATGAAACAGACAGTAAAACAGTCAGATTCGTGGATGATTATCCACGGTACTATCCTGTCAGCCTTTAATAAACACAAATTTCTCAGCGTAATAACATTGTGTGACATTCAAAATGTTGTGATGAGTGGGTCAGCCCACACATGTGACTATCTTTTACAAATATGTTAAATTTTCAAGGGGAAAGAAACGGGCGCTATAAGATTTAGTTCCATACCATACCAGACCCTACATAGTAAACACCCTCACATCTATTACAAAAAATATAAAAAGTTCTGTGGATCTGAATGCGTCTATTTCTTATTTGTAAAAATGCATTTTCAAAGGCCTCTGATTGATTCCCCTTGTTCGACCATTTTTGCAGTTGATCAAAGAGGAAGCGATTCAACATGAAGTCTATTTAGACCACTAAATAAAACAATTATGAGAAACATTTACGTAATTTATTATATCTTTATGTATCTATGCACATGCTTTAGGTACAAAGTTTTGTGTCAGTTAATAAACCTACATTATCAGGTATTCAGTCTTGTTTACTTTTGCGATCAAACTTATGAGTGAGAAAATGACTGAATAAAAAATACAACCAGAAAGATTAACGTTCGCGTATAAGTCAATCAAATTTCATGACACACCTGTTTCAAAACAGTTTGTTACGATACCTGCTCAGGCCTATTTTTGTAAGTTGGTAACTGAAAAAAAAACTTGAAAAAAGAGAGAGCATTTTCAAATTTGTTTTGTCTTTGTTAAAACATAGAGTCGGAAGGTATTGAAAGAAATATGTTTTGTACCAAACTCTGACAGAACAGAATTTGGAATTGTCGCTGCAGTGGCCATCCCATTATGACTCCCCCCAGAATGACCACAGTTGCAACACACGATGTCAAATATGGTTGTATCATCTTCCAACATGGAAACAATTGCATCTCCTACAGTTTGTGATTGTTTGGGGTGAATAAATGTTAAAAAACGGTGTTCATTCCCTTAGGAGTACGGTAATTTCTTGTGTAGAGTGCATGGCCGAAATACAGCAGTGTAGAGGTAGGTAGGCAATGACTTAGGATGTGATCCGTCGAGATCCGGGTCAGAATTGATATTCAGCAAACCATGCTTGTCGTAAGAGGCGACTAACGGGATCGGGTGGTAAGGATCGGTGACTTTAATGATGCATGTCATAGTTTGAATATTGCTGAGTGTAGCGTTAAACAACAACAAAAACTGAAAAAAATGATGTTGTTTGGTAGCTTCTCGAAAGCACAGCTAAAAACAACACAATATATAGTTTAGTGAAAAGCAACTCAACTGACTGTTAATTCAGGATTTCCAAATCTCCAAAGATCGGCTGCACAAGTTTGGTCCCTAAACCGATCTCTTCCAGGTTGTTGGCCCGAGTTTCTATCCATGTGTCTTGGACAAGGTCCTGTGGAAGCTGTGCCAGACCAGCAGCTCTTCTTAACAACTGTCTCACTTGTGGGTCTTCCTTTTACAGGGGCGGTCAGGTAGCCTAGTGGTTAAATCGTTCGCTCGTCACGCCGAAGACCCGGGTTCGATTCCCGACATGGGTACACCGTGATATTGCTGGAATATTGCTAAAAGCGGCGTAAAACCATACTGACCCAGTCACTCACTTTCTTAAACAGCACACTGAGTCTAGGATATTTAGTTTGTCACAACAGGGCTCAGCTGAATGGATAAGGCAGCCCTGGATTGGAGAATTCCATCTCAAAGTCTATTTCAATCCTTGTCGGGGTTAAGGGTCTGTTCAGCCTCTGTTGAAATGCTGTCGTGAGTAGACTAAAAATGCATGCTGTTGCTCGGAAATCAGGAGTTGTACAAAGACAAGGGAATAGGTTCTTTAACAAGCTTGAGATGTCGTGTATGATGCAAGTTGGTCAGTAACTGGGGAAACAGGGTGCCATTCGCAAGTCAATGCTGTTATTACACTATCTAGTTATACACAAGTCTTAATTGTATATCTGGACTTATATTGGAGAAACAGGGTGAAAGTGCAATTCGCAAGTCAATTCTGTTATTATTATATCTAGACTTATATTTGCAACCTATCTTATTAATTTAATTAATTTTGGTGAAATCGCGTGTAAACTGATTGGCAGATTGCCCCAACTCACCGTTATTTACAGCCACGGATCAGATTACCGCTACTGATGCCTTGAACAAACCCTACAGTGGATACATACATCATAAATGACACACACTGACTCCTAAAAGTGGGAAGCCTCATGTGATTATTATTATTTTAAATATATATACATATATGAATACAATTTATATGGTAAAACATCAAGTTTAGTGATGCTTTATCGCAAGTGTCACATTATTATTCACGAGACCCGTACACAGCAAAAAAAATGCAGTTTCCGGTATCCGGATACCTGCCGGATACCACCGGACACTTACCCAAAACGTGTCCGGGTATCCGGTGGCAGATACCTTGCCGGATACCAGATCTGTGGTATCCGGCATGGACACCTCACCGGAAAGTATGTCACCTGGAATCCGGGTATCCGGCACCGGATACCTCACCGGATACCTCAATCTGGGTGTCCAGGGATCCGGCACCGGATACCTCATTCCGAGTTTCCAAAAACATGTCACAATTTGGGGGGTGCATTTTGTTCAATTAAGTGTGAAACACCTAAAAATATATTGGAAACTAACCATGAAAATTGAACATTGCTGAAGGTATCCGGCAGGTATCCGGCAGGTATCCGGATGCAATTTTTCGAGATGTCTTTCTCCTAACAAATAATGTTAGCCTGGGCATAGCAGATAGCTGTAGTAATATTCTGTGTTATTTTAGTTGTAAATAGCCCCTTGAAGTTGAGATCTATGGGCATGTACTTTTGGTGAAAACATTTTTCAATTTCATATATATTTCAATTTAGATGTTCAGCGTATTAAATGAAAAGCATTCAGTCCTGGTATGATGGTATCCTTACATATCATCTTCATATTCCCAGTTTGTTTTAGCCTAGTGGTTGAAGCATTCATTTCACCACATCGGTACATTGCTTGGTGTCACCCATCATAATATTGTTTGAATTTTGCTCATAAAGTGGCATGACACCATACTCACTCTGACAAAAAAATGAAAGTCATTGGCTATGCGCTCACTTGGGCCTTTGTTCCTGGTGAGATTAAAAGTTTATTTTGGAACTGTATCAATACTTGTTACATCTTGACAGACGAGTTTCATTGAAGTTCGAAACAGAATATCATTAACCCAAATGGGTGCATAAGACTAATGGCATCCACAGAAAACACCTAATAAAGTACTGGTACATAAAAATATCAATGTAACTTTTCTACTGACATGGAACTAAAAACTTCGTTCAGTGAGCTGTATTAATTGTAGGAAAACATTCAGGGCATTAGTATATTTGATATATGTTAGCACCTATGTTATGAATGATCAATATCATATTTCTTTAAAGAAGCAAAACAAAAAAATTGTTAAGATAAAAAATCATATTTATTGATTTTATGACATTTCATTGGTTCAGTAACCAGAGGTGTTTGCAAGAACATTCAAAAACAGAAACAGATGCTTCAATGCCATTTTCTAAATAAACAAATTAGTCAAATCTCAGAAGAATTTCAAGGTAGAAGAATATCTAAAGTCAATTATGTTTGTGCAGCAAACCACAAAAGTCATTCAGATTTGTATAGTCAGCGTCAGTGTACACCACATAAACAGTCTCACTGCTGTGGTATTGATTCCTTTAGACTTGATTAATGTCGTAATAAAACAACCTACAGAATCACACTGATGTGGCATTATTCATTCAGAATCATCACTTTCTGAGGTGAACCTGTTAGTTGTTTTGGGGAGGATTATTCATCATCCGGAGAGTCCTTTGTATGACTTGTCTGATCTGGTGTCACTGTGAAATCCAGGTGCCTGAAACAATTTATAACATCTATAAAAGCTTGTTATTAAAAATATAAGAAACACACATATATTGACAAAGGGTAAAAATTTGGTTTCTCAATGAGTAAGGTAATGACAATTTATCAAGCAACTGTTAACCAAACCATGTTAACCAATGTAAAAAAGCCATAGCAAACAGTAAATTGTACAGAAAATACAAAATTGTAATTGATCTTCTGAAAACAATTCCTGTAGTGCCATAAGGCAGGCTCACCTGAATTTTTCTCAAATGTTTGCATTACATCAAAACATAAGGAAAGGTAAACAAGGCAATGCAAATTGCATAAAATAGGTTCTTATACATAAAAACAGAACTAAAGTATTTGACGTAATAAGCGCCTCGCTGTAATAAGCGCCCATGGGAATATTTGCTAATATATTGGCTAGTGAACAATCCCAATTAGGACCCTTTCCAATTAATCAATGTATACAAGACTTATTTATTTGCGTATAATACACACTTGTGTGTGATATGCATTATCATATTTTTATCATTTATCCTATCTTTAATTCAGATTAACAATAACGGCAAAAACTGCCAAATATATTGGTCAAGTGTAATCATAATTTAAGTAGTTCTATTTGGTTTTGGAACTTTTCAAGGGTAATTGTAAATCATTTGATTGTTATAAAGTTACACAGTATTGCATCTATCGTCTGTTTCTAAATACATTGGAACCTATCTTTGACTTGTGTGACATAATTGAATCATACCCCAAGTTCATTATGCATTGTTATGCATCTGCACAGAGTGGTCAAAGTCCTTGTCACACACATAGTTTGCTACAAGGCAGAATCCAATAAGTACAGTTGAGACATCAGGCTGTATCCAGACAAACTGTCTGATAACCTCAAGTATGGTCTTGGTCGCATCAAGGGATGTAGCTAATCCTAAATAAACATTAAACAAGTGACATAATCTCTTCTACAGAACACTTGATCAAAGCCTGCCCCACCTTTGATGTTTATCATCACGTTACGCTCACAACAGCTCATTAGCAAGATGAGCTCAATGTCAACTCATGGTGGATTAGGGATTAACAGGGCAATTAGTGTCAGGTGGGTATTATCACTTGCAATTGTCTGTTAATTACTTAATTGAGTAGTGACGGCTTAATTAGTTTCCAACCACACTGACTGTTATGCTACTTATCAAGCCAGTTTACTGGTAACATGTGTCTGTGGACCAAGGAAATGTATCATGCCAGATACTTAAAAAGTTCTACTCATAAGTAATAAAATAATGACAGTTTTGATATGCAATTCTCCCTACAAAGACATTTAACATTTGATATACATAAACTGTCTGTTGAAACTATGATGATGCTTATATACAAGTCGCACTAAACAACCTATTCATATACTGGTACCTAGCCAAACAAACATAATTTTTTTTATGTGTATGCACATGCTTGTACACATATACCTCTACTGGCATATCACACATACAAACAATCATTAGATGGATGTAATCTTTCAAAAATATTTTACATACAAAAACAAGTGAACAGATTCTGTAATAGCATGGTTAATATTGGGAGATGTTTTAGCATTTCCATTTTCACAGAATCGAAGGCATATCCTTTCATGACTCAGATCAGCTTGTAGTGATTTAAATTCACATAAAACTGATTCATGTCAAATGACCTATCCCGCATGTGTGGCACCTGATATAAAAATACCATTCATTACTTATTTGTGTGTCCAAATTATGCTATTATTAGAAATAATAGGTATTATGATACAGCATGGATATGATATAAGAAAGCTTTATATGGAATTGTTGAAAATTATGTACAGGAAAACATTGAAATAAATCAATCAATACGTGCATTTATCTCAGAATCTGGTACATTTAATCAATATGGACTTCTCCTTCATTATCTACTTATAATCAGATGATTACATTATTGCTCAACTGATAGTTTGCAATAGTATAGAATTAGTATTTTATTAATACTTATTTTGTATTTCAGCATCATTTAGATAAGCCATCGGCTTGTTTGCAAATCCAGTTCACTATAAAAAAAATATATGTTTAAAACACATGTAGAACATATTGCAATAGTTAAGACCCGAAAAGAAGTTATGTGTAGGATCTTCAAAATGGTATCCACAAGAGCATGTTGTAGAATCATGTTGGTGTTTGTTGTTTAACTCTGCACTCAGCCATATTCCAGCTATATGACGGCGGTCTGTAAATAATCAAGTCTGGACCAGTCTATCCAGTGATTGACATCATGAGCATCGATCCACACAATTGGGATACAATGACATGGATCAACCAAGTCAGGGAGCCTGATCACCCGATCCATTAAGTTATCTGTCACAACTAGCATAGGTTGATCATGTTTATGGGGACTAACTTCAACCTGGAATCCCCACGTGAGTAAGTATGCGGCTGTTAGCTTTGTTTGATGTTTAACGCCACACTCAGCAATATCGCAGCTATGTGGCAGGAATCAAACCTGGGTCTTCAGCACGAAGAGTGAACGCTTCAACCGCTAGGCTACCCCACCACCAAAAATTCCCCCATGATAAAGTTGTCATCATGGTTATTGTTCAACTAGTTCAAGTGAAAATGTTCATACCCTTAAAATGTCTTTTCTTCCACTTCACGATGATCTCTGATGCAAAACTTCCCTGTTATTAAAGCTGTTCTTGATTCTTCACATCTGGAAAAATATGTTGAGGCTATTAATCATTCTCACAGAGTACAGGGAGTATATGAAATAAGACAGTGAGTCACATTAGCATACAAATTATCCAGTTAAAGTAAACATATTTCTACATTATATACATAAGCAAATACTAACATATGATAGACAGGCTACTTGTCATATAAAAATATAATTATACATTTACTTACATGTTGGCTATAAAAGTTAATGTGTCACATGTGACAGGCTTACATGTGGTAAATTACTTTAATACGTGATCATTGTAATATTCACATATTCCTTACCTTAATGTGTCACTTCAGCTGCCAGCATGACCTCAGCTGTAATCTCAATATTTGGCCAGTTTTGACGAAATGACCGATCGTGTTCAGTGTATAAGCTGGGCCTCGTCTCTAATATAACTTGGCGCAAGTTGACGACGCGCATAGAGAGCCGGGGACCAGCTTTTGTCGTGTTAACCTGGTTCCCGGCTCCCTATGCGCTTCGTCAACTTGCGCCAAACAATAATGTGATATTAGAGACGGGGCCCAGCTTAGTGTTAACCCGGAACAAGCCATTTTACCCATATTCCCCTACGGTCCAGAGCGCCATTTTAGAACATGGATGTAAACAAACCTCGTGTATCGATATACACTGTGATTCTTGATTACGATAAGCTTACCTCGTGTATCGATACATTGTTCTCATTTCACCTCCACCACGGAAATGCCGGCCGAAGTTCCTCTCAGCCATCCACAACGCGGAAGTCAACAGTATTTGGAAAGGCGATTGGCATTGCCAGGTACGTAGCAGGGCTTCGAGGCCTTATGATTTCTGTGCAGAGATCTTATGGAACGGATTGATGTAGATATTTTCCTGCTCTACATACTTTACCGTAAACGCCAAGGGTCCTTTTTTTAGTATTATGGTCAACTGTTTGTTAGCATAAGAGGCGTAATGGATTTGTGGTCAAAACAAGATGATCCAAATTAAATCCGCTTTTTTATGGATAATGAAGAAAAGTACCAAGATCTAGGAACGATTATTAACTCTTAACTTTCGTGGGATGCTAATACAGATTATAATTTACAATAATGGCCACCAAAGACTTTATTTTTTTACGCTTAGGATATTGTTATAATTACACTGTTATGTCCTTGTTTTGTATAAGCTTCATAACTTAATCATTCAATATTTCATGGAATGACTCTGACCTTGGCGAGGATCTTTTTTGCAACAAGTGATTCCTTATGTAAAGTGTATGTTGAATGACCCTGGCTTTGTTGTCAAATAATTGTTTGACAGTTGTTAAATATGGGGTTATGTTTTATCTCTGAATGTTTGGGATGAAATATTTTAATAAGGACAGTTCTAAGTTGGAAACTCAACTGGGGCCTTTTCAATTGAATACAATGTACAGCATGTACAGTTTGGACATTTCTCTAATGTGAATGCTACTTATGTTTGCAGAATGTCTGGATGAATGAATGAGTCAGTCATCTGCACAGCATCAATGGAAAAAGGGAAGCAATGAGGAACAAGAGAAGAGTAGCAGTGAGTGGTAAATATTTGAAATTATTCTGTTTGGTTCATCATGTTCATGTAGCTATTCTGCAAATATTTCTTCAGTTTGCTTGTTCTTTATCACCTGTTGGCATGGATGGCCTAATTATCAAAGGCACTACAACTTGCTGTGCATAGTTGCATCTCTTGGGCTTGACAGAAACCGGTGGTCGTGGGTTTGAATCGAGGGTAGCATCATACACTTGCTTGTGGGTTTCATCAAAGTGGTAAACATGTAAGACCTGCATCACTTCGGGCTTTCTTCCCACATCAAGCTTACATGCCATGATATAACTGGAATACTGTTCAAAGAGGCGTTAAACCCAATTCACTCATTTAACACCACATCCAGCAATAGTTCGGCTAAATGACAAGGATTATAAATTAATCAAATCTCAAATCTCAACTAGACAAACCAGAGATTAATGTTATGAGCTCGATCCAGACGCACCGATGATGACTGTTATGGACAACATCCCATGTTATTGGGTACGATTACGAGCTTTCAATGAGCCCACTTGCTACCTCATCTATTACTTTGGCTTGTATGGCAAGCATAGGTTGCTAGGAACATTTTTAAGAGATGTCACAATATATATCTCAAATGTTTGGTATATAACAAAACTCAAAGATGATAAATTAAGTGAATTTGCTGCCTTTTATCTGTAAGTACATGTTGCAACAATTCTTTTCTTTTGCTACAATCTTTATACATAATTTTGCAGAAACTGAAGTCCAGCTTGAGATACCCGGGTGACAGGTTGACAGTCTGGAAGGGCCCTTCCAGATATCCGAAGTGATTGTCAGACAGCGATGAGGAGAGTCCTGTTATTTCAATGGGAGCCTACCGAGAAGTTATATGCCAATTGACACTGGGACACACTCACAAAGGGTGGTCAGGCAAATGGGAGAAGACCAACCAATGCCAAGTCGGAGTGGGATCCTTCAAGGACGTTGAAGAAATTATTGTCTTTGGCCATGTGGTAATCACTTGAAAGGAATGATGTTTGCGACTACTTGTCTATAAATGTGGACCCAAACACCAAATAGAATGTTCACAATTCTACTAACACAATGCAACAGGGATAGAGCCCATCTGGCCTCCCCTCATCCTGGTTCCTGTTTTTCCATGGCAATATAGAAGGAAAAGGATGTTTGAGGGCAAGTAACTCTGAACTGGTGAGCATGGTCTGCTGATGCTTTCAAGCGAACAGTTATCCCGCTCTGTTATGAGTATTGAAGAATAGGAGGAAAGTGCATACTGCATCAGGAACCATTATATGAACACTGTTCAATGTGTGATATATGCATATAAATAAAAGAAATTGATAATTTGTTTGTTGTTTGTTTCTTTAGCCAGCTGTGTAAATGGGGATTTTCCAATATTTTGCCTCAGTTTGATAGCCACAGTTATCGTATAAAACCATGCATTGCTTGGACATCTTTGGAATAACACATTGATCTGCTATGTCAAAGGTCAATGTCACAGCCAGACAAAAAAATTGTTAATGGCCAAACTCTTCCTTAGGGCAGGGATAGAAGTTGGCAACAGGTCATACACTTACTTTTTATCCCCCGGCATATAATACGGGGGATATAGTGATCAGCCTGTCTGTCCGTCTGTCCGTCCGTAATCATTTCCTTTTCCGGGGCAGGATTCCCAAACCATTCAGTGTATTTGATCGAAACTTGGCAACTCTTATCAGGCACATACTGAAGTGGTGCCTTTTGATATTTTGGGATTTTTCTAATTTTTATTTTTTTAAATTTTTATGGAATGAAGTTGGACATAGACTCAATTGGGGATGGGGTTCGTTTCCGGGGCAGAATTCGAAAACCATTCAGTGTATTTGATCGAAACTTGGCAAAGCTATCATGCACATACTGAAGTGGTGCCTTTCAAATTTTGGGATTTTTCTAATTTTTTTTTTTTTTTTTTTTTAATGGAATCAAGTTGGACATAGACTCAATTGGGGATGAGGTTCATTTCTGGGGCAGAATTCGAAAAACATTCAATGTATTTGATCGAAACTTGGCATTCATATGGATGCGACCATGGTGGATCTTTTGTGGGTAAACAATGTATGCTTCTGAAAGAACATTCAACTGTTGACTCATTACATACAGAAATGCACTAGTGGTTACTTTACAGACAGCTGCCGGGGGGATATGTCATCTTTCTGATGACTCTTGTTCTCTAATGTGCCTTTTCCCGCAGAAGTCTAAATAACTCTTATACACATAGTTGTATATCATTGTCATATGTTTGTCAATATTACACTGAATGAAGCACTTTACAATTGTTTTTGAAATAGTCGCAACTGATATTGAAGGTCAAATTAGCTTTCAATGTCTTTCAGTAAAAATGTTCACAGTAACTGAGGAACAGCTCTCTGTAGTGTGATGAAATCTGGTACATGTCACCCTCAGAGTGAGGCATATTGTGTTTCAAACTTAAATGAAGCTGGTATGCTCATAACAAGTACTTGTACCTTTACAAATAATCATATTATCATCTCACTAGGACCAAAGGCCCAAGTGAGCACACAGTCGCTGAGTTTATACTTTCACTCAGAATAATCTGGAAGTCTGAACATGAAATTTAAGGATATCATCATACATGTATTAGAACTGATGTTTGTTCATTAAACAGCTTAACATCTAAAAAGAATTATAGATGAAATTGAAAAAAATTGTCTTCTCCAAAAGTACATGGCCATAGATCTCAACTTTAAGGGGATATTTACAACTAAAATGACACAGAATATTACTACAGCTATCTGATATGCCCAGGCTAACATTATTTACAAGAAATAAGACATCTCGAAAAATTGCATCCGGATACCTGCCGGATACCTGCCGGATACCTTCAGCAATGTTCAATTTTCATGGTTAGTTTCCAATATATATTTAGGTGTCTCACACTTAATTGAACAAAATGCACCCCCAAATTGTTACATGTTTTTGGAAACTCAGAATGAGGTATCCGGTGCCGGATTCTTGGTATCCGGTGCGGATCCTTGGACACCCAGATTGAGGTATCCGGTGAGGTATCCGGTGCCGGATACCCGGATTCCAGGTGGCATACTTTCAGGTGAGGTGTCCATGCCGGATACCACGGATCTGGTATCCGGCAAGGTATCTGCCACCGGATACCCGGACGCGTTTTGGGTAAGTGTCCGGTGGTATCCGGCAGGTATCCGGATACCGGAAACTGCATTTTTTTTGCTGTGGTAAGAATAGGTCTTCAGCAACCCATGCTTGCTGTAAAAGGCGACTATGCGGGATCAGGTGGTCAGGCTCTCTGATTTGGTTCATGCGTGTCATCGTATCCCAATTGCGTGAATCGATGCTTATGATGTCAATCACTGGATTGTCTGGTCCAGATCCGATTATTTACAGACCGCCGTCATATAGCTGCAATATTGCTAAATGCGGCGTTAAACAATAAACAAACAAACATTATTATTCACGGAGTTTGTTATCTACTGAAGCGATACGATGTGTTTTACTGCGCATAATACTCGAAAGCTATTTTATTCCACATACATTATCACTACATTGAATGTAATTTGTGATATATGTTATTGCTAAATGTGTTTTTCAGACTCGGCGATAATAAAGTAACTCTTATGAACATTTCTTTACTTTCTTGATTTGGAAAGCAGGTAAGAAAAACGGCTTACTTAGTACCACGTAAGAAATAAACATGTACAAGCTGGGACATATTCCCATCAATTATGACATCGTCAGAGGAAAATACACACACAGAGTATTGGAAAGTGCTCATAGCAAGTGTTCAGTATAAACAAATTAGTGCTCCAAATGAAACATGTTGAAGGAAAACCTTTGTCGTTATTTTCCTTAATTTATGTAAATATATTCAAAAGTGTGAAGTTTTGCGAAGACGGTGTACACACATTTCTACAAGTATGGCTAAAAATGATAGCCCCAGTCCTCCACCAATCACAAGCAAGACTCCTTCAATCTCTCTCATTGTGATGGATTTGCCTCTTCTGTCTACTCCACATTGGCCAGTGGTCTTGCCACCAGTGGTCCATTTCGTCCACAAAATATTCAGCATACCGCTCTCTTTCAGAGTGTACATACTGAAAACCAGAATCACAGTCTTACCTGTACAAGACAGTAAAAGTAAACAACACAACATATCTTAGAAATATGTCAATACTGTACATATATAACCTCCGCTCAAAGGAATCTTTAACGAAAAACGCAATACATAAACAGTTATAAAATAGAATTATAAAATAATCAATAAATATATGTTAAAACCAAATATTCAAAGTCTTACTGCCATAAGAAACGCGAGCCACAGAAACAAATATAGAGAAGTGTGTAACATAAAGAAGGGATGTTTCAAATGGGTACCATAAATGACAAAACTATCTATCAGTCAAGTGTTACCACAGAGTGCCTTTATCATTATCATCACGCTATGCTGCGCGTGATTTTCAACTTTACACGCTAATCCTGCACGAGACAAATGGTGCATCTCGTGTCATGGATGTATGACGTCATATATGATGCGTTCATGAGCGTCGGTTCACACAACATACCAGTACGTTCGTGTGTGCATCAAAACAATCTACTACTATTTGAATATGAGTAATTCTTCATAAATTAACCAACATATATGGTATTCGAGAAAATGTTTTGTGTGCCAAATACAAATTATGTTAATCTATGAAAAGGGTCATTCAAGCAATCTGAAGTTTGATCTTTTTCAATATCAACATAGACACCTTATCAGCAAAACTTGTAAACAAGAGCTGGATAAAACATACATGTTTTCAAAGTCCGACTTCAGTGGGGATCCTTTCAGTACTCCAAACGTTATCTCTTCATACTCCCAACTTACAGGTTCTCCAATAAGTGCAAGGAGACAGTCGTCAGCCATGTATGTTTCTGCACTGGATTTATATATGATAAAAGAATGTTTCCCCTCCATGACTCTCGTCATGTGGGTTTCCTCGTCGTTGTTAAAAATGCCAGCATCCTGTTCACTTAATTTTACCATCTTTTCGTAAAGCCGCCGTATCCCTGTTTTCTTTGACGACTGTACAAACAAAGGAAACAAACAAACAGCCGGTTAGTGATTAGCTTGATGATAGCTTAATATTTAGGAAAGGAGGTTTGAATAAGATATAATTCCGAATATGAGTGTATGTAGTCATCATGATGTACACCTTGTTATAGTTGGCAAAAGAAATTAACAAAACCTTTAAGGGGGATCAATACTTTTGGCTTTGTTCAATGAGAAAACATTATTTTTCAAAAGTACAGGGTTGTCCAGCTTTTAAAGTTGATGCTGACACATTTTTTGGCTTAGTGAGAGAAAAGTGTCTGGTGACCTCGTCTTTTTAAAAAACCCATAATTATTGTGTATCTTTCCATCGCATCTAATGAGGGAGTGGGTGCGTTGGATTTAACGCCGCTTTTAACAGTATTCCAGTTACATCACGGCGTGTCAGCTTAATGTGGGAGGAAAGCTCGAAGTGATGCCGGTCTCCGACGTTTACCACTTTGGTGAAACCCACGAGCACGGGTATGGTGCTGACAAACCTAGATACATAATTTGGGCGAACCGGGAATCGAACCCACCATCCCATCTAGAGTTGTAACAAGGTCAAGAACTGTCATGTGATTTATAGTGAGTCGATTCTACTTTAGGTGGAGATGAGGACTTCTCAAAATTTGACGCATCAATGATTTACATGTCCGATGCAATTACCCATTTTGACTTGTACCGTAATGTTCCCGTGTTTCTTTCAGTTGAACAATTAACTTGCCTTTGCATGTATTTGTGACAGGTGCCACCGGTCGGACATTATGCCATCACTTTTCGCGAACACCTCGTATCACCACAATTTCACAGTGATTCATAACACATGTTAACGATATGGTCGTACTCTGCTTTTAGCAGACATCTATTTTGTTTTTTATCTATTGTCGCCTTTGTTGCTATGGTTATGGAAATGATGTTGCTTTTATTTACGTTAAATGTACGGAAGACACCAATTCTCATTTTGTAAAAGAACTTACGTCTACGGTAACCGACTAGATGTATGAATGGACAAAACAACGATAACATAACTTTTTCTTGATTGTAAGGAAACGTTTCGATTTACCCGTAGGACATCATATGGTGTACCGGAATTAAGCATCCCAGTGCTGTAGTTGCTGTCGACAAGGTCGTTGATGCTGGATATCGCTGACGTATCTGTAACTTCTGTGAGGGCAGCCATGAGATTAGCGCAATATATGGTCGAGATGAGGATTGTTAATATCCAAGATGAGGCGAGAAGTATCCGCGCGGCATTTTTTCTTGGTTGTGTTTGAAATCCTGTCGAGATTTACATAACATATAATGACATGAAATATTTCACAATTTACAAAAATGCTCAAAAGGCCAGGCTCTGGCATATTGGCCGCACAAGCAAATATGACGTAACTTTTTCCAAACTTATTTTTATTTGTCTGCCACCATTTGTATGAAAATGAGACATTTAATTATATTCTGGTATCATTTGGAACCTATAAGTTAATTATTACCCTAATCTCACAGAGCATATGACAAGGTTGGACACCAGACAATCATATTACATCCAGTCCATCACCTTTGAGGTCAGTCTCTGTAGACGACATTTAAGTCATTCATAATTATTACTTTGCAATATCGCCTATAATGTCATGTACATACAAATTTCTACGACGACACTCAGTTCAACAGGTATACACCAAGTTCCGAGTTTAGTGTTCTCCTGCCAAACGCTTCGGGTACTTGGCATCTATTCTACTTCTGCATCACACGGCGACATGCAACGACATGCCATCCCAGTCCATTAATGACAATTGTAGATAAGAATAGGTGATAAATCTTTGCCTACCTTGTCTGAATACAGAGCCAGCAAACTCCCAGGCTATGCCTGCAACCTGCCGACAAACAGCTGGTGCCGCTGCACAAATCGGTTCATGCAGGGGAAAGCAGTGGTGTTCCACTAAAAAGAATAACATTAGCAATCCAACAGTTACAGCAAAGTATATGAGATAAATGCCTGGCTGAAGGGGTTTGGTAAAGAAAAAAAGATGTCCGGTAGAATCGGGTCCCTTCTTGTATATGATGTCCAGTCTGTCATAGTTAAACGATGGGAAGATGAAGTCAATGTCCTGGGCTCGTGCATGCTGCACGGATAAGTCGACAGCTGCAATATCCACCTCCTGAAGGAAATTGAAGAAATTAATACAATTTCAATTGACTATTCGGTGCTAAATGTTTTTTTGTGTGCAACCGATTATTGGTATTACCATCCTCTCCGTCATATTTATTGGCGTTTCTCCAAAGCGGTGTACAATCAAACTCGCTTAGCTTACTCAAACAATCATCTTTAAAAAATACTGCTTATACTTTATATATTTACCCTTCTGCTCAGTTGACCGACGATCCCATTCCATCGACCATTTTCGAGTACGCCCCACTTCCCATCTGCTGGCTGTGTGACATCATAACTGTGTTATGTAAACCAAAGCGGTAGCAGCTTGCTTATTACTTCAGTGTATATGCTTTACAGATAACAGGGAGAATGATCGACAAATCAGATCAGGTTGCAGTTTGCCACTTATAACTGCCGCAGCCAGCATGGCGTGGGGATAATGTTTCCTGATTGTGTGGGGTGATCACCTCGAATTAATAGCTCTAAAACAAAAGCACTTAAGCTGTTTAGGTTGATTACTTTTGATTGATCAACTGATAATTTCTACACGACTGTTATGTGCATTTACACGTGTACGCAGAGTGTTCATTTTACCGAAAACGTAAAATGACAGATCGTGTTATGTCATGATGTAAAATGGGACCTATAATCTTTAACAGCTAAAGAAAAATGCATGTGAAATGCACTCAAATGAAAAAATATCCCGGGGACCTAATAAGTAAATGGTTTTGCCCATAATTATAATAATTTACCGTTAATACATTTGTAAAAATTCTGTCGTTTCTTGCGGTTAAAGAAGTGTTTATTCATGAATTTGGTTTGTTGTTTAACGCCGCACTCAGCAATATTCCAGACTATATGACGGCGGTCTGATTAATATCATGAGCATCGACACACGCAATTGGGATTGATGACATGCATCAACCAAGTCAGCGAGCCTGACCACCCGATCCCGTTAGTCGCCTTTTACGACAAGCATAGTCACCTTTTACGCCAAGCATGGGTTGATGAAGACCTATTCTACCCGGACTCTTTATTCATGGAAAACATTTGTGATTATAAAGTTCACTTAAACTAATACTTTTGTTACCAAAAGAATTATCAGCCACATGTCAAGTACCTTTGATATATATTACCTAAAACATATGACCCGGGGTCGGAGTCCCTCGTAAAACATCAAGCCCCGGGGGATATTATTTTGTATGTGATTGTCCTTAATAGCTCTGACAAGTCAGTGAGTGAGTGAGTTGGATTTAGCACAGCTTTTAACAGTATTACAGTTATATCGCGCCTGATGAATAGCATACACTGTATCACTATGCTCTCGTCATACTAATAGTATTTAAACGATGGTATACTGTGTGTGAGTGAGATGCACATGTCAAACTGTGGCATAGAATCTACGTGGGCTAGCATAGATGAACATCATCATCAGTCTTGTCTCGTACATGAATACACACGACTAACGGGATCTGGTGGTCAGGATCGCTGACTTGGTTTGTGCATGTCATCGTATCTCAATTGCGTAGATCGATGCTACGCAAACGATGCTGCGTGTCAATCCCTGGATTGTCTGGTCCAGACTCGTTTATTTTCAGACCACCGTCATACAGCTGGAATATTCGTGAGTGCGGCGCTAAACCACACACACACACACACACACACACACACACACACACACACACACACACACATTCTGAGCATATTCAAAGTATACCTGAAATTAAGCTTCGTTGAGATTATGTCCAAGATATCAAACACAAAGCCAGTAAATTCTGCTTTACCGTTGGTGACTCGCTTAGAGACGTACACAGGCGCCTAAAATAGAATTGGAAGAACGGATATATATTGCAGTACCATGGACTTGGTAAGACAAATAAGAAAAAAAAAAAATTTCACAAAATAATATATTTTAGGGGACATAGTATTGACATTAAGAGATGGAGAGCAAGTGGCAATAAAAATCTGCAGCAAAGCTGTGTAAAACACAGTTATGATAAATGACGGGAATTCCAACAACTATCTCGATAATATACAGCCGGGATACTCCTGAGTACAGCGTTAAACAACAAAGATACATATACGCTAGATACTCTAACATTTTACGGAATAACGTAGATAATGGTTTGGTCGTTTGTTGCTTAACGCCGCACTCAGCAATATTCCCGCTGTATGACGCCGGTCTGTAAATAATAGAGTCTGGACCAGACAACCCAGTGATTGACGTCATGACCATCGATCCACGCGACTGGGACCAATGACATGCATCAACCAAGTCAGAGAGCCTGACCACCCGATCCCGTTAGTCGCCTCTTACGACAAGCACAGTCGCCTTTTACGGAAATCATGGGTTGCTGAAGACCTATTCTACCCCGGATCTTCACGGGTCATGTAGATAATGGGGGACAACATACAACTAACTGAGTCTCAGATTCAGATTCAGATTCATTGTTTCACTCAAAACCACCAACGGTGGTACAAGAGTACAATATATAATTAGCATTTGATAAATGAACGTAGAACAATTTAAGACACTGTGTACATACATGGCATGTTTAATTTAACATCAGGATGAAGGGTTTTAGAACTCATTCACGAGTTTAAAGATAAATTTACATAAATGTCTCAAGTGTTTAGTGATGTTGTTGGAAAATAGTCTTGCCAATTTATGGGTATTGGGGAACTTGTAATAATATATGATACATAAATCAGAGGTGGGGCGTACGACCGCAGTCGGTGCTATTCCAGCTACAGCTATACCATGGCGGATAGTGTTCGAGTCCGGGCGAGACAAACCAGTGACAGAAAGCATGAACAACGACACACGTCATCGCGGTTTGATGACACGTAATCACCCAAGTTACAGAGCTTGACTACCCGATCTATCTTTTGGGCAGCTAGAGGCCTGAATGCGATCATCTTTACTGATTAGGACATGTCATCAACAACAGTCCTGGACATATTATATTCATAATCTCATTGAATATACCCATACCTCAAGCGTGCTGACCAACAGTCGCCGGCTGTTGTAGCCATACTGGGTGTTAGGGTAGAACCTTGTCAAGGGAGATGCTGTTGTGGCTCCCTTGTCAGAGACAGGGACGAATACCCGCCCGTCTGGTGTATTATGCAGGGTGTACATCTGTGGCTCATTGCAGGTTTCAGTCTAAAAGAAGGATTAAAAGTCTGAAAAGAGGTTATGTTTTGTCATCGTCAGCAATATTGAAGCGATACACGGAGGTCCAATGATAATTATGATCATTGAAGTTCATGTGCAATGAAAATGAAAATGAAAAGTGGTCCGTACAAAGGTAGGAACATTGATATGTAGTTATTATAATATATAGTATAGTTCGTGTATTGTTTAACGCCACATGCAGAAAGAGTACAGTTGTCCTGTGATAATCTGGGCACAAACTAGCCACTGATTGATACTAAGAAAAGTCCCTCGTCGTTAAAACGCTATCAACCAAGTCAAAGACGTTACCTCCTGATCAATTAAGTTGATAGAAACATCAAGCATAGGCTGGGAACCGGAATCCCCATCGTATAGTATTTTCTGGAGCTGTTTCTGTTTCCAAAAATTGCTTATTCCTTCTTCAGTGTACAGATGCTCTTAGAGTAGTCGTGATTAACTAAAGCAGTTTTATGTATTTTCACTGACACCTGATTTGTTTTGATATTCTAAACTCAAATCTAACCAATTTAATTTCAGACGAAACAGCGTTTTGGAATAATATTTAAACCCACTCACACCTTATTCAGGTAGCAAAGCGATCTTTTTTTCCCATGTTGCGCCTGGCGGGTATATTGGAGATCGAGTCAAACATCTTATGCAACATAGATAGCTTTATTCAAAACGAACATGGCAGGTTTCAGCAACATTATTGCTCCTTCAGCTTCAGAGATGATGATTACGATTACGATGTTCAATTCATCATGACAGTACTTCTCTGAATGCGACCCGACCCGTGAAGATTCGCGGGTAGAATAGGTCTTCAGCAATCCATGCTTGCCGTAAGAGGTGACTATGCCTGTCGTTAGAGGCGACTAACGGGATCGGGTGGTCAGGTTCGCTGACTTGGTTGATGCATGTCATCGATCCCTATTGCGTGGAGGGGGCGGTCGGGTAGCCTAGTGGTTAAAGCGTTCGCTCGTCACGCCGAAGACCCGGGTTCGATTCCCGACATGGGTACAATGTGTGAAGCCTATTTCTGGTGTCCCCCGCCGTGATATTGCTGGAATATTGCTAAAAGCGGCGTAAAACCATACTCACTCACTCACTCACTCACTATTGCGTGGAGCGCTGCTCAAGATATTAATCACTAGATTGTCTGTTCCAGACTCGATTATTTACAGAACGCCGTCATAAGGCTGGAATATTGCCGAGTGCGACGTTGAACAACAAACCAACCAACTAACCAACTGAATACGACCCCGTAAATACAAACAGCAACGCCAGAGAATAACCCGAGTCGATCATCCACCGACGTATAAACACGTAACAACTTTCCCCTTGGAGCGGAACGACGGAAATCATTATCTAACTATTATCATACTATTTAGCATTTCGTTGAGGCGCGACAAGCATGTTCAATGGTTATCATACGTACTGAATTTGGACAGGATTCATCATCGTGTTGGATTATTACTGCAACGTTCTCTAGGTGGTTAATCATTGACGCATCATGCAGCAACGAATGAGTCCTTGTCAGAATGACATGATATGAATGATGTTGAAAATCTGTAGTACGGTTTGAACGGGAGTCAAAGTTGTCTATCTGAAATAAATTGACAAAAACGAATCATCACTGAATACACTTTGCACTAAACTCAATCGTTACCACATAACAAAGGAAATAAAAATGTGAATGCTATCATGAACATCTGTAGTACGTTTTGAATTAGTCAAAGCTGTTTATCTGAAATAAATTGATTGGAACGAATCATTACAGAATACATATACAGAGTTTACCGTATTATCTCCAAAGAAATACTTTATTTGGTGTGACATTCATAATTTCTGTCATTCGGAAACACAGAAAGCAAATGGTGGCCACAGTTCAAAACCAGAATGCAGATGCTACAGTATACCTGCGTTCATGAATGTCTTTGTCAAACTATGTGACACGACTGCCTACATTTTCATATTGTTCCCTATACCAGATTTGCACCGAAATCATGTAAAGTATTGTCTGGCATTATAATTTATCGTCGAGGTGATATCACATGACCCAAATAGCATCAACACAGTAAATGTTGCAATTGTAAAACCTGGGGAGCAATAAAATTGTAAAACCTGAGGAGCAATTGTAAAACCTGCTGAGTGGTCTTACTACAAAAGAAAGGTCGTCTGGGAGATGGTTACAACACCATGAAAGGTTTATAAGTCGCTTTAACAGATGTACACCAATGTAACCTTCCTCGCGATATCACCTATAACCACCATGAGACCAACACGGCATCAGCATCGGTGTACAATTAGCAGGCAACAGTTTACAGTTTACTTTAATAGTCTTGCTCCTTATGGAATTTATATACAGTCATGATACGTTTGTATACAGATTACACAGTTCATACTCACCTTCATCAAGAACTGATGAGTTAATGTTTTGCTCAGTGCCATGATTACATTTATAGAAGGAAACATCAGCGTGTAGATGTCCTTAATTGAAATACTGTTCACATCATGTATGTTGTAAACTTGTTGCTTTGTACTGTTAGGAAAATGAAATTCTGAAACTCAGAAGACAAAATGGACATTATAAAAACCATGTGTTCTTGTCGGGAGTTCTTGTTAACATTATCAAGAAACGATTATCAAGTCAAACAAGAACATTTCCTGACAGAGATGTATGTTCACATCTCATTTATTGTTATTCGGTTTATGGAGCTTAATAGGCGAGTATATTTCCTGATGATAAATCTATTGTTACAACTTGTATTAAGCGAGCCATTAACAAGCATTATATATATACCTGCGCAAAAGTTAAGTACCACACATAATTGTATGAATGTGTTATCTTCACATTGACTGTAAACCTGTTACGTTGTATGTATCAACTATTACTCAAGTATGTAGCAATAAAAAGTTAAAAACCAGTATTTCACATTTTACTGAGTGTTTAACATTTTCACCAAATTTTTGTATGGGAGGGCCCATGCGTAAGGTTTTGGATCCTATTTGCTGTCATCGAAAACATGTTGCCGAAAATTCTAACAAACACACTCTGTGGGAATAGCTGATGTAATTTCTCGTTATTTCAATTATTTTCGCATAATTTTGATTATTTTCTCGTTATTAAAAGTTCATTTCTTTTTCGTTACTTCGATTATTTTCTCTTAATTTCGAATATGTCAAGTTTAATTAAAAACAACAACATTTATTTCAATTAATTTTATTTCTTTTCGATTATTTTCGCAAAAAAATGGAAGTAACGAGAAAATATTTGAAATAACGAAAATAGAATCAAAATAACAGAAAAACTTTTAATT
Organism: Haliotis rufescens; assembly: GCF_023055435.1. Taxonomy (NCBI): domain Eukaryota; kingdom Metazoa; phylum Mollusca; class Gastropoda; order Lepetellida; family Haliotidae; genus Haliotis; species Haliotis rufescens. The sequence goes on along the minus strand of NW_025964001.1, from coordinate 6,349,262 downwards.
TCGAGAAAATAACCAAATAATAGACACAACGAGAAATTTCGGTTTAAATAAAATATTCTACTCGCTTAAGTACTATTTCATGCATGCGTAAACGATGTAAGTCATTGTAAAGATAACACATTTATAAATTCATGGGTGGTGCTGAACGTTTGCACATATGTATATATTTTGTTCTTAATATCCGATAATGAGACACACAAAGGTAACAATCTCTTTAATAGATAATGTTATTCTTAAAATAGTTTCATTCACTGGAGCAACGTTCGAAAAAACATGTAAATACAATGCTAGAGTTATTAAAATTCCCAATTAGATTCTGTCATGTTGTGCCTAATGATCTAAATCTAAATCTAAATCACATCTAAACGTATTGGGAACCTGAGGCAATAGCCTACTAGGCAAGGTAGTTGTCATCGCATCGATGTATTGTCCTTTTTAAAAGTAGTTTCTTCTTTCGGTTCGTCATACGGATTGATATCACTCCCTAGTACATTAATAATTATTTGATAAGTCAAAGACCGAATAAGTGAGTGAATGAGTGAGTGAGTGAGACCTACACACCGAATGCTACGTATTTTATATCATATGACTTTACCTAAATGTATGTTTTCGATAAAATAAAATAAAAAATTCAGACATTCTACCTTCGTTGTCTTCTTGAATTACAGCCACTGATGTCCATTTCAACTCATCAATCAAGTTGTTAATGTAAATTGAAAGGCATCTGATATCAAGACGTCTCTCTACAACACATACATCATTATGATACACGAAAATGATTTTATACAAGCAGATGAGGATTATTAATTGTATTTCTTTAATTGCAGCCAAGCAAAAAGAGAGTTTAAGCTTTGTGCTGTTACCGCATCGTAAAAAAAATATTTTAGACATAACAACCGCACAATTCAAGCCTTTGGTGAAGATTTAATAATTTGTCATAAGATACACATTCTGTGTTTTCAATGTAGAGCTGTGTTACCACAGATTTAACCGTGCTAAATTGAATAAGGAACCGAACACGAAGAGTGAGATTTAATACGTTAAATTTAAAAGGCTAATTCAGAGGTGGCTATTTCTAATTAATGATAATAATGTGACGGACAATTTGTGGGTAATAAATAATGTCTTTCTCGTATGATGTCAATCTCAGAATAATCAAAATGAATGCTCAAGATCCTATTTCACTGAAACTAGACATTATAAAGAAAACAGTTTTCAGATACGAATTGTGCTGTCAGAACTTTATAATTTTCGATGCAAATGTGTCAATATCCATGATGTTATTCTATTTGTGTTTGATGTGCGTGCACATCTTTGGAACGCCATTTCTCGAAACATCGATAGTTTTGTCACGAGTCATTCAAATTGTAGTTTCTTTCTTTATTAACTTCACCTATATGTTGCTGACAAATAACATGGATTGCGAATCATGAGATGTGTCCCTTTACATGGCCAAAACACAACTGTGGCGATGAATATATATAACAAAACAAAAACATACTTCAGGGGATACATTTATGTAAAATTCACAATTACTGTATAACTGTATACGATTACCAACGACGTACATATCATGAAAATTGTTTGCGATGATGACGCCAGAATGAAATGTTCACAGTCAAGATCCTTGAAATTAATAAATGGCTTCTCTCCCCGAAGCGTGCGTCTCGGCTGGTGATTCAAATACTGACAGGTCTTGCAATTTGCAGTTGCAGTTTTCCGATTCTCCCCCGCATACCAAACTGATAAGCTAAGTCATTCATGTAGTATTTAGTATTAAGTATTTTCAAGGAATATCTGACTGTCAACACCGGTTATCCTCTTGCGTTGACCTTCTATTCATAGTTCCGGCTTCTCCGGATTGCACCACGCGTCGCGACCGATTTTTTAGCTATTTTTAGTGTGACCTTTATTTAAACATTATCCGGAAACAAGCTGACCTTTGAAATTGCTGATGGATATATATACCAAAGTCCTCCACAAATCGATATGCACGTAAACCATGGTTTATAACTCCGAATGTAAACAAGCTTGGAAAGTTAAGAAAAAGGCAGAGAATTATTTCCGCCATCACCCGACTGTCTATAACGTAAAGTTAAAATATTAAATGCTAAAGCTCTTACGTATAAACAGAATGAACGCCAGTGCACCCCGGCGCAACTACATCCCAATCTACTCTGCTGTACAGACACTGCCTCCTACGTGTATATATACTTGTCAACCATACTCTTTCCATCGGTTACTTGGTAATGGTGTTAGAACCTACACCGAAACCTCGCTCCTATTCGTATAAAGAAGTTGTTCATCCATATATCTTATCCTTACTTAGTCCTTATTCATCGACTTATTTACCGAAATTTCAGAGATTTAAAGAAGGGGAAGAAATATAGAAAAACAATTTAATTCTGATAATGGCGAGGACTATACTGAAATCTCCATTCATGAGTTGCCGACTTAATTGCAAGCTCATGATACTGCTTCAGATGCTGATAACATCCACTATCAGTTATTTAAACATTTATCTCATTCCTGTTTAGAAACATTGTTAACTATATTAGATCATATCTGGACAACGGGTATTGTCCCTTCATTGTGGCGTATTGCTGTCATAAATCTAATACCGAAACATTGCCGTGATCCTATTGATCCTTCTACTTTTTGGCCAATCTCACTTACGAGCTGAGTTTGCATGACTTATGAAATACTTATATGGTACTTATAAACAAATAATTGTATAATAACACACATTCAAAGTGGTTTTAGGAAAATAGTACGGTTGACCAGTTGGTTAGACAGGAGACATTTGTGAAACATGCTATAATTATCAGTAATGTTGTTTAGTATTAATAAAATAGTTTCAGCATCCAATGTTACTTGACAACATTGAATAACATAATCATATTGGTACCGACCAATACGACCTCGTCTTTTAAAGGTTACCAAGCCATGTTGGAATCATTGGTAACACAATGGCCGATGCTGCTGCTAAAGCAGCACTCAACAAATCTGTGACACCAATTCGTATCCAATATTGTGACTATAAGCCTGTAATTAGATGTTAGACCATAGATCTCATGCAGAAGACGTGGGACACCCAAGTAGGTATAAATAAATCATATTCAATAAAACCAAATATTGGTTACACCTACTTGGGTCGTCAGTCCAGATTTGAAGAGGCCATATATTCAGACGATATCGTATTAGCCATTCACGTTATACACATGAATACGTATTGAACGGTGTTCATTTTCCGATCATAAGGGATAACTATTTCAAAGATTCATCTCGAAAGGATCTTTTTAACCATATCATTACTCATTAAATTACGTTAATTTTCTTATGTAATGTTGTGTAAGTAATACATGATCGTTTTAGACTTGATAATTGTCTTTAGACTCTTAGAAATTTGACTGATCCTTAGATTGTTGGTGGCTGTCTTCCAAAGTAGATTTTTTTCTTCTACATTTTTAACCGTAGAATATACTGTTTTTTTAAATTTCGAATATGTAAATTCAGCTGGGGTCCATGCAGGTAGCAAAGGCATTGTACGTCCCTATGGTCCGTAGGATGGTAATCTACTTTCAGTTGCTGTGATCTGTAACCCATTTTTATATTGTGTTGTTTACTAATAATGTATTTTTTTAAATGTTCTCAACTTGTTTTGAATCGAATCTGTGCTATTCTAGTTACGTTTTTGTACTGTCCATCGATGATGCCTAATATTGCATTCAGCTGTGACAGATTGTTGGGCAAGTTCTTTGATGATTTCATCCTCGGTCATGCCGGACATGCTGCGAGCCCTGTCGCCGACAATTCCCTTGGATGAGTTCAGTGTCCTGTGTTCAGAGACAGCAAAAAAACCCCCCAAAATCAATATCAGAAGGTTGAAGGATTGATGTCTCCGTGCACATTGCACAAGGAGAGAACCCGATCGAAGCTTGGAGACATTTGTAACCTCTCCACAGATACCAGCGGTACCTTTGGAGATTGCAAACGGATTCAGTTTTATGGGTTCCTATGTCACAAGCTTCGATAATACAAAACGTGGCCAATGGTCAGATCGGTTGGGGGTATTTTCGTCGGGTGAATTGTCAGACTCCATATATCGTCTTTTTGAACCAGGGTGCTGGGAAGCCATGTTGAAAGGAAAATAATTCTGCACCCCTTTTCCTCACCCACCATGGAGGGTCAACAAGGACAGTCTTATGCTGCAGCGGATCTCCAAGCTGCAAAGACCGAGGATAAAGGGGTGGTATACTCCAGCAAATTTGACACGAAAAGCTATAACTATCCACCAAAATAAAGGTCAGGTTTGGTCCATGACAATCAATTGGAGACGTACATAATTCAGAGGATAGCATCACCAGATTGGCCCATGAGCCCCCCTGCCTTCTGGGTATAGGGCTCTAAGCAAATTTATATACATTCATACACATTTACAATAGACATTAAGAATAAATTTATTTTTAGTTTTATCAAAAGTTTGTGCGAAATATTGTTTGCACAGGACATGACATGACCAGCCGATTGATAGAATCGGGTCCATTCTACCGCCCGTCTAGGCAAAGTTAGGGTCGAAGTGGTGTGTTGGACTAAGGAGCACTATTGCCGGTGTCAGAGAGTGGAATTTCCCCCCCCTAGCCTAATTTCCCCCCGGAAAAAGGGCTATATACCAACTGATGAGCGGATTCTGTTTAGTGCACAGGGTTGTGAACTGCAGGCTATGCTTGCGACAACACTTTTAGGACCTGTACTAATGTCAGCCCTTAGGTTAAATAACTAAAATAACAACAGTGGCTAGCAAAATCTCAGGATGCAAATTCAACAGTCTGGACTCTCTTTACAATCAACGTGTTTTACAGCTTGCAAATAGAATTTTAGACCAACCAAATCACTTTTTATACCCTTGTTATGACGTTTTACCATCTGAAAGAAGATATCGTGTACCTTGTTTTAAATCAAATAGAGCCAAATCTTCATTTGTTCCCGTTAGTATTTTATTTTTAAATGATGAACCAAGTCAACCTGTCTCTTAATCATTGTTTAATTCTTATGTGCTAGTGTTAATTCATATTTTATCTTCTTTAATAGTGCATATTTTGTTGCTTTATGTTATGCATGTATGTTCTGTGTGTATGTTTGTATGCATGGAGTGTTATGTAAGTTTGCATGGAGTGCTATGTATGAGTGCAGATATATGTGTTGTCTGAAATTGTATTGTTCGTAATGAGTGTATGTATACTCTTTTCACTTCAAATATAATCAATTCCCCTTGGTGTAATAAAGCTTTATTCTAAATAACACTAACGGGGTTCGAACCTGGGACCTCTTGCTCTTCAGCATAATAAAGGCGACAGTGAAATTTTCAGCACCATTCAAACCATAACATTGGTGAACAGAATAACAATGTAAAAAGAATTTTATTCATTTTACTGAATACTAATGGAGTTGGAGTTCAAGCTGGTCTATTGCGCCAGAAACACAGGACAAAACTTTGTCCAGAAATTCTAAAATATAACTGTCTTCCACTGTTTTGCTGTTTGTTGATTCCAACACACCCTTAATCACTGCATTGTAGAAAATCACTGACGTGAAGTATTTACTAGTATCCAGCAACAGTTCATAAATAAGTTCTCTGGCATGAATAACAAGTGGCAAGTCGGAATCGTCTGTCTTTTCATCACTTAACTTCTTATACAGGATTCCTAAAAATTTGTTTTCAATTGAGACACGTTAAATCGAATTTCTCTGTCAAATATGGCATGCAAGAAGTTCGCTTTTGCCATTGCTGTTTGATCAATGTTTGTTAAATGGTGCAGTAGGTTATGTTTTTTAATACTGCATTGAAAAATCTGAGGGATATAGGGGAAATTCTGCTATATAGCCATACTTCCCCCTTTGTGTTAAGGGGGGAAATCTCACTCTAAAGCGGAAATATGGCTATGTAGTCATTTTTCCCCGGGGGAAATTAAGCTTCGAGCCCTTTTTCCGGGGGGGAATTAGGCTATATAGCACCCTTTCCGGGGGGAATTTAGGCTTGGGGGAAAATCCCACTCTCTGACACCGACACAGGGTCGCAGCCCACGGCAAACAGGTTGCCCAATTCGGTCGCCTTTTACGACCAGCAATTGGGTGTTGAGGACACATTCTTGTTTATCCTCCCCGGGTCCCAACGGGGATAAAGTCAACGACATCAAATACAAGGTAACGGTGCTATTATTTGAACACGTGATTTTACCATGAATAAGGAAAATACCCGACTCAGAGGTTTCAAATCACACCACACACCTATGATTAAAACAAATACTGCTCCACTATTTGTGTGGATCCTACGCTATATGGTTTGTGTGGCAATACGTTTTAGGAAGAAAACATGATATAATTACTACGAGTGTCCATTTCAGATTCCAGCGACAACAACGAGCTTGACAATTGACGTGCGTTTATATTCGACTGTGACGTCACACAGTGAGCGGTTGAATATCTGTGATAAATATATAAATGATGTGATAAATATATAAATGATGTATACAAATATTGAGTAGCAGCGCCCTATACTTTAAGTGAAGGTTAGTATCAGGGTTTCCCTAATTCAGATCAACAACCCTCAGGATAATGTACTGAACCAATGCCAATTGACTCAGTATCTTCACTTACGATTCATTCAATTTCAATACTAACACCAATCATTTCAATACTAACACCAGTCAATTATATTTTGTCATTGAAGTTTGGAGATTCATACTGTAGGCGTTCGGTTCCAAATTCAACTTGATGCGATTCAGCCTACAGGCAATGATTATCTACGTTCAGAACACTAGAGAACAAACGATTAGGTTTAGTAATACAACACAGATTTAACAAACAAATGAGTTCATTTGCATGAAAATCACACACGAAATCTATTTGACTCACCTCGAGACACTGTTACACAATGAAATGCGTTGCTGAAGATGAAACCTAAAACGAAAATGTGGTTCCAAAGACCTTGATAGCCCGACATTCGGCAAAATGTGTTGCTGATTCGAATTAAGGCAAATGAAAGATTCATCTATGGGCGTTTAACTGTGGTGACGCCACACCAGCTCAAGTAATTATATACTGAGGAAAACCGAGGTTTACTTCATTTCCTATACCGAAAGCATAATGTTATCTGAAGAAAAAAGAATATTTGTCGTGTGCAGTGCGTGTGCTTACACAGAACTTCACGCTTAGAAGAACAACGGGTTAATGTGTTTGACTTACTTAACTTGATGAATCAGTTCTATCGAATATTCCAAAACGTTTGCGCGCCTTTAGCACAATGTTTAAACAAGAGTCCATCTAGAAGTCTATCGATGTTGATATCAATTTTCTGATCTTGTCTCCCTGTTCTGCATTACAAATGGTACCACGTGGTATGCCTCAGCATAAGTACAGAACATTCAGTGTTTCGTACAATATTCAATAACATTTCCGCGACAAATATTCTACATGATAATCATATGTAAAATAGGAATATATGTCGCTAACCAGTACATTTGTTTGTTCTGAATACAAACTTGTTTTTACATATTACAAAGATCGTCAGGTTAAAATCTAAATACTAATCATACGCCATATTGAGACCGGAAAAGGAACATGTAATGTTTACCAGAGGTGATCACATGCGCACAAACTTGACGTTGCTGATTTTCAAATGATATGACCATCGTTGTGAACATATGACAGACAACGAACAAGCAGGTCATAACATACACACACTTAGTCTTCAATTCTTGCATACCTATGGGCGGTAGTGGTAGCCTAGAGATTGGAGCGTTTACTCGTTGAGCCGAAGACGAAGTTATGGTTTGACCAAATGAAAGCTGAACGTGCAGCAAATCGAGATATCTAAAACTCCCTGGTAATAACCTGCAAAGGCATAGTTCTCTCTAAACCACTTAATCCGAGTTGTCTCTCAGCTGATAAGCCATTTTGTATAATAAAATGTCTTGAAGACCTCTCTCTCTCTCTCTCTCTCTCTCTCTCTCTCTCTCTCTCTCTCTGGCACTAACCGGTTTTCGTGAAATCCATGTCAATCCTGTCTTCTTAGACACAACAGCATCAACAGCCCAATAAAGGATACACCGCCGATCGTAAGGGCGAGCGCGAATTTCAGACAGTCCTTACACTGTCATATATAATTTCTTCAGGATGAAACGATTTCACCTCCGAATTTGCAAACACCTTCTCAAATATGCACACATGGAATGTTTGGTGAAACCATGATATTAAATAGTGATGTTGATATGCTTGTGCAGATCGATAGCTGTCAAATTGCGGTAAACGTCCGTCTGGAAACGATACATTAATTGAACATTCCAAACCCTGATAATGAAATTGTACACACATTTCAGTTGACAAAAAGATTGTTTAGTTTGTACAGGTGCGTGTGATCACTTTGGCACATGCCGTTTTGAAGATAGCGATAAGACCATAGACAAGATCGATTGCCATAATGTTCGATGCCATTTCGTTGCAGTGACAGACATCGACTGGTTAAATACTTCAAAAGAAATATCGATAATTGAATTTAGCCACGGGTTTGATGCACAGTGTGAGTACATCTCTGTTGTGTTGTCCTATATAAATAATACACCGCATCATTGATGGTTTACGGAAATTAATAAATACCGGGGATTTATTTGCTGCCATAGTTCGTTTGGGAAGTGGCATCAAAGGTCCCATCACTCTTCATCAGTTACTTCCAATATAATTGTTTGTCATAACTATCATGTGATTAGACAGCTCTTTAAACGTTGTATCATTCAAAATCAAACAAAACGAAGTTGTATCGAATTTAGTACTGTACATTATCACACTACAACCGAGACTGAACTGAACGGAACTTTTATTTACACTCAGGCCGCTATCAGCGGCATCAGAGGTAAAAAAATATTTCAACAACATAATACATATACATAATAATATAGAATAGATACAAAAACAGCTTTGCCGAGCATGCATGTATATTTATACAGATTCACTTGGGTAGCAATATACGTACAATTCAATAAGAGGAAAAGTTACTTGCTACGTTTAAACAATGCCATGATGATTTTACAGAATTTGGACAGTTTTCCAAATGTTCCTAATCGTGAATTCTTAATAAAGTAATATATTTAATGCATATTGGGTTTGATGTAGTAGAATCTGTGTAGAAAATGAAATTCACAAATACAGTAAACTACGGTTATAACGAACACGCTTATAACGAACTGACGGATATAACGAACTTACATTTGGTCCCGACTATTTGCTGTAGTTATACTGTATATATGCTTATAACGAACTACGGTTATAACGAACTAAAATTAGTGGTCCCTTTGAGTTCGTTATAATCGTACTTTACTGTAATGGAATTCATCACCTATGTAAGATAATTTAAAAAGTGTGCATTATCCTTTCGGTTAAAGGTATTTTTCTCCGTCTGCCAGTTTCAATAGGTAGATTATGGTTACGAGTTTCTAAATATATGTAACACTTGCCAAATATTTTCCTGCAGTACGTTTAAACAGTATGTGGACACAGTGGATCATCAGGGTATTGTAGTCCCACAACATGACAGCCTCTCTAAGACCATAACAGTCTTTTAATAGCGTGACGGAAAACACAAGAGCAATTATTGAAATTACATATCTCGTTTTTACGACCTTCGCGTTTATCAAGTTTATCATATAGACTTGTGATGTCATTTTGCAGTCGTATCAGTTCAGTGTGGATATATTAGTCAGGTATTACTGTAAGCAGACAGAATGTAATCCGTGCAATACACATGCGTTTATTTTTATATACACAGAACATAAACATTGATATACACTCTTCAAAAACGAAACGCACAGGTAGTATGTAGTTCACTGAACCTGACTTCACAACAAAAAATCCGGTATATGAATTGGATATATGTAATTGGAAAATGTTGGTGGCTAGATATTGGACAAACGGTGCGTCAAAACGCAGCCATTGTCGACACTTGTTCAAACATGTCATGGAGGAAAACAGTAATGCAAAATGCACGTGCACGTTATGGCATTCGTAACTCGTGGGAGTGGCTATGAAAGGCAGGAATAAACCAATAATTTGTCATTCAATTGTCAACATTTTTCAAGTTCGAAAATGCCGAGACTCAGCGCTGCTGATCGGAACATCGCCACAGGAAGTATCCAAAGAGGGGAATCGCTGTCTCCTGTTGCACGCCACTTCAACGTCCACCACAGCACAGCCTTTGGGACCGATACACACAGTTCAATTCCACTGCAGACCGTCCGTGAACCGGCCGCTCAAGAGTTACCACCCCTGCACAGGATCGCTACATTCGACTGTTCCACCTACGTCATCGCAGTGCCACAGCTACGGAGACTGCAGGGCGCATCCCTGGTTTGAGGAGGATATCAGACCAGACTGCCAGGAACCATCTTCGTGAGGCGGGAATCCGACCCAGAAGACCAGTTATCGTCCCTGTTTTGCAACAGATCCACAGACAGCGACCCTGCGTTGGTGCCATACCTTACAGCCTTGGAATTTGAGAAAGTGGAGACGAGTGTGGTTTATCAATGAATCACGATTTCTTCTTCACCGGCGAGGTGGAAGACAACGTGTTTATCGTCGTCGAAATGAGCGTTTTGCCACACATTGTGTACGTGAATTCGACAGTTTCGGTGGCGGTAGTGTCATGGTGTGGGGGGCCATATCCTTCACCAGGAGATCTGACCTGGTTGTGGTTCAGGTAAATTTGACAGCAAATGGCGACATGAATCAAATTCTTCAACCTCACCTTCCTCCAATCATTGACCGCCAGAGGGAGCTATTTCAACAGGTCAACAGTCCACCGCACACAGCTCGTGTCACGGTAGACTACCTTCATAGTGCCAACATCAACGACCTGCCCTGGCCGTCGAGATCTCCAGATCTCCAGATCTCAACCCAATCAATCAACTCTGGGATGAACTCGATCAACGTGTACGTCAACGTCAGAACACGCCGCTGACACTCCCACAACTGGCCAACGCACATCAAGCAGAATGGCGCAGAATTCCACAGGACAGAATTCGTACACTTATCCAGTCAGTGCAGAGGAGATGCAGAGCCGTGATTGCTGCCCGGGGCGGTCACACGTGATACTGAGTTCAGCGCCACCTCGTGGCCTTATGTGACATGACAACGAACAGTTTTCAATGCCTTTGTACAACGATAACTTGTGTCTATTGAGCTCCAAAAGTTCATATTGGTATCTATGATATTAAATTAAATATATCGACTTCATTTAGTACAATAAATTTCTAGAAATTTACCTGTGCGTTTCTTTTTTTGGAGTGTGTATAAATATTCAACTCTCAGGGAGTATACTAACGGATAAAACTGTGCTTCAGATAAGGTTAAAAATGAATTCATTCTTAAATTAAGTAATGCATCTTTCAGTGGATATACATGAAGACATCTCCGCGACTTTAACGCTCGTGATTAAGTTTCCACGGGCATTTTAAGAACGGCGCACAGAATGGATGTTTGCTTGTTTGTGGGAAGCGTGACACTCAGACAAGTAGAATGTAGGGACGTTACATCACGTTGCAACAGGATATTGCCCGCCATCATGTTGCACGTGTTGCTGATATTGTTAATATTGCTGTACTGCCATGGTCACTGTTTCTTCAGGCCAAAGTTCAACACAAGCTCTCTTTTATGGCGTGTCGCTCTGTCTCATGTGACCAGGTATGGGCTTTGTCAGTGATGGTGTTGTGATAAAACACTGATCAGATGAATGATGATGCACCTACCGAATATGGTTGTCTTGTAGATGTGATGTCACACGTGGACAACCGGCCCTTGGAAAGTCATGAGCGTTACCTTGTTGTAGATAACGTCTCCAAAGAGATGTTATTGTGTTCTGATGAACATTCAAATGTTTAACACCTTCGTTTTGTTCAATTCCTGTTCGCAGCATGCCCACGGTGCGGAGACGCTGATTCTCAAGAAGCCTTGTTATTGCATAATCGTTGTTTATGATTGAACAAAAGTGTTTTAGGAGGACGTGACAGCTAAACAACCATTGTGTGCTTTTCACATTCCACGTGTGTGAGTATCATGCCTCCAACACACAGGCAGACATCCATTCTGTATCCTCTTGCATTGACAATTCATATTTACATCAACAAAACATTTACAACATTTTATATAAAGCTCTGTTGCTATTTCCCGTTGGTATATTAATATTAGAACCTAGGCCTAGACTCAAAACAAGCTCCATCTGTAATTGTTCTTACAGGTCTTTTGTGTTCATTGGGCATTTCTGGCACCGACGGCCAGGTTCTCCTTGCTGGGATCCAGGCAACACGAATAACAAAGACATGTACTTTCAGATGTTGTGCACATGATGTCGACACAACTCAGTTATCAACATCAGACAAGACAACCCAATTCCTCCGCACACAACAAGAAATCCGCCTAACACATCCTGTAGTGTTATTGTCTTAACACTTCTCTTGACGCCACAGGAATTGTCACTGTAATTCGCCAACCGCTTACTCCACCAAACCTCCATAATACCACTCTCTTTTAGCTGACGCATGCTGAAATAGTATTCAAAGTGAACATTTATGAATCGCCACATGATGAGTGAATGACTTAGTTTGATTTTACGACGCTTTTAGCAATATTCCAGCAACATCACGGCGGGGGACACCAGAAATAGGCTTCACACATTGTACCAATGTCAGGAATCGATTCCGGGTCTTCGGCGTGACGAGCGAACGCTTTAACCACTAGGCTACCCGACCCCTACATGATGAAGTTCATATTGCTGCTTATAGAAAAAACTGTCAAGCTGTTGTCAGGAATTATTTGGATTTTTTAGAAGATGAAAAGAGACAAACTGATTTGCTTAAAAATTATCTTTGTGAGGACAAAGTAATGTTTTACGTACACTCTTTCGATGTCTGACTTGAGCGGATAATCTTTTGGTATTGCAAGTGCTAGTCTTTCATTCGACCAGGACACAGGTTCCCCAACAAGTGCAAGATCGCAGTCGCTAGCTATTTGTGCTTCCCCAAAGGATAAATATACGACGAAAGCATGCATTCCCTGTTTGACTCTTGCCATTTGCCTATCTTCATCATTGAGGAATATTTCTGTGTCGTGATCACTTAATTTCTTCATTTTGTCGTAAAGTCGACGAATATCTGTCCTTTGGGATGACTGTTCAAATACAAGAAATATGCATGTTATTAAAGTATAAATTAATTTGGAATGATGTTATCACATGCAAACAAATAAACAAATATGAAAAGGTAAGACGGGTGATGGAAAGGTTCTGAGCCTAACTATGAATAATCAAAAGTACACCCATAACAGTTTAAAATAAGCACAATACTTTCAATGCTCACTGGCTGTATTTGAACCAAATACATAACAAGTCACTATATTCCTGTAGGCATCAAAGTGACTGGGTATTCTCTAGTTCTATTCACAGTACATTTGCCTCCGCGTTGTCATCAAGTATGTCCGTAACGGGATCCAACTGAAACTCCCAACAGCCTTCCATGCGGACATGTTGTCAACTTAATTAGGAAGACTCAAAGACGATCAAACATCTTCAACTGCCACCATAAGAAAGATTAAGGATGATCGACGACTCACCACATGCAACACATCCAATGCAGTAGGCATCTTTTACGAGAAAGTTGAAAACATTCTGATGAATGAACTGAGCATGACAACGGTTTCAGCACGCTGGTTCCATGTGGGATCCAGGCACCCCAGCATGACTGACACAAGTGTGTGAACTTTAGAGTGATTTAGGTTGAACAATAATTAGTCATCAACACAGTCAATCATACTTGGTTTCAGGATATTTACATGTTAAGGACAAAGCTCTCCACTATATATATATATATATATATATATATATATATATATATATATATATATATATATATATATATATATATAATAACGGATACGCTACATTTCAAGGCATTATCATTTGCAGATGCCCTCAGTCTGGCATACCTGGAGCTTCTGCAAATAATAATGCACCGAAAAATATCATTTACCCTATAACCCGTACAATGTCGTCAGATCTCTGATAACATATTTTGTAATATCCATAGAGATTCAGGGTTACAATTTGTCTCCAGCAATCAATAAATATATATACAATGCTGGTTTTAATGTATCGATGATTGACAAGAAGTCACCATACAGCTGGAGTATTGATGAGCGCGGCGATATACAACAAACTAATAATAATGATGTGAAGGGGATGAACATCCTGTTCAAGCAAAAAACACATACAAAATAAAAGTGAGAAAACCCTTTCCATGGCCACAAAACATCTCTTTGTAAATGAGTCAATTTACGACTCCGACTATATCATGTTCATGTGTTTGATATGTACCATGTGTTCCCGGGTATTTTCAGGTGAACATTTGACTTGCCTATTTATGTGTATGTAATAGGTGCCATCAGTGGGGCAGGATATGCTCATCTCATTGCAAACCTGGTATCATCACTATTTGAAAGTCACTTATTACGAATAAAAGCGACAAAACCTTTTCCATAATATAAGAAAAAGGAGAGTCGATTTACGATTCCGACTTTATCATGAGCATGTGTTTGAATTACTTTCAAATAGTGATAATATCTGTTCGCGAAATAGGTGAGCGTATCCTTCTCCAGTGGTAACACCCGACACAAGCAAATGCAAAGGCAAGTTAATTGTTCACCTGAACAAACAGACGGAAACACATTGTACACATACAATTGGGAATTGCAATGGACATCATTTTTGTCTGTGGTGTGTCAAATTAGGAAATGTCCTCCACATGTCCACCATAAAACCTTTTGAAAGTTTTAGTTTCAAGGGCTTCACACAATAAGAGCATCCTCGCTTTTATTAATATTGCTTTGTGTTTTCTGCTTGAATAGGATTTTTATCCCTTCACATCATTGTGTAATTAGTTTGTTGTTTATCGCCGCACTCAAAATAGGGAATGCATCGGACATCATTTTCGTCACTGATGCGTCAAATTTGAAAATGTCCTCAATATGTCAACAAAAAAACGTTCTGAAAGTTTTACCGAGGCCTTGAATGCTATTGTAATAGTTTCGTTACGGTAGACATATTGTCCATGTGCAATTCAATTTTGTAAGCTGAAAATGGCAGCTATTTGAAATTTCGAAATCCCTTAAACAACTCTTTTACATCCCTGCCAAAAGACAAATAAATAAGCAGTTCAATTAGAAGGAGGTTAATTTCTATAACAGTGCAGCCATACATACAAAGTACATACAAAGTACATTCTACCCAAGTCTCAAACATGCGGTTAATATTTAGTTGATACAAATACAGTCGATATTTAGTTCATCAAACCTGTGGTAAACCCTCGGAAATCTTTATCTAAATAATTTATTATACTATTACCTTCATAACGTCAATGGCTATACCGAGGTCGTACATGCCTACAGTGTAGTCGCTGTCGACGAGGTCACTGATGCTTGAAATCTTTAACGATCCTGTCCCAGCTGTTAAAACGGCCATCAGATTGGCACTATATACAGACGAGATGACAATAACGAGCAACCAAGAAGAAGAGAGAAGAATCTTTCCGGCACATGTTTGTGGCTCTGTTTGAAATCCTAATAAAACAGAAAACAGAGTTAAAAATGAAAAGGATGTTACTTTCACAGCTTGGCTACTGACTTTCATAAGTCAGGGTAGTGCATTTTGCATGTTGCATTGGGATTTCGTTGCACAATGGCTACTTACTACCTCATGCCTTTCCCAAGAATAGACTAATATGGGGGTTAGATGGTCATAGTAAGTGAGTGAGTTGTGTTTAACGCCGCTTTTGACAGTATTCCAGTTATATCGCGGCCTGTCAGCTTAATGTGGGAGGAAACCCACGAGCACGGGTATGGTGCTGACAAACCTAGAAACATAATCAGGGCGAACCGGGATTCGAACCCACAATCAAAGGTTTCTGGCGTGTCCACGGGACGCAACTCTGCACAGCGAATCGCGGCGCCTTAGACGACTGGGCCACCCGTGCCCCCTAGATGGTCATAAAATAACACGTTCAAGGAACTCTTCTACTGCAACCATAAGTGCTAAGGTACTAGTATGTTAGCATGTTTATAAATTGGGCCACATGCAAAAGTGGTGAAATAGATAATCGCAGACAAGGTTGATGTAAATTAAACTTTGGTTAGATGGGTTCTTAGATAATTTCCAAGTTTGCTCCTACTATAGTATACCTATGACAAAATGTTCACAAATGTGGCACAAACCATCAAATCAAAGGTCGAATCAAAGACAAAATCCTTAATACCACATAACAAACCCAGAAGATATATGTAGGCTCCACTTCTAACTACGTATATGCTAAATGTCAATACATTTTGAAAAAGAGATGTCCAAGTACTAGCCGAATAATGGGTATATAGATATGGCGGCCATGTTCCAAATCGGTTTGGAATTCAGTGAGTAGTATCTACAGAAACCAGAGTTGAGATCATTCATTTAAAATACTTGGAAGTTATAATTTCAGAGTAGATGTCGAAAATGTTACCGTTAACAAGGACGGACAACGGAACGGACGACGGACAGTGCGCAACGACATTTGCTCATTGACGGCTGCAAAGGCGGCCATTTTGAAAACCTGATTCGAAAATCGTGAAGAAATTGGGGTGTCCTCATTGGTTGGAACAAGCATGTGATTGTCCCTGTTCCTGTTCTTATAGTCCTTAGCCTGTGATTCTTGGATTAAATTGCCCTACCCAGACACGACATTCTGGCGACGACACGCGCGACAAGGACAATAATTACATTAATTATATCACACTGGATACTGCGATAAACGTCAACCAGGCCATGGCAAACGCTCATTGGACTTTCAGGCAAGTGATCTGAAAGGGACACATGAACCGTTTTCTAAATATTGAACAGTGGTACAAATGCAGAATTAAAAGATTGAACCTTGAGTGAAGGAGTCACACGCCAATTTGGGACAGTATTTCGGATGAAATTGTTGGACCTCCTCATGCAATCTGAACCTGATCTATGTGAAATTGTGAGATAGGACAATTAGGTAACAAGTAAATACCATCTCCATGGCCATCAAGTGTGCTCCTATCCTGGTTGATCTGTTTAGTTATGCATATGAATCGGAATTTCTGCTATTTCTGCCTGATTAATATTTTGGATTGAAAAGCACCACGTGCGTTACAAATGCAAAAATATTGTTTATAAACGCTACAGAAAATGTCGCCCACAAACCTGTGTTACACATTTTATGTTCAATCAAAATATTACAAAAACACAATTTATATATATTGACATTGCCTGTTTTTTCCAGTTTATTTTCCCTTATCTCCCATGGAATTTTCAACAAATGGATTACAAATACAGCGCGAAATAGTTCTAACGAATTAGAGCATTTAATGTTTCATGTCAACAGAGCATCTTGTCGAAAAAAATGTTCACCAACCTTGTCTGAAAACGGAGCCAACGAATTGCCAGCTAATACTTGGTAATTGTCGAAGGAAGACTGTCGATGTTCCATCACATGTCGCAGTAAAGATACTGTTGTAATTTTCAACTATACTATATACAATAAATAGTCCCACAATAGCTGCGGCGAAAGTAAGATAGACTTCAACTTTCAGTGGCTTTGCGACTAAGTAGAAAGACCCTGTGGTGTCAGTCTTCATCCTGTATATTATATCCGTTCTATCAACTTTAAAGGCCGGGTAGATATAATCTATTTCCTGTGCTCTTCCGTAGTGAACAGTAAGGTCGGCAGCTACTATATCTACTTCCTGAAAGGTAATGATGAACGAGGTGTAGATCACCTTCATTGAACATATATTTGTTTCTTTGTTGTTAAACGCCACACTCAGCAATATTCCAGCTAAAATGACGGCGGTCTGTAATAATCGAGTCTGGACCAGACAATCCAGTGATTGACATCATGAGCATCGATCCACGCAATTGTGAAACGATGACATGCATCAACCAAGTTAGAGCGACTAACCACCCGATCCCGTTAGTCGACTCTTACGACAGTCGCCTTTCACGGCAAGCATGGGTTGCTGAAGACGTATTCTACCCTGGATCTTCACGGGTTTTGAACATATTATAATCATGCATTTCATTAGTTGGGGCACAATTAGTTTTAACCCAACCTGAGTCAAGAAACCCCTTATTCATTGGAGAACGTTTTAACTAATCCATCCTTAAATTTGATTATTTTCGGATTAACGCCGTTTCACTGTATGCATATTTACTAATATAATAATATTTTTTCTCAAGGACATAACTTTCGGTTGACTCAGAAAATAGTTACCCTTCTGTTGAGCTGGGCGACCATGCCATTCCAAGAGTCGTTTACGAATACGCCCCAGCGACCATCAGGCGCTTCTATGACATCATAACTGTTAGGCATAGAAAATGAAAATGAAATCGACATACTAATCTCCACGAGGGCGTGGTTGGATGAAAATGGAGCCTCTTCATGAGAGAATTGTATTGTGCTCTTTTGCACATATTCATTTGTCTGATGGCGCACTTGTGAAGCATAGCATGACTCATGATGAAAACAAAGCTTTCCGCAGCTTTCTTAAACGAGCCAAGGATGTGGGACATCTCAATGTCAATGTTGATCTTATTTATGGTTCTGCACTGCTGGACGGTACAGATGTGAGTGTCAACCAAGCGAAGTGCCATATGAAAACGGCCCAGGAGAGGCTGCATCGAGCTTATATGCAGCATGTTGAGAAGACAACAACTTCACGGAGTTTGTCGCTTGGATGAAGTCGGCTAGCCTGAAAAGTGAAACAGGAGGCTTTCTGTCTCCTGCTCAGGACTAGTCACTTACAAATGTGTGATTTTGCATCAAAATATAAATACGAAATGTAGATTATGCAATGAATTTAATGAGACGGTCCAACACATTGTCAGTGGATTCCTTGCTTTGTTACAAACACAGTATCTTAAGCGACATGATGGTGTAGCTCGATCATTTTATTACCGTCTTCGACATGCTTGTGGTTTTGACACAGACGTCCATCCATGGTACGACCCGGAATATGTAGAGGGCGTCACCGAAAATGATACATACAAATTCTTTGGAATAGGTCCGTTTACAGCTTCAGACTGATCCAGGCCAACAAACCCGATCTTGTCCTTTTTGATAAATCCAATAAAAACATATATATCATTAAATTTTCTATCCCTTGTGACATTAATGTGATTTACAAGGTTCAGGAAGAATATGGCAAATGTACGAAATGTCACGCTTGCATCCCAAGTACCAAGTTGTCTGACTCCCTATTGTTCTCGGTGCCTTAGGTTTGGTACCTCCCAATAAGTTGACTGACATTGGGAGAGTAACCGGGTTTGCTGCCAAGATACAACCCTTCTGACAATCTGGGTAATGCAGAAGGCTGCAGTGTTGGGGGTCGTCACATTCTCCGAAAAGTACTTGGTGGGTGCAACTGGGCAGCGTTTCCTGGGAGAATTCCCATTCACTGTCTGGGCTTCGTGAAGAGGGGGCAAGTGCCCTGAGCTGATGATGAGCCTAACCAGTCTGACTGAGCCAGGATCTCCGAAACCCACTTTGCTGCATTTGTTTATTTTAATCTGTATATATAAATAATAATAATACCTGAAATTTAGTTTCTTGGAGATTGTTTCCAGGATATCAAAGATATAGCCAGTGTATGTTGCCGTCCCATTGATGATTTGCTTCAAGACGTATGGATTTGACTGAAATGAAATGAACGCGGAAAGTGCAGCAAATCGAGGTATCTAAAATAACCTTGTACTTTTATAAATAAAATGACTTTTAGGCTTTTTTAGTTTTAACCACTCTACATAGTTTAGTTGTGATGAGACGTAGGGAAAATTAAGGACAAATCAAGACATATACCTCTTGCGTAGAGACCAACAGTCGCCTGTTGTTGTATCCATACTGTGTGTTGGGATACATTCTTGTCAAATGGGTTGCGTTTGTTTCTTTCTTGCCAGGGACGGAGATGAATACTTTCCCTTCTGGAGTATTATGCAATGTGTACATGTGTGCTCTTGGGTTGGTCTAAAATATGAAACAAACACATTTGAGGAACTGTCCTGAAATGGCATTTTGTTTGAAATACATTTTTGTTAAAATGTGCATTTGGAATCTTATCAATATGGTGTCGAATTCAAATCTGATAACGTTATATTTATGTTAAAATTCATTTACGTTACATTTAATTTAACAACGAATATTAACTAAAATTTGCCAATATACTGATAATCCTTTTTGTACATTCGGTTGAAATTTATCATTGAGTCGTTGGTCAATCTAATTCAATCCTTCTGTTAGACGTGACGTGGCGAGACATCACAATTACTCTTCACACTTTGGAATCCACCGTATATATCATATACAGTAGTGAGTGAGTGAGTGAGTCAATATGGTTTACGCCTCTTTAGCTAAATCACGATATCACGACGGGGGATACCATAAATGGGCTTCGGACATAGTATACATGAGGGGAATCGAACCTTTAACCACCTGGCTACCTCACCGCCCCTCGAATACTTAAGGATACATTCATCATGAGCATGGTGAACCTGATCTGTGCAAGGTACATGTATTATGTTTTGGCGCTTCAATCTATGGCGAGAAAAACTCGGATAAAAAGATTCCATTTTCCAATCTGACGAAACTCAAATATAATAAAGAAACATGATAGCTGCCTTCTTTTATCCCTTATAAATTTACCATGCATTCTTGTGATTGTGTGTGATATTGTCACCATGTCAAGAACATGACTAAGGAAACGCATTATTCGGTTCTATTAAAATGTATAATGTTTACTGCTTATTCGTTTTTGTTGCAACATTAGAAAGAACAACATTTTGTTGATGTAATAACCATCTCTTGTGTGTTTACAACGAAACAATTTCACGTACTGAAAATTCACAGGATGTATCATCTTGCACAATGACAGCAACGTTCTCTAGGTGATTTACTGTCATTGCGTGTAGCATCGACATGCTGTTCGCCAGAATGATAATTCTCGAATTATGTCTGAAATCTGTTGTACGGTTTGAATTGAAATCAAAATTGTCCAGCTGAAATAAGTGAAAAATGTTCATGTCATATATTTACATAAGCATAAATCGATAACATATATACTGAACACGAAAAGTAAAGGATCATGAATAGTTTTTGGGATATTTTTCGAAGTGAAGGCTGAGCACACAATTTCATGAAAATATCCCCCCAAATATTCCTGATCCCTATAGTCTCAGTACATATGCATACTAAATACATGTAGTAGATGGGACTACAGAATTGAAGCAAACTCAATGCTCAAATATGTACACAATAGAGGTGACTTGATTGAGAGTAAAAAGCCACGCCATTCAGAGAAATGATCCCATTTATGTCGGGAAAACAGTGTGAATATCTCTTTAACAATATGAGAGCATTCTTACACATTTAAAAGTCAGATTAAATATTTGTATTTGCGTGGATCACTAAGCCATATACTGGTAACTGACTCACCTGCTCCAAAAGCCACCGAGTTGATGTGTCATTCAATGCAATGATCACATTTATGTCGGGAAAGAGAAGAGTGTGAATATCCCTTAAAATATGTCTGTCTAGTTTATCTAAACAGTATATTTGTAGCTTCATGTGTTCAGTGAAACGGATTCCTTGAATAAAGAAAAAACACTGATTATTTCAAACTAGAACTATTTTACTAGTGTTTTAAGCAATTATTTTTAATACAATTGAAGTTCATTTGAGAAATGGTTGAACAATCAGTTTGATTTCATTTCCATGTTCTCTTCGTCATTATCGTTTCATCTGAACTGAAGGAGAATAACATTACTGCAACGCCCGCTTCGTATTTCGATATCGCTCTGTTGACAGAGTTAAGGAAATCCGCCGAACATTTTACCTTCGTTTCTTTCTTGAATAAATGCTACCGAAGTCCAATTTAAGACGTCTATCACGTCGTTTAGATCATCGGAAAGACAAGTGGCATTCAACCTTCTTTCTAGAACAGATACAACCACCACATTAAACATATGATGAGATATTAAGTGTTTTCATGTATAACTTTTACACAGGCATAGCATGCTGTATGCTACGTGCTCAACGGTCAATGTATCAATATGTTGTATTAACGAAATCAGACCATTAGATGCGCGCTAATTATGTGAAAGTCATTTTAACTGAGAGCAAGTTAAAATCGTTATGACAAATTGATTCCACTTACCTTCAGACAATACATATTGACATTGTTTACACAACATGAGACCTGTAAAAGCAATATGTATCCAAAAGCTACGAATGTACGACATTTTGTAGATGAGTCCTGGAAACAATGCTGAAAATATACTCGTGACAGCTTCAACAGTTGGAGCTCTCTTTTACTGACTACAGAGTTATATTGATAGACTTTCAATATAATCCCATTCAAAGGCATTACTAAATACATATAATGGCATGACTAAAAAGAAAACAAATAATTGATATTTGCCAATACAATGGTATACTGCAGAACAAGACGAGTTTAGATCGATACCAATCGATCAAATTAAGTGATGTCGCTAGGAATAAACATTGTGGACAAAAGACCCGTCTATCCAGTGAATACATAGGAAATCAAAACTGGACCTTCAGGCACATGAATGTAAAGCTACGAGGTTCTAACAGAGCTGATGCATTAAGACTATTGTAAATAAAGATAATTACGTTTCACTACAACGGTCCTTAATCCATTTGGAACATGTCTGTGGTGTGTGACATACTATAAATATGCCATTAGACAGAATATTATCATTAATGAGCACCTATCCTCGTGACACGTTATCTTCGATTTTAATTGGGAACAAAGATATTTGTGTGAACTTGATATCCACTATTAGGCTTCCATTAACCAGTCTTTCTGTTATTGATACTACATTGCCAAGAGGACAATGGGTCTGCTATATGCAGTTTCCTTCCCTTCAATCATCAACTATTCACGTGGATACGTCTATGTGCATTGTAACGGCTGTCTATTTACAAGAACTTGTCCTTCGTCCTTTAGCGCACATTAATTATCTGCACTGCACGGTATACTAGACCTCATCGGAATTTCTTGCTCACTGAAATGTAGTACCGAGGAGGAAATATCAATATATAAATACCTGGAAATATGCCATTACATTTAAAACATTTCATACTTACCATGTCCCAAACTTGGTTTCAACTTAATTTCCTACAGCATTTCAATCATCAACGCAAATGCTTTTCTAAATTATTGTCAAGGACACCAAACCAAATGAGACGATTTGAACATATTTGTGGACATTATGGGTTTGACCACTAATGTTAAGTTACAGCTTAATAGATAGAGAATACATGTTTTGTTGACTTTGTACCGCGTGGGAATTACTGGTTAGAATAAGTTAAAAACGACTAAAATAAGATCGAATGACGAGTCGATTTGTTCCGTGGCTAAATGCTAATAATATCAATCACTGGTATGTCTGGTCCAGACAAAGCACAGGGATTACACTTGAATTTTCTCGAAAACCAAATTGTCCCAGAAAATGCTTTAAAAAAATATCTATGGTTGATATTATGGAAAACTTGAAATTGTCACTCACAAAACATACATTGTTGCAAAACGTGTTTTTTTTATAAATGTTTTATATTTTGTTAGTCTCATAGTGTCTATTTTAAAAAAATAAATCTGTTTTTGCAGGTGTTGCTGACAAGATATATAGCCTCCGTACAAAAACACAGCACAGGCCCAGCCCCCACCACAGCAGCATATCAAATGGCCTGTCCTTAAGGCGAACACACAAATGAGTACATCGCCGCTGCACCCATTATTGTCTATCGAATATTTCAAATTTGGAGAACATAGCAGGCTCGTGAAGAGAACGACCCTACGCAAACAGCCATGAGCAATGTAACAGTACATCACCATTTAACTTGAAACGTAGTCACGGGTACGAAGTGTATGACGTAGTTATTGATCGTTTCTACAACTACAACCATGATACTGCAGTAACTATAGTTGATGTCGATTTCACTGTAAACAAATGGCGTCGTTTATATGTATAAATGTTATACTTTATTTCTTCAAATTCAGTAACTAAGTTGTGTGTAATTACTGTCCGTTGACCTCAGGTGCCTCAATCCCCTATGTGGAATCGCCAGATTTACCCCAATTATGATCCTTGGTGTCGCAGCTGTGTACCCGTACTCCTGTTTTTTTCCAAAGTGGAGAAATCTACGGCGTGTGAAACTTCTGTTTTTCTCCAAAATGAAAGTGACTCACTGGTATAATAGACCCGTAAGGATCCGGGTTAGAATAGGTCTTTATAGCTTGTCGGAAGAGGCTACTATGCTTGTAAGAGGCGACTAACGGGATCGGGTGGTCAGGCTCGCTGACTTGGATGATGCATGTCATCGTTTCCCAATTACGTAGATCGATGCTCATGAAATCAATCACTGGATTGTCTAGTCCAGACTCGATTCTTTACAGACCTCCGTCATATAGCAACAAACAAACAAACAAACGAACACTGTGATAATAACTGAAATCACCTGTCAAAACCGTTTCCACCCGGCGGAATTGCAGGTAAGGCTTGGTCCCAAGCAATCTATGCCTGTCGTTAGAGGTGATTCAGTGCATCGGGTGGTCATGCTCGCTAACCCAGTTGATTAATTGATCATACCCCTATGCCGTGGTATTTTGACAGATTTGTCTGTTCCATACTCGGATTATTTACAGGTCTCGACTTTCTGGCAAGAATATTGCCCATATCATCATGGAGGCCTTTTTGGGCAAACAGGATGTCATGTGATGCGATGCGAGGCGAGGCGAGGCGAGGCGAGGCGAGGTGAAATGGGGTTTAACGCCGCGTTCAAGATTGTTGCACTTATATAGCGACGTACATGCACGTGGATGTGCATGTGCATGTACATGTGCGTGTGCGTGTGTGTGTGGCTGCTTGTACTCGTCCGGACTAATGCCGATTTGATGGTGATCACTGATATACCATACTGCAGTTTTAATATGAAAACTTCACGCAGAATGACTCCGAGCCGACCAAACCTTGTTTTAGCCCCTTAATACAGAGCGCCAGGCAGGGTATCAACAAGTACAATCTTTTAACGTAGTGTGGTATTACATGGCCGGGGATCGAACGCTCTACTACAAGGCTACAGTCTCCAATATAATGGAGCTGTGGTTGCAGTTGCTTTTTTCTGGTAGAAACCGTGGGGATGAGGGTTAGAACTCTAGCACTCTATTGCTTATCGTCGGTGGCAATTAAATTGGTGAGTCTCAAAAATTGTCTAAGTGTCATCGTTGGGGGACGGCGTGGAGCGCTGCTAATGTCACAAAATCGTTTTGTTCAGACACGATTATTTACAGACCATCGTTATATATTGGGAATTTAACAACATACACTCAGTCATCATCTATCCTATGGTTGAACTATATCTTCACGTGAGTCTTCTTATTTTGTCATTTTTCTGTAATCAAACAAATATATAACCACGGCAAATCACTAAATTTAATTATTTTCTTCTCTTCGGATACGACAGCTAAACAATAAGCATAATAAGATTGACTGAGCATCATCTACAATCATCAGTATCACACGTTAATCATACCAAGTCAGTTACATGCATCTAGGACACACCTACGTATAGAGATCCCGATCAACAGTCATATTGATCAATACCCTTTTGTATGACGTGTGTTTGGAAATTTGAATTGCTTGAGCTTTGTCTGACAACTGAAAGCATACTGTGTCTTAATGATGTTAATGTGTTAGCATGAAAAAGCAGTTAACTGGTGGATAGCTATAGGTTACCTGCACTTCCTGATGAATATATTGAATGGTTTACAAGAGCTCTGCATGGATATTAAAATGTATGTGCTTTGTATTGGCATTTGGAAAGTGGTGGATGGCATATGTACAGGTGCCAATTCACATTATGTACCAACATTGAATACAGTCAATACACATTTGATTCTACCTTTTTTCTGATACACTGCTTGATTCTATGACATGATACATCCAAACATGTTTTTAGAAGTGAAATACTTGGCATAAACTGTCACTGTACCATCAGTATAGAATGCGAAGCAGGTTCAAACTAGTACTGAAACCATTCAAAACAACAAACCCACTTGTTTGGCCTCATGTACGAAACAGCGCTTACCACACTACTAATTCCGCAATACGGTAATACCATGCACACATTACAACAACACGGTGGTAACTCTCAAACCGTTCGGTCTTTAAATGAAAATTATACCAAATTGCACTTTCACAAATACATATATCAGGCATACATAATTATGCAATGTATTACATATGAATTTCGGGGCATAAGCATAAAGTTGATAACAGTCGTACATCAGTTTAAGATTCGCAGCGGTGCACACTTTAAGATTTAGTGGGATACTTCGGATTTATGATTATTTATATGTTATACAACACCTGCTCAACCTAACTGCTGTAAATCTTGAAATTAACGCAAGCGTGAATAAAATACGAAAAATGTTCGTGTTCTTTGCTCGTATTATTAAACATCGCATTTATATCAACAATAAGACATTTTGGATAGCAGAAATACCAACTTAGATATACGCTGAAAAGAAACAACTGTGTATTCCACATCACTGTTTATTGAGCAGCACTTGTAACAAGTATATAAACAATGCCATTCAAACACTAATTTACATCCTGTGATTTGTCACTGCTGGGGTCAAGACAAGAGTCCGCTCACTTATGCCATCACTGATCACACCTGCAAGTCTGGACAGACGCCTCCCACGCAACACGCGCGGTGTCTTTGTTCTTTCTAGTATTATTAAATCGCCTGTGGTAGGATGGTTTTGGAGTTGATCTTTTGTTTTCATTTTATGTGTTGTTCATGAGATTCGTAATTATAACGTGATTTCTACAAGACCTCAAACGCGTTACTTGTGATACAAGATAATCACGGGCACTCAGCATGGCACGCCGCGCATATCGCTACAGGCACTGTCAGGCGAAATACCCCTGGATCTACGCCGAGAACACCTAACAATAAATTACTCGGCCTCAACCCAACAAAACCAACAAATCCAATAGATCCTTAAAACTAACATAAGCCCTAGATTCCAAGCTCTAGCTCGCAAAACCCCCCAATAAACACCAATCTCGCAACGCATAATAAATTACCTAAATACACACAACCTAAGTAACTTACAGTACAACACAGCCCAAAATAATACCTTCACACCAAAACTCGGAACCCCAAAAATCGACATATCTCTCTCCACCAAACTGAATAAAGAAACTGATCCAAATCCCGCTTAATCCATCACACTAGCATACATTTACGAAAAATGGCCAAATTGGTGTCACATTTACACAGACTGGTCCTTTGACGCACATTATTCGGCATCCATATCAACAAACCCCCCAAAGAAACACAATCATATAGGCTCTCAAATAATCAATCAATTTTCACAGCAGAATTAATGCGGATAGTAACAGCCCTGCACAGCGATCAAATATATAGACACCAAAAAGCCCTAATCCTTTCAGACTCATTAAGTTGGCTCCAGGCCATAAAAAACAAAAAACACCCAAACTAATACAACAGATAATTAATACATTATCAACAAGCCAACAATCTACGTAAACTAGATAGAGACGTAGAAATAGACTGGATCCTTGTCAACGTTGGAGTGTTTGCCAACGAACACGCAGACAAAGCAGCCAAATCAGCAGTAAAATTAGAAAAAGCATCACCCTACCAATATCAAAAAAACGAAATTAAAAGTATCACAAGTAAGAAAATCTTCCCAAAGTGGCAAAATAACTATCAGAAATCTGATTGCAACCTAAAACACCTGCCACAAAAAACAGGCCACACTAAGTTACACCCCCACCTACACCGAATTAAAACACACCAAACCGGTAAATGCCCCCACTGCAACTTAAAAGAAACGCCTGAACACGTAATACTATACTGCACACATTACCAGCAACACAGAACAACACTCCAATCCACACTAATTTGCAACAATCAAATGACACTAGCAACGGTACTAAACCCCTAAATGACTTACAAACCTTTAAAGCACTAGGCATATATCTAATCAAACCAGGCCTACTTGACCGCATTTAGAAATAAGAGTACAACAAACAAGCTGCCAATAAACCCTAATATTCTACACCTATAAAAACACACATACTCCTTTTAGTCCTCCCTCCCTCCACCTTTTGCATGGCATATTTCAAAATTCCAAATTTATTTTCCAAATTAAGTAAGCAAAAAGCTCCACCTAGATTGCCTTACCTCTTCGGACATACC
Source organism: Haliotis rufescens (assembly GCF_023055435.1). NCBI lineage: Eukaryota > Metazoa > Mollusca > Gastropoda > Lepetellida > Haliotidae > Haliotis > Haliotis rufescens. The sequence continues at coordinate 6,320,862 of NW_025964001.1, read as the reverse complement.
CTTTTCGACCAAACACTAAATGGCTTGGCCCGTGCGCGAAATACGCATATGTCGGAGAGCGCACGTTACGTTCCTAATTTAAGTAAGCAAGTAAGTAAGTATGTGTGATACTAATGTCTTTGGAAGACTCCAAAGTTAACGCTCATCAAACGTTAACTGGGAAGTCTTTGCATGTCCCGTTTATTTTACTATATCCTTCTCAATGTTTGCTAAGGATCACCACTTTAAAACGTAATACGTCATATGGGTGCATATGTTGAAATTACCAAAGACAATATTGCGTGAAGACATGTTAGAAATCACGAAACATGGTCGCACGACAGGACGTTCCGACGTGACCTGTAATGACAATTCAGGAAGCAATAATGACAGTAAAAGTACAGTTTAGATGGATTGAAATGTATTTATTTATTATGTTTATTCTGGGAGCAATAATATTCATCCCCATGTAAAGTTCATGCTGAAGTCAGGTCCAGGACGTTTTTTCAAAATGTGGGAATTCATTCGGCTGAAAAAAAGCTAAGTTATGGTAGTTACAATAAGAAATCAAAACACAAGGACATTGCAAAATATGATATTTATTCGGATATAATTATTTGAAATAGTGATTGTACAATTGCCTAATAGTTGAAGTTTCATCAGCTGAGCCGAAGTCCCAGGTTCAATTATCCGTAAAGGGACGATGAAGTTAATTCTCTGTTTTCTCGGCCGTGATAGTAACATTGACGGAAATTTCGTTATATACGCATATTATGAATAGTGTTAGTTTGATTTTCTTTGTAATCGCTGTCTACACATTTCAACAATCAACACCAGACTTGACAGCGCTAGTCCTCCACACACAACAAGGAAGCCTCCTCCCACCTCCCTCAGTGTGATGGTCCTGACACTGCTGCTGTCATCTTCACAGGAAGAGCTGGCTGTGTCCCTGGCATTCCATTGCTTCCACCATTCTTCAAGCAAACCGCTCTCCTTTAGCTTGTACATACTGAAATGATCAAAATAAAAACGTTGTAAGAATACTATTGTTCATTTTTAGTTTAGTATACACTGGAAAAAAAACTACAAACTTAAATAGGGAGTGAGTGAGTCGGGGTAAAACGGCTGAGAAAGAGAAAAAAAACCCATCTGTTATGGTGCTGACAAGGATCGCAGATGGAGCGATTCTGAGAATCACGAACAGCAGATCCTGACAGGTAAGTGACACGACTAAGGACATGAGAGACATAATACAAAATATTTTACGGGTGTAGCAACTTCGAATTCAAGGCTATATTACATACACTTTGTCCAAATCCGCTTTAAGCGTTGATCCTTTAAGTATTCCAAAGGAAATACGTTCTTCGGCCCATGTTATAGGATCCCCTATAAGGGCCAGGCGACAGTCTTCAGCCATGTATTTTGCAGCTATTGCTCTGTAGGTTATATGAGCATGTGTACCTTCTTTTACTCGGATCATATGGGACGTCCTGTTATTCAGGAATATCCCAGAGTTATGTTCACTCAGTTTTCGCATCTTGTCACGGAGACGACGAATTTTAGGCCGTTCGGAATTCTGGAGAGAAACACCATACAGATGTACATGCATCAGCGATAGCCTGGTTCATTAAAATACGAAACGACTGCTTTCCGAACTAATAACTATTATCAATGTAACAATACTTCATTATTGCGGACGAGTTCCTGGGAACAGTCTGTATCAGCATGGCTTAACTGAACAATCTTTTCCAACGTTTGTTATTTTGTTGTCTACCTATTAAACTTACTTATGTTTCTACTGACTAGAACCGTGCCCTTCCCTTGTTAATCATAATTTCAATCACTAGCGTTCAGACTCGAGTACGTTAATCATCATCTCAATCACTAGCGTCCAGACAGATATAGCTGGACTACCTCTGACTGCTGTGTAAAACAGCAAACAAACTTGAAAACAACTCAGATCTAAGTTTACATAAAAACGCAATTATTTCCAAAGTGAGGAGGTACGAATTAGTACATTCTATCACCGATGTCGTACATGTAACAGTCATGATGGGTTAATTGTTTAAGGAGCACTACGCATACCGACAGATGATGCGTTCTGAATTTATTTTTTTGTCCTTTTTGTGTAGAAACGATAATGAATGAGTGGTTATTGCTGAACGCCGCATCAGCAATCTTGCTTCAATGCTTGGTAAGAAAGGTCTATTATCTCACCATATGGTAACAAACACAATAAAAATGACGTTGAAAATCACTAAACTCACAGTCAAATATCACATTAAGGGTAAAAAACTGACTGTTCAAATTAAGATTTATATTTTAACATATATATTGAATTCGTACAATAGATAAAACAGATGCCAACTCGTATTGAACTCATGCATACTTTTTAATGACTGTAAAATCGTGTGTGGACTCTTACCTGAAGCTCAGAGTAATCAATACCCGCAGTATAAATGCCAACAGTGTAGTCACTGTCGACGAGGTCATCGATACTCGAAAGGGTAGTGGCGACTGATTGTGCAGTCAGAGAAGCAATGAGGTTGGCACTATACACTGATGAGATCAGCACAATCAGTATCGAGAATGAGGCCAAAAGAACACTCCCGGATTTACTCTTTGCGTGCATCTGGAAGCCTTAAAACGATTGTTATATGAATAAATGTAATGAAAGTCCCAGAATATCTTTTAGAAGCTGCAATCGGCAATATCCATCAGTGGTGTATATCCACCTAATACCAATCTTATGACATGCATGAAGCACTGGGAACTTATTCAAACCCGGAATTGCAACACATGTTGGTTTAACATATGTATTGATTATCAGTACACTGCTCCTGTCAAACCGTGTCATAATATTAACCAAATGACGCAATGGCAGGTCAAACATATAATTCTCTGCGATAATAACGATAGCTGAAGAAAACACCACATACAGTATACACCAAAACTATCAGTCGATATTCTTCAACAAAAGATTATGCTATCCAATTTTAACGAAACTGAAGGGCAGTAAACATGCCAACTGAATAGGTAATCAATACATATGATTATAAAGAAACATATTCATGAAAGAATACAAACCTTGTTTCAATAGTGACCCAATGAACTCCAAACCCATCGATGAAAGCTGCCTTGAGAATATAGTTGACATACCCTTACATATTGGCACTTCACACAGATACTGATGATTATCTATGATAATGAATATCAGAAGAAGACCTGCAGTTAAAGCAATGAATGTCAGATAGACGTCAACTTGTAGCGGTCTGGCAATCAGAAAGAATGACCTTGTAGAATCTGTCTTGATTCTGTACACTATGTCCCCTCCGTCGACAAGAAACGCAGGGTTGATGTAATCGATCACCTGTGATCGCCCGTAGTGAACTGACAAATCAGTTACGGCAATATCTATCTCCTGAAAAATGATTAATGAAAATAAATGCTGATGTATTACCCCCATACACATTCCAAAGCAAACTTAACTACGCTTTTAAGTTTCTTAAAACAAATATGAATTTAATGCCATGATCTTACCCTTTTCATCAGTTGACCGACCACACCAGTCCATTGGCCATTTATGAAAGAACCCCATTCACCATCCTCTGGTTCACCGAGGTCGTAGCTGTGTTATTAAGGTAAATAAGCGTTAGACATCTAAAAGACACACGCATTTCAGTGAGCGTCGTGTGTATACATGTACGAGCATGCATTAAAACATGTGTTATTCAGGAAATTTATATCAGGTACGTCTGGTGGCATGCAGTTGCTTGTGAATATCACGATGGATGGAGTCATATGTGAACAGCCAACGATAATTAAAATCCAGAACATCAGTAGTTCTCTTACATAGTTTCTTGTTTACAACTTTTCAAAATATGTGAATTCATTCAGCTGAAAAAGCAGTTGTTCGCATAATGATTATCAAACCTGAAGGTGATACATATGTTCATTACCTTAGATTTAAGGCCGTTGCTATTTCGTGCCATATTCGAATGCAAAATCCACTGAAAACGATTTTTCCATTTATCACCTCCTTTACAACTCCCATGGGCGTCTAAAAAGGAGAATGAAAGCACATAGCACTGTAGCGGCTACTGTGAAAAAAGCATTTGGATCAAATGACATGTTTTTAACTTCAGTGGGAAGGTAAATGAAGGGATGAAACAATTTTTCACGCTCGATGCCTCGATGAAAATAAATACACGTCTTTGAAACTCCAATGAAAATAACAGCTAGTGTAAAATAGTTTCGTTCGTGCAGCATACCTCCACTGTTGATGCCTGCACCCGTCTCCTGTTATAACCATACTGTGTGTTTGGAAACAGCCTGGTCAATAGCGACGCATTGCATTTGTCAGGCAGGTCGACTGTGGTGAAGACTCTGCTTGTAGGAACAAAGTGAAGTGTGTATATTTGTTCGACAGTTGATTCAGTCTGAAAGATAAGTTGTTGTGTTGAGTACAGTGTCAGCAATGCATATGAAGAATGAAATTCTGAACGAATCATACTATAATATGAGACTTGCTATTTGAAAAAAGGATTACTGTCAAAATCTCTTAAACCGAGCATCATTACATCTGTTCGCACCAGATGTCATTGGTATGCAACAACTATTGAGGGAGAAACCATTCGAGGTCGGGGAGTGGGGTGAGATTTGGGTTAGAGATAAGTTTTTTTGTATTTATTTGGGAACTCACTTTTCTTTTCCAACATCAACAGTTGGTCATAAATAAACGGAAATTTTGAATTGTATTCTTTGGCCTCCGACAGAAAAGATCACTTTATTAGTTTACCTACATTGGCGGGCATTTGAGCGAATTTGCATTTTTAGCCCCACCCCTCCCTTCTCTAAAATGATTTGTTGAGTTTCAGTATGTGTTTTACCAATACCAAGACACCGTACAAAAATATTAACACTCACCCATGGAGTGTCTTTGACAATAATTGCTGCAACGTTTTCAAGATGTTGTACAGCAAGAGCCACATTTTCTAGATTACTGTCATTCTTCATGATCAGGACAATCTTCGAATGATGCCGGAAATCAGTGGTGCGATGCGACTCGAAATCAAATTTGTCTAACTGAAAATAGAGTATGTTATTATCATTCTAGAACGCATGTGCTTGTTAGTACATCAATATATTACAAAGGTCCTGGCAATATGATATAAGATGCTAAATTTATAATCTGTTCCTTCTTTTTCACTTAAATTCCTATATAGTGGATGGATGTCTACGGTCACTTGTATGGTAAATATGTGTAGACATTTGTGCAATACAGAGAAGTAATAAACAAGTAATTAATGTGATACTTTCTCTATCGTATTGTTTGTTGTTGTTTTTTTGTTGTTGTTTAACGCCGCTCTCAGCAATATTCCAGCTATATGACCGCGGTCTGCAAATAATCGAGTCTGGACCAGACAATCCAGTGATTAACATCTATCCACGAAATTGGGATACGATGACATGCATCAACCATGTCAGCGAGCCTGACTACCCGATCCCGTTAGTCGCCTCTTACGACAAGCATAATCGCCTTTAACGGCAAGCATGGGTTGCTGAAGACCTATGCTACCCCGCATCTTCACTGGTCCGATCGTGTTGTGTTTTTTTCTGACTCAACAGCCATTTTCATACATGTCTGTGATCTACTCTTTTTGATTAGATGCCATGGATTCCAGACTAATCAGAAAGTATAACAAGTCACACATGTATACATAATAATCACCTCGGCCACCACTTCCAATGTTGAGCTGTCGTTGACTGCCATAATGATGTTTACTTCCGGAAACATTAAACTGTGAATGCTCTCCATCACACGGCTACTGTTTATCCTATTTACGTTATATACTTGTTGCTTTACAGGGTGAGGGAATACTGCCTCTGAAACATCCAAATAATGTTAACAACAACAACAACAACAATAATAATAATGGACAACAACAACAACAATAATAATAATGGAGGGTGTCATGGAAAATAATAAATACAAAATCCTTTGGCATAGGTCCGTATGCAGCCTCAGACAGATCCAGGCCAACAAACCTTGAAAATCATTTATACCATTGAATTTTTTGTCCCCTTTCACGCTAATTTCATTCAGGATTCAGGCAAAAACATGGCAAATATCAGATCTCGCTTTCGAAATGTCACGCTTGCATCTCAAGTACCAAGTTATCCGACTCTCCAAGATTATCGGTGCCTTAGGTTTGGTTCTTCCCAATCTGCCGACAGACATTGGGAGAGTACCCAAGTTTGCTACAGGAATACAGCCCTTCTGACAATCTGGGTAATGCAGAAGGCTGCAGTGTTGGGGAGTCACATTCTCCGAAAAGTTCTGGGTTGGTACGACTAGGCAGCGCTTCCTGGGAGAAGACCCATTCGCTGTCGTCTGGGCTGTGTGTAGTGGGGGCAAGACACCTGAGCTGATGATGAGCCAAGATTCCACGAAGATTTCGAAGTTCCAAGATTAGGGTGGCCTTAAAATGCCACCCAGAAGGAAAATGTGGATACAATACATGATATGATAATGAATATTCGACGCCTCACCACCGTATGTCACATGGTCAATAAAGACGACATCTGTCATAAGAGAGTTGAGAACATTCTGGGGGTGTTCGGGTAGCCTAGTGGTGAAAGCGTTCGCTCGAAAAGCCGGTTTTGATTCCCGACATGGGTACAATGTGTGAAGCCCATTTCTGGTGTCACCAGCCGTGATATCACTGGAATATTGCTAAAGGCGGCGTTAAACCATACTCACTCACTCACTCACTCACTCACTGAACTGGAATGGACATGACATAGGTTTCAGCATGCTGGATTCCAACAAGCAGGTTAAGACACCTGATCAGAAACGTCCATCATCTCTCGTGCGAATATACGTCGTTTTGAAGCAGAATCAGCTGCTTTTGTTGAGCGATGTGTAACCATGGATGCGTTTTGGGTTCATCACTATCAGCAAAAGACTAAACAACAGTCAAAGCAGTAGAATCATCAACCGTTTCCTTCGAAGAAGGTAAATCTGGTAAGGTTTTCGATTTTCTTGGATTCCAAAGGAATTCTGATGATGGGCTACCTCCCGAGAGGACAGATCATTAACGGCGAATATTGTGCTTTGGTAACTGCTTGAGAATATCAAGATCAAACATCGCAGAAAACTCGCTAAAGGTGACTTTGAAGTCATTGAACATCCTCCGTATTCACCAGATTTGGCACCCTCATAAATTATACCTGTCACAGACCTTGAAGACTGTCTGAACTGCCTGGCAAGCATTATTCACGAGAGGAAACCTTCTACACCGGTGGGATCCAGGAACGCTAGCGTCGTTGGCAGAAGCATGTGGACCATGGAGGGGAGTGTGTTGAAACATTATTAGCCAGCAAGTTCTCAACGCAATCTATCATAGTTATGCTTAGAACTGTTCTGCCTCCCCTCGTGATCCATTGACGACAGAGTTGACTTTCAGCTTCATCTTGCAAAGCGGTTCTAAACAAGTGTCGTCTTTGATAGTACAGCTTCTAAAGATGCCACTTTGTCTTAACAACGTTAATGTACAACTGAAACAGTGGCCATAGTGATCATACCAAAGAACAAACATGTACACATATTATCCAAGTTATAATAAATTTATTTTTTCCTATATCTCTGTCGTTTCGACCAATCACTTTTTCTTACCCTCGTCTTTGTCTTGAATAGTTGCAAAAGACTTCCATTGGAGCCGATCAATCAGTCTATATATATTCCATGTGGATGATGTACTGTTATTACAATTCTCTGAAACAAATTTTGGCATAATTTTTCATGCAGGTACCTGTACATTCTTCCACTTACATTCAATATCATTATGTATGTGCTTAGATTTGTCTTACTAAAATGTAATTGTGTTAAATAGTTCTTTGTATTGATGCCACCTCTTATAATTCATGGTGCTGCTTGAAAATCGTCCCGAAAGAGAAATTTGATACAAGATCTTGCCTTTGCATACTAACAGATAATACGTTCTTGTTTTCTGCAAAATGTAAATACATCCTCCTCGTGGCTGCAGTACGAATCGATGCGAGTAACAATAACAAAAAAATGGATAGATTCACCTAACAATTTAAATAAGGATGTGTTCATTTTATTGGTTATAACTTGGAATATGTATTATACTAACAGAAAAAAAGTAACTGCTTCACATGAAGTTCAATAAAAATTAAAATCAAACCAGCAGTTAAATAATGCATGTTCATTAAGAGCTCTTCTCGAGGTCATAATGCACGATTTGCACGTGCATGTTAATGGGTGTTTGTTGGGAGAATGATACTCAAGTGTGTTTGTAATGTGAACAGCGCACAGTGATTTCTTTGCTATCAGGTGCTCATAAAACAACTTGAACCACCTTAAACAGCAGTTACGAAATGCCACATCTGAAATTCAACGTCATCGCGCCCTGGATATTTTGCAAACAGGAACGTTGAAAGTTGAAAGACAGAAACACCTATATTGCGAGGTCATGCACGACAATCACATTCGGTTGGTGCATCTCGGACAGTTCCTACGTTGAGCCTAATTAGTGGCAGAACCTACCACAACCGAGGGAGTACAACATCCTAAACTAACTTTAAGCGATACGTCCAATTGTGCTTCCTCGTCACCGTCAGGCACGCTAACCTTGGCGTTGACAGCATCTGGGTTTCAGAAGACAAAACTATGACAGTATCCATTTTAAGATGAGTCCAAGTTTCATCTGGACAGCGCTGGCGGCCTACAGGTATCCATGAGATATGTTTAACGACACTTGTATAACACAACGTTGCCAGTTTCGGGGTAGAAGTGTAATGGTATAGGGTGGCATCTCAACTCATGGAAAATCAAAACTCATCATTGTTAATGGTAACTTGAATGGCATACGCTACCGGAACGACATCGTTCGAGATCATGTTCTACAAAGGTGCAGATACAGGAACGTGACGTCGCGACAAATTGCACGTGTTGTAACAGACCTATGATGCAACATGACATTTCTGCACTGCCATGTCCGCCTGATTCTCAAAACCTCTCCCCACCAGAGCATGTTTTGGAGGACCCCAACGACAGGACTAGAACCAGCCAGTAACGCTAGCTCAGTTGGGCCAGTCTTTGGAAAACATTTGGAACAACATCCCCCTGGCTGGCCATCAATCATCTGGTGTTGTCAATATGGCGCCGCTGTATCAACGCAAGTGGTGGTCACACCCGCTATTGACATTTTTATTTGGGTTATTACACCACCCCTCTTTTAGGGCGTGTCCCGCTGTCTCCTGTTTTCAGATGGGTTTTGTCAAGAATTAGTTGTGATATAACATTTATGAAACGTTATTGTTAATATCATTTACATTAATTCATATGACGCACAATTACCTTTTTTCCGTTAGTATATAATGTACAGCAAATTTGGTTCAATAAAGTGTTACACGGACCATACAAAATATTGTGAATCAAAATGTTTATCTCTGACATCCATAAAATATATTTATTTCTCACCATGTAAAGAATATTATGGGGAGTCGAAAGTGGTCTGGATATGTTTTTGATATACTGTCATGCAGAAAATAAGAAAAACCGGGTGATAAAAAGAAATAGGAGAAACACAAATTAGTAAAGCTATTAATAAGACAGCTCCATCAAGCAAGTTAAGATGATTTCCATATTGTATTGTGCATATATCTACCAAACATCTGTTTTATAAAACTGGATATGTTGAAAACAACATGTTCACATTACAAACTTGGAGTGAGGAAGTGACACATTCTGTGAAATGATATACATTTGGAATAAGTCGGATAGAATATTGATTGAAGGATCAACAGAAACTAAAACAAATATAACAAACAAGTAGATGAACGTATATCCAGTAAGAAGGAAGAACTACAAACATTTATTACAACTGATATATATATATATATAATTTTTAGTAAATATAAATGGCCAATACAAGAGAATAACCAGTCCATTAAAAAAATGTTTCAATAATCAAGTACCCTTTTAAATGCGTTCATGGATTGTATTTTGAACAATGTATATAATGTAGATGTTGTAAGACGGCAAAGAAACACGAAACGTTCCGATTTGTACAGGTCTACATAATGTAACCCTGTATGTGGATGTGTACATTAAACACCGTTTTTTACCGACTAGATCATTGATGCCGGATATGATAGGCATACATCTGACTGTGCTGCAGTCAGAGCTTCGAGAAGCCAGTAAGGTGGCACTTTACACTGGCACCATAACCATTGTCCAGAATGAGGACATTGAAACCTCGACACACGTGTCTCGTCGCAAGAAGGCTCTATCGTTATTCATAATGCCATATAAAGATGCATTAAAACGATCTACATGTTACGTTGGGCTTACCTTTTGCAAAGATACCCTGGTGCTGCACACAATAGATGTGAACCAAGGCAATGGCGGTGGCATATATGCACGTCTTGGAAATACGATGTCCGAACATGTTGCACATTGAAGCCACACTGATATGGACAGACTAACAATGTCGTATTTATGCGAAGTCTTTGGCCTAACCTATTAATGTTTTCAAATTGTTTGTTTGCTTACGACAAATTTGTTTGCAATGATCTTGTGGAAGTAATGACAAAATCAATGCAATTGCCTGTGGTTGATATATAATGATATACATGACCACTTTGAACATAATCATCTAAGCTATTTTATACGAGTCATGCTGCCATTTATAAAATTATAAGATATATTATATGATGCATGTTTTATTACAATTATCTCATGTTTGATGTCACTGGGAAGTGTGTGTGTGTGTGTGTGTGTGTGTGTGTGTGTGTGTGTGTGTGTGCTAGCCCACTAAGATACCATACCGCAGGTTAACAGGAATACCCCACTCAGACACAGTATACTGACTCCGAACCGACAAGTCTCTTTAGTGCCGAGCGCCAGGCAGGGTACAAATAAGTACCATATTTTAACGTCCTTTCGTATGACGCTGTCGGGGATCGAATCCCAGACCTTCCTGTCTTCGATCCGGGCGGACGCTCTACCACTAGACAAGGGAGGCGGGCTATGAATACATACAAGTATCCTGATCTTGCAGTTACGTTTACCTAAAATCAGAGTTTAATGTATCAGAATCTGATGAAACATACAACAATGTTATGTTAGCGGCAAAAAGAGAGTGTGCCACTGTCGCCGCTGGGTGAATATATCTTATTATCACTGACACTTGCTATCATGACTGTATTTTAGTATTTGATACTGACCACTGTCATCATATTATTATACTATCATTAAACATTGTACTGCCAGTCTATTGTGTACTGTCATTGTAATTGCTGTGCAGTAATTTGTGTTGATTTGTGAACCTAGTTAATTTTGTAATACAATCGATAATTGTATACCATTTGTTGTTTGTTTGTTGGTTTCACACTAGGTTCTTTATACGTATAGATTTTGGGTTAACGTATTGTTTCAATTTGGGAATTGACACGTGACAATACGTACTCATTCGTCTGATGAATATTTTAGTATAACAAATGCATTGATAAAGACAAGACATGTTCTATGTGGGAGAGGTCTGGAGAAACAGTCGGCCATGGCAGTACACCAACACTATACATGAACATATATATACTGAACAACAAAAGTTCCTGTCATTGATTTAATGGAAAGTTATGTTTTTTACCAAATCTGAAACAATTTCGGTTTGCAAATAAAAGACCCCTGTGAGTGTTCAAATGGTTTAATTTGCCATACTGACTTCAGGAAATGCGTGATTTCATAAAAAAAACCCGAACATGCCAAAATGTCAATTAACAAATCGAAAGCGTGTGTGTCCACCTCCGGTTGCGATGCAAGCAACACATATTTGTCTCATGGAAAGGACCAGGCGTCGTACAAAGTCCCGTGGGATATCTGTCCATATCTGCTTGAGCATGTTTCGAAGTTCCTGAATGTTTATACAGTAGAGTAGATATTGTTATGCTGGAGTAGAGAAGCCTGTTATATACACACAAGGGTAGTGATGACAATCATCGGTGAAGTCAGTCACATAAACAAAAGATGAAGCCAGTAATATAAACAACGGGATTATGGCTGATCGGGGTCTTTGATGAGTTGATGGTACGCCGGAGGTATGTAACAGCTTTGGTCACGGTTGATTGACGGCTGGAGTCTTTTTGATGTTAACGTTTTTGATGTTCAAGGTAGTCGAGAATGAATCTGGATCAGTCAAGGAACACATACGTGACGGTTGTTTATTCCACTAGTACTTAATGTTTCTGCTCCATTGATATCGGTCTGCATGTTGTTGATCAGGCAAACGTTGGAATAAAAGTAGTGGCCGTCGAACACACAACAGCATGAAATGTATTTATAATGATTTTCCTGTCTGGAAATCTAAATCCAATTGCCCTGTCTAAGTGGTTGTCGATCTGTTTGGTTTGGTTTCGATTCCATAAAACCTTGGTCCTGATGAGACGATCCTGGACGGGTGTTGATTGCTTTAGCTCTTCCCGATGGGTTTCGATCGTCAACGTTTCCTCTTTAGCATAATCTGTTCCTCTAATCATTGACTCATTAAGTTTCATTATGTCTCATTAAGTCTATGATACACAGACTTGTACCAGTTCGATGTAACAGTTGTTTGAGTTGACTGCACTCTCGACAACAAGGATCGTGAAGTAGAGGCTGTATGTTGACGTTCAGTTACACACATTTAATGGTATCATTTCCAGATTGAAGCATCTGGCTTTCCCAAAGAAATGGTTTTCGACATTGCCAACCGTTTTATAGGGTGAGGTGAAATGAGGTTTAATGCCGAGCGCCAGCAAGGGTAACAGCAAGTACAATCTTTTACCGTATTTTGGGTATGACGCTGGCGGGGATAGTACCTTTGAAAAAAGTATCTGCGTCGTTAATATTACATAAATAGTCAAGGTTCGATTTTCATCGCCTTTGTAACCGGTGTCTACATATCTCTACTATCAACACAAGACTTGAAAAGCCTAGTCCTCCACACGCAACAAGAAAGCTTCCTCCAATGTCTCTCAGTGTGATGGTCCTGACACCGCGACCGGCAACTCCACATGAAGTGGTGGTCTTGTCCCAGGAAGTCCACTTCTTCCACCATATATCCAGCAACCCACTCTCCTTCAGCTTGTACATACTGAAGAAAGCCAATAAACATGTTGTCCTTCAGCTTGTACAGACTGAAGAAAGCCAATATACATGATGTCCTTCAGCTTGTACATACTAAAATAAGCCAATATACATGTTTTCCGTCAGCTTGTATATACTGAAGTAAGCCAATGTACATGTTTTCCGTCAGCTTGTATATACTGAAGTAAGCCAATATACATGATGTCCTTCAGCTTGTACATACTAAAATAAGCCAATAAACATGTTGTTCTTCAGCTTGTACATACTGAAGTAAGCCAATATACATGTTTTCCGTCAGCTTGTATATACTGAAATAAGCCAATATACATGTTTTCCGTCAGCTTGTATATACTGAAGTAAGCCAATATACATGATGTCCTTCAGCTTGTACATACTAAAATAAGCCAATATACATGTTTTCCGTCAGCTTGTACATACTAAAATATGCCAATATACATGACGTCCTTCAGTTTGTACATACTGTAGAAAGTCAATATACATGACGTCCTTCAGTTTGTACATACTAAAATAAACCAATATACATGATGTCCTTCAGCTTGTACATACTGAAATAAGCCAATATACATGTTGTCACAAACTCAAAGTTGTGACGTGGGTTGTTTTCACTGACTAACCTTACATTATTTGTTCAGATGTTAACCACGGATATGTTTATGAAATAGGTTGAAGAAACATAACCAACCAAATGCCGTTGGTATTGCAATATTTGTGCTAGGAAAAGCGAATATGTGGGACCAAATGATTCGAATATCATTGCCACCCTAACCAATCTTCGTAAGTGCACTTTCATTTTTTATTAGCTTCCACCATGTTACGCGCAGGCGAAACTGACACATTGGTACCTCGCAACATGACGTACGTTAGCTGAACGTTCCGGGAACACCTACTTATTTAGGAAAAAGAGTTAAGCAGGAGGTTACGACGCGTTAGGAGTATTCCATTCTTTTCACGACATGCCAGCTCAACAAGCTTGAAATAAACACAAGGTATTGTCCAAATGAGGATAAGAACCCAGAGCTACTTCCGCAGTCATTACCATCGGATCCCGAGAGTTAAAGGACCCAACTCTCGACAGTTCTTACAATCTGATGTGTTCTTATATTGATTTGATCTGTACGTTGTGTTAATCAAATATCCAACAAGTGACAATCGTTTGTATATACGTATATTTAAAAAGGTGAATTGATGATAAATGGTACTTAATTGTGTTACAACAACGAGAGAAGTATATTCTTCCATGTTAAGCATACTACAAAATATGCAAATATGATTGGAAAGTTCTTGTACATACACTTTGTCAATATCATGTTTAAGTGGTGATCCTTTAAGTATTCCAAAGGAAATATGTTCTTGAGCCATAGACGGAGATTCTCCTATCAGGGCGAGGTAACAGTCTTCAGACAGGAACTTTGCTGCCGCGGATTTGTAAAGTATATGGGCGTATCCTCCTTGTTTAACCCTGATCATGTGGGCTGTCCGGTTGTTCATAAATATCTCGGAGTCGTGTTCACTAAGTTGTCGCATCTTGTCATGGAGACGTTGAATTTCAGGTCGTTTGGACGTCTGGATGGAAATACAAAACATGTATCTAACGTGAAGCACTCTTAGTACCGACAACACTGCTTGTAAACTTTCTGTTATCAATGAACATAAAATAATGATATTAACAATTTGTAAGAAAGCAATCAGGAAATGTATTATTATGGACGATTTCACTGGTCTGTATTAGCTTTCACTGTACGTCATTTCCACTTTTATTCCGACAAATAAAAGTAATTAATATTCCTGACTTAAACCAAAATCCTTTAGTGCTTACAAAATAAATGCAGATACTTTCCAAAATAATCTAAATAAAAGCATGAGCCAAACGAAATCCCTACGTGGTAATAGTATTCACGTCATTCAACATAAGAGTTTGCTTTCATTTCGACAATGGAAACTTGACCACGAAAGCTATTTACAGCAGTCTGGTTGTAATAGAGATGTAAGCATAATCAATGGTCACCATCTATAGTGACAACGGAGACATTGGGCAGATACATTGACAAATAAAATACAATCTGATTTGGATGCATTCTGTCGCATGCTGTCGCATGTTGATGCATACCGTTCCCTAACTGGAGCATACGATTTCACTACTGGTAAATCCACATGTGGAAACATACTTGGAGCATGACATATGCGATACCAGCATCAAACATGCCAACAGTGTAGTCACTGTCGACGAGGTCATCGATGCTGGATAGGGTAGACACGCCTGATTGTACTGTCAGGGAAGCACTGAAGTTGGCACAATACAATGACGTGATCAGCACAACCAGTATCCAGAATGAGGACAATAGTACCTTCCCCGTGTTTGTCTTTATTTGTGCCCGGAAACCTAAAAAAAATAATTATACGTGTACAAGGGATTGTTTGTCTTGTTTGTTGGTTCGTTAATGCCGCACTCAGCAATATTCCAGCTATATGACGGCGATCAGTAAATAATCAAGTCTGGATAAGACAATCTAGTGATTGATATCGTGAGCATCGATCTACGCAATTGGGATACGATCAACCAAGTCAGCGAACCTGACAACCCGATCCCGTTAGTCGCCTCTTACGACAAGCATGTTCGCGTTCCACGACCAGCATGAGTCGCTGAATGCCTATTCTTCCCCGGATCAAGTAATGAAAAACGCCAAGTGAGTGAATGTTGTTTACCATTGCAGTCAACTGTATTCCAGCTATGTCATGTCGGGCTGTAAACAATCGAATAAGCATTGGCAAGTCAATCACAAAAAATAGACAAGTCCCAGTGCGTGACAATCCGTCTCCAATGGCAATAATCACTTACGACAAGTGGGTACTTGGGATCTACTCAGAGCTTTTTTTCATATTGTAAAGCACCTGAAGTGCTTGTCGACCGAACATTTTCAGGTAACCTTACAAATGAGATAAAAACAGATACACCGTTAAATACAAACCTTGTTTCAACAGTGACCCAACGACTTCAAAACCAATTGTTGAAAGATGCCTTGAGAAAATAGTTGACACACCTTTGAATATTGGCACGTGAAGTAGATACTGGTGATTATCTATGATAATAAATATCAGAAGAAGACTTGCAGTTATGGAAATGAATATGACATAGACGTCAAGTTGCAGTGGTCTGGCAATCAGAAAGAATGACGATGTCGAATCGGTCTTGATTCTGTATATAAAGTCCATTCCATCAACTAGAAACGACGGTTCTATGTAGTCGATCATCTGCGATCGCCCGTAGTGAACTGTCAAATCAGCTACAGCAATATCTATGTTCTGAAACATGAATAGGTAAATGAAATGACAACGCGTATTCTCCTTAATAGTAAAACATAAAATATTATTATGTTGTAATTTATCAATGTATATAAAATGTCAAGATTTCATTACCCTTTTGATGAGCTGACCGACAAAACCAGTCCATTCGCCCTTTTTAGAAGCACCCCATTCACCATCTTCTGGTTCAGTGAAGACGTAGCTACAACATTGAGATAAAATTACTTTAGGCATCAAATAATCACAAAGACAAATGAGTGTTCGTATGCATGTGAGTGTAGATCTATGGGCACAGTTCTTCTCACATATTTTCGTGCACGTAACGTTTTCACGATATGTAAGATTGAAGTAGCTTGTTTGTTCAAAGAGATTAAGAAGCGAGTGCCGTAAGAAGAACATCTTCTCCGTGTGTATGTATGGAACACTGAAGTTGATTTCCATTACCTTAGATTCAAGGCTCTTGCTACTGCGTGCCATATATCAATAATAAACCCACTGTATATAGTTTCTCCATTTACCATCTTCTTTCGAACTCCCATTTCCGTCTGAAATGAAATTGAAAACCGATACTATGAGAACTGAAGACACGCAGTCAAGTGTAGCATTGTCCGTGACAAAAATGGGTATAACCTGCTATTTTTATGAATTCAACCTTTTCAATGTTTTGTATCGGAAAGGTTAAGTAGAGAATCGTAACAGTATTGACACTCAATGTACTTGAAATCTTGAAATCATTGAAATATAAAATATTACCTTGTAAAATGAGCATGTAAAATAGAGTTTTGTTTGTTATCCTACCGGCAATGTTGACACCAGCAACTGTCGATTATTATAACCATACTGTGTGTTTGGAAACACCCAGGTCAATAACGATGCACTACATTTATCAGGCAGCCTGACTGGAATGAAAACCCTACTTGCAGCAATCCCTTGAAGAGTGTATATTTGTTCGATGTTTGCGGATTCTGTCTGAAAAGAAATGTCAGTATTCCAAATGAAAAAATGAAGCTTTGAACAACCATACCCTAATATGTGTCTAGATATTTGTCACAAGGCTTATTGCCAAAATTACAAGAAGATTGCTGTCTCTAATCTTGTTCCATGAGAGTGAGTAAGCAATATTTCATCCATTTCGTGACGAGAAGCTATACATTTATAATAAACACATTTAGCCTGAATAAAAAACTTGTCGTCGATGGACAGTACTAGATTTTTACACATTGTATTTAAACCTAGTATCAGAGCATTGAAATGTCATAACTATTATTAGACAGTTCAATAAGAAACCTAGCTACAGAGCGCCAGCAACCAAAGTTTGGTCACCATACCAGCGACCATGGGGACACGGTATCCCAGCAGGATTCATTCCTTCCCTCTGGCTACTGGCGATTATTGGAAAGTTATGCCGAAAATTAAAATCAACAAGTATGGTACGATTTAAACAGTGGTATGACACGGACTTACGATACCCTCTCAAGGGGAGAATTGTTTGACCCTACTTTACTACCTACTTGTTACAAACATCCATGTACATCAAAATTAATCAATCAATACATTTTGTTTTGAAAAAGCTAATAATTAAATGAGAGTTTTTGTCAATAAAAAGATCCTTTGTGGACGAGACTTTGAAATATTCATCTCTTGTGATGGAAACACCAGTACGCTTGACCGTGATTCTCACATCATTAGGAATACAGAACGGATGATCTTCACCTTTAAAAAATTACCCATTTGTATAACGTGAATGGCGAATACGACATCGTCGCATAATGACCTCTTCAAACCTGAACTGACAACACAAGTGGGTGTAACCAATATTTGTTTTCATTTCATGTAATGTATTTATACCTACTTGGGTGTCCCACTTCCTTTGCTTTAGATTAGATATTATATATATATACATCTAATTACAGTTGAATTATCACTGTATGGGATTAGAAGTGGTGTCAGATTTGTTGTGTGGTGCTTGTTGCAAAAGAACTTGACTACCAATAACAGTGTGTTAAAGTTAATGATAATGTGACCCTGCGTCCATACAACATGGTGCTGTGCAATAATATCAACACTCACCCATGACAAGCCTTTGACAACTATTGCTGCCAAGTTTTCAAGATGTTGTACAGCACGCAACACATTTTGTAGATTGTTTTCGTTCTTCACCGTGACAAAAAGCTTCGAATGATGACGGAAATCTGTAGTACGATTCGACTTGAAATCAAAGTTGTCTATCTGAAAAAATAACATCATTAACACGTTAGAACCGTTAAGTATGTTCTTTTTAGTATGAAATAATAATCAATAAGATCCGCATTTGTTTATTATGCTATCATTTCAATAACCTATTCACTCTAGATATTGCATGCGTTTGTCTCCCGTCTGTGTATGCCTTGTCAGTAAATGTTGGCATCAACAAAAATAGAATAAAGGAGAATAAAAATATCAATAACATAAGTTTTGCATTCTTTTTCTCAATCTTGATCGCATTGTGACTTTATTGATATAAATATCCACAAGAATTGCAAGAAGTTTAAAAACATATTGGTACCTGTATTCTATTTCAAGTTTCCAATCTCGAAACTTGAATAAATCTCTCGACTGGGCAAGAAAAACCATTGACACGAATTGGATGTGACATTTCCTCATTAGTACACCAGCGATACATGAACGTCGCGAGCAGCAATTACACACTTGTATATAATTAAAAAAAGTCACCTCGTTCACCATTTGCAGCGTTGAGCTGTCGTTGACTGCCAGAATAATGTTTATATCCGGAAACAGTAAACTGTGAATGTTCCCCATCACAAAACTGGTATTCATCCTATTAATGTTATATACTTGTTGCTTTATTGGGTATGGAAATACTGCCTCTGGAAATAAAATATTTAATCCAAATTGGAGAAATTCATCTCAAAACTGAATACGAATACTCGCATTTTCAAATCCGTAGTTTTATCAATGCACATTGATTTATTATTAATACTTGCGAAATGTAGAATTATTAATTATTTTACATATTTAAAAGAGGATCAGTGTGTGGATAATGTTTCGTATAATTTTGTGAACTAATAATATTTATGGAGTAAGTACTTGCCGGGTTTCAGATCCTTGTTGTAACTGAGCATATTTTGCAAAAGTGTTGGTATCTTACCCTCGTCCTTGTCTTGAATAGTAGCAAAGGATTTCCATTGCAGTTGACCTAACAGCCAATGTAAATTCCATGTGGCGGGTGTAGGGCATTTCTCTGCAACACATCGAGGTATAATTGTTTAGCTGCCTATTTCTCGTATAACTCAATATAACAACATGCATATCACCACTGTTAAACAGCCGTAACACACTCCCATTGTTATATAAGATCTAGATATTAAGTTTGCTTACCTTTTGCCCAGACATATTTCACACATAAGATGTGAACTATGGTAATAACTGTTACGTGAATCCACCATTGCGAAATTGGATGCCCGAACATGTCCAAAAACACACGAAAGAAAGAACAAATGGAGAAAAGACATAAACGAATTCACAGTTAACGATATACTTGTTATGGCTGTACTAGGAACGAGTATTGATTTCTTTGGACACGTGTTTCCTCTCAACCATTGTGTGCTCATTACGAATTCTATCTGTAATGAGTGTTTAGTGTGGCTCGTTTGTAAATGTGGAAGAATACTGTTTAAATATTTGCTTATTCTTCAGTTTGTAGCGTGTGTAAAGAAGGAAGAATACTGTTTAAATAATTGCTTTTTCTTCAGTTATAGTCTGTGGTTGACCATTAAATGACCTATCTTATCACTTGGCTAACAAACACATATCTACCAAAACTAATTTATGCAAACATTCGGTCCACTATTGTTGATATTTTCAATTACATTGTCTCATTAGGACCGTCAGTGTTAAGATACGAAAGCTCATTATTCCGAATCCATCTCAAAAAACGTCAGAGGGGTAGTGTAAATCCTGTTGAGGTACCATGCAGGTAGAATCCTGTTGAGGTACCATGCAAGTTGCAGAGGTCCGTACGTTCCCATAGTCCCTAGTATGGTTTCGTAACTTTAATAAATTATTGTATTTGATGGCAATCTGTAGCCTGCTTTCTTTTTTATATCGTCGTCAATTAAATAATCTGTTTTAATGTTATCAACCTTCTATTAAGTACATCTATGACATATTACTTGTGATTATATTGTATTTTGACAATAATAATAATAAAATATAATAATAAACTCGTTCAAGTGGCAGCATGGCTAATATATTGCCGACATGACTGTACATTTTAAATGAAAATCGTTTGTCTGTTATCGTTTTCCACCTAAGTAGTAAATGTCTGCACCCCTTTGTCTTATTCGCACATCAATCTGACATAATAAAATATTGTTCAAATGAGTATAAAAGCGAATCTCTGCAGTGAGGAAATGATAATTATACTAGATGGGGGCAATAACAGATTCCCTGCCTAGATTTGACATAATCAAACTGTCCTACTGTGTCGTCCATTCAGAAATCATTTATGAACTTATATGTAACAACACGGTTCTGATAAGTTGCGATTACAGCTTATTGATACATTAGGTTAGGTTAGATTGGAAGCCTAGATCGTGGGGCTGTTCCACTTGATCTGGTGGTTAGGTCCTTGCTGTATGTGTGATCCTAAATGAATTTGGAGTTTCCTCTGTCGGTCGATCTGTGATGTTTTCCCTGAGAATATTTCTTCACATTTGCATTGGACTGCTTCGTGGTTCGGCTTTGGTGGTTGGTGTTGGTTTCCTGTGGCATGTTTGATGTTGGCTTGATGTTTGTTTCCTTTGGTTTCCTGTGGCCTGGTTGACTGTTGGTTGACTGTTCGTCCCAATATTGGATTGTTTGATGAGCCTTCTAGTTTTCTGACATTATGCGCTATGTGATCCCAAAGGGTATCCTGGGTAGTCGTTTTGTTGTAATGATTCTGCGGTTGAGCGATGGGCTCTGCAGGATTGCTTTTTCGTTCTGTGGCGGATGGTCGATGTATTAATCTGTGTGCGTAGACTTCCTGCTTGTTGCAGATGGTTGGAAACTGTTAACGATGTTATTTTTCCATAGCCACATGTGTTCATGTGTGTTCTAATGACAAATATAATTTGCAATGAGTGCTCAGTTTGTGTCCTTTGCAAATAATAAAGACATAGTTTACATATTTTCCTATTCTTCGTCAGTAGCCTACGATTGATTATGTAATTATATATAGTACACTTGGATACATAAGTATATTAATCTAGTCCACTGTGTGCGAAGACTCTGGTTAGTATTGACACAACTAGAGATATGATAGTATAACAAGTACTTATATAACCCAGTTAGTTACCAATCAATACCGTTCAAATTAAGCTGAATATAATGTTTAAAGCCTAATATCTCGTGTTTGAAGATCGTCAGTAGAAACCTCAATATTCTGATAGTTCTTACAAATCATTTCACCGAATGTTGTGTGTACAGTAATAGCATATGGAAACACAACACAATTTAATATACTGAACAACAAAAGTTCCTGTGATATTGAATAAGATTTAATGCAAAGTTATGTTTTTTAACCAATCTGAAACAATTTCGGTTTGCAACAGATAAAAGACTCCTGTAAGTGTTCAAATGGTTTAATTTGCCATACTGACTTCAGAAAATGCGTGATTTCACGAACATGCCGAAATGTAAGTTTACAAAGCAATAGCGTGTGTATCCACCTCTTGTTGCGATGCAAGCAATACACCTTCGTCTCAAGGAATGGACCAGGCATCGAACCAAGTCCTGTGGGATATCTGTCAATATCTGCTGGAGCATGTTTCGAAGTTCCTGGAGTGTCTGTGAAACACGTCGATGACGTCGATCCATCTCATCCCACATGTGCTCGATTGGTGAGAGATCAGGGGAGCCAGCCGGCCAGGGGATGACATTCACGTTGTACAACTGATGCATCAAACTACAACAGGATACATTTTACGCCAACTTGATTCTCATGGCATATCCTGTAATGATGTTGTAAATGCTTGTCGTTTGACAATACAAGTATACTTTCCTTGACATTGGACCTGTTTTGAGGAACAAACAATGTTGGTTGGTAACGTTTCTTTTGCTCGCCAGTTTAAGTTAAAGCAATAAACTATTTTTATTTGTATATGTGTTTATATTGTCATTTTTGTTCAAATTAGGTTTAATGATGATTAATGTCATTTGTTTTTTCCCGTGCCCCCCCCAATATTATTATGAAATAAATGTTACTTTCCATAGATTCAATGCTGTTATTATTACGTACCATATATTAATGTTTAACCTACAGTACACATTCTCTCCATACGTCACCTTTTTTGTGAATTCCCATAGCGGTTTTAAAAAGGAATGATGATACCTACTAGGTATAGACGAAGAAAATGTAGGATACTCTTGACTGATGCCACGGCAATAAATAAATTTAGCGGTTTCATTTTCAGTATCATGTATTGATTTAAACCATCGTTTGTGTAGCATACCAGCAATGTTGACACCAGCAGGCGACGGTTTTTATAACCATACTGTGTGAAACAACAAGGTCAATAACGATGCACTAAATGCCACGATCAGGCAGGCGGACTGAGTGAAAACTAGATTTCTAGCAGCCCATTGAAGCGTGTATATTTGTCCGACATTTGCTGATTCAATCTGAAAGAAAAGACTCTTGTGTTGTTCTGAAACGTGTCATTATTGAATATCAGACATGTAAGTTTGAACACCTGACATTTGGCCATGGTCGGCCTGGTTAAGTTTTTCAAGAATTGTTTGGTAGAGTTTTCACACAGATTTCACTGATACTCTCCTAAGGCGTCTCAATTCGATGGCAGAGTGGCGTCCCTCGGGCTGGCCAGAAATCTATGATTGTACGTTCGAATCCCTGTTTTCCCTGATTATGCTTCTAGGTTTGCCAGCACCATACTCGTTCTCGCGGTGAACGTCTGAGACCTGCATCACTCCGGGCTTTCCTCCCTCATCAAGCTGACACGCCGTGATATAACTGAGTTAGTGGCTATAGACGCCAGAGGTCCATGAAGTTAGGACGAAGCAATTACACACATTTATTACGGTGAACGTAATAACCTCGGCCACCGCTTGAAGCGTTGAGCTGTATGTTTGCGTATGGAACAGTAATCTCTGAATGTTCTGTGTGGGGCAACTATTCATGCCATTAATGCTATATACTTGTTGCTTTATATAGGGTAAGATAATGCTGCCTCTCAGAGTTAAACATTTGATCTTTGTCTTGTACTGTCGCGAACGATCACCATTTGAGTTGATCAATAATCTATAAATATTCCACGTTGTGGGTAAACTGTTATCAGATTTCTCTGTAACAAAGTACCACATCATTCTACAAAGCTATTCATATAATGTCTGTTTATAATGCGCCAAGTCCACATCCTATAGCATGCTCAAACCGTTACAGTACCACTCTGTCAATGGATAAGTATGCACTCGATGTTAGTATACAAACCAAGCTGCATGTCGTCGCTAGTAGGTTAACAGTCAGTTACCATCTCAACCTACCGGGTACCCATTCACTGCTGGATGAACAGAGGCATATTTCGAACAAAGTCACTTGCCTAAGGAGATACCACATGTGCTACATGTGCTTTAGTATTGGCCATGTCGGGCCCTAGACCTTCTCAGGAGTCAAATGCCGTTATTGAGTAATATCTACTTTAGGTAAACAGAAATTTGATAATATGTTTATTGATTATACGTTCTTAATTCATGTGGTTCTTCAACTTTTTCTGGTCGCCATAGAGTCATAGAACATGGACAATACATTACAGTTTAACTCACTCACACACATTGAAAACATGTCTACCCTTCTCTTTCACAATGTCACATACACACAAAGTAATAACATGTGAATGTTAAGTTGGCCTCCCTTTTGCAAAGACACCTGTGAACAGATGTGAACGAAGACAATGGCGGTAACTTGTAGGCACGTGTAGGAACATATGGTATATGACAAACTAGGGAATTTCATCGGACATCATTTTTGTCACTGATGCGTCATATGTGGAAATGTTCTCTTCCGACAATGCTTTGTGTCCTTATTACGATGTTTTCTGCAATTCTTGAGTATTTATTTTGATTTACCCACATCACTTTTAGCAAGGTCCCTACTGTGGATAACGAAGCAATTAGAGTAGTAATAGACTAGTGTGTCAATAACAATGGACATCTGTGTATGATGATCGTCATTAGTATTAGTGAGTTTGGTTTAACGCCGCTTTGAACAGTATTTCAGTTTAATCACTGCATTTGAAACAAAGCCTTCATTCGAACTAGTAAGATGATATAATTTGACGTTTCTGTATCTGCATGGCAAAGCTGACGGTCGCCAAAATATTGCACGAAAAAAATGACACAAGTCTATATTATCAAATATATATTTTTTAATTTGAACATATTATCCAGGGACTGCTCATCTGTTACAGGGAACGGCGATGGGTCATGACAAAACGTAACATACAATTCGGGTGCGTTGGCAAATTTTGATACAGTCCAAGGCCAATCTCACCAGTGTGTTTGAGCACATGACAATGTTCAGGTGTTTGCAAGAGTTGCCTACCTTTAACTGAATACAACACATCACATTACCTGCCATGTGCCACACGAACGGATATTGATCGCGCAACGTTATCGTCAAGCAAAAAACATCAATATCGTATTTTGCCCGACGCCATACAGCGAAATCAGCTGTCATGTGAAGGGATCGCCGTTCTGATATTAGCCATCGCATTTACTCATGAACATATAAATCACTGTTCTCTAAACCTTTCCAATCAAACAAAACGATTTGCAAGTATCTAGAGTATCCACAGGCCATTATATAATGAAAAGGTTTCATATAGTTTATGTGTTAACTCTATCATACTTGACAGGCTGTTGTCACGTATGATGCCGGCCCAATTGTCCTACTTCAGAAGTCTTAATGAGATGGCCATGCAGAGTAGGAGGCAACTCGTTCAATTTTCAAATGATCAAATATGGGAATTATTGCCAAATTTTCATTTCATACCTTTCGGTTTTAGAAAATCCTACCTACTCATCTTGGACATGTAACATGTTGTTACATATTGTTGATTGAAAGGGATTCATTTCATGGAATCAGATGCTCGCATAATGTTTATAGCGTCAGAGGGGAAGTACACTTGATCATCATGCATGAAAGTTGCTACCAGTAGGACAGGACAGTCATGCTCTCCCGTTTCCAGTAAGTATACCGATGAGTGTTACTGTAGGCCTTTATTTAGGAATTCGCCACTTGTTTAGAGTATGGGTCAGTGATATAACTGGAGTACTGTTAAAATCGGCGTTAAACCAGCTCACTCACACGAGTATGTGTCAACGATGGGAGTATGACACCCTATTGATATGGCCTATGAAGTGGTTTCGTTTGCATCGATTTTTGAATCTATTGATACATAGTTAAGTAAGTGCTCATTATATTCTGTGTCTGAGTGAAACATGTACCACAGCGGTTAAAGCTTGCAAAGTATGCCTTGATATTTTGGTCGAAATCTTTATGTCAAAATGTGTCCATTTAGAATATAGATGTGTCCAGTAGTCACTGGATATCCAAGAGTCTCCCTTTAGGTCGCCGTTGACAAGGTTTCACCCATAAGACCATCATGATGTATGAAATATTAAGGAGAGTTATGACGTCCCAAACACGTACTGATCTGCTATGACAGTAATGTTTATACATTGTATTCTATCAATATTCAGAGGTCTTAAACGCTTATTTAATCTTCGTTAAGTCACGTTCTCAGTGCTGCATATATGTCCTATTACGCAACCCTGTTCATGGAAGATCTAAGTAGGAATCTTACATATGGATCAGAGACAGCACTGTCAACATCCTCAGATTCATAATTGCCCCTAATATTTGTTGTGTCAACTTCGACATGTGTTGCCAATATATCACTTCTCACGAAATATTTGAGGTCGACATGACTAAACATTCAATTAGTTTTCTGTTTTCAGATCTGATAGGAAACCAAACATAGGAAGTTAATGGTTTGCAATCTATATATTGATTGTTAGCATCCGGAACTTCCAGGACAACATTGGAGTCTTAAGCAATAGAGAAGAAACCTGACAGGGTTAAATTTGATCAAGATGGTTGTAATGCTGTATTCTATCATGTTCACAACGCTCAACTCGTTTTTTGGAGACGCGCTACCTTCAGAAAACTACACATTGAAGATTGGTGAGTTCAAATTGCTATACTTCCTTATACACAAGTATTTATTATGAGAGGCACGTTCATTACTTAAAGAACGGATGATAGAAAAAAATCCATGTATAACTTTGCCATGGTTCGTGCCGAGTTTTGTTACTGGCACGTAGAACTTTCGATCATGAATATGAATAAAAATGAAAAAAAAGAATAAGTATTGAAACTTGTCAAACACTAATTTGGTTAATTGCATTTGTAAAACCCAGGCTGTATTGATTGATATAGAGTCGTAGAGTTCAATGTTTTTGTTTGTAATTGAATTTTTAAAAATAGAGACCATATTGATGAATATAGAGACGTAGAGTGCAGATGTAAGTAGTCTTATCCACGCATTTGATGCTCAATTAGTGGACACACTTTTACCCCCGTAAAATGCGTATGAAATATGTATATTTGTGTCACTTGCATTGAATGTTGAAATCTTGACCACTGTCGCTTTGACTTTAGCCTGATCACTGTACAGCAACATGAGCTTTTAACCGTTGGAATTCTCGATTAGGCTAGGTCCCTTGTCAGACATACAGAATAGTTTATTTGCTTCATACTCTCAAATGATATAACATACAAAACAGGATAAAACAGGTTCCGCTTCAGACTAGCCACCAAGCGGCGTAAGACAGACGATATAATAAGTTCAAATATACATGTGTATGTGCACGTTGAATATATAATCAACATATTAACATGTATATACATGTAGAAGGCTGGGCCTGTATTCTAAAATATTAAGGCGGGTCCTGGCAACATAATGGGGGAAATCAGTCGATGTAGATATGAAATACCATTGTTCAACTTCAGATTTGCTGTTAAACACATTTATACAACCCCCCCCTGATAGAGTTATACAAAGGACATGAGATTAATTTTCAACAATACTTGTACAATTAAAGCAAAATCGTAGATGCGCTGCAAATCTACCTGTTTCAATACGAAGATCGTCGCGAACAGCTGTAAAATTGCTGATGCGGCGTAAAGTAATATTCATTAAATTCATTCAATTCAAAAAGGAGTCTCACCTCATCCAAAATTTGATAATGCGCTTCTGTTAAGTTTACAATTCACATATAAGTCAGTACATTAAATTGTTTGGCGTTAGATGTTTAAGTAAATGTAAGTCTACGTGTAATCGTACCGATGCGGTGTTGGACGTTGCTTTATAACACCATTGGTCACTAATTTGTCTGGTTCAGAATGACTTAATTATTTACATACCGCCGTTAAAGAACTCAACTATTGCGGCGTAATCACAAAAACAAAGATATCTTAATTTAACGTAACTCACTGGCTGCCCAGTTATTTTTCTGGCGCACGGGTTTGTAATTATAAGTTCTCACAAGTGAAAATTGTGAGAGAATTGCGTTTAAGGGAGGCCTTGGGCCTATTTACCTCTGACTATAAAATTACACTGGGATGTAAAATATTACACTTCCTTTGTTCGGGTAGAACATTACTTGCAAATGTCCTTAGAATTTGTTATGCTTAAACACTCTGCAAATGTCGACACGTTCAGTCGTACTCCGATCAAAGTACGATCCACGAACATTGTAGTTTGACAGCTGTCGTAAACTATGGGTGAACAAAATACTGCCCATTATGTGGGCGACAGAATGATATGTATTGATGCAATGGATGTGTATGCTCATGTACAACGTAACACATTCAATACGAAAACTAACTTGTTGTACATGGCAAAAATCGTTTTACTTCTTTAACGTCAAAAGACGACAGCTGTCTTGGTGAGAAAGTGATGTGGATGACGACAATATATTTTCGTTTTGTTTTGTTCACTAAGAAGCAATACTTTTCGATACGTACATCGATATTGCAACCATGTGTTTTGAGTCAACACAAAGTGATAAGACATTGTGATACCGTAACATATAGCAAATGAAATAATAGCGAAAATGTATCAAACATCCTTTTTGACGATGTAAGTAACGGTTTGAATAGATACAAACATGAGATCTGTTACTTTATTTGGACATGATGCGTACCTGTATCAATTTCATATGCATTATCTCTTGTATGGTGATTACCCTTTGGTTGCTGAAGATCTACAGCCCGTTTCTATGGTGTAATGTCCAATAATTCTTTTGAAATTACAATGCTCTGATACTAGTTATAAATAAACTGTGATAATCTAGCTATTGTACTGTCCATCATCGACAGTTTTTTTTATATGTTACTATTTTATAAGTGTTCTTGTAATGATATGGTTGACATACTACAGATGTGACTTTAAATTTTAACTCATTCATATGCATGAGATGCAAAAAAACATATTTCTTAAAAAATGAAACAAATATATATTATAACATATAATATATATTTGTCTTACAATTATTATTACAGAAACGTAAACCGCTTAATAACACCTGAATTTAAAATTAAACAAAATTGACAAACAAATGACTTGATCATGCAAAAAGTAGAGCAATTTATAATTTAATAATATGTGTTTTAACGCACATCGGTGCATGGTTAGGTATCAGTGATCTGTCAATCAAATGAACAAAAACAATTTTAAAATAAGCAATTATTATTTTCTGAAATTATGTTCATATATTTAATAAAACTAATCATATATTCAGTTTGAGTGCAAAGATAAAACAACATAAAATATTGACCTTTATTAACCTATTGATATGAAATTATCACAATGAATAAAACCTCACACTCCAAAGACAATACGTAAACATCGATATTTCAAGCATTGATGTTGCATTCACGTTAATGTAAGAAAACAGTACACTACACCTTATTTGTCAATTTCGAATATACACAATGTTCAAACAAAGTTAATAAACGGTAGATTATCGAACATGTATGTATTTTGCGGCCTATGACAAGATATAATTAATATATACTGATTGAAACGAATAAGGAAACAGTGAAACAAATGGTGAAATGAGCTTTACTGTGAGTACATTTGAAACAGCGCGCATACAAATTCAGCACATGTCAGAATCAAATGTTGAGATGTGTTTGAGTGCCTTGTTTCCAACGCGTATTTGGTAGACAAGTCGGGGAATCCATGACAGCATATACTTTTACTGTGTCTGAAACTGCATATATATTCATATTCATATGTTGCGTATACAAAATATTGAACGATAAATCTACATTATGATTGAACACGTAAAAAATACGATAGACAAATTGTGTGTGTACACGACCTTCACCTAACTGAAAATACGAAATGTTTCGAAAATGGTGACCTTTTGTCACAAATTGTTGTGTTCACCGACAGTAGGAGGATTTCAGGGGAGGATTTTAATTTATTCAGGGATTGTAGGTATAAAATGAGTCAACTTGGTAATCAGAATCTATCTAACAATCAACGTATGGTTATGTAGTTTTGTGTATTTCATTCTAACCCAGAGAATATGACGGAATGTCAGATAAATGCTGTTTTGCGTCATGATGTCTTGCGGAACAAAAACCTGTTGAATTTACCAAATCATTGTAAAGTATCTATTTTGAATTCCTCATTCTTGCTACAAATGTCGTACATGCACATTCTAAATATATTACGCGAATACATCCAGCTGATGCAATGGATTTCTCAGTATAGAAGAAAATCTGAATTTTGATTTCTTTACGAGTACGTTCCTTAGGACACAGCTATCGTTTTCACACTTGATGACAAAGAAATGATAAAAATATATATCCGTAACTGAATTAATCATATATTTTAATGGCAAATCTTATCATTTCTTTGTCATCAATACAAATGGTCCAGACGAAATCAAGCAAATTCAAAATTACGTTTCGCGCACGCCGGTGTTTAGACGCCTATTGCACAACATATATTTCGCACTAAGAGATATACATATATATATATATATATATATATATATATATATATATATATATATATAGCTATCGTTTTCACACTTGATTGAATTCGCTTGATTTCGTCTGGACCATTTGTATTGATGACAAAGAAATGATAACATTTGCCATTAAAATATATGATTAATTCAGTTACGGATATATATATATATATATATATATATATAAATCTTATCATTTCTTTGTCATCAATACAAATGGTCCAGACGAAATCAAGCGAATTCAATCAAGTGTGAAAACGATAGCTATATATATATATATATATATATATATATACATATATCTTAGTGCGAAATATATGTTGTGCAATAGGCGTCTGAACACCGGCGTGCGCGAAACGTAATTTTGAATTCGCTTGATTTCGTCTGGACCATTTGTATTGATGACAAAGAAATGATAAGATTTGCCATTAAAATATATGATTAATTCAGTTACGGATATATATATATATATATATATATATATATATATATATATATATATATAAATCTTATCATTTCTTTGTCATCAAGTGTGAAAACGATAGCTGTGTCCTAAGGAACGTACTCGTAAAGATAAGATTTGCCATTAAAATATATGATTAATTCAGTTACGGATATATATATATATATATATATATATATATATCTTAGTGCGAAATATATGTTGTGCAATAGGCGTCTGAACACCGGCGTGCGCGAAACGTAATTTTGCAACACTTTCAAATGTAAATTGGCGTGGTAAAAATGTGTGACCAGGCCGATAGTGACATTGCAGATTAATGATCACGATATATAGGGGATCTTATATGAGTTTTCATGTCATACTTTGTTACGCCACGAGTGTCGTCACTTTTAGTGATCTGTCGTGCAGTAGTGTATGTTCATTCATGAACAAACACCTTCGGTAGCAATGTCACAAAACACGCTTCGAATGGCGACACTGATGGCACAACCGGAGTATCAAACGTAAGTCTATATATCCAGATAGTTTAAAGTGACTTCATTTCACCACGCTTAACCTTTTATGTTTAATCAAATTGAAAGTTGCGAAAGTGACGCTCATTGGGACCCTCGATCCATCGGTAGACATTGCATATGGATATGGCTCGATTATATAATGCCTGCAGCAGCTCTAAGTATATCTAATATAGAATCCAAAGCGAATTTAAGGCATGTGACTTTTGTTTGGTTTTGTGGTAACGTCTCTCGCTTTCGTGAGATGCCTTCAGTCCTGCCTTGTAGTTGTAACAGTGAAAGACGTCTCACAATTTTTCATGAATGTAAAAGTAGTCCCGGTGTGACAGAGGTCACGGTTATCCAATCAAAACGAAAAGAACGAGGTCAACCTTGTACGGCTCACGTATGACGTACGGATTTAGTATCTTACCACCTGTATCTTCCCCACGTGGGTAATAAATGATTTTTATGAACCCCGATACGTCTACACTCGTAGGTAATAAATGAACGTATAGTGCGGTTTGCCTGCAGACTCAAGTATTGACTAACCGTTGTCAAAAGGGGGAATATTAATGACTGTGGAGTAAAATAACGTTCACTAAATCATAAACTTTGTTCTTTCAGTGTTTTTAAGTCACTATGTCAGCGATGTGGATATGGTCACTATTAATTCTACAAACACCAGCTTGGAGATCACAGAGAAGGCGGTTTCATATGAAACCCCTTTCATGTTCGCCCGTTCTTGTAAGTATAACTGATGTGTTTGATGGTTGAATGGGTCATTGTTTATTCTGGTTCCGTATTACATGAATGTTTTATTTGATAATGTGTTTCACAACAAACAAACTTGACATCCATTGCACCAATGACAACCTGTATAATTATACAGACGCAACGTTTCAGGGATACTTCTTGCATTTTATCAGACGACTTCTAAATACCTTTGAAGACTCATCCTTGGTGTTCTGTTTATAGTTCGACTATCACAACGTCATTGATACGATTTCTATTTTTTATGCAGCACTTTCACGAATTTCCGTTAAATAATACGTTTCTGTATTTTAGGCCATTATTTACTTTTTCCAAGCTTTATTTTTTGTACACATCCATCATTTAGTACAATCACCATAGCAACTTCATTGGTAACATCACAGTAATCAACACCAACACCTTGTTTCAATACAGTATAAAGCATGAGCTTAAGCATACTATTTTCCATTAAGGCGTGTTGTATTCTGCAGTTATATTTCTGGCACTTATTTAGATGTAATTAGTAAAACGTAAACATTTCATCCAGGGCCGTTTATAAATGACACTAGTAAAGCCAGATGTGGTGGTATGTGCATAGAAAGTTATTCAAAGCTGGCGGCGGCGAGTAGCCGGATAGATGACATTTGACCGTTTTTGACCTCTCTAGTAACCATCCTCTTCCACAAAACAGACTATAAGCATCCTGAGGGGTCTCCTTAGAATTTGCCTCTGTTCAACCAGCTGCAGCAAATGGGTTCCTGACAGGTTGAGATGGCAATTACCAGAGACTGTACCTCCCAGGTAGCTGAGAATGCAATTTGAATGCACAATGATGCGTTGGTGGAATACATTATGTGGTTTGTCCACACGCTGTACAGATTATCATTTCAAGGACAGTTTGGCATTATCCACGAGCAGCTGTTAACAGGCCGTCGTTATGGCGCTGGAATATTGCTAACTGCGGCATTAAAAATATTCACTTTTAAACAGACAATATATGAAATCGTTGAACGGAATAATACAGAAGATCCATAAAGAATGTTTTAGAGAAATGAATATAAGTGTATAAGTGTACATTTGTGCAACGAATTACACAATTTGTTGTCTCAAGTGTTGTTAGTCTGACGACCGCCTTCGTGGTCTAGTAGTAGTGGAGGTGGAGCGTACGCCCGGAGAGCGGAAGGTCCGGAGTTCGACCCCCGGCCGCGTCATATATACCAAAAGACGTTTAAAGATGGTACTTGTTGTTACCCTGTATGACGCTCGGCATTAAGGGGCTAAAACAAGAACTGTTCGGAGTCAGTATACTGTGTGTGAGTGGGGTATTCATGTTAAACTGCGGCATGTTATCTCAATGGGCTAGGACTATAAATCAGCATCGGTCCGGACTAGTACAAGCAGCCACAAACATACGTGCATGCACGTCGCTATATAAACCCCATTTCACCTCACCTGTTACTTGTCACAAATTCTTGCTGATGAAGCAGTTATTAACCTAAGATTTTGTGTAAAGCTTCGTAACCTTGACGAATAGAATTGACGATGACGAATTCGTAACTGAACGCGCAACAGAGGACTGCCACCGAATTTTAAGCCATCACCACTCCAACGCGCTCTGCATATCGTTTTTAAAAAAGTTTTTTTTCTTGGCCCAAATAAACTGACGGCCAAAAGAAACGTTACCAACGATATTTCTAGGATAAAATATGACCAACACAATTTGAAGCAGCAATAACAATTGTATTGTTGAAATTCATCATTCAGAACAGTAAAATGCGAATTTACAAAGTCCTTGACCTCCAACAGGGACATTTCTTGACAAAGGGTCATTCGTCCAGTATTCGATCAACAACATTGGTTACAACTTTAAGGTGACGACGGCCCAGACCGTTCAATACGGGATATGACCTCCATGAACGGCAATGCATCTTCGAATGCGGCGTCGAACTGAATAGACAAGCGTCCTCACATAGACTGCAGGTATCCGATTCCATTCCCAACGGAGGGCAAAGATCAACGCTTGTCTCGTGAAGGGTGGATGTTGACGTTTCCGAAGACGACGCCCCAGCTGGTCCCAGAGATGTTCTATGGGTGACAGATCTGGTGATCGAGCTGGCCACGGCAGGACAGTCACGTTGTTGGCTTTTGAGGAAGTCTTTAGTAATACGGGCTTTATGGGGTGTGGCGTTATCTTGTTGGAACACCGTCCGTTGTTGACGCTGGATGAAAGGAAGAACCTCTTGCCGTAAGATATTGTCAATGTAGCGTTGTGCTGTCAGATTGCCTTCGATGCTGA
Source organism: Haliotis rufescens (assembly GCF_023055435.1). NCBI lineage: Eukaryota > Metazoa > Mollusca > Gastropoda > Lepetellida > Haliotidae > Haliotis > Haliotis rufescens. The sequence goes on along the minus strand of NW_025964001.1, from coordinate 6,286,297 downwards.
CAAGTTCCGTCTTCTCGTCCCCGCAAAGGCCGCCCAAGACCATCACACTTCCGCCCCTGTAAGGTTCCACCTTCTGGACACAACAAGGAGCCGTACGTTCAACACGTCGTCGATAAACTCGCGTCCGCCCATCAGGTTTGAAGAGTTGGAACCTACTCTTGTCACTAAACAGCACTCGCCGCAATTCCCTTTGTTGCCATCGCTGAATTTGCCTGCACCACGTCAATCTGGCACGTCGATGTTGACTGGTAAAGGTCATGCCCTTGAAAGGGCGATAAGCCCGGAGACCATAATGTCGTAGTCGTCTGGTCACTGTTTGTCTTGTGACCGGATGTCCTAAGCTGTTGGCAGCTGATGACGTCACAGTAAGAAATCTGTTACTCAGATGAAGTCTGTCGGAGACGTGCGACCAGTCTGGTAATGGTCATCTTGGAGCAGTTCATGTTAATGGCAACCTCTCTCTGTGTCGCTCCCATCTGCAGCATACCTATGTCTCTCTCCCTCTGGACATCAGTCAGTCTTGGCATGTTCGTTGGTTTTAATCATCGCAACCATTGATAGGGAAAAGATCCGTGCGTAATTTATACCCGGAAATTGCACGATAATTTGGGAAAGAATGTTTAAAAAAATTGCTGACAAACACCAATATCTCCCAAAATCCGCAAAGCACGTGCAAAGAACGACAGAGAACATGCAGGCTGTATTCGTGAGATGAGTTCGTTACTGTTTTTGAACAGGTTGGCATCTTTGTTTCAAAGTGGCAAATCAGTTAATGTTGGTAACGATACTTTTGGCCCTCAGTTTATATTGTCATCCGCATGATAGGAACCAAAACCCTTCATTTTGTTACCAATAATTGTTAATATCACTTTATGAACTGTATATCAACCATTATTGAAAAAAAGGTCCGTTCCTGAGAATAATACCTTCTGTGGAGATTCGGTCGTCAAATCAACTGATTCATTCCGAGCTCGTTATAGCGATTTGAAACCTCTAATTGACTAATCGGAATCGATCATTTTACCATAACCATGTCACATGAGAACATATTCTCTGTATTTTAAGAAGTTTTAAACTTGATTCAGTGCGAACACTGCTTCTACCCGCCGCCGACGAAGTCATCATAATGAACAGAGAGTTGTGTAACAGTAGAATCACTGACATGATACCGGAATTGGTTGACGTGGCCTTAACCTGCCATGGTGCCTACACTCCAGCACTTCCAATGTCGGCGTGTAATGATAATACGGACTTGGGGCAAGAACCTGATGGCGCAATGGATATATTTGGACACAACAATGTCAACCCAGTCATTAAGATGTTTCCCAAACTGATCAGCATGCTGGAATGGAACATAGTGTCCATATTTCACGACTATGGAATGGGTGAGTACAAGAAAGGTATTCCGTTGCTCTGAGGAGACTAAAAGACGGCACCTTCTGGAAACAAAAGTATATAACTGACATGAACACTGAATGGATAAATAAAGGCAAACTCGGTTAGAAACCCGGCTTTCTGGATGATTATAACTGTGAACGTCCAAATATATTCCTTTGTAAAATATATGATTCGATAATATAGAAATTTGCTAATAGGTACAATTACAATGTTTCATAGATTGATGTGAATAATTACAAAATTTACATGGCGTCTATCAATTAAAACGTGTCAATTAGAGAATCGTCTCGAATATCTGCTGAAACATTAAATCAAAATACTGATGAAAGTTATGTAACTGGATCACTGAAAATTGGTGATGACAACAGGTGTTCGCGAAAAGAGTAAACATTCAAAAGTAAGCTCCAGTGAGTTGTGAAAACTCCATGTGAAGGATATGACATTGGATGGCATTGCGTATATCAAGTTGACAGGCAACGTTTCGTATTTCGTAAATTGCTCTGAATGTGTAACGGTACACCCAACATTTCTGCAATGACTACACCAAGCCTTTCGTGGTGAAACCTTCATTGAATATTGATTATTTGCAAGAAAAGTGTCTTAAATGTGAATACAGTGTACATGAGCTAGTGTTCCTAAGGTCATAAGCTGAAGCTGGTGGTTTATTGTTCGACATGGGGGAAAATTCACGATGGGAAAGTCGAAATAATTACTCTTGTCGTACAGATTGGTAAGAAAGGCTGCTATCACAATGAGGAGCAGATGTAGAGAAGACACTGAATAAGATTTCTAAGTTGTTTCTTTGATTTCAAACCCTGTTGGACAGATGAGGTGTTGAAGGAAATGAGGCCATCTAAGTATGATAACGATGATCAATACTAAACAAAGCTTGATGTACATTATTTAATTATTCTGCTCAGAACTACAAAATATAAACAATGTTCGCAGCACAGGCAGTTACAACTCTCTCTGACACGCTGTCTTCGAAAGGGATAAAGGCTGTCACGTACATTATCGATGGTGACGTGACATCGGATGCCTCATACAGACAGCTGTTGTCACTCTATAACAACACCACGGCTAAGAACAGGAACCTCCTCATTATGTGCCAAGTGGACTGTTTCAACAAACTGCTCAAACAGGTATCCGAAACTAAACTATTTACAATGCGCTTTTTGTGTGGATTCCGTGTTAAGAGGTCCCATGATGTTCGTGGACCACCCGATCCCGTTAGTCGCCTCTTACGACAAACATAGTCGCCTCTTACGGCAAGCATGGATTGCTAAAGATCTAGAGCTATTCTTTCCCGGCTCTTCACGGGCGGGTCAGGCTAGGTGACTTGGTTGATTGGGCGTCATCGTACCTCAACAGCGTGGATCGTTCTTCTCAATATCTATCACTGTATTGGCTGGTCCTAGCTTATTTACAGACCGTGAAACAGACAAACCTTAACTCGACATCGACTGGCTCTATTTAAAATCTATTTATCGTGAAGGGCCGACCATTTGATATTCTGGGGTTGGGTGGGGGTGAAGAGGCTGGGAATTTTAATTGAGACAATATATTTTTTTTAGCCACAGCTTCAAAACCAGGTATTTGTAATTAACTGGTAATTTGAAAAAAAACAACATTCTTCTTGAAACAATGTTGTTGTTTTTTGTGGCAGACATTTTCTTTTTTTTCAACACTCTGAAGCATAATCATTTTTTAAAGATTTTTCTGATTTTTTTTTTTTAAATTGATCTGCGGATAACTGGATAAACATGTTTGAGATTTGATGACTTCGCGTTAACGAACTTTCACTATATCCTGTACAAGATAATAAGACAATACGAAAACTATTATAAGCTTTGTTGAGTGTATTAAATTAACAAAACAAGATGCATAGCTTTATGCATACGATTTCCTTTATCGATGGGTGAAATAATAGCGTAATTGTTTTCAGGCGAACGTGTTTGACAAAAGGAATCAGAACAGGACAGCGATCTGGAAGTTTTCAAAATGGCTCATCTATCAAGAAAATGTCTCAGAAGTGTGTCTTACCCATGACCTTGGAATAGACAATCTTGCTTTGGTCACGGTGCCGCTGCCGAAATCAAGTGGATCCTTTAGTGTAATATGCATGTACTCTCTCGACACATATATGACAAAAGTGTGCACAATTAACCCGGCCTATATTACAGAAATAAGAAAATACAAAGTATACTACTCAAAAGAAGTAAGGGATCACCTGATTCTTTCATATGACAATAGTTAATCTCGCATGCCATGACAGATTAACATTACCAATAGGAAAGAATCGGGTGATCCTTAACTTCTTTTGAGTAGTATATTAAATAGCAAGTTTCCCACAAATACATTTATTTATGAAATGACTTCATTGCACATTTAAACCGACTACATGTAATCATGACGCAAATATCACATACCCCAACTAATTGCTTTAATGCACTTTACTGACGTGTCGTGCTGAATATAATAAACTGTATAACGTGTCTCCAATTAAGCATGCAACATTTTGTAAACTGATGGAAATGGAAAAATGTATTGTCAATTACGAACGTGGCGAGTTCATGTTTGTTTTGGGGGCACGGATGGCCCAGTCGTCTAAGGAGCTGCTATCTCGTTGTGCATACTTGCGTTCCTTGAGAACCCCACACATCTCACGATTGTGGGTTCGAATCCCGGTTCGAATCCATTTCCAGGTCTGTCAGCACCATTACCCGTGCTCGTTGATTACACTAAAGTTGTAAAGATGTAGCTCTGAGACCTGCATCACATAAAACATTAAACTGATTCGCCCTAAAATAATTGGAATACTGTACAAAACGGCTTTAAACCCAACACAATCACTCACGGTTATTTTGATATGTAGATATCACTTATGCTTCGACTACTTTCAGCTTGATCTCCATCAACATTTACACAATGTCTACAGCCAATGTGTCGATAATGCCACGAGTCGAGGCTATGTCACAACCAGACACGACATGGTCCAGGTAATGTCAGTAACAGGTGGAATTTTGTGGATGCAGACATACAAAAGTATGCCGCTTAACGTCATACATATCTAAAATAGTTTGTAATGATTATTTTATTAAGATGTTTTATTGCACTAATTACAAACATTGCGATAATTGCGACATTAGCCTTAAGGAGATAAAACAAATACTGGTCGGCTCTGTATACAACAACGTTATTTCGCTCGTCCACAATATTTATTCAAGCTATGTACTACACATTCAGATGCTGGAGAAAGACACGGAGAGTTGGCAGGGACGGATAGATACCTTGTTATACAGACAGGAAGGTCGAGAGTTTAGCCCGGTTGGATTCTTTGATCTGGAAGGACATCTAACTCTGAACGTAGAGGTCTTTCCCAACACCGACTTTGGGTTTAATAGGCGCACACTACATGTTGGAACCAATATAGTTAGTTGCTTTGTTACATGAATAGCTAATGCGATGTTAAATTATTACATAAGCTTAAAATGTGAGAGTCGCGTGATTATCTTATGCTCACTTCACTATACTATCATATCGAGTGCTTGCATTTCATAATTAACAGTGCGCGAATTGCAATACGGTAGCAGATAGCTTATTTTGACAGTGATTTGAATGTGCGTTGAACAGGCATTTATTGGCTGACACATTTTGTTACCTATGTCAAAGGTTCTTGAAATTTATGTTCCCTTGAAACAAAAGAAAAAATCTTTTATACTTAACACAATCCATGAGTAAGATTAAACTGTTGTAATGTTGTAATGAATAGTTCATTCTTTATAGTGGGATCCATTTGTGAAACTATCGGACACAACGAGTTCTGGCTTTGATGGGCTATGCTTCGACCTTCTTGAAGAAATCTCAGCGTTGCTTAACTTCACGTACGTATAACAATCGAAACTGATAAGTCTATGACTCTATACAAACACTGACACGGCTGTATCCATAATTACGACTACAGACTACAACACTGACGGGATGGTCGGGTAGCCTAGTGGTTAAAGCGTTCGCTCGTCTCACCGAAGACCCGGGTTCGATTCCCGACATGGGTACAATGTGTGAAGCCTATTTCTGGTGTCCCCCGCCGTGATATTGCTGGAATATTGCTAAAAGCGGCGTAACATCACACACACTCACAACAACACTGACAATAGACTCAAATATGACTTTCTATACAATGTATTGAAACTTTCTGTAAAAGTTTGTTTGAATGTGAATGTTGTTTTATGTCGCACAGGACGAAGACATATAATAATCGCATCCGTCCCAGACAAACATACGGAATACGGTGTCAGCATCACAAATACCTACTCCTCCTTTTATGGTTCTTTTATTACTTGATGTAAACTTTCAAAAGTGGCATTTCTTGGGAGGTGTCTTGTGACCAACTAAATTTCAAACATATTTGTCCATGTGATTAAATTCATACAGAGACCGTATGCCAAACGTATAGTTGACTGACTATAGTGGGGAAGCATGGAACACTCTCGATCAAGTTTATTAGGAAATGCAATCTATGGTAGTACATTACGCTTGTTAGGGTGTATGTTGTCCTTATTTTTTTTATCCTCTCGTGATCGAACAGTTGCACGATTGTAACAAATATGATTCGTTATTATCCTATATAATTGCAGTTACACTGCCACTATTCCGGCGGACAAAGAATTCGGACGGGTTCTAAATGGATCATGGACAGGGCTCATTCTCGGACTTGAGAAGAGAGTAATTCTATATCATATCATATAGATGTGTGATCATTTCATATAATTATTTCGAGAGGAATGAGTGCCCAATGGATAAATCTCACACCATTGAGATCTCTCATTTTCATAATCTGTAACATACATCTCAATATACACTTTGCTTGTAATTTCACAAACATGTCATAGATAGTGTCACACACATGAAATGAATAAACCGAATCCGAACAATTTTAAAAATTAACGCGATTCTTGTCAACGCAATGCTGACACCTACCTTTATCTTTCAGGAACTTGATCTGGCGGTAGGACCATTGACCGTTACAGTGGAACGAGAAACAGTGATGGACTTCACATTCCCTTTTTACTATGACCATGCTGTGGGCATCTACAAACTTCCAGACCCGAATGGAACAAAGTGGTTGAAGTTGATAAGACCGTTTAAAGGCACGGTTCTCGTGTGCTTAGCAATTTCCTTGGTTGCTGTTGCAGCCTTGTTGTGTGTTATGGAAATGGTTGGGTCTTCCTTGAAAAGTAATAGCACCACATCAACAGGAAACAAATACTTCCAGGAGAGCCTCTGGTACCTGTATGGCGCTATGTTATCACATGGTAAGGCCATACATATCGCCTGGGATAACAATTTCCATGTAATGGGTAATCATGTTCGTACACAGCATGTACGACTCCTACTTCCACAAATGAGGAAAACGTGTTCATATTCCAGGCTTTTTTACAATGTTTACTTTTTCACATTCAACTTTCAAATCACGTTTCATGAATACTAAAAGAAATTACTCTTTCAAGGGTTTACGCAACATAACATCATTCCCATTGACGTTCTAAATTTACATATCATGATTATTACTATTGTATCGCCAATGCGATGTGAAACATTAACTCACTCACTCACACAACCAGTGCATACATCATTGGGTTCCATCTCTGTTAATGCGTACAAATGTTTCAGGTGGCAGCGAGCAACCCAAATCTGAGTCCGGGCGTATTCTGGTTGGGTTTTGGTGGTTGTTCTGCATTGTAATCGCTGCTTCTTACAGTGGGACTCTCATTGCCTCCCTCACTGTGAACAAAGAGATACTGCCATTCGACAACATAGCAGATATAGCATCGCAGACTGATTACAGCTGGGGCACCGTGGGAGGCAGTTCCTATGTTACATACTTTGAAGTAAGTGTTTAAACACTTGGCCGCATTATGCATAAGTTTGTCTATTTCTGAAAAATTAGTTTCTTTTAAGTAAAAACTGTAGGAACTAGATTTAGGTTTGTAAAGTTAATGTTTTGTGTAAATAAGACCCAACATACTTGGCACGTTCTCTGTCATATATTAGTTATTAGTTTATATATATATAAAGTGTATTCTGTTTGACCATGTATGTATGTATGTGTGTGTGTGTGTGTGTGTGTGTGTGTGTGTGTGTGTGTGTGTGTGTGTGTGTGTGATTTGTTTGACCATGTGTTATATTAACTTAGAATGACCCGAGTGAATCGAACAGAAAGATCTGGCAAGGGATACAAGGATTCCAGGGTTATGATAATGATGTTCTGTCTCAATCTGCGGATGTCCACATGAAGAAGGTACTGGAAGGATCCTATGTTTTCTTCAACGACAATGAAGCTTTGACTCCATGGAAGTCACAGCATTGCGACTTGGCATTCACCAAGGAAACATTTCTTCCCTTCACGTATGCTCTTGGACTTCCCAAAGAATCACCTTATGCGGATATTTTTTCTAACGTGTATGTTGCTATCTGTAGTTATAACTTTTATGAATTTGTGAGTGAGATTGGTTTAAAGCTGCTCTGAACAGTATTTCGGTTATATCAAGAGTGAAAGATGTTCGACTTGAGATCGATGACGTTTACTGTTTGCTGAAACCAATGAGAACGGCTATGTGACTGACAAACGAACAATTATTATAAGGAAAAATCTTCGATTCCAGCATATCTAAGGGGCGCAACATTGTACAGCGATACCACTAGGCCATAAATGCCCCCTTTCCCACATATATGTAAATATATCAGTAACTTTTATGTATCATAACAGATGGTTTCGTGAATATGAAAATATGAAATTTCCATAAAAGGACCAAAACAATTTATATAGAAAATAGATAAAGATCGAACGGTCTTCAAAATTAACTCCTGCTCAATTGACCCTCGGCTAGAGGGATAAAATAATTTTCGCAGACATCACATGGTTGTGTGGGGAGATATTTTGTGAAGCTCACAAGGAAGGATAACATTGTTTAACATCTTCATTCCAAGAAGGGGTTCATCAAATGCATAAAGAATGATCGACAGAATGTCATCTCTCAAAAATAATGTGAACATTTCGATTCCCGTTCCACAAAGCGATCTCATCGGTGCGATTGTATATGTTCGTATTTTGTTAAACGGCGAGCTGTTGTATCAATTCTGGAACACTGCACATACACGTGCGGGCTAGGGTATTTTTTTATAATCTTGTTATCACTCTTGTTTGTGTTTACATTTATATATGAATATGGACATAACAACGATAAAACCATTTGCAGAGTAATAAAAAAAATCAAAGAGGCCACTGCAATAACCCGACTATGTAATACTCATGTGCTGCTACCATTTGTTCGTAACGGTGTTCTGCCCCAGCGATGACACACGTCATAAACACATGCCAAGTCAAGTCAAGTATTCACCTGAACAAGATCCGGAATATGTTATAATATACAAATTCAAGAACACCTATTTCTTGGCACAATGAACCCGAAATGTGATGACGTTCGAGATTCGAAAAAGTACTGACGCCATCTCATTTAAACTTTGCTTGTTTTATTCAGGATGTTGAAAATTGACCAGAGCGGACTGTTCATTAACTGGAGAAGAAAATGGTGGCCACAAGAGAATTTATGTCTTGAAGAGGGCAAAGCCAGTGCTCGAGCTATAGCACTTATGGACATACAGAGTGCATTTTATCTGATTGCAATCGGTATTTTCCTGGCTGTCTTAGCCTTAGGAATCGAGAAACTCGCAACATATTATGTCCCCAAAAACGCCAAGTTAAATGTGTAGCTGGAAATGCTGGAAATGTATTTTCTGGGGCTCCAGATGGCATCCGGCTATAAAATATTTCAATCCTTACACTCTATTTTAACGTTTGTTTAGATTGTTCATGTTTGGAACGCCGGCATGCAATTAAAGGGAAGTTAATGCTTACGAATGATTTGGAAAGTTGTTAATCCGGGCTTTTTCACTGTTTACGGAACCGTGCAGATAAACCGGAGTTAACTGAATATACTTTCTCTTATAAATGAATAGACTGTCATCGTTAGGCCCACAATAACTTATTTGCTTTCACTGAATGGCCATGGGCAAAACATTTCAATGGAGGTAGTTAAAATACATGATTTACATACTTTATGAGTGATCTGTTCTGTCTAACATTGCATGATTGACACACATACATGTAGATCACTTGCGTAGAAAAAGAATTTGTCTGAAGACGTTAATGTAATGTATTTGCATATTTGGTCATGAAGTATAGCTTGATACATTTACGACGGGTAGTATCGTATTTGAAGCAAATGAGAAGGGAACTATATTCGTCTTCTATTATTTGAACTTTCATCACATATACCATAACGCTTGCAGCATTTGGTCTTACCCCAAGAAATCATTGACATGCTTATAAATGAACCAATTCCACAGCGCTATTCCGAAAAATGTTCCATGGAATATATCCTTGATAGGAGTCAGGTTCTCCATCCTACCAAAAGGAACTAAGCAGATGACGACGCTTTGGTTACATGTGCAGCGCAATTTAAACGATTTTTGAAATACCTCCTTCAGGTATATATCAGTATGTGACCACCTCTATTTGGTATCCTTGGTACATCCATTTCTCCTTCCCTGATAGTTTGTTTACATACTGAATAAGATTTAATGCAGAGTTATGTTTCTTTACCAAATCGGAAACTATTTCGGTTTGCAACAGATTAAAGACTCCTGTAAGTGTTCAAATGGTTTAATTTGACATACTGACTTCAGAAAATGCGTGATTTCATAAACAAAACCCATGAATATGCCAAACAGGAACAACAGGGCTGATGATCTCGTCGCGTGAGCGCTGTCCATTGCGATTTCCCTCTACCACTATCAAACGGGTCCTCTGTCTTGCTGTAATCCGACCCCATACCATAACGCTGCCACTGTAGACGTGCCTGACGGTGGTTTCCTGTCAAAATGGGACGTCTGGTGGGTCTTCTGGCGACAATCCCTGCACATCTGAGGCGACGACGTACGGTTTGTGAAGATATTCGTCGAAGGCCAGGGATACTTCTTGCAGTCACTGTTGCTGGCTGGAATCGATTTTGTAGTTGTGTTGTTCGAATTCAGTTGTCTTGTCGATTATTGGTTACGCGAGGCCTGCCACTCCGAGGATGGTCTCTGACCGCATTCGTATGTTGCCAACGTTGCCATAAACACCAAATGTTGTTTCTGTGGACGTTAAATTGTCTTGCAACATCACGTTGACTCGATCCTGCTTCAAGCATACCAATGACTCGCAGACGCTCATTTTCGGACAGGCGTGGCATTTCGTAGTGTTGAATAATTGCGTAATTTTGTTGTTTTTCTGAGTGGTTGTTGTCAGCACGATGCTGAACAATGCATATGGAATCCCGTTGACGCACATGTTTTTATGCCCATTACTGGGTAGTGAAATGCATGGGGCTTGCATAAAAGTAAACTTTTGTATGGAATGCATGCTTTTCTGTAGCAGTTGCGTTTTTGTGAGTTGATTCCATACATGTACTACAATATTGAAACCGAACTTTACTTGTTTGAAAAATACACTAAAATATTGGTGTCACAGGAACTTTTGTTGTTGAGTATATTTTATTTAAAAATCTTTCGAATGAGTAGTGTTCACAGTATATTATCTGGTTCGTCAAGTTATTGTACTTGACACCATAAAGACATCCTCACAAAAACCAGGATTAAATAACTGGATGCTGTTTACACAATTCTGTATCTGCATAGCTAATCCATTAATGAAGCAATGTAGTAACCTAAAATAAATCCTTGTACACCAGATTTACAGGAAAACGTGTCGGACATAATGTCATAGTTTCGAATGCATGTTTTTACAAAGTAACAATGTCACTTGACATTTCACCCAGTTACAACTCGAATCATTTGATATTAATAATGACAATATTGTGTTCCTATCAACAGCTTTAGAAAAGTTGCATGGAATTTATCCCCCTTTGTTTCCTATAAACTTATGACTATATGATAAAACATGTTCCATACTGTAGACAGATCCTATTGAGACTCCAAAATATTTTCGAAATACCGACCTTTGTTGGTAATAGAAATGTATATTTTACTAAATATACGCAAGAGAAAGATGTTCTGATGTTGTTTGTTGCACCTTGTTTGTGTAGTGGAATAATAATCCACAATGATCTGTCTTCGTGCAGATATATAGTTCTTCATGTGTACCTTTGAAGAATTCTGATATTACACAATCCAAACCTGGGGATTTTTTGCGATTTAGCACTTGTATACCATCAATATTGCACTGCCATGTTATTGGGGAATCCAGGATATAATCGTGTCCTCTCCATCTTCTGTGTCTACCACAAAGTGTTCTTCTACTTCATGCATATTGTTAGCTGGAAACGATTACGCTGAGATAGTTGAACCACGCCTGTATTTAGTAATGTGGTAGCAAGACAACAAACATTTTATTGGAATGTGTATTGTGAAATAGTTGCAATTGAATGAGTACCGCTTTCATGAATAAACAGTTGTATACGTTCACTGTAAACTTATTTATTTACTTATATACACAACTTATTAATCATTTTGGACAAAAAACAGCGACACAACCCTTTCCTTATCCAATAGAAATCTCTGCATAAAGCAGAGTCGATTGTACGATTCCGACTATATCATGAGCATGTGCTTATGAATCACTATCAAATATCAACGCTACCAGGTGTTCGCGAAAGGTGAGCGTATCGTGCCCCACCATTGACACCCGTCGCAAACACATACGAAGACAAGTCAAAATGAAGGGAAGGGAAAGTTGACTATTGAAAAGTAGAAGTCATCCCTATTATCATACTGTCTTGAGGAGAGTGTTGTGTCACTCTGAATCTTTAGAATCTAAGAAAGCATGCGTGTATAAATCACTATGTTGATACTAGGTGTTCGCGAAATGGTGAATGCGCCTTGTCCCACCGGTTGCACCCGTTTCAAGCACATGCACACAAAGGAACATATAATTAAAAAAGGGAAATGCATCAGACATTAGGTTGGTCACTGATACCCCACATGTATAAAACTTCTCCACATGTCTACAATGAGATTAGTTCATTAGCTCTTAAAGTAAAGTATGATTATTGTTCTTAATAAAGTACGATATACATGGCGGTAACTGCTGACGGAAAGGACGTCGATTGTAAATGAGTAGCCTTGTTCAAGCTCACACATAAATGTCTGTATAAATAATGTCCACTGTCAAGTGTTGGTTTTACCCTCTGTGCGGTTATAAGGAGAACAATCTCAAAGTGTCAGCCACAAAGGATCTTTTTAATTACTGTTGTTTTGAAGGAAATTGAATTTTTGATGCAGTTTGTTTGATATGTTTTGTAAACATATTAATAAATAACGTTTTACAATTGGTAGAACAAATTAGTAACTGAGATTGTTAGTGGGTGTAAATGTGTTAAAAACATTGTTCCCCTGAGAGGGTATTGTAAGTATTTAAATGCATGTCGTCGTATATATTTGTCATTTTGATTTTGTAGCTAAAACTATCGCCAGCGACTGAAGGGAAGATGTAAGTCCTGCTTGGGGATCATGTAGGTAGCAGAGTTACCGTAAGTCTCTTTGCTCCCTAGTATGGTGATCTTCCTTTGGTCCCCGGCCGCGTCATGCCAAAATACGTTAAAATATGGTAGTTATTGTTACCCTGTCTGGCGCTCGGCATTAAGGTGCTAAAACATGGACTGGTCGGCTCGAAGTCAGTATACGGTCTCTGAGTGGGGTATTCATCTTAAACTGCGGCATGGTATCTCAGCGGGCAAGGACTATAAATAGGCATCAGTCCGGACTAGCACACACACACACACACACACACACACACACACACACACACACACACATCGCTATTTTAGTGCAATAATCTTGGACGCGACATTAAGCCCCATTTCACCACACCTCACCACTTTCTTTGGTTGAACAAGGGATGTAGTTCTATTGAAATGCAACTTCTTTATTACAATGACTGCGACATTTCGGAAAAGATACAGCGTTATCTGACAAGAATTGAACATAAATGTGAAATAGGGAGGTTATATACATATGGATAATTGATGTTTATACAAGATAATATTTACATAACAGAAAAGGTTAAAGTAAAAAGCCAGAATGATGTACATAAATAGGATGAGTAAAACAATACCGTGACTGATATGGACAAGTTGATTGGAAGCCAGTATAAGAGAGGGATATATATAGGCATAATGAAAACGGAAATGAGATTAAGATTGTTTAGTGATGAGCTCATTGTAGGTCTTTGGAAGTAATAACCCTGATCTTTATTGATGGCTGATTGGAGTCTTTTGATGTGGAAGGATTCTATGTTTCCTCATCTTAGTAGTTTGCATCATTTCTGGTGAGTACGTTGATATTGTTCCAATGGATGCTGGGGTCTTGATGGGCTTGGATATGGTCAGAGATGCCGGATTTCATTTAAACAAGAACCAAATAGACTTACAAACAATCAACATGACGGTCGAGAAAAAACATATATGGTTAATAGATATCAGTAGCACAATTATATTATATTAATTATATACCAAGGACCATTTATATGCGTTCCCGACTGCCGCCAGAGTGTTGTGTGTAATGCGATAGTCAGGTGAACTGGTGATAATAGTGAGTCCAGTGCTATGATGGATTCCTCCTGATGCTGGCAGAAATTACATTGAGGGATTTAGATGAGGCGAAAGTTTTACAGCCAGTAATCCCGAGACATTAGCATCTTAAATGGTAAATAAGGGATCGCTCTTAATTGAGTTGGGTTCAACACAGCTTCAACACAGCTTTGAACAATTTTCCAGTTATATCACGGCGTGTCAGCTTTAAGTGGGAGAAAAGCTCGAAGTGAATGAATTCTTAGACGTTTACGGGGCGGTCGAGTAGCCTAGTGGTTAAAGCGTTCGCTCGTCACACCGAAGACCTGGGTTCCATTCCTGACATGGGTACAATGTGTTAAGCCCATTTCTGGTGATATTGCTTGAATATTGCTCAAAGCGGCATAAAGCTATACTCACTAACTCAATTAGACGTTTACCACTTTGTTGAAACCCACGAAAACGGGTATGACGCAGACAAATCTCGAAATATTATCGGGGTTACCTCGGATTTGAACCCACAATTATAGATTTTAGAATTTGCAAAGAAGTCTGATATTATATGGACGTTTCCTACAGACGCTTTTGTTGAATCTTATACCATATTCACAGATTCACAGTTCTAACACAAGACAGGCGTGAGTGAATGTTTGAGTTTCAAAGACTGCCTATTATAAATCAACCCTGTTCCCGGTACTCAAACAATACTGAAACATATTGGACGAGCGATCAGGTATCAACAACGTTGCCCGTGTTCCAAATTACATAAATAATTCACACATTGACTACTGACCCCCACACAGACTCGGTTATTGACAATCGAATCTGAATCAAAGGAAGACATTTTCCTCGGCAATAGCGGCATATATTGTTCAATTGATTATATGAATATGTACATACTGTGTTCTCCCTTCTAAGGCTATGGGTTATTAATATCCATGAATGTCATTAGTGGTTATCCGATACACACATCTGGCAATGTTCCAATCTGTCAAGCAGTTAGCAAACAATTTAGACTGATATGATATCAGTTGGTCTTGTAGATGTCAGTAATATGTTGGTAGGTAAAAAGAGTCATTGTTGACAATATTATTATAATGTTGAATAGATCCGTTAAAGACATATGATTAAATATAGGTCGTAATTTGATCATTCAGTTTTTTTACCTTTTAAATGTGATACCAGTAGTTGACTGAGATATTCGTGATGTTCAACATCACTTTGATAGTGTTTGTTAATATACAGTATAACTAAAGACATTTCTCGCCGCGAATAGGTGCAAAATTGCTGATGCGGCATTTTTCTCATACATATGTGGGGACATGGGTGGTCCAGTCGTCTAAGGCGCCGCAACTCAACGTTCAGAGTTGTGTCTCTTTTGGGCATGCCAGAAACTTTGATCGAGGGTTCGAATTCCGGCTCGCGCCCATTATGGTTCTAGGTCTGTCAACAAGATACCCGTGCTGGTGGGATTCACCAAAGTTGTAGGCGTCTGAGCACTGCATCACTTCGGGCTTTCCTCCCACATTAATTAACTGGATATAACAGGAATACTGATCAAAAGCGGCGTTGAGCCCAACTCATTCACTCACATATATAAGGAGTGACTGATATATTCTATGCCCAAGATAGTTGGTTGGTTGGTTTGTTGTTTTACGCCGCACTCAGCAATATTCCAGCAATATGACGGCGGTCTGTAAATAATCGAGTCTGGACCAGACAATCCAGTGATTAATACCATGAGCATCGATCCGCGCATTTGGGATCGATGACATGCATCAACCAAGTCAGCGAGCCTGACCACCCGATCCCGTTAGTCGCCTTTTACGACAAGCATAGTCGCCTTTTACGGCAAGCATGGGTTGCTGAACACCTATTCTACCCCGGATCTTCACGGGTCCTATGCCCAAGATAGAAAGACATGACCTAAAGACATTAAAATGATTAATACTTTCAGCATTCAACTAATTATGTACGGTTAAACAAAAGTGTTGTCATGAGCACCTGATTACTTAACAATTATTATGGTGCTGTTCACATTCAAAAACTCGCTAACATCCAAATTGTGTGCTGTGCATTAACATCCACGTGCAAATTGTGTATCATGACCTTAAAGATGAGGAGGTGTCTTCATGAATATGTTTTATGAAAGGTGCTTATTTAATTTCAGAATACATCTATATTTGTGACCAACCGTGAGACGAGGCACCTTATGGGTGATAAAATCACATTTTGGCTTTTCTTTATAACTACAGCATCTTCCTAACACAAAAATACAATTCACAAGCTTCAATCTATATATTGGTTGTAGTAAGTTGACGTCAAACATCTTCACGACGTCATAGCACAATTTTTGTGTCCTTGCACCCAAATTGTCCAATTTCTCCTGGTGGGTCACAAGTATTAAATTTTATAGGATGCGCATATTCAATTAGCATAACGTACAGTGAAACCTATTTAACTCGAACACTTGACACTTAAACTTGACATATCGTAAAAGACGAGGTTTTAAGCTTATGATCTCGAATAGGCACTTTGGGTGTTCCGAACTTAGGATAACTCGACATGCTTCTGAGCTGAGGAGATTTCATGTTATACTAATGATGTCCAAACAATACTATGACTAATCAATGTTACATAGGTATGTCACACCGTTTTTCAGGAGAATAATTGTATGAAAGGATTTGATTAGAAACTGTAGGACTTCCATTCACACATCTCTTACATTACCGTTTGCTATGCCATCTTCTATATTGTCTTGCAAACGTTACAGAAATTACAATATACTTTCCGTCATATCTTTCTATTATCACAAAAACTCACAGCCCAGCCGAGGTAAAGTTATTCTCTATTATGATTTATTTTATTAGGAAATCAGTTTTGTCTTCTTATTGACCAATATGTGTGCTGGGAATATGGGGATTATTGATCAGACAGGTGGGCAAATCTCATGAAGGTCACCTGGTTGGTTTTCAAGCACAGGTAAATATATGATTTCTCCGAATTGTTTATACAACAGAAGGTGCAGTCTGGGATCCTCATTACCGCCAATCTGATCAATGGTGAAATCATTTTTAGTAAATAGTTTAATAGTTCGTTAACAATCACCAATTCATTGATCGTATGTCAACTGTCGAACGTATCTAAGAAAATTGAATAAAAAAGAATGAAGTATTTTGCCTCCAATTTGTCTTATGTATGGTAAAAGCAGCTTTACACATGATGGTCATTGACTTACGTTTCCTAGTGTGTATGTATATTCTTCATTGGATTGTCATTGCCACGTTCAACCCTGGATTAGCCATATACCAGTACACGAATCAACCTTACACGTGCAATATACACTTTCAGCTTGTTGTTTGTAAAGTGAAGTGTGTATTCATTTATCAACTATTTCAGTAGTGACGGGTGATCCAGTGGTTTAACCAATGTGCCTCGCATGTTCCATGTTCATCCAAGGGTCCGATGATCGTTGGTTCCACAATACTCACTGATAATGATCCACACATTGTTCGTAGACATTTACAACATTCGTTACTTTCATGCAAGCTGACCCTGATATAATGTTCAGCTGGCATCAAACCAGTCAGTCACTCACTCACTCATATACTCCATTTCAACGGGGAGAGTAACTAATGACTTAGGCAAGACATAAAAGCATATATAACAAAACATGGAACAGAACACATGGAAATCCAGTAGATCAGGACCCGATTCATTAATCCTGTTATTTGTTACTAGATCATGATTGAGCACACATAGCACAATAAAACATAGCAACCTGTACAACATGTCGTTGTCGTCACATAAGATAAAAATGTGACACAGTATATCAGTTCTTATCCAATATTTTATCTTTCACAAACGCCATTATGTGTAGCAGAAGCTCAAATAACACCAGGCAAACGATTTTAACAATCTCACAAATTGACCATTGGTGTCTCAATCATGGAACACCAGTATTCACCAACACTAAGTACCAAGATGATATACCCCCATATACAAGTAAACACAACATTAATTGTTAACAAGCAATCATTAATAAGTATTCCAGCCCTAATTACTGGATTTCGCACCAAAATCACGAAGGCACTAGTTACATACTTCGCTTTTTGCAGCAATGTCGTAAACGCTCTCCCATCAACACTAGAAGAGCTGTACTAAGGCCAACTCCCAAAAAGTAGAATGCGCTCTGTAAGTCAATAAGTGCTATTACTTTGGCCTGTACTTGCGTCTGGCCAGCACATCCGCTCCCCTTCGGCCACCACCTACTTCTCCATATCTGGAGTAACCCGCTTTGTTCAATTTTCAACATCCTGAAAGATGAAATATTTTTATGTCATTTTTGTTGTCAATGGCATTTTACTTCCAATATGTCAGAAGTGAATGTTAAGTGTAATGTTTGTATTGACAAAAACTTTAATACAAATTTGGACTGTCTGGTCATATTAATGTTCAAACTGCATAACGGAACAGAACCTCACTTAGCTGATTTTTCTATATAGAATTCTAATGTAAATGGTAGAATGTTACTACAATGAGCATAAGTAAGGATAAGATTTATGAATTAAAAACTTCTTTATTACAATGATAAGGGACGTATCGTTGTAGGTTCTAACACCGTTATCAAGCCTGATGTACAGAGTATGGTTGAAAAGTATATATGCAGCTAGGAGTCAGTGTTAATACAGTAGAGTAGATATCAGATGTAGTTACACTGGAGTGGAGAAGCCTGTTATGTACACAAAAATGGTTTTTCAACATATTGACCGGCGAAGTCAGTAATATAAAAAAGGGTGAAGCCAGTAATATAAACAAAAGGATTATGACTGATTGGGGTCTTTGATGAGTTGAATCAACCATCCTCTGTACATCACTTGCTTGATAACGGTGTTAGAACCTACACCGAAACGTCGCTCCTAATTGTAATAAAGAAGTTGTTTATCCATAAATCATATCCTTACTAAGTACTCCAACTTCTAAATGCCTCTCAAAGAAGTTACAATGGGCATGTTGATTTTTTGAACGGAGTGACGGAACTGAAACTCACTTTTCCGATACCATTCTTCCATAGGGAGAATTCTGAGGCAGCCCTACGGCATACGTTATCTGGTAGAATGTTTCTTCAAGTAATATCAAGTCACAGTTGTCAAGGGACCATATGTCTATCACGTCCCGGTCGAACATGAAGATATAGGATCCAGCCTCAACGTGGCTCCTATGAAGACCTTGATTCAGACTGAGAACGTCAGAATTACTTCTGTTTTGGTTCACTATTCCTTTCCATATTTTCTTGTAATCACTTCTGTTGGATGTCTGAAAAAAATGAATGTCATTTCAACCCATTTTGCGTTTGCGCTGTATGGTGGATTTGTCATTGGCACTGCCGATTTGAAATAGAGGCGGTTTTCAGGACAGCCTTCAATTTGTGTTGACGATTACCGCGTAAACAACTGATGGAAGATAAGACCATTGCCTTTAACCGTATAATGATCGGTACACCAATGAAACAAACATATATTTCGACGGTATTGTCCTGACAGTGGCACCTAGGTCCATTCTTGATCAACGTACATAATGATGACAAGCGTTTTAGAATGTTGGGTGTCTTGTGTCTTTGTTTAATATAGGCTAGAATAATTTACAGCCACCGGTGACCAAAGTGATGGCATAAATCCTCCTGGGCAATGATACAGGTACTGCAAGTCCCGAGTAAGGTGGTCTAACTTTGGTTATTGGTAGTCTATAGCCTGGTATTCATGATAAGACTTAATCGGACTGTTTTACTGTCTTTTGTTGACACAAATGTTTAAATGAATGCCTTGTATTCATCGCTATATTGCTGAATATTGCAGAAGCGATGTAAAATGATGACTCACGCACTATATATATATATATATATATATATATATATATATATATATATATATACACACATACATACATACATATATATATATACCAATAATAATCCGGTTATTCAAATAATAGTGTGTAGATGACTGATATTTCGTATACCTGAAAGAGAGTAGTCCACATGCTCCCGCCATCAGTTCCCCAGGTGTAGTCAGTCTGTTCAGTAACTTCCGCCAGTGTTTTAAAGGGAGGGTAGTTTTTGGACACGGTAAGGAAAGCGATGAGGTTCCCACTGTACGCAGCCACCACGATGATGCAGAATAACCATACAAAACTGATGAGGATGCGCCCTGGTTGGGATTTAGGAAGGCTATGGCTACCTAAACAGTAAATGCCACATGCTGTTTGAAACAATCATTAGATGTGTTTAGTATTAAATAAGTCTTACATGTAATGGTTTGGCGATTTGTTTTTACCTCTCATTCTTCAGTTACTTTGAAATCAACAAAACGTTCCAAAACCACATAAGCCTCTTTATTCCCGACTATGCTGTTACGATTACATAATATGCAAGACAATGTTCGGGGAAGGAAGGTCCACATTACCTAATGCCTGTTTTATGGCATGGGTGGCCAAACTAACATTAGCATTACCTTCGGGTCAGCGTGCCGAAATAACGAAATGTCACTGTATTTTATATACATTCACCTCTATATTCATATATGATGTCATGTGTATCCTAAAAGAGATAAATACGTACCGTGTTTGAAAAAGGTGCCGGATATATGCCACATACTACTGCTCAAAACTTCCGCCATGCTGATAGACAGTTTCTTTTTACGAATGTTTAAGAATTCCATTCCACAAAGAAAGAAAGTCATACTGACGAAGACAATTCCTAAACACAGAAACACTTCCCACTTAAATGGTTTGATCAGCGTTAGCCATTTCGTGGACATTTCATCAGGTAGTTTATAGAGAGCGCCCCCAGCGTCATAGTAGTAGGGGTAGACGAAGTCCATGACCTTCTCACGTTCTTGCGTCACTGTTAGTGCGGCCACAGCCATGTCGACCTCCTGATCATGATAAATATATATCAAAATGTATATCTTCAAATGTATATCTTAGGAATGAAATAAATATATAATTAGGGCAATATTAATTAACTAAGATTTAAAAACTGAAGGCGTTAGGAAATGAAGGAAAATGGATATATATTATGGGTGATTTTGGTTAAGTGCCGTTTTCAACGTCAGTTTAATTGATTGTGAAGCGACAAATGAATGAATACCTATACCCCAGAGCACAGGGTGGTGCTAAACGACACATCAGGGATTGTAAAATGGGCCAAATAGTATTAGTGAAAGAACAAGCTACCAAATACGTTCCTGTATAGATAGTGTATTGTAGTAGATATGTTCCTATAGCACACTTACATCTTATTCTTTAAATGACGTTGACAAGAAATTATTTGAATTGTTTTTTATCTCACCCGTCTTTCCAACATTCCGACTACACCCGTCCAGGAACCATTAAGTATTCTTCCATACTCGCCGTCGGGTGGTTCTAGTACTTCATATCTGTGTAATAGAAAACTAACATAATTGTTGCTTCCACACTCGCTTTCAACAATATAAGTTAATGTTCTATCATGTGATTGTCTGGTTTGTTGATGTGTCGCCGTCGCATGGCAGGAGTACTGCTGTGCGGTGTCAGGCAACAAACACATAAGTTTTCACGAAATTGCATTACCGGTAGGGCAGGACATACTTTCCCTTTTCCCGAACCCTTGGTGTCATGAGTCATTTTCAGTAATCCACCGATATACTTTTCACCGCTATTTTGCTGGAATCTGTTTCTTTGTATAATCGAGCGGGTCATTCCCTGACGTTGACGTTTTACATTTAATGGTTTGATTGCTTTGTAGTTACCTATTACCCTTGCATATATATGTATTGTATTACTGGACCCGTGAAGACAGAAGATAGAGATAGAATAGGTCTTCAGCAAACCATGCTTGACTCAAAAGGCGACTATGCTTATCGAAAGAGGCGACTAACGGGATCGGGTGGTCAGTTTCGCAGACTTGGTTGATACATGTCATCGTATCCCACTTGCGTGGATCGATGCTCATGATGTCAATCACTGGATTGTCTGATCCAGACTCGTTTATTTACTGACCGCCGCTATATAGCTGGAATATTGCTGAATGTGGCGTGAAACAAGAATTAAATTAAATTAAATTTTTGGATTACTGAATA
This sequence comes from Haliotis rufescens, assembly GCF_023055435.1. NCBI lineage: Eukaryota > Metazoa > Mollusca > Gastropoda > Lepetellida > Haliotidae > Haliotis > Haliotis rufescens. The sequence goes on along the minus strand of NW_025964001.1, from coordinate 6,264,153 downwards.
TGAACTATACATAAGATAGTAAGTTAAGTATGACGATATATAAAAGTGAAGTTCATCATCGGCTGTGAAAAAGCATGTTCAGCATCCAATATTTAAACTTGTTCATGTACTCAAAAAGTGAATAAGGGATACATTATCGCTGCAATGACCAATCTAGCAATCCCACAGTGGCCTGTAAATTAACGAAAAAGGTCTTCATAAACTAGTGGTTAAGAACGATCCATGGCGTCGGGTCACGATGATACACAATCACCACATCGTTGTGGCGACTATGCTTGTCGTAAGAGGTGACTAACGGGATCGGGTGGTCAGGCTCGCTGACTTGGTTGATGCATGTCATCGATCCCAACTGAATGGATCGATGCTCATGATGTCAATCACTGGATTGTCCAGTCCAGATTCGATTATTTACTGACCGCCGTCATATAGCTGGAATATTGCTGAGAGCGGGGCTAAAAGCAACAAACAAGCAAAACAAACATCATTGTGGCATATGGTAACTACGGAATCCTCAACGGTCGGCTTTCAAGAGGTACTTTGGACCTGTTCTACATATGTGTGGTGACAACCTATGATCAGTTATCCTACTTACGTGAAATTAAATGTTGACGCCAACTCCTGAAGAAGATCCAGACAAATTCCTGTGTAAATGTCCTTCCCAAGTGTGCTGTTCTTCATAGCAAACGGATACAGCTGAAACCATACACTGACATGTACATTCCAAACCCAACTATGAACACTCTAAAGGCGTTACTCGTTGCAAGTATTGCGGCAAAGCTACAAACATTTAACATAAAATGAATCGTAGGTTTGTGCTTTATACGGCTAACATATTGACTTGATGTGTGTGAAGTTTACATGCGCGGATATTAAATGATATGTTTGCATTCAATGAAGTTATTTTGAAGCTGCGTTTTGGAAGCTGAAGTATTATTGAACACATAGTGACCTTTTGGTTTCCATGTCGTTTTTTCAATGCAACGTTTTCGTACATGTGTGATTACATTTTCAAACAAGTTGGATAGCACACTTTCTAATTCAACTTTGTCTTTACTAATAAATTTGTTATCCTATGATTGTTGCGCTACCTACAAGAATAGTTACTACTTGAAGTTTCCTCTTGTTGAAACCAAACTGCTTGTTCGGAAATATGACATCAGGCACTGTCATTTGTCCTGATTTGCTCACATAACCTACAGGGCTCCACTGCCGAAATGTTGGTTTATGCAGCAAGGTTATCAGGTGACCGTCAGAACAGCTATTTGTTGCTTGCTGGAACAAATGTATACATTAATAACGTCACGCTGTTTAAGTGCCTCAATCAATAAATTAATATACATGCCCTTTTGTCATTCTGAATATGACCGTGTATAGTCGAAAAAACTGTATTGATAAATATTACATTGTTATTCAAAAAACATGATCCACTTTTAGATCGATGGTATTCCAACACAGAGTGGTACGCGATTATTTACGTAGATATAACTTTATGTTTTGAAAAACAGAAATACATATCTAATTCGTTGTTTTTTAAATACGTACTTCTGAAGTACATTACACAATATGTTGTTAAATTGTATAATAATACAGGCATCATTAAACTAAACTTCATCCACCACCGCTTACTTTCCGTGACAATCCAAACCGCTATACTGTAGCTTCAGTACTATTAATTTTATTTTCATCGTTTAGTTTTCATATACATTGCGAAATGTTTGTGACATATATAGGTTCAATCCGCGTGACGATCCGGGGTAGAATTGGTCTTCAGCAGCCCATGTTGTACGAGGCGACCAATCAGATCGGGTGGTCAGACTCCCTGACTTGGTTGTTACATGTCATTGTATCCCAATTGCGTAGATCTATCATCTTGATGTCAATCGCTGGGTTGTCTGGTCCAGACTCGATTATTTACAGACTGCCGTCATATAGCTGTGCTATTACTGCATGCTGTGTTAAGCTACTGCATGCTGTGTTAAGCAACGACAACAACAACAACCACAACAACAACAACAACAAACGAGGCCCGTGAAGATCCGGGGTAGAATAGGTCTTCAGCAACCCATGCTTGCCGTAACAGGCGACTATGCTTGTCGTATGAGGCGTCTAACGGGATCGGGTGGTCAGACTCGCTGACTTGGTTGTTGCATGCCATCGTATTCCAGTTGCTGCTCATGATGTCAATCACTGGATTGTCTGGTCCAGACTCGATTATTTACAGAGCGCCGTCATATAGCTGTTATATTGCTGACTGCGACTATAAACAATAACATAAACACTCATGATCACTCACTTACTAACTGATACAATGACTTGTGCAACAGCAAGAACTAACACACGCATGCAGTAGGTTACCCTCCAATCTGCTGCAAGTTCAATACATGTCCGGTTGACACTCGGCTGGTGAAATAAAAATTCAGTAGAGCATGGATATAACGAACTTCAAGGGGTCGAAGAATCAGTTTGTTATATACGTTGTATGTTATTTAAGTCAAACTGTATGTTAAGCGAATTCTTTGATGGAGTTTGCAAAAGGACCTGGAATGTGATAAACATATACTGAACAACAAAAGTTCCTGTGACATTGAATAAGATTTCATGAAAAGTTATGTTTTTTACCAAATCTGAAACAATTTCGGTTTGCAACAGATGAAAGACTCCTGTAAGTGTTCAAATGGTTTAATTTGCCATACTGACTTGTTGCGTGTTTTCATAAAAAACACATGACAATGCCAAAATGTCAATTTACAAATCAATAGCGTGTGTGTCCACCTCTGGTTGCGATGCAGGCAACACATCTTCGTCTCATGGAATGGACCAGGCGTCGCACAAAGTCCTGAGGGATATCTGTCCATATCCGCTGGAGCATATTTCGAAGTTTCCTGGAGTGTCTGTGGAACACGTGGTTGACGTCGAAGGCGTCGATCAATCTCATCCCACATGTGCTCGATTGGTGAGAGATCAGGGGAGCGAGCCGACCAGGGGATGACATTCGCGTTGTTTTGTTGAAGAACGAGGCCGGGCGTTGTCATTGTTAAACGGTAATACCTGGGCCATGACGACGCAAAAACGGTAGAACAACAGGGCTGATGATCTCGTCGCGGTAGCGGTGTCCATTGAGATTTCCCTCTACCACTATCAAACGGGTCCTCTGTCTTGCTGTAATCCCGGCCCATACCATAACACTGCCGCCCACGTACCGATCTTCTTCCATGACACAATGATTGACGTAACGTTCACCTCGACGTCGGTACACTCGAATCCGTCAATCGCTGTGGCTGAGGTGAAAACGAGACTCGTCAGTGAATAGAACTTGTCCCCACTGCATGGCCGTCTGCACCACTGTAGACGTGCTTGACGGTGGTTTCCTGCAAAATGGGACGTCTGGCGGGTCTTCTGGCGACAATCCTTGCACATCTGAGGTGGCGACGTACGGTTTGTGAAGATATTCGTCGAAGGCCAGGGATGCTTCTTGCAGTCACTGTTGCTGGCTGGAATGAATTAGGTGTGTTGTTCGAATCCAGTTGTCTTGCCGATTATTGGTTACGCGTGGCCTGCCACTCCGAGGATGGTCTCGGACTGCATTCGTTTGTTGCCAACGTTGCCATAAACACCAAATGTTGTTTCTGTGGACGTTAAATTGTCTTGCAACATCACGTTGACTCGATCCTGCTTCAAGCATACCAATGGCTCGCAGACGCTCATTTTCGGACAGGCGTGGCATTTCGTAATGTTGAATAATTGCGTAATTTTGTTGTTTTTCTGATTGGTTGTTGTCAGCACGAAGCTAAACAATTCATATGGGATCCCGTTAACGCACATGTTTTTATACCCGTTCTTGGGTAGTGAAATGCATGGGGCTTGCACAAAAATCAACTTTTGCATGGAATGCATGCTTTTCTGTAGCAGTTGCGTTTTTGTGACTTGATTCCATACATGTACTACAATAAAGAAAACCAAACTCTACTTGTTTGAAAAATACACTAAAATATTGGTGTCACAGGATCTTATGTTGTTGAGTATATAATTTTATTTCTTTTTGTGTATCAGCACATAGGGGTGTTAATTGGACAATAATGATTCCTATTGTATGTAATTTTCTAGTATATTGATTTGAGGGATCTCGAACTATCCAAAATTATAAAATTATATTATAAGGAAATATGACAAAAATACTCAAATATGCGCTGGAATATCTCGTTTAAAAAGAAGACGAAATAGTGTGGATAAAACCAGCATTCATAAACACCTGTTTCACTGTATCGATTTAAACTGATAACCCAGGTAGAAATATTTACGTTTTCTCTTTTGCACGTCAGTAGAAGTAGTAGTAGTAGTAGTAGTAGTAGTAGTAGTAGTAGTAGTGTAGTTGTAGTAGTGGTAGTAGTAGTAGTAGATGATGCTGATGCTGATGCAGATGTGTTACTTGCCATTAATACTTGTTAATACGAAATTTGTAATGTTCGGTCGAGGAACGACACAGAGAAACATGAATGGTGATGCCACAGATCTGACACCGGTTCGGAAACGCCTTGTATATTAAAGATGCACATCGTTCATTATGTATCGTAATACACGAGGCTGTTTTTGAGACTGGACACTCGATATTTGATTGGAAACTTGAGCAGAATGAGCCAGAAAACCCTAATGAAGAAAGCTTTGTACACCATCCACGGACTGTTTCAACAAAGCAGAGCCCAGTGAGCAAACAATTGTCTACGTTTGCATTAGCAGAGGAATGGAGATCTTGTAATAGATTCAGATGTTCAGAATAGGATCGACTGCTTCCGGGGTCTAGCGGACAGCGTATCATACCAAAAGACGTTAAAAGATAGTACTTGTTGTTACCCTGCCTAGCTCTCGGCATTGGGGTGATAACACAAGGACTCGTCGACAGTGTAGTGTGTCTGAGTGGGGTATTCACGTGAAACTGCTTCATGGTATCTCAGTGGGCTGGCACTAAAAACCGGCAGTAGTCCGGACTTCTACAAGCAGACACAGAGGACACATCTCATAATAGGATCACATTATCATACATGCAAATACTTACCTTTACCGTCCCGTATGGAAGAATGAGCGATGGTAGCAGAAGTGCAGCTACGTTGTCTAGTTCATAGTGAACATCCTCTATGACATCGTAATCCTCCATTGACACCAACAACAACCACGCTGACATCATTTTTATTGCTGTCTCGCGGTCGTCCATTTTGTCAGCCTGCCAAGCACATATTTGCGGAATTTTACACATATGCTTGCTAAGATTGATTGCTGATGAACGCTTAGTAAAAGGGCATTTGAACTCCAGTAAATGTGTTACTTGTTAGACTATGGTGCATATTTCTATATACTTTCAGTAAGATATAAACTGCCGAGCAAAAGAAAATACCTGCTTCACTCTGTTGTTCCTCATGTTCCTTGAGACGTCATGTGCACGTCATTGATATGATGCATTAAACATCGCCTATGATACATTACTATCAAATACATCACCATCGAATAACCATTTCTTGTCTGTTTCATGTTTAGCCACCATCAAACATGTGTACATATACTTTCTTTTGCCCGACAGTTTACGTTTTGTACAATAAGCATAGTTAAAGACAACTTAAATATACCTTATCGAATATATATTCAGTTCCATTAAAACTGGATGGACAATCGTCCTCTGGTTGACCCCCGTGTCGTTTCCAGAATAGGATTAGCGTTCCCAAGCAACTTATGCTTGTTGCAAGACGCTGGATCGATCAGGCTCCTATGGGGATACGTTGTAACAAATGTGATGCTACAAAATTACTCCGTGGATTACAAAATGCATCCCACCCAAAAGCTGTACCCGAACTTGATCATTATTTCTATCACCACGCTACGTTAATATGGAATACAGGCAGCAAACCGAATACCTGATCTAAAACTCTCCTTCCGCAGGTGCCATCACACAAAATAAAAAAGTTCCTCTCAGATACCGGGAGAAGTGAAATTGCTCGCTTGATAAGATCATTAATCTCTTCATCTGTGTAATTGCCATTCACCTTGTACATCAAGCACTGAACGTTGAGTTGCGACAGTTGTGCCGAAACTGATTTGACGATTGCATCTGAAGGAAAACAGTGTGATAAATCGTACATTAAACATTGTGTCAGTGAAATATTTAAAGGAACAAAAACGAAAATTTTGCCATTTGCAGCGTTTAAAACTAGTTAAAGGTGATATACCACAGGTTAAGCTATCTTTAACAAGTGAGTAGAATGGGATCTATGAAATTGTTCTGTCTGAAATAGAATTGACTGTTGTCTTGGTATAGATCGTCACTTGAATATGTCAAATATTGTTGTTCAAACAGGGCCCTCAAGAATCTTTAGGAATTCGATAATGCATTCAGCAGACAACTAACCTAAGACAGTGGTGGTTTCACATCTCCAATGGTGTCCCATAAACGACACAGAAGGTAATATTTACGCTCACACCGCCGGAAATAACGGACATTGATTTCCTATTACAAAATTACAATCTGATGATAAAATGAACGTTTAACCTTTCCTTCCTTAAAATGCTGGGTATTGAGTATCCAGTATTGTTTTTTCATTCAGTCTAATAACTTATAAATATATCAAATCACACAGATTAACTCAAGCAAACCATCCACTAAATATAAATGTTGTCGACGTTTCAGACATTTTGGAAGCAATATGGGTCTCTGGTGAATATACATGTATCAGGTATGTGAATGTTGTCGGCCCTTATGTTTGTTTCATGTCCAGAATTTACGGTTTGGTGTTAGGTTTATTATTTTTCATTCACGTAAAAAACCATTAGGATGTGTGTTTAGATGATTAATGTGACGGATCGATATAGGTGAAACATCACACTCAATGTTGTATCCGTTTAGAAAGATAGAATTTTGTATAATTTTATGCATAAACAGGTAGATACCCGTATGTACGTTAGTGTAATTATCTTCAGGGATATGGAACCAGAAGCAATAAAGTGTCATACAGAAGTAGTTTAAATCTAACCTAGATTTATCTCATTGAGTGTGATTGGAAAATTGTGTTTCAATTAACTTAACAAACAAATCTACATGAATGAGTCATGGCCCTCGTTGTATTCAGATCTTGAAATGGAATAGTGCACTCTTGGTTAATTCATATCTATTTACACAAATCATTTTATTCCATGAAATAATCAACAGTTAATATCTAATAAAAAGTAGTACCCATTCTGTCCTCAAAGAATATGGTAATGAAGGACCACTTAAGGCTTGACACCAGAGAGCCTAGAAGCATGTCTGTCTCAGGCTGCAATTTCAAAGACTCAAGACATTGTGTCGTTGATGAGGTGTCAGGTCCAGAGTTTTGAAGGCATTTCTTTGTAAACATGTCGATAAGAAAGCTCGTCTTGTCCACAGAGCCATCGTGATAACATATGTGAGGAAGATTGAGACCATCCAGCCAGGACGCCGCTGCTAGGGAACCACATGCCTGGGATGACATTAATAATAGGTCCGGGCTGACCAATTGCGTGGTAACTGCAATAACAATACATTTATATCTAATTTCAAGCTGTTCAGCATTTTTCATTTTCCGAAGATCGACCCTGTATTAACATCAACGCCGTGGAAACACTATTGATTTAACTCGGTCTTGCTAGGTGTATTGTTATAGAAATGAGAAAATGACGTGCAGCACAGACATAATTATATATTTGAATAAACGTGCGTGGAATAATTTTCCACTTTACATCATTTCTAATGATATAACATGTGAGTAATGAATGCAAATATTATAATTACATTCACTGTCGGAGTTGAAACATGTTGAAACGATTAATATTTTATGTTCTAATTTATAGCAGTTCTGAAGAAATGTTCCCCATTTCGCTTTGGAATAAGAAAGATCAATGCAATGGTTTCAAAATCGATTTCTTATATTTCTAAAATATATACGACGAACATAAACATTCATCCTTGACAGTCTACCATCACATTTTGCACCGTTGCAGTAGTTTCAAAGCTACGGTATACATTTTGTCATAATTACAATCAGTCTGCATTCAGTTGTCATACTTTTCTCGTGACGATAAGGTCATTTGTATAAGTATAAGTATATGCCCTCTACTTAGACATCACAATTAACAACATGCTGCTAATAAAATAATGACGTTTTGAACTTGAAAGAGTTAGGGATTATATACAGTTGACCTCGACATGCGGAAGTACCAATATGATTTTGTCCGATTATGGCATTGTATTTCCAAATAATATCGGCCAAGAGTTACCGAAGATAAATGACATAACGCGAGGGAGCGTATTACCTTCTGTACAGCCCCAAGCGTATTTGAACAATTAATATAAGTTATTACCTGGGCATTAGTGAGAACGGGCGTTTGAGATGTTAGAATTAAGTATCGATTTTGAGACATCTTTTTGACTGAACACTTTATAAGTAGACATAGAGCAGTTTCGATCAACTACTTGGAAGCGCATAATGTGCTATCGACTTGATGAAGTTTTTGGAAATGGCAATGTCCACACTTTTAGTACCATTAAATGGTATATATCGATAGAAGTCTTAATTACACGTCCCACTGTGACAGAAAACATCTCAAAAACGTTATTCAAAATTGAAAATACTTTTACGGCAATGGTTTTCTATCCAAAGCAAACCAATATACTAACTACTGATTTAAATGCAAATGTACATATACAAACAAATAATGTTTAAGGGCAGTACGTACGGTTACACAATCTTCCCAAAAGGTTATTGATTGTTAGTAACTTGTGTTAACACAGTTCCTGAAAATATTGCACTCATTTACATAAGTAAAAGAATTGCTTTTGCTAGCTTTTACGATGTGAATTGTATTACGTAGTATTTTTAGATTTGTTTAGGACAACCTTGATAAGGTGTCAATACACCAGCTAATTTCGATCCTATTGATTTATAAAAATGACTTACGTTTAGATACCGATGCAAACGGTTTGGATAAGTCCAACAACATGGGGGAAGTAGTGAGGAAGATTCCACGAAGCAGCAACGTCTCACGCAACGAATGAAACGCTGAGAATTCTGTGTTATTCTTCACTAAATATACTGAAATGAAATAAGTGTGTGTTTCTTCACTTAATATACTGAAATGAAGTAATAATGTGTTTTTCTTCACTAAATATACAGAAATGAAATAATAGTTTGTTTTTCTTCACTAAATATACTGAAATGCAATAATAGTGTGTTTTTCTTCACTAAATATACTGAAATGAAATAATAGTGTGTTTTTCTTCACTAAATATACTGAAATGAAGTAATAGTGTGTTTTTCTTCACTAAATATACTGAAATGAAATAATAGTGTGTTATTCTTCACTAAATATACAAAAAAGAAATAATAGTGTGTTTTTCTTCACTAAATATACTGAAATGAAGTAATAGTGTGTTTTTCTTCACTAAATATACTGAAATGAAATAATAGTGTGTTATTCTTCACTAAATATACAAAAAAGAAATAATAGTGTGTTTTTCTTCACTAAATATACTGAAATGAAATAATAGTGTGTTTTTCTTCACTAAATATACTGAAATGAAATAATAGTGTGTTTTTCTTCACTAAATATACTGAAATGAAATAATAGTGTGTTATTCTTCACTAAATATACAAAAAAGAAATAATAGTGTGTTTTTCTTCACTAAATATACTGAAATGAAATAATAGTGTGTTTTTCTTCACTAAATATACTGAAATGAAATAATAGTGTGTTTTTCTTCACTAAATATACTGAAATGAAATAATAGTGTGTTTTATTCACTAAAAATACTGACATGAATTGATAGTGGTACGTCCAAAACAGTTATTTCAAAGGTACAGTTTATGTGGTCACTTCACATAATGTGATAACATACTTCGAGTGCTATCTGTTTATGAGCAAACCAAAGGAATTCGAATTTCTCTTCAGTGTATTGCAAGTTTGCAGCCAAACTAAAGGGCAAAAAAACCACATACGATGTCACATGAAAACAAATAATATATTCGACTTTTTAAAGCTGCCTTAAAGGTCAGTTGTATTGTTAAACGAATGACACTAATTCGACCTTTCATTATAAAGCTTGACGAAAACAATAATCAGATAAATAAGCCTTCAGCATCTTACATGAATTAAAGCGACTCGATTGACAACAGTAAGTCATGATGGAAGCAAATACATTGGTGTCCGTCAGTGATGAATTTGGATTCTCTATGTGAATAGTTTCATATTGATCTTCACTACTAAAAGAATATATATCCAAAACATATGCAGTACTTACATATATCCAAAGGAATATTTTGAGCACATCCAGTTTCAAGGATCAGTAGAAAAAAGCAATATCTGAAGAGTTCCGTCATCTTGAGCGAGGTTCCAGCACGTGAATACATTCAGCTCAGCCGCCAATCCCGACACGTTAGCTGAATATAGGAACTGAGAGAGAACGAATAATCCTATTATGGATCAAAATCAACACTAAAGATGAGCATAATGCATTGCCCTGGAACAAATGTTACGCTCGTAACCGTGTTCAGATAAAATGTATACTTCAAAATTGCACTTTGTGACTACGACAAGAAATAGCTGTCGATGGGAATAGCCAAGTCGTTCTGGTAATCAATAATGAGACAGCCAAGTATAGTGGCAGTTATATACTATATATTCCCCAATTAGGGCAACATATAGGATATGAAACAATGGACACAATGGTCTCAGAATGTTGAACCATGGTGATTATGGGTACGTGACTCGTACTGACCTGTAACTACCTAATGGTAGAATGGTCCACGTCCCATATGCCATATAAACATCAGGGGTGATTACCACTAATGAGATGATTTCTAAAGAGTAGGTTCTGGACACTTAGGAATCGACCAATTTATCAGTCAGTCCCTCAGTCCAGGTGTCCAAAAAGTTAATTTCTTTCCCATTCGATCGTATTTGATAAACATCTTTCATTCTTTAATCCCAAAAATTCGCCCATGTGAATACGATGCCTGCGTCAACATTGATGTCTGTAGCATTTGAAAACGGCAGGAAGCATACTGAATGAATGGCACCTTTGGCAAGATTTTTTTTTAAAAATTTGCATCTGTTTACTTAGCAGTGCGGTAGTCCCCGGTAGGATATAATGGCAACGAGCGCCTCACGAGCAGTTTGGGTTGTGTACTACCCAGGGAGCTGAGAATGAAAACCAAATGCATTCTGTTCCACTGACCGGGATAATACATGTAACGCTTTGAGCATGCCTTTGGGGGTGGATTTGGCGCATTATTATTATTATACAGATTGAATACAAAATGCAGCAAAGAGAGTTTGGGTGATCCTGCCACAGTCAGGCTTGTTAGGCTCATCATCAGCTCAGGGCTCTTGCCCACTATACACGCAGCCCAGACAGCGAATCGGAGACTTCTCCCAGGACGCGCTGCCTAGTCAAACCCACCCAGAACTTTTCGGAGAATGTGAAGACTCCCCAACACTGCAGACTTCTGCATTACCCAGATTGTCAGAAGGACTGTATTCATGGTAGCAAACCCGGGTACTCTCCCAATGTCTGTCAACAGATTGGGAGGTACCAAACCTAAGGCACCGAGAACAATGGGGAGTCGGACAACTTGGCACATAGGATGCAAGCGTGACATTTCGAAAGCGAGGTCCGCATATTTGCCATGATTTTCCTCAATCTTGTCAATCACATTAGTGTCAAAAGGGACAGAAAATTCAATGTTTTTATTGGATTTATCAAAAAGGACAAGATCAGGTTTGTTGGCCTGGATACGTCTGAGGCTGTTAACGGGCCTATTCCAAAGAATTTTGTATTTATCATTTTCCATGACGCTCTCTACATATTCCGGATCGTACCATGGGTGGATATTATTATTATTATTATTAAACACAAAGACATGTTCTTTGAAATTATCTTAAATATTGATGTATTGCGGACTACTGCATTTTGTTACGTGGGTGTTTGATAACAGAAAGCAATGAGGGGGCTTGTGAAAACACGGACGTTGTATGCTTATCAAATATGAGACTCAATGTTCCTTTTACTAAAAGTCACGTGTTCATGATCAAGTGCTATTGCACTATATTTGTGTCTCCCTGTAAATGTTGCCAAACTAGAGTACGTCTTCGCCAATATGAGAAGTGGTATTTCAAGGGCGAAATAATTGATGTAGTCTATGTCTATAGATATTTTGGTGTTTTGTTTACTCCTACACTTTCTTGGACTAAGGAGTGAGTGAGTGAGTTGGGTTTAACGCCGCTTTTAACAGTATTCCAGTTATATCACGGCGTGTCAGCTTAATGTGGGAGGAAAGCCCGAAGTGATGCATATCTTAGACGTTTACCACTTCGGTGAAACACACGAGCACGAGATGGTGCTGACAAACCTAGAAACAAAATCGGGGCGAGCTGGGATTCGAACCCACAATCATAGGTTTCTGGCGTGCCCAAGGGACGCAACTCTGCACAGAGAATCGCGGGGCCTTAGACGACTGGGCCACCCGTGCCCCCTCCTGGACTAAAGTTCAATGTTGTTTTACTGCTCAAGTTACTGTATTGAGGTGAGAACACCAACAAAGTTATAGGATTTCACGAATGTATTGGAGAGTCATTGCATTACTTGTAGATTACCCTCACCACATGATCGAATCTCAGGATGATTTCTTTCAGTATATATTCGGCGTGGTATGATAGGAGTTTTTAGGATGCAAAAGTCTTTTAAACAAAGTTATATAATTGTCTTTGTTTAGACTGGCATCATGCTGTGAACTTTTCTTACAAATCAAAATTATATGGGCAATTTAAATCAGTAATGAATATTGAGAGACATTTCGTCAGTCCTCTCGTTATATGATATACATGTATTGTCTCGGTTTAAATGTAATATTTGTAGATTGGCTGTGGAAATAGGAAGGCAGGCCATGCCACCAATCCTGTTAGGAATTGTATCTTTCATGATCTTGTCAACATGTCCCATGTTCAGAATGAAGTCACTAAATTATAATGGTATGAAGCTGTACAGCAAGGATGTATCTGTCTTATATAACAAAAGGTTTTACATTAGAAACGTTCTTTTATCTCATGTCCTCGGCCCACTTGCACAAAGCGATCTTAGTGCCAAGATGATCGTAACTCCCATACTTTAACATAGGCTTACAATAGTTGTAGCACTTGGATCGCTTTGTGCAAGTGGGCCCTGTATTTATATTGATAATGTGCTGCGTTTTGGACGTTTCCTTTGTTAGGCACAAACGATGAGAAATTTCACATTATCTCTTTAAATGAGGACAGCTTGTAATTAATCGAGACTGGGCCAGATAATCCAGTGGTTGATACTATGAGCAACGATCTAAGTCACCCAAGGCCTCGGTCCGTTTAGTCGGCTCTCACGACCAACAAAGGTTGCTGGGGATCTATTCTATCAGTACTAGCCAACCGGACAGCTGGATACGTTTTAACTAGCCCATAGATTTGAGTAGAAAAATCTGGTAACAGAGAGAAAACAAATGTTACAGTGATTCATGAAATCAGAAATCAGACATTTATAATCTACTGACACTTTTAGCAGGAAATCCAGTTTCGAAATATCATATTTGAGAGCTTAATAACAATTTTACGCATCATGAGATGGCCAATTAAGCTCGCCATTTGGGGTTCCTAGGTTTTATTTTCAGTAGCTTGCAAGAAAAGACAGGTACCTTTTATGGACACTGATGTTAATTCATGATTAAATTCTTTCTGGGACAATAAACAAACGATTAATAGCAATAGAGGGATAGCACAGATGATAACAAACCTAGGAAATGAAATTTAAAAAAAAGGTGTGTTTTAAATTACATTCAAGGGAAAGAATCAGAATCTCAGTGAGTAAGTATGGTTTTACGCCGCTTTTAACAATATTCCAACAATACCAGGGCTTTAACCATTAGGCTAGGCCACCGCTCCAATCAGAATGAAACCAAATATCCAATTCAATATCCACGTAAGATACATGGCACTATAGTCCGTCTCCGAGACGGTAATTAGTCCTGGAGAGCGTGTGCTAGCTTAGATATAGTGACAATCTATGCTTAAGAAACATTAATGTCGGTTCATCATACGCCTGAACAAAGATAGCACTTGAGTTTGCTTCTGTACTACAGGCAGTTAATCTAACTAAGGTGTATTAATTGCCTCTTTCAACAATACCAGGGCTTTAACCATTAGGCTAGGCCACCGCTCCAATCAGAATTAAACCAAATATCTAATTCCATATCCACGTAAGATACATGGCACTATAGTCCGTCTCCGAGACGGTAATTAGTACTGGAGAGCGTAAGCTAGCTTATATATAGTGACAATCTATGCTATGGAAACATTAATGTCGGTTCATCATACGCCTGAACAAAGATAGCAATTGAATTTTCTTCTGTACTACAGGCAGTTAATCTAACTAAGGTGTATTAATTGCCTCTTTCAGAAATGAATAGGGCTGTCAATGCACGGGAAATTAGTGTTTCTATATCATGGCGAATATGGGTTTCATCAATTCATTATTTTGACGTTAGGGGATTTAACCCTCTCGATGCCGAGATAATTTTTCAATGCACATTTTCATAAGATCTAAGATAAGATAAGAAAAAACATCACAAATATACGGACCTCGCTTTCGAAATGTCACCTTTGGATCCCAAGTACCAAGTTGTCCGACTCCCCATTGTTCACGATGCCTTAGGTTTCGTACCTCCCAATCTGCTTACTGACATTGGGAAAGTACCCGGGTTTGCTACCAGATATACATCCCTTCTGACAATCTAGGTAATGAAGGAGGCTGCAGTGTTGGGGAGTCTTCACATTCTCCGAAAAGTTCTGGGTGGGTTTGACTAGGCAGCGCGTCCTGGGAGAAGTCTCCCATTCGCTGTCTGGGCTCCGTGTATAGGTAAGCGCTCTGAGCTGATGATGAGCCTAACCAGCCTTGACTGCTATTTTGCCTCTCACGCCCAATGGAATCTGCCGTCGGATAATCGGGCCTTATTATTCTCTGGCGTTTAAGTCTTATATTTTGTAACAGCCTCACGGAAACTGTGAAGCTCACACAATATTGCCCAAGATATGAGCAACAAAAATATATTTCAAATTGATTTGTAAGCTTATCATATAAAATACGGCTTACCATAAATGACGACCATCGACTTCCTCTATGACGTCTAAAGAAGCCAGAGGTGTGTACACTCGCACACGCGCTTGTCCATTCTAACTCGGCTCATTTGGTGACAATTTGCTGTGGAGTACGACAATACATTTCCGTATTATTATCACGATTTACCAATCTATTGAAACACAAATATCGATACTAAATTTCATACGTTTGGGTACGTCATTCTAAATCATAACCAATGGTGATATTGCACTACATAATAAGGAAGTAATTATCACGAAATGGATGGCGCTGTCTAACTTTGACGTTACTTCCCAGATCACGCATTCACCAGAAAGTGCAATTTGGCTCGTATTGCACCATAATAAATGGAGTGGTAGCCTTATCATCAATAATTACTGCTTTAACCATGTAAATAATGTCTTTGTATGATAGAAAATGACACACACCTCTTAGACATCAATATTACATAAATCAAATACTCAAAACGAAAAAAATATATTTTAAATATCGGACGTGTACATGTATGTGTTTCATTAGAATGGGATTATTCTGTTAAATTTGTCTCAGTATTATACTTCTATTTTCAGGATAAAATCGAATAAGATGCGGGAAACAGATTGGGTATATGTCACGTTTGGTTTATGTTACGTTTTTATGAACATAAAGTAAACATAAATATCCGTTGAATTTAATATTTAAGAAATTGCGGAACGTGATCAAATTATAAAACACACGGAGTAACTCCTTCGTTTTTAAACAAACACCTGTCATCAATGTTTTGTCAATCGAACGACCAAGAACATTTTTAAAATATGTGTTCCTTCTGATGATGTATGCATATAATTAATGAGAATATAACATTCTTTTGGTTAAAATAATAAACTGAGGGGCAAAAGAAACTATACCTCTCATTTGATTTTATCATATGTTTGAGTTTCAATTGAGAATATCTTAAGGTAGCGAAATTATAACCAAACATTAATTTTACTGGCGCTTAATCAGCACTTCAGCAAACCATGTCTTTGTCGGTGTGGTCTAGGAAATGACGAGAGCGCCGGTACTCCGAGGTTTACCTGACGACTCCTTTAGTCTGTCACACGATGATAGTGGAGCCGAGTACTTCCGTATGTCTTACGATGAGTCTGATAAAACCCATCCTTGCGTTGACAGGCGTGACAAGGAAACACAGCCACGGATGTAACAGATACATTGTGACAATTGTCACTGAATTGAATTTAGACGAATCGCCATTTAGCACAAGGTTAGTTTCTAATTTGGCGTATTTGGCATATGTAGTGTATTAGAGTATGTTTTACCCTTAAAATATAAACGCCAAAGCAGTTCAGGGCAAAACTATAATTTATTACACATGGGGGTTGAGCATATTTTATTTCATAAATACTGAAGTAAGGGCAGCCTTGCTAAGAAGTGAATTTTAGCAGTTAAGCATTATCCTAAATTGTCTCTGTTTCACATTCGTCATTGCATATCAAGACGTGGATTGGTTGTAGTGGGCAAAATATTATGGAGTCCGCTTTAATGTTCCATTGAATAGTGGTAATGTATCATGGATGAGACATTTAGTTTCCATAGATTCTGTAAAATATGTTCCATTGAAACATCAACGGTCTTGACATAATTGAATTGGATCTTCTTAGAGATAGTAAAACATCAAGAAAATCTTTATTTAAAGAATCCGCATGGCATTAATTCCACTTCCAAAAAAGTAATGGACATGTCTTCAATTTTTAAGTCAAATGTTGATGATACTGAAGCGTGCAACTTATTTGAGCAGATTTCGGGCTCATATCGTACTGGCCCTATGAATGGCATTACTTGATATGTAAATTATACCATGTCCATTGATCAAACAAGTAATGTAGTGATGCTTACATATACTGTCATTTGAGTCTTTGTCAAATGTTTCATGTAGGGTAGCCAGATTTTGGATGACATTTTGACCGGGACAGAATGGGCTTATTCCATAAAGTTTACTTCTTTTTCAGTTTGTGCATTCTACCACTGACCCACGCTGAAAACTGTTATTTGGATCTGGATGTAATATACTATCCACACTTCGTCACAAATTCCTCATCCGGTATGAATAAAATGTGTGTATAATCCGTATAAAATGAAACTTGATTTGCATGATCGTGAGGATTGCAATGATATGATTTACACACCGGTGTCTACAGATGAGTGCATTCTGTAGCCGGAAAAAGCAGCTCAACTGTCACTCTATCCAAAGGGTTAGGTTTAGGATTAGGGTTACGTCTTTCCTAACAAAGAATTGAAGACGTGTTGTATTTAGCCTTTGAGCTCTCTCTCCCTCACTCTCTGTGTGTAGGGGGCACGGGTGGCCCAGTCGTCTAAGGCGCCACGATTCGCTGTGCAGAGTTGCGTCCCTTGGGCACGCTAGAAACCTATGATTGTGGGTTCGAATCCCGGTTCGCCCCGATTATGTTTCTAGGTTTGTCAGCACCATACCCGTGCTCGTGGGTTTCACCGAAGTGGTAAACGTCTGCGACCTGCATCACTTCGGGCTTTCCTCCCACATTAAGCTGACACGCCGCGATATAACTGGAATACTGTTAAAAGCGGCGTTAAACCAAACTCACTCACTCTCTGTGTGTAATATTTCGACTATATCATTATCATGTGTTTATGATTCATTCGCATGTCAAGCCCATATTCCGGATTCGATTTTTTAAGCCCTCTCCAGGTGTCCCGAGTGTGATGTTATAACAAAAGCGGAGTAAAACTATATTCACTCACAAATCATGGCCGCTATGCTATGATAGTGTATGATCAACGAATTCTCTAATGAACGTCAAGTATGTTTTCTGGCCTATATTATTAGAGAGTGGAGAGAGACTGTAACAATATATCATTGTTTGTGTTGCTAAAAGAGCAATGCCAGACAACAGTCAGCCGTTCTAAGCCATGGTAACACATCCTTCTATCACACATCATCCACAATAATCATGAGAAAATCAATTGTGCTCCTAGCGTGAATGCTATGAGCAAACAATGCTGTTCACATGGCGCCTGCAAATACCTCAAACCGCTGTAATGTTTAGTTTACGATAAAGCGTCTCTACAGTGGTGATATTACATCGATTCTTGGAATCAACTCATCACCTGCTGGGCTATAGTTAGTACATGTAATTCAAGATTTCAAAACATAGTGTTTTTATAACCGTTAAGCACCAGTCATTTAGTAAAATACATTTACGTTCTTGTTGGCCATGGGATGAGAAGGGACCGATGAGAACAACGTCACACGTATTTGCCATGTCGATAATCGATTCAGACACCGATGTCCGGGCAAACCTTTAAGAAATCCAATGTGGTCTACGTTTTGCGGCTTGTATCATCACACGAGGGAGGACACCTCCAATGATTACACAGGGTGGTTTTGAAATACATGATAATGATGGTGAGCCTGGTGCTACTAGCGCTAGTGGCAAGTATACAAGCCTTTCCTCCAACACTGGGTGAGTTGCTACTTACACTTCGTTCAACACCTTACATGATATTGTAGGCGTACGATATTAACATTTACTTACGATATCGTAGGCGTACGATACTTACTTATGATTTCGTAGAAGTACTATTGTTTACATAAGATATTGTAGGCGTACGATACATACGACATTGTTGGAGTACGATGCTAACTTTCAGATATTGTAAAAGTACGATGCTAACTTTCAGATATTGTAAAAGTACGATGCTCACTTAAGATATTGTAGAAGTACGCTGCTTACGATATTGTAGGCGTAAGATAATACGATGTTACCGACACTTACTTATCAAATTGTTGGCTTAGGCTACTTACGATATCGTAGACGTGCGATACTTTCTTACGACTTTATTGGCATACAACGTGGCGTTATTCGATACAGCAAATCTAGATGATAAATGCTTATGAATTATGTTTCTACTTTCTTGCCATTGTGGATTAATTAATAGTACTGTGATTCTTTTTAAAAATGAGGTAGGTTTTGGAACGATGTATGTGTTGGTCCTATCAAACCAGAAATTAAAGAAATCATTTATATTATTGGTTCTGATTACAATCAACAAATAGTACAGGTGCAAGTTACCTGTATTCGAAAAAATAGAATGAAAACAACATATTCGACAGGACACATCCTGGTATACATGTCAACCGAATGTCGTATCAGCCCGGAAGACAATTTAAATTGACTATAAGCTACAATTTACACTGTCAGTTAAACCGGATTTATGACAACCAAAACCGTTTGCGTTATATTCATCCAATTCATACGACGAAGAGGAAAACGTGTCACCTTATTACAATGGCTACGATATCTCTAGAATTAGGAAACCAGTTTAACGTTACCTGACCGAGATGGTCATTGTTGATCCAGGTCATTAACTGTAATCTGATCATTAAGAGAATGTGTTTACACATATGAATCAGTCTAAGATATTGAAGTACTCCTTTGTGTGTTGGAGTGTTAGGGAATTGTCGTGTCATGATCATGTTGGAATCAATTTTCAGTGACGTCAGTGACGATGAGGGAGGTCATAGTGGAGATACAAATAAATATTAGACTGTACATATTAGGCATGTGGTAACGTAAATATTGGAAATATGTGCAAAATATACACGAATACCTGCAGTCGCACACCGTTGCGTGAAAGGAAAGATGCCTATGTCTATGTGTATCAACGTTTGTTGACATTCCATTGGAAGGTGACATGTTATTGACCTAGGAATGCCCCTTCTAGGAGCCCCGTAATAGGAAATGTCCCACCATAGAATAATCCCTAATAACCTGATTACAATCAACAAATAGTACAGGTGCAAGTTACCTGTATTCGAAAAAATAGAATGAAAACAACATATTCGACAGGACACATCCTGGTATACATGTCAACCGAACGTCGTATCAGCCCGGAAGACAATTTAAATTGACTATAAGCTACAATTTACACTGTCAGTTAAACCGGATTTATGACAACCAAAACCGTTTGCGTTATATTCATCCAATTCATACGACGAAGAGGAAAACGTGTCACCTTATTACAATGGCTACGATATCTCTAGAATTAGGAAACCAGTTTAACGTTACCTGACCGAGATGGTCATTGTTGATCCAGGTCATTAACTGTAATCGGATCATTAAGAGAATGTGTTTACACATATGAATCAGTCTAAGATATTGAAGTACTCCTTTGTGTGTTGGAGTGGTAGGGAATTGTCGTGTCATGATCATGTTGGAATCAATTTTCAGTGACGTCAGTGACGATGAGGGAGGTCATAGTGGAGATACAAATAAATATTAGACTGTACATATTAGGCATGTGGTAACGTAAATATTGGAAATATGTGCAAAATATACACGAATACCTGCAGTCGCACACCGTTGCGTGAAAGGAAAGATGCCTATGTCTATGTGTATCAACGTTTGTTGACATTCCATTGGAAGGTGACATGTTATTGACCTAGGAATGCCCTTTCTTGGAGCCCCGTAATAGGAAATGTCCCACCATAGAATAATCCCTAATAACCTTTTATTCACTGAAGTGAGTGAGTGAATATGGTTTTACGCCGCTTTTAGCAATTTTGCAGCAATATCACGGCGGGGGACACCAGAAATGGGCTTCACACATTGTACCCATGTCGGGAATCGAACCCGGGTCTTCGGCGTGACGAGCGAACGCTTTAACCACTAGGCTACCCGACCGCCCCTTATTCACTGAATAAATAGTGTGATAGGTACCATCTTATCACGCTCGAATATTAAACAAATTGTCATTGTTTTCTTTTTCGGGGCGCTGGGGCAGCCTGGTAGTTAAAGATCAATGGGTACATTGTGTGAAGCCCATTTCTTTAGTTCCCCGCCGTGATATTGCTGGAGTTTTGCTAAAAGCGGCGTAAAACAATACTCACTTACGCTGTTGTTTTTCTATATTCAGTTATTATGGACAAACAGAATCAAAGCATCGTGTCCAGAACCCCAGCAAGACAGTTTTATATGTTGGCAGATAGCAGCAATTCATTTAAATCGATCACAGGTTGGTTGGCATTTAGCCTTTGATAATATGATAATTTGATAATAACTCCATGTGTAGCCTTATGAGGGAATACGTCTTAATATTACCATTTGTTGTACACACTTAATTGCATTACCTGCATGTAAGCACATTTCAAAGGGCATTTCATTAAACCATCAAGGGGCATATATACAAAATTCAATCTTTAATATTTTGATTATAATTCAGAAAAATCGGTAAAAAGGTTATATAACAGTTACAATTTGTGACACAATTCTGACTTATTTACAATGTTCACAGCCATCCGCAACATAACAGACGTTAAAAGCGTTGTGTTAATTTCCTCGTCTCTGTGCGGTAGTTTCTTGCACAGCATCCTGTCATCTATATGGAAAAATAGGACGGTTTTATGCGTCGGGAAATTCTATTACCAGCCTAAAGAGCACGGGTTGCTGAATAAAACTAAGTGTTGTGCTAAACCAAAACAACAGCCACAAGGAAGAGTCTCCGAAATAATTAGTTCATCGACCAGGATACCAATAGGAAGTGTATTGAACGACATTCTACACAGAAGCAAGTGGAAATCAGCCATCGTTTTTCACGACAGTCTGAAAGGTAAATTATAGCACCAACACATTTCCTACCAAAGTATTATCTATTATTATTACACGTTTGATGGTTGATTACATATAATTCCATCTCGTGAGGTTTATCATCCGTGCACATTCATAGCTTGATTTGACATTAAAACTTCTACTTGAAGTAATTTCCTGTTTCAAATATTCATATACCTACACGTGTCCTTATTCTAAGATGTACGTCCTATGATAATATGTGTAGAGAAGACAATATGGACAAATGTGAAACGTTTCGGGTTAACTATGTCCATATGGAAACGAGTTCAACATTCTGGAAACAGATGCTGCGCGACGCAGCAGTGCCCTTAAAAGCTTTTTGTTTGTGACCTGACAAAGGTTTATCAGTATGACACATATGTTCTCAAAGTAGACCGTATGCTACCATGTGTAGCTAGCGTCATATTACGGCCTGATATACTACTGACTATGAACAAAAGAACAAGCAATCTGGGCTGCGATGAATAGGCCGAATATGACAGATACAGTGCAATTTTGGAGGTTCATTGATAGACATTTTAGAAGATGGTTCGTTAACGGTCATCTAGAAGTAGGCTCGTGGAAAGGCGTTTGAGAAGTAGGTTCATTGATAGGTGAGGTGTTTAGGGGCTTAACGTCGCGTTCACGACTATTGCACTTATATAGCGACGTGCAT